>NC_090939.1:895991762-897241762 GCF_040938575.1 Ambystoma mexicanum
GGCCCCCACTACATAAAATTTTCGACGAGGGGGGAAACCTCCCCACCGTCTGCAGCACACATCAGCTGTTCCTGCCCGCGGCAGGATTTGTTTATGTTCAGTAAACCCGGCGAAGTTTTCATCTTCCCCCACGGGCCCCCTGTTTCTCCCTCAAGGCCGTAGCACGCGACATACATATCCATGCAGGGGGGGGGACGGCTCGCCCAAAAAAAAATATATGTATATTTTTTTTTCCTCTACTTTACTGAGAATATCCTCACATCAGTTCCTGGAAGGACCCCTTCCTCACCACTGGACACTGCGCACCGCCAGTATCAGTGAATGGGCAAGCCAGCCCCACAATTTTTTCAGCACCACGCGCTGCCACCAATACAGTACCACGCACTGACAACAACTTTGTGGGTTGTGCCTCCTCAGCGGAGTGCCTGTGCGCCCAGCCTCCACCCAGGTGGCCGATGGTTGGGTAGGGTTGCAGCTCAGGAGATGAGTGCTTGTGTGCCCTGACCCCACGGATACCATCGCCATCTGTGCCTATTCTCTACGTACAACCAACACAGCTCGTGGACATCGCAGGTGAAGGAGAAGAGCTGCACGCTGCCAGGCTGCCACGCGCATCGGCGCAACTTGCCCCATTGCAGGAGTTTGACATCTCGGGCACCATGTCTTTGTTGGGACCCCGATGGATTGCATGGGTGAAGAGGATGGATATCTTCTTCAAGGCCACCGGAGAGGATGACAACGAGACCATGACGGTCATCATGCTGTACTCAGCCGGTCCGGCGGTACACAGTGTTTTTGAGTCCCTGCAACCGGTGGACGACTTGTTTGCAGCGGCCAAAGCAGCCCTGCTGGAGTACTTTGCGCCCATGGCAGATGTGGACTACTAGAGGACCCTAATGAGGACTGCTGTGCAGAAAGAAGGTGAATCTCTTGACGCTTTTCACAGCAGGCTGCGTCGCATGTCATTGGCGTGTGCCTGGCTGGACGTGGAACACGAGATATGACAACAAGTCATACAGGGCTGTATCGAGTTCAATCTGTGATGCCAGATACTGCGTGAGCCTGGGCTCACCCTTGCGCGCATCCTGGAGCTTGGACGTTCCCATGAGCTTGCAGATGTCCGCATCAACAAGATGTGCTCAGCAAGGAAGGCGATCAAGCTGGAGGACGCGTGCGCAGTGGGACAAAGGCAGTTCCAAAAGAGAAACAGGCGCCAGCAGTGGAGCAGGAAAGAAGAAAAAGGGGGGTACAGTCCCCAATGCCTGAACTGCAGGTATGACCTGCCCCACCCCAAAGAATGTCCGGCAAAAGGACATGTGTACGGTCGCTGTGGCATAGCGAACCATTTTGCTCGTTTCTGCAGAGCACCGGCACCATCAACGCATTCGAGAGGCCCAGTATCCTCGAGACCGATGCCACTGAGGGCACAGCGCAAGGTTGCCCAGGTCGAACAGCTCACGGCGGAGGAGGACATACCTGAGGGGCCGGATGAAGACGAAGAGGATGTTTTCTTTATCTCGAGCATGTCAGTCCTACAAAGGTCCAAAAGGCGACAGCCAAGGAGTGTCATTTGCATCTGTGATTCCCCGATACCCGTGTTGATAGACACCGGCGCTTCGGTGAGCGTCATGGTGGAGGACCATTACCGGCAACCAGAGAGCACCACCCCTAAGAAAGACGATCGTCTGCATCTTTACCTTTGGCAGAAAGCAACTGCTACCTCTGGAGGGCGGGTCACTCATGAGGATACATCGATCAAGGTCCGCTTCTTTGTAACCAAAGTCAGCGAGGTGACTCTACTTGGGTGCGCCACCACCAAACTTTGCGTTTGGTGTACACCTGGAGGACGTTCAGACGCTGCTCACCAGATATGCAAAGGTGTTCTCCGGAATTGGGAAGCTCGTAGGAGATCCGGTGCGGCTGCACATTGACGACATGGTACAACCGGTCGCGTTGAAGCATCGCAGGGTGCCATTTCACCTGAGAGAACGCGTGGAACAAGAGCTTGACAACCTGATCCGACTAGACATCATAGAGAAGGTGGAAGGTCCGACTCTGTGGGTCTCTCCTATAGTAATCACAAGAAAACCCAAGCAGCCAGACACCATACGCATCCGTGTGGATATGCGCCTCCCGAACAGAGTAATCCGGTGGGAGCGACACATTACACCCACCCTGAATGACATCTTGGTGGATCTACAGGGTGCGCAGTTCTTTTCCAAGTTGGACCTCTGCGCTGGATACCACCAGCTTGAACTGGATCCAGAGTCGCGCTATATCATGACTTTCAGCACACACAAAGGTCTATACAGGTACAAACGCTTGATCTTCGGGGTCTCCTCGGGTGCAAAGGTTTTCCAAAATTCCATCAGAGGGGTGCTGGCGGGACTACAAGGAGCAATTAATATCAGCGACGACATCATGGTATACGCGAGGTCTGAGCAGGAGCATCTGGAGAGACTAGAAGGCATAATGCAGTGCATCCAACATCTTGGACTCGCGCTTCACAGAGACAAGTGTGCTCTGATGCAGAGAAAAATCGAGTTCTTTGGATTTGTGTTCCAAGAGGGTGGCATATCCTCTGACCCGGAAAAGGTGAGAGGCATCAAGGAAGCCAGTGCCCCGATAAATGTGTCGGAGGTGCGCAGCTTTCTGGGCATGGTAACGTATTGTGGCCGGTTTATACGAAACCTGGCAACCCTTGCCGAACCGCTCTGAAGAATAACGAAAAAGGAGTGCCCATGGAGAGGGACAGCGCTTGAACAGAGCGTGTTTGACGAGATCAAGGGGGCCCTGACAGCAGAAGACACAATGGCATTCTTCAATCTGGAAAAGGATTCAGAGATAATAGTCGACTCCAACCCGTTCGGGTTTGGGGGCCGTCCTTATGCAGCATTCTCAGATTGAACGGGAGGCCTTGGCGGTACTCTGGGGGTGCAGACATTACCATCTTTACATCTATGGCAAACCAGTGAAAGTCATCACGGACCACAAACCCCTGATCCCGATCATGACCGGATCCTCCGCCAAGCCGCCAGCGAGAATCGAGAAGTGGCTTCTTGCCCTCCAGGAATACGATGTGGAACTTGCATTCTGCCCCAGGGCCACCAATGCTGCAAACTATCTGTCACGCCACCCCAGCCCAAAGACAGATAGCACGGAAGAATACATAAACAACATTGCCGAGGCGATGGCCCCAACCCTCATGCTACTTGACGACATTCGAAGGGCATGAGCCGATGACGAGTGTTTCAGACATCTCCAGACAGCAGGAACGAGAGGGGAATTGCGAAAAGTCCTTGAGAAGTTTGAATCACGGACCGCAGAAGCGAGAACAATGCTTGAGCGGTTGTGGAGAGTGAGAGGGGAACTCACATTCATGGACGGTGGTTTGGTACTAAGAGGCACAAAACTGGTCGTCCCCGCCAGCCTGGTGGACAAGGCGTTAGAGCTGGTACACAGAGGTCACCAGGGTGTTGCCAAGACCAAGGCCTGGCTCCGCATGAAAGTGTGGTTCCCGGGGCTAGAAGAGCGGGTGGAGGAGTTTGTCCGCAACTGTGTGTGGTGTCAGGTATCGCTGCCACACAGACGAGAACCCCGGATTGAGTGCATCGACAGAAGCTCTGTACCATTGGGCACAGTACACATGGACTTCGGGTCGACCTGTCGAGACAGCCATTTTTTGGCTCTTGTTGATCAGTGGTCAAGGTACCAGGAGGTCGAGTTTGTGGACTCCACAGCTCTAGAAGACATAATCCCAGCACTGGAGAGGATCTTTGCCACGCATGGACTCCCAGTGGAAATATACTCCGACAACGGACCTCCCTTTCAGGGGAGACGGTTTGCAGAATACTTGGGCAACCACGGGATTGCTCACTGCAAAATCACGCCACTGTGGCCGAGAGCAAATGGGGACGTCGAA
Organism: Ambystoma mexicanum; assembly: GCF_040938575.1. Taxonomy (NCBI): domain Eukaryota; kingdom Metazoa; phylum Chordata; class Amphibia; order Caudata; family Ambystomatidae; genus Ambystoma; species Ambystoma mexicanum. The sequence goes on from NC_090939.1 coordinate 895,995,685, forward strand.
AAAGTCATGAGGACATTGAACAAAGCTTTCCGGATAGCCCATGGGCAGGGGGAGTGCGAGAAGCGTGCCCTATATAAGTTTGTGGTGGAATATCGTACAACTCCTCATTGCTCTACGGGGGTGGCCCCCGCTGAAGCATTATTAAAACGGTGCCCGCACAGTTTTCTCCGAGACCACCTAGCACGCTCACCAGGGGTCATTGATGATGATGCCGTAGTGGAAGGAAGGAGAAGGGCAAATGAAAGGGTGAACGACTGCAGGAATCTGCAAAGCGACAGTTTTGAGATAGGCGATTGGATGCTGGTGAGAACAAGAAATGCGCGGGGGAAACTGTCCCTGCCTCACGAGCCCACTCCCCTCAAGGTGGTGGACACTAATGGATCAATTATAACCGCGTTGGACGGAAATACGACAGTGACTAGGAACTCGTGTTTCTTCGGAAGCTGGGGCAGTCCTCAGAGTCAAGCCCCGAGCGAGGATGGGACACCGGCTCCACGCAGGGGTGGCGAAGTATGGATTGTGCAAGAGAAGAGTCGAGCCAGGAGGGCCAGACGTCTAGCGACGGGGGCGACAACCCTACTGACCAAGGAGGAGGTCTGACCTCGGCGGACGATGACCCAGGGGGTGAAAGGAGGTATCCTGCAAGAGAACGTCGCAGACGGCCTACCTATCTTCAGGACTTTAAAGTGGACTGTCCCTGAAGACAGGGGGCACCTGTTGGTGCAAGGCTTCAAGTGGTATCATTGAACCGTGATGGTTACGTTTTAAAGTTGATAGGTTCAATCTGATAAAGTAAAAGTGTCTATGTTCCGGGACATGTGACTATATTCTTTTTAAAAACATTTTTTACATTTTTTATTTTATAGTAACATTAGTTTAATACAAAAAAAGATAACTTTACGTTACAATCCACCAAATACTCCTCACACATCCCTGCAAATTCAGGGCTCTTGATTATCTAACATCAGGGCATCCATAAAGTTTATTATGGCACAAGTCAGGCGAGTGTTGATACCTGCAATCAAGTAGCTCCACCATGCTTCCATATGTGCAGACTGCGGTGCAAATTGCTTCAAATGTAATGAGCGCTCTGCAGAAAGCGTCTCGCACTCAATAATTAGATGTTTATCGGACTCGGAAGCTCGATTACAAAACCGACACTGCGAGTCATGAATGAGGGGATAATGCTTCAGCAGTTGTATCTCCTTCGTTTTATATAAATTCAGACGTAGTCGCAGGAACATGTTCCGGTGATAGCGTGATGGAAATTTTGCCAAATACTTTGGGATTTCATCGAGTTTATTCATGGCTGTGCCCAAGTCTAACGATGTTGCAAGCTTCTTTCGATTTTCATCGTTTATAATCCAGTTACGTAGGCACAGTTTTTTTTTGGCCTCTTGTGGTCTTGACAAGACTGCATCTAGGGAGACATCGGCATCGGCCATTATACTCAAAATGTTTGCACTCCACTCATTCAGTAGATCGGCCAAAGGATGGTTGTATTGAGTCGAGTTTTGCGATAAGCAGACATTGGGCCTCATTCCGAGTATGGCGGTAAGGGATACCGGTCACCGTTAACGAGACCGGTGCCGGTAATCCCTTACCGCCACATTCCGAGTTCCCTTTGCGCCCTCGTCCTTAACGCCTGCTTTTAGCAGGCGTTAAGGACGAGGGCGCAAAGGGGCTTTTTAGCCAATAACGGTGACCGTAAACTACGGTCGCCGTTATTTGCAATTTCCCCATTCCCATTGAGTCCTATAGGGGCTCATTTGGGAATGGGGAAGAGCCCTGGGGAATGGGAAATTACCGCCCTGGTCAACTCGAAATAGGGCAGTAATTTCCCATTCCACCAGGGCGGTGCCGGTACGGGTCCAGTGCCGACCAAGGCGCTACTACCGCCATTGGTTAGCGCCGGACTCGGAATGAGGCCCATTGATTTCCACTGGAGGGTACCATAAAGTGAATCATTACACAGATCATAACGTATTGCAGTGACTGAGGTGTTTTAAGGTAATCTTAAGACTTTACACCAGAATTTTCCATCTAGCTTGGCCTATAGCTCCTAGGGAATATACCAGCTTGTCTCGCTTCCAAATGTTATTGCAGGTACCACTTTTTGGAGATAAAAGGATCAAATTGGCTTTAAAGTAAATTTGCCATAAACTGCATGAAGTTTCACTCCCTGTGTGGCAAACATGTGCATCCGGACATCAGATCTTGCGTCCACTCCCACTCACGCATTGATGTGTTGAACAATACACCTAAGTACCGTATGCTTCTTGTCACTTCAAGGAGTTCGTTATTTATTTTCCATGCAAACTTATTGGTTCACCTGCTGCATGTTGGACCAACCACAATGATTTTAGACTTCTTGATGTTTATTTGCAGGTCGTTTTGCAAACAATATCCTTGAAGGGCGTTAAGCAGTCTCTGTAGCCCAATTGGAGTGATGTCTAAAAGCACTATGTCGTCTGCATAGATTGCCCATCTTATATGGTGTCCATTTACCGATGGAGGGAAGACCGTTTGCCCATTTAAAGTAATCGGCAAATCTGAAACGACTAGTTTAAATAATTAGGCAGCAAGAGGGCAGCCTTGCTTCACACCTCTATTCGTTTGGATTTCATCAGACAGATCGCCTTGCTCATTTAACCGCACACAAATCGACGTATTTGAGTGTAGTGCAATCAGTGGAGTCAGCAGCTCAACAGGACAGCCCCAAGCATTCAATTTTGCCCATAGTAGATTTCGATTTATGCTGTCAAACGCCTGACTCAAATCTATAAAGGCGATGAACAACTGTCCTTTCCGCTTTAATGCGTCTAACTTCATCATGTTCAGGAGGAGCAAGTTTAGCTCAACACCAACACCCTTCGTGAACGCTGTTTGACGTATGTCTACCGCTGTGACTTTTTCGGACCAAAGCGCCAGATGTCTCTGGAGAAAAGATGTGAAAACTTTACCAATTGTGTCAAGAAGGGCATTCGGGCGATAGTTGGCAGCATCATCCCGATTACCCTTCTTGAATATGGGCACCACAATCGCCTGCAGCCAAGAATCCTGGAGAACCCTTTCGGAAGCAATTCTTTCGAAAAGGGCACCCATAATGTTTGCCCATCTCACACTGTTAGCTTTTAGCATTACGTTTGAAATTCCATCCGAGCCCGCTGCCCTTGACGATTTTAGCTTAGTGATTGCCCATTCGATATCCTCTTCGGAATCAGCCACGTTCCACCTTACTGCTGTTGCAGGTAATTTTGGTAAATCCGTACAGCCTTGGTCATCAAATACTTTTGAAAAATGCTCGATCCGTTTTGCTCCATTCACTCCGTTCGACATTGAGTATGTGTGCTTCACGAAGCCAGTGTTTATGATCTCCCAGATATGTCTGCTGTCCTTTTGAATAATTAATTGCAGCATCTTTTCTGCTTGCTCTTGATCCCTAATTATATTAAAGGACTTTAGCCAATTCCGATATTTAACTTGCTGAATTTTCATCTGCGCAGGATAATCATCAAATTTGTTTTTTTCAGTGATCTTAAATCCTTCTGAAGGTCTTTCTTTGCTGCACTTATCACTGAACTAAAGGGATGTTTCAATGCAATAGTGTCACCATGGTGTTTTTTTTGCCCACTTTATATTGCTGCAACAACGAAGGATAATTTATTTTTTGCAGTTGCAGTATTGGCACTTTTAAAGCTCGCTGACATCTGAGTTAGCTGGAAAGTGCTTATACGTAACCGAGTCGTTTGTCGTGAGATTGACAATTTGACTGCTGTGTGGTGTGTTTGATGTATTCCACCAAGTCAGAGCCAGCGCATCATGATCACTCTTTTCAGTCTTTATGACAGCGAGGTGTATGATTTTATCTAGTAGGTTCCCTGAAACCCAGATGTAGCCGAGTGTCTTCTTGCTCTCACCTTGCTGCCATGTGTACCCCGGAGGTATATCTCCTCGTGTGCATCCTTTCAGTTGCAGTATTGGCACTTTTACTTTAGAACAATTTATTTGAGATATCTCGTTTATCCAACGATCTCCACGGTCTGTTGATTGTTCTCCTGGCTGTATGTCATTTGATTTATTGTGCATCCTTGGGTTGTTAAGCCATGCATAATTGAAATCTCCACATATTATAATTGTGGGGTCGATGAAAGACACCAAACAGTCATCAATTGCGGCCATTACAGCAGCAATAAAAGTGATTTCTGAGATCATTGCCGGGTTCCAATATAAATTGATCAAGGTTACTTGGTCTTGTGGACTTGTAGGATGACAACTTTGCAGCGTAGTCACTTGCACAAACATGTTAGGGTTTTTCGATGACAGTGGCCCTCATTCTGAGTTTGGAGGTAAGTACCGTCCCTTACCGGCATGGCGCAAATAGCGTGTCCGAGCTGGCAGTAGCCCGCTAAAAGCGCACTATTACGAGTTCACGGGCACAAGCTTTGCACCATGCCGGTAAGGGACCTAGCGCCATGCCGCAAAAGGGCCTGAAAAACCCCCTACCGGCACAAATCGCACCGTAGACAACACTACCGCCATAGACCAACGCGGCATTAGCGGTGACTGTAAATAGCGGTCACCGCTATTTACGGTCACCATTAAATTGCGGAACTGGAAATAGCGTCATCGCACAGGAACGGGAAGGAGCACGGTGGCCATGTTTAAAAACACAATCCATTTCCATCCTCACCACACAGGACCCCTGGCACACTGGTGACCGACCGGAAAGTACCTACAACCATCCAGGAATGCCCAAAGCACCAAAGAAGGGAGCTGCCCGCCTCCGAAAGGAGCGTTTCAGCCCAGATGAGCTGCAAATGCTTGTAGATACCCTACACGAGCATGCTGGGACTGTTTTTAGCAGCAACATGCAGAGGGAGGCGGTGCAGAAAAAAAAAGAAATCTGGGCACTAGTATGACAGAAGGTGAGCGCAGTGGGCAACACCCCCGCACCGTAAAGGATTGCCGCAAAAGGTGGAATGACCTTCGGCTGAGGGTGCGGAGCAGCCTATCTGCGAACTGAAACCAGGCCTTGGAGACTGGAGGAGGCCCAAGTTCGCCAATAAAACTCATGCCGTGGGAGGAGACATGTGAGGCCATGATAGGGGCCGAATCCATTGAAGGGGTCGGAGAAATGGAGTGTGGCGCGACGTCATCCGATGATGGAGGTGAGTGTCCAAAGTAAATACTGCTAAGGCAAATGTGATGAAAGTCACTGCTAACGTCTGGCCAAAGAGTCACGCCATGGTCGGCCACACCCCCCCCCCTGTAAATCATGCCGAAGCAGGTGAGACCCAAGCCAGTGCCAGTTGCAAGGCCGTAACGTACGTGACACATACCACACAAAGTTGCCAATTCCACGAGGCACACAGGGTAGTTGATGTAAACAGTGTGCATGTTAGACAGCACAGTACCTGGCCAACATGAGTGACACCGACATATGCATGCATTTACCACCCAAGTATGGAATGACGTGCCGTCCCTACACAAATGCCGATTACCCACAATTGTCTGAATGTGCTATCGTAGCCATGTATGAATGCTGGCAATCCATACATCACTCATGCCGTCCCTCTCTTCAACCCCCACAGGCAGTGAGCATGACAGTGAGGAGCAGGAGAGCAACAGTCCCAGCACATACAGGGGCCAAGGCAGCGGCCGCCATCTCCCAGCGACAAAGACAACACTGGGACATACACCAGCAGCACCAGCAAGGCCCGTGGAGGGTGCACCACCCCCACCCCTCCCTGCACTGCCTGCAGACACCTGCCCAACGCCACGGTCCGAGGAGTCCAGTGTGGCTGGGGAGGTGGCAGCCACGGCCCCCCTCGAAGTTGAGGAAAGCCCCAATGACATCTGGGGAACAACTGAGGACGACACTGTGGAAGTCGTGCACACCCCTGAAGATTACTCAAACCCCCAGGTATCCTTCAGTGACTCTGGTGAGAACGACACACTGGAGCAGTCTGGCCAAGGACAGACACAGGGACATGTCAGTCCTGTGTACAGTCCTGTTGAGGAAGCGCCGGCAGGACATGTCAGCCCGATCCCCAGCAGGGCCACTGCTTCATCCGCCGATGCACAGCGGGCTGACCAGCTCTCTGCCCTGATAACAGAATTCGTGCAGGACAATCGCCAGGCCAGGGAGGAGTGGCGTGCTGACTTGAGGGCACTGGGCCAGTCCATAACGGAAAACACTAACCGCCTCTGCGAGGTGCTCAGCCGCATAGCCGATGCTTTGGAGGCTGCTCTTCCTGGCCAACAGCCTCAGCATGAGGACACACCATCAACGAGCAACTCCACCCAGATCAGCCCGCTCCGTTGGTCGTTCCGTGCGCAGCGCAGATGGGACATGCCTCCCCCTGGCTCCGGGAGCGCAGAGTGATTATACTGGCAGCCACATGTGGGCTACGTGGACCCTATGGGACCAGTGTGGGGTTGTTGTGGGTTGAGGGGGTGAGGGTGTGTGGGGGAGTTGTGGGGGGAGCTGGAGAGGGGTGAGGGTGTGTGGGGGAGTTGTGGGGGGAGGAGGGGGAGGCTGTGTGGGGGAGTTGTGGGGCGAGGGGGGTGAGGGTGTTGGAGTGTTTGTTTTTCACATTGATATTTTCACTTTTAATACACCGGTTGTGTTACAAAAAAATAACCAGAGTGGACATTCATCATTGCGCATGTGTCCTTTAATCTTGCACAGTGCATAGTGTACATGTATCCCCACACCCAGCGCCCTACGTCCTAACATTATGTCACCCTCTGCTGACTTGTGTGTCAGAAATATTGTGCAATCAATGACTGCCGCATGGCATGTCCCTCCTGTGCATCGGCACCGTGATGATGTCCTGCCACATCTTCCTCCTCCCCTTCATCATCATCAGGTGGTAGCAGTTCCATGACAGGGGGCAGGGGCACGTTCCGACGGATGCGCATATTGTGCCACATGCCATGGTGATCTTGGCCACCTTCTCATGGGTGTAGAGGAGTGCCCCACCCGACCGGCTGAGGCAGGGAAATCATGCCTTCAACAGGCGAAAGGTCTGCTCTATCACCACACGTGTACGGGTATGGGAACGATTGTAGTCCTCCTTGTGCCTGTTCTGTGGGTTTCGGACAGGGGTAATGAGCCACGCTTCAAGGGATAGCCACCATCACCTGCATGAGAGTGGAATGAAGGTACATTTTTGCACATTCATGTAGGACAACTGTACTAGTCTCACATGGAAGCAGGTAATTCGTGCTCACACGCACATGTCCCTGGATGCATTGACCCCATTTCTAGCCCCGCTATGTGACCTGTGCAACGGACTAATGCTGTGGGTTGCATCTTCAAGATGGGTCATGGTGTGCACTGACATCTTGTTGCATGTGCATTGTATATGCATACAGCAGTGTTGGTGTGAAATCAGTGATGAGTGTTCTGTGGAATTTGGTAGTAGGGAGCGTTGGCTGTAGTCAGTTCTATATTGGGCATTCTGCACTAATCAATTCCATGGTGACATGCAGCACACCTATGGGTGTGCCGAACCAGTGACACACTGTAGTATCCCTGGTCGACTCAGTTCAATGCACAGCCAGTGATGACTGTCCTGTGTGGTGATATGCTGGAGACAGCAACATAGTGCATATGCAGTGCATAGTGCAGGATGTCCTTATGGTGTGTGAGGGCCGCTGATGAGTGGTGCATGTGTTGTGGGATGTGGGCTGGTTACCTGTTAGTCATGTAGTGATAGGTGTCGGCCTTACTTCATCACTATGGGATTTGGTTGTCATGTACCATTTCAGTTGCTTTGGGGCACAGTGTTCGGTGATGTGCACATCGTGCACTGACGTCAACATTCCCACCCAGGTGGAGTATGCACCCCCCCATTCCCACCCAGGTGGACTATGCATCCCCCCCATTCCCACACAGGTGGAGTATGCATCCCCCCCATTCCCACCAAGGTGGAGTATGCAGCCACCCCCCCCCCCCATTCCCTCTCAGGTGGATTATGCATCCCCCCCATTCCCAACCAGGTGGAGTATGCACCCCCCCATTCCCACCCAGGTGGAGTATGCAGCCACCCCCCCATTCCGACCCAGGTGGAGTATGCAGCCACCCACCTCACAACCCCGATGCACTGCCATGGCCCAGTCAGGCTGACCACTAAAGTGATGGGTGGAAGGTTTCGAAAAAGGGGACCAGGCATGTGCAAATCAGTCAGCAGCTGCCGCCACCGAAGGTAGCAGCCCAGCCCGAACTGCTAGGCCAGTTCACCTCACTGAGGAGGTCTAACAAGGCCGAAACATGTGTGGGGTTGCTTGGTTTTCTGTGCAGAGGGGACCTGGCCTAGCAAATTGGGCTGGGCTGCTACCTTCGGTGGCGGCAGCTGCTGACTGATTTGCACATGGCTGGTCCCCTTTTGCAATGCCGCAGACGGGCTAAAAAACGGTGGTGTGGAAGGTTGCCCAGAGCAATTGCCAGTGGTTTAGATTCATTCGAAACCTTCCACCCATCACTTTTGTGGTCATGGCCCAGTCAGGCAATTTGCCAAGCAGCCAGGCATGTCGTCCAGCATGTCGCTCCATGTAGCGTGGTAGTGTGGAGTTCCGCAGTACCAAATAGTCATGAGGTGATCCTGGATATCGGGCACAGCAATGTGTGATGATCTTGCTGGCATTGTATACCATCTGCACATTGATGGAGTGGTATTGCTTGCGGTTGCGATACACCACCTCCATGGCATGCGGGACCACCAACTCCACGTGGGTGCAGTCGAGGGCACCTACACAATTTGGCATGCCTGCCAGTGCGTGGAAGGCAACTTTTGTATCGAATATCTCCTGCGGAGTCCGTGGTAGGGATATGTAGTCCCTTGTGTGCTTGATGAGGGCATCCAGCACTTGGTTCAGTATCCGGGAAAATAAGGGTTGTGATATGCCGTGCATGTGCCCCACTGTGTGCTGGTAGGTGCCTGTGGCAAGGAAGTGGAGCACAGACACTACCTTCAGTAGAGGGGGGATGGCGGTGCATATTTCTATGAGGCTCACTATGTCGTTGTGTATCAGGTCCACTATGGTGGTGATGGTGTCACGGTCAAGCCGGTACAGGGTGTGGATCTGCTCAGGTGTTAGGTTGAAGGGGGTGGCTCTGATGCGAGGGATTGGGGGTTGCCGGCGTGGTAACGGTGGCTGCACTGGTGGGGCAAGCTGGGCCTGTCTCACCCTCCTTCTCCTCCTGCGTCTTCTCTGTTGTGGCGGCTGTTGTTGTTGTTGTTGAGGCATTGCAAGCAGGGCCTCCAGCTCCAGTAATGCTAATACTATTGGTATCATCTTGGTGTGGGAGGGGGTTTGGTGTGTGGGTATGCTCCTTTTGTACTGGCCCTGACTCCATTGCATCCAACTGTGCTGATTGTGTGCACCAGTGGCGCTTGGAAACACTGCTCAGGGTTCTTAATGCCTGGTCGGCGATGCCGGTATTAGCACCAATGCGGTAAGCAGTTTTTCTGCCTTCAGCAGGCCGTTATTTGCATGTCCGCATCACTTGTGATCGTATCCTGTTTACGGCATCCCACTAATGCTGGCATGGTGTGTCCCGTGCGCGCGCCCTGACCGCTATTTACGGCATCGTACTTTCGGTGCCGTAAATAGCGGTCTGTTTGGTCAGAATTGCCCATACCGGTAAGCGATGCCGGTAATCCTTTACCGGCATTGTTTTTCTCTTACCTCCAACCTCGGAATGAGGGCCAGTATCTTCCAGTCACAGCTGTTTTTGATCAAAGTGACTGACCCAGAAAACGGACGGCCAAACAGGTTCTTCCCTGCAGGATTCAGAAGAACCGTATAGCCATCACATACTGGTGGTTCACGGAGCCATGTTTCTTGCATGCGTAAAATTGAATTTTGATCTGAGAATTGCCATTGATCCTGAAAAAAATGGGCAAATCCCCTGGTGTTACATGACATTAGCTGGTGACGGAACATGTTGTCAGCTTCATTATGCTAGTGGGTATTCTGATTTCTGACTTTTGAGCCGGGCGAACGCTTACCATTCAAGTTAGCCCATAACTCTTCTTTGTTCATTGGATGTTAGATCCACTGTCACCATCGTACTGTTTTCTCGCTCTTTATCTTGATCCTCAGCCAAGAGCACCTCGAAGCCAAAAAACAACAGCTCCTCAGAAGCTTCTTTTAATGCCATCATTAACGACCAAGATTTGATGTGTAACCTTACCCAGTCCAAATGTGCTTCGGACATATATTCGACCACCGCTATGTCTTCTGATCTTATTGTTCGGAGCGTTGGAATACAAAGCAGTAGCTTTAATATATTCTGACGATTCAAGTTTACTTCTTTTTGTTCACTCAAGATATTTTTGATTTGTACCCTCCATGCTCCATTTTCTTTTCTTGAATTTGATTTTTTGCTCCAATCATTTATGCGTCTCTCGTATTTTTCTACTTGCGCTCTTGTTTGTTTCTGGTTTCATTTCTCACTCAGAACATTTGATTGAACAGGTAAATGCTGGGTCGGTGCTTTTGTTTTCGCTTCCACAAAGGGAATGGAGGAATTAGTCACTTTTTGCTTTTTTGCAGGAGCTCCGGTTTGCGGGACTGCTTCAATTTGTACGTTGGACTTTGGCAAGCGCACGGTGTCATTAGTTGGGACAGAGGAAGGAATTTCACCCACGGGGGCTGGGGAACTATCCACCTCGTCATCAATCGAATAAGTTGAAAATACACATAGCTCTATGGATGCCTCAGAGTTTAGCTCTTCTTCAGATTCAGAGACCTCTCTTGCTCTTTTAGTGCACTTTTGTGAGCTGTTTTGTCCTGATTCAGATGAATTTTTTTGTGTTTTCAAGGGAGCTTTCTCTGCACGTACAAATATAGTTGGTCGAGGAGGAGTTGTAAGATTTCTTATACATTTTTTGGCCTCGTTTGTGCAGGCTCTTTTCGCCGCCTGTCTTGGCTTTGTTCGATTTTGCTGAAGCTTTGAACCGCCATTTTTGAGATGAGGTGTCTGCTCTCTCACTAGAGTGGCATTGGAAGCTTTTTTAAAAAAAAATCCCAAAGGACAATTTCTTAGTGAGGGTTCCAGACTCAACATCGACGGAACTCAGAACCAAAGGCCTCGCTCCAAGTAGGCCAAGAGTTGGCTCTGTCGTGACTGGTAAAACGGTGCCATTACTTAGTGAGTCGTTCACTGGAGGTTGGGGCATAGTTCCTTTGGAGCAACCAGTTGGATCGGAATTGCCTGCTTTAATATTGATTGAACCTTTACTTGAGGATATTTCCTTTGGCTTTGGCAGCTTTGTCGATTGAATGTCGGGACATCTAGGCACCGCCTCACTTCCACTTTCACATCCGTTACTGACAGAATGGTAAGAGCCTCAGTAGACCCAGGAGTTTTATTTTGTGTTTTTGATCTTACAATATTTTTGGAGTTAGCGAGAACACCTGGCCCATCATCCCAGCCACGCGTTGTTGTCGGGATGTTATGACGCATCCATTTTGTGCATTCTATTACTGCATCAGACAAGGTGGCTTTGTCACCATTCATCAGTTGCACAAGATCGCTTAATTGACCTTGCCATTTGGAAGATGTTTCAGCTTCATAATCAAGTCTTTGAGCGACGGTTTGCGAAAAGGTTTCCAGGGACAAGATCTTGCTGTTGACATTTGCTAACAGGGACATTTGGTCACGGACAGCATCATTCAATGATTCGTAAAGTTTCATAAAGGGCAGAAGATCAATCGAAGTGGCGCCAAGGACGTTGTTATGAATTTGAATACCTGCCGCCGTTGACAATGAGCTTTTGGAAGAATTCTCATGTTCTACTCCTGCCGACGCCACCCTTCTCTGGAAACCAGTCAAGGTATTCTCATTTGAGAGCCTAGACGAGCATGAGTCGCCATTCAATGTTTTTTACGGGCTGGCCATGCCTCCAGTTGGTGTAGGAGACAATGAGATGTTGTTCTGAGGCCAGTTGTGCTTTACCGGTGCATTTACTTTAGGCCTCATCTTTTCGTAGGTCATGCATCCGGCTCCAATATGCTTGTTTTGGGTGAAACTATCATTTAGGTGTTCATACATTATTAAAAAAATTGGCTTTTAGCCTTTCTGTCAGCCATGCCTCCCGTGCTGAAATTCCTGTAGAAATTGCCTCAGAATTAGGAAGGCATCTTGGAATTTCAATCATTTTCCCCATCAAACTCAAAGGCTGTTTCCTGTTCCGGCTGGTTCCAGTTTCAGCCTCAACTCTGTCCTTGATAATGTTCGGTGTAGTGTACTGTACTGTGGCGCTTCCCTTTTTTCTTGGAGTTAAGTACTAGCTCTGGTGAAACCCCAAGAACACATGTCTTGGAGAGCGATGACGCGCCGCTTCCAACCTTCCTGCACACAGACGATGGTAGATGCACAACCACCGAATGGATCCCCACTGCTGGAGAGGCACTCAGCGCGCACGACTCACTCGAAACCTTTGCGGCCAATGGTGACTGGGCTGGCACATCGTTGTGTGTTGTAACGCTTGGTAAGTTAATTGCCATCAAATCGGAGTCAGTGATTTTGAAAGGAGATAGTTGCACGACATCACTTGCGTCAATGTACACTGACGGGGAAGGGAGTAGAGGGGCATCCGCCTCACTACGCTCAATGTGTTGGCAGTGGGGAAAATTAGAAACGGGAGTTTCGGTCTGTATTCCTGTGCCTTTGACAGCACTATGCGATACGACAAGTGAGACTTCCAATAGCCTTAATGTAAGGGCAACAAGAGAGGGCACTACACCTTTGTCAGTGCTCCTCTTCACATCCATAACCATGGTTCTTACACCTGTTTGGCTTACCTCCTCTGAGATTCCATGCGGCAGCTTTCGACGTGATAGCAGGGATTTGTGCCGAGTCTGTGGGCCCGCCAGCGCCGTGCTCACAGCCACCATTACACCAGACGAGTCAACAGCTCAACGACTCGACGACTTGGTGTAACTCGCGGCTTGCTACGGCTTAGAAGTTTTTCAGTGGCCCTGCTGGAGAAACTCAGCAGCAACGGCGTTCGGTGGACTGAGGTAGACTAAACTCGTTACCGAACTCTGCGCCGCGCTTCAACGCAGGTTTTATGGTCTGGGCCAAAATTAAAGGAACAGCAGTCTCAATTGAGTTCACAGTAGCAGTAGCAGCAGCTCCTCTGAGAGTGAAAGCGACCAGAGTTCTGAGGTAGACTGAACTCGTCACCGAACTCCGCCGTGACTTTATTCTGTTTATGGTTGGTTTGAAAAAAAATATGAAAAGGGAGGAGTGTTATGTCCCCTTTAAGAGACTGCAGAAGCAGTCATCTGTGACGCCAATAAAGGTGAGCATCAGACTGGTGTCCGTGTCTCTTTGGCAGCTCCGTGGGCCTGACCTGGACCAGGCCCCCCCTACATAACACACAGCAGTCTGTATAAAAAAAAGATGTGGTTCTGTGGAAAGTCCACATAAGGGTGTGCAGCCCCCCAGTGGGGTGATTCCCCATTGCAATCTCTTTTATAAATTCATACGCTCATTAAGCCACATGATTTGCGCAGATGGTTTTACACCCCCAAAATCCCTCTATTCCAATGTGATATCCAGCAGGACTTCAAAATGTGAAAAAACAAAAACACCACAGTTACCACTATTGGCAACAATGATAATGTTTGGTGGTCTTAGCCCTGTCAATATCGCCAAACTCGTAATGAAGCCCATAGTGTTCCAGAGTGTGTGGTAGATTGTGGCATGTCATCACAGAGAATCTACTAGAATGATGTGCTCCACGTGAGAGTGAAAAGGACCCGCAGAACCAGTTGTGTTTTCACAATACACTCATTTCAATGATGTGTAAATGTAGGATGCCCAGCACTCCCTCCCCACCACGGACAATGGCAGCTTACAAGTTGCTCCCTGATCCCCCCCAATTCCCTTTGCATCAATCAAGTGGACGTGTGCTCTGAAGCCTTGACAAGCGAGCTCGCTCGCTTCAAGAGTTTGCTCCGAGAGGTTAAAAGAGTATAGCAAAGCAAATTGAATTTCTTGTTCTTCGGAAGGGGGATTTTTCATTTTAAATGTGCCTCACTGTCACTGAGAGTCACAATAATATTAAGAACCCACGTTCATTTTAGCCACCTTCGCCAAGCTGAAAAATGGGTTGCAAAGTTTCATGGTCACCTCTTCAGGCAGGTCCGCTGCTGCCTATGAGGCTGTGCCAGTCCTGAAAGAAAGGGTGCCCTATTCCTTTGCATCAACCCGACCTCTGTGGCACAGCTCCTCATGACGACGCTGCCCTGGTATTCTGGGAGATGCAAACCGTCCTTGCGAATAGGCACAGCCCTTGGGCCACGTTCTCTACACTGCAGGTTGTTTTTGGTCACTTGCACTGGAAAGAACAGCTTAACAGCTCCCTTTTCAAGCAAACTGCTTGTCTTCCCCTTTCTTACTGTGACTGCCAAATTCCTCACACTGGCAGTGCCATATAAAAACTGCGAAAATTCTCACCATAAGAAAAAGCCTTCAAACTATCCACACAGACTCTTGCCAGGCAATCCATGATGTCCAGCTATAAATGCCATATCGTGTCCTGTGATGTCTTCCCAAAAATGCCCTCTCTTGTCCTTCTCTTACGTGGTACACTTACTCCAGCCACTGAACATTCGCTTAAGCAAAATGGAGTACAGCAGTTTCTTCCAGCTCACACCTTGGCAATAAACGAAATGGCGGCCACTCTGCGCGATCCATGATTTGCCTGTTCCCACTTCCCAGGCCCTCAAAACAAACAACTGTACTATTCCTTTTTTCTCATGTCAACGGATGGGACCCACCATTGAACGAGGCTGGTACCATTCATTGCCTATACTCATGAATGCAAGCTGCATGTTGTTAGTCTCCCTGCACATGGACACTGGCGTTACCAGCTCTTTCAGGCCTGAACACCAAGGTTCCAGACCTTATAGATGGCTGGCCATTGTTCCAATAACGATTCATATTTTGCCAGGTTGGTTTAACTTTGCACCTGTATACTTTTAAAGTCGACTTTAAAAGTATACAGGTGTAAAGTTAAACCAACCTGGCAAAATATGAATCGTTATTGGAATAATGACCAGCCTGTAGAGACACCCTCTACCTCGGACGCACATGGTCCAAGGACTCCTTGGCCCACGTGCGTCCCAGGTAGTGGGAGGGAGTGCAAGGACCAAGGTAGCGGGGGCCGTCTGGGCCTTTCTTTACCCACGGTCCGTGGCCCAAGGGCCTTGGCCACAGACCGTAAAGGAAGGCCCAGGCATGCACCGCTTATAGTACGTGGCATTTTTCTGAAGCCTGTTCACCAGAGCTGCGCCAGTATGTTGCTGACCAAAACATTTTATATTTCTTTAAGCTGGCCAGGCTGGCTGACAAGTGGGGCTCCCACCAGGTGTCCCCTAAGCACCACAGTGGGAAGGACAAGGACAAAGAAAAGGGGACCTCTCAGAAGGCTGAGGAGTCCCAGAAGCAATCACAGTCGAGTAAACCAAAGCCTTCTTCTCCTAAGACCCAAATATCTAGTGGGGATATGTCCTATGTGGGTGGGACTAAGAGTAGTGGTCCACCTGCTACAAAGCAGGCTCCCAATGGTTCCAGTACCGTACCCCGGTTTATAGTGACATTTTGGAACGTCATATTTTCGAAATGCCAATTTTTCGACACCAAAATGCCTAAAAAATAATTTGAATGCTTTTTTAAAATTTTATTTTTTAAATAGGGGGGTTCCCTCTGCAACCCACCGTAATTCTTTTTATAGACACTTTATTTTTTATTAATGAAACAAAAATTAAACATAAAATAAAAAAAATCGAAAAAAAAATGTTCAACATTTCTTTTCTGACAAAATGCCATTTCGAAAATATATTTTCGACAATTTAACTGGATACCCTGTACCCTGCATTCCTGGCACCTGTTGGGACTATGGGGCTCTGGACCACAAGAAGGGTGACCCTAAGTGTAAAGGTAAGGCACTTGGAGTCCAGGCTGCCAGCCTGATCTACCCTTACCCCATGCCTTTGGTGGAGGCCACTGTCCTCCCCTCCTCTACAGGGATCACATTCGGTGCTCCTGTAGAGATTTCCCTAGTGTCCCCTGGGGCCTGGGACCAGTACGCAGAAGTACTGGCGACAATCCCACAGAACACCCGTAGGTTTTTGGGAAGTGTCCTCTTGAATGGCCAGCCTTCTACTTGTTTGAGAGACACTGGGGCACGCATGGCAGTGGTGGACGGGACCCTGCTCATGCCAGAGGACTATGTAGGTGCTCCTCTGAGAACTACCAGGTTAGCTGGTGGGCCTCCCAAATTATCTCCTGTAGCCTTAGTCACACTCATGATTGGAGACAACACGGCAAAACTTACTGTCCTGGTTCAGGACAATGTACCTGATAACATTTTGTTAGGCAACGATCTAGTAGAGTTGGGGTGGATCTCTGATGGTCTCCCCATGACTGCTGCTGCAGTCACTAGGTCACAGGTGACACCGGGTCTGACTGAGAGTCAGGTACCCAAGCCAAAGGCGAGGCCTAAGGCAAGAAGGAGGAACAAGAACGCCACCTTTGTGAAGGGGGCTCCTTCTCCTCCTGCTGCTCCTGCAGCACCCATTGGGATTCATGCTCCGGACGGGCTGCATCCAGTGGTAAACCCAAACTCAACTCCTGAGGGAGAAGAGGCAGAAGACCCTCCTGTGGGAGAGCTGCTCAACCCGGAGGACCACCCCGAACTTCAATGCCTGTTGGCTGGAGGGGGACCCTCCCGGGCAGACTTCTGTAGGAAACAGAGAGAGTGCCACTCTCTTGAGGGTCTGAGGAAATGCACAGGGGGTAGTGCCTAGGACATTCTGGATATATTGGGAGGGTGAGCTCCGTGTTAGTGAGCCCACTATCTGTTGGTGGTACCCCAGGTTTACAGGCCCTTCCTACTGCAGTTGGCGCATGAGGTGCCCCTGGCTGATCATCTTGGGACCAAGAAGACAAAGCAAAGGCCCACTGCTCATTTCTACTGGCCCCGGATGGGAGTAGAAGTGGAGTCCCACTGCAGGACCTGCTGTTATCTGGTATAGGACAAAACTATATCACTAACCTGGGCAGACTGAGGTTCCCAATGAAGACAGCCAGCAAGAGCTTGGAAGATCTCCCGTGAGAATCCTGCCCCCCTCTCTCCCCGTGAGCGAACATCAGGGAGGAGGAGGGCACAACCCCCAGGGAAACCCTCCTGGGGAAAAAAACCCTGGGTAGCAGCGAAGCTTCGGACTGGTCGGTAGAATGTGGATGCAGTTCCTTAGAAGAGTTGGTATGCAAGGAGGAGAGTTGGTATGCAAGGAGGATGAGCGTTCTTTCTACGAAGGCGAGACAGAACAGGTAAGTGCAAGGAATAGAGGGTTTAAGAAGTACAGAGTAAGCAGACTATCGGGAGGGTAATTTACAATTATTCCTGAATGGAGTCCACTAGATTGCTTGGCTACTCTCTGAAACTCGAGGGAGACAGAGAAGAGTTTCCTGCACAGCTTGATCAGTAGTGGTGCTAAATATAAAAGAAAGAATATCCAAGAAATAACTGCTTGCTGGGAAAGCTAATGAATGGAGGATAGAGAGAGATAAAGGCAACACTCACTGTCGGGGACGGAACTTCTCTCATAGAAACAACTGAAGTAGCGGTAGTCTCAGAACCAAGATTTGGCCAAAGTGTAAGTCTGTGAAAGGAGTAATGAAATAGTAAAGGTAGTTAGAACAAAAAGGGAAATAGTAGTCCAAGAGTCTGAAAGGTTTACTTACCTAGGAGCGGACTTACGGAGCGCCAATAAAGGCAGTAGCAAGGCATTTGCTTGAAGCTCTTCCTTCCTTATCATGTATCACGTGAACTGTTGCGGACGTTGCAGGCGAACGTGAAACAAATAGACTGCTGCTTCTAGTAGGAAATGCCATAGCGTCTGTGGTCCTAACAGTAACGTTTCCCACCGTACTTCCTAATCTTTTCCTCTGCCACCATGACCAATGTTGGTACTGTGTAACACCTGCCCGACATGTCAGTTGACTGGCAAGACTGGAGGCAGTGTCATTGCTCCACTGCAGCCATTGCCATTCGTTGGCACACCATTTGAGAGGGTGGGATCAACATTGTCGGCCCCCTTGACCCTCCCACTTCAGGTGGACATCGGTTCATCCTGGTCTTGGTAGATCATGCCACCAGGTACCCTGAGGCTATACCCCTTCAGACTATTACCACCAAGGTGGTTCCCAGGGCTATCCTGGGAATTTTCACCCGTGTTGAATTCCCTAACACAGAGGATCCAACTTCATGTCGAGTTACATGAAAACCATGTGGAAAGAGTGTGGGGTAACCTACAAGTTCTCCACCTCTTACCATCCCCAGACCAATGGTCTGGTCGAGAGAGTTAATAAAACTCTCAAGGGCATGCTAGGTGCTTTGGAAGAGCCTCTAAGGAGGAAATACGATCTCCTGCTGCATGCCTGCTGTTCGCTTACAGAGAGGTACCTCAAGAGGGTGTTGGTTTCAGCCCCTTTGAGTTACTCTTTGGCCATCTAGTGAGGGGGCCCCTTGCCTTGATCAGAGAAGGTTTGGAAGCCACCCCTCCAGGTCCTGCCAAGCAAGTGGGGGACTATGTGTTAGGCTCAGGCGGAGGATGACACAGATGATGGGTCAGGTGACAGCAAATCTCAAGGCCAGCCAGGAATTGAACAAATACTGGCATGACCTTAAAGCCTTGCAAGTGGATTGGACTCAAGGACAGGAGAACCATGTAATGGAGCCTACCAAGCCTCGAGCTTTGGCAGATAAGTGGACTGGACCCTTCAGGATAATCTCCAAGATGGGCGAAGTCAATTATCTGGTTAACATGGGAGTCCCTGGGGTAGCCCCACGTCAAAAGGCTCAAGCCTTTCTGTAGGCGAGCATAAGTCTCATGCCTCTTGCTGGCTTCAGAGCAAGAAGAGGGTGAGAGTGAGCCCCTTCCTGATTTGCTGCATAGCACCCCTCAGGATGGCTCAGTGGAGGGAGTGCATCTCTCGCCAGATCTGACTCCAGAGCAGCAGAGGGCCTGCAGGGCTTTGCTCCAGTAGTATGTGCCTCTGTTCTGGCTGACACCAGGCCTCACCCCATGGTGCAGGCCTGAAATTGACACTGGTGACAGTGTACCTGTCAAAAGCAGATACTAGAGGATCTCAGATACGGTTAAGAACCACATCCAGGCTGAGGTCGCCAAGATGTTGGATCTGGCTGTTATTGAACCCTCAACCAGTCTCTGGTCCAGTCCAGTGGTCCTTGTCCCCAAGACAAGTTCCCAGGCCGGTACCAAGGATTGGAGGTTCTGTGTGGACTACAGAGGGGTCAATGCCATCACCAAAACTGACGCGCACCCATTGCCCAGGGCTGATGAGCTTGTGGACACCATAGGTGCTGCCAAATTTGTGAGCACCTTTTGACCTTAACTCAGGCTATTGGCAAATAGCTCTGATGGACCTTGCCAAGGACAAGACTGCATTCTCAACCCCTGAGGGGCTCTACCAGTTTAGAGGGTTCCATGTAATAATGTTGCCACAAAAATCTCACCATGCAAAAATATTGTTTTTTGTGGCGACATTTTTTAAAAAAAAAAATGTTTTGCCCCTGTCCCCATATATATGGTCACGCAAATAATTTCGCCACAACCTTTTCCCGGCGATATTATTTACGGCGAACATATATATGGGGATAATATTACCTGATACCGTTTAGAATCTTGCCTTTTGGCTTGAAAAATGCACCTGCCACTTTCCAACGTTTAGTCAATCATGTACTCAGTGGGCTGGAGGACATTGTGTGGCCTACTTAGACGACATCGCCGTCTACAGTTCCATTTGGGAGGAGCATTTGACTCACTTGGATAAAGTGTTGCAGACCTTGAAAAGGGCTAACCTCACTATCAAGGCCACCAAGTGCCAGATAGCTCAGGGGAAAGCCATGTATCTTGGTCATGAGGTAGGAGGGGGGCAAATCCAACCTCTCCCCAATAAAGTACAGGATGTACATGACTGGGAGATTCCCACTACTCAAACCCAGGTAAGAGCCTTTTTGGGCCTCCCTGGGTATTATCGCAACTTTATGGTGGACTATGGAATCATAGCTGCCCATCTGACAGCTCTGATTTCGCCTAACAACCAAGGGAGGTTAATTGGACAGAAGACTGTCGGAGGGCCTTTGTTGGCTTGAAGGAAAAGTCTGTGTAGGGCACCTGTGTTGTGTGCGCCAGATTACAACAAGCCCTTTATCGTCCAGACGGATGCCTGAGACACCGGAATTGGAGCTGTTTTGTCATAGTTAGATGACAAAGGGAGGGAACATCAGATCATATTCATTAGTAGACAACTCAAGGATAGAGAATTTAGGTGGGCTACTGTTGAAAAGGAATGTTTCAGTATAGTTTGGAGCTTTAGGCGTTTTAGGCCCTACCTTACAGGGTCTACCTTCAAGGTCCAAACAGACCATAAGCCCTTAAAGCGGCTTATGCAGATGAAGGGTGAAATCCCGAAACTGCTCAGGTGGTCAATTAGCCTGCAAGGGCTAGACTTCACCATAGAGAATAGACCAGGGAAGAGTCACAATGATGCAGATGACCTTTCCAGAAGGTATATTGACCCTCTGGATGAGAGCGTCAATCTCATGGGAGATTAGAGGCCCTAACCTCAGTCTGGGGGGGGGGGGGGGTGACTGTGATGCTGGAAATGCATTGGAGGAACAGGGCCTCCTTGTCCTTGTCCTGTAGTCCTTTTTCATATATGTTCTGTATTGTTTTCTGCCCAGAAGTCCATGTGGGACTCCTGGCAGTGCAGCTCTTCCTCTTTTTGGTTTGGTGTACAGACCCTTGGGATACCCTTATGGCACCCATGAGTGGGGGTACAACCCTGTGTCCCTAGTGTATGTTTTTGGGCACCTGTGTGTGGCTAACAGAGCAGGGTATGGGCTGCTGGAAGCTCCATGCTGAATTTGACAGGTGCTCTGAGTATACTCCATTTTGGGATACCCAGGCCCTGCCATTGGAATCAGTTGATTCCTGATAGGAGTCAAGATGGCCCCTGTGGCCTCTTGCTTTCTATTGCCCGTTACCTTGTTTTTCCCAAAGTCCTGGGAACCCTGACTCTGTTCCCTCCCCCGACTGGTTGTTGGGTGGAAGTTCCATATATGGTATTGTGGAGACGTTCAGGCCAGACTGGCTGGAGCCTTCCCAGTGACTGTATGTTGTGGGTACACCCTGTGGGGGGGACCTGGGTGAATGGAGTGGATGACTAATATGCACTTCTTGTTATGGGTGTCTAGTTTCTGGTATGTGACACAAAGACTGAGGCAGTCCTGCCCGAAACTGGTATGAATGCAGTGTGGAGTGCTGAATGGCTGGGTACTTGTCCCAATACACATTCCTTGTTGTGAGTGTCTGAGAGGGAGGGGAAAGGCCTGAATGCCCCGTTAGCCTGATTGGCTGCCTGCCTTCTGAATGCCCTTCTGAGTTATTGGTTGCCTGAGTGTGACCCAGCGGAATGAATGAGAGTCCAAACAGTATATCTGGGGGCCTCTCACTGCTAGAAATTGTTCAGAAGCTGAAGTCGAAACTGATGCTTAACCTTGTAGCCCACTGAAAGAAGAACTTCTGCTGCTGTCCTTCGCTAATCTGAAAGCTGTTGTGCCTTAAAGGAACTGATCCAAGAGAGGACCTGGCTAGGAGACCTCTTCCCGAGCTACGAAGGACCATCGTGCACCAGCTGATCTTTGCCAAAGCTCCGTGGACATCAGACCCTCGAAAGGCTCCCGACCGGAGACGGGGACCGCCGCGGAATCACAAAGTGAAGTGCCCGGACATTGAAGTCCATCACCATCGACGACGGCCGTCGCCGACCGGAGCCGCAGTGCTCCTTTGCCTGAGACATTTGATCCAACGACTTCCTTGCTCATCCTCGTCGACCGCTTTCATCCTGCCGGAGAAAGTCAAGGCCGCCGACGACCAAGGAGAATCCGCCGGGGGGTTTACTAACACCCGAAGACCGCAGAGATGCCGACGACTCAACGCCCTTGCTGTGCCAGAGTTCTTCATTGACTCCTTGTGGCAACAAACACTCGTCGTCGAGGTGCACCGCACGCCTCCGCTTGCAGGACGTTTTCCACCTATCATCAACGAGCACCACAAGAACCGAAGCTGTTGCTGCAATGACAGTGTTCACCCTTTTTCCTTGTGGGATCTCAATGATCCGTGGCTCCTGCCTTAAAGGGAGTCGCACAAGAGGGATCCGTCGACGACCCAATGTCGAACTGTGCTATTCCAGGTACATTGGGGGTGGTAGAACCTTTCTAGGTGGAATTAAGACTCCTATGAACAATATATGGACTGGGCTTGTATGATATCTTTATTTTCAGGTTGCCCAGTTGGGGGGATCCTCACACAGAACTGTCTCTATTGGTAGGGGCCAGTATTCTGCCTATTGGTTTAACCAATCTGCTTTCCTCTTATGTCTATTGTTAGTTCACATTATTAACTGATTTTTATGACATTTGAACTGAGTACAGTTAATGAATTTGAAAGGAATCCAATTATAATTGTCTGACTACTTAAATTGTATATATTTGCCATTTTAGATTAACCTGAGCACAAAGTGTGTTATTGTGATTGTGTATATAACCTTGAACCTTATTTATATAAAGACTGTGTTATCACTAACATAGTGTGTAGACATTCCTTTGTGGGTCCTTGGGGACTACACTGTACTTAAGAACCAGGCCGCATCATCTCCTGAAAGCTAGGCCTTGATTGCTCACCCACGTTTACCAAATGGAGAATCTTGGCTGGGGTCCTCTGTGCCTCTCCTCTGCCATATAGATTGCAGGAGTACAGGCACCCCCTCCAGTCTTTACAGAAACCTTCTGGTTTCTCACAGCTGCTTCCTGCACCATCAAGTGCTGAACCTGCAAGTAGCCTGTGGTGGGGAGACCAGGGCACAGATTTGGAGATTAGAGACTCAGGGCCTCATTACGACCCAGGCGTTAAGGGTTAACGCCGTCGTTAACCCTTAACGCCTGATTCCGATTTTAACGGCTGCTTTTAGCAGCCGTTAAAATCCATGGCGCTAACCCGCCATGATGCTAATTACGCCACCGTAATTTACGGTGGCGTAATTAGCGCCTTCCCCACTCCCATTATGCCCTATGGGGCAAAAATGGGAATGGGGAAGGGAAAATGGGAAATGGGGATTTACCGCCCCACTCACCTTGGAATGGGGCGGTAAATCCGCCATCCACCATGGTGGTAAAGTTGGCGTAATTACCGCCTGGGTCGTAATGACCCCCTCAGTGTTTTATTCCCTGAAGACTTCCCTGCAGGGTTCACTCGCTGGGTATTATAAAGCTTTTGGCGCAGATCAGTGAGTCCAGAGATAACGTTGGCCGCTGTGCAAGTGGAGCCTTGTCGTTGGTTCCGTGGAAAGAACAAGTCTGCAGACTACATGCAAAACACCATTCTAATCTGCCATGTTGCGAGCTTCCTGGGGATGGGCTTTATGCACACACCTCAGCAACCCCAAGAAAGGGCCCAGACCACCTCGAGAAAGTAATGTGCTCTTAACTGAACTGAAATAGGGAAGAGTTAGTCTGTAGTTGTCTATCACTCTATCCCCCTACCATCCATCCCACTGTTCCCCATTATTGTCCAACCTATCCTTTCCCACCCTCACTATTGTTCTCCTCTCCCAACCCAGGGTTTACCATAATTGTCCAGCTACTCCACTCCCATCCTGCTCCATGACTTCCTTACTACATTCTCACTACAAAATACTCCATATACACTAGTACATAAAACTACGGCTTCCTTTTTTCAGGACGACACATAATGTTCTGTAAACTTTTTCAAAGTGTATCGGACCCCAAATGTCCCAAGCAGCACCCCAACATGTTTTGTTCTCGCCGCAAATCACACATACACACAGCTGTGGTTAACTCCACAGTGAAAGAAGATAATCAGACAATTCCAGAGAGAGAGCTGTTGGAGGGCGGGTCTATCAGCGTGGCCACGCTCTATTTTCATGTGCATGCTGTATGTATGGCTCTAAGCATCTCTGGGTGGGCAGGGCTACTAACTGGGCATGGTCCCGAAGATTGCTGAATAATTTATTGGGGTATGGATGCTGAGGGACTTGGATCAAGCATTGGCAAATCCAACAGTTTTAGCTTTTGTGTTGGCATGGGCAAGGCACTGCCACAACCATACTAGTACTACCTAGCCATAAGATTGCAGCAGCTGGAAACTGGTGTGATTACCTGGTCATATGATCGTCAGCGAGCACCACAAGAACCGAAGCTGCTGCCGCAACAACAGTGTTCACCCTTTTTCCTCAGACAGTCGGGCTGGTGAGCGTGGGCCAAGAGCGGTCAGGAGCGTAACCACCTCTGCTTTTCCTACTTCTAGCTAACCATCCCTGAGTGTCTTCTGGGCCACTGGCAAGAGATGAGCGTGTGCCAGGCTATCCACTCTTCAGCCTGTTGCTGCACACCTGTTGGCGTCACCCATGCATTCAACAGCAACCATCACCTGTTCCTTTAGGACACTCCTGCTTGCAATCAGGGCAGGGCCCCGGTGCATAGGCTGCAATGGAGTCTGTGCCCAGCAGCCCCCCTACAAGATGCACGCCTGTCGCTACCGTACGTCTGAACTGGCGTGGGGCACCCAGAAAGCACTGATGTGTTGGGAAGGAAAGTGCCAGGTTCCTGCAGTCTTCACCGCAGCACCACTCACGCACTCCTATTGGAGCCGCTGCTCTCAAGACGCCGAGACGGCAAACCTGTCGGCGTTTCAGGACACCCACCAACTACAGCCAATGTTAACGATCAAAGGAAGTGGACCCCCTGTTTGGGTAGGAGACCATGTTGGTCTTCAACTTGGAGGTCTTGTCTATTTTCTCAACTGCGAATGTGGTTTTGTGGGGGGCTGAGCATAATGATGCAGTCACTCCATCCCAGTCATGTCAGAGATTTTTGACTATCGAAAGGCCCTTTGAAGAGAGACGCCTACATGTTCTACTGTCATGGCACTGGTATGGTGTCCTCCATCAAGGAGCCTTCCTGGCTTGTGCTGCTCGGCTGCCGTACCCCCCATGAATTGGCTAATGGTGAGTTCAGCAGGACCCCAGTAAGCCCTCAGCAAGAAGCCCTCCGCCCGCTCCAGAGACCCAAGAGCCTATCCGGCAAGTCACGCAGGACGCAGTCATTGCCATCAATGCAATACTGAAAGGTGTCACTCGTTACAGAGCTGATAAAAGTGCACCTCCTGGGAAAACTCCACCACTATGATAATAAAAGCTGTCTTTTACATAAGTACTGAAACTGGTGTGCATCACACAACACAGAGCACCATCGCTAATAATAAAAGTAGACTCCCTACAATACTGATGCAGGCATCCATCAACTTGGTCTGGACACTGCTACTGCAGTGCTGAGAGTCCGCCATTATTGCACGCCTGAAGCACTAGGAGGCAATTACTACCCTTCCTGTGAGAAGCAATTTACGCACGTTGCTTTTGCCCTAAAATCCTCTTCCCCCAGCAGCATATCACAGTCGTTCTAGAGTTTGTTTACAGGAAAAAGGCTTGCCACTTGTATGGTTGCTGTACCATTTTGCTTTTGCCCTCAGTGAATTTAATTTCCCTGTGGACTTTTCTTCTTGTCGCTGAGCCAGCTCCCGCTCACTTTTCTATCCTATATCCGCAAGCGTCACAGAATGGTCTCAAATGATTGTAGGACAAGAAGCATGTTTCAAACACCTTTATTTTTGTTATTTATTATTTATTTATTTATTGGCCCTCATTACGACCCTGGCGGAAAGTGACTGACCGGACCGCCACAGCGTAAATAGCGTTTCCGCCATTGCACGATGGAGCAAAGTGCGGCCCATTCCGACCCATCGGGCACGAGCTCCACGGCATGGCGGAAGTGCAAAGTCCGCGATGGCGGAAATGACCCCAAAACGGCCCACACCGCCGCCGTACGGCGCCCTAGGTGCAATACCGCCACCCATTTTAGCGGACACCGCAGTGAGCGCCAACCGGAAAGTACGGTGACCGGAAATATACGGAAACGGAAGTAAAAACATGGGCCCGGAACGGGAAACAACACGCCGTACACCTATAAAACCACAAAATCCACACAACCACTAAAAACACTACCCTGAGACACATCCCAACCCGTCATCCACCCTAGCGAAACCAAGAAAAATGGGAAAAGTAGCGAAGAAAGCGTGCGACCGCAAGCGGCAGGTCCACTTCTCCCGTGAGGAACTCACCGTGCTTACAGAGACCCTCCAGGAGAATGCCGCCGCCGTCTTCTCCACGCAAATGACCAGGACGGCACTTGCGAACAAGAAGGCCATATCGGCCCTGGTGGCACAGCGGGTAAGTGCGGTGGGGACCGCACCCCGCAACCCACAGCAATGCAGAAAGCGATGGGACGACCTGCAGATACGCGTCCGTAGCATACTTTCTGCCAACCGCAACATTGCCACAGCCACCGGGGGAGGATCGGAATCACCCATCAAGTTGACCCCCTGGGAAGAAATCTGTGCCTCCACCATTGGAATGGAGAGCATAGAGGGAGTCGGAGGGATGGAGAAAGGAGTGCAGACATCCGAAGAATCAGGTAGGTGTCCCAAATAAAACAATGCCAAAACCACAATGTCCAATCATGTGAAGTACCACGTGCCCACATAGTGCAACAGTAACACATGTCCAGGAGAACGTCCACACACATTGGCCTGATAGCGCACTTTAAAACTCACAATAAATACATAAATAATTAAAAAACCCAAAAACACCCACTACACGTGCAGCAGGCACACCCTAACTGCAGGCTGCCAAACAACTGCACCCTCACTCCACACACAAATGAAAGCACCTCCAAGGCCCCGACCCAAATCACCCTCAGGTACCACCCCAATGCATGTGATACATTGCCATTCCAATTCCCACAGACCCATTAATAACGCTCGCCCTCCTTTACTCCACCACAGGGTCCGATCCAAACGACGAGCTCCAGGACACCCCTACCAGCACACCTGCAAAGAGGGCCAAGACCAACGGCCAAAGACCCTCCACCTCAGCTGCACGCATCAAGACACGGCAGCAGCACAAATCAGGTGGCAGCACAGAGGAGGGAACATCAACAGGCACCCCAGCAGCCAGCATGCCCACAACAGCAGCACCACAGGTCCCCCCAATGGATGCCACAGAAGGCACTGCCTCTGGTGGCAGCAGCACCATAGGTGACACCCCATTAATGGCAGCATGCTCCGACACAGAAGACGGGGATGTCGAAGTCAGATCCATCCATGACCTGTCCCAATCCCCCTGTCTGTCCCATCCCGTACACCATGAGGATACCACGCAGGGGCACCCACAAGACGACGACTGGCCATCCCCCACAAGCCCTGTGGCAGGGCAACATGAGGCGAACAGCCACTCTGTGACACCACCGCAAATGGCCATGGCCCAGCAGAGGCAACAGTCCCTCGACCAGTTAATCGTGCAACAGCAGCAACTGGCCACGCTCCTCAAGGACCATGCCGATGAATGTGGGGGCACTAAGGCAGACATAGAAACATCAACTGAGACACTTAGGGCAGAAATGGAGAGACGTACAGAGACACTAAGGGCACAAATGGAGAGTAGCACCGAGTGCCTGAGAGTCCAAATGGAGAGTAGCACCGAGAGCCTGAGAGTCCAAATGGAGAGAAGCACCGAGAGCCTGAGGGGGGAACTGCATGCGACGTCCAAAGACGTATGTGCCGAACTTGCCGCAGTGCGCCGTGTGCTCACTGAGCTCTCACAAACCCTTAGGGACATGCATGGACGTGAGCAGGCAGAGACATCATCCGTTGCAAGTTCCGTCCAGGGCAGCCCCCAACGTAGATCTGGGAGGAACCTGCGCTCCACAGGCAGGGGTGCCCCTGATACCCGCAGAGAGGGCTTGCAATAG
The DNA here is from genome assembly GCF_040938575.1 of Ambystoma mexicanum. NCBI lineage: Eukaryota > Metazoa > Chordata > Amphibia > Caudata > Ambystomatidae > Ambystoma > Ambystoma mexicanum. Next base: position 896,023,689 of record NC_090939.1, read on the forward strand.
CGACTGCCCACTGACAATGAGCATCTTTGGACACTGGTGTTCGGGGGGGAGGTAGGAGGGTGGAGGGGGTGTGTTGGGCTCACTTGGGTGGCGGGTCGATAGGGTGTTCAACATGATATCACATATGCCATAAACAATGCACGATCAACCAATGAGATGTGTGGACAATGATCTTTGTGTACTAGGCCATCATAGGCGTACAGTCCATATTGTGCATGTACCAGACACACACAGTGCCACGAGTCCCGTGTCCATGTATCAGCCACCAGGCGTGAGTGCTAGAAGCATGCATCAATGAGATGCTGACGAATGTCACGGCCCTCCTGTGCCTCGCGGACTCCTTGAGGTGCTGCCACATCCCCACCCTCATCATGACCATCTTCAGGTGCTTGCAGTTCTGCGTCAGGGGGCATGGGCACATTTCTACGTACGCACATGTTGTGTAGCATTACACATGCCATCACCATCTTTGCAACCTTCTCATGGCGGTACAGGAGTGCCCCGCCAGACCTGCTGAGGCACCGGAAACGAGTCTTCAGTAGGCCGAATGCCTGTTCAATGACTACACGGGTACGTGAGTGGGCATGGTTGTAGTCCTCCTCATGCTGGTCCCGTGGGTTCTGGACTGGTGTGAGGAGCCATCTCTTCAGTGGATATCCAGCATCACCTGTATGTGGACGATAAACGAATTATGTGGAATGCCATTGCTACGTACGCACCCCCCCCCCTTCCTGCCAGGTCATTGCCGCATCACATACCCCACATCATCATGCATGAAATGAGACTCACCGAGTAGCCAGGATCTGTACCCTGCGTGTCGCTCCATGTAGCGTGGTATTGTTGAGTTCCTCAAGACCATAGAATCATGGGTTGATCCAGGGAATCGGGCACAACAATGTGTAATGATCCTGTTGGAGTCACACACCATTTGTACATTCAGAGAATGAAATTGTTTTCGGTTGCGGTACTGGGCCTCCATGGCATGTGGGACGACCAATTCCACATGGGTGCAGTCGATGGCACCAAGGCAACCCGGTATGCCGCCAAGTGCATGGAATCCCACTTTTGTGTTGGTAATTTCCTGCTCCGAGCGTGGTAGAGAGATGAAGTCGTCTGCGTGCTGCAGGAGGGCATCGAGCACTTGCAATAGTGTCCGTGAGAACAGTGGCTGAGAAATGCCATGCAACTGTCCGACTGTGTGCTGGTAGGTGCCTGTGGCCAGGAAGTGGAGTACAGACACTACCTTCAGTAGGGGTGGGATGGCGGTTGGGCTATCTATCATGCTGACAAGGTCAGCCTGTGTCATGTCCACAATGGCGGCTATGGTGTCCCGGTCCAAACGGTAGAGGGTGTGGATCTGCTCATCAGTGAGGTTGAACGGATGTGCTCGGAGGCGTGGGATTGCGGGCTGCCTGCGTGGTGGTAGTGGCTGTGCTGGCGGCCCTTGCTGGCCCTGCCTTGCCCTCCTCCTCCTCCTGCGTCTCCTCCGTGCGGCCGGTTGTAGTTGGTGTTCGTCTTCTTCTTGGAGTTGGAGTACTTGCAGTGCTATCAGGTCCCCCAGGGCCAACATCGCGAGTCCTGCCGGTAGCATTTCGGAGTGGGTGTGGTTGTGGGAGGAGACTGGGTGTGCAATTTATGTGTTTTCAGGCTGTATGGCCTCCACCTGTGGTGATTCATTCCACCTGTGCAAGCTGCTCTCCCCTTTGGCCGAGCACGTCCCGCACACAACGCTGCAATTCGAGGAATGGCATCTTGCTATTGCAATCATGTATTTGTACCCGATGGCCGTGTAACATTGGTTGATATGTTCATTCGGCTATGGTCCCATTGTTTCACATACAATCTTTGCAGTCGCGAACAGACTTGTGAAGGGTCAGTGGAACGTAGTACTCGAGTAACGGTGGACCCTCATGCATCACTGTACCGAGTTGCAACGACGGGCGGGGCGTCCCATTTGTGAGTGAAGGCAGTTGCCATTTTCACACACAGCCGCACTAGATGGTTTAATTTGTGATTTCAAGCGGCCACAGATGCCTTTTCGACGTGATGTTGCAAATGAGGAATTCGAAGGGCGGCGCTTTCGGTTATCAGCTAGCGGCGAGGAGATGCCCACAGGTCTGACTGCAAATATAACGTTCTATTGTTCAATGTCCTTGGGACAGGGGCCATGGCGAGGATGCATGATTGATTTGAATAGTTTGGGATGCGCAATAGCGAAGTGGACGATGAGGCCGGACGTTCCCAAATACATGTTACTTCACAACACTGGAATTACGGGCTGGGGCACAGTGGATTTTGCAGGCTGCATAACGCACAGACTCAATGGAATTCTCACATGTTATGTGAGTATGGAAACAGGCGTTTTCATTACGGGATGAGGGAATGATGAATGGATGCATGGGCAGATGATTTGATACAGTGTTTGCCATGTACAGGGCTTCTTGGAATCTGTCCGCCTCCCCTGCGCTATGTGATGCAGGGCTGCCATAGTGGGACCATCGTCTATCTGGCCTTGTTGAGCCCTCCCTGTCTCGACGCGCCCTCAGACACTTGTGTCCATGCACGTTACCAATCCCATCTGATGGATTCTGTTTTCACAGACGCATGCACAGGTACACTCGTTTGTGATGGTGTTTACACCTCGATATAGATAGTTATGAGTCGCAAGTGGTTTTGGGGTGGTGATGATCCTTTGGAGTGGGCTAGCATGCATATGGCTGTGGATTTAGTGTGATCATTGAAGTGAGTTGTTCGAATGTAGTTCTGATGGCCATTCTGTTCTTTTTCTTTTCTTTTGGTTGACAGGTATCTCCTCCCCTTTTGCCACTGCCATCTGTATGCCACTCCTGCAGATGGCTTTTACTCCCGACACCTGCTGCTTCGTGTTAATCAGTGGAGCAGCATTACGATCTTATGGGACGATCGCCAATGGGCCACATGCCCTTACGCAGTACTAGTGGCTCGGAGCAACATTTCGGCCTTTCAGCTGGACTAGTGCCTCCCCATTGGGACGGCCCTGCGGTTCTGTGCGCTTCCATGTGTCCTTTTCGTACGAGAATGTGGCTCTGTGTACCATGAAGGAACAGGGCGTCACACAAGAAGTAGCTGGTCATTTCTTGCGGATGCAGCCCACAATGGTGAAATGTGTTTTGGAGTTCATGGCCTAATGGCTGTATGGGCTTGGTGAATTTGTTGTGCATTAAATTTCTATTCTGATGTGGGCCGTGTAGCGTTCTTCTTTGCAAGTGATGTGGCATATTCCTATTTGGGGAGCGATGTATTGTGAGGAGATCTGCATTGGGTTCCAGCTTCGGAGTATAGTTGCGTGGTACTGTGCTGGGCGCGTTTGCCTACGAAGCCCAGTGAGGTCAGGGATGAGGGCTGCCAATATGACTGTTTGAATGATGTCATGCTCAGGGGCGGGGGATTAGGTTTTGTGTAACAGATGCCGGTCAGCCAGGTGGACTGGTGGAATGATGTGATTTTCGGAATATTGCTGGTCACAGGTGCCTGTGTTTGCGTGCGTTTCTTGGTGGGGGACTGTGGTCATGTCCATTGGAATGGCTTCTGTATTCGTGCCATCTGTGCCCTGCGGCTCCCATTGGCCCCTCTTGAGATTCTTTTGTTCGTTGGCATGCATGGGTGACTTGTACATTTCACTGGTTGCATTGTGACTTCATTGCACCTACGGGGAGTTGTACTATGTGGCCAGGGAGCGGTGTACAGGCACTCAGTGGGGCCGTTTACGGTTGATTCGCGATGCCGTACTTCTCACCATGGCGGAATGGTACTTTCCGCCGTGCTTGATGGCGTTAGGTACATGTCCGCTAGGGTCGGAATTCGCGTACCCTTGCGCCATGGTGGTATTTACGGTTTGGCATGGCGCGCGCGCGCGTACTTGGTGCAGTTAGCGTTGGCGTTCACTACGGTGTCGCTAATGGCATCGTACTTTGCGGTGACGGGTCATAGTCGCACCGAGCGCTATTCGATGGCGGTATTGCATTTTCGCCATCGTTTTCCGATTTCCGCCAGGGTCGTAATGAGGGCCATTGTGTGTTACAGTACAAATATGCACTTTTCACACAAACAAAATAAAAACAGTTTTTACAAAATTCCTTAAAAACGCAATTTAACAAATCCATGTCAATCCCTAAGATCCACATAATAAAAATCATCATCAAGCTATAAACTACAGTCCATATTACAACCCATAACATTATTAGAAAAACACATATACCATAGAAACATTAAAATTACACAAAGCATGCCTTCAAAAACTCTAAAAGCCTAATTGATAAGGAAATGTCATTTGTGTTTAAAATTCTAATCCACAGATCTTGTTTCGTTGATCTAAAATTCGTAGGTGTAATGTGGCCCCTCAACATACACAAAGTAGGACATTGTACACCTAGGTGTTTTAAGGTCTCTATCTCCTTATGGCAGTGCTGACAAAGTCTCTGATCCCTCTGCACCTTGGTGTGAGGAATCACCCACGTGGACCTGGTGGTGAGACCGGGATTCAGTTGAGCGCGTAGTGTAGCCGTAGAAATCTTCCTGACAATGCAACTCCCAATAGTACCAAATCACTGTTTTGGAAGGGGAATTGCCCGGAAGATTATGGTGAGTCGGAACACAGCTGTCTAGACAGAGAACACAGTGTCAGGAGTCTTGTTCACGACACAAACAAGAGAAAAACAATAATTGAGCAAACCAAAGTACTCACGTAAAGGGATACTTCTGGGGAATGATAGCAAGTCAAACTGAGGGCCAGAGATATCCAGGAAACCAGTCTTGGTGCTTGTCAGTGAAGTGTTCCAGCAGTGGAAGTGGAAAAACCAGAAGAGATAGGAAGTCCGTCCAAGGAGCGTGGTTCCAAAATAAGGACAATCCAACCTACACCTGTACCCGCCGGCACGCGGACACCTGTAGAGGAATGGAACTCTGTGATAAGGTTCCAAAGTAAATGTGTTCCTTGTGACAAGTTCCCAAAGTGAGTTTTCCGTGTAACAAGTTCTGTGAGGCGAGTTCCCAAAAGTGGAAAGAGTTCCTTAGTGGATGAAGAAGAGAGTTCGTGCTTGCAAAAGGACCGTGGACAAAACAGATGAATGGTCGAGTGTATCAGGACGTGCAAAAAGGGAGTTCTGAGGCGACAAGGCAAACTAGCGTAAAACAAGAGGAATGGTCGTTCGTTCCAAGGTCAAGGATAACCAGGCATCAAAGGACAAGGCCAAGGGTGTCCAATATCAATCCGTAAGACAAAACAAGGTCGTGGTTCAAGGCAAGAGGTAACAACAAGATGAGCTCCAAAAGACAAAATTCAGAAGCAGCGTTCTATGGTCAGGGCGGAGCTTTATAGAGTCACGTGACCATGAGGGGAACGTTGCACACGCCGTAGACGTGCACGTACGTGCTCAGGCGACCAGCGTTTCCAAGGCAACCCCCAGCATTGTCGAAGGGTTTGGAAACGTAATAAGAAACGCTTCGGCTCCAAAGATCTCAGGGATTCGGAACTTGCATGTTTAGTATAATCTTTGGCGGTACGGGGAGCTGGTTTCCTGACAGTATCCTCCCCCAAAGATGCACTCCCCCCCGAGAGGCCAGAAACCGAGCCAAAAGAACTGGAGCATGCAAATTAGATTCAGGTTCCCAGGTACGATCCTCGGGACCATAACCCTTCCAGTCAAAAAGGAAATACCGAACACCTCGGGAAATCTTGGAAGCAAGAATAGCCTTCACCTCATACTCTTCCTCACCTTGTACCCTGACCGGAGGTGGATGAACGGGGAGCCTAGTCCCCTCAGAACAGGGTTTCAAAAGAGACACATGAAAAACCGGATGGATTTTCCATTTGTCCGGTAGTTCCAGTCTAACTGCAGCCTGGTTGTTGACATCCTTGATCCGATAAGGACCTACGTATCTAGGTTTCAAACAACTTCTGATGGGAATACGGAGGTGCTTGGTGGAAAGCCAAACCAACATACCCGGATGATAATCGGGCGCGGAAGACCTATGTCGGTCGGCGTGGTCCTTAGAACGTTCTTGGGCTTCTTTCAGACGAGAATGTACCTGTTGATGCAGAATAGTAATGTCCCTGAGACTGTCCTGGACTGCGGGATTGGAGATAGGAAGTCCGTCCAAGGAGCGTGGTTCCAAAATAAGGACAATCCAACCTACACCTGTACCCGCCGGCACGCGGACGCCTGTAGAGGAATGGAAGTCGAGTAAATCACTGAAAACATCATTGATAAAATATTGAAACGTAGCTGGGGCATTACATAAGCCAAACGGCATAACCAAGTATTCATACAGGCCATACTTTGTTTTAAAAGCCGTCTTCCATTCGTCACCCTTCCGCATTCTGACCAGGTTGTAAGCGCCCCGTAAGTCCAACTTAGTGAAGATGGTAGAAGAGCCCAATTGGTCTAAAAGAACTGAGATAAGCTGAATTGGGTACTGGTTACAAACGGTGATAGCGTTCAATGCGCGGTAGTCGATGCAGGGGCGCAAATCGCCTTCTTTTTTCGGGACAAAGAAGAGAGGCGATGCAGCCGGAGAACGTGATGGTCTGATAAAGCCAGAAGCCAAGGATCTGTCCAGATACTCCTTCAGCACTGTGTCCTCCTTCTGGGTTAGGGAATAGACGCGACCAGAGGGTACCGTGGCATTAGGGACCAAATCAATGGGACAGTCATACTGTCGATGTGGTGGTAGGATCTCAGCGCCTTTCTTATCAAAGACGTCTTTGTAACCTCTGTACTCCCGAGGCAATACCGTAGTCATGACTGTTCCAATGACCAAAGCGGAATCCAATAGATGAGTACTGGGTCCCGAAGATGAGGATACTAATGTCCCACAAGATGTAGCACAGAATTCTGAATGAAAGGATACCGACCCTTTAACCCAATCCACTAACGGATTATGTTTCTTTAACCAAGGCAACCCAAGGATAAGTTTGAATTGGGGTGCTGTAATGACATCAAAGGCTATTGTTTCGGTATGACCAGAGGACGTAGTCATAAGGAGATCTACTGTTTGTTCGGTAACCAACCCTGATAACAGAGTCGTGCCGTCAACGGCGTTGACCAGTTCGGGGGAAGACTTGGAAATCAGAGGAATACCATAGTCCTGAACAAACTGACTATCAACATAATTCCCAGTAGCCCCTGAATCCAATACTGCATCAACAGAACAAGAAACCATTGAAGGAGCGAAAATGTCAACCGTAATGGGAAACAAAACCATGGTATGAGAGCCCGCAGTGGTGGGACTCGACAAAGGGGCTCTCTCTATGGCCGAGCTTTGGAGTTTCCCTGTTTTCGTGGTTTCTTGGGGCACTGTCTCAAGAAATGTTCCGAGGAACCACAGTAATAACATAAATTATTCTTCTTGCGGGTTTCTCTTTCCTCAGATGACAGAGGAGCCCTGAGGGTACCTATCTGCATAGGCTCAGGTGTAGCATGGCTTTGATCACTAGATACTTGTGTTGGATAGGGAACCAGACTATTTTCCCCTTTACGTTCTGCCCTTCGTGCATCGACTTGTAGAACCAGGTCCACCAACTCAGAAAAAGAGGCAGGAACCACGGGGACAGTGGACAGAACATCCTTGAGTGAGTCTGAAAGACCCTTATAAAACAGAGCCCCTTTCTTCGCCTCAGGCCAATCCGTCTCTGCTACCAGTTGGTTGAATTTCGCCAAGTAGGACAACAATGGCATATCCTTCTGTTGTAAGGAAAGTAGCTCCAGATCAGAGACTTGGGACTTGTACCGAGTATCAAAAACACGAGACATAGCAGAGATGAGGGCATCGCAATCGTACAAAAGATGGCTACCCTGTTCCAATAAAGGATTAGCCCAGACCGCTGCTGTTCCCCCAAGGTAGGATAACACAAAAGCCGCCTTGGTAGTGGCATCAGGGAAAGACGTAGGACGACATAAGAAATGTAGTCTACATTGGTTAATGAAAGTACGGAACGTCTTAGGATCCCCCATGAACCGTTCCGGAGGGGCCAAAGGAAACTGTGCCGTAATGTAAACGGGCGCGTTCTCTTGTTGAGGAGCCCCTGCCCCAAGGGCAGAACCAGAAGAAGGGGCACTTGCACCACCACCTGCCTGTAAATTAATTTGCAGGGCGTCGATCCGACGCTGGGTGGCATCATGAGCCGCAGTCATATCTGCACGTAAACCGGCGACCAACTGAACCAAAGCTGCCAACGGATCGTCGGCAGCTTCCATCATGGATAATTATACGGCTTCTGAATATGTGAGGAATCACCCACGTGGACCTGGTGGCGAGACCGGGATTCAGTTGAGCGCGTAGTGTAGCCGTAGAAATCTTCCTGACAATGCAACTCCCAATAGTACCAAAGAACTGTTTTGGAAGGGGAATTGCCCGGAAGATTATAGTGAGTCGGAACACAGCTGTCTAGACAGAGAACACAGTGTCAGGAGTCTTGTTCACGACACAAACAAGAGAAAAACAATAATTGAGCAAACCAAAGTACTCACGTAAAGGGATACTTCTGGGGAATGATAGCAAGTCAAACTGAGGGCCAGAGATATCCAGGAAACCAGTCTTGGTGCTTGTCCGTGAAGTGTTCCAGCAGTGGAAGTGGAAAAACCAGAAGAGATAGGAAGTCCGTTCAAGGAGCGTGGTTCCAAAATAAGGACAATCCAACCTACACCTGTACCCGCCGGCACGCGGACGCCTGTAGAGGAATGGAAGTCTGTGATAAGGTTCCAAAGTAAATGTGTTCCTTGTGACAAGTTCCCAAAGTGAGTTTTCCGTGTAACAAGTTCCGTGAGGCGAGTTCCCAAAAGTGGAAAGAGTTCCTTAGTGGATGAAGAAGAGAGTTCGTGCTTGCAAAAGGACCGTGGACAAAACAGATGAATGGTCGAGTGTATCAGGACGTGCAAAAAGGGAGTTCCGAGGCGACAAGGCAAACTAGCGTAAGACAAGAGGAATGGTCGTTCGTTCCAAGGTCAAGGATAACCAGGCATCAAAGGAAAAGGCCAAGGGTGTCCAATATCAATTTGTAAGACAAAACAAGGTCGTGGTTCAAGGCAAGAGGTAACAACAAGATGAGCTCCAAAAGTCAAAATTCAGAAGCAGCGTTCTATGGTCAGGGCGGAGCTTTATAGAGTCACGTGACCATGAGGGGAACGTTGCACACGCCGTAGACGTGCACGTACGTGCTCAGGCGACCAGCGTTTCCAAGGCAACCCCCAGCATTGTCGAAGGGTTTGGAAACGTAAGAAGAAACGCTTCGGCTCCAAAGATCTCGGGGATTCGGAACTTGCATGTTTAGTATAATCTTTGGCGGAACGGGGAGCTGGTTTCCTGACAGTATCCTCCCCCAAAGATGTACTCCCTCCCCGAGAGGCCAGAAACCGAGCCAAAAGAACTGGAGCATGCAAATTAGATTCAGGTTCCCAGGTACGATCCTCGGGACCATAACCCTTCCAGTCAATAAGGAAATACCGAACACCTCGGGAAATCTTGGAAACAAGAATAGCCTTCACCTCATACTCTTCCTCACCTTGTACCCTGACCGGAGGTGGATGAACGGGGAGCCTAGTCCCCTCAGAACAGGGTTTCAAAAGAGACACATGAAAAACCGGATGGATTTTCCATTTGTCCGGTAGTTCCAGTCTAACTGCAGCCTGGTTGAGGACATCCTTGATCCGATAAGGACCTACGTATCTAGGTTTCAAACAACTGCTGATGGGAATAAGGAGGTGCTTGGTGGAAAGCCAAACCAACATACCCGGATGATAATCGGGCGCGGAAGACCTATGTCGGTCGGCGTGGTCCTTAGAACGTTCTTGGGCTTCTTTCAGACGAGAATGTACCTGTTGATGCAGAATAGTAATGTCCCTGAGACTGTCCTGGACTGCGGGATTGGAGATAGGAAGTCCGTCCAAGGAGCGTGGTTCCAAAATAAGGACAATCCAACCTACACTTGTACCTGCCGGCACGCGGACGCCTGTAGAGGAATGGAAGTCGAGTAAATCACTGAAAACATCATTGATAAAATATTGAAACGTAGCTGGGGCATTACATAAGCCAAACGGCATAACCAAGTATTCATACAGGCCATACTTTGTTTTAAAAGCCGTCTTCCATTCGTCACCCTTCCGCATTTTGACCAGGTTGTAAGCGCCCCGTAAGTCCAACTTAGTGAAGATGGTAGAAGAGCCCAATTGGTCTAAAAGAACTGAGATAAGCTGAATTGGGTACTGGTTACGAACGGTGATAGCGTTCAATGCGCGGTAGTCGATGCAGGGGCGCAAATCGTCTTCTTTTTTCGGGACAAAGAAGAGAGGCGATGCAGCCGGAGAACGTGATGGTCTGATAAAGCCAGAAGCCAAGGATCTGTCCAGATACTCCTTCAGCACTGCGTCCTCCTTCTGGGTTAGGGAATAGACGCGACCAGAGGGTACCGTGGCATTAGGGACCAAATCAATTGGACAGTCATACTGTCGATGTGGTGGTAGGATCTCAGCGCCTTTCTTATCAAAGACGTCTTTGTAACCTCTGTACTCCCGAGGCAATACCGTAGTCATGACTGTTCCAATGACCAAAGCGGAATCCAATAGATGAGTACTGGGTCCCTAAGATGAGGATCCTAATGTCCCACAAGATGTAGCACAGAATTCTGAATGAAAGGATACCGACCCTTTAACCCAATCCACTAACGGATTATGTTTCTTTAACCAAGGCAACCGAAGGATAAGTTTGAATTGGGGTGCTGTAATGACATCAAAGACTATTGTTTCGGTATGACCAGAGGACGTAGTCATAAGGAGATCTACTGTTTGTTCGGTAACCCACCCTGATAACAGAGTCATGCCGTCAACGGCGTTGACCAGTTCGGGGGAGGACTTGGAAATCAGAGGAATACCATAGTCCTGAACAAACTATCAACATAATTCCCAGTAGCCCCTGAATCCAATACTGCATCAACAGAACAAGAAACCATTGAAAGAGCGAAAATGTCAACAGTAATGGGAAACAAAACCATGGTATGAGAGCCCGCAGTGGTGGGACTCGACAAAGGGGCTCTCTCTATTGCCGAGCTTTGGAGTTTCCCTGTTTTCGTGGTTTCTTGGGGCACTGTCTCAAGAAATGTTCTGAGGAACCACAGTAATAACATAAGTTATTCTTCCTGCGGGTTTCTCTTTCCTCAGATGACAGAGGAGCCCTGAGGGTACCTATCTGCATAGGCTCAGGTGTAGCATGGCTTTGATCACTAGATACTGGTGTTGGATAGGGAACCAGACTCTTTTCCCCTTTACGTTCTGCCCTTCGTGCATCGACTTGTAGAACCAGGTCCACCAACTCAGAAAAAGCGGCAGGAACCACGGGGACAGTGGACAGAACATCCTTGAGTGAGTCTGAAAGACCCTTATAAAACAGAGCCCCTTTCTTCGCCTCAGGCCAATCCGTCTCTGCTACCAGTTGGTTGAATTTCGCCAAGTAGGACAACAATGGCATATCCTTGTGTTGTAAGGAAAGTAGCTCCAGATCAGAGGCTTGGGACTTGTACCGAGTATCAAAAACACGAGACATAGCAGAGATGAGGGCATCGCAATCGTACAAAAGATGGCTACCCTGTTCTAATAAAGGATTAGCCCAGACCGCTGCTGTTCCCCCAAGGTAGGATAACACAAAAGCCGCCTTGGTAGTGGCATCAGGGAAAGACGTAGGACGACATAAGAAATGTAGACTACATTGATTAATGAAAGTACGGAACGTCTTAGGATCCCCCATGAACCGTTCCGGAGGGGCCAAAGGAAACTGTGCCGTAATGTAAACGGGCGCGTTCTCTTGTTGAGGAGCGCCTGCCCCAGGGGCAGAACCAGAAGAAGGGGCACTTGCACCACCACCTGCCTGTAAATTAATTTGCAGGGCGTCGATCCGACGCTGGGTCGCATCATGAGCCGCAGTCATCTGCACGTAAACCGGCGACCAACTGAACCAAAGCTGCCAACGGATCGTCGGCAGCTTCCATCATGGTTAATTATACGGCTTCTGAATATGTGAGGAATCACCCATGTGGACCTGGTGGCGAGACCGGGATTCAGTTGAGCGCGTAGTGTAGCCGTAGAAATCTTCCTGACAATGCAACTCCCAATAGTACCAAAGAACTGTTTTGGAAGGGGAATTGCCCGGAAGATTATGGTGAGTCGGAACACAGCTGTCTAGACAGAGAACACAGTGTCAGGAGTCTTGTTCACGACACAAACAAGAGAAAAACAATAATTGAGCAAACCAAAGTACTCACGTAAAGGGATACTTCTGGGGAATGATAGCAAGTCAAACTGAGGGCCAGAGATATCCAGGAAACCAGTCTTGGTGCTTGTCAGTGAAGTGTTCCAGCAGTGGAAGTGGAAAAACCAGAAGAGATAAGAAGTCCGTTCAAGGAGCGTGGTTCCAAAATAAGGACAATCCAACCTACACCTGTACCCGCCGGCACGCGGACGCCTGTAGAGGAATGGAAGTCTGTGATAAGGTTCCAAAGTAAATGTGTTCCTTGTGACAAGTTCCCAAAGTGAGTGTTCCGTGTACCAAGTTCCGTGAGGCGAGTTCCCAAAAGTGGAAAGAGTTCCTTAGTGGATGAAGAAGAGAGTTCGTGCTTGCAAAAGGACCGTGGACAAAACAGATGAATGGTCGAGTGTATCAGGACGTGCAAAAAGGGAGTTCCGAGGCGACAAGGCAAACTAGCGTAAGACAAGAGGAATGGTCGTTCGTTCCAAGGTCAAGGATAACCAGGCATCAAAGGAAAAGGCCAAGGGTGTCCAATATCAATTTGTAAGACAAAACAAGGTCGTGGTTCAAGGCAAGAGGTAACAACAAGATGAGCTCCAAAAGTCAAAATTCAGAAGCAGCGTTCTATGGTCAGGGCGGAGCTTTATAGAGTCACGTGACCATGAGGGGAACGTTGCACACGCCGTAGACGTGCACGTACGTGCTCAGGCGACCAGCATTTCCAAGGCAACCCCCAGCATTGTCGAAGGGTTTGGAAACGTAAGAAGAAACGCTTCGGCTCCAAAGATCTCGGGGATTCGGAACTTGCATGTTTAGTATAATCTTTGGCGGTACGGGGAGCTGGTTTCCTGACAGTATCCTCCCCCAAAGATGTACTCCCTCCCCGAGAGGCCAGAAACCGAGCCAAAAGAACTGGAGCATGCAAATTAGATTCAGGTTCCCAGGTACGATCCTCGGGACCATAACCCTTCCAGTCAATAAGGAAATACCGAACACCTCGGGAAATCTTGGAAACAAGAATAGCCTTCACCTCATACTCTTCCTTACCTTGTACCCTGACCGGAGGTGGATGAACGGGGAGCCTAGTCCCCTCAGAACAGGGTTTCAAAAGAGACACATGAAAAACCGGATGGATTTTCCATTTGTCCGGTAGTTCCAGTCTAACTGCAGCCTGGTTGAGGACATCCTTGATCCGATAAGGACCTACGTATCTAGGTTTCAAACAACTGCTGATGGGAATACGGAGGTGCTTGGTGGAAAGCCAAACCAACATACCCGGATGATAATCGGGCGCGGAAGACCTATGTCGGTCGGCGTGGTCCTTAGAACGTTCTTGGGCTTCTTTCAGACGAGAATGTACCTGTTGATGCAGAATAGTAATGTCCCTGAGACTGTCCTGGACTGCGGGATTGGAGATAGGAAGTCCGTCCAAGGAGCGTGGTTCCAAAATAAGGACAATCCAACCTACACCTGTACCTGCCGGCACGCGGACGCCTGTAGAGGAATGGAAGTCGAGTAAATCACTGAAAACATCATTGATAAAATATTGAAACGTAGCTGGGGCATTACATAAGCCAAACGGCATAACCAAGTATTCATACAGGCCATACTTTGTTTTAAAAGCCGTCTTCCATTCGTCACCCTTCCGCATTCTGACCAGGTTGTAAGCGCCCCGTAAGTCCAACTTAGTGAAGATGGTAGAAGAGCCCAATTGGTCTAAAAGAACTGAGATAAGCTGAATTGGGTACTGGTTACGAACGGTGATAGCGTTCAATGCGCGGTAGTCGATGCAGGGGCGCAAATCGTCTTCTTTTTTCGGGACAAAGAAGAGAGGCGATGCAGCCGGAGAACGTGATGGTCTGATAAAGCCAGAAGCCAAGGATCTGTCCAGATACTCCTTCAGCACTGCGTCCTCCTTCTGGGTTAGGGAATAGACGCGACCAGAGGGTACCGTGGCATTAGGGACCAAATCAATGGGACAGTCATACTGTCGATGTGGTGGTAGGATCTCAGCGCCTTTCTTATCAAAGACGTCTTTGTAACCTCTGTACTCCCGAGGCAATACCGTAGTCATGACTGTTCCAATGACCAAAGCGGAATCCAATAGATGAGTACTGGGTCCCGAAGATGAGGATCCTAATGTCCCACAAGATGTAGCACAGAATTCTGAATGAAAGGATACCGACCCTTTAACCCAATCCACTAACGGATTATGTTTCTTTAACCAAGGCAACCGAAGGATAAGTTTGAATTGGGGTGCTGTAATGACATCAAAGACTATTGTTTCGGTATGACCAGAGGACGTAGTCATAAGGAGATCTACTGTTTGTTCGGTAACCCACCCTGATAACAGAGTCATGCCGTCAACGGCGTTGACCAGTTCGGGGGAGGACTTGGAAATCAGAGGAATACCATAGTCCTGAACAAACTATCAACATAATTCCCAGTAGCCCCTGAATCCAATACTGCATCAACAGAACAAGAAACCATTGAAAGAGCGAAAATGTCAACAGTAATGGGAAACAAAACCATGGTATGAGAGCCCGCAGTGGTGGGACTCGACAAAGGGGCTCTCTCTATTGCCGAGCTTTGGAGTTTCCCTGTTTTCGTGGTTTCTTGGGGCACTGTCTCAAGAAATGTTCTGAGGAACCACAGTAATAACATAAGTTATTCTTCCTGCGGGTTTCTCTTTCCTCAGATGACAGAGGAGCCCTGAGGGTACCTATCTGCATAGGCTCAGGTGTAGCATGGCTTTGATCACTAGATACTGGTGTTGGATAGGGAACCAGACTCTTTTCCCCTTTACGTTCTGCCCTTCGTGCATCGACTTGTAGAACCAGGTCCACCAACTCAGAAAAAGCGGCAGGAACCACGGGGACAGTGGACAGAACATCCTTGAGTGAGTCTGAAAGACCCTTATAAAACAGAGCCCCTTTCTTCGCCTCAGGCCAATACGTCTCTGCTACCAGTTGGTTGAATTTCGCCAAGTAGGACAACAATGGCATATCCTTGTGTTGTAAGGAAAGTAGCTCCAGATCAGAGGCTTGGGACTTGTACCGAGTATCAAAAACACGAGACATAGCAGAGATGAGGGCATCGCAATCGTACAAAAGATGGCTACCCTGTTCCAATAAAGGATTAGCCCAGACCGCTGCTGTTCCCCCAAGGTAGGATAACACAAAAGCCGCCTTGGTAGTGGCATCAGGGAAAGACGTAGGACGACATAAGAAATGTAGTCTACATTGGTTAATGAAAGTACGGAACGTCTTAGGATCCCCCATGAACCGTTCCGGAGGGGCCAAAGGAAACTGTGCCGTAATGTAAACGGGCGCGTTCTCTTGTTGAGGAGCGCCTGCCCCAGGGGCAGAACCAGAAGAAGGGGCACTTGCACCACCACCTGCCTGTAAATTAATTTGCAGGGCGTCGATCCGACGCTGGGTCGCATCATGAGCCGCAGTCATCTGCACGTAAACCGGCGACCAACTGAACCAAAGCTGCCAACGGATCGTCGGCAGCTTCCATCATGGTTAATTATACGGCTTCTGAATATGTGAGGAATCACCCATGTGGACCTGGTGGCGAGACCGGGATTCAGTTGAGCGCATAGTGTAGCCGTAGAAATCTTCCTGACAATGCAACTCCCAATAGTACCAAAGAACTGTTTTGGAAGGGGAATTGCCCGGAAGATTATGGTGAGTCGGAACACAGCTGTCTAGACAGAGAACACAGTGTCAGGAGTCTTGTTCACGACACAAACAAGAGAAAAACAATAATTGAGCAATCCAAAGTACTCACGTAAAGGGATACTTCTGGGGAATGATAGCAAGTCAAACTGAGGGCCAGAGATATCCAGGAAACCAGTCTTGGTGCTTGTCAGTGAAGTGTTCCAGCAGTGGAAGTGGAAAAACCAGAAGAGATAAGAAGTCCGTTCAAGGAGCGTGGTTCCAAAATAAGGACAATCCAACCTACACCTGTACCCGCCGGCACGCGGACGCCTGTAGAGGAATGGAAGTCTGTGATAAGGTTCCAAAGTAAATGTGTTCCTTGTGACAAGTTCCCAAAGTGAGTGTTCCGTGTAACAAGTTCCGTGAGGCGAGTTCCCAAAAGTGGAAAGAGTTCCTTAGTGGATGAAGAAGAGAGTTCGTGCTTGCAAAAGGACCGTGGACAAAACAGATGAATGGTCGAGTGTATCAGGACGTGCAAAAAGGGAGTTCCGAGGCGACAAGGCAAACTAGCGTAAGACAAGAGGAATGGTCGTTCGTTCCAAGGTCAAGGATAACCAGGCATCAAAGGACAAGGCCAAGGGTGTCCAATATCAATCCGTAAGACAAAACAAGGTCGTGGTTCAAGGCAAGAGGTAACAACAAGATGAGCTCCAAAAGTCAAAATTCAGAAGCAGCGTTCAATGGTCAGGGCGGAGCTTTATAGAGTCACGTGACCATGAGGGGAACGTTGCACACGCCGTAGACGTGCACGTACGTGCTCAGGCGACCAGCGTTTCCAAGGCAACCCCCAGCATTGTCGAAGGGTTTGGAAACGTAAGAAGAAACGCTTCGGTTCCAAAGATCTCGGGGATTCGGAACTTGCATGTTTAGTATAATCTTTGGCGGTACGGGGAGCTGGTTTCCTGACAGTATCCTCCCCCAAAGATGTACTCCCTCCCCGAGAGGCCAGAAACCGAGCCAAAAGAACTGGAGCATGCAAATTAGATTCAGGTTCCCAGGTACGATCCTCGGGACCATAACCCTTCCAGTCAATAAGGAAATACCGAACACCTCGGGAAATCTTGGAAACAAGAATAGCCTTCACCTCATACTCTTCCTCACCTTGTACCCTGACCAGAGGTGGATGAATGGGGAGCCTAGTCCCCTCAGAACAGGGTTTCAAAAGAGACACATGAAAAACCGGATGGATTTTCCATTTGTCCGGTAGTTCCAGTCTAACTGCAGCCTGGTTGATGACATCCTTGATCCGATAAGGACCTACGTATCTAGGTTTCAAACAACTGCTGATGGGAATACGGAGGTGCTTTGTGGAAAGCCAAACCAACATACCCGGATGATAATCGGGCGCGGAAGACCTATGTCGGTCGGCGTGGTCCTTAGAACGTTCTTGGGCTTCTTTCAGACGAGAATGTACCTGTTGATGCAGAATAGTAATGTCCCTGAGACTGTCCTGGACTGCGGGATTGGAGATAGGAAGTCCGTCCAAGGAGCGTAGTTCCAAAATAAGGACAATCCAACCTACACCTGTACCTGCCGGCACGCGGACGCCTGTAGAGGAATTGAAGTCGAGTAAATCACTGAAAACATCATTGATAAAATATTGAAACGTAGCTGGGGCATTACATAAGCCAAACGGCATAACCAAGTATTCATACAGGCCATACTTTGTTTTAAAAGCCGTCTTCCATTCGTCACCCTTCCGCATTCTGACCAGGTTGTAAGCGCCCCGTAAGTCCAACTTAGTGAAGATGGTAGAAGAGCCCAATTGGTCTAAAAGAAGTGAGATAAGCTGAATTGGGTACTGGTTACGAACGGTGATAGCGTTCAATGCGCGGTAGTCGATGCAGGGGCGCAAATCGTCTTCTTTTTTCGGGACAAAGAAGAGAGGCGATGCAGCCGGAGAACGTGATGGTCTGATAAAGCCAGAAGCCAAGGATCTGTCCAGATACTCCTTCAGCACTGCGTCCTCCTTCTGGGTTAGGGAATAGACGCGACCAGAGGGTACCGTGGCATTAGGGACCAAATCAATGGGACAGTCATACTGTCGATGTGGTGGTAGGATCTCAGCGCCTTTCTTATCAAAGACGTCTTTGTAACCTCTGTACTCCCGAGGCAATACCGTAGTCATGACTGTTCCAATGACCAAAGCGGGATCCAATAGATGAGTACTGGGTCCCGAAGATGAGGATCCTAATGTCCCACAAGATGTAGCACAGAATTCTGAATGAAAGGATACCGACCCTTTAACCCAATCCACTAACGGATTATGTTTCTTTAACCAAGGCAACCCAAGGATAAGTTTGAATTGGGGTGCTGTAATAACATCAAAGACTATTGTTTCGGTATGACCAGAGGACGTAGTCATAAGGAGATCTACTGTTTGTTCGGTAACCCACCCTGATAACAGAGTCATGCCGTCAACGGCGTTGACCAGTTCGGGGGAGGACTTGGAAATCAGAGGAATACCATAGTCCTGAACAAACTATCAACATAATTCCCAGTAGCCCCTGAATCCAATACTGCATCAACAGAACAAGAAACCATTGAAAGAGCGAAAATGTCAACAGTAATGGGAAACAAAACCATGGTATGAGAGCCCGCAGTGGTGGGACTCGACAAAGGGGCTCTCTCTATTGCCGAGCTTTGGAGTTTCCCTGTTTTCGTGGTTTCTTGGGGCACTGTCTCAAGAAATGTTCTGAGGAACCACAGTAATAACATAAGTTATTCTTCCTGCGGGTTTCTCTTTCCTCAGATGACAGAGGAGCCCTGAGGGTACCTATCTGCATAGGCTCAGGTGTAGCATGGCTTTGATCACTAGATACTGGTGTTGGATAGGGAACCAGACTCTTTTCCCCTTTACGTTCTGCCCTTCGTGCATCGACTTGTAGAACCAGGTCCACCAACTCAGAAAAAGCGGCAGGAACCACGGGGACAGTGGACAGAACATCCTTGAGTGAGTCTGAAAGACCCTTATAAAACAGAGCCCCTTTCTTCGCCTCAGGCCAATCCGTCTCTGCTACCAGTTGGTTGAATTTCGCCAAGTAGGACAACAATGGCATATCCTTGTGTTGTAAGGAAAGTAGCTCCAGAACAGAGGCTTGGGACTTGTACCGAGTATCAAAAACACGAGACATAGCAGAGATGAGGGCATCGCAATCGTACAAAAGATGGCTACCCTGTTCCAATAAAGGATTAGCCCAGACCGCTGCTGTTCCCCCAAGGTAGGATAACACAAAAGCCGCCTTGGTAGTGGCATCAGGGAAAGACGTAGGACGACATAAGAAATGTAGTCTACATTGGTTAATGAAAGTACGGAACGTCTTAGGATCCCCCATGAACCGTTCCGGAGGGGCCAAAGGAAACTGTGCCGTAATGTAAACGGGCGCGTTCTCTTGTTGAGGAGCGCCTGCCCCAGGGGCAGAACCAGAAGAAGGGGCACTTGCACCACCACCTGCCTGTAAATTAATTTGCAGGGCGTCGATCCGACGCTGGGTCGCATCATGAGCCGCAGTCATCTGCACGTAAACCGGCGACCAACTGAACCAAAGCTGCCAACGGATCGTCGGCAGCTTCCATCATGGTTAATTATACGGCTTCTGAATATGTGAGGAATCACCCATGTGGACCTGGTGGCGAGACCGGGATTCAGTTGAGCGCATAGTGTAGCCGTAGAAATCTTCCTGACAATGCAACTCCCAATAGTACCAAAGAACTGTTTTGGAAGGGGAATTGCCCGGAAGATTATGGTGAGTCGGAACACAGCTGTCTAGACAGAGAACACAGTGTCAGGAGTCTTGTTCACGACACAAACAAGAGAAAAACAATAATTGAGCAAACCAAAGTACTCACGTAAAGGGATACTTCTGGGGAATGATAGCAAGTCAAACTGAGGGCCAGAGATATCCAGGAAACCAGTCTTGGTGCTTGTCAGTGAAGTGTTCCAGCAGTGGAAGTGGAAAAACCAGAAGAGATAAGAAGTCCGTTCAAGGAGCGTGGTTCCAAAATAAGGACAATCCAACCTACACCTGTACCCGCCGGCACGCGGACGCCTGTAGAGGAATGGAAGTCTGTGATAAGGTTCCAAAGTAAATGTGTTCCTTGTGACAAGTTCCCAAAGTGAGTGTTCCGTGTAACAAGTTCCGTGAGGCGAGTTCCCAAAAGTGGAAAGAGTTCCTTAGTGGATGAAGAAGAGAGTTCGTGCTTGCAAAAGGACCGTGGACAAAACAGATGAATGGTCGAGTGTATCAGGACGTGCAAAAAGGGAGTTCCGAGGCGACAAGGCAAACTAGCGTAAGACAAGAGGAATGGTCGTTCGTTCCAAGGTCAAGGATAACCAGGCATCAAAGGACAAGGCCAAGGATGTCCAATATCAATCCGTAAGACAAAACAAGGTCGTGGTTCAAGGCAAGAGGTAACAACAAGATGAGCTCCAAAAGTCAAAATTCAGAAGCAGCGTTCAATGGTCAGGGCGGAGCTTTATAGAGTCACGTGACCATGAGGGGAACGTTGCACACGCCGTAGACGTGCACGTACGTGCTCAGGCGACCAGCGTTTCCAAGGCAACCCCCAGCATTGTCGAAGGGTTTGGAAACGTAAGAAGAAACGCTTCGGTTCCAAAGATCTCGGGGATTCGGAACTTGCATGTTTAGTATAATCTTTGGCGGTACGGGGAGCTGGTTTCCTGACAGTATCCTCCCCCAAAGATGTACTCCCTCCCCGAGAGGCCAGAAACCGAGCCAAAAGAACTGGAGCATGCAAATTAGATTCAGGTTCCCAGGTACGATCCTCGGGACCATAACCCTTCCAGTCAATAAGGAAATACCGAACACCTCGGGAAATCTTGGAAACAAGAATAGCCTTCACCTCATACTCTTCCTCACCTTGTACCCTGACCAGAGGTGGATGAATGGGGAGCCTAGTCCCCTCAGAACAGGGTTTCAAAAGAGACACATGAAAAACCGGATGGATTTTCCATTTGTCCGGTAGTTCCAGTCTAACTGCAGCCTGGTTGATGACATCCTTGATCCGATAAGGACCTACGTATCTAGGTTTCAAACAACTGCTGATGGGAATACGGAGGTGCTTTGTGGAAAGCCAAACCAACATACCCGGATGATAATCGGGCGCGGAAGACCTATGTCGGTCGGCGTGGTCCTTAGAACGTTCTTGGGCTTCTTTCAGACGAGAATGTACCTGTTGATGCAGAATAGTAATGTCCCTGAGACTGTCCTGGACTGCGGGATTGGAGATAGGAAGTCCGTCCAAGGAGCGTAGTTCCAAAATAAGGACAATCCAACCTACACCTGTACCTGCCGGCACGCGGACGCCTGTAGAGGAATTGAAGTCGAGTAAATCACTGAAAACATCATTGATAAAATATTGAAACGTAGCTGGGGCATTACATAAGCCAAACGGCATAACCAAGTATTCATACAGGCCATACTTTGTTTTAAAAGCCGTCTTCCATTCGTCACCCTTCCGCATTCTGACCAGGTTGTAAGCGCCCCGTAAGTCCAACTTAGTGAAGATGGTAGAAGAGCCCAATTGGTCTAAAAGAAGTGAGATAAGCTGAATTGGGTACTGGTTACGAACGGTGATAGCGTTCAATGCGCGGTAGTCGATGCAGGGGCGCAAATCGTCTTCTTTTTTCGGGACAAAGAAGAGAGGCGATGCAGCCGGAGAACGTGATGGTCTGATAAAGCCAGAAGCCAAGGATCTGTCCAGATACTCCTTCAGCACTGCGTCCTCCTTCTGGGTTAGGGAATAGAAGCGACCAGAGGGTACCGTGGCATTAGGGACCAAATCAATGGGACAGTCATACTGTCGATGTGGTGGTAGGATCTCAGCGCCTTTCTTATCAAAGACGTCTTTGTAACCTCTGTACTCCCGAGGCAATACCGTAGTCATGACTGTTCCAATGACCAAAGCGGGATCCAATAGATGAGTACTGGGTCCCGAAGATGAGGATCCTAATGTCCCACAAGATGTAGCACAGAATTCTGAATGAAAGGATACCGACCCTTTAACCCAATCCACTAACGGATTATGTTTCTTTAACCAAGGCAACCCAAGGATAAGTTTGAATTGGGGTGCTGTAATAACATCAAAGACTATTGTTTCGGTATGACCAGAGGACGTAGTCATAAGGAGATCTACTGTTTGTTCGGTAACCAACCCTGATAACAGAGTCGTGCCGTCAACGGCGTTGACCAGTTCGGGGGAAGACTTGGAAATCAGAGGAATACCATAGTCCTGAACAAACTATCAACATAATTCCCAGTAGCCCCTGAATCCAATACTGCATCAACAGAACAAGAAACCATTGAAGGAGCGAAAATGTCAACAGTAATGGGAAACAAAACCATGGTATGAGAGCCCGCAGTGGTGGGACTCGACAAAGGGGCTCTCTCTATTGCTGAGCTTTGGAGTTTCCCTGTTTTCGTGGTTTCTTGGGGCACTGTCTCAAGAAATGTTCTGAGGAACCACAGTAATAACATAAGTTATTCTTCCTGCGGGTTTCTCTTTCCTCAGATGACAGAGGAGCCCTGAGGGTACCTATCTGCATAGGCTCAGGTGTAGCATGGCTTTGATCACTAGATACTGGTGTTGGATAGGGAACCAGACTCTTTTCCCCTTTACGTTCTGCCCTTCGTGCATCGACTTGTAGAACTAGGTCCACCAATTCAGAAAAAGCGGCAGGAACCACGGGGACAGTAGACAGAACATTCTTGAGTGAGTCTGAAAGACCCTTATAAAACAGAGCCCCTTTCTTCGCCTCAGGCCAATCCGTCTCTGCTACCAGTTGGTTGAATTTCGCCAAGTAGGACAACAATGGTATATCCTTCTGTTGTAAGGAAAGTAGCTCCAGATCAGAGGCTTGGGACTTGTACCGAGTATCAAAAACACGAGACATAGCAGAGATGAGGGCATCGCAATCGTACAAAAGATGGCTACCCTGTTCCAATAAAGGATTAGCCCAGACCGCTGCTGTTCCCCCAAGGTAGGATAACACAAAAGCCGCCTTGGTAGTGGCATCAGGGAAAGACGTAGGACGACATAAGAAATGTAGTCTACATTGGTTAATGAAAGTACGGAACGTCTTAGCATCCCCCATGAACCGTTCCGGAGGGGCCAAAGGAAACTGTGCCGTCATGTAAACGGGCGCGTTCTCTTGTTGAGGAGCGCCTGCCCCAAGGGCAGAACCAGAAGAAGGGGCATTTGCACCACCACCTGCCTGTAGATTAACTTGCAGGGCGTCGATCCGACGCTGGGTGGCATCATGAGCCGCAGTCATATCTGCGCATAAACCGGCGACCAACTGAACCAAAGCTGCCAACGGATCGTCGGCAGCTTCCATCATGGATAATTATACGGCTTCTGAATATGTGAGGAATCACCCACGTGGACCTGGTGGCGAGACCGGGATTCAGTTGAGCGCGTAGTGTAGCCGTAGAAATCTTCCTGACAATGCAACTCCCAATAGTACCAAAGAACTGTTTTGGAAGGGGAATTGCCCGGAAGATTATGGTGAGTCGGAACACAGCTGCCTAGACAGAGAACACAGTGTCAGTAGTCTTGTTCACGACACAAACAAGAGAAAAACAATAATTGAGCAAACCAAATTACTCACGTAAAGGGATACTTCTGGGGAATGATAGCAAGTCAAACTGAGGGCCAGAGATATCCAGGAAACCAGTCTTGGTGCTTGTCCGTGAAGTGTTCCAGCAGTGGAAGTGGAAAAAGCAGAAGAGATAGGAAGTCCGTCTAAGGAGCGTGGTTCCAAAATAAGGACAATCCAACCTACACCTGTACCCGCCGGCACGCGGACGCCTGTAGAGGAATGGAAGTCTGTGATAAGGTTCCAAAGTAAATGTGTTCCTTGTGACAAGTTCCCAAAGTGAGCGTTCCGTGTAACAAGTTCCGTGAGGCGAGTTCCCAAAAGTGGAAAGAGTTCCTTAGTGGATGAAGAAGAGAGTTCGTGCTTGCAAAAGGACCGTGGACAAAACAGATGAATGGTCGAGTGTATCAGGACGTGCAAAAAGGGTGTTCCGAGGCGACAAGGCAAACTAGCGTAAAACAAGAGGAATGGTCGTTCGTTCCGAGGTCAAGGATAACCAGGCATCACAGGACAAGGCCAAGGGTGTCCAATATCAATCCGTAAGACAAAACAAGGTTGTGGTTCAAGGCAAGAGGTAAAAACAATATGAGCTCCAAAAGTCAAAATTCAGAAGCAGCGTTCTATGGTCAGGGCGGAGCTTTATAGAGTCACGTGACCATGAGGGGAACGTTGCACACGCCGTAGATGTGCACGTACGTGCTCAGGCGACCAGCGTTTCCAAGGCAACCCCCAGCGTTGTCCAAGGGTTTGGAAACGTAAGAAGAAACGCTTCGGCTCCAAAGATCTCGGGGATTCGGAACTTGCATGTTTAGTATAATCTTTGGCGGTACGTGGAGCTGGTTTCCTGACACTTGGATCGTCTGCTCAGGGCCTCTTGGGTTGGGAGTAAATTTAACTTGAGTCTCAAGATTTGGGACCTGAAAAACCTAGAAGGGTGCTTTTTCAAGTATGGAGCAACATTGTTATAGTTCTTATTTGTCCAGACAAAGTGGTCTCCAAAGCATTGGTATTGCATTAAGTTCTCTCTAAGAGAGATCCACACATGTCTGAAAAATGTTTGTTTTACCAAGTAAGACGTTGCTATAAGGTCTTCCATTGAGGCCCCTATGATTGACAATAATTTCAAACAATCCGCCCCCCAATCCATTAGGACCTTACATGAATCTTTCTGCCATAATACACTTAATCTCTCATATATTGAGGCAGCTGGGGGGGCAATATACTCAACAAAATTGCAACCTCCCGCAATAGATCATGGTCTGAATAGGAAACTGCCCCAATTCGTACAATATCCCCACCAAGGGTACTGATAACGGCAGACGTAGGACCCCTCTCCAGAGTATCGCCTCCAGTTTTGACCAATCTATTGGAACACCCCTGGTCTGTGCTCCAAAGATACATTTTGGTACAATTTGCTGTTTCAACAATTTTAGGGCTGGGAGGAATGAAGATCTACCAAATTTGAAATCAAATTGACAGAGCTGCGTTATTGCCCCCCTAAACTTGGCCTTGAGATTGTTCAGTAAGTCGGGCGGTCCCCCATTGTCATAATCAAGGGACCCTAAATATTTAACCTTTTTTACCACTTCAAGTCTGCAGCTCTTCAGTTTCCAAGAGAAAGATCTAACTTTTTTTACCTCTATTCAACACCAATATTTTAGATTTTACTGTATTTACAGACAAATCTATATTTCACAAGAAATCCTCCACAGCATGCAAGGTTCTATGCACACCAATCAGCGTCAAGTCGCAGATGACTATATCATCTGCATACATTAGATGCTGAATTTTAAACTCATCCAACCTATTTGTCCTTACACGACTCAAACTAGCTAATATTTCCTTGATATAGAAACAAAATAGGAAAGGGGCCAGGACACAACCTTGGTGTAGACCCCTATTTGTCTCTATTCAAGACATTTAGGATCCGTGGGCATCTAATCTCACTTTAATCCTCGTGCCCACGTGCAAAGCCTCCAAAATCCCTACCAAAGGAAGCGGACAGGCATTTTCATGTAAACTTTTCCATAGCAATGACCTGTTTAGATGATCAAAATCCTTGCTAAAGTCCAAGAACGCAAAAAATACAGGATTACCTTGCACCATGCCAGTCATGAAAGTAATTCCGGGACAAAACTGTTTAAGGGGGGGTTCCCATCCCCTGCCTGAACCCAGTCTGAAATGGGTCCAGGCAGTCAGAATCACGTGCCCAAATTTGGAGTTCTTCAGCATCATTTTGGCAAAACTTTTGTTTGAAACATTCAACAATGAAATGGGTCTATAAAAGGTGAGGATCTATTGCCGCCTTTAAAAATTAGGATTATTGTGGCCGCAGACCAAGTTTTGGGGAACTCCTTTTTAAACAAAATATTTGCAAACAATTCTAACAGTAATTTGGATCCAAACAATACATTTGATTCAAGGGTCACATTTGAAAGCCTTGTATTCTTGGTTACTGTTTTGTCTGATAGACTCTCTGATCTTCCCATTTCATGGCATAGCCCCTAAATTAGTTTTAAGGATTTGGAAAAGCATTTTATAGAACCGTCAAACTATTGTGTTACATCTCAAAACTCAAGAACAACAAAATAAAATGAATCACATTCCTAAATATCAACAAGTGTAACATGTCCATATCTAGAATGTGTGTATTACGCAAACACTTTCCTTGCCTCGCCCCTACCCCTGTGACCAATCCCCTTTTGATTTGAACTCTGTGTCACTGCTCTTTAATCTTACTGCGGATGATTCAGTGAGTGCACTGCCTATAGTCACGCGCATTTTAGATTGATCTTTAGGTTTGTGGACCCACCCTGAAGTACCATATACACGTGCCCGACTCTGATTGCAATGGCGGTTCCCTTGGTTATGCTCAGTGAACAGATTTTGGAAGGTACAGAGGTATTAACTTAGACTTGTAATCCACTCCTTCATTCTTTCTTTCAGAGTTTTGCTAGCTTCCAATAATACCCTATCAGCAATATTTTACTATTGTAAGAATTCCCTATATGGGTTTAAAATGCTCTGGGTAGCTTACTTCCGATGTTAGTGTGCAACATTTTTGCCGTGCTTTCAGTTCTCCTTTTTCAAATGTGAGACGCTTCGGAATTTTGTCCCTAAGTTTACAGAATGCAATGTTTTGCTCTTGTTTCACAATTTTCCTTGTGCGTGGTGTTTTGGGAATGTGTGTCTGAGTTCCTATAAATCAGCGGTTCACGTCATACTTTTTCAATTCTCTTTCTTCAAATGTGCAACACTTTAGAATTCTGTACCAGAGGTCCAGAATTCAACATTTCACACTTGCTTCTATTCTCTTTCTTTGAACGTGAGACTCTTTGGGATTTCCTACCACATTTCCCATTCCCTGAATGCAACATTTGTTTGTGGGTTATCCCCTGAACTCTCAGGGTTTTTGCTGTTTCTGTTTTTCCCCTTCAAGCTCTGGCAAAGGCTTTCCCGTCTGCTTATCCTCTGATTCCAAGGATCCACAGCAAGTTTTCATCAGATTCTTGGCCTTTGGGCGTCTCTCCTGAAGGCCTGGTAGGAGAGTTCTCGTATGCTTCTTTCAGCGTTTGGTTACGTAGCAGACTTCTTAGTTTACCTTTTGGACTTGTGTTGCATCTGTCCTTGCTCCCATTTCTCCAGCTTAATGGCAGGTCTGCAGAGTCTTGGTCTGCATGGCTTCCTCTGTGACCAGTCAACGCTGACGTCAAACCTCAAATTTGGCAGCATCTCCCAGGTTCCACTCCCGGATATTCTCTAGTATGGGTAGCCAACCACCTCCTCTCTGATCAATCTCATACCCAGTGTCGTGTGGGGGTCTGCAGCTTCCTCGCGTCCAGCCTCACATTGTTGATTGGCAGGCATTCTCCAACTACATGGTTTAAATGCACTAATTTGGGGGGGGGGCTGTTGCGCGGCTGTTCGAGATGGCCACCGCCTGAGATACTACGACGACGGCTCACTGATCCTCTCTAATATCCTGTTCCCAGCCGAATCGTTTGTTCCCGGGGAGCAGCTGAATATCCCTAGGAAGACCCTGAGCATAAAGTGGTGAGGTGGCGACTGTTAGGGTCTAAGGGCTAAATCCAGTAGTGGTGGCTTGACACGTCATGATGCAATTGAGTCTTTCTGACAATATACCCCTCGAAAGTACAAAAGGACAGATTGAGGTGAGTATTGCCTGAAAATATTTGTAGACCCTGGTACTCAGACAGCTGGCTGCAAGAAAAATTAACCAAGTATTAGCATTTGGCTTAAGGCACTGTAATCTCAAAACAAGGTGAAGGACCGATACTCACAAGCAAGAAAATCAGAATGGGACTGAATAGTTCCAAGCTAGATTGGTAAGTATCCTGAAACAAGAAAGGTAACTGTTACCAGGAGGACAGAAGAGTAAGAAAAAAGAAAGAACCAAACTGTATGTGCTTACCAATTGAGTGGTCTGGGTAGAAACAGCAGATGTAGTTTGGGGAATGAAGTGGTAGTCCTGGAAACACAATGTCCCGTTTCCTATTCCCACCGGCACGAGGACGCCTAAGGAGTCTTTTGATCCTTGCGCCGATGCGCGAAAGTTCTTTCTGTTCCTTAAAATCTTTGGGCGGTAAGAGAGTGAAGACGTAGCACTGATTGTAGATGGAACAATCCAAAAGACTTAGGTCTTGGCAAACAGGTAAGACGTGAGAAAGAAGACAAGGCAGTCCGTGAAAGTTCCGAAGTCTGCAATAATCGGGTAAGACGTGAGCAATGAGGCGAATGCAGTCCGTGGCCGTTCCGGGTCTAGCAATGAGCAGGTAAGACTTGTGGGATTAGGGAAATGCAGTCCGTGGCCATTCCGGGTCTAGCAATGAGCAGGTAAGACTTGTGGGATGAGGCGAATGCAGTCCGTGGCCGTTCCGGGTCTAGCAATGAGCAGGTAAGACTTGTGGGATGAGGCGAATGCAGTCCGTGGCCATTCCGGGTCTAGCAATGAGCAGGTAAGACTTGAGGGATGAGGCGAATGAGGTCCGTGGCCGTTCCGGGTCTGGCAATGAGCGGGTAAGACTTGAAGGATGAGGCAAAAGCAGTCCGTGGCCGTTCTGGGTCTGGCAATGAGCAGGTAAGATGAAGGCAATGACAAGAACAAGGCAGGAAAGTCACAAAGAAGACCAGGGATTCAAGGAGCCAGAAGACAAGGTATGCGTAGCTTAGGAAGTTTTACAAATTCAGACGCACCGCCGTGCGCGGGGGCGGGGCTTAAATATCGGTCAGCTGACCGCACACATAACGCAGCGTCATAGGCCTGAAAACCTATGTGAATGCAAGGGGTGCCAGCGTCTCCAAGGCAACCCATAGCGT
Source organism: Ambystoma mexicanum (assembly GCF_040938575.1). Taxonomy (NCBI): domain Eukaryota; kingdom Metazoa; phylum Chordata; class Amphibia; order Caudata; family Ambystomatidae; genus Ambystoma; species Ambystoma mexicanum. Next base: position 896,052,639 of record NC_090939.1, read on the forward strand.
TTCCTGAAAGGGAGCGGGTCAAAGACAAACCATGATTCTGAGGAGCTAAAGAGAGTCCCTGTTTGGAGTGAAAACTGTTCACTCTACTGTGTATTCTGGAATGTTTGTTCCTATGCGGGACCAATTTCTGATCAGACGAAGAGAAATCTAATGGAACCCTGACAGCGACCCATGAGGTTCTCCCGGTGAGGCGTCGCAAGGTGTGTGGCGTGGCATGGAGCTTCCTGTGAGAGGCTGCGTGTGTGGAGGAGGGGCCAACCACAATGTATGCGCCTGGAGCAACGAGAAGCCAGTTGAGGAATGTAGAAGTACCCCGCAGCCGGGGAAGACAATGAACGCCCCTGACACCGGTGTTTGAAAGCAGTGCGGAGACGAAGATTGTTGAGCATCGGAAGACTTGCGTACCGTATCTTGCGGAGGGGCGGAGTTACCAGCCCTGGAAAATCGCAGCTGAAGACCAGGAAGGGAAGCGGTGAAGGAAGCTGGCCCCAGACCAAAAACCGACTGGAGAGGTGAGCCCCCCAACCACCTCGCCGGTGGGTAAGGGAAGGGCACCTGCAACAAAGCGCCGGAGCGGCCCCATTGCTCTGCAATATATATTGAATACTTTGCACTGCAGCGGCGGTGGACAGCTGCCCTGCAAGGCTTGCCCAATCTAGGAGGGAGGAGGATCTCGTAGTTGCATTCATCAGACGCAAGCCCGGGAAACACGGTTTACAACCCGGCCGCCCCACATGATCCAGAGCCGATCTCACACCAGCACGAATTGTTCATACGAAACACACTGAGCAATAGGCCTGGGCCGGAAGACTCCTGCGGGTAAATGTGGCGGTGCCATAACTGGGAAAATGTCAGCAAACGGTTTGTAAAGCTCTCTAAGTTGTGGATAGAAACAGCCCGGTGCTGTGGGAAAAGACTGCTAGTGAATTGAGCAGAAAGGGGTGATACCACCAGCCCGTCCCCCGCAGGCTGGAAGAAGCAGTGCTCCACCACACGAGCAGCAACTACACGGTGGGTGAGGGTCCAGGAGGCCACCAGACAGAGTCAACCTCATATTCCCGGACTGCACCACCTCATCCTGGAGCGCCGGGCTGAAAAGGTGACACCCAACGGCATAAAGTGGGACCAGGGCAGCTTTGGTCACTGAGCCTTGGTGCGCGGGGGAATGGACAGACCTCCCTCTGGCGAAACGCTCAGCCCACAGTAAATATAAGGCCTGGAAACATAGAAGAGCGGGACTATTCAGGCAGAGACCCGCAGCCCTTAATGCGTTCAGAGATCTCCTCCACGCCATCGCATTACCAGCGGAGTGCCAAATGATGGCTCCAACTACACACTGATCACGTTGGAAAGAGCTGATTAGCCCACCTGGACTGCCGAAATCCTGCAGTCAGCAACCACAGAGACTCGGCACAACCTCAGACATGCCGCAACACAAGTAGCACCCATTGGAACATCAACAGAGGCGGCGGGGCACCCATAGCACGACCGCACGCCAAGAAGAATAAGAGGGAGTGGCTGCGGGCCGCACAAACCAAATAGTCTCAGAGCTGGAAAGAGATCACGAAAGTGACCACATGTAGGGGTTGGATTACAAGACCCAAAAACTGACCGGCAAATCAAAACCATCGCTGGAAGCGCCTGATTCCGTCGCTGTAGTCCGTAGGGGTAAACCCGGACAACTCAAGCACCTTGTTTTCAATTACCTGGATGGTATATGTCCCTTTCACCTGCAGGGGCAGCCAGGATATTAGGGTCACACCCTCACCCAGAAGCAGCAGGAGCAAACGAAAGGAGCCCAGGTACATATGATTGTCCCAGAGGGAATCTCGACCCGTAAGAGCCAGGTGAAGGCATAGAGGCTTGGAGAGGAGAATATCCCTTGTCGATTCCCAGACACAGACAAGTGCAGAGATATCCCTGATAAAATGCACCATCTTGAATCAGGATTGGGCATCATCTGCCGCAAGGTCTCAGACAAAATTCTAGAATGGTAAACCCTAAAAAACAAGCGAAAACTGAACAATTTGCCCGTGCCAACCAGGCGCAGCTGGCCGACTCTTCTCAACAAAACCAAGCAGCACCACAGGTGGATGTAGCGGCCTTGAACCAAACTCTGCTGGCGCTGAAAGGTAGCACTGACAATCTGGGGGCACAAAATCAACGCCCTGCCATGTAAGGTAGACATCTCCGTAATACAGATTGACAAACTTTGCGGGCGAATGTCCGAAGCTGAACAGAGAATTGGGAGGGAGAAGATAAAGTAGCCACTTTGCAACGTGAGGTGGCTGACCTGCAACAAGTGGTCAATAATGTCATAGCCAAGAACGAAGACCTCGAGGGACGCTGCAGACCAAACAACATCCGAATCCTGGGGATTTCAGAAACGACGAGGATAGCAAATATGGAAAAATGTGTAGAACAGCTACTAGTTGACGTCCTGGAAACCCCCCGAACCTCCCTTATCCAGTATGTACATGGTAGAAAGCGCACACAGATCCTTGGCGGCGAGACCCTCCGCCCCCAGGAGCCCTCGAGCGCCCCATTATAGCCAGAATCTTCTGCTACAGAGATAGAGACACCATAATACAAGTCGCGAGGGAAAAGAAACAATTGAAATGGGGGCTAATCACAATCAGGCTTTTCCCAGACTTTAGCCCCATGGAACAAGAACAACGTAACTAGACCACCCAACCCTTTTTATGCACTTGGGATTAACAAGTTTCCCTGGTCAACTAAATGATCAGACCCCTTCATTGTTTCCAAACTTTTTCATTGTACTTCTGAAAACAATTGTATAGGCATGTCTACTGAGAGACACCACACAGAACAACAACGGTATATTTTGATAATGTAGAATAAATGACAACAATTATATCTCCAAGATACATGACTTAGAGTTAAATGCACAAAATCTACATGTACATCCTACTGTCAAGGTTCATCAAGAGAGGGGTCATAACGAGTGAACAAGTGTGAACAAACAAATACCATAAGTACAGTTGACATAAAAGAAAAATAGTGAGTGTTTTTCACTATGACTCAGCGAGTCGAGGTCTACACCACAGTGTTTCAGCCCTTCAGGGGTTTGAATATTAGCCTTTCTTAGGGGGGCTTCGTCAGGACGGGTAGACTGTGACGTCTGGGTGTTCTGGGTGTGCGTGTCTGCTCAGAGCTGGAGCTCGGGAGGCTGTATATGCTGACAACTTGATTCAATCTGATGTTGTTGCTTCACTAGCTGGACACAGTGGCTCCCTGGGGTACTGGTGAAGGGCAGGGACCACCAAACAATGGCCGTCGCCACATGGAGTGTACAGGCCACCCTCAGTGCCCCATTTCCCGCTCATACAGCGGAACTGGTGAATTATGTTATCGTTGGGGTGTTATGGGGGAGGGGAGGGTTGGGAGCCGGTCGTTTGTTGTTTCTGGCGTGGGTGGAGAGGGGCGGGATGGGGCTCTGGAGTATCAGGGTAGTTTACAAGGGCCAGATGAAAAGGGCCCTAAAAGGTTTCACACATTGATACAGACACATAAGATTCAATATAAGGCCGCTCAGGTGGACGGCAGTGTAAAGCTGAAAATAACCCAATATAAATTCAGAAGCCACCCCACCTTAGGTGGGCGAAAGGATAAACTGTTATCAATAATGTCCTGCAATGTAAGAGGTCTCACCAACCAGAAAAAGATCTGACTAATCACAAACTATAACAAAAACCACAATATCAATATCCTATGCATACAAGAGACGCACCTGGCTTATGGGGCACCCATCCCCCATCTGCCGGGGTGGGGCATACATAGATATGGTTCCTCATATACTACACACTTGAGAGGGGTCGCAATTTACATAAACAACTCCCTGGAGTTCAGACTGCATGAGCAGATATGTGACGAGAAAGGGAGATGCATAATTCTAGCCAGAGAAACTCGGGGGCTGAAGCTGCTGCTCATTCTTTCTTTATCAAGCATTTGGTTTCAAATTTGAACCTTTTAGCTTTTTACAAACAATTATCGTGGTCCTCACAACAATAGTCAACCTACAAGGTTTTTACACATTTAACATGAAATCAGCATCCTGAAGGAAGGGAGGAAAAATAATAAAAGAAAGAAAGGAAAAGCAGATGGTCAGGTCCTCCTAACTGGGCCACGTGTAGGAGCTAAACAACTCTACCCAGTTAGGGCCTTTTGGATGTTACAAATCAACTTATAGTTCCACCCAAATAATAAGCGTTTAAACTATTTTACATGTTCAACATATAATCAGTTTTCCTAAAAGACAAGCTAAGCAACACATCCAGATTCAAGCAAATGTAAAATTGATGTGACAAGTTCCAGCAAAGCAAATGTCATGGATAGACGTGTCCCTTACATAAGAAGAAGCCAAATGTGACCTTTGGTTAAAGTTCGATTATCAACAAAGAATTTGCCCAACTGATTGGATCCACTATGAGAAACAGCCAAGCAGGACATAACAAGATGGAACATTGACTCTTTTTTGTAGTTACACAGTCTACAGTGATCATCTCTAACTTCCTTGGTTTTCCTTACTTCAAGCACCTCCTGGGTTGGCAGTAAGTTAAAGCGCAGTCTTAGCATCTAACTGCGCAGATAGTCTGAAGGGAATTTACTAGGTAAGACAAAGTAGATCCATGCCTACTCAACGCCATACAATGTTTACCATAAAGTTTGTAGCTGGAAATTGAATCTAGTGTCTCGATCCAGTCCTGATCGTAAATGATTTGTTTAGCAAGGTCAGGATTCTCGTCAAGAGTTTTTTCTGATACATTAATGGACTCCAGATATTCTTTATATTTGTCGCTCCATTCCACCAATATGCGATCGTTTCTAGTCTGGAGTGCTTGTTGCAACATTCAGAACCCTCCTATTGCTGGCGGCATTAGACATTTACGATAGAACGACAGAGTCTTCCAGACAGTTACTGCCAGGAAAGAGGTAAGGCCCAACTCCTTCTGAATAACCATCACTGGAGTACAGTTAGGAAGATCGAGGACATATCTCCAGAATTTTCCTTCCAGATACTGCCACACTTTCCAGCTCAAAGCTAATGATGCCTCTGCCCGTACTGTCAATGATGGCACTCTATTAAGAGTGGCACTGGACACCCAGGAAGGAATTGGGTGGTTATGCCGAAGTAAATTGGACAGAAAAGTTCACACACAGCTGAAAGAAAGGAGAGCGAAGAGTAGGCAAGTGTAATAAGGAAAAAGGTACAGGATATGTTCCCTCTAGGGGTGTACGCAGATATAGGAAAAGAGTATTCCACGAACCTTAGGAAAACTCTAACCTTCTGCACAGTTTGCTATAACAGAGGCCCACACTGTTTGCTCATGGCTTGGAACAACAGCTATGGGTATCTGTAACGTAGAAACTAGACAAGGGAAAGGGCAGAGGTTGCCTGGCGGAAACCAACAGACAAGCTCTGTACAAAGGGTTTACAAACAGTACAAGAGAAGACACTAACAGATAAATCCAGGGAAAAGGAAGTTGAATAGCAAACTAGCAGAAGGAAAATGAAGGGAAGCCGTATAGCAACATTGGATAGGAAGAAAGTACTGAGGGTTGAAAACAAGGAAGAAAGCAAGGGAGTAGCAGTCAGGAAACAGAGGAACTGTGATAACTGAGAGTAAATAATGAATGTAAACTGATGTGGATAGCAGGGAATGGTATGGTACAAGGTAGAAACTCATAAAAAAAGCGGGGAAAACAATGGGCAAGCCCAAAAGGAGCAGGGCTGTAAGGAAGAAAGCCCCAAAGGATAGGGTTTAGGGAAGCGGAGTGAAACAGACTGCACGGCAAAGAGCCCAGAAGGACCGCGCAACAAGGAGTGAGCCCAAATGGAGCAGGGCTGTAAGGAAGGAAGCCCAGAGGGAATGGCGGAAGGTAGCAGCGGAGCGTGATGGGCTGCTTGGCTGGAGCTTGGAAGGCAATGGCGGAAGGTAGCAGCGGAGCGTGATCGGATCGGCTGCTTGGCTGGAAGGCTGGAAGGCAAGGACGGAAGGTAGCAGCGGAGCGTGATCGGCTGCAATGCTGAATCCTGGAAGGCAATGGCGGAAGGTAGCAGCGGACCGTGATCGGCTGCAAGGCTGAATCCTGGGAGGCAATGGCGGAAGGTAGCAGCGGACCGTGATCAGCTGCAAGGCTGAATCCTGGAAGGCAATGGCGGAAGGTAGCAGCGGACCGTGATCGGCTGCTAGGCTGAATCCTGGAAGGCAATGGCGGAAGGTAGCAGCGGAGTGTGATCGGCTGCTATGCAGAGGAATCGCATACAAGGATACAAAGCTCGAAGCAAAAAGGAGCAGGAAGGACTCTCAATGCAAGAGACTGAGCCCCTGCAGGCAGCAGCTTTTATACTGCCCAGCCCAGCACAGAGGCAGGCTAATTGGTCGCACCTGGCTAAGCACACCTGCAGACAATCGGCCACCTCCCTCTCTGTTCCTGAGCTGGTGGAAGCAGAGCAAATCCCTAAGGCTTCTGGGGATTGTAGTTCCGAAGATGACAAATAGGAAGGGCCAGGAATAGATGGTTGTAGTCAAGTGCATTGTGGTAAGTGTAGTTTCGCAAATGGGAAATAAAGTCCAAGAAGTGAATATCAGTTTTCCACAGATAAATGAATACCAATTTGTCCATTTTGATCGCCAATGTAGGCGCCCATGGCGCAGGCATGACAGTATGCCCCCCTCCAGGCCCCTCTCCAGGCTCCCTGAAGACCGACCTACAAGAGGAATGTCCGTCATACCGTGAAAGAGTTTCATACCAAAAAGGCACATCATGAAGCACCAAAAACTGTTTAAGGCTGAAAGGTGAGAGTCTTGAAGGGAGGAGACATTACCAATGTTCTGAACCTTTGAGGTAGAATCCAGAAAAGATAAAGGGGGTCATTCCGAGCATGGAGGTAAGGTAAAAACCATGCCGGTAATGATTTACCGGCATGGTTTTCCACTCCATGCTTTTCTGACCCCTCAGACCGTTAATTACGGCACCGTAAACTACAATGCCTTAATTATCGGTCTTGGGTCGCGCGCGCGCCCCACCATGCCGAAATTAACGGCATGGCATAAACCAGAGCTGATCACAAGTAAGGTGCACACGTAAATTACGGCCTCCTCAAGGCCGTAAAGTACCTTACCGCCATGGAGTACATACAGGCATCTCAGAGAAGGAGTAAAGAACCCTGAGCAGTGGGTCCCAGAGCCACAGGTGCACACATGCAACACAGATGGAGGCCAGGAGTCTGCCACAGCAGAAAAGGAACACACCCACACACCACCCCCCTCCCACACCAAGATGACACCAATAGAACAAGCAAGGCCACAACCACACAAACCCCTGCAACAACACCACGCCCCCCCACTGAGGAGACACAGGGGTAGAAGGAGGGGGAGACAGGCCCTGCATGCAGCACCACTGCAGCCTCCGTTACCACCCCAGCAGCCCCCATGCACACGCAGCATGTCCGGCCACTCAAGGATAAGTCCTACCAGATAGACACCCCTGACCACCTAGACTGTGACACCGTCACCACCATATTGCGCCACAGACACAAGAAAAGCGAGCACAATACAAATGTACAGTGACAACCTGGCACAAGTGACGGTGTTGCCTGTGCCCCACACCCATGCCACAGGCACCTACCAGCACACAGTGGCATGTCACAACCGTACATTAGACGGCCACATATACAAGTGCTGTTACACCTCCCCAAGCACACAAGGGCCTACCAATCCCCAACATGGACCACCCATGAGATACACAACAGTAAAGCTGGACCTAATGCAAATGGAGGCATGCCAAATGACAATGGTGCCCCTGACAGCACCCACAGGTCGTATGTGGACCAGCATGGCATGCAGGTGGCGGACAGCAACTGCAAACAATGCCACTCCCCCTACGTGCAGATGGAATCCAACGCTACCAAGAACCGCACACATGGGTGGGCCCGACACCAAACAACTACACATGACTCAAAGGGCCAGCAGTTCACCGCGCTACCGCACCACATGGTCCAACATGCAGGATGACCTGCCTGGCTGGCGGTTGAGTCGTCTGACTGTGTCATGCAAGTGCACTGGTGCCATGGGGTGGGTGCCTGCAAGAACCAACTGGGTTGAAATGATGAAGCCACCGTACGGTGTTCACCCCGACAACAAACCTGCCACAGAACCAGTGCAACGGCACATACAAACAGATTCCCACTTTGCTAGAATAAGGCACTCACAACACACTACATCTCCACCAACTGACAAGGGCTAATCACACTACACCAGCACCACTCATTGGCGGACACCACAACCGTAAGCACATATTGGAAGACACACTGCACATGCACAATGTGGCATCCCCCAGCTTGGCACCACATTGGAGACCCATCCCTGGGAGTGGAATTAACGGAGGGCAGCAGGGGTACGACATCACGTCACCGGGATGGCACACCCATAGGAGTGTTGGGAATCACCATAGAATGGATCAGAGCAGGATGATGACCATGATCCACAGACTACAGCCATCACACCCAAATACGATTCTACACAGTACACAGCACCACATTGATCCGACATCCGGACAGCAGCATGCAACAAAGGAACATGTACCCCAAGATGTCCACACCATCGTTCACGGACCATCATGTAGACGCAACCCCCCACTGCATTCCATTGCATCAGACACATATTTGTGTCCATGAACGTGCGCAATACATCTATGGACATTTTCAGATGGCCATCATTGAAACCCTGCCATGACAGCCAAGTACTGTTCTCCACCATGACAGTCCACACACTCACCTCATTTGGCTACACATGCAGCTGTTGTTGGCTGTCCCTTGACAACAAGCCACATGACCCCTGTCATTAACCCCCTGAACAGGCCCATGGGGCAACCAGACAATGGCCATACCCGTGCATGTGTGTAGATGAAGCAGTCACCTGGCTTGCGTGAAGCACATATGTGCCGGCGAAGCAGGACTGGTGGTTGGCCCATCCACTGATATCTGGTGTCGAATGAGCCCATGTCATATGTGCAGATGGACCAAAAGTGCATCCCTACATGAGCGGCTATCACCCCTGACATGGTACTGCTACAACCACAGGACGATGCGGTGAAGGCGGAGGGTGAAGTGGCAGCAAAGGTTCATTGAGGCAGTGCACTTGAGGGACATGTAATGCTCTGTACTTACAGTGGACAAGATCTCCAGGACACAAGTCAGTAGAGGGTGTCATGACATAGGTACACAGGGCACTGGACTCGTGTATACTTGTACACCATGCATTGGCAGTAGTCAATGAACAAATGTGCAATGATGAATGTCCACAACGGTTGAAGTTTGTGACACCAATTGTGTATTGTGAGAAAAACAAAATAGTGCATACATCAGCAGCAGCCCCTCCCCCCTCCCCCCCAACTCCAGAACCAACCATCACCCCCCTCCCCCCTCCCCCCAACACCAGAACAAACCATCACCCCCCTCCCCCCTCCCCTCTCCCCCAACTCCAGAACAAACCATCACCCCCCTCCCCCCTCCCCCCAACTCCAGAGCAGTCGTCCCATGTAGGATGTGAAGCCCACATGTGGCAGGAATGTCTAATGTTTCTTGCTCCCCTTGTCTGGGGGAGGCATATCCCGCTGACGCATGGAACGCCGAGTGCGTCTCTCCGGGCTGCCTTGCGTGGCCTCACTGGTTGTGGCCATGTCCTCCTGCTGTGGCACGGAATTTGAATGGCCTGCCTCAAGGGCGTTCGCTATGCGGCCCAGGACATGACATAGCCGGGGCGTGCTGTCTGTCAAAGAGTCACTCAATTTGGTGGTGCAGTCGGTGAGGGACTGCCGCATTTGACTGAGTTCTTCATGCAATTCTGCCCTGGCCTGGCGGTTGTCCTCAATGTAGTTTTGTATGAGGTCCGTCAACTGATGCACTCGCTGCCCGCCAAAAGATGGGAAACCATCGGAAGATCCACTTGGTCCAGCATGCTCTGCAGGGGCGGTATGGGTGGACTGGGGAGATCGGCGTCATACCCCTGCGGGTCGAGTTCCGGACTGTGCACAGGTGAAGGGGCATCCCCAGAGTCACTGCATGAGGCCAGTGTTACGATGCATGGCTCCGGGCTGTGCACTGTGTCTTGGCCGTCCTCCAACAAGGCGCCCCAAATGGGTGACGGTCTGTGCTCACACTCATCAGGCGCGGTAGCAGCAGCCTCCCCTGAGACGCTCGACTGTGCCGAGCTAGGGGTTGGCATAGTTGCTGCCGCCGATGCTGTGTGAGATGGTGGCCCGGCAGCTTCCAGTGGCCTTTCTGTAGGCAGGGGGGTGGTTGTTTTTGGTGCTGGCTTTGGCCTGACCCTGCCACTACCCGTGGAGGTGCTTGGCCGGCTTGATTGGGGCTCTGTGCTGTCATGGTCAGTGCCTGTGGGGGTAGAAGAGAGGGACAACATTAGTGAATGTGCAATGTCCTATTTGCATACATGGCTGCATGGACATTTCGGTCATTTTAGGTTTGTTCTGTTTTGGGGGTAGCTATGGCAGTGATACATGTGCATGGTAATGACATATACGCATGTTTGGGAGTGACTCATTGTGCCCTGGTTATGTACATTTTGGCTAGTACAATGCCTAACACGCTGGACAGTGTGCATGATGGGCTGTGTAAGTCAATGCACTATGGTTGAGGTGCGTTATGTACTCGCACTTGGACCATCGTTAGGCGGCACTTGCCTCAGCATTTGTTGGATGGGGGGATGCGTTGGATGGGGGGAGGGCAACACGAGAGGGTGCCTTCGATGGCCCCTGGGTCAGTTTTCATCATGCAATGTACATTGCCAGTGTACACTGTGGACACTCACCTCCTTCTGCGGAAGTCGTTCCCCCGCACTCCATGGTCCCCACGCCCTCAATGGATTCAGTGCCAATGAGAGCCGCACAGGTCTCCTCCCACGGCTCAAGTTGGACTGCGGTACTTGGTCCACCTCCCGTCTGCAGGGCTTGGCTGCGGTTGCTGGAAAGGAGGCCCCGCACCGCACCCGCAGGTCATCCCACCGCTTGCGGCAGTCCCTGGGAGTGTGGGGGGTGTTGCCTACAGCGCTCACCCTCTGTGCAAGTTCCGCCCAGATGTTCTTCTTGCGGAGGGTGGACTGCCTCCGCATGTCGCTGCTGAAGACAACATCGGCATGCTCTGCCAGGAAGTCGACCATGGCCTGGAAATCCTCGGGGCAGAATCTCTGCTTGCGAATGCGATCCGCCGCCCTTTTGGGTGCTTTGGGCATGTTGTGAGGTGCCTGGTCCTGTTCCCGACTTTAGTTCCCTCACGAGGGTGCTCGCGGCTGAGGATGGCAATGGATTGTGTTTTTAAAGATGGCCGCCGCTCTCCTTCCCGTTCCTGTGCGATTGTCACGCCCCTACGTTCCATGAACACATCTCGCAATACAGCTCCCTCTATCTCCACCAAAATACATGCCAGGACACACTCTCCCCTGCAGGCCTGCCGGCAAGGAATGGGACAAGGTCAGCGACGCCGGTTCTTGCCATCTCAGCGTTGGTTTCCATTCCAGCGTTGGCAGTTGCCATGGAGACGCGCCACGGGCATTCTACAACGTCTCCGTTGCCGGCACCTGAGAGCTCCTCCTTCAGCACGTTCGATCACGTGACGGATGATGAGAGTCACGTGATTACTAGTCAGCGTTCAAAAGAGACGCGCTGACTGCCCTTCAGCGCTTCACAGCTGATCCTGTTGGGCGCATTACGGACTACGGATTCAGATTACTACCACGGACCTCGGATTGATCTTGGACTCTGATTTTGGCTTCTTCCTTCACGGTACCTTTGTTTGGAACTATTTTCTACTGGATTCAACCACATTTCCGTCCCTGGATTGCTATTTGGATTGCCCTTTTGTTATGAACTATGTTCCTGGATTACGCACTTTTCAACTGATTGACTTACGTTTTCTGGCTTCTACGTAAAGTGGTGATTTCATTCATACTAAGTGCCTTACCAACCTGTCATCTGGTCGTCACCCTTGCCGGCTGCCTCCAACAAACATCTTTACACCATTATTAAGTCCCGACCAACTCCTAAGGGTAAGCCCTATTCTAGACTTCTTACATATTCATATACAAGTCTGGGGTTCTGTGTTTATGACCTAACTTCGTGTTTGCCTTACAGTGGTCATAGGGGGCATCTTCCGGCATCTTCCGGCATTCCTGGTTGCGGTTGACGAAAATCACCACCTGTGGCCTCAAGGACCGCTCGGGCAGTAATCTCTTGTTTGCTCGAGTGGTACTTGGGGACGGAGGTTTCATCGGCTACACGACCATCAAGTCTTGACAGCGATGTCGTAATTTCCGGTTCCTTTTTTTTATTGCGGTGTTAGGCGATCCTCTGCACACCAGGCCACGACACGTCAGAACACTGCCCACATTCCCCCAACACCTCCTCCCAAGCTTCGAGGCTCAAGTGATTCGGTGAACCCACAGAACCGAAAACTCCGTACCAGTGTACGGGCTCGATTGCAACCTTTTCTGCATTGGCAACTGCCTTGGAGAACGTATAGCAGAAAGGGCGGCCTCACGTCCTCACGCCAGTCACGTGATACACTACGGCGTTCCCCATGTGATCTTGGTGGACGTCACATGATCCAGAGAAGTCACGTGACCCAGGGGCGATCAGTATAAAGTACTGAGAGACAGAACGCTCATTGCTTCTCAGCTGGCTTCGGACACTGTTTGGCGTTACAACTTGCTCCTTGTTTACCTTGACCACGGAAATCTATCACGGACTCCCTCGGACACCCCTTGGTACTTTTGCTTGGAACTCTTTACCTGTTGCCGGATATTTGGACTGCACCTCGACTTGTCTTTGGATCATCCCTTGGTACCTTGCTGATCTTCTACGCCTTTTCCCTACTGGGGATTCAAGTCCAGCCCTGACTCCCACAGGTGGCTACTCTTCATCCACGCTGAACCTGCGGTTCTACCATTCCAGGGACCGCCGCATCTAATGAGCCTCGAACCTCCCTACTAGGTCACCTGGGTCTCCATTACACCAGATAGGTAAGACACTTTAGTTACTTGTTTTCCTTATTGTATTGTGCTTGCCTGGTGCTTAACCTCATTCCCTCTTGACAGCAGCATCGGTGTTCCTAGAGGCTCCGTGGATCCGAGAAGACATCTCTCACCTGTGGCCTCAAAGGTCGTACAGCGGGTTTCTATTTAGTTCCCCTGTGCGTCACTTGGGGACGGAGGTCTCATCGGTCTACACGACACTCAAGTCAGAACAGACTGAGAAGCCGTATAGTCGTGTCAGACGATGCAGGGATCCACGGATGAACCCATAGCTGCTTTGGTTCAGGCAATTACAATATTAAGGGCAGATATGGCCGCCGCAAACGCTGTGATCCATCAAAGGTTAGATTCCATACAAAGTGTTCAACATTCCCTTCCTGCAGACCCTGAGTTTGGCGATGCCAGCTCCTCCACTACGCCCTCTCCCGTTATTGCTCCTGTAGTCCCAACTCCGATGATACTTCCAACCCCTTCCCCCCTGGCTGCTCCTGAACGCTATCAAGGGGATCCCAAGAAGTTCAGAACCTTTATTAATCAGTGCAAGTTACATTTCCTATGCAGACCTTTGGCTTTTTCCACCACCACTGCTAAAGCTGCCTTCGCCCTTTCCCATTTGGCCGGAACAGCAGCCGCTTGGGCTAATCCCCTGTTAGAGAACAACAGCCCAGTTCTCTACGACTTTGATTTGCTGGTCCTAGAAATGGCCCGAGTATTCGATACCCGACACAAAGTACAGTCTAGGGATTTGGAGTTGTTGGAATTGACTCAGGGTAAAAGGTCTCTGATAGATTACATCACCCGATTCAATCAGCTAGTTGCGGAAACATCATGGCCAGAAAACAAGAGGGCGGTGGTTTTCTATAGGGGGTTGAGTAACACCATGAAAGATGCACTAGCAGTGATCCCTTCTATGCCTACTCAGTACCAGGAATTGGTTGATCTGGTCTTGCAGGTAGATGCACGACGATCGGAGCGTAGAGCTGAATTGGGGGCCACTTCCTCTCCCACTCTTGTTGGCACTCCTGCTTCCAGTACCGAAGAACCTATGCAAGTGGGAGGGTTACGTAGTCCTATTACAACATCTGAGAGAGAACGTAGAAGGGTGGATAATGCATGCTTTTATTGTGGTACCACTGGACATTTCGTGAAAGAGTGTCCTCGACGGCCCAGGAAGAGTCAGGTTTTTCGGACGGCTCGACCTTAGAACCGGAGAACAGGTCGAGTGTTCCGTCATCTTCTCCGGGTACCTCCCTTGCCTTTACTCGTGTTCAACCCATTTCTGTAAAGGCTACCCTATGTCCCTCTACAGGCCTTCTTCATGCAGTCAATATCATTATTGATTCAGGTGCCACTGGTAATTACATAGATATTGATTTGGCCCATTCCCTCAACCTACCTTTAGTGGTGAAAACACGACCAGAACATGTCCAAGCCGTGGACGGCTCTGCACTGGTTTCTGGTCCTGTCAAACAGCAAACCGCACCCCTCTTGTTAACCATACAAGAAGTACACACCGAAACCCTGAGTTTTGATTTGATCACCACACCCCAATTCGGCATCATCCTAGGGATTCCATGGTTACATGAACATAATCCGTTGATCAATTGGCAGTCAGGTACTGTAGTCTTTGAGTCTGATATCTGTCAGAATTATTGTCTTCCGGTCCATCAAGCCCCTGACACACCTTCCCGGGCTTTGGGGGCCTTAGCCCAACTCGCACTGACTGTCGACGATCCGGAGCTTGTGCATACACATACTGTTGGGGGGTTGGTATCTGGGATTCCGCCAGAATACAGAGAATTCGAGTCAGTGTTCGACCGGGGCTCGTCTGAAGTACTCCCTCCACACAGACCATATGACTGCCCAATCGAACTGCTTCCCGATTCCAATATTCCTTCGGGCAGGATCTATTCTTTGTCCCCTTCGGAGGAACTGGCATTGAAAGACTATGTACAGAACGCCCTGCGACTAGGACACATCCGCCCCTCCACTTCACCCGCGGCAAGTCCTATCTTCTTTGTACCTAAGAAGGAGGGGGATTTACGCCCTTGTGTAGATTATCGGCGTCTTAACGCTATCACTAAAAAGGATAGGTATCCCATCCCGTTAATCACTCCACTTCTAGACCATTTAACACACGCTTCCGTTTTCACTAAGCTCGACCTACGCGGCGCATACAACTTAGTACGCGTCCGCGAGGGAGACGAGTGGAAGACCGCTTTCTGCACTCGGTATGGCTTGTACGAATATCTGGTCATGCCCTTTGGCCTATGTAACGCCCCGGCCACTTTCCAACGATTCATGAACGACATATTCAGGGATATATTGGATGTATATATGGTTGTGTACTTGGACGATATCCTAATCTTTTCTCGTGACCTTGATGAACACGTGATTCATGTCCGAGAAATATTGACCCGTTTGAGAGAACATTCCTTGTTTGCCAAACCTGAGAAATGTCAGTTCCATAAGACAACTGTCGAGTTTTTGGGTTTTCACATCACCCCTGGGGCGTTATCCATGAATGAATCTAAGGTCAAAGCAGTATTAGATTGGCCAGTACCTCGTACACTCAAATCCTTGCAGGCTTTTTTAGGGTTCGCCAACTTTTACAGACGTTTCATTTCTTCCTTTTCCACAATTGTAGCCCCGCTTACAGCCCTGACTAGTCCTCAGGTATCTTATCAATGGCAGAGAGAACAGCAGGAGGCTTTTGAGGCTTTGAAAACCGCCTTTACTACCGCACCGGTACTCCAACATCCTAATCCTGATCTTCCGTTCATAGTTGAGGCGGATGCCTCTTCCTTTGCCCTCGGTGCGGTATTATCACAAACATGTCCAAATACAGGCAAATTACATCCAGTTGCATATCATTCCCGTAAGTTTTCCAGTACTGAGTCTCATTATACCGTCACGGAGAAAGAACTCTTGGCTGTCATGGATGCTTTCCGTGTCTGGCGTCATCATCTTCTGGGGGCTAGACATCCCGTCACGGTATACTCCGATCATCGGAACCTACAGGATCTGGCTTCTTTGAAATGCATCAATAGCAGACAGGTCCGATGGCATCTTTTCTTTTCCGCCTTTGATTTCCATATCATGCACCGTCCTGGCACTTCACATGGGAAGGCGGATGCCTTGTCACGTTCTCCGGGTGGGGTCCAGTTGCCTACATTCCCCGACACTGTTCTCGGTAAAAGCCATGTGATTTGTCTCTGTACACCCTCATTGTCACTATTAGATTCGGTCCGGTCCTGGACTAGCAATCATTCTGACCAGTTGCGAGAATGGGATCCTGTATATTCTGATGGTCTACCTTTCGTACATGAACGCCTGTTTCTTCCTACACCTGATACACGTAACCTAGCCCTTGAGTGGTCTCATGACGCTCCCTTTAATGCCCATCCCGGACAAGAGCGCACTTTAGATCTTCTCAAGCGTTGGTGTTGGTGGCCTTCTATGAAGCGCGATGTAGAGTGTTATGTCAGATCTTGTGCGGTATGTGCTCAGGCTAAACATCAAAGGGGTCGACCGGTTGGATTGTTGCTTCCACTCCCGGTACCTCCCAGGCCCTGGCATACGTTAACAATGGATTTCGTTACCGATCTCCCCAAGTCCAAAGGCTTTGACACCGTCTGGGTAGTGGTGGACACGTTCACTAAAATGGCCCGTTTTGTTCCTTGTAGGGGTATCCCTTCGGCCCCTGTCTTGGCGGACTTGTTTTTTGAACATGTGTTTATGTTATTCGGCCTCCCTTCGGTCATTGTTTCCGATCGAGGTTCACAGTTCACCTCTCGGTTTTGGAGGTCCTTGACGAAACTGTTGGGCATCGATACGAGGTATTCTTCGGCCTATCATCCGGAGACCGATGGCCAGACCGAAAGGACGAATCAATCGATGGAACAATACCTTCGTTGCCTCATATTGCAACATCAGTCCTCTTGGTTGGCCGTTTTGCGGCTTGCGGAGTTCGCGTATAACAACGCGGCTCATTCAGCTACTGGTTATTCTCCTTTTTACGCCCTCTATGGTCAACATCCCAAGGTTTTGCCGGTCCCTGATGCCTCTGGTTCTTTGAATCCTGCGGCCACGACATGTCTTAGGGATCTTTCGGCTATTCATGCAAGTACAGTGGTTCATCTCACTGAAGCAAAGGCCTCCATGAAGGCCCGTGCGGATGGCAAGCGTCGTGCTGCTCCCCCTCTGGTGGTGGGTTCTAGGGTCTGGTTATCTTCCCGGCATCTTCGACTGGTGGGTTGCCGGAAGTTGCTGCCTCGCTTTGTCGGTCCGTATGTGATCTCACAGGTTGTTAATCCGGTGGCTTTCCGTTTAGTACTCCCCAGCTCTTGGCGTATCCATCCTGTGTTTCATGTCTCCCTCCTCAAACCCTGTCCCGACTCAGTCCGTCTTCGTACCCCTGTTGCTCCGGTGTCCTTGACCTCTCCTGATGTTTTTGAGGTGTCGGCCATTTTGGGTTCTAGGTGGTTTAGGGGTAGACTCCAGTATCTGGTGGATTGGATGGGTTACGGCCCGGAGGAGCGTTCGTGGGTTTCCGCGTCTGATTTGAACGCCCCGCGGTTGGTTGCCCGCTTCCATAGGGATCATCCGTCCTGCCCACGGGGTCGTGGGCCGTTGGGGGGGGGCTATGTTAGGCGATCCTCTGCACACCAGGCCACGACACGTCAGAACACTGCCCACATTCCCCCAACACCTCCTCCCAAGCTTCGAGGCTCAAGTGATTCGGTGAACCCACAGAACCGAAAACTCCGTACCAGTGTACGGGCTCGATTGCAACCTTTTCTGCATTGGCAACTGCCTTGGAGAACGTATAGCAGAAAGGGCGGCCTCACGTCCTCACGCCAGTCACGTGATACACTACGGCGTTCCCCATGTGATCTTGGTGGACGTCACATGATCCAGAGAAGTCACGTGACCCAGGGGCGATCAGTATAAAGTACTGAGAGACAGAACGCTCATTGCTTCTCAGCTGGCTTCGGACACTGTTTGGCGTTACAACTTGCTCCTTGTTTACCTTGACCACGGAAATCTATCACGGACTCCCTCGGACACCCCTTGGTACTTTTGCTTGGAACTCTTTACCTGTTGCCGGATATTTGGACTGCACCTCGACTTGTCTTTGGATCATCCCTTGGTACCTTGCTGATCTTCTACGCCTTTTCCCTACTGGGGATTCAAGTCCAGCCCTGACTCCCACAGGTGGCTACTCTTCATCCACGCTGAACCTGCGGTTCTACCATTCCAGGGACCGCCGCATCTAATGAGCCTCGAACCTCCCTACTAGGTCACCTGGGTCTCCATTACACCAGATAGGTAAGACACTTTAGTTACTTGTTTTCCTTATTGTATTGTGCTTGCCTGGTGCTTAACCTCATTCCCTCTTGACAGCAGCATCGGTGTTCCTAGAGGCTCCGTGGATCCGAGAAGACATCTCTCACCTGTGGCCTCAAAGGTCGTACAGCGGGTTTCTATTTAGTTCCCCTGTGCGTCACTTGGGGACGGAGGTCTCATCGGTCTACACGACACTCAAGTCAGAACATGCGGGGACCGTAATTTACGGTCTCCGTAAATTACGTTCACCGTTATGCACTGACGCTACAGCTTACAGGGCGGTGTTGTTGTTTACGTGTTGCAGCATGCCGGTAGGGGATTTTCGGGGCGTTTTGCGGCAGGCCGCTTGGTACTTTTCCGGCATGGCGCAAAGCACGTGTCCGCAAGCTCGGAATGGGCCAAAATTTGCGGTCTTGCACCAGCCCGGTGTCGTACTTTACGCCATGCCGGAAAGTACCGATACTTACCAGCATGGCTCGGAATGAGGCCCAAAGTCTTTGGAGCACAAAACCCAACAGTGCGTTCAAGAACAGAGGAACTGTGAAGATCTACTACAGGCTCCATGGCAAATATTGCTTTGAAAGTAGTGGTCTTCCTTAGGGCTGGCAGCGGTACAGTACTGAGAGGTGGAACCAGAGATGCAGCTGAATTGGTTGCTCTAGGAAGGTTTTCCAAGGCGTCAAAAGCCGCAATGGCAAAGTCAAGATTTGCTGCAGAGGACTTTAGGGGGCGCTGTTGAGCAGCCAACAAAATGGCTGCTTAGCTTGGAAGCTCCGTGCCTGGCCGCTGATTATCCGACTACATCGGCGGTTCCTTTCAGAATCCGGCATCTTCGTCTGGCCCCCTGTGCTGCTGACTGCCTGGGCTACCTGCACGTCTGATCCTGTAGCGAATCGGACCTCCCAAGACCCCAATCCGACCACTACGCTGTGGCTCCCTGGGGGCCGACTCCGAGCCCGCGCGGCGCCGCGGTGACCGCTGGGTGCCGCCCTCTGGAGCTTCCGCCTACTGCCTCGGAGTGGACGCCTTCGGTCTCGGCGCCTGCCCCGGGGGCTGGTCCGCTCCGCGCTCGCGATCTCCCCGGCGGGGCCCGGGCTGCCGAGGTCCCCCGCCCCCCGTGTGAGGCGTGCTCCGGCCCTACGCCGATTTGTGGGGACGAGCCGGTCCGCCGCGGTGACCCGCACTTCCTCCCGTGCTCTCTGGAACTGATCCCGCTCCTACTGCTCTTGCCGCCTGCAGAGGCCCGCGCTCCGGCCCCGCCGAGCCGCGTGGGTGCGCGGCGGCGCCCCCGACCTGGATCCTCTGTCCACCGCTGGAACTCTGGGGCTCCCTGTTGACTCTCACCGCCCCGAACTAGCGGCCTACAGGTGAGGAGCTCTGTGCCTTCCCCCCCTCCTCCCGGACTGCCTATTAACAACCCCGGTGCTCTATTGGGGCTGATCACGTCGTAGTGGGCCCCCTGCCCCCCTGGGGTTTGCGCTACTGGGCCTCCGTGATTGGGACTCCCCTATACCTCGACCAACTGGATGGTTTAACTACATACTCACAGTGACTCACACCTGCTGCAGGCCCTCCACTCCACAGTGCCCGCTTACTACCCGCCACCATCTCCCCTCACGGTGCGATCACACCGCACCCAGACTCTTGCAATGTCGAGCCGCTCCAAGGGAACCGCCAAAGGGGGTGCCATGGATAGGTTCGCTAAGGCGATCCCTCGAACTGAAGCGGCCCACATGTCGCCCCCAAATGAGGAACTTGAAAATGAAACCGTTCCCGGGGCTGCGGCGCCAGATCTCACTACACTAATGGAATCCATGGCAAAAAACTTCGCTTCATTCCACGAAAAGCTTGATGACATTAATGCAAACGTTGCATCACTTAAAACTCGGGTGGATCAGGCGGGATCCAGAATCACGGAGGCCGAGAATAGAATCTCCACTAATGAAGATGCTATACACACGCTCCAAGACACCGTGGCCTCCTTGTCGCGGGACATGAAGAGTGTTAGGGAGAAATGTGACGACTTGGAATCCCGATCCCGCAGAAACAACCTGCGCATCGTCGGGGTTCCCGAGAACGCACTCAAGGGCCGGATGGAGGACGCTGTGGAGAAACTGCTTAAAGACCTGCTTGATAATCCGGCCCTCTCACCATACTTCACGGTGGAGCGCGCCCATCGGGCCCTATCACCACGACCTAAACCGGGCGACAGCCCTAGGCCTGTAATCGCTAAAATACTTAACTACCGCGACAGAGACCTCATCCTCCGCCTGTCACGGGAGAAGGGTGACCTACGTCTAGAGGCCCACACCATTAGAATCTTCCCGGACTTCTCGGTGGCGGTGCAACGGGAGAGACGTCAATTTCTCGGCGTTAAGAAACTGCTCAGGGAGCGCAACGTCCCATATGCCATCCTGTTCCCCGCACGGCTCAAGATCACCCATAATGGTAAATTGTACTTCTTCACCGTCCCAGATGAGGCGGTGAAATTCATCGAGATGCAAATACCGCTCCACAACCCGATAGACGACCACGCTGGCGGCATTTGAACATTTGGCCCAACGGAACTTATTGGATCTACTGATTCCTGATTTGTGATATGATATTGGTAACTTGGTTCTGCTTACTATGATGTTGGGGCTTACCGCTGCATGCACCTGTGTCGTGATCTGGCTCATGAAGGGTAGGTGCCTATAATCCACCTGTTGCAGTAACATGCCCCGATCTATACATGCTGGCCCTAGTACGCTTCAATTCACGGCTGCGGAGTGTCACCTCATCCCACTGGTGCTAACCCATGGCTCGTGCCCTTTAGGGGCTTTGCTTACATGAGACCCAGCAGTATTACCGGGCAATGCTGACACCCCCTCTTAGCCTCACCTCTGCACTCACCAGGATACATAGCTCTAATATGCACACTTCATTTGTCATGTCGGAGATACACTACATGGGACCAATGCATTATTAATCCGGCCTGCCCCTTGGTAACTACTGTCACGTGTTGCCTTAATCGCATTTGCTCCGATCCCTCTGCAGCAGCCCTTATTCCCCACCTGAGATGATGGGACATCCGCCAAGTGACTGTTGTATAAGTCTGTACTGCAACCGTTTTGCCACGACACATATGCTGGTCCCTGTTTCCCATTTAGACAGGCAAGGCCATGCATACACTGAGTGACCGCCAATACTGCTCGTTTTGTAACGGAACCCCCTGGTTCCAAGCGCGCTAATGCACGGCAACGGCGCACCCCACTGCGATTGCACTGTTTTTGGATACACCTTTGTTGTGGGTTAGCCCCTGTTGGGCTTTTGGACAGTCTGAGCCAAGTTGGGGACGGCTCAGCTGTGCACAGTTCGGGGAGGGGAATGTTCACACTACTAATCTTGGGTTAGTGGTGAGGGTGGCGGGCGGGAAGGGGGTATTATTCCAAAATGGCACACGAGGTTCTGCGGCGCGCACACTGAAGGGCAGCGAGCGCACTCTCAGCCCTGACTTCTTGGGCGCACACCATCACTGGACATGGGATGTTCATTGAGTTATGCATTGTGCGATTGAATATTCACCAGTGAAATGCCTGCGGTTATGATGTCCTGGAACATCCGGGGTTTAAGCAACCACACCAAGGCCCGTAAAATCCTGGCCTATGCTAATAGGCACAACTGTAGGGTACTATTCCTACAGGAGACACATTCCAAGGGCCACATCCCAAGGACCATAGCCCCATCATGGGGCCCCGCCAGATTCTTCACCTCGTATTCCTCCCAATCTAGGGGCGTACTCACTATGATCCATAAATCCATCAAATTCATATTGCATAAAAGCTACATAGATCCGGAGGGACGTTATGTTATATTGCATTGCACTCTGATAAATAAGGAATATCTCCTGGTCAACACATACTGCCCCAACATAGACTCTCCCAAATTCTTTGACGCTGTAGCCTCCATTCTGCTGGGCTTTGTGGGTGTACCAATCATATGGGGAGGTGATCTGAACCTTATCCTGGACACTGTCTTGGACAGGACGGGAACTGCTACCAGAGCTTTGTCCAGTGCCGCGCGGCAGCTGCGTAGCCATATGCAGACACTGTACATCTGCGACGTCTGGAGGACAATGCACCCCCAGCGACGGGAGTACACTTATTACTTGTCCGTACATGACAGCTCCTCCAGGATAGACCTGTTCCTAGTGTCAAGGGAAGTTATGGGCACAGTGGAGGGCTCCTGGATCCTACCCCGCACACTATCAGACCATGCCCCAATTACAATCTCGGTGGAACTGGGGATGCCCATCCCGACGTTCAGCACCTGGCGCTTTAAATCCGAAGCCCTCAGAGATATCGTCTTCAAGGCTGAAATATTGACGGACATCGAATCCTTCTTTGAGTGCAACTCTCTCCAAGATACATCGGCAGCGGTGAGGTGGGATGCCTTCAAGGTGTATATTAGGGGAATGTCTATCTCTAGGGAGGCTGGAGTACTGAAAGCGATAAGAGCTGCCCTCGGGCGCTCTGAAGCCAAATTGAAACAACTAGAGCTCCGATGCCCCACGGCCGCTGACCCCGGTACACTCGCCCAAATTAGCGATGAGCTTCAGATATATAACACACTTGCTACCAACGAAACTCATTACTTCAGCCGCCCACAGGCCGCCAGGAGGTACGGGGAGGGGGACAGACCCGGGAGGACACTAGCAACACTGGTTAGAAGGGAATCTGGTCGTACACAGATTACCTCCATCAAAGATCAACATGGCAACCCACAATGGGCGGACCAACGTATCTTAGACATATTTACCGAATTCTACAGATCCCTCTACTCCCAACCTGCCGAACATACCGAACAACACATGCGCGAGCTCCTTGACCAGATCCCCACCACTGAGATATCCCCTCACACCCGGGACCAACTGGACTCTCCGATTACACTGGACGAGATAGTGACGGCCATCTCAAATCTACCCAAAGGAAAAGCACCGGGCCCCGACGGGCTTACCACTGAATTTTTCCAGGAGCACGTCGCTATCTTGGCCCCTAGGCTGCTCGAGGTCTGGGACGAGGCATTGCGGGTCTCCATCCTTCCCCCTTCCATGCGCGAAGCTGTCATCACGGTGCTGCTCAAACCTGGCAAACCGGACGACGAATGTGGATCTTACAGACCTCTTTCCCTTATGAACCTAGACACAAAGATCTTTGCTAAGATCATAGCAAACCGCTTTCTACCCATTATGACCGACTTGGTTCATGAGGACCAGGCAGGCTTCGTCCCCGGTAGATCCACTTCACACAATATCAGAAGGTTGTTCAACGTCATGTCTCTTATGGACCAGGACGTCCAGGCTGTAGCTGTTACTCTGGACGCACAAAAGGCCTTTGATATGGTCTCCTGGAACTATATGTGGCTGGTGCTTGAAACGATGGGCGTTGGCCCGAACATGATTGGGTTTATCAAACTACTATACACTTCCCCTGTTGCAAGAGTAAGAGCTAACTCACTGACATCTGACCTTTTCACATTATTCAGGGGTACCAGACAGGGTTGTCCCTTCTCCCCGATTCTTTTTGCACTGGCGATAGAGCCAATGGCGGACTATGTCCGCTCACACCATGCCCGCAAAGGGATACGACTGGTTGGCGACCCCGAAATCATTTCCCTATACGCCGATGATGTCCTACTGTACATCAGGGAACCCACGGCCCACCTTGACCCTATACTAAGGGATATCACGCGCATCGGCACCCACTCCGGGTTCACAATTAACTACTCGAAGTCTGAAATCTTCCCTCTTACCAAATCGACCACACAACCCACCACCGAATATCCCCTTCGTTGGTCCCCGGATGGTGTCAGATATCTGGGTGTGCAAATATCCCTAACCAGACCCACTTTGCTCGCCGATAATTACTCAGCTGTGGCACAGTTAGCTGAAACCAAACTTTCACTGTGGCGTGCCCTCCCATTGTCCATGACAGGCCGTCTCTCCCTTATTAAAATGATCCTGCTGCCTAAACTCCTCTATACCTTTAACAACATACCCGTATGGCCCGGGGTTGAATACTTCTCCAAACTACACGCATTATGTGCACAGTTCCTGTGGCACTCCGGTGCTGTACGCAAGAAGTGGACTGACATGGTGCTTCCATACAAACAAGGGGGAATCTCTGCCCCGGACCTGATGCTGTACTGGACTGCGGCCCAGGCCCAACACGCCACTCATTGGTACCCCGGTTCTCCTGCTCGCCCACATGTTAAGCTGGAGCGATTGGCGGCTGCCGGCACTAACATAATGTCTCTCATACTGCATCAGCATTATGTATCTGACTCCCCTATCGACCCGGTCGGTGCGACCCTGCGTGCCTGGGCACGTCTGTTGTGTCTGTCACCCGACTCCTTTCCTTACTACAAATGACTCCCGGTGTGGGCGTTCCCGGGCCTAGAGCCTACGCATGACACGGCTCTTGCCCGTCACTGGGGCGCACTGGGATACCAGGCATTATCGGACTTCTATCCGGAGGGCCGGTTCATTAGTCCCCACACATGGAAACCGGGGCACACCAGATCTGCCCTGGAGACCCTCCAATACTACAGGCTCCGAGCAGCGTTTCGCACTAAATGGCCCTCATTTCCAGATGAACCCCCTGATAACCCGGCGATCGCATATATTACCAACTCGGGCGGCGCCCGCGGAGTCGTCTCCTCATTATACAAGATCCTGCAGGACACTGCCCCGCTCCCATCGCTCAGGGCACGCGACGATTGGGCAGCTGATTTGGGCCTAGAAATATCGGACAGAGTCTGGGAGAAAATGTGCCTACACACCCAAAGGGTCTCTCTCAACTTCCGCCACAGGGCCATGCAATACAAACTCCTGAATAGGCTTTACTACACCCCGCACAAAACCTCAAAGTTCACCCACACCACTATGCACCCCTGCCCTCGCTGTGGAGCAGAGGGCGCTGACCATCTACATATGTTTTGGTCCTGTAATAAACTGTCTGAATTTTGGGAGGGCATTCTGAACACACTCACCGAGATCATCGAAACTGAGGTCGAACCTGATCCCTTAGCAGTCCTTTTCGGGGCCTGGAAAACGGAGGGCACTAGACGTCTGGCTAAATTTTTAAACATAAGCTGTATGATAGCCAAGAAATGCATACTCCAGAGCTGGAAAAGTTCTTCCCCTCCGGCCTTTAAGAAATGGCTGAATTTGCTCACCTGGTCGCGAAACTGTGAGGAGGAATACCTGGCCATGCTACCCGTCCACTCCCGCCCCAAGAATACCTGGGTTGAATTTAACACCTATCTTAATAACCAAAGTGAAAGTACACCCACGACTGACTCGCCCCCAGCCCCATAAGGGACATACCCCGCTCTATGAGGCCTTATATCCTTTCCTCGGGTCCCACCCTGATGCTATTACTATGACTGTTGTACTGTGATTTGTGCGTTGCTCAAGTATAATATGTTTTACACATGTATTGCCTTAATGTGTGTGCCTTGTGAACCTCTGCCTGCAAAAAGAAAAAGTTTAAAAAAAAAAAGATTTGCTGCAGAGACTTCAGGAGTCACAGCGGCGGGTTCTCTATGAGTTGCAGGAAGTTCAGAAGCCACAGCAGCAGGGAGATCATGAATGGCAGTAGGTAGCTCTGGTGCTGTAGCAACTGGGAGAGTAGGTGCCATAGGAGAACCAGCGGGCAGGGACGCACCTGAGACTGATAGAATAGAGTCTGCTAGTTTAAGTGCTGTAGAGGCACCAGCAGGAACAACCAGAGCTGTAGTCTTAAAAGAAAAGTTGTTATCTGACTTAGTAACCGGTTCTGTCCTTGCAAGCAGAAAGGAAGGGGGTGCTTCTACTGCAGAAAGAGTGATGTGAGATGCTGCAACAGTAGCAGATTTAGAAGGAGGAGCATCAGAGATTGGGTTAGCAGATACAGTAACAGGCAGTATGATAGATGTGGGGTCAGGATAGAATAGGTGTTCTGAAGGCTGATCTTCAAAGTCTGGTGTGCTCAGATTTCTAAGGGGCTCTGGGGTTTTGACTGATGGAAAAGATGTATTCCGGACAGGTTCTGGGTATTGTTCAGAATTAGAATCGTGGTCTGTGTACAACAACCTGAGTTACTGTGGCTGGAAGGTGAAAGAGCTGTGTCAGACTTTAGAAGGGATGCATATGCTAAATTTAGGTCTTCCATCTGCTTGGTATAAGTCTGTATCATTTTCTGCGTGGCAATTTCAGGCCTTATCATATCAATCTCTAGAGACAGAATATCGGGTGTAGGACATAGTGTCAGAAGGTCTGGAATATTGTGTCCCTTCATTAAATTTTTACTATGTAAATAACAAAATTCATCATAGAGATCTTCGGTCTGTCTTCTAAGGCGTAGGAGTTGTTCTTGAAGCAGGTATTTTCCATTAGCCTGATCTAAAGCTTCAGAATCTGATGTAGCAGAAAATTCGGTTGTAGCAATAGGAAGACTGACCTTATGGTTATTATGGTTAGTAGATACTGGGGAAGTATTAAGACAACCGATGGTCAGTATTGGTCTTGTGTACCCAGAACCAGGTGGACTAACCTCAGTATACTTAATGCTGTGTCCTGTCAAATGAACATATCACTCTAGCAACAGCGTACTCTGGTTTAGAGTCTCTCACAATGAGTGCTATATCCCTGGCTGAAGCAGAGTTAGAAGAAATGTCAGAAGACGCAGGAGTGTCTTTCACTGTTTGGGCTAACAAGATCTGTAAGAATTCATTATCTTCTTGTAGCTCTTCAACAGATAAGGACTGCGTATCATAGTTGCCAATGTCATAATAATTATACATAGAAGAAGGGTCAGCTAGCCAGTGAGTGTAGTACCGTGCTTGTAAATCTTTGTTAACTAAGACGAGACTGTCTTTTAGACTAATATTCTTGTTTGCTGACCTTAGGGAACCTATAGATTTTTGTAAGGGTTTCTTAACCCTAAAAGAAAGCATCTTTGGTTTGTGTGTGCCTTTTCTGCCAATGGAACAAGACATTTTTTGCTCTTGCATTCTGTCAATGATGGGACTCTAGTAAGAGTGGCACTGGACACCCAGGAAGGAATTGGGTGGTTATGCCAAAGTAAAGTGGACAGAAAGTTCACCCACAGCTGAAAGAAAGGAGAGCGAAGAGTAGGCAAGTGTAATAAGGAAAAAGGTACAGGATATATTCCCTCTAGGGGTGTACGCAGATATAGGAAAAGAGTATTCCACGAACCTTAGGAAAACTCTAACCTTCTGCACAGTTTGCTATAACAGAGGCCCACACTGTTTGCTCATGGCTTGGAACAACAGCTATGGGTATCTGTAACGTAGAAACTAGACAAGGGAAAGGGCAGAGGTTACCTGACGGAAACCAACAGACAAGCTCTGTACAAAGGGTTTACAAACAGTACAAGAGAAGACACTAACAGATAAATCCAGGGAAAAGGAAGTTGAATAGCAAACTAGCAGAAGGAAGAAAGTACTGAGGGTTGAAAACAAGGAGGAAAGCAAGGGAGAAGCAGTCAGGAAACAGAGGAACTGTGATAACTGAGAGTAAATAATGAATGTAAACTGATGTGGATAGCAGGGAATGGTAGGGTACAAGGTAGAAACTCAGAAAAGCAGGGAAAACAATGGGCAAGCCCAAAAGGAGCAGGGCTGTAAGGAAGGAAGCCCCAAAGGATAGGGCTTAGGGCAGCGGAGTGAAACAGACTGCACGGCAAAGAGCCCAGAAGGACCGCGCAACAAGGAGTGAGCCCAAATGGGGCAGGGCTGTAAGGAAGGAAGCCCAGAGGGAATGGCGGAAGGTAGCAGCGGAGCGTGATCGGCTGCTTGGCTGGAGCTTGGAAGGCAATGGCGGAAGGTAGCAGCGGAGCGTGATCGGATCGGCTGCTTGGCTGGAAGGCAAGGACGGAAGACAGCAGCGGAGCGTGATCGGCATGGCGGAAGGTAGCAGCGGACCGTGATCGGCTGCAAGGCTGAATCCTGGAAGGTAATGGCGGAAGGTAGCAGTGGACCGTGATCGGCTCAAAGGCTGAATCCTGGAAGGCAATGGCGGAAGGTAGCAGCGGACCGTGATCAGCTGCAAGGCTGAATCCTGGAAGGCAATGGCGGAAGGTAGCAGCGGACCGTGATTGGCTGCAAGGCTGAATCCTGGAAGGCAATGGCAGAAGGTAGCAGCGGACCGTGATCGGCTGCTAGGCTGAATCCTGGAAGGCAATGGCGGAAGGTAGCAGCGGAGTGTGATCAGCTGCTATGCAGAGGAATCGCATACAAGGATACGAAGCTCGAAGCAAAAAGGAGCAGGAAGGACTCTCAGTGCAAGAGACTGAGCCCCTGCAGGCAGCAGCTTTTATACTGCCCAGCCCAGCACAGAGGCAGGCTAATTGGTCGCACCTGGCTAAGCACACCTGCAGACAATCAGCCACCTCCCTCTCTGTTCCTGAGCTGGTGGAAGCAGAGCAAATCCCTAAGGCTTCTGGGGATTGTAGTTCTGAAGATGACGAATAGGAAGGGCCAGGAATAGATGGTTGTAGTCAAGTGCATTGTGGTAAGTGTAGTTTCGCAAATGGGAAATAAAGTCCAAGAAGTGAATATCAGTTTTCCACAGATAAATGAATACCAATTTGTCCATTTTGATAGCCAATGTAGGCGCCCATGGCGCAGGCATGACACGTACGTTAAGATTGGAATAACCGGGGAGGCCACCAGGGGGCGCACAGGCAATGGCTGCCTGAGTGCGTAGCTCCCGCCGTGACCGGGCTTCTGTAAGGGATTGAGCCCCCCCCAAGCTCTCCCGGCGGGCCCACCCCAACGATTTCGCCGGGCGCCCCCCCCTGGGCACCCCCCGGGCGAAAGAGCGGCATCCGAGGTCCCCGGGAATCGGAAGATCGGGACCCGGGATTCCCCGCACTGGGAGAAGAGCGCGGCCCGGAAGGCCACGGAGCCGGAGGAGAGGCGGGCCCCTCCCGCATCCTGGCGGGCCCATAGCCCGGCCCGCCCCCCTCCCCTCGACTAGCTTTTTTCCCCGACCTGGTACGGGGACCGGGTCTGAGGCGGCCCAAAGACATCACCATGGTCCGGGAGACGCGCTCCCTCCTCACCACGCGCTTCACCCCGGCCTGGCGGAATACGCCCAGGGATTTCCCCCGAACAGAGGGCGCGGGACCCGCCCGGAGTCCGGAGGCCCGAGGCGGGCTCTGGGGACCTGTGCCTCCCCCCAGGCCCATGAGGACTGAGCGAGGCTGATGGAGCGAGTCGGGGTGTGAGGCCACCCCTCCCCCCCTGGATCTTCAAACGTGGGCTGCCACAGCCTAACGAAAGGCGAAGACAGCAGAACCAGAGGAGGTCCAGGGACCGCTCCCCGCGGGCGTGCGGGCCGAGGTGAGAGGCCCTCCCCTCGCCTGTAGCCGGCGGGTGCAGACCCCTGGAACACACCGGAGGTACGAGCCGCCCCCCCCACCCCCACAACACATTAGCACCACCAGACAGGGGGGTTACCTGGGTGTGAGGCCCCCGCCTGTCAAAGGTGGGGCGTGTGCCCGCCCGGGGGTGGCTCCCCCCCCCCCTAGGAGGGGGGAAGAAAAAAAAAAAAGGAAAAAAAAGCTACAGACAAACGGCTAGGCCACCACTGGTCGGGCGCTGGATCTAGATCCCCCCCTCTGCAGACTCAAAGAAGCCCACGAAACTAGCCCTACAGGCTTCCGGGTTCTCGGCGTCCCTCCAAGGGGTACCCAGTAAAGGCCCCGATCCCCCACGGGGAGTTCAGACGGGGTGTGAGGCCCCCGCCAGGTGACGGTGGGGCGTGTGCCTGCCCCCCCGCAACATTCTACAGCTCCGGCTGGAGCCGGCCCGGGACGGGTCTGCCCCGGTGGACGGTCCCTTGGTCTCGGGGGCCCCCCCGCTGGCGTCCCCAGGAGAACGGTCTCACCCCCCGCCAGGGACATTGAGGCCCAGACAGTGGACCAAGGGAAGGCACCTGATGAGCTGGCGGGAGTCCCTGCAGGAATATCGCTTCCAGGAGGGCAAAAAAGGCGACAAAGGTACAAGTCTGAAAAGAACCATGGCCCAGTTGGAAGACGCAGCCCCATCCTCCTCAGCCATGGAAAGGGGCTTCGCCTCAATTTTACAAGAAATCAGGGACATGCGTTCTGATATTGCACAGAAGTTTGAAAAAATGGACCAAAGGGTGGATAATATTGAAGACAGATTGCTTCAGGTCGAGATCCAGCAAACAACCTCGGCACCCCAAGAGATTCAACTTAACATGAGGCTAGAAGCCCTGGAAAAGAGGGACGAGGAGAGAGCCCGCCAGATGGACGATTTCGAAAATAGGGAGAGGAGGAACAACCTCAGGATTTTCGGGGTGCCCGAAATGGAGGGGGAAACGGAGAGGGACGTCACCAGAACGGTGCCGGACATCATTACTCTCCTGTTTGCGGAGGAGATGACTACAGAGCCTATATTCGACAGAGTGCACAGGGCGGGGGGCAGAGCGGGGGGCCCCCGTTCGATCCTGGCCCGGTTCCACTACTACTCGGAAAAGACTAAAGTGCTGGAGGAGGCCAGGAAGGCCCGAGAAATCACCTATAATAATGCCCAGGTCTCCATATACCAGGACCTCTCCGCATACACGTTGGCTAAGCGGAGAATGTGCCGCCCCCTCACGCAGCTGCTAAAGGAAAAAGGGATACGCTATAGATGGGGCTATCCCTTCTCCCTGACATTCGAATACATGGGCCAAAGATCGACCCTGATCACAGAAGAAGACATCCGCGGTGCGATCCAGGAATACGTGGTGGACACGAACCCCCAGAGGGGCCCTTCGGGCCCAGCGGAGGACAGACCCGGTGACCCCGGCCCGTCGAGGGACAGGAGAAAGAGAACCGCGACGCGGAAATTTAGGAAAATGAACACCCCGTCTCCAGCAAAGGAAGGCGGTCGGAACGATTCCGAGGACTGAGAACGGACTCGAACCGGTATGATCTAAAAGGCATTTGGAGGAGTCGGAGGTTTAATCTTTAACTGCATCCCCACGAACAGCAAGTAAATGGGTCTCACAAAAGGAATGCAGCCGTGGGAGGGTTTGGGGGGCTCAAGAGGATCAGCTTCAAGGGCGATTAGCCTGGCCACAGGGGGCAGGCTGGTGGTTCGGCCAAAAGCCAGTGTTGGCGGGACTATTTGGCTGGACGCCGGGGAGGGGGGAGGGGGGGTACACGAAAGTTGAGGGGGTTCAGTTTGGATTTGGGGTAGGGGGGCAGTTGGGGTTTTGTTACATGCCCGCCCGGGGGGGAAGGGTGGGGGGAAGAGGGGAGTTCAAAGCACAATTCAAGGAGCAACCGGGAATGAGCATTACAAAGTCGTTGACCGTGAGGGAAGATTACTTAGATCATGGCTGAGAGTCTGCCTGCCCTGGGTGTGGGTTCCCTCAATGTTCGGGGCTTAAATTCCCCCACGAAAAGATCCCTTGTTAGTAGGGAGTTCCGAAGAGCCAAGCTCGACATCCTCTTCTTGCAAGAGACCCACTGGCCTCTGGGGAAGGAACCCAAATTGCGGGGTGGTGGGATTGGGGAGGTCTTCAGCGCTTCCCACAAGGGAAAGAAACGAGGGGTGGCTATACTATTAGCCAGAGGCGTCAACTTCGAAAAAGAAACCATACTGAAAGACCGCTATCTGCTAGTCCGGGGAGCCCTGCAGGGGGCCCCACTCACCCTGGCGGCCATTTACGGTCCAAACGAAGGCCAAGCACAGTTCTGGGAGGAGATGAGGGATAAATTAAAACTTTTTGTTCACGGTACGGTGGTGGTGGGTGGGGATTATAATATGGTCCTGGACCCAATCCGGGACAGGAAACGAACAGGCCCCCAGATCCCCAGGGCAGCGGATGAAATCATGGCCCGAACCTTCCAGAGGGTTAATTCAGAACTAGGCCTGGTGGATACGGTCCCAACCCCTAGATCCGAGACCCCCTCCTTTACGTACTACTCAGCAATCCACACATCGTTTTCCAGAATAGACTACATCTTGGTGGACGAGTCCTTGTTCCCATTTATATCTGGCTACAGGGTTGAGCCGGTCCCCTGGTCTGACCACGACCTAGTCAGAGTTACTATAGCGAGGGAAGGGCTGAGTGACCGCGGGGGGAGATGGAAGTGTAATGACTTTCTACTAAAAGATGAGGTACTAGCGCAGGAGGTACTTGAGGCCATCACTGAATTTTTTGAGTTTAATGACAATGGGGAGGTAGGTCTACACACCCTTTGGGATGCCTTCAAGGCCACCTTGCATGGAGTCCTGATCAAAATAGGGGCCCGGGAAAAAAGGGTAAGGGCCGTCCAGGAAAGGTCTCTGAGGGAGAAAATTGCCCAATTCCAACCAGGGGGTTCCCCTGCGGAGCCCTTAGACCGTGACAGGATAGCCGCCATGGATGATTACAGGCTCCAGTTAAAGGAACTCCTCCTCCAAAAAACCGAGAGAAGTCTCCAGCTGGTCAGACAGAGGTACTATGAGAAGGGGGACAGGGCGGACAGGATCCTAGCCTGGAAGCTGCGAGAGGTCCAGAGAAGCAAAATGGTGAGAGCAGTTAAAAATGAGGAGGGGAAATTAGGTCACGATGCATCCCACATAGGAGAGGCATTCCGCAGATATTACGAAAAACTATACTCGTCTGAATAGAACGGGGATGAGGAGGAAATCGAGGGGTTTCTGGATTCTATACAGATTCCAGCCCTTTCCAGGGAGATGGCGGAGGGGTTGGAGGGTCCGGTGACCGAGGATGAGGTGGAGCGAGTGATTAGCGGCATGAAGGGGGGTACCTCCTCGGGTGAGGATGGCTACTCAGTCTTCTTCTATAAAAGGTTCCATTCTACCCTGACTCCGTACCTGGTAAAGGTGTTCAACGCAGTGTTGGAGGGGGGGTCTCTCCCGGACTCCATGATGGAGGCGATCATAGTGGTGCTCCCCAAGGATGGTAGTGACCCCTCGGAGTGTGCCTCCTACCGCCCAATATCTTTGTTGAATACTGACGTGAAGATCCTGGCTAAGGTGATTGGGAGGCGGATAGAGGGGGTCCTGCCGAAACTAGTCCACGGAGACCAAGTGGGTTTCATAGGAGGTCGTCAGGGCTCAGACAACATCCGAAAAACTATAGATTTGTTCCACCATGCCCAGAGGTCTGATCTTGACGCGAGCGTCCTATCCTTGGACTCGGAAAAGGCGTTCGACAGGGTCGAATGGAGATTCATGGCACTCACCCTCCAGAGAATGGGCTTTGGGCCACAGATCCGGGACTGGGTGGCTGCACTATACAGGGCCCCGAAGGCTAGGGTTCAGGTGAACGGCAGGCTATCGGACCCGTTCTCCCTCACGCGGGGAACCAGGCAGGGATGTCCGCTTTCCCCCCTAATCTACGTTCTTGCAATGGAACCCCTGGCCATCGCAGTCAGAGCTCATAGAGATATCAAGGGGATTAAGAGAGGTGAGGTGGAATTTAAGTTATCCTTGTTTGCGGATGATATCCTGGCTTACCTGGTGGAACCGCGGCTCTCGCTTCCCCCCCTCTTGTCTCTGATGGCCACATTTGGGCGCTTCTCAGGGCTCAAAATTAACGCATCCAAATCGGTCCTACTCCCCATGAGAACACTAGACCCGGGCTTAGACTCCCTGGACAGGTTGGAGGGGATAACAGTGGGGAAAATCTCTATCCGATACCTAGGTGTCCTCCTCCCCAGGGACCTCTCCAACCTTGCCCCTATGAATTACGACCCTGTGATGGTGGGGATTACGGCGGACCTGAGGAGATGGGGCTCCATGATTCTGTCCTGGTATGGCCCCGACCAAACCTTCAGGGTCCTCCAAAACGCGGTCCGTGAGTTTATATGGCAGGGTAGGACACCTAGAACCGCAAAAACTGTCCTGACTTTACCTAGGGAGGAGGGAGGGTTTGGGCTGCCAGATTTCCAGCTTTACTATCGTGCCGCCCAGTTGCGTGTCCTCCTGGAGCATATGAAAGAGGGGCTGGGCACATACTGGTCCTATCTGGAGGACATGGATACCCATCCACTAAAGGTTCGGGACCTTCTATGGGCCCCACGAAAGTTTATTCCGAATAGATTAAAGTCCCACCCAACATTGGGCGTTCTCTGGGCGATCTGGCGGGAGGGCCCCCAGACAGCACACTTAACGTCATGGCCGTCCCCGATGTCCTCTCTATGGGGCCAACCCCTCAAGCTGGGCAGTAGGGGGTTCCGCTGTGCACAGTCCTGGTCCGACTCGGGGATGGAATGGGCAGGGCAGATGTTTAGGGAAGGAGAATTCCTACCATACGAGGAATTGAGGGATGCTCTTGGTCAGGGATCACTATCCATTTTTGAATATCTCCGCTTGAAGGGCATCCTATGTGACCAGGCCTGGGGCCATGATTTGAAGAGACAACTGACCCCCTTTGAAAAGTTTCTTGATACAGGGTCCTCCAGGAAGGGGGCGGTTTCAGGGATGTATAAAATTTTGAACACTGTTAATCTGGGGGAGAGGAGGCGGTTCCGCTCTTTTTGGAACGAGTTGGCAGGGGAAGAGATCTCGGAGGACGCCTGGTCCAGGATATTTAAAATAGCCTTCCACGGGAACTTATTTACCGCGGATATGGAACACAACTTTAAAATCCTCCAGGGATGGCACAGAGACCCTGCAAAGTTGTCAAAAATGTTCCCATGTGTACCCCCAGCATGCCCAAGGGGTTGCGACCAGGTTGGTTCGAGGGCACACATGTGGTGGCACTGCCCGAAGGTACAGGCATATTGGGAGGAGGTAAGGGGCTGGATTGCTGAAATCTCTGAGGAATTGCTCCCCCAGAACCCTCTGACTATGCTGCTGGGCCTCCCCCCAGAGGACACGGACACATTGAGGTACCCTAGAATGTGGGAAACAATGCTACGAGCGGGAAGGGTTGCCCTCGCCCAAAAGTGGAAGAGCCCAGAAACTCCCTCCAAGGTGGAATGGTTACAGAAGGTTAAAAATATGTTCTTGATGGACAAACTGACGGCAATGGTAAACAATGTCTCGGCCTCCTTCCAAGCGAACTGGTACAGGGTGCAACAGACCTGGGGATGGGATGTCCACTGATCCGTAGCGTGGAATTGGGAATGGGTTGGGCGCCCATGGCCCGGGAATCGGCAGACGGAGTACAGCCATACTAGAAGTCAATGCTCATGCTCGCTCCCAAGCTCCAGACTAATAGATCTTGCATCACAAAGCCCCGAGAAGGGGGATTTTTTGTTGGGGGGGGATTGTATTGGGGTGGTGGGGGGGGGGCGGAGGCCTCTGGGCCTGTCACTTGATTTCATGTGAATATGCTTGGTGCCCTAAAGTTTGTTTAAGAAAATGTCAATAAAACCAAAGTTTAAAAAAAAAAAAAAGATTGGAATAACCTTCATACGGTAAAACGTAATCACCGGGATCAATGAGAATTTGCAGTGCCGTAATCTTATAAATTTAACCTGTGCTGAAAGGATCTTTGTTTTTCTTTTTAGGTCAGCTTCCCAGGGGGCGTCATTTGAGCTATTATTTATGGATATGACCAAGTAGGTAATTTGTGTTGTCTGCAGTATTTTGTCGCCATTTATGTACCAGCCGTATGTTTTTGTACCTTTCCCTCGAGTTTTGCCAAAAATTAAGATTGCTGATTTTGAGGTGTTAATTTGGAGGTCGTTGGCCAGCAGAAAAGAGGCCATTGTCTCTAGCTGACGCTGGAGACCTATTGGTGTCTCATCCATGATTATCACGTCGTCAGCATATAAGAGTCTGTTAACCGGGATTCCAGATATGGATGGTGGAAAGCATCTGATCCCATTAAAGGCGTCTCCCATGTCTGATGTGTACAAATTAAAAATTGCCGGTGCAAGGCGGCAGCCTTGTTTGAGACCTACTGAAGTCTTAATCGGGGTTGTCATATCACCCTGTTTGTTGAGTTTTATTTGAATTGTTGTTTCCGAGTGAAGCGCCTCAATAGCTTCTTGCAGGTCAGTGGGGCAGCCCCAAGCTCTGAGCTTTGACCATAAGGTCTTCTGATTCACCTTATCAAAGGTCATAGAGAGGTAAACTGAGGCCAAGTAAAGCCTCTTACAGTTCTTTACTGTCGTTCTCATCTTCAGAAAGTTAATCAAGAACAGATTTAGTGCAGTCCCCGTGCCCTTCTCAAAATCCACCTGCAAGTAGTCACAGTGGTTTGTCACCCTTCTCCAAACGGTTAGATGTCTCAATATCAGGGCTGCAAATATTTTGCTGATAACATTGAGAAGGGCGATGGGCCTGTAGTTAGATGGAGTTGCCCTATCACCCTTCTTGAAGATCGGAACCACGATTCAGGTTATCCAAGATGCAGGAATTTTTCTCTTAGTTTTCACTGTAGTCAGCAGGCTGTTGATGAAATTGGCCCATTTTTCAGGATGTCTCTTGAGAATTATATTGGTCAGGCCATCGGGGCCGGCCGCTCTCGAGTTGCTCGACTTTTTAATTAAGTCCAGTATATCCTCTCTGCTGGTTTCGAATGACCATTTCTGTAAATTCAAATCTCCACCATATACTAGGTCAGCCGCACTAGTTGAAAAAAGAGCTGTGAAATGTGTCACCCAGTCTCCCACCGGAATTGAATTGGATAATAGACTGTTGAGGGGGGTCCATGTTGTTAAAGAGTTGCCATATTTCCCTGAAATGTTTTGTGGCTCTGCATCCTGTTGATATAATAAGTACTTGTGTTGTTTCAGCCAATTTGTGTAATTTAATGATTTTTGTAATTTAACGTGACTTTCTTGACAGCATCCAGAGTTTGAGGAGAGGGATGTTTTCGATGAGCACTCTTGAGACGATTCAAGGCTTTCTTTCTCACAAATAGAGCCATGTCAAACTTGTGTTTATTTATGAAAGTTTTTTTTACCGCCAGTCGCTCTTCCTTCTTCGTAGATGGACAGGTGTTTTGGGTAATCTATATCCACATGTTCACCTTGTTCACCTATAGCAACTATTAAGGCTGAAACATTTGTGCTGGTTATTCTAAGTCTGTGTCACGCTGCGGCTGTGGAAGATGTGGCAAAGATGGAAGCTCCACTGAGGCTGCCTCAAGACACTAGCATAACCTTCTGGTCTTCACTCGGGCAGACTGTTTATAGCATGGCCACGCCCCTTGCTGGTTGCGTTGCAGCTCGCTTCAGTCAGTCCTCCGTTGACTTTCTACGTTGTCGCAGTGCTTTTCCGTTCTATACTTCCTCCTTGGGCAGGTTCCTCTGTACGCTGCCCCATCGCCTTGCCTTTCTCTGGGTTTCCCCAGTTGTTTTCTCCCTTGCCTTGCTAATTTCTCCTTTCTATTTTTTTTTCTTTGTGTTCGTTACGCCCACTGCAGCTCCTATCTTCCGTTCGTACTCGAGCTGGCACGTTCTTACCGAGACTCCCCCTTTCTGTTATTCCCTACCCTTTCTCGCTGCGTTCCGTATCCCTCTCACCAGCTGTGTGGAACCAGCGCTTTCTGCCTTCCTTCTGTGGGTTATGTTGTGGGCGAGCCCGTGCCTCGGGCCGCCCCGTGCAAGCACACACGCACTTGTGCAAGAAGACACAGGACACGCGTGTGTGTCGTCCGGAGTCCCGGCGGCAACTGCCGCACGGATGTTCTTTATTATGAACGTGCATGCGCGACCCAGAGCGAGGCTCGCGCATGCGTCGTTCGTGGTTGCGACGTCACATCCCTTTTTTTCTTTAATCAAAACAACATAAACATTGCCAATGCAAAACAGTGCAAACTGTGAATACAGAACATTTGACCCAATGTGGGTTGCAGAACGGCTGTAACCTCCGCTCAGTCTCCAGAGTCCGGTACATAGTCCTTGAGGCGAGCCGGCAGTCTGCGGTATCGTCGCGCGGGATACTGCGAGGTACTAGATGGAACTACGCTGGGATCCTCTGCTAGCGGAACGGTGTCCCTCACTGCGTCCTCCACTGGATTCTCTTGGACGGTTTCGGAGGAGGTGCCTTCGCCGGGATCACTCGCGTCAGTTGAAGTGTCCACCTTCTTAAAGAAGGACCTATTGCGAGTGACAGTCCCTCGTGCACATGCCGCAGTGACCATTGTTCCATTCACGTGCGTGACTGTCCACAGGTGAGGTTCATAGGGAAGGGACAGTTTGCCTTCTGGCCGGCGGTTCCGTACTAGCACGGAATCGCCTACGGCCAATTCCTTGTCTTCTAGGCCCCTTCGTTCACTCTCCCTCTGGTTGCGTGCTGCTCGCTCTTCCCTCACTTTTTCATTGTCAATGACCCCCGGCCTTCTATTTCAGGTATCATTCCTCGGGGGCAGCGCCCGAAGAGCGCTTCCGCGGGGGCGACGCCAGTTGACTGATGAGCCGTGGTCCTATACTCTCTCAGGAACTCCACCAGCTTCTTCTGTAGGTCCTCCCCTCCACTTTCAGATATCCTCAGCACCTTGTTCGAAGTGCGCATGAGCCTCTCGGCTTCCCCATTTGCACGAGGCCACAGAGGCGACACCCTCCTGTGCTGGATGCCCCTCTCTGTTAGGTACTGAGCGAATTGGCTACCCGACACAGTAGCTGTGCCTTCCACTACCTCCACCTCAGGATATCTTGACCATTGGTCTACCACCGCCAAAAAATACATGCCTCGCCCCGTCGACCCAAAATCCACATGGACCGTTCCCCAGGACTTTTCGCTCTGTTCCATCGAGCTAATAGGCGGGGCTCTCTCCCCCGGACTAGCTGCTTGGCATGGTAGACACCTTCTCACAAAGAGTTCAACCATTCCCTCTAGGCTGGGGAACCAGACTTTGGGTCGGAGTCTCGCCTTGGTCTTGGCGACCCCTTGATGCCCTATGTGGGCTAGTTTCATTACACGAGTTCTCAGTACTTGTGGGATCACAATTTGCCTCCCTCTCAGCAGTAGTCCGTCGTCTGAAATGGACAGTTCGTCCCTCACCCTCCAAAGTGCCTGAAGATCTCTTTGGGCATCTGCCTGCCGCCTAGAGTTGTTCTGCAGCACCTCTCTCCAATCACCGCTTCTCACCGCCATTCTGATGATGTGAAACACCTCATCCTTGGATGATTCTGTCGCTATGGTGAGCCTGGACAGTGCCACCGGCAACGCACCCTCCACCACGTGACACAGCAGCCCTTGACAGTCAGATGCCTCCTTGGTCTGTTCTGTCTTCTCATGGTTTGGGTGGCGAGACAGATAGTCTGTCGGATTATTGGTCCCCGGTCTGTACACGAGCTTGACCCCATATTCCATGAGAGCCAACATCCATCGTTCTATTCTGGGCGGTGGCTTTGATGACACTCCCGCCAGGATGGGCAGCAGGGGCTTGTGATCAGTCACGACCACAACAGGCTTGCCCAAGATGTATAGATGAAAATGACGACAGCCCCAAAGAATCGCCAAGGCCTCTCTTTCTATTTGCGAATATCGCCTTTCCGTGTCCGTGAGCGCTTTGCTCACGTAAGCGATGGGTCGCATATCCCCTCTGTTGTCCGCTTGCATCAGGACCGCCCCTACCCCCACCGGGCTGGCGTCAACAACAATCTCGGACTCTGCGGTGGGATCAAAGTACGCCATGGTATCCCCATCTGACAGGGCATTTTTGATGACCTGAAAGGCCTCCTGCTCCTTCCTGTCCCACACCCACACGGTGTCATTCTTGGTTAGCGCCCTGAGGGGTTCCGACAAGGAAGCCAGGCCCCTAATAAAACGCCCACAGTAGTTGACCATCCCCAAGAAGCTCCTTACCTCCGTGGGGGAGTGGGGTGCTGCGGCCTCACGAATGTCCTTGACCTTTGCAGGATCGGGCGACACACCGCTGGCATGAAAGATGAAACCGAAGAAGCAAATCTTGTCCTTGAAAAACTCACACTTTTCACGGTGCAGGGTAAGACCCAACTCCTCCAGTCTCTTCAGGGTGAGTTCCAATCTTCTCATGTGTTCTGCTTCAGATTCGGCAAAGACCAAGATGTCGTCGCTCATATTTAATACACCTTTGAGTCCCGCTAGCGCCCCCCTGATTGTGTTTTGGAAAACTTCTGCAGCAGATGAAATGCCGAAGCTCAGGTGCTTAAACTGATAGAGGCCATCATGCGTCGTAAATGTTGTGATATAACGTGAATCTGGGTGGAGCTCAAGCTGGTGATAGCCCGACCTCAGATCCAACTTCGAGAGCACTCTCGCCCCTTGCAGCTCTCCTATAATGTCATCAAGAGTGGGTGTTATATGTCTCTCCCTTTTGATAGCCGCATTCGGGAGGCGCATATCGACACAAATGCGCACCGCTCCCAGCTGTTTTGGTTTGGGAGCTACCACTATGGGTGAGACCCAGGGCGTCGGACCTTAAACCCTTTCAATGATGTCCATTTGGATCAGTGAACGGAGTTCTTCCTCTACCTGATCCCGGAGATGAAACAGGATCCGTCGATGTTTGAGAGCTGTAGGCCTGATGGTACCGTCAATGTGCAGACGTACAGGAGGAGCTTTCAACTTTCCCACTCCTTTAAAAATGCCAGAGAATCTGGCCAACAACTGTTCGATATCAACTTGATAAACTTCAAATGCAAAATGTACAAGGTCCAATGCCTCTGACGCCGCACAACTGAGCAGAGAGTGGGGGCTAACGTCAGTGACGAAAAAGCGGGCTTTTATGGTCCTGTTGCCCTTTGACACAGGCTCCACGAACACGCCCTGAATGGGGAGTGGTGTATCACCGCCAAAAGTGAAAATCTTCACCCTAGAAGTGTCCAACGGAGGTGGCCCCGGGATTGACTGATAGTGATCGGAGGCAAGCACGTACACCGATGCTCCCGTGTCAATCAGCACTTGTGTCAGCACCCTTTGAATGTCCACGACACACTTGGGCTACCTCTTTTTCTTTGTCCCTGTCGCGATCTTGGAACTAAAGAACACCTCATCCTCCTCCTCTTCTTTTTCAGCGATGTTTAGGTCTTGCACATCCTGTTCCAATGTCGCAATGCTCATTTGCCTCCTTGAACCGGCGCCCATCAACCTGGCCGGTCCCCTTTGTATAGCTATTGGTGCGGGAGCGCGACACATTCGGGCATAGTGTTCTGGACCGTTGCATCTGCCACAGGATCTCGATTTGGCGGGACAGTCCTCAGAGTGCGGTAAATCATACCCGCAGTATTGACATATGGATGCGGCCCCTTGCGTTGGACCCATCTCCTGGCATTTTTGGCTCCACCTCGCCTTTGACGACGACTGCTTCCCAATTGCAAATGCCTCTTCTGACCTGCCGGGACGCACCGCTGCGTCCATTTTGACACCCCTTGATTCAGCCAGTTCATATGTTCTCCCACTGCCCAGGATCTGTACAAGATTCCAGCCCGGCTCCCTCAACACCTGTCTGCGAAGCTTGCCTGAGCTGCAACCCTGGATCACTTGATTTCTGATCATGGCCTCATCGTTGTCCCATCTACAGGTCGTGGCCATTTGTCGCAGGCGCGCGCAGAATTGATCAAGTGACTCCTCTTCCCGCTGTTTTTCACCACAGAAAAGGAACCTCTCATAGTCTACATTGGACAATGGAATGAAATGATTCTTTAAGGCAGTTTTGACTGCGTCATAGGTTGTCACTTGCAGGTTGAGAGATTCATAAATGCGCAGGACGTCCATACCAGCAGAGTATAGCAGTCGCCTTTTTTGCGTCGTCGTCGGTTTCTCCTGTCGCAGTAAAGTACATGTCCAATTTTTTTATCCACAACAACCATTTTGGGCCCAACTTTGAGGGGGGGCCCGATATGTCAAATTCTTGCATGGGTAACAAAGACTCCTGTTGTCTCTGCACCACCACCTGCGCTGCCTCTGCTTCTCCTTCACTTCCCGCCATATTCGCAGGTCGCACAGGCACCTCCTACCGGGGTCAGAGGCCACAAACCTGACTTGGACAGACAAATAGACGTACCTCGACCCACTGCGCCGTGAGGAGTAACGTAGCCGTAGGACCTTCCGGTTGTTTGGTGTTCCTCTATGCTTCTGTGTCTATCTTGTCACCAGTCATGCCGTGGTCACTGATTAAAGTGCAGTCTTCTTGCTGAAGACTGCCAGGGTTCCAAAAATTTGTGTGGCGGTGTTTCTTTAAAATGTGGGCAGCGCACGAGCACCTTTCCAGGCCGCTACTGCCACACACTTTTCCTGGAAACACATCAGTTTTGCTCGTGTTGGATTCCGGGAACGCAACGGTATAACGTTGCAACGGTTGACACATAGCGCTGTGTCAACCAAACGCTCCGTTCGCGTCCCGCCTCGTCGCCAGATGTTGTGGGCGAGCCCGTGCCTCGGGCCGCCCCGTGCAAGCACACACGCACACGCACTCATGCAAGAAGACACAGGACACGCGTGTGTGTCGTCCGGAATCCCGGCGGCAACTGTCGCACGGATGTTCTTTATTATGAACGCGCATGCGGGACCCAGAGCGAGGCTCGCGCATGCGTCGTTCGTGGTTGCGACGTCACAGGTTACATTCCCCACTGACACCGGCTTCTGCAGTTTTCTCCTTTCATCTTGCAGAGCTCGTTCTCTCTCTCTCTCGCTCTCTCTCGCTCTCTTTCTCTCTTTCTCTCTCTCTCTCCCTCTCTCTCACTATCTCTCGCACTACCTTTCTTACCTTCCTCTTACCTTTTCCAGCTGCCATCCGAGCCAGTGCACTCAAGCTCCCTTGCCCCTCTCTACGAAGCTGGAACTGTCATCCATTCCCATCTGGCTTATTCAGCTTTCCGTGTCTCTGTTAAAAGGACAGCCTGCTCTGTTAACACAGCCTGCCTTGGACTTTGGATTCAAACTCATCTGCAAGGACTTCTTCAGTCTTAAGGATCACAGTGGTCCCTACCTTTGTCATCGCAGTCAAATCCAGCCTTACCAGCCTCCTCTCCAGGTCATCAAGCTCACCTTCCAGCAACACAGGGTTTTTTCTGCTTAATAGGCTTTTTCCCTGTTTTAGGGTGCAGGCTCCTCTGGGTTCATCTGACCGCTGTCTCTACCGTGGTCAAGGTGGCCTTTTGGAGCTCGCCCCTACCTCCACGAGCGGAAGAAAGTAAAGAAGGCCAAGAAGAAAGAAGAAAACGAGGAAACTACTAAGAAAGA
Organism: Ambystoma mexicanum; assembly: GCF_040938575.1. Lineage (NCBI taxonomy): Eukaryota > Metazoa > Chordata > Amphibia > Caudata > Ambystomatidae > Ambystoma > Ambystoma mexicanum. The sequence goes on from NC_090939.1 coordinate 896,096,198, forward strand.
CAGAAGAAGAAGGCAGAAGGCATCAATACAGGACAGCTCTACAGAAGAACCAGGTGAGGAGAGTCAAGGGGAGGGACCCACAGAATCTGACAGTCTGTTTCTCCCAGGCTGGATTTTCATTGCGTCTGTCTCGGTTGAAGTGACTTTATTGCCTTCGTGTGAGATCTGCATCTTCAAGAAGTTGTGATCACTCACGGTGGTATGAATTACCACCATCTCCTTTAGCCGATTGTACACATTTTCCGAGGTGAAAATATAATCCAATATCTGAGTGTCCTCACCCCGCTTCCAGGTTGCAGTAGCAGGTGTATCGCCCTTAACTCTTCCATTGGTTATCAAGATGTTTCTTGAGGAGAGTTATTTTCTCCAACTCAACCCTCAGAGTTCAGGTTCCTGCGCATTTGGATCCGGGCTCTGTATAAGATTCATTGAGCTGTTGAAAGAGTGGATATTTAAGTTGCCGCACAAGATAATATACAAATCCGGTTTAGTATCCCTTGCATTATCCACTTCATCCATGACCTGCTGTACAAAGTCAGTGGAATACGCTGCCTTGGGGTTCTAGTATAGGTTACAGATCAACAACTCGCCTGTAGAATTGCTTTTGGAGGCCTTTCGTCCAAGAAGTGTGATTTGGATGAGGGGCAAGATATTGCATGTCCATATGGCTTTCAGACTGCTCAGATTATTTACTAATATGAGCAGTCCAGCTATTGGTCTTCCAGTAAGCCCTTTTTTTGCGGGGTTTAAGAATGTAGCGTAACCCTCTAAAAGAGGTGTGTCTCTTAGCCAGGACTCTTGGAGACACACCACATCGAAATCTTCAACATCGAAATCTTCAAATTTCACGGAGCCTACACCTAATAGGTGCTTATAGCCACTCGTGTTCCAACAACCTAGGGAGAAATCTCGATGTGTCAATTTTGTCCCAGACTTTAGGCATTATGATTAAGGTGCCCAGACCCCCGCCAACCAGTGCCAATCTTCAACATGTGAACTACGTCGGGGCTTGCTCTTATTTGGAGTTCCGTTGAAGTTGTCCACGACTATTTTGATCTTCTCTGCTTGTGTCCATCTTTTGTCAGAATGTCGGAACTTGGGGGCGGTGTTCAACAAGATGGTCTAGAGCCACACTAGTTGGTCTGGAGGTAGAGACGTTACTGCCTTTCGTAGATCTTCTGTTCAAGCCTATAGACTCGCTTACTTCCTTCGGCTCTGAGTGTTTGACCTCTCTCAGTGTGAATCCCCTGGTGTTAAATAAAGGAACTTCCTTTTCGAGAAAATGCTTAATTCCGGCCGAGGAGAAGTACATGACCACTTTATCTTTTCTGGACTCCTCAGGAAAGTCAATCAGATAAAGATCCCCAGACTGGGTGTTTGCGAGTGATCTAATGCTATGAGAGAGTCTCAGAACTTTCTCTCTGTTAAGGCTCAAGGCGTCCTTTTATGTGTAGTGTTCTTTCTAGTGACATGCGTATCTATCGTATCATCTCCTCTATTTTCCTATGCTCTTTGTGTAGTGGAGGGTTTGTTCCAATTGTTGGAGCTCGAGACCCTGGCTTTATCTCTTCATCACACCAAGTTCCTGGCCCACCAAAGTGCCTGCTTCTTTGTTCCAGTGTTCTATAATGGTCTCTTGGGGGCTGAGGAGGCTGGGGTGAAGTACGTCGCCTTTCCAACTGAAAGTGCTGACCCAAGGGCACCCTATAGGGCCGAATGGGAATGGGGAGTGTTAGGACAGTTTTTCTGAAGTCCAACTAAGGGCTTAGTAAAACCATTCAACTGAGGCAGTACAAGTCCCCACTCTTAGTATAAGGCTGTACCACCTGAGTATAGGGTAGAGTAGTCAGAGCAGCTAGGCTTATTTTAGGAGGGAGAGAGGGCAGTAGACAAAGTACAAGTGAAATTGTAATACAAATGATCCAAAGAAACACTGAAACACTATGTATTGTAAAAATAAAGGATTTATTTAAATACAGGTAGGCCCAGATAAATCTAGGGGTTAAGTAAGTAATAACACATTATATGAAATTACAATATAAAACACAACACTATACTTGAAATCACGCAGACCCAAGTATAAACCTTATTTGGAACACCTAACAGTAGTTCTAGGGAAGTCAAAACCTTGTTATACACATTTAGTATAGGTCAAGCCTATTCTTCGGGAGTAAAAGACCAATGGTTACTTTTAGATTACATTCAGTAATACAAGGGCAGTAGGCCCTTCCAGTTGTACAGTGACTCTTGGAACTAATTACATAAACAGTCAACTGGACAATATACTTTTGGTGAATAGTGAAACACTTATCCTACATGCAGTAAAAACCTATAACTACTTTTGTCATAACACACAGTTATACCAGGTGAGTAAAACCTAAGGAGGTAATATACCATTACAGATGCTTTTGAAATCAGGGAACCCCAGGTTGAGTTAAGCAATAACTCTGGTAACTTATTTTGGATGGCACACAGCTAACACAAGGTAAGTAAAACCCACATACTTTAACTTCACAATGAAGGGGAAAGTAAAACCCAATGTAACACTTTACTGAATAGTTATTCTAGATAGGCAACAACCTAATGTAGACTTATTAAGGACAGGCTAGCAGCAAGTCAGGGGAAGCAAGACCCAGTTGAAGGACACTCATACAATTACCCGACAGGAATAATCTGGTGAAACCAACACACTACTTTTGTAAAGAGGCACAACATAATCACAGGAGAGTAAAATACATTTACATCTACTTTCTATTAGACTGGCAAAACAGTGGATAAGGAAGAAAAGATGTTAAACATACATTTAAGATTAGTGCATCACACATTCAAGATCAGTAAGAACTTTTGTAACTGTTCACTCTTAGAATTACAGTTACCAACCAACTCTTTACAAGTAAAACACTTGATTTCTTTTCTAGGCAGAAGTCCCACTCCCTTCAAAGTCTTTCCCTTATTCTTGGTGCATGAGTGTTCTCAGTGGCAGAAGGGGGGGGGGGTCACTAGGACTAGTGACCAACAGGCAGTGTTAGAATACATTCTTTAGTAGCAAAAGTCAGAGTTCCTTAGGAAAACTGGGCAAACAGGTGAGTACTTTACTTCTAGAGCTAGAAGAGGGCCCAGGGGATTCACAGAAGACACCCTAACTGGATGAGGGACCTCCCAATCGCAGAAAACACCCCAGGACTACACAGAAATCCCAAAAGGCTTAACGTTAGTATTTACCCAAGCCAACACAGTACCTCAGTAATAAAGAAGAGATTGCAGCAGGAGAACTTCAGGGTCTGCAGCCAAATACCCAGTCAGTGGATTCCTTCTGCTGGAGACTGAACACAAGACCTCAGAAGGGACTTTGCAGCAGGGATCGATGAAGAAGGCTGTAGGCAAGATTTCCCTCACGGCTGAATGCGTTTCTGCGGATTTGGCGCCTTTTCAAGGAGCACAGAAGAAGACAGAAAATCGTGGTTGAATTCTCATTGTTTTAAAGGTCCAGCACTCTTGGGAGGGGACTAAAGGTCCAGCACTCTTGGGAGGGGACTTTTTGGACTTGATTCGTGTCTCTGGAGATACACCAAGATGCCCACGAAGTTTCAGGGAGATTCAGAATTTGGAAGACCGTGCACCGCACAGTGGCTGGAGGTCCCAGGGTATTGGGGTATTGCAAGAACGCAAGGTCGCAGTAACCCGTGCGATGGTTCAAAATGCAGCCCTTCTTGAGTCTAGTGGGTCTCACCAGGCTCTGGCTTCGGGTCCTCGTTTTCGGAGTCCCTAGGGTAATTGGAAGGAAGGGCTGCAGCAGGCTCGGGTTACACAGCAGGCTCTCCGGTTGCTGGAAATTGTCTGTGCCGCTTTTCCTTCGTCATCCTCTTCGGTTTTCTGTTCCAGTGGTCGACATGACTTCAGCTTCCAGGTTTCCAGTATTTATCAGGAACTACAGCACAACATCTGCATTCTCTCCCCGCATTTTACAAGAAAGGGGCATCTGGTTGTGCAATCAGGACAGCCAGCCCCCCACTGGGATTTGTCCCAGTTTAAGCAAGGTGTAAGACAAAGGAGGGGGAAGTTTTGGACTCCTCCCCCATTTCCTGTGCTTACGGACTGACTGGAGCCTGGGCGGGGTGTCCAGGGGACTCACACCGAAGACAAAACTCACACAAAGGAATTTCCCACCCTGGATGTCAGGGGAAGGAACAAGAAATGACAAGAAACACTAAATTGGTAGAAAAAGAAAACAGGGGCCATATTGGTAAAATGAGCACCCTTAGGTGCCTTTACTGCAGCTGTGATCACAGCCCGCAGTAAAGGTGCACCAAACTAGTAAAATGTATCACTGCCACCATTAAAGGTAAGCTTGTCACTGTAACAGAATTGTTACAGTTGTGAAAGGGGATACATTGTATCTCCCCAGCACTCCACATAAGGTGGGGTGTGTTGGTTTCACAGAATAAAATGTAAAAGGGATCCAAAGATCCTTTCTACCCTTGGGAACTGTAGTTCACTCAAGGTTAGCACAAGAAAGTTAAATGGCGAGCCCCTAGGGCAACCCAGCAACAACAGGCACTTATTGCCAATAAGTTGTTAAAACATGATAACTTTAATAAGACACTATGGAGAGTCTTAAAAATGACACCCATAAAAAGAGTTAAAGTTTAGATGAGTGTGGAAAAAGGTTCCCGCTCACTGAGGTATTAATGAAAAATATCCCACTAGAAAAGCAAAAAGGCCCAGTTGCGGGGGCATTGACGGACTGGAGGAGACATTTCCCCACTCCCCCACCCAGTCTGGGTCATGCCATAGATCCTGGGGGGCCCAGCCACATCGGAGGTAGAGACAGTTGAATAGGAGTGTACAACAGTGCAGTGCTACCCTGTGAAGGTGCTGCTGAGGGACGTTAGTCACCACACCCTCCAACATACTCTCATCCAGGCTAAGGAACGGATTGCGCTAATCCCCTGCTTGGAGGAGCAGCTTATCTCCCCTGAGTTACCTGCGGGGTCTGGAGGGAGAGCAAGAGGCAGGCCCCTGTTTTTTGGCAACACTCTGGACTTACAACTCTGTCGCGAGCGGCCCCAATGACTGTAAAGAGGAGGGGGGGGGGGGTAAAAGTCATGTCTTCAAGACCCAAGGGAAAAGGGGGAAAAGTGGTGCAAGTTTCGGAGGACAACCAGGGCACCCTACACGCTATGTGGCAGACGCAAAATCTAAAATATGCCCCAGGGACCTCTGGGGGAAAGGCAGGAGAGGACAGCGCCCAAGGGGCAGCAGAGAACTTGGCGATAATGCCCAGACAGGAATTCCTGGGTGAATTGCATGCCTTACAAGCTAACCTGGCGTAGACTTTCCGGGAGCAGTTCCAGCTGATGCGCACAGATCTAAATGAAGCTATAGGGGAGATTAAACAAGAAATGCGGCAATTAGGGGAAAGAACGGATACCATGGAGAGGGGCCTCCAAGAAATAGAGAAGGATGCCTCGGCGAACAGCAAAGCAATAGAGAGTTGGATACAGCTACCAGGAATCTTGAAATCCAGGTGGAAGACTTGGAAAATAGATCCCGCAGGCTCAATACTAGGGTGAAAATGCTGCTGGAATTGGTGCTTGATAGAGACTTGAAAGCGGCACTGCAAGACATCTTCGCTAATATTCTGGAAGAGAGTAACCCCGACGCGATAGAGCTCGATCGAGTTCACAGGACTGGGTGATTGGCCAAAGGCCAGACAGCAAGGCCTAGAGATGTGTTGGCAGCATTCGCTAGATACGCCCAGAAAGAAGCGATCCTCAAAGCAGCGTGGAAAAGTGAGCCCATTATGTATCAGGGACAACAGATTGAGCTATTTCAAGATCTGGCGAGCAGTACACTCCTGAAGAGGAGACAAATGGGCCCGCTGCTGAAGGTCCTGAATGAGAAAGCTATACGATACAGGTGGACCTTCCCATTTGGCCTACTCTTTGAGTGGAAGGGTGAACAGAGGCGTATCACAGCACTCCAGGAAGGAGCTGATTTGCTCCACAAAGATTTGGAGGATGACCCAGCAAGCTCAAGGCCAAGAAGCACGGGCGGCCGCCCCAGATCGAGGCCTTGGGAGTGGACGACAGTAGGAGATAAAAGGTGGAAAGGACTGAAAGGCAGCAACCCACAGGGAGCAGGAAAACGCGGCGAAGAGAGGGAGCAACCTTAAGCGGAGCCCTATGCAGCACGGACAGATCTAGGGGTGGTGGGCCTCTAAAAGGAGGATGAAAGCGATGGGCTCACAGGTGGAGCAGCCATCTTGGGAACTGAAAGGGCGTTATGCCTGAGTTCAGAGTGAAGAGAGTGCGGGAAGGCGTAGTCCTTCAGGGAGGGGAATGGTAGGGTGGTGGGAAAAGGGGGAGTTGGTGGGAGGTGGCAACAAGCACCAACTGGAGGGACGGGCAAAAGGACGTTACCATGTAGCGGCGACCATATGCGGAGAGGGGTCCACTCAAGTGGCTAATTCATAACGTAAGGGGGCTCAACACCCCTCTCAAAAGGAAGAAGTTGGACCATTTTACGCAGAAGGAGGGTCCGGACATGATGGGGCTTCAGGAAACTCACTTGGAATCCAGGGACCAGGGCAGATTAAAACTGCGTGGCTTTGACCAGATTCTCCATGCCTCAGGTCCTTGTAAAGCAAGGGGAGTACCCCTGGCCATTCGAAATACTGTGGATTTCATGATCGGTGATGTGATTAGGGATAAAGAAGGGAGGTATATAGTGGTAAGGGGGAAGTACCAAGAGGCCCTGTATACAGTTGCAGTTGTGTACGCCCCTAACACGGGTCAGGAGCAATTCTTATACCGGGTCCTGAAGCTGCTAGAAGACCAAGCATAGGGGCAGATCGTCCTTATGGGCGACCTCAATATAGCCTGGGACAGGGAAAGGGACAGGGATGGTAAGCGGGCGTGCAGGGGGGCGGTAATGTCTGCTGAGTTGAAGGATAAGATTGGTAGGATGGGGCTGTGCGATGTTTGGAGGGAATTCAAGGGAGATGAGGAAGGCCACACTTTTATATCATGGGTCCACGGTTCGCAGTCCAGAATTGATTATATATGGGTCTTGGCAGGTTTAGTGGGCGGTATCCGGGAGGTGCATACTGGGCCGATAGGAATAGCGGACCACAAAACGGTTTCCATGGTGCTACCCCTCGGCCGGAGGGGGAAGGGAGTTTGGGGTTGGAAATTCTCAGAGACCATTCTGAGGGACCCAGAGGTACGGGGGGGGCATTGAGGAGAAAATCAGGCTCTTTTTCGTTACTAATAAGAAGGAGGACACGGGAGAGGGTATAAGGTGGGATGCTTTCAAGGCCACTCTTAGGGGGGAATTGATTGCAGCGGCTGCACACCGAGTGAAACAATTGAAAATATTGGAATCCCACTTAGAAACCGAAGTCGAAGCAGCAAGACAGGTGGTGGGTGGTACCCCCTCCCGGGCAGCAATGCGGGAATATAGGAAGGCACACTAAAAAGGCAGAAGGAGCGTTCCTGGCGGTGAGACAAAAATACTATATGAATACTATATGAAGGCCAACAAACCTGACGCTCTCTTGGCACGCCTATTAAGGGGTAAAAGGGCGAGAAATGCAATCACGCCGCTGAAAGTAGAATCAGGCACTCGGGTCACAAGGCAAGAAGAGCTGCAGGAGGCGTTCGCAGAGTATTATGACTCCCTTTACGCCACTCAGCACCCCCAGAGCGCAATGCAGGAGAAATTCCTTCAAAAGGTGCACCTGGGGGAAATTAGTAGAGACACGAGGGAAGTCCTCAACCAAGAAATATCAGAGGAGGAGGTGCGAGGGGTGATTAGGGCCCTCCCGGATCACAAAGCTCCAGGCCCAGACGGTTACACAGCGGCATTCTATAAATTGTTTATCATGCAGCTGGCCCCGCAAATTACATCACTATTTAACTCAATCAGGCAAACAGGCAGAGTTCCCCCATCCATGGCGGAGGCTAAGGTCACCCTTATACTCAAACCCAATAAAAATCCAGAGGAAAGATCTTCTTATCGCCCTATAGCCTTGATGAATATCGACGCGAAGATATTCACAAAAACTTTGGCGAACAGACTCGAGTCCATCATTCCGGGACTGATCCACCCCGACCAGGCCATTAGAGGTAGGCAAACGGCAGACAATATCAGACGAGTGGCCCACGTAGTCGGAAAAGTACAGAAAGCGAACACTCCCGCGGACTTGGTGGCGCTGGACGCGGAAAAGGCTTTTGACCGCATGGAGTGGTCCTTCTTGTTTAGAGTAATGTTAAAAATGGGCTTTGGGGTGTCTTCATGAGGATGGTTCGAGCTAATTACCAGGACCCCACCATCAGAATAATGGTTAATGGAAGGGCCTCGAGGCGAGTAAGTCTGCGGAGAGGAACTAAGCAAGGCTGCCCATTCTCCCCGATACTCTACGCGCTTTATCTAGAACCGCTGCTCCAAGCAATAAGAGAGGCGGGGGAGATACAGTGCATCCCCTTTGGAGGGGAGCAGCAGAAGGTCGCTGCTTTCGCAGACGACATGCTGCTGATGTTGACCGCAACAAGGGAGTCAATGCAAGCAAGTGTGACTCTGTTGGAGGCGTTTGGGGAAGTATCGGGCCTGAAGATTAATACTAATAAGTCGGAAGTGCTGAATTTAACGTTGAGGGTGGAGGAACGGGACAGGCTGCAAGAGGGCACTCGTTTCTTGTGGAGTCCGGGAGGGATAAGATACTTGGGGGTGAGAATTACGGCAACATTGACAGGGTGGTACGCGGCCAACTTCCCCCCACTTCTCAAGGTGATTAAACAGGACTTCCAAAGGTGGATAGGGCTCAGGGTGTCGTGGGTCGGGTGGATAGCCGCGGGTAAGATGGTCATATTACCACGGCTGCTTTACCTATTCCAGGCGATCCCGCAGCCGATCCCGTCAAGCTTCTTTAATGAGTTGGCAACATTGACCAAGGGGTTCACCTGTGAAGGGAAAAGGGCTAGGGTCGGTGGGAGGCTTCTGATGGCCACTAAGGGAGAGTGAGGGCAGGCACTGCCGAACCTTTGGCGATACTATGAGGCTGCACAGCTTTGAATCATCAGGGAATGGCTGAAGGGCAAGGAGATCATGCAAGATACATTGTGGGTGAGGATGGATAGGGCGGTGGCACACCGCAACCTGGCGGAAATATTATGGCTGCCCAAGTCGAGTAGGTGTCATGACCCACAGAACACGCCCCTTTTGGACCTCATGGTCCTTGTCACAACGGGGCTTGTACTCCTTGATACTTCCAACATGGCCGTCTAACGTGCAACATCTTCCTTGTCCTTACGTCAGATGCAGCGTGTTTACAAATATGCCGCGCCCCTGCGGGCCCGCGCGTCTCAATGCTACTGCAAGCAGCGACTAGATGTGTGCTCTGTAGTTCGCTACCCTGTTGTCCTTGTTCCTATTCCATTCCCATTACCCTCTTCCTTCCTCCTTGTTTCCCGGACTCGTTTGCTTGTGCTTACCTTCTTCGTTCCTGGATCCCGGAGTGTCTGATTCCTGGAGCTTTGAACGCACGCTGGAGCCAGAAGAGGCTCGCGCGGGCTTATACAAGACCAGGTCCGTGCGTAAGAAGACACCGCCCAAGAAATCCTGCAAGGATCACTCCCAGGTGAGAAAGGGGGAATTCTGTGACAGTTTGAGACGACAAACGACCGAAGCCGACATGGAAGCGGCAGTTCAGGATCTCATGCGTGGCCTGCAAGAACTATCGCCGAGGTACAAAATTTAAAGGCGGAAAACGCCGCTCTCAAACAATTAGTTCTATCCCGTGATTCTGCCACAAAGGAAAGCGTATTGCTGGGCGGCATTATTGACAAATACGATGGGTCGGCAAAAACCCTTTGTGGATTCCTTGATTCTTGTTTGGTTCACTTTACTTTTAAGCCCTACTACTTTTCAACCCCTAGGGCTAAGGTTGGCTTCATAATTTCACACCCTTCCGGAAATGCTCTAACCTGGGCTACGCCCTTAGTCAATTCCGGTGATGCCCTCCTGGATGACTATGATGGTTTCATACAAGCCCTTAAAAACATGTTTGACCGCCCTGAGCAGGTCTATATTGCCCAGGAGCGCCTGCTAGACTTTCAACAAGGATCCCAGGATATGCTTACTTATGTAACCCGATTCAAGCAATTAACCAAGGAAGCTGACTGGTCTCCTAAAGCAAGTTTTACACTTTTCAGAAGGGGACTGAATGAGGAAATCAAAGATGTGTTGGCCAGAGTGGCTCGCCCAAGCTCGTTCCAGGCTCTTTTGGACCTTGCCATGCAAATAGATTTTCATATCCAGGAAAGAAAGGCAGAAAAAAGGAAATCCAAAGTAATCCCCCAGAAGGCATCCTTCGAGACCACCTCCAAGACTGACACAAATCCAGGGTCAACTGCTGAACCAGAACCTATGCAGATAGGAGCCTTCCGTGGACCCATATCCCCAAAAGAAAGGATGAGAAGGATTCATACGGGGTTATGCATGTACTGTGCCTCGGATAAACACCTGGTTAGAGAATGCCCTCTAGCCCCTCCTCAGCGTTCGGGAAACGCCAGCTCCCGATCCTAGATGGAGCAAGGCTTCGGGAGAGAGATATTTGCTCCACGTCTATTCCATCCTTGAACTCTCCTGGACAAAACAGCCTAGTGATTGTACAGGCCCTTCTATCGCCATCCAAGAATAACGTACTCCATTTTGGCCTTGGTTGACTGCGGAGCTATGGGAGTATTCATTGATCAAGATTGGGTTACGTGTCACCACATTCCATACGAGACACGAAGTACCATGCAACCAGTGGAAGCGGTCGATGGAAGACCCCTCACTTCAGGGCTTATAAGCCTGCAGACTAAAGAGATCCAACTTTCAATAAACCATCACCAAGAGCTGATCAGGTTTGACATCATTAAGTCTGCTCATTATCCCATGGTCCTGGGTATGCCCTGGTTACAGAAGCATAATCCTTATATCAACTGGCCAGCAGGATCCTTATTTCTTGGATCTGAGTTTTGTATGTCTCACTGTCTATTCCTGGAATCATCCGTGACACCTTCCAAAGAACCATCAATAGATCAGCAAGTTCCACTCATGGTTTCCAATATCGTATCGGTTCCAAAGGCCTATCAGAATTATGCTGATGTGTTCTCAACTGCCATAGTCCAGGCTCTACCCCCTCACAGACCTGAAGACTGCACTATAGACACAGAACCTTAAGCAGTGATTCCCTTTGGGAGGATGTTCATCCTATCCGAACCTGAAAAGAGAGCCCTTCGAGAATACTTGGATACCAATCTTGAAAATGGCACCATAAAACCATCGAAATCCCCAGCTGGAGCCTCACTGTTTTTTGTTCCCAAGAAGGACACCAAGGAACTTAGACCTTGCCTCGATTATCGTGGATTAAATCAATGCACCCTCAAGGACCGCTACCCTTTACCCTTGATCTTGGATATCCTGGAAGCGGTGAGAGGAGCTGTAATCTTCACGAAATTGGATCTCAGGGGTGCCTATCATCTGATCCGTATCAGGGAAGGAGACAAATGGAAAACAGCCTTTCGAACACCCTTTGGACACTTCGAATAACTGGTAATGCCCTTTGGACTTGCTAATGCCCCTGCCGTCTTTCAACGTTTCATGGATAGGGTGTTCTCCGATATGCTGTTCATCTTTGTCATCGTCTACCTAGACGATATCCTGATCTATTCCAAGGACCTTCTAAGGCATGAAGAACATGTTAAGGCTGTTTTACAACGACTACGTGAACATAGACTTTTAGCCAATCCCGAGAAATGCCTGTTTAATGTGACCTCAGTTCATTACCTAGGATTTGTCCTTAGTCCAGAAGGAATTGGTATGGATCAGTCAAAGGTAAAAGCCATATTATCCTGGCCGGCTCCCACTTCTGTGAAACAAGTTCAATCCTTCCTGGGGCTAGCCAATTTCTACCGGAAGTTCATACCCACCTTTTCAGAGATTGTTCAGCCGATCATTGCACTCTTGAAGAAAGACACTCCCTTTCTCTGGTCTACACCTCAAGACAAGGCATTCCAACGTTTAAAGACAGAGCTTACTCAAGCCCACATACTAGCCCAACCCGACATAAATCGACCGTTCATAGTGGAGACGATGCCTCTAACTACGCCATAGGAGCAGTGCTGAAGCAAAAGTTCGAGGACAAGATGGAACACCCCATTGCTTATCTTTCAAGAACTCTGACTCCCAGTGAGACACATTACTCTGTCCTGGAAAAATAACTGTTAGCCATCCGTCAAGCCTTCACCGAATGGCGACACCTACTCCTGGGAGCGAGACATCCAGTCCAGGTCCGTACGGACCATCGGAATCTTCAAGTTCTACAATCCTTGGAGTGTAGGAACAGTCGTCAGGCTCGTTGGGCCTTCTTCTTTGCCCAGTACCAGTTCCACATCCATCATGTCCCCGGATCACAGAACATAATTGCTAATGCCTTATCCCGACGTCCTGACTACGAAACAATTGAAGACCGGACATATCCCAAGATGTTTCCCCACACGATTTTTGTAGCTCAAGCAGTCAGTCTCCTCAAAGAAATTCGGATACAAACCCAATGATCTGAGCTCTGGAAGGATGTTTCAAGGAAGAATCAATGGAATCTAAGAATCAAGGATGGATACTTGTTCAAGGATAAAGCTCTAGTCATCCCCACACAGAAATTACAACAAAGGATAATCAAACTCTGCCACGATACCCTTCATTCTGGACATCGTGGCATCAACAACACCCTTCGTCTTATACAAAGACAATTTTGGTGGCCTAGAATGAAGACAGACGTACAACTGTACATCCAAGCCTGTTCTATTTGTAGTCAGAACAAACCCAATAACAAGAGACCAGCAGGTCTCCTACTACAACCTACTCTACCAACAAGACCATGGGAATTCATCGCTACAGACTTCATTGTGGAATTGCCGCCTTCCAGGGGATACACGTCTATCATGTTTACCATTGACTTGTTCACTCACATGGCTCACTTTACGCCCCTGCATAAACTACCGTCCTCATCAGAGCTAGCTGGAATCTTCCTGGAACACATTTCCGGCCTACATGGACTTCCTTCCAAGATCATATCAGACCGAGGACCTCAAAACGTCTCACAATTCTGGAAACTTCTCTGTCGCATTCTGGGAATCCAACGCGCTCTCTCATCAGTTTATCATCCACAAACCAATGGAGCTACGGAACGTGTAAACCAGACCCTGGAACAATACCTTCGCTGTTTCACCACTAAGGCTCAGGACGACTGGTCACTCCTAATACCCGTGGCTGAGTTCGCGTACAACATTTCCGATCATTCGGCAATCAACACCAGCCCCTTTTATTGCAGTCAAGGATTCCATCCATCAGTGTTAGTCTCTGTTCTTCCACATCCCACACCTGTTCCTACCATTGACTCCTGGATGGAAACACTCATCAATGTACACAAGGAAGCCAAGGAACACTTATAGAAGGCCAGAATACGAACTAAACAAAATGCTGATTCTAAAAGAAGACCAGGGCCTTCATATGCAGTTGGTGATCAAGTCTGGTTGTCCTCGAAGCTACTACCCCAACACTTATGGCCAAACAAACTGGGCCCCCGGTACTATGGTCCATTTCCCATCAAGGAAATCATAAATCCTGTCTCATACCGACTCAAGTTACCCGACTCCTGGAAGAAGATTCACCCAGTTTTTATTAAAACCCTACATCCGATCTTCCCGGAAATCTTGCAGCCCCCCTCCGGTGGTGGTGAACGACCAAGTGGAATATAAAGTGTCCCGAATATGCGATTCCAGCTATAAACGGGGTCAGCTTCAATACCTGGTTGAATGGAAAAGATATCCTCCAAGTGAAAGAACCTGAGCACCAGCTTCTAACCTGAATACCCCTCGATTGCTCAGAAGATATCTCATACCCCCGGCCAAACCCGGTGGAACGAGTCTTCGGAGGGGGCATGCTGTCATGACCCACAGAACACACCCCTTTTGGACCTCATGGTCCTTGTCACAACGGGGCTTGTACTCCTTGATACTTCCAACATGGTCGTCTAACGTGCAACATCTTCCTTGTCCTTATGTCAGACACAGCGTGTTTACAAATAGGCAGCGCCCGCGCGGGCCCGCGCGTCTCAATGCTACTGCAAGCAGCGACTAGACGTGTGCTCCATAGTTCGCTACCCTCTTGACCTTGTTCCTGGACCTCCTAATTCCATTCCCATTACCCTCTTCCTTCCTCCTTGTTTCCCGGACTCGTTTGCTTGTGCTAACCTTCTTTGTTCCTGGATCCCGGAGTGTCTGATTCCTGGAGCTTTGAATGCACGCTGGAGCCAGAAGAGGCTCGCGCGGGCTTATACAAGACCAGGTCTGTGCGTAAGAAGACACCGCCCAAGAAATCCTGCAAGGATCGCTCCCAGGTGAGAAAGGGGGAATTCCGTGACAGTAGGCCCCGGCATCTTTATGAGAGCGCTATTACTAAATTCATGGCTAACACCTGGGATAGGCTGGCGGGCCCGGGGGGAATAACCACATTTCCGTCCCCCTTCACTCCCATTTTTGGTAATGGGGATTTTACTCCGGGTTTGGAGAAAGGGGCTTTTGCGGAATGGCAGGAGGGGGGCTGCAGGAAACTGGCGGATATGTTCCGGGGAGGGGAAGTGTTGTCGTTTCAAGACTGCAAGAGGGAATTCGCAATTCACGAGGGAGAGAGACTGCGGTATGCGCAGATACGTCATTGGGTGCTGCAGCCAGGGGTTAAAAAGGCGGCCACCCAAGACCCAATGCAATTTGAGAGATTCCTCCTCACCAATGACGGGTCGAAGGGCCTAATCTCCAATATATATAAGATTCTGAATAGTGCTAACGCTGACATCCAATGAGCTTATATGCGGGAATGGCAACAGGTAATGGGACGGGAGATTGATAGAGCGGATTGGGAGAGGCTATGGAGGAGAATACCAAAATTGGCCAAGGCATCCCAGCTGCAACAAACCTGGTATAAGATATTGTATGGGTGGCACTATACCCCTGCCTGGCTCCATAGGATGTACCCAGCAACTGCGGGGAAGTGTTGGAGGGGCTGTGGCCTAGTTGGTACAGCGGATCATATATGGTAGACATGCCCAAAGATTAAACCTTTTTGGAGGGAGATACAGATAGCACAGGATCAGGGCTTTGGTCCGGGAGATGAAAGAACGTCAGCGCAAATCCTCTTGGGCATTCGGAACACGGATGGGGAGGGTGACCCCAGAGGGAGGGAGAAAGCAAAAGCGATACTGACGTTGGCAGCTATGATGGTAATAGCACAGAGATGGAAACGCACTGAGGTCCTTATGTGTTAGGACTGGCTCCGGGAAATGTGGGAAATAGTAGCTCTGGAGTGGGCGATTTATGCCATGAACAACAAAGTGCAGAGCTTTGCCGCGGACTGGGGTGAAATGTTGGAGTTTCTTAAAGATGACTTTAGGGTGATGTGGTGCCCGCAGCGCCTTAGACTGTTGGACCTACATTGAATATGGAGTGTCTACTTAGCAGGTTGGCGATTTGGGAGAGGGAGGCTTGTTGTCTGTGGAGGGAGGGGGGTTGGCGAGGGGGTGAAGGGAGAGGGAATGGTTCTTGTTTTTTCTGTTTAGCATGTTGCAAAACTCAATAAATAAAGTAAAAAAAAAAAAGAAAAGCAAAAAAGTTCTGGGGGTTGAACCAGGAAAGGAAGATTTACCAGTTCTGTGGAAATCTTACCTAACAGGGAGGTCGGATGCACCGGCACCGTTTAAAACGGTGCCGGTGCATCCGACATGCTGTGCTCGTGGGTGCCTTTCTGCAGCCAGGACATTCAGACGTATTTCACTGCAAACGTAGAGTCCGGTCCTGACCCAGGTGTCATCTGGGAGGCCTTTAAAGTGTACGTGAGAGGCTGTTGCATGTCCAAAGAGGGAGGGGTACTGAAAGCTCTAAGTCTAAGGGGATTAATGCACAAATTGAAGGGATCTATTAAGAGCCTGGAGAACCAACAAGGCACCCAGGATAGGTTCAAAGGGGACCCGATAGCAGCCGTAAAATACGGAGAGGGTGACCGGTCAAGTAGGACACTTGCATGGGCCATTAAACAAGAAAGACAATTAATTCCCATTATAGCAGTAGAAGGCCCCACAGGGCAACTCGTCAGGGACCTGGCGGGGATCAAAGTGGTGTTTCGAAGTTACTATGGCCAACAGTACTCTTCCCACACTACAGCCGGGCATGATACGGTAATGGAATACCTAGATGAAGTAGAGCTAGGGTGGTTGGACCCAGAGCTAGGGGGGGGAACTAAATAGACCAATAACGGAAGACGAGGTCCGTAAGGTGATCCTGTCCCTTCCAAATGGCAAAGCACCGGGAAATGATGGCATAACTGCCAAATTCTACAAGGCATACGTTGATATCCTACTCCCTTGCCTAAGGGACATGTATGAAAATGCACTTGCGAACGGATATCTCCCAGAATCCATGAGAACAGCACTAATCACTGTATTACTTAAGCCTGAGAAAGACTCCCAGAAATGTACATCATATCGGCCGCTATCATTGATCAATATTGATAACAAAATCCTTGCGAAAATATTGGCAGAGAGATTACTCCCACATATGGCGGCACTGGTCCCTCCTGACCAGGCCGGCTTCATCCCTGGCTGATACACACAACATAACCTGCGGAGAGTGTTCAAACATATGCACAACGTAGATCTGGAGATCCCCATAGCGATAGCGAGATTAGACGCCGAAAAGGCCTTTGACTCTGTTGAGTGGCCTTTCCTCTTCAAAGTGTTGCAGCGCTCTGGCCTGGGTTTGAAATTCATACAGTGGATCAGACTGGTGTACACAGCTCCGAGAGCAGCGGTATACACAAATGGGATAGCATGGGAATACATCCACCCGTCGAGGGGAACACGGCAGGGCTGCTCATTCTCACCGATATTGTTTGTATTGGTGATGGAACCACTTGCTTGCCACATCAGGGAACTGCACGCACACTGTGGAGTGCGTTTACAGAAACACCTAACATCATATCGCTATATGCGGACAATGTCCTGTTGTATGTGAAGCACCCAAGACTGAACCTCCCACAATTAATCCTGGAAATTAGTATGATTAGGGAAGTCTCAGGGCTCAGAATCAATTGGAGTAAATCTGAAATACTACCATTAACCCCAACCGTGACCCAGGCAGATGTCAGACGGGAATTCTAATGGTGCCCCCTGGGAAGGCAGTATTTGGGAGTGATGGTGGCTACGGATGTGGGGAGTCTCTTTACCAGCAACTACACAAAGACATTAGATATGCTAGAACATAAAGTAGAATCATGGATACACCTCCCTATGTCCCAGGCAGCACGCATCTCACTTGCCAAAATGGTCATACTTCCCAAATTCCTCTATATCTTTAATAATGTGCCCATCTGGCCTCCCCAAAATTTCTGGACTCAAACAAAAAGCCTAATGATAAGGTTAGCATGGGCGGGTAAACACGCAAGGATATCCTATAATACTCTCACAATGCCATATGAACAGGGCGGCTTGGAATATCCAGATATACACTTATACTTCCTAACAGCTCAGTTGCAATATGAATCAGGATGGGACCCCTACACTCCGGACCACCTGCACTCCACCCTAGCCAGGGAGACAATGTCCCCGGATGACATTGTGGTGATGCTGTGGGGTACACAGTTGCAGGCACCATGGAAGGAGGTCCAGCCTACAATCGTGTCATGCAGAGCCTGGGAACGTATAGCACAACTGACTGGTGCAGTGGCAACCTACTCCCCAGGCCTCCCACTGTACAATATACACAGAAAACCACTCACACACGAGAGAGCTTTTCAGGTCCACTTCCAAAGATTGGGGAAACGGACACTTGGGGATCTGGTACAAGACGGGAACTTTATACCCTGGGAAACACTACGAACAAGAGGAGAATGTACAGCAGTGACACTGTTCATGTACTACAGGATTAGGCAAACACTCTGAACTAAGTGGCCCGAATTTCCCTGTGCGCCAGACATCCACCCTGTTCTGCAGTATGCGATTAAACCATTGTCATCCCAGAAACTGGTGTCCTCCATATACAAGCTGGCTGGGATTAAGAGGATAACCCTAGAACAGAGGTACAGGGCCATTTGGGAGGGCATTGGTAACGTATATGCATGGAAACACGCAACCTGTCCGGTTAACACACTATACATTTCTTCATAAACTACATAGAATATATCCTGATAGATCTTCCTCATGTAAGAGATGCAAAGCAGAAACTGCTGAATTTTACCATGTAGCCTGAACTTGCACACGAATACGACTGTTCTGGGGGACAGTTGAGGAAGCTATGTTAGAGATGCTAGTAACTAAATGGGAATATACACCTGCACTATGGCTCCTAGTGTGGATTCACTCCGACACCAGTCCTTCGTGTTCCGGCTTCCCGGTCGCTCTGATGCGGCCGGGAACGCCCCCTTTATTTATACCCAGCGCGGCGGCGTGACACGTCACGCCGCCGCGTAAGCCCGTCATCGGGCAGCGCCACACTCCTCCTTTTCCGGGAGGAACAACAAAACAGATTAACAGTAACTTTATTAACCAGAAAACCACACATCTATCATAAACACTACTGCACACCCAAAAACCCCTTTAATGTCATCCACCCAGATCTTCTCACCCCAGTTCACTAACCAAGCGTCCCACAACATATTCGGTGAGGTAGGCAGGTTTCCCTCGCCCAGCCCTCTGGGGGTACCTCCGGCCTACCTCCGGCACGTGACGTCCTTCCGCCGCGTCTCCCCGGACTGGGGATTCGGGTCCTTCGCCCCAGAGACCTCCGTCAGCAGGCATGTCTGGTGGATCAGGTTCGGGTGGGGTTTCAGTTCTTGGATCACCCAGCTTCTTAAAGAAACTCACATTTCGGGTGACAGCAGATCGTCCATCCGAGGCCGTCACCATGGATCCTTTCACTGCCACCACATCCAATGGCTCCGGTTCATAGGGGAGCGAGAGCTTCCCGTTGGGGTGTCGGTTGCGGATAAGGACCTCATCTCCCGGTTCAAGTCTTTGAGGTCGGAGACCCCTGCGCAGGTTTTCTTGTTCCGTTCGGACTCGCCTTTCAGCCTCCACCCGCTGACTATCGATGACCCCTGGTTCTTTCTCCCCAACTTCCGGCAGCAGTCCCCTGGGGCACCTCTTGAATAACACTTCTGCCGGCGCCACTCCCGTGGCGGCATGTGGGGTGGTGCGGTACACCCGCAGAAACTGATAGAGGGCGCGTTGTAAGGATTGCCCCTGCCCCTGAGCAATTCAGAAGGTTTTGTTCAGAGTCCGCATCAGTCTCTCAGCGTCCCCGTTTGCTCGGGGCCACAGTGGGGAGATCTTCCTGTGCTGTATTCCGCAGCTCTCCATCAACTCGGAGAACCGCTCACTTTGGAAGGGCGATCCGTTGTCAGAGCATAGAGTGTGGGGGAAGCCATGGGCCGCATATATTTTCTCCATCGCCACCACCACATGCTCAAAGGCCACAGATTCGATGAACTCAACCTCCGGGTATCTCGAGTGTTCATCGACTATTACCAGGACGTGAGTGCCCACTGATGTTGAGCCAAAGTCGGCGTGGACGATCTCCCAGGGCCTCGTGCCTCGGGGCATTGCCTCAATTGCAGGTTCTCGTTGCAGAGGAGAGGCCGCCTGACACCATACGCATGCCGCCACGAAGTCGTCCACCCTTTTCTCCAACTCCGGAAACCAGACTTTCGAGCGGAGCCGCGCCTTGGTCTTGGCGGCGCCCTGATGTCCATGGTGGGCGAGACTGATCACATCGCTCACCTTTGACCGTGGAATAACGATCCGGTCACCCCGGAGTAGCAGCCCTGAGTCGGAGAACGACAACTCCTCCTTCACCTTCCACAACTGCTCCAGAGCTGTTTTGGCTTCCGGCGTGCGCCCGGACACAGCTCCGAGGATGGACTTCCAAGACCCATTATGCATTGTGTCCTTCAAGATTCGAAAACACTCGTCCTCAGCCGCAGCAGCCTCCAACTCCTCTAGGGACATCGCATTTGGCGTTGCCGCCTCCACTACCATTCGTACATAACTGTCCGCTTCTTCTCCGCAGGTGTCATGTCCATCTCCCCCACCTACTCCCGGATGACGAGACAGGTAGTCTGCGGCATTGTTGGCCCCTGGCCTATACACCAGGGTGACGGAATACTCGAGGAGGGCGAGCATCCACCTCTCAATTCTGGCCGGTGGTTTTGACGAGGAGCCCACCAGAATCGGAAGCAGTGGTTTGTGGTCAGTTACCACCGTCACTGGACGTCCCAAGACATAGAGCCGGAAATGTTTGCAGCCCCACAGCACTGCCAAGGCCTCCCGCTCGATCTGGGAGTACCTCGGTTCCGTTTCGGTGAGCGCTTTGCTCGCATATGCCACAGGTCGAACAGTCCCGTTGTGATCTACTTGAGTCAGCACTGCTCCCAACCCGAAAGGACTTGCATCGACCACAATCTCCGATTCCAAGGCGGGGTCGAAAAACGCCATGGTGTCCCCCGTTGTGAGGGCACCCTTAATGTCCTCAAAGGCGGCCTGTTCGAGAGGGCCCCAGTGCCAAGGTGACTCCTTCTTGGTCAGCGCCCGGAGTGGTTCAGATCTCGAGGCTAAGTTCGGGATGAACCGCCCACAATAAGTTACCATCCCCAGGAAGCTCCTCACGTCCGTCACAGACTCGGGGGCTTTCGCCGCTTTGATGTCCTGAACCTTTTTCGGGTCTGGCGACACCCCCCCTTCCTTGAATATGAAGCCAAAGAATTCAATAGAGGGGCGCATGAACTCACACTTCTCCCTGTGAAGGGTGAGGCCCAACGATTGCAGTCGTTTCAGAGTATTATCGAGCCTCTTCATGTGATCCACTTCGGTTTTGGCAAACACCAGAATATCATCGCTGATATTAAGGACGCCCTCCAGATCTGCTAGGGCGCCCCTGATGATGTTTTGGAACACTTCAGCGGCAGACGATACTCCAAAGCTCAACCGCTTGTATCGATATAGTCCCCGATGGGTGGTAAACGTTGTTATGTACCGGGATGAAGGACGACCTGCTGATACCCGGTTCGGAGGTCCAGTTTCGAGAACACTCGAGCCCCCTGAACATCAGCAATGATATCATCCATCGTTGGTGTAAGATGGCGCTCCCTTTTGATCGCCTTGTTGGGGAGCCTCATGTGCACGCAAATGCGTACCGAGTCGGGTTGCTTGGGCTTTCTGGCCACCACGATCGGAGACACCCAGGGGGTTGGGCCCTCAACCTTTTCGATGATATCCAGGCTCACCAAGTTGTCCAGCTCCTTATCGACCTGCTCCCTTAAATGGAATGGTACTCGGCGGTGTTTCAATGCGATGGGCTGCACTGACTCATCGATGTGTAATCGAACTGGTTCCCCAGTCATCTTTCCGATCCCACTGAAGAGTGCAGCATATTTGTCGAGGAGATCATTAATGTCCTCCAGGTGGACGGAGTATGCAAAGGTGACGATACCTAAGGCCTCCGCAGCTGTGCAACTGAGCAGGGTATTGCTGCTCACCGGGGTCACATAGAATCGAGCCTTGATTTGTGAGCCATCATGCTCCACATCTGCCACGGAGGCACCGTCTAGCGGTAGCGGTTCCTGACCCCCAAAAGCAAATATGTGGGCCTTCGGTGCGACCAGACCTGGGAGGGGTTTGAGAGAGTCATAATGCCCTCTGGCCATCACATTGACAGAGGCGCCTGTGTCAACGAGCACTGGGACTGGGGAGTGGTTGATCTCGACCACACATCTCGGCTGTCTCCTGCTTTTTCCTTTGAGTATTCCCACGCTTGAGACGAAAAAAATGTTCTCCTCGGCCACGCGGTCCCGTAAGCCCCCACCACATGAAGGATTCACTCCGATACCAGTCCTTCGTGTTCGGGCTTCCCGGTCGCTCTGATGCGGCTGGGAACGCCCCCTTTATTTATACCCAGCGCGGCGGCGTGACACGTCACGCCGCCGCGTAAGCCCGTCATCGGGCAGCGCCACACTTAGCACTGGTTGAGGGGGACTCCCGAGGGGAGAGGAAACTGCTAGGAAGGGCCTTCGTAACGGCAAGACGCCTTGTAGCTACCACTTGCGGGAAACACACAGCACCAGTGTTTGCTAGGTGGGCAGAACACATGCACACATGTGAACAGAAGGAAACCTGCTAGGCACAAACATTACCAGGTAGCAGTGAACCAATTGATTACTGGCCACCTTTCTGATGGTTCTACTTAGATCGGGAGCATAACACATTGTTTGGGGAGGAGGGCCCACCATAAATAAGACCTGGAATGAATAGAAGAGGAACTCTCACGAAAATAGAGATGGACGGGGTTGCATGATATAAGCTGGCCAGAAATGAGCACCCACCGGAGTCATGAATTTACCGGCACCCGGCAATGGGGATCTACTGGGGCATTCCAGCCCTGGCTGACCCGGTAATTCCCCTTTGCTGGGTGCCAATAATAATTACTCCTCATTCCCATTTGAGTCCCATTAGACTCAATGGGAATGGGGAGGTCGGATGCACCGGCACCATTCATGAATGGTGCCGGTGCATTCGTTGAGGTCTGCGAGTGGGTGCCGTTCCGCCCGCCAGGTCAGACCTGTTGGGCAGAAAGGCTACCATTCGCAGAACTCATAGTTTGCCGGACCGGTAACAATGGCAAGCTTACCAGTACCGTTGTTACCGGACCGACAAACTAGTTGATGTCAATGTATGCATCTGTTATGAAAAGGAAAATGACAATTACATTTTTTTTTAAATGCACTAATTTGGACTAATTTCGTTCAAGATCTTCTTGGGGGATACTCGCAATCCCTTCATAGAAGGGTTGGGGTCACGCGCTGTACTCGCTCCTTCGGCGAAATATGGGGCCACTTTGAAAATAATTTCCAGGCCCACTTTTGGTTCCCAGTCCAGCACTCTGTGAAACGTCTATTTGAACTTATGTGAAAGAGGCAAACAAAGGCAAGAAAGTAACCGCGATTGAGAAAGAAAAAGAGTTTAATGATAAGTGAAAAGCTTATGAACTGTTGAATCTGACAAGAAAGGAAAGGGGAAAGAAAACTACCAGGACCTAGAGGAAATTGTTACTAAATAGAGAAGTCGAAGTGGTCACGCAGAGGGCATTTTAAAACCTGTGCAATTTCTAAAGTCTTTGAAAGTTGAAAGTAAAGGAGGGGTCCGAGCCCGACAGAGGGAGACCCGTGAAAGAAGTAAAGGAAGGGTCGGAGCCTGACTGAGGGAGACCTGTGTGTGTTGAAAATAAAGGAAGGGTCCGAGCCCGACCGAGGGAGACCTGTGTGTGGAAGCAAAGGAGAATAAAGGAGAGTTTTCCAAGCACGACCAAAAGAGACCCATGAGAGGTTAAGTGAATGAACTGTGATGTTAAAAAAAAGGAGGGGTCTGAGCCCGACCGAGGGAGACCGATGTGTGAGAAGTAAAAGTTAAGTGAACGAACTGTGATCTTAAAGTAGGAAGTTGAACTGTGAGAAAAGCAAAGCCCAATTGAACTTTGTTGAACTGTACCAAGCCAGACTGCATCGCCGTGTGAAACTGTGCAAACCACATATCCACTTTTTGAGAGACTCACGAGACCCTGTGCTTTCAAATGTGGGGAAGGGAGTTGCCACACCAGCTATTCTGACATTTATTTTGAGACACTGATTTTGGTTAATACTTTCCCATTACGCATTTGTATTCTAAGAAGGAGGGCAAAGTTAGGTTTCTTTAGTATAGGCCACTTTATTTTGACTAAGACTGACTAGGACTGATTTATCTTTTGTTTAATGGTCGAGACTACTCCCATTCTAGAGATAGGGCAAGATAGTCAGTTTCCAAACCCCTTTGTGTCAGTGTCTGCTTTTGATACTATGGGCCTCATTACACGGTAGGCGGTGAGCCATGGCGCTATTAGCGCCATGGCTCATGCCGGTAAAATACCGGCACCGCCTTGGTGGAAAGGGGATTTACCGCCCCATTCCAAGGTTGATGGGGCGGTAAATCCCCCTTCCACCATTGCCCTTCCCCATTCCCATTTTTTGCCCCATAGAGCTCTATGGGAATGGGGAAGGCGCTAATTACGGCACCGCAATTTTGCGGTGCCGTAATTAGCTCCGAGGTCCCTTTGTGGGTTGGATTTTAACGCCTGCAAAAAGCAGGCGTTAAATCCCCCAACCCGCAAAGGGACCTCGTAGTAAGGTGGTAAGGATTTACCGGTACCGGTATTTTACCGGTACCGGTAAATCCTTACCGCCATCCGTGTAATGAGGCCCTATCCCTTCCTTACAGTGGGAATGGTCCCAGAGATTAGCATGGCCATGGGTAGTCAATGGTTGGGAGATAACCATACAACACCCACAAGCTGTGTGCCCTTCCTCTCATGTCATCTTCATCCCAGCTATACCCAAATGCAATAGTTCTGACTTTAAAAAAAGAAAGGTATTAAGACACATACTTTATTACAAACCTTTGTCTTTACATCATGATCGAAACCCTAACAGTCCATCAATCTGTATGTGCATTTCCAACAAGTACAAAAGGTTCAAATAGTAAAAACAGAGGGAAGAGCATGTTTATGATCCCAAATGTTTTTTTAAATCCATCCTTCACGCTTGAGAATTAAATACTTCACCTAAAAACTTTGTCAAAGCAATTGTCATAGATAAGTTCCCATCTGCTAAAAATAGTGTCCACCACTCCTCGGCTGTAAGAGTCTGCCTAGCTTCAATGAACCTTCCAATAGGTCTAGTTCTTAGCGATGTGAGGCCAGGAGAAAACATTGTCACGTGCTTCAAAGTTTCTAATTCCTCTTCCTTAGAGCAAAATGTACAACCTGGCTCTATGCCTATCAATTTGTATACCATTAAAATGTTCTTTATAGGATAGGCATTCATTCGAAACCTCATGAATCTATCTACCACTAGCGAACATGGGGACCTGATTAAATAGTTTAGCAAGGAATTGTATGATTTCAATTCCATTCCTAGATTGGCATACAGACGATATTTGTTTTTAGTTTCGATCATCTGGATCCAATCCTGCTGCCATAACGTCTTCTTTACATAGCATGGATTCACCATGAGCGCCTCCTGGTTAGTGCCTAGTTGCTCTAGGACAGTTAAACATTGTGAATTCCAAATGTCAATTAAATTGGATTTCCCTTGCATCATTTCTAAAAATACAATTTAATAACGAAGGGCAGAGGTAGACATGGTGCACTTCTGAAACAGATCAAGGGATTCCCATATAGTTCTTGCATTCTATGATGTTAGACCTAATTTACATTGTATTGTAGACATTGGAACACGTCTAGATAATCTCAAAATTCTTCTCCAGAAGGTGCCCTGCAATAATGCCCATATTTTACACAGAGTAAACAAGAACGCCTCTGCACCATATGTCAATGATGAAATGACTTTCATTTTGTAAAAAGACAACACGGCAGAATTGAAAATGTCCTGTATTTCATGTGAATTAAGCAGGCTTGAGCTGTCAAATTCTTATTTGTTTATGCTAGAACTCACACATGAGCCTAGATAGGATATAGGGTTAACCTCAGTGAGCTTGTGTTTCCCCAAGTGCCATGTTTTTGTCTACCCCCATTTTTGGTCATTTATTCTTGCAAGCCAGACAGCCTACGTTGGAGCCCTATAGAGGTCTGCCGGACGTTCCCAGGCCACTAATTTAGACCAAAGGAGTTCTCGATCAATGCTATCAAAAATGCCATTTTCCGGACAACAAAGGCCAGATATATTTTTGGACCGTTTTTCAAAGCTTTCCATTTTAAGATATTCAAAAGGAACAAATTCAAGTCAGTCCCAACGCCCCTCGTAAATCCTGTTTGCCTCGGGTCACATCTTTTTGTACCTTTAACCCATTTCTGCAGGAAGGATAGAACTAGTGCCGCAAACAATTTACCCAAAACACCCAGAAGGGCAATAGAGCGATAGTTGGCAGGATCAGCCCTATTGCCCCTCTTAAATATCAGCACTATTATCGCTAGTCTCCAGGATTCCAGTATGGCTCCTAGTT
This sequence comes from Ambystoma mexicanum, assembly GCF_040938575.1. Lineage (NCBI taxonomy): Eukaryota > Metazoa > Chordata > Amphibia > Caudata > Ambystomatidae > Ambystoma > Ambystoma mexicanum. The sequence continues at coordinate 896,122,335 of NC_090939.1, forward strand.
GTACTATCTGGTCAAAAGGTTTACCAGTAAAAGGGATCCAGGCTTCCGGGGCCTTCTTGATCATGTCATTAGTAAGACCGTCTGGGACCGGGGCCCCGCCGGATTAGCTTTCTTGATCAGAGATTCTAAATCAGAAGAATCAAATTGAAAGGTCCATGGAGTCTGTGTCAGAAGTCTAGGCGGAGAGTACAGGGCAGAGGCTATCTCTCACTGTATGCAAGTAGATTTAGGGAGATTCCGGAGACAATGCTATAATATAACAGATTAAAGGTACATACCAAGCTGTTAGTTGAAACAGGTATTCACAGGAATTGCAGGAGCAGGCTGTAAACAAAGAGACAGAGAAAAGGCAAAGACAAGCAAGTACACTGGGCAACTTGGATTGATCAGAAATAAGGGTGTACTGGAATATGATAAGGGGTCTCCAGGGATTAAGGAAAGCCCTTGGGATAGGTACCAGCAGATTACTCTTAACAGCAGTTATACAGCAACATCATGACTTAGGCGTGCCGAGGAAACAGTTGTACTCAGTGCAAGGGTAAAATGAAAGACCATATACTGAGGCAGGTACGACTTCCACGGACTAGGTGAAGGCAACAGAAGTCTTCCCTTATCTGATCTGAAGAGAGACCAACCCAGGGTCACACTGTAAAACGTATTCAAGTGGAGACACCACAGTGGACCAAGATGTATATAAGTAGAAAGCAGCGTTGAAAGAAATAACCAGGTACAGGACAGGATATCAGAAGCTAGAACAGGCAGGTTGCAAGGCAAGGAGCCCAGAGGAACAGGGCAGAAGGCAGAGGAGTGTGGCAAGGCTGCCAGGCAGGAAAGCCCAGAGGAGAAGGGCAGAAGGCAGCAGAGCCCAGAGGAGCAGGGCAGAAGGCAGCGGAGTGCGACAGAACCGTCAGGCTGGAGCCCAGAGGAGCAGGGCGGAAGGCAGCGTAATGTGCGGCAGAGGCACCAGGTGGGAGCCCAGAGGAGCAGGGCGGAAGGCAGCGGAGTGTGGCAGAGCTGTCAGGTGGGAGCCCAGAGGAGCAGGGCGGAAGGCAGCGGAGTGCGGCAGAGCCGTCAGGTGGGAGCCCAGAGGAGCAGGGCGGAAGGCAGCAGAGTGTGGCAGAGCCGCCAGGTGGGAGCCCAGAGGAGCAGGGTAGAAGGCAGCGGAGTGCGGCAGAGCCGTCAGGTGGTAGCCCAGAGGAGCAGGGCAGAAGGCAGCGGAGTGTGGCAGAGCCGTCAGGTGGGAGTCCAGAGGAGCAGGGCAGAAGGCAGCGGAGTGCGGCAGAGTCACCAGGTGGGAGCCAAGAGGAGCAGGGCAGAAGGCTGCAGCAGACTGGAGAGGGAGCTGCAAGCATCAACAGCAACAGGAATCAAAAAGCCAAAAGAGGATTTCCAAAAAGGTCAAAAACTGGTAGCAGGAGCACCAGCACGAACTCCCAGTGGAAGCAGTTGACTGACCACTGCTTCTGTTCAAAGTGAGCTTATAAAGGCACTACCAGCCAGCAGGCCAGCAGGGTGGAGCTGACTGCAGACTCTGGCAGCTGTGTTCAATTAAGCCCAGCCCTGGCTTCAGTAGCCTGCAGCAGTAGCAGCAGTGGTTTCTAATCAAGTGCTCTCCAGCTCTCTGCAGCCTAGCCGGCAGTAGCTTGGAACAGGTGAATGCAATCAGGCCCTCTGCAAATCTTAGTAGCTTGCTGCAAACAAATGTATTTAGTATGCCTCCTCCAGCCCTCTGCCTTTTGGACAGCATACATGTCCCAGAATGCATCTGCCGGTTTAATCCAAAAGCCGGAATGGAACATTCAATTAGATTAGTCCAAAACTGCAGCAGTAAAACAAGGAAATAAAGGAAGAGACGCATGTAACAGTGCTGGGTGGCAGGCGAGCAGGATCGTGACAGTCTGCATCCCACCCTGGATGTCGGAGGGGGTTCAAAGGGAGTACCTGGTGAGGCCCGGTGGGGGCCCGGCAGCGGTGGGCGGTGTGTGCTGGGCGTTGTCAGGGAGGATGGAATTGGGGGTACTGTGGAGAGTCTTCAAGGTGGTGCCCATGGGGGTAGTGGAGGGATCTGTGGTTGTGAAGCGGGGTTCCCACTCGCTGAGATTGTGTCGACGCAGGTCGGGGGGATTTGTTGTTGCTGTGAGGGTCTTACCAAACATACTTGGATGTTGGTTTACTATGTGATTTATTTGTTGAGCGTCACTGCATAACTGACAGGGTCTACTATCCTTGTATTAATGAGGGTGGTCGGAGGGTGACATGTAGTTTTGCTCCCCATGGGTGGGTACTGTACGATACTGGATATATTTGGTGGGGTCTGACTTGCCTGGAAGCACTGTTGGGTTTCTGGACAGGGTCTGTGTGCTTTGTGGCATGGTGTTGTGTTTTTGTAGTGGGTTTCTCTGTGATAGTACATATTTGCCCGGGATTTACATTGGTCTACTTGTGTTTAAATGGACCCTTTATTTTTCTACAATACATAGTGTATCAGTGTTTCTTTGGACCATATGTGTAATACAATTTCTTTGTGCTGGTGCTGTGGCCCTCTCTCCCTCTTGGGATGGACCTGGCTGCTCTGTCTGCGCTGCCATGAACTCGGGTGGTGCAGCCTTGTACAGGGGGTGGAGTTTTGTGCTCTCTCGGTTGAATGTTTTAGCTGGGTCCTTGGTTGGACTTAGGAAAAACTGTCCTAACATAGAACCTGTCTGTCATGCATTGACACTCAGTTAAGGAATCACTTAGTAAACTAACCCTGTTATCAGGATACCTTTCTGAATAGTGGAACACAGATTCAAGTAACAGTATGAACCTATAACTACATTTAGGATAACACTCAGTTATAACAGGTGAGTAAGGCCGGCTGGTGTAATATACAATTACAGTTGCTTTTCAGATCAGTGGAACACAGACTAAGGTAAGCAATAACTTTCTACACTAATTTAGGATTACACCAGGTGGACCAAGGTCAGCTACACCTACAGCACACTTTTTAAGAATGGCACACAACTATTCAAGGTAAAAAGAAACCTAAGGCAGACTTATTCTAAACAGATTATACAGCAGGTTAGGGGAAGCAAGACCCAGTTGGTAAACCTATGCATTTATGTCCTAAAAGAAATAGTAAAGTGAAGCCAACAGCATTACTTTTGGAAAGAGGTACAATCAATTCACAGGTGAGTAAAATAACCTTATACCTTTCAGACTGGCAAACATATTCAAGGTAAGTAAGAACTATTGTAACTGCTCACTCTCAGAGTGACAGTTACCAAACAACTCTTTAACAGGTAAGCACACCTTTAAACATTTGTTATCTTTTCTATGCAACAGGCCCAAACGTTAGAAGTCTTTCCCTATTCTTGGAGCATGAGTGTTCTCAGTGGCAGAAAGGGGGTCATTAGGGCTCTAGTGTCCAGCAGGCAAGTAGGATAGGCATAGAACTAGCAGAAGTCGGAGTAGCTCAAGAAGACTGTTCAAACAAGTAAGTATTTCACTTCAGAGTAGTTAAAGGGTCCTGGGAAATCTGAGAAGACACCCTAGGAGGATTCCAGCAGTGGGCTTGGGTGAACTGGATGAGAGGCCTCCCAATCACAAGAAACACCCCAAAGCTATACAGGAATCACAAAAGCGTAAGGTAAGTAAATATCCCAGCAAACACAGTACCTCAGCACAGAAGAAGAGTTTGCAGCGTGGGACACTTCAGATAGTGGCCTTTTTCCCACTAGCCGGGAAACTCGAATCTAGGTGTATTTGCACTGACTGCTGTACTGTGAAGTGTAGGCCCTTTTCCCCACTATCCAGGTAGCTCGAATCTAGGTGTCTAGGTAACTCGAATCTAGGTGTATTTGCGCTGACTGCTGTACTGTGAAGTGTAGGCCTTTTTCCCGCTGTACAGGAAACTCAAATCTGGGTGTGTTCCACTGAGTGCTGTACTGTGAAGTGTAGGCCATTTTCCCACTATCCAGGAAACTCGAATGTAGGTGTATTTGCACTGACTGCTGTACTGTGAAGTGTATGCCTTTTTCCCCAATATCCAGGAAAATCGAATCTGGGTGTGTTCCACTGCTGTACTGTGAAGAGTAGGCCTTTTTTCCACTATCCAGGGATCTCAACTCTGGGTGTGTTCCACTGACTGCTGAACTGTGAATTGTAGGTTTTTTCCTCCACTATTCAAGGAGCTCAAATCTGGGTGTGTTTGCACCGACTGCTGTACTGTGAAGGGTAGGCCTTTTTCCCACTATCCAGGAAACTTGAATCTAGGTCTATTTACAGTGACTATCACATCTCAATACATAGGCCCTTTCCCATTATCCAATATACCATGTGGATAGATCCCCAAAGCCCCCCAGCAAACTATCCACACTCCTATAATCTTATCAAGCTTGGGACCCCTACTACCACCCAAGTCAATTCTACTGCAGAACACCCCTGTCAATCCCCCACCAGCAGCATCCTGCCGCCAATATGACCATCTGTGGATTAACACCCGCTTATCAAGTCACAAGACCACCAAGATTACACCGTTATACCTATAATCACAATGCACAAAGTCAAGAACCACCACAATCCAAACCCTGCAAGGTCCTACAGGCAGATTACTGCCCCTGTGACCCACACTCAAACCGTCAAACTAACCTACTACTTAGGACCACAACATGCCACGCCACAGAACTGGTCGTCACCAAAGAAAAATGGAACAAGGAACAAACCAAATGGGACCACACCATCTTCCAGGAGACACTGCCACAAACTCAGAACACACCCCAGCAAACACTGTGGGCAACAGAACGGACATCATGAGAAGAGAAAAGTCTCTACATCTAGCACCTCACCTCGCAACTAACCAGGCACCAGAACATCCCAACACCAGCGACCTGGCTAGGCATGCTGAAAATACACAGGAGCCATGCAGAAAAAGAAGAGACACACCAAGAAGAGAAATGAACAAAACTCTGACACCCTCACCCCACATATCACAAAAACACGAGGACACCTCCACCAACCACAACAAAATATAGAAATGGAAGCAGAAGAAATCAGCAACCCAATAATTAATCTAACAGACCAATTCAACAAAGAAACAGTTCACACTGAACACCCACCACATCCGGAGAGCAACATGGAAGCATACTGACATAGCAACCACAACACAAAGCCAATATCAAAAACTAAAATAAACTGCAATGATCCACTGTAACCTAATCAACGCAAAATCGATGTCCAAACACACCACAGAGATATACAACCTTCTGTGCGACGGAGGTATCAACATCCTATTCATCACAGAAAAATCACACTACACAGCTGCCTCCCCAACATTGTCAAGTGCTCACAGATAAACAGGAAAGACAAAAGAGGTGGAGAACTTGCAATAGGATTCAGAGAGCATCTGAAAATAAAAACAGACAAACCACTAAACATCGTAAACTGTGAATCCCTAATCCCTCTCCTTGGCTTCTTGTTTTCACATCCGTGATCTCTTGAGCTATAGCACACAAAGAATAAAATGTCTTATGAAGATATAGAACATATTACAGAAAATAGAGCAACAACTCTAGGCTTTTCAGCCGAAGAGGCAGATCCTAGTCTCGGTCTAATTAAAGATACAACGCGCACTATAACCATCAACGACCCACAGAGCAAAATAAAACCACTGTAATACGCCATACGTAAAATAATCAACCGAAAACTGCATGTGGTAACACTCAGCAGGTATTATAAGGCACAGAGGATACCCAGAGGATTAAGGATACCCGTTTGCCCTACGCTTTGTAAAGAGAGTAATGACTTTGTAGATAAATGGGAGCAAATATTGAACAAATGCTTGTTAGACTTGATACTACTGACCATTGAAGATCTCTCAGGGAACATAGAGCAATTAGAAAAGGAGATAGAAACCTTGTCCAAAGACATTAAAGATATTACTAACGCAGAATCGTTTGCAGAGATACTTACAGATATTAATACTAAACTAGAAAGCTACCAACAGGACTTGGAAGCCCGCAAGGTAAGAAAATTCAGGCGCGATACGTACGATTATCTTAATAACGAAGTGGATAGTTGGGCGGATAAATATCAACACCAGGGCCCACAGCCAAACAAAACAGCCACTGACAATAGCAATTCAGAATCAGATACCACCGAATAAGGAGCCAACCAAAGAGTGGAAAGCAAGACAGCCAGTACATCGGGAACTAACACTAGACCATCCAACCTCCTAACACTCCAGCAACAGGTTTTTTAGAGCAAAAGAGGAAGAGGACAAGGAGAGGGAAAAAGAAAAAATCAAGGGATGCTGACCAGACTACAGATGAATCGGAAATAGTAGTAAATCTCTCAAAAAGAGTGCTGTCTAAGCATGAAATCAAAACAATGGAGAAAGGTCTAAAATGTGTACCAACTTACAGTACCAATAAGTTCAACACTCAGGTAGAACTGAACAAGCTTGTACGCAAACAGAAATAGATTTTTTTTTCGCCAAACTACCACCAGCTACAGGAAATACAGAAGAATCCACGGAATATGTAAAATTTAAACCGAAAAGCACATTTTGTGCACCAATCAACATATCATCTATTGATATATTTCAAAAAATTGTTTTGAGTAATCTGAAGAAAATACAATTCCATCCACCAAAGAGACATAACCTCAGAAGAGAACTTTCACAGATTAAAAACTTATTTTCAGATGACACTATCACAATTCGACCAGCGGATAAAGGTGGAGCTATAGTGATTCAAGACACTGAACAGTATCACCAAGAATGCCTACGTCAACTTTCTGATCACACCACATATGCTCAACTAACACAAGATCCAACCATCGAAATAATGAAAGAGTTAGAAACAATTTTGGATATGGCTCTAGATGGAGAATGGATTACCTCTAAAACCAAATCCTATCTACTCACATCGCACCCTAAGATGCCTCATCTATACACATTACCCAAGATACATAAAAGATTAAAAACCAAGGGGGGTCTGGGAATCTCTCTACCAGCACGAACACAGCCCAATGACCTGTTCTTGGGTGAATAACCCCTGGGAGAGACTCGACCAAATCTTTAGCTCACTGTCCCTTTCACAGAGAAGAAATTCCCCTGCATATCAGCCTTTGTCCTGCCCAGGGGCAGTCCAGCGCCGAAATGCTAGGCAATTCTCCTCTGAACAAGAGTACCATCAGTAACCCCATACACGTGTTTCAGCCTTGTTGGGCATCATCAGTGAGGTGAAACTGGTGCCTCTCTAAGAACAGTGAGCAAGGGGTCCACGTCTGGATCGCCCTGTTAACTTAGGGTGAAACCCAAAGTTCATTTATGCAAACAAAGGGGGGTCTGGGAATCTCTCTACCAGCACGAACACAGCCCAATGACCTGTTCTTGGGTGAATAACCCCTGGGAGAGACTCGACCAAGTCTTTAGCTCACTGTCCCTTTCACAGAGAAGAAATTTCCCTGCATATCAGCCTTTGTCCTGCCCAGGGGCAGTCCAGCGCCGAAATGCTAGGCAATTCTCCTCTGAACAAGAGTACCATCAGTAACCCCATACACGTGTTTCAGCCTTGTTGGGCATCATCAGTGAGGTGAAACTGGTGCCTCTCTAAGAACAGTGAGCAAGGGGTCCACGTCTGGATCGCCCTGTTAACTTAGGGTGAAACCCAAAGTTAATTAATGCAAAACAAAGGGGGGTCTGGGAATCTCTCTACGAGCACGAACACAGCCCAATGACCTGTTCTTGGGTGAATAACCCTTGGGAGAGACTCGACCAAGTCTTTAGCTCACTGTCCCTTGTACAGAGAAGACATTTCCCTGCATATCAGCCTTTGTCCTGCCCAGGGACAGTCCAGCCCCGAAATGCTAGGCAATTCTCCTCTGAACAAGAGTACCATCAGTAACCCCATACACGTGTTTCATCCTTGTTGGGCATCATCAGTGAGGTGAAACTGGTGCCTCTCTAAGAACAGTGAGCAAGGGGTCCACGTCTGTATCGCCCTGTTAACTTAGGGTGAAACCCAAAGTTAATTAATTCAAAACAAAGGGGGGTCTGGGAATCTCTCTACCAGCACAAACACAGCCCAATGACCTGTTCTTGGGTGAATAACCCCTGGGAGAGACTCGACCAAATCTTTAGCTCACTGTCCCTTTCACAGAGAAGAAATTTTCCTGCATATCAGCCTTTGTCCTGCCCAGGGGCAGTCCAGCGCCGAAATGCTAGGCAATTCTCCTCTGAACAAGAGTACCATCAGTAACCCCATACACGTGTTTCAGCCTTGTTGGGCATCATCAGTGAGGTGAAACTGGTGCCTCTCTAAGAACAGTGAGCAAGGGGTCCACGTCTGGATCGCCCTGTTAACTTAGGGTGAAACCCAAAGTTAATTAATGCAAAACAAAGGGGGGTCTGGGAATCTCTCTACCAGCACAAACACAGCCCAATGACCTGTTCTTGGGTGAATAACCCCTGGGAGAGACTCGACCAAGTCTTTAGCTCACTGTCCCTTTCACAGAGAAGAAATTTCCCTGCATATCAGCCTTTGTCCTGCCCAGGGGCAGTCCAGCGCCGAAATGCTAGGCAATTCTCCTCTGAACAAGAGTACCATCAGTAACCCCATACACGTGTTTCAGCCTTGTTGGGCATCATCAGTGAGGTGAAACTGGTGCCTCTCTAAGAACAGTGAGCAAGGGGTCCACGTCTGGATCGCCCTGTTAACTTAGGGTGAAACCCAAAGTTAATTAATGCAAAACAAAGGGGGGTCTGGGAATCTCTCTACCAGCACGAACACAGCCCAATGACCTGTTCTTGGGTGAATAACCCTTGGGAGAGACTCGACCAAGTCTTTAGCTCACTGTCCCTTTCACAGAGAAGAAATTTCCCTGCATATCAGCCTTTGTCCTGCCCAGGGGCAGTCCAGCGCCGAAATGCTAGGCAATTCTCTTCTGAACAAGAGTACCATCAGTAACCCCATACACGTGTTTCAGCCTTGTTGGGCATCATCAGTGAGGTGAAACTGGTGCCTCTCTAAGAACAGTGAGCAAGAGGTCCACGTCTGGATCGCCCTGTTAACTTAGGGTGAAACCCAAAGTTAATTAATGCAAAACAAAGGGGGGTCTGGGAATCTCTCTACCCGCACGAACACAGCCCAATGACCTGTTCTTGGGTGAATAACCCTTGGGAGAGACTCGACCAAGTCTTTAGCTCACTGTCCCTTTCACAGAGAAGACATTTCCCTGCATATCAGCCTTTGTCCTGCCCACGGGCAGTCCAGCGCCGAAATGCTAGGCAATTCTCCTCTGAACAAGAGTACCATCAGTAACCCCATACACGTGTTTCAGCCTTGTTGGGCATCATCAGTGAGGTGAAACTGGTGCCTCTCTAAGAACAGTGAGCAAGGGGTCCACGTCTAGATCGCCCTGTTAACTTAGGGTGAAACCCAAAGTTAATTTATGCAAACAAAGGGGGGTCTGGGAAACTCTCTACCAGCACGAACACAGCCCAATGACTTGTTCTTGGGTGAATAACCCCTGGGAGAGACTCTACCAAGTCTTTAGCTCACTGTCCCTTTCACAGAGAAGACATTTCCCCACATATCAGCCTTTGTCCTGCCCAGGGGCAGTCCAGCGCCGAAATGCTAGGCAATTCTCCTCTGAACAAGAGTACCATCAGTAACCCCATACACGTGTTTCAGCCTTGTTGGGCATCATCAGTGAGGTGAAACTGGTGCCTCTCTAAGAACAGTGAGCAAGGGGTCCACGTCTGGATCGCCCTGTTAACTTAGGGTGAAACCCAAAGTTAATTAATGCAAAACAAAGGGGGGTCTGGGAATCTCTCTACCAGCACGAACACAGCCCAATGACCTGTTCTTGGGTGAATAACCCTTGGGAGAGACTCGACCAAGTCTTTAGCTCACTGTCCCTTTCACAGAGAAGAAATTTCCCTGCATATCAGCCTTTGTCCTGCCCAGGGGCAGTCCAGCGCCGAAATGCTAGGCAATTCTCTTCTGAACAAGAGTACCATCAGTAACCCCATACACGTGTTTCAGCCTTGTTGGGCATCATCAGTGAGGTGAAACTGGTGCCTCTCTAAGAACAGTGAGCAAGAGGTCCACGTCTGGATCGCCCTGTTAACTTAGGGTGAAACCCAAAGTTAATTAATGCAAAACAAAGGGGGGTCTGGGAATCTCTCTACCCGCACGAACACAGCCCAATGACCTGTTCTTGGGTGAATAACCCTTGGGAGAGACTCGACCAAGTCTTTAGCTCACTGTCCCTTTCACAGAGAAGACATTTCCCTGCATATCAGCCTTTGTCCTGCCCACGAGCAGTCCAGCGCCGAAATGCTAGGCAATTCTCCTCTGAACAAGAGTACCATCAGTAACCCCATACACGTGTTTCAGCCTTGTTGGGCATCATCAGTGAGGTGAAACTGGTGCCTCTCTAAGAACAGTGAGCAAGGGGTCCACGTCTGGATCGCCCTGTTAACTTAGGGTGAAACCCAAAGTTAATTTATGCAAACAAAGGGGGGTCTGGGAAACTCTCTACCAGCACGAACACAGCCCAATGACCTGTTCTTGGGTGAATAACCCCTGGGAGAGACTCTACCAAGTCTTTAGCTCACTGTCCCTTTCACAGAGAAGACATTTCCCCACATATCAGCCTTTGTCCTGCCCAGGGGCAGTCCAGCGCCGAAATGCTAGGCAATTCTCCTCTGAACAAGAGTACCATCAGTAACCCCATACACGTGTTTCAGCCTTGTTGGGCATCATCAGTGAGGTGAAACTGGTGCCTCTCTAAGAACAGTGAGCAAGGGGTCCACGTCTGGATCGCCCTGTTGACTTAGGGTGAAACCCAAAGTTAATTAATGCAAAACAAAGGGGGGTCTGGGAATCTCTCTACCAGCACGAACACAGCCCAATGACCTGTTCTTGGGTGAATAACCCCTGGGAGAGACTCGACCAAGTCTTTAGCTCACTGTCCCTTTCACAGAGAAGAAATTTCCCTGCATATCAGCCTTTGTCCTGCCCAGGGGCAGTCCAGCGCCGAAATGCTAGGCAATTCTCCTCTGAACAAGAGTACCATCAGTAACCCCATACACGTGTTTCAGCCTTGTTGGCATCATCAGTGAGGTGAAACTGGTGCCTCTCTAAGAACAGTGAGCAAGGGGTCCACGTCTGGATCGCCCTGTTAACTTAGGGTGAAACCCAAAGTTAATTAATGCAAAACAAAGGGGGGTCTGGGAATCTCTCTACCAGCACGAACACAGCCCAATGACCTGTTCTTGGGTGAATAACCCCTGGGAGAGACTCGACCAAGTCTTTAGCTCACTGTCCTTTTCACCCTAAGTTAACAGGGCAATCCAGACGTGGACCCCTTGCTCACTGTTGAACAAGAGTACCATCAGTAACCCCATACACGTGTTTCAGCCTTGTTGGGCATCATCAGTGAGGTGAAACTGTTGCCTCTCTAAGAACAGTGAGCAAGGGGTCCACGTCTGGATTGCCCTGTTAACTTAGGGTGAAAAGGACAGTGAGCTAAAGACTTGGTAGAGTCTCTCCCAGGGGTTATTCACCCAAGAACAGGTCATTGGGCTGTGTTCGTGCTGGTAGAGAGATTCCCAGACCCCCCTTTGTTTGCATAAATTAACTTTGGGTTTCACCCTAAGTTAACAGGGCGATCCAGACGTGGACCCCTTGCTCACTGTTCTTAGAGAGGCACCAGTTTCACCTCACTGATGATGCCCAACAAGGCTGAAACACGTGTATGGGGTTACTGATGGTACTCTTGTTCAGAGGAGAATTGCCTAGCATTTCGGCGCTGGACTGCTCCTGGGCAGGACAAAGGCTGATATGTGGGGAAATGTCTTCTCTGTGAAAGGGACAGTGAGCTAAAGACTTGGTAGAGTCTCTCCCAGGGGTTATTCACCCAAGAACAGGTCATTGGGCTGTGTTCGTGCTGGTAGAGAGATTCCCAGACCCCCCTTTGTTTGCATAAATTAACTTTGGGTTTCACCCTAAGTTAACAGGGCGATCCAGACGTGGACCCCTTGCTCACTGTTCTTAGAGAGGCACCAGTTTCACCTCACTGATGATGCCCAACAAGGCTGAAACACGTGTATGGGGTTACTGATGGTACTCTTGTTCAGAGGAGAATTGCCTAGCATTTCGGCGCTGGACTGCTCCTGGGCAGGACAAAGGCTGATATGTGGGGAAATTTCTTCTCTGTGAAAGGGACAGTGAGCTAAAGACTTGGTAGAGTCTCTCCCAGGGGTTATTCACCCAAGAACAGGTCATTGGGCTGTGTTCGTGCTGGTAGAGAGATTCCCAGACCCCCCTTTGTTTGCATAAATGAACTTTGGGTTTCACCCTAAGTTAACAGGGCGATCCAGACGTGGACCCCTTGCTCACTGTTCTTAGAGAGGCACCAGTTTCACCTCACTGATGATGCCCAACAAGGCTGAAACACGTGTATGGGGTTACTGATGGTACTCTTGTTCAGAGGAAAATTGCCTAGCATTTCGGCGCTGGACTGCTCCTGGGCAGGACAAAGGCTGATATGTGGGGAAATTTCTTCTCTGTGAAAGGGACAGTGAGCTAAAGACTTGGTAGAGTCTCTCCCAGGGGTTATTCACCCAAGAACAGGTCATTGGGCTGTGTTCGTGCTGGTAGAGAGATTCCCAGACCCCCCTTTGTTTGCATAAATTAACTTTGGGTTTCACCCTAAATTAACAGGGCGATCCAGACGTGGACCCCTTGCTCACTGTTCTTAGAGAGGCACCAGTTTCACCTCACTGATGATGCCCAACAAGGCTGAAACACGTGTATGGGGTTACTGATGATACTCTTGTTCAGAGGAGAATTGCCTAGCATTTCGGCGCTGGACTGCTCCTGGGCAGGACAAAGGCTGATATGCGGGGAAATTTCTTCTCTGTGAAGGGGACAGTGAGCTAAAGACTTGGTAGAGTCTCTCCCAGGGGTTATTCACCCAAGAACAGGTCATTGGGCTGTGTTTGTGCTGGTAGAGAGATTCCCAGACCCCCCTTTGTTTGCATAAATTAACTTTGGGTTTCACCCTAAGTTAACAGGGCGATCCAGACGTGGACCCCTTGCTCACTGTTCTTAGAGAGGCACCAGTTTCACCTCACTGATGATGCCCAACAAGGCTGAAACACGTGTATGGGGTTACTGATGGTACTCTTGTTCAGAGGAGAATTGCCTAGCATTTCGGCGCTGGACTGCTCCTGGGCAGGACAAAGGCTGATATGTGGGGAAATTTCTTCTCTGTGAAAGGGACAGTGAGCTAAAGACTTGGTAGAGTCTCTCCCAGGGGTTATTCACCCAAGAACAGGTCATTGGGCTGTGTTTGTGCTGGTAGAGAGATTCCCAGACCCCCCTTTGTTTGCATAAATTAACTTTGGGTTTCACCCTAAGTTAACAGGGCGATCCAGACCTGGTCCCCTTGCTCACTGTTCTTAGAGAGGCACCAGTTTCACCTCACTGATGATGCCCAACAAGGCTGAAACACGTGTATGGGGTTACTGATGGTACTCTTGTTCAGAGGAGAATTGCCTAGCATTTCGGCGCTGGACTGCTCCTGGGCAGGACAAAGGCTGATATGTGGGGAAATGTCTTCTCTGTGAAAGGGACAGTGAGCTAAAGACTTGGTAGAGTCTCTCCCAGGGGTTATTCACCCAAGAACAGGTCATTGGGCTGTGTTCGTGCTGGTAGAGAGATTCCCAGACCCCCTTTTGTTTGCATAAATTAACTTTGGGTTTCACCCTAAGTTAACAGGGCGATCCAGACGTGGACCCCTTGCTCACTGTTCTTAGAGAGGCACCAGTTTCACCTCACTGATGATGCCCAACAAGGCTGAAACACGTGTATGGGGTTACTGATGGTACTCTTGTTCAGAAGAGAATTGCCTAGCATTTCGGCGCTGGACTGCTCCTGGGCAGGACAAAGGCTGATATGTGGGGAAATTTCTTCTCTGTGAAAGGGACAGTGAGCTAAAGACTTGGTAGAGTCTCTCCCAGGGGTTATTCACCCAAGAACAGGTCATTGGGCTGTGTTCGTGCTGGTAGAGAGATTCCCAGACCCCCCTTTGTTTGCATAAATGAACTTTGGGTTTCACCCTAAGTTAACAGGGCGATCCAGACGTGGACCCCTTGCTCACTGTTCTCAGAGAGGCACCAGTTTCACCTCACTGATGATGCCCAACAAGGCTGAAACACGTGTATGGGGTTACTGATGGTACTCTTGTTCAGAGGAGAATTGCCTAGCATTTCGGTGCTGAACTGCCCCTGGGCAGGACAAAGGCTGATATGTGGGGAAATTTCTTCTCTGTGAAAGGGACAGTGAGCTAAAGACTTGGTAGAGTCTCTCCCAGGGGTTATTCACCCAAGAACAGGTCATTGGGCTGTGTTCGTGGTGGTAGAGAGATTCCCAGACCCCCCTTTGTTTGCATAAATTAACTTTGGGTTTCACCCTAAGTTAACAGGGCGATCCAGACGTGGACCCCTTGCTCACTGTTCTTAGAGAGGCACCAGTTTCACCTCACTGATGATGCCCAACAAGGCTGAAACACGTGTATGGGGTTACTGATGGTACTCTTGTTCAGAGGAGAATTGCCTAGCATTTCGGTGCTGGACTGTCCCTGGGCTGGACAAAGGGTGATATGTGGGGAAATTTCTTCTCTGTGAAAAGGACAGTGAGCTAAAGACTTGGTAGAGTCTCTCCCAGGGGTTATTCACCCAAGAACAGGTCATTGGGCTGTGTTCGTGCTGGTAGAGAGATTCCCAGACCCCCCTTTGTTTGCATAAATGAACTTTGGGTTTCACCCTAAGTTAACAGGGCGATCCAGACGTGGACCCCTTGCTCACTGTTCTTAGAGAGGCACCAGTTTCACCTCACTGATGATGCCCAACATGGCTGAAACACGTGTATGGGGTTACTGATGGTACTCTTGTTCAGAGGAGAATTGCCTAGCATTTCGGCGCTGGACTGCTCCTGGGCAGGACAAAGGCTGATATGTGGGGAAATTTCTTCTCTGTGAAAGGGACAGTGAGCTAAAGACTTGGTAGAGTCTCTCCCAGGGGTTATTCACCCAAGAACAGGTCATTGGGCTGTGTTCGTGCTGGTAGAGAGATTCCCAGACCCCCCTTTGTTTGCATAAATTAACTTTGGGTTTCACCCTAAGTTAACAGGGCGATCCAGACGTGGACCCCTTGCTCACTGTTCTTAGAGAGGCACCAGTTTCACCTCACTGATGATGCCCAACAAGGCTGAAACACGTGTATGGGGTTACTGATGGTACTCTTGTTCAGAGGAGAATTGCCTAGCATTTCGGCGCTGGACTGCTCCTGGGCAGGACAAAGGCTGATATGCGGGGAAATTTCTTCTCTGTGAAAGGGACAGTGAGCTAAAGACTTGGTAGAGTCTCTCCCAGGGGTTATTCACCCAAGAACAGGTCATTGGGCTGTGTTCGTGCTGGTAGAGAGATTCCCAGACCCCCCTTTGTTTGCATAAATGAACTTTGGGTTTCACCCTAAGTTAACAGGGCAATCCAGACGTGGACCCCTTGCTCACTGTTCTTAGAGAGGCACCAGTTTCACCTCACTGATGATGCCCAACAAGGCTGAAACACGTGTATGGGGTTACTGATGATACTCTTGTTCAGAGGAGAATTGCCTAGCATTTCGGCGCTGGACTGCTCCTGGGCAGGACAAAGGCTGATATGTGGAGAAATTTCTTCTCTGTGAAAGGGACAGTGAGCTAAAGACTTGGTAGAGTCTCTCCCAGGGGTTATTCACCCAAGAACAGGTCATTGGGCTGTGTTCGTGCTGGTAGAGAGTTTCCCAGACCCCCCTTTGTTTGCATAAATTAACTTTGGGTTTCACCCTAAGTTAACAGGGCGATCCAGACGTGGACCCCTTGCTCACTGTTCTTAGAGAGGCACCAGTTTCACCTCACTGATGATGCCCAACAAGGCTGAAACACGTGTATGGGATAACTGATGGTACTCTTGTTCAGAGGAGAATTGCCTAGCATTTCGGCGCTGGACTGCTCCTGGGCAGGACAAAGGCTGATATGTGGGGAAATTTCTTCTCTGTGAAAGGGACAGTGAGCTAAAGACTTGGTAGAGTCTCTCCCAGGGGTTATTCACCCAAGAACAGGTCATTGGGCTGTGTTCGTGCTGGTAGAGAGATTCCCAGACCCCCCTTTGTTTGCATAAATTAACTTTGGGTTTCACCCTAGGTTAACAGGGCGATCCAGAAGTGGACCCCTTGCTCACTGTTCTTAGAGAGGCACCAGTTTCACCTCACTGATGATGCCCAACAAGGCTGAAACATGTGTATGGGGTTACTGATGGTACTCTTGTTCAGAGGAGAATTGCCTAGCATTTCGGCGCTGGACTGCTCCTGGGCAGGACAAAGGCTGATATGTGGGGAAATTTCTTCTCTGTGAAAGGGACAGTGAGCTAAAGACTTGGTAGAGTCTCTCCCAGGGGTTATTCACCCAAGAACAGATCATTGGGCTGTGTTCGTGCTGGTAGAGAGATTCCCAGACCCCCCTTTGTTTGCATAAATGAACTTTGGGTTTCACCCTAAGTTAACAGGGCGATCCAGACGTGGACCCCTTGCTCACTGTTCTTATAGAGGCACCAGTTTCACCTCACTGATGATGCCCAACAAGGCTGAAACACGTGTATGGGGTTACTGATGGTACTCTTGTTCAGAGGAGAATTGCCTAGCATTTCGGCGCTGGACTGCTCCTGGGCAGGACAAAGGCTGATATGTGGGGAAATTTCTTCTCTGTGAAAGGGACAGTGAGCTAAAGACTTGGTAGAGTCTCTCCCAGGGGTTATTCACCCAAGAACAGGTCATTGGGCTGTGTTCGTACTGGTAGAGAAATTCCCAGACCCCCCTTTGTTTGCATAAATGAACTTTGGGTTTCACCCTAAGTTAACAGGGCGATCCAGACGTGGACCCCTTGCTCACTGTTCTTAGAGAGGCACCAGTTTCACCTCACTGATGATGCCCAACAAGGCTGAAACACGTGTATGGGGTTACTGATGGTACTCTTGTTCAGAGGAAAATTGCCTAGCATTTCGGCGCTGGACTGCTCCTGGGCAGGACAAATGCTGATATGTGGGGAAATTTCTTCTCTGTGAAAGGGACAGTGAGCTAAAGACTTGGTAGAGTCTCTCCCAGGGGTTATTCACCCAAGAACAGGTCATTGGGCTGTGTTCGTGCTGGTAGAGAGATTCCCAGACCCCCCTTTGTTTGCATAAATTAACTTTGGGTTTCACCCTAAATTAACAGGGCGATCCAGACGTGGACCCCTTGCTCACTGTTCTTAGAGAGGCACCAGTTTCACCTCACTGATGATGCCCAACAAGGCTGAAACACGTGTATGGGGTTACTGATGATACTCTTGTTCAGAGGAGAATTGCCTAGCATTTTGGCGCTGGACTGCTCCTGGGCAGGACAAAGGCTGATATGCGGGGAAATTTCTTCTCTGTGAAAGGGACAGTGAGCTAAAGACTTGGTAGAGTCTCTCCCAGGGGTTATTCACCCAAGAACAGGTCATTGGGCTGTGTTTGTGCTGGTAGAGAGATTCCCAGACCCCCCTTTGTTTGCATAAATTAACTTTGGGTTTCACCCTAAGTTAACAGGGCGATCCAGACGTGGACCCCTTGCTCACTGTTCTTAGAGAGGCACCAGTTTCACCTCACTGATGATGCCCACCAAGGCTGAAACACGTGTATGGGGTTACTGATGGTACTTTTGTTCAGAGGAGAATTGCCTAGCATTTCGGCGCTGGACTTCTCCTGGGCAGGACAAAGGCTGATATGTGGGGAAATTTCTTCTCTGTGAAAGGGACAGTGAGCTAAAGATTTGGTAGAGTCTCTCCCAGGGGTTATTCACCCAAGAACAGGTCATTGGGCTGTGTTTGTGCTGGTAGAGAGATTCCCAGACCCCCCTTTGTTTGCATAAATTAACTTTGGGTTTCACCCTAAGTTAACAGGGCGATCCAGACCTGGACCCCTTGCTCACTGTTCTTAGAGAGGCACCAGTTTCACCTCACTGATGATGCCCAACAAGGCTGAAACACGTGTATGGGGTTACTGATGGTACTCTTGTTCAGAGGAGAATTGCCTAGCATTTCGGCGCTGGACTGCTCCTGGGCAGGACAAAGGCTGATATGTGGGGAAATGTCTTCTCTGTGAAAGGGACAGTGAGCTAAAGACTTGGTAGAGTCTCTCCCAGGGGTTATTCACCCAAGAACAGGTCATTGGGCTGTGTTCGTGCTGGTAGAGAGATTCCCAGACCCCCTTTTGTTTGCATAAATTAACTTTGGGTTTCACCCTAAGTTAACAGGGCGATCCAGACGTGGACCCCTTGCTCACTGTTCTTAGAGAGGCACCAGTTTCACCTCACTGATGATGCCCAACAAGGCTGAAACACGTGTATGGGGTTACTGATGGTACTCTTGTTCAGAAGAGAATTGCCTAGCATTTCGGCGCTGGACTGCTCCTGGGCAGGACAAAGGCTGATATGTGGGGAAATTTCTTCTCTGTGAAAGGGACAGTGAGCTAAAGACTTGGTAGAGTCTCTCCCAGGGGTTATTCACCCAAGAACAGGTCATTGGGCTGTGTTCGTGCTGGTAGAGAGATTCCCAGACCCCCCTTTGTTTGCATAAATGAACTTTGGGTTTCACCCTAAGTTAACAGGGCGATCCAGACGTGGACCCCTTGCTCACTGTTCTCAGAGAGGCACCAGTTTCACCTCACTGATGATGCCCAACAAGGCTGAAACACGTGTATGGGGTTACTGATGGTACTCTTGTTCAGAGGAGAATTGCCTAGCATTTCGGTGCTGAACTGCCCCTGGGCAGGACAAAGGCTGATATGTGGGGAAATTTCTTCTCTGTGAAAGGGACAGTGAGCTAAAGACTTGGTAGAGTCTCTCCCAGGGGTTATTCACCCAAGAACAGGTCATTGGGCTGTGTTCGTGCTGGTAGAGAGATTCCCAGACCCCCCTTTGTTTGCATAAATGAACTTTGGGTTTCACCCTAAGTTAACAGGGCGATCCAGACGTGGACCCCTTGCTCACTGTTCTTAGAGAGGCACCAGTTTCACCTCACTGATGATGCCCAACAAGGCTGAAACACGTGTATGGGGTTATTGATGGTACTCTTGTTCAGAGGAGAATTGCCTAGCATTTCGGCGCTGGACTGCTCCTGGGCAGGACAAAGGCTGATATGTGGGGACATTTCTTCTCTGTGAAAGGGACAGTGAGCTAAAGACTTGGTAGAGTCTCTCCCAGGGGTTATTCACCCAAGAACAGGTCATTGGGCTGTGTTCGTGCTGGTAGAGAGATTCCCAGACCCCCCTTTGTTTGCATAAATTAACTTTGGGTTTCACCCTAAGTTAACAGGGCGATCCAGACGTGGACCCCTTGCTCACTGTTCTTAGAGAGGCACCAGTTTCACCTCACTGATGATGCCCAACAAGGCTGAAACACGTGTATGGGGTTACTGATGGTACTCTTGTTCAGAGGAGAATTGCCTAGCATTTCGGCGCTGGACTGCTCCTGGGCAGGACAAAGGCTGATATGTGGGGAAATTTCTTCTCTGTGAAAGGGACAGTGAGCTAAAGACTTGGTAGAGTCTCTCCCAGGGGTTATTCACCCAAGAACAGGTCATTGGGCTGTGTTCGTGCTGGTAGAGAGATTCCCAGACCCCCCTTTGTTTGCATAAATGAACTTTGGGTTTCACCCTAAGTTAACAGGGCAATCCAGACGTGGACCCCTTGCTCACTGTTCTTAGAGAGGCACCAGTTTCACCTCACTGATGATGCCCAACAAGGCTGAAACACGTGTATGGGGTTACTGATGATACTCTTGTTCAGAGGAGAATTGCCTAGCATTTCGGCGCTGGACTGCTCCTGGGCAGGACAAAGGCTGATATGTGGAGAAATTTCTTCTCTGTGAAAGGGACAGTGAGCTAAAGACTTGGTAGAGTCTCTCCCAGGGGTTATTCACCCAA
Source organism: Ambystoma mexicanum (assembly GCF_040938575.1). NCBI lineage: Eukaryota > Metazoa > Chordata > Amphibia > Caudata > Ambystomatidae > Ambystoma > Ambystoma mexicanum. The sequence goes on from NC_090939.1 coordinate 896,142,365, forward strand.
GAACAGGTCATTGGGCTGTGTTCGTGCTGGTAGAGAGTTTCCCAGACCCCCCTTTGTTTGCATAAATTAACTTTGGGTTTCACCCTAAGTTAACAGGGCGATCCAGACGTGGACCCCTTGCTCACTGTTCTTAGAGAGGCACCAGTTTCACCTCACTGATGATGCCCAACAAGGCTGAAACACGTGTATGGGATAACTGATGGTACTCTTGTTCAGAGGAGAATTGCCTAGCATTTCGGCGCTGGACTGCTCCTGGGCAGGACAAAGGCTGATATGTGGGGAAATTTCTTCTCTGTGAAAGGGACAGTGAGCTAAAGACTTGGTAGAGTCTCTCCCAGGGGTTATTCACCCAAGAACAGGTCATTGGGCTGTGTTCGTGCTGGTAGAGAGATTCCCAGACCCCCCTTTGTTTGCATAAATTAACTTTGGGTTTCACCCTAGGTTAACAGGGCGATCCAGAAGTGGACCCCTTGCTCACTGTTCTTAGAGAGGCACCAGTTTCACCTCACTGATGATGCCCAACAAGGCTGAAACACGTGTATGGGGTTACTGATGGTACTCTTGTTCAGAGGAGAATTGCCTAGCATTTCGGCGCTGGACTGCTCCTGGGCAGGACAAAGGCTGATATGTGGGGAAATTTCTTGTCTGTGAAAGGGACAGTGAGCTAAAGACTTGGTAGAGTCTCTCCCAGGGGTTATTCACCCAAGAACAGATCATTGGGCTGTGTTCGTGCTGGTAGAGAGATTCCCAGACCCCCCTTTGTTTGCATAAATGAACTTTGGGTTTCACCCTAAGTTAACAGGGCGATCCAGACGTGGACCCCTTGCTCACTGTTCTTATAGAGGCACCAGTTTCACCTCACTGATGATGCCCAACAAGGCTGAAACACGTGTATGGGGTTACTGATGGTACTCTTGTTCAGAGGAGAATTGCCTAGCATTTTGGCGCTGGACTGCTCCTGGGCAGGACAAAGGCTGATATGTGGGGAAATTTCTTCTCCATGAAAGGGACAGTGAGCTAAAGACTTGGTAGAGTCTCTCCCAGGGGTTATTCACCCAAGAACAGGTCATTAGGCTGTGTTCGTGCTGGTAGAGAGATTTCCAGACCCCCCCTTTGTTTGCATACATAAAAGATTAGACAACCCTCCTAGCAGACCAATCGTAGCCGCAACTGAAAGTATTACACAGCCTCTGGGCACCTATATAGACTACTTCCTCCTGCCCATAATCCAAAAGACCACTACATATTTCAAAGATACTACACACTTTCTCCAAATTTTAGATCAAATTGTACTATCAGAGAGCGACATTCTATTCACCATCGATGTTATCAGTCTATACACCAGTATCCCTCACAATCTGGGACAGGAAGCAGTTGAAAAATTATTGCTACAAGCAGGACCGAAAGGAGAAAGCAAAGAATTCCTAATGATATTACTAAGCTTTATCTCAATGCATTCATGCTTCTAGTACAATCAGAAGTACTATCTGCAAATATCTCGAAAGGCCATGGGTGCCACTATGGCGCCTGCATATGCAAATAGTTTCATGTACTGTTTTGAGACTACACACATTATGGAAAATCAGCGATGGAATCAACATTTGAAAAAATGGGTGCGTTATATAGACAACATTTTTGGCATATGGACAGGAACTAAAAATGAGCTAGAAGAGTTCTTGGACTATCTTAACAATATAGATGCACGGATACAATTCACAATGGAAATTGGAAATCCGAATATTCATTATCTAGATGTACAGACGGTTATCAAGGGATCAAAAATAACTACAACCTTATGCACCAAACAAACTGACCGGAACAATATTCTCCACCGGATGAGTTTTCACCCTCCCAACATCTTACAAAATCTGCCCTATGGGGAAATGTTAAGGATCAAGTGGATCATTAGCAACCCTGAACATTGTGAAGCGCTGTCAGGAAGGTCCGTAATCTCCTCTTCCTCCTGAGATGCCCCTGACTCCCTTTCCTCCCCTTCCTCCTCACCTCGAAGTCTCTGGCGTTGAGTCAGCTTCGGGTTGTCCTTTGTTCGAGTCTTCACCCCTTTTTTTTTAAGATAGGGACGACCGAGGTAGGACGCCACAGTGACACCCTTTGGGTGATCTGTGGCAACCCTCCTCTGTCGCTGGTCAATGGGGAAAAAGCCAGTGGCACAAAAAACCCCGGAAGAGTTGAATCTTCAAGCGCAGTGAGGTAGCTATCAACACACTTCGGAGGCAGCAGCAGAGGGAGACGAACTGGTTGACACAGTATGGAAATTAGAACAAGCTCCAACGAGATTCGGGTATGAGATCAGGTAAGTAGAATATAGTTCCAGTACAGATAGTCAGAAGAGGGCTAGGCAAGGCAATCCACAAGACAGGCAGTGGTCGGTACACAGGGATTTCAAACAGGATGCAGTTCCGATACAGGATAAACAGATGAGGGCTAGGCGAGGCAATCCACAAGGCAGGCAGCGGTCAGTACACAGAGATATCATGCAGGATAGGAACAGATGAGGGCTATCAGAAGAGGACAAAGCGAGGCAAGCACAAGACTGGAAGGAAGGAAGACGGAAAGATCAACAGAGTAAGTAGAGAGAAATACACAAGACGGGAGGGAGGAAGGATGAGAGACGGGAACGGAACAGGCAAGGGAGGAGGAGAAAAGATTGCGGGGGAACCCCGACTAAAGGTACGGAGACAAGGGAAGAAAAAGGGGCGAAAAAAGAATAGAAGGGCAACGGGCGGAAAAAAGGAAAAACTACACGAAAAACAGCAGCGCCAGCAAACAGGACGAAACACTGTATGTTGCAACGCACCCGACCCCGGAAGTGAAAGGAATAAATCTCGGTGTCGGGAACGTCGCAAAGACAGCTAGACCTACACAGCGCGTTTCCCAAAACGTGATGGAACCAGCAATGGCGGACGCAGCCTCCACTTCTTCCAAAGCTGCCAGGTTCCCTGAGGCGTGACAAGCGCAATTGCAGAAACTACAGGAGAAATTATAATTAAGAGGTTATCTAGAGACAGATTTATCACCAGCTCGAACCAAAACCAGCTCACAAGAGCGTAACCAACTTTTGCTGAAAAGACCAGAACATAAGAGTCCGGATTTAGTTTTTGTGACTAAATATTCGATTCAGAGCAGACAGATCAAAGAAATTATTCTCAATCGATGGAACATTCTTACCAGTGATAACAGAATTAAAAATTTGTTTCCAAATCCACTGATTTTTGCGTATCAGAAGAGTAGTAATCTCCGCAATATGTTGGTAAACACACGGGATAAAATGATATGCAAAACACCCGATAAACATCCGGGAACCTATCCATGTATGAGTTGCGGTAACTGCAATAATGTCATGAAAGGCAATACGGTATCACATCCTAGAACTGGAGAGAAAATAAAACTCAAGTACCATGCAACATGTCTATCCAAAAACGTGATATATGCAAATAAGTGCCCATGTGGGAAATACTATGTAGGCGAAACGTCACGAAAAGTACGTGTACGCATTAATGAACATAAATCATGTATCAGAAATAATAATCAGACATCAGCTGTGGCAAGACATTTTAAAGATAACGGACATTCAATTACACAGCTATGATTTTTGGTACTAGGAGTGGTACGGACCAAAGGCTACAACAGAGACATCAAGAAATTGAGGGCACAACAAGAAGCCTTCTGGATAGAGAGATTGGACTCTCTGATACCAGGTGGAATCAATGAAGAGTTCGACTTGAGTTGTTTTTTATAGAACTGAAAGAATAAGTGATCGATACGTTTGATTATGATGCTTGATAAGTGATTCAAATGCTCGTTTATGATCTCTGCCTTGAGCATTTTCCTGTTATTTTCTTTCATTGTGAGTTTGTGTACATTTTAGGATACATTTCTACCAATTACCACATGAGTAATAATTAAGAGTTTCAACTTTCTCTTTTTATAAGTCTGTCTACAATTTGTTTTTGAAGCTTTAACATCTGATTGAGCCCTGTAAGATGTCTGATAGGTTAGAGTATTTTTCACTCACCATATCCTTTTACAGAATATCCCACGAGTCATTACTGGATTGAAATTCAGAACCATCTAAGACAATATCAACTTTACGTTTTCACAAGCAGCTGAGTAGGTCCTGTGTAAACTCACCATTAATGCATAATTAACAGCAGAGTCACAACACGGCGCTGAGATAGAAGACAATTAACAACACGTCACCAACGTGGATATAGCATCACCCTTTTTTGTTCCATTAACCCCACGTCCTTATTGTAGAAATACATGGTAATCTCGAACGGTATTATTGATCCGTAAAATGCAATAGCAGAACAGTATTGTAGGAACACAGACCATCTCTAAACCACATCAACATTGGTTCCTATGGCAACCAGCCAAACATTATGAACACTGCGTTCGTACGTGCGCTCACGTGGCGTTCGTTTCTGCAGTTTCACCATTCGAGAGAGGTAAGCCCCCGCACGATAGTTTTACAGTCCTTTGGCTTTCATGATTAAGGAATCTAATGTAGACTTACATATTCTTCCAGCATATCGATTGTGCTGTTACACATAGAAATGACGATTTTTCACACGCGAGATCCAAGACCGCGTATTTACTGGTAAGAAGCACTATACATGCTTATTTTGCTGTTACTCTAACAAGTGAACATCTTTAGATCTGACTTTAATTTTGACACTATATTCGCCGTTTTTTTCAGAAATTTCCTTGACACAATTAATAGCAGGTTAGTGACAGCAGCATTGCGAGAGTGATACATGGTTTTTATAAAATCTGACTAATGTGCTAATGGATCTTTTCCTGTTCTCTGTTTCCCATTTACTTTTTATATCGCGAATTAATTTCATCATGATAACACGTATGTATAAATGGCACAATCTTCGAATTGTTAAATATTTTCGGTTTGCTTAAAGTCGGAACATCAACGTAAAATGAAATAATGGAGATGTTGCAATTGCTTGATTTGACTCAATGGGCCTCATTACGACCCTGGCGGAAATCGAAAAACGATGGCGGAAATGCAATACCGCCATCGAATAGCGCTCGGTGCGACTATGACCCGTCACCGCAAAGTACGAAGCCATTAGCGACACCGTAGTGAACGCCAACGCTAACTGCACCAAGTACGCGCGCGCGCGCCATGCCAAACCGTAAATACCACCATGGCGCAAGGGTACGCGAATTCCGACCCTAGCGGACATGTACCTAACGCCATCAAGCACGGCGGAAAGTACCATTCCGCCATGGTGAGAAGTACGGCATCGCGAATCAACCGTAAACGGCCCCACTGAGTGCCTGTACACCGCTCCCTGCCCACAAAGTAAAACTCCCCGTAGGTGCAATGAAGTCACAATGCAACCAGTGAAATGTACAAGTCACCCATGCATGCCAACGAACAAAAGAATCACAAGAGGGGCCAATGGGAGCTGCAGGGCACAGATGGCACGAATACAGAAGCCATTCCAATGGACATGACCACAGTCCCCCCCCAAGAAACGCACGCAAACACAGGCACCTGTGACCAGCAATATTCCGAAAATCACATCATTCCACCAGTCCACCTGGCTGACCGGCATCTGTTACACAAAACCCAATCCCCCGCCCCTGAGCATGACAACATTCAAACAGTCATATTGGCAGCCCCCATCCCTGACCTCACTGGGCTTCGTAGGCAAACGCGCCCAGCACAGTACCACGCAACTAAACTCCGAAGCTGGAACCCAATGCAGATCTCCTCACAATACATCGCTCCCCAAATAGGAATATGCCACATCACTCGCAAAGAAGAACGCTACACGGCCCATATCAGAATAGAAATTTAATGCACAACAAAATCACCAAGCCCATACAGCCATTAGGCCATGAACTCCAAAACACATTTCACCATTGTGGGCTGCATCCGCAAGAAATGACCAGCTACTACTTGTGTGACGCCCTGTTCCATCATGGTACACAGAGCCACATTCACGTACGAAAAGGCAACATGGAAGCGCACAGAACCGCAGGGCCGTCCCAATGGGGAGGCACTAGTCCAGCTGAAAGGCCGAAATGTTGCTCCAAGCCACTAGTACTGCGCAAGGGCATGTGGCCCATTGGCGATCGTCCCATAAGATCGTAATGCTGCTCCACTGATTAACACGAAGCAGCAGGTGTCGGGAGTAAAAGCCATCTGCAGGAGTGGCATACAGATGGCAGTGGCAAAAGGGGAGGAGATACCTGTCAACCAAAAGAAAAGAAAAATAACAGAATGGCCATCAGAACTACATTCGAACAACTCACTTCAATGATCACACTAAATCCACAGCCATATGCATGCTAGCCCACTCCAAAGGATCATCACCACCCCAAAACCACTTGCGACTCATAACCATCTATATCGAGGTGTAAACACCATCACAAACGAGTGTACCTGTGCATGCGTCTGTGAAAACAGAATCCATCAGATGGGAATGTTAACGTGCATGGACACAAGTGTCTGAAGGCGCGTCGAGACAGGGAGGGCTCAACAAGGCCAGATAGACGATGGTCCCACTATGGCAGCCCTGCATCACATAGCGCAGGGGAGGCGGACAGATTCCAAGAAGCCCTGTACATGGCAAACTCTGTATCAAATCATCTGCCCATGCATCCATTCATCATTCCCTCATCCCGGTATAAAAACGCCTGAATATTTACTCACAAAACATTAGAAATATCCATTGAGTCTGTGCGTTATGCAGCCTGCAAAATCCACAGTGCCCCAGCCCGTAATTCCAGTGTTGTGAAGTAACATGTATTTGGGAACGTCCGGCCTCATCGCCCACGTCGCTATTGCGCATCCCAAACTATTCATATCAATCATTGCATCCTCGCCATGGCCCCTGTCTCAAGGACATTGAACAATAGAACGTTATATTTGCAGTCAGACCTGTGGGCATTTCCTCGCCGCTAGCTGAAAACCGAAAGCGCCACCCTTCGAATTCCTCATTTGCAACATCACGTCAAAAAGGCATCTGTGGCCGTTTGAAATCACAAATTAATCCATCTAGTGCGGCTGTGTGTGAAAATGGCAACTGCCTTCACCCACAAATGGGACGCCCCGCCCGTCGGTGCAACTCGGTACAGTGATGCATGAGGGCCCACCGTTACTCGAGTACTACGTTCCACTGACCCTTCACAAGTCTGTTCGCGACTGCAAAGATTGTATGTGAAACAATGGGACCATAGCCGAATGTACATATCAACAAATGTTACACGGCCATCGGGTACAAATACATGATTGCAATAGCAAGATGCCATTACTCGAATTGCAGCGTTGTGTGCGGGACGTGCTCGGCCAAAGGGGAGAGCAGCTTGCACAGGTGGAATGAATCACCACAGGTGGAGGCCATACAGCCTGAAAACACATAAATTGCACACCCAGTCTCCTCCCACAACCACACCCACTCCGAAATGCTACCGGCAGGACTCGCGATGTTGGCCCTGGGGGACCTGATAGCACTGCAAGTACTCCAACTCCAAGAAGAAGACGAACACCAACTACAACCGGCCGCACGGAGGGGACGCAGGAGGAGGAGGAGGCCAAGGCAGGGCCAGCAAGGGCCGCCAGCACAGCCACTACCACCACGCAGGCAGCCCGCAATCCCACGCCTCCGAGCACATCCGTTCAACCTCACTGATGAGCAGATCCACACCCTCTACCGTTTGGACCGGGACACCATAGCCGCCATTGTGGACATGACACAGGCTGACCTTGTCAGCATGATAGATAGCCCAACCGCCATCCCACCCCTACTGAAGGTGGTGTCTGTACTCCACTTCCTGGCCACAGGCACCTACCAGCACACAGTCGGACAGTTGCATGGCATTTCTCAGCCACTGTTCTCACGGACACTATTGCAAGTGCTCGATGCCCTCCTGCAGCACGCAGACGACTACATCTCTCTACCACGCTCGGAGCAGGAAATTACCAACACAAAAGTGGGATTCCATGCACTTGCCGGCATACCGGGTTGCATTGGTGCCATCGACTGCACCCATGTGGAATTGGTCGTCCCACATGCCATGGAGGCCCAGTACCGCAACCGAAAACAATTTCATTCCCTGAATGTACAAATGGTGTGTGACTCCAACAGGATCATTACACATTGTTGTGCCCGATTCCCTGGATCAACCCATGATTCTATGGTCTTGAGGAACTCTACAATACCACGCTACATGGAGCGACACGCAGGGAACAGATCCTGGCTACTCGGTGAGTCTCATTTCATGCATGATAATGTGGGGTATGTGATTCGGCAATGACCTGGCAGGAAGGGGGGGGGTGTGCGTACGTAGCAATGGCATTCCACATCATACGTTTATCGTCCACATACAGGTGATGCTGGATATCCACTGAAGAGATGGCTCCTCACACCAGTCCGGAACCCACGGGACCAGCATGAGGAGGACTACAACCATGCCCACTCACGTACCCGTGTAGTCATTGAACAGGCATTCGGCCTACTGAAGACTCGTTTCCGCTGCCTCAGCAGGTCTGGCGGGGCACTCCTGTACCGCCATGAGAAGGTTGCAAAGATGGTCATGGCATGTGTCATGCTCCACAACATGTGCGTACGTAGAAATGTGCCCATGCCCCCTGACGCAGAACTGCAAGCACCTGAAGATGGTCATGATGAGGGTGGGGATGTGGAAGCACCTCAAGGAGTCTGCGAGGCACCGGAGGGCCGTGACATTCGTCAGCATCTCATTGATGCATGCTTCTAGCACTCACGCCTGGTGGCTGATACATGGACACGGTACTCGTGGCACTGTGTGTGTCTGGTACATGCACAATATGGACTGTACGCCTATGATGGCCTAGTACACAAAGATCATTGTCCACACATCTCATTGGTTGATCGTGCACTGTTTATGGCATATGTGATATCATGTTGAACACCCTATCGACCCGCCACCCAAGTGAGCCCAAAACACCCCCTCCACCCTCCTACCTCCCCCCCGAACACCAGTGTCCAAAGATGCTCATTGTCAGTGGGCAGTCGCTATTGCAAGCCCCCTCTGCGGGTATCAGGGGCACCCCTGCCTGTGGAGCGCAGGTTCCTCCCAGATCTACGTTGGGGGCTGCCCTGGACGGAACTTGCAACGGATGATGTCTCTGCCTGCTCACGTCCATGCATGTCCCTAAGGGTTTGTGAGAGCTCAGTGAGCACACGGCGCACTGCGGCAAGTTCGGCACATACGTCTTTGGACGTCGCATGCAGTTCCCCCCTCAGGCTCTCGGTGCTTCTCTCCATTTGGACTCTCAGGCTCTCGGTGCTACTCTCCATTTGGACTCTCAGGCTCTCGGTGCTACTCTCCATTTGGACTCTCAGGCTCTCGGTGCTACTCTCCATTTGTGCCCTTAGTGTCTCTGTACTTCTCTCCATTTCTGCCCTAAGTGTCTCAGTTGATGTTTCTATGTCTGCCTTAGTGCCCCCACATTCATCGGCATGGTCCTTGAGGAGCGTGGCCAGTTGCTGCTGTTGCACGATTAACTGGTCGAGGGACTGTTGCCTCTGCTGGGCCATGGCCATTTGCGGTGGTGTCACAGAGGGGCTGGTGACCTCATGTTGCCTTGCCACAGGGCTTGTGGGGGATGGCCAGTCGTCGTCTTGTGGGTGCCCCTGCGTGGTATCCTCATGTTGTACGGGATGGGACAGACAGGGGGATTGGGACAGGTCATGGATGGGTCTGACTTCGACATCCCCGTCTTCTGTGTCGGAGCATGCTGCCATCAATGGGGTGTCACCTATGGTGCTGCTGCCACCAGAGGCAGTGCCTTCTGTGGCATCCGTTGGGGGGACCTGTGGTGGTGGTGTTGTGGGCATGCTGGCTGCTGGGGTGCCTGTTGATGTTCCCTCCTCTGTGCTGCCACCTGATTTGTGCTGCTGCCGTGTCTTGATGCGTGCAGCTGAGGTGGAGGGTCTTTGGCCGTTGGTCTTGGCCCTCTTTGCAGGTGTGCTGGTAGGGGTGTCCTGATGCTCGTCGTTTGGATCGGACCCTGTGGTGGAGTAAAGGAGGGCGAGGGTTATTAATGGGTCTGTGGGAATTGGAATGGCATTGTATCACATGCATTGGGGTGGTACCTGAGGGTGATTTGGGTCGGGGCCTTGGAGGTGCTTTCATTTGTGTGTGGAGTGAGGGTGCAGTTGTTTGGCAGCCTGCAGTTAGGGTGTGCCTGCTGCACGTGTAGTGGGTGTTTTAGGGTTTTTTAATTATTTATGTATTTATTGTGAGTTTTAAAGTGCGCTATCAGGCCAATGTGTGTGGACGTTCTCCTGGACATGTGTTTCTGTTGCACTATGTGGACACATGGTACTTCACATGATTGGACATTGTGGATTTAGCATTGTTTTATTTGGCCCACCTACCAGATTCTTCGGATGTCTGCACTCCTTTCTCCATCCCTCCGACTCCCTCTATGCTCTCCATTCCAATGGTGGAGGCACAGATTTCTTCCCAGGGGGTCAACTTGATGGGTGATTCCGATCCTCCCCCGGTGGCTGTGGCAATGTTGCGGTTGGCAGAAAGTATGCTACGGACGCGTATCCGCAGGTCGTCCCATCGCTTTCTGCATTGCTGTGGGTTGCGGGGTGCGGTCCCCACCGCACTTACCCGCTGTGCCACCAGAGCCCATATGGCCTTCTTGTTCGCAAGTGCCGTCCTGGTCATTTGCGTGGAGAAGACGACGGCAGCATTCTCCTGGAGGGTCTCTGTTAGCACGGTGAGTTCCTCACGGGAGAAGTGGACCTGCCGCTTGCGGTCGCACGCTTTCTTCGCTACTTTTCCCATTTTTCTTGGTTTCGCTAGGGTGGATGACGGGTTGGGGTGTGTTTCAGGGTAGTGTTTTTAGTGGTTGTGTGGATTTTGTGGTTTTATAGGTGTACGGCGGGATGTTTCCCGTTCCGGGCCCATGTTTTTACTTCCGTTTCCGTATATTTACGGTCACCGTACTTTCCGGTTGGCGCTCACTGCGGTGTCCGCTGTGATGGGTGGCGGTATTGCACCTAGGGCGCCGTACGGCGGCGGTGTGGGCCGTTTTGGGGTCATTTCCGCCATCGCGGACTTTGCACTTCCGCCATGCCGTGGTGCTCGTGCCCGATGGGTCGGAATGGGCCGCACTTTGCTCCATCGTGCAATGGCGGAAACCCTATTTACGCTGTGGCGGTCCGGTCAGTCACTTTCCGCCAGGGTCGTAATGAGGGCCAATGTATAATATGGTTGATAATGTGAATGCTCAATACTTGGCACATATGACTGAATCTGACACTTGCAATGTGGTGGACACTCTGATATCTCCTGGGTATATTGAAAAACTTTTGTGTTTTGACATAGTCCACATAATTGAAATGGAAATGCTTTCAATTATTGGGTTATCCAACTATTCTTTAAGGCGACCAAAATTAAGTTGATATATGAGTATAATATTAGCTTCTGGCCCCGACGAAGGATGTGAGAATCTGAAATACATAGGCCATCATTTTGATGCATCTGCAGTTAGTGAACCTTAACTATAAAATACCAGTGTAAAGAATAAATACTTCTTTTTGAACCCGACTACTGGCATTACATTGTACTTTAATATAACAAAGAGAATAACACCACATAGAAGTGGTATCTGGGAGTGCAGCCCACACCGCTTGCTTCATGGCCCAGGTCTCGTTTTTGTTGTAATTAGTACTGCTATTTCACGGAGGCACCTTACCAGTGGGTTTGCACCCCACGCAGAATCATTAAGAAATTATTCAAGTCAACCAAAGATTGAAAATTAGGTTGTGCGCGCTCACGTCTCCTTGCCAATCCCTAATCCTTCACCTGACAATGGACCCCAAGACAAATCTCAAATTTGTTCTGGTTTACAGACCACCAACATACGACACAGCATTCTTGGACAGCTTCAAGAAGCCAGCATCAACCGGGCAATCAAACATGAACACCTGATAATCCTCTGGGATTAACATCTGGATTTAAGAAGAAAATGCAAACTCGCAAAATTCGCTAGTCAAGCAACTCAAGACAATGAGATTACATCAACTGGTTAAAGGAGCAACACACGCAACGGGACACACACTCGACACAATCTTCTCTAACAGAAACCACGGCAACCGCCAATACAGATACTTTGGAGCGACCAACTCATCATTCCATTTGTGATCATGCTACCTACCAAAGCAGCCAAACAACCCAATAAGCTTCCGACTGTCATTAAAAGAAACCATAAAAGATACTAACTTAGTAGAACAACTTGAACTCACAAAACCATCAACCACAAACCTGGACTAAATCGACCTCGATAGACAAACAGAAAAACTTCATAAATGGATCATCGAAAAAAGACAATGGGCCTCATTATGAGTCTGGCGGTAACCGAGGCAGTAAAACCACCTGGTTACTGCCGGACTCGTATTACCATTCCGCCTCCGTGATTCCTGGGGCATTACAACCCCGGTGTCCCGGGAATTCCGGAGGCGAAATGGTGTGAATCCCTATTCCCATTGAGTCCTATGGGACTCAATGGGAATGGGGATCATGGAAACACCACACCATCTTGTGATGATGCCGGTGTTTCCTCGTCTGCCTGCAGGCGGGCGGTGGTAAACCCGCCAGGTCAGACCTGGCGGGAACGCCACCTCCCGCCTGCAGGACTCGGGATCGGGCGGTCCGGAATTAACAGTGGCGGCGGGTTTACCGCCACTGTTATTTCTGGACCGCCCGACCTGTAATGAGGCCCAATATCTCCAAGGAAACACCCTTCACCCCATCACATAGGAGAACAATGGCAAAATGGTTTACTCCCTTCCTCGTTGCCATGAAAAGAAAAAATAAGAAGCTAGAACTAGAATGTAGGAAAAAATATGACTGGGCAGAAAAATCACAATTTCAACAACAAATCCGCTCATACAAAAAGGAAATTCAAAAGGCCAAAAAGAAATACTACGACAACCGAATCACCAAAGCCACAAACACCCAAAAAGAACTGTTCAACATCATAAACAAAATGAGGAACCCAATTGGATGCAACAACACCCCAGTACCGTCAGTGAACCTATGCAAACTATGCAACGACCACGCAGACCACTTCAAAAACTATCAGTCTCTTGGTTGTAATGAGAAGGTACTCACAATGGTCTTCTTCAATTCTTGTTGAAGTAATACCTCGGTTGATGATGGTATTTGAATGCTTCCCACAAAGTATCCAGAGGCCAGTAACTGGGCTCTGTGCACCCCGGGGACAGCACCCTCAGGAAGCCCTTGTGGGGCAGAAAACCCAGCAGGCAACGGAGTGGCTGAGTTGCAAGCAGCTGCAAAGACGAATGTAAGGAAGACTGTCTGTGGCAGCTTCTGGTAGTGCAGAGTACTGTGATGCTGATTGTTCTGTGAAGTGTCACGGAAAGCTGCCTGGATGAGAATTGACAGCTGCAGCTGGAGTCGAGAGAGGAGCTGCTGATGCAATGAGTGGCCAATGAAGGCTGAGTAGTCTTGAACAGAATGCTGTGGCTGGAACGGAAAGGAGCTGCAGATGCAGCTAGTGTTCACAGAAGGCAGCTGCGGAGTAAGTTGCGAAGGGCTGTGGAAGCAACAAGCAGAAGCCCGCATAAACGAAGGTAAAGGAACGGAATAGGGTCCAAGAGGAGAGAAAGTACAAATCGAAAGGAAAAATCTTAATAACCAAATAATTAGAAAAGCAAGAAGGGGAAAATTAGAGCCAAAGGTTGGAAAGGAGAGATAGACAGAGTGGAGCAAGAAGGAGATAAGGGCCGCTAAGGAAGTAGCAGGAAAAGTTCACAAGGCCGAGGCAAAAGCTTAGGCAGTGAAAGCACAACCCACCCCCACCAAACGAGGATCCCCAGAACAAACTACAAAGCCAAAATATCAGTACTTCCGTCAAGCTGGTAAAAAATAGCAAAACAGTAGGCTCCCCCATTGTACTCCTGGCCTACAGACATATACAAATCAATCCTCACACAGGGTACACCCTTGGAATGTTACAGAAACCTCTTCAACCAATCACCCACAGCAGGGAAAGTGCTGTGATCTTTCAAATCAGTGTACATCAAACCCCTGCTCAAGAACACGGCAGGCAATGTGGAAGACCTCTCCAACTACAGACTTATCTCAAACATCCCGTACCTAGCAAAACTACTTGAAACCTATGTCTATGGACTAACACAGGAACATATAGAAAAACACAACTGCTGAACCAGGCACAAGTCGGGTTTAGACCTAAGAGAGGAACTGAGACGGCACTCCTCTCAATCTGGCATGATCTAAAGACAAATACAGACTCTGACACAAGTTCAGCTCTGATACTTCTGGACTTCTCTGCAGCGTTCGACACAGTCAGCCATGGCATCCTCATCAAGAGACTAGAAGAAAAAGGAATCCCCAACCTGGCCCTACTGTGGATTAAATCATTCCTAACAGACAGAATGGAAACTGTTTGGATCAAACCTTTCAAATCTTCTCCAAGAAACACCAACTGTGGAGTACCACAAGGATCATCCCTATCCCCACGGCTCTTCAATATCTACCTGACTCCACTAATCAAGCTCATTAAAAAACACAGATTTACATGCTACAACTATGAAGACGACACACAAATCATCTACAAACTAGAAGACACACAAGAATAAAACACAACAATGGAAGGCTGTCTACAAGAACTCTATGAATGGATGAACACAAACAGCCTAAAACTCAACCCAGGTAAAACAGAAATAATGGTTGTACCCAAAAACCTAGAAAGCAACCACTACATCCCATGGTCCACAGAACTAGGAACTGTACTGATGCCGTCAACAACAGTAAAAAATCTTGTAGTCCTAATGGGCAACGAATTAACACTAGAAACACAAGTAAACGCAATAATCAAGAAATGTTTCTTCCGCCTGCACACAGTAAATAGGATCTTACCTTTCCTCTCATTTACCCATAGAACACGTTCCATCATCTCCCTCATCATATCCAGAATAGACTATGCCAACAGCCTATACCTAGAAATGCCGGGACACCTACTAAAAAAACTGCAACGCATCCAAAATGCAGCGCCCAGACTCCTGCTCAAACTACCATGAAGGGAACACATCACCCCAGCGCTAAAAATACTACACTGGCTACCCATCAAACAACGTATAAAGTTTAAAACAATGTGCATAACGCACAGAGCTATCCACGGGCAAGGAACAGAATTCCTATAAAAGAAAATAACCATCTACCGACCAGCAAGTCCACTCAGATCAAGCAACAACATTTGCCTAGAACCGAAGCCATACAAAAAAAGAGAACTTGGGGGGTCGTCTTTCACCCACCCTGCAGAAAAAACTTGGAACTGCCTCCAAAAGACATACGCAATACAAAGGATTGCCTAGGATTCAGAAAACTACTTAAAACTTGGCTCTTCACCTCAGAATCAGAAGGGAATGACTAGGAAAAACAAAGACTCCACTGGAAACGGAGCACAACCTAAATAGCATACATAGAAGTAATAAGCCAGGGAGAGAGCCCAAAAAGAACCACTCCCTCAATATCCCATTCTAGTCACTTCCCCATAATTGAAACCCCAGCTGCAGGGGGGGAGCATTAACCAATAACAGGTACTCCCTAGGAGGCCTAGTGCATTTAGTCCTCAGAAGGTGGAGATCACGCACAAGAAACCCAGGGATACAACCAAACCCCCAATCCCTTAGCCATCTCCAACCCGGTGGCGGGGGAGGCCTGCACAACCTCATGCCCACAAACCACTAGACAATTACAGAGGAAAGCCACCACCATGCGCAATACATGGCGAACAAACCCCTGCAAATCACCCAACACACAGCACGGACAGAGACGATGAGCACAGAAGTCCAAAGCAACAAGGTAAGAATAACCCTGACTAATCCAACCCTAAAAACCTCAAGCTCTGCATAAACTTTTGAAACGCAAAACAAACACAACCACCTCTCTGCATAGCAATCCGCATGCACTTCACCACACTGCAATGACAAAAAAACCTCACATAGCCCTGCACCACAGCACACAGCAATCTACTGCGCCGTTAATTGCACCCAAGCTCAGCGAACGATGCAAACCAAACTGAAGCTGTCAACAGGACATCACAACCCTCGCCCCACTTTTTCCAGATATACCCTACTAATCCATCCCCCCCACTCTTACCTTTCTGATCGTCCACACCGCGCCAGGGTACCAACTTCGGTGGTGATAATGCACGGTACAAATGATCTTTAATGTTAACATTAACATAAAATGAAACCCAATCTTCCTCCGTCTACCTGAGTAGAGATCTGGTTATTAATCAGCTGCCACGTTTGTCGCCAGTATTTGTCCCTGATGGCCTTTAACATCGTCTCGGAGCCAGACTGTAACATTTGAGCCTTGTCAAGTGACAGCCAGTTCTTATACTTTTGCTTCCTCTTTCTAAGCCGTTCAGTTCTTTCATTACTCTTGGAAAGTTTGATTATCCGAAGGTCCTTCCGTAACTGCTTTTTTTCTAGGACTATCAGCTTGTCATAACAGTGTTTGGGCAAAAAATACAATCTAGTTCCTCTCTTGTCACTTATCCAAAAAGCCCGGGGGAGTGGAATATAATTTATCTCCCTTGGGCTACTTTGTAATTGCCTAGTTCATTTTGTCAGGAGTTCATCGACCTCTGCAATTTCATAGAGAGATGTCCATATTTGGCCACCAGGTTATATTTTTTTGTTTAAAACCCATAGCCCAGGTCATTTGCAGTAACACATGATCACTTTGGCCCCTGGATGGCACCTCAAAGGTTTTTACGGTATTTACCACATTCCTTGAAACAAAGAAACAATCCAAAACTCTTGAGTGATTCCCATTGGACCAAGTGGGTTTACTTGGAATGTAACCAGCCGTTTGGCCATTAGGCATGTAAAAATCCCTAGTGTTCATTGCATTCCACCATGTTTCCAATATCTCGTGTTCAAGTTCAAGTCCCCACAGATAATCATGAATAAGTTATTAAATCTGATAGTAAAAATAGTATCAATAATGTCTGTCAAAGAGTCCACCAATACATCTGAAGCAACGGCCTTAGGGTTCCAGTACACATTGAAAATCAGGTACCAGCTTTTCCTTTTCGAAGACTCATGGATGATTTTACAAAGCTTAAGCGCAACCTAATAACTAAAAGGATAGGAAGGGAATGGGGAAGGTGGTCAAATATTGAATGGACACAAATGGAGAGGAGAATGGTAACTCGACTCTCCTTCTGGACATGCTCCTCTGAGTACCTGTGCATTCTGACTAAGTACAAACAGCTCCTGTGGCTCAAGTCTTTCTCCAACAAGTACACAGTCCCCCACCACTACAGCAGCTGGTCCACTCCAGCAGTCGTTGGTAAAAGTGAATTGTCTTTGTTTAATGTCCTCAATCTTTGACCTCAGCAATTTCATTCCTCAGCATACCCTTGCTTTAATTTCCCTGTAGGATCCCATGGGTCCAGGCTTTGGCATTTCATTGTCCTGTAGATGGTAGTGTGTGTCTATGGGGAGGCATAACTAAACAGAACCCAAAGGCATACAAAGCAATGCCAAGACTGGCGTTCTTAAACCCTTGATGGGAGTACATACCTTACTTAGGGGCAGTTCACCTTATTGACACCATAAATAGTCTGTCGTTAGCACAGCAGCGTTTGGTTAAACTATCCGAAGGGCAGTTCAAGAGACCAATTTGTTTCTACACCAACCCCTCAGTGGTAATTTCTGTTGTTATATTAAGTCTGTCCACTCACTGACCATTTGTGTCTAAAGCTCACAAGGGGCTATGCTAACCCTGATGCAGAAACACTCCACCTCTTCAAGGACTTTGCTCATGAATCAATGGGCCATACAAATGTTGCATTATGGGCACCAACAGTTGTATAAAAGTGACTTCCCTCTACCAAACCTAAATGAGGTGCCTCCCCTGAAATTTAGAAATAAAACAATGCCTTGTGCAAGAATATAGGTATGGGACCTCTCTCCAGAACAACTTCTACCTGAGCCTTCTACTCACTTTTGCACTGAAACAAGCCCTGCCAGAACAAACCTGCAAAATAATGTACTCTGATATGTCACTGCAGCTGTCAGTCAGCCTCCCAGGGTATGTGATGACAGCAGGTAAAGCTCTGCAATCACAGTTGACCTAAGTATTCCCTGAAAAATCCACCCACCCCACTGGGCTTCATGTGTTCTACCTACCGGGTTCCAAAATCCAAACCCTAACCACATTTTCTAGGACTGGAGTTGAAATAGTACATGATATCCTTCTAGAATATTCAAGGGGAAAAGGACACACATATCTATCTATCTATCTATCTATCTATCTATCTATCTATCTATCTATCTATCTATCTATCTATCTATCTAGCTATGGATATTTTGTAAAGCGCTGCTCGCCCAAAGGGCTCTCCAGAGGTTCTAATTTAGTGTTCTTACTTCATGTTAAAGCCATTTTAAAATGTGGCTGCAATATGCCCCCAGGGTGCCAAGTCCCCCAGGGGCACTAGTGAGAGAAAACTTGGTACTGTGCCTCTGCCATCTGCAGGGATGAATGCTGTATCACCTGTTTCTCAGCTGACCAAAGAGACTGAGCACTGCTTACCACTAAGAAGCCCCAAAATATACAGATAACCACAAAAATTACTTTTTATTTTCCTTTAATCCCTGATTCAAATTTACGCCCCTGCCTCTCTTGCCTCTACTTGGGTTTTCTGCCTCAGAGATAGCTATGAATATCTGGGGTCAGACCGTCATCCAGCTTTGAAAATGTAAGTATAATTGCTGGAGTGCTGTGCTGTTAGGTACGTTCCTAGCTCATCACGCACCCCACACATTGGGCCATACTCTTGTGGACCCCTTGAGGGTTTGAAAGTCGGGATAGGAAAGAAGAAACACCATACCTGGTACAAGCCCCACTGTTGTGGAAGGTCCAGAGATGCATGTGATAATCATGTCCCTGCAGCTTTTTTCCTGCAGAGCAGTATGCAGGGGTTGACAGGCTGCTCTCATCCGAGGTAGTCGCGGTAACACTGCACACTGCTTGACGATCAGCCAGCTTCCTTTTTTCAGGAAGACACATCATTTTGTTTAAACTTTTTCAAAGTGATATCGAACCCCAAATGTCCCCATATGTCCCAAGCAGCACCCCAACATGTATTTTCCTCGCCCTAATTTCCTTTGAAATGCTAGGACTGGTATTGTTCTTTCCATTATAAGTATGGGCCTACAAGCACCAGCCATGCAAAGTGAAAATCCAGGACTGGCTCATGGCATCAGGCATGACATGGGCCCCCCACTTGGCATCAATGCCTTTGTGAGTTGCTCCTCTTTTCTGTCGCCCCTCTGGTCCTTGACTCCCTTGTGACTCACTCTCCTCTGGTCAGTCACCTTCTGATCTTGGGCACTCTGGTTGATCGCTCTCCTCTGGTCCTTGGTTCATATGGTCCATCACCCCTCTGGTCAATGGCTCCCTAATGAGTTGATCCGCTAGTCCATCACTCCTTACATTTTGATGTAATCATAAAATACCTGGATGGTTAACAAGGATAATTTTTGGCGAAATAGAAAAAGAATAGCCATGCAGAATGTTTACAAAGCGTCCACTTGTACTCCCCAAGTGAACTAGCAAGGTGCTATAGCAGTACTGGCGAAAGGACTCAGTCATCTGGTTCACCCTAGAGTTGGTCTGTCAATGTACTGGGAAAGAAGGAAAATTAAAACTACAAGCAAAATAACAACAAATGAACAAAAGAACACACAAGAAGACAGAATCATACCCAACCAGTAGAATAAGAATTGTCAAATGCAATAGTCCTGTTTTTATAATACGCTGTATGTACACTTGTATGCATGCACAACCTAGTATGACATATATTGTTTTTTTGTACCATGTACTGTCATCTTACACCGGCACACTGTCAAATATCCAGCCATAACCATTACACAAAGAGGTACAGCTATTATATGGCTCTTGTATGGTTAGATGTTTCCATCAAATGTCTGAGTGCAGCCCATGGTTACATAAGTAAGCACAGGTTCTACTGCCATATGCCCTGTTACAGCGTCACAATCTCAGGCTTTGCCATCATGTGTCTGGTACTGGTTCACATGCTAATGAAAACTTTATATCCCTAGGTGCTGTTATAATGTAGCTACATCCTGTGTATGTAAAGCTGTGCCCCCCTGTCCCCTCAGCCTAAAAGGGAACTGTCTTAGTTCAGGTTATTATAAGCCAAAACTATTGCATTAAGGTACAGATAGGAAGAAATGGCATATGATGGACACACAGTTTGTAGGTGTTGTTTGGTTAATAGCCCACCCATTGACCGCCCATTGCCATGCTAATCCCTATGGCCATTCCCAGCCAGTTCCTGCCCAAACCCCCTTTTCATGGGAGCTCTTTGAGCTCTATTTAATCAAGCCGTAATATCAAACATTGCACTCAAAGTGCGTGCCAATGTTTTTTTCAAAGCATTCTTCTGAGAGTTAAGAACTTAATTTGAGCTGTAAACGCTACTGGTGTAGTACAAATGTCTTAACCAGGTGTGCCTTCAGCCAATCGTTATATATAAGCACTGTGCATGTCCTTCAGTGAAGTTCTGTTTAAAAAAAAGCATTGGCAAAGCCAGCAGTTTTTGGCTTGTGTATATGTATTTAAGCATTTTCCAGGCTAATAGATGCCCAGAATGAGAAAAGTATAACCGTGTCTAGTAGTACATTTTTTGCAATTTCCTCAGTTCCCTTTTCTTTTCTTCCTTTAAA
Source organism: Ambystoma mexicanum (assembly GCF_040938575.1). Lineage (NCBI taxonomy): Eukaryota > Metazoa > Chordata > Amphibia > Caudata > Ambystomatidae > Ambystoma > Ambystoma mexicanum. The sequence continues at coordinate 896,163,169 of NC_090939.1, forward strand.
GCAAAATAGTCCCACCTGGTGATTTGGAGCCTGGCATTGTCAAGACATGATGAAGTAAAAACTGTATACATCACTTTCAAAACAATCACGCACAAGGTGTTGTTGCATCTAAAAAAAAAACTCCACTGGGTCCAGAAAATGCTGCAGTTGACCCAGTGTGCAGTGTGCAATAGAATATGCGTGCAATATTTTTTTTAATTCATATTCTATTTATGTAGCACTTATCTAGCACTTACTATATATTTAGCAGCAGGGGTCGGCGCTGCAGTGGTGAAGTGAAGAAGCACAACAGTAACCCACGGGGATGTTAACTCCTAGAACAGGATTGAAATAGGAGTTAACTTCCCTGTGGCTGAATTGTTGTGCTTCTTCACTTCACCTTTTGTGCTGATCCTGCTGCTAAGTTTAATTAGAAATTATATACTTAGCAGCATGGGCCAGCTCTGCAGCAGTGAGATAACTTCCCTGTGGCTTATTGTTGGCTTCTTTACTTGACATCACCGGCACTGCGGCGCCGACCCCTGCAGCTAAGTTAGTTAACTCCTATTTCAATAATGTTCTAAATTAGAATGTGATTGCAATAGGAGTTAAGTTCCCTGTGGCTTGTTGTTTCTTCGCTTCACTGCTGCAGCGCCGTCAGTGACACCTGCTGCTAATGAAACTTAGCAGCAGTGGTTGTGGCGCCGCCCAAGAGGGGAAAATGAATAAAAGAGGTGATTTAACATTGGAAAAGGGAATGGTAAAGTATGGTGCAAGGAAGGCATGGTATCGAACAGTAAGACAGACACACGTGATCACAGTTCAAGGGTGTTTATTGAACTTCAATTGGGTTTGCAAATCACCTATCTAACCCTAAATCTAAAGATGGGAGGAAGCTACCACCGTCAAATAATAATGACGCAGTCCAAGTGGTGTCTTGACAAAATAAAAGGGCCTATACTAATACACCTATTGTCAATCCTTATTTCTAAATACAAATAGTGTGGGAAACAATGTTATGCAAAAGAAAAGTGTTCAAGAAATTATATGTCAGGATACTGAAACCATTGGATTCCCTTCCCCACGTTTTCAGCATGGGACAAGGCGACACTCTCGAGCTTAGAACAGTCTCTGGCTACTCTGGCATGAGGGTGCAGTTCAAAACTTCAAAATCTTGGCCTTCGGTGCTGTTAGGCAGAATCACATGCAGTACCCTTGGGGGAACACTACGTGCAATTAATACTACAAGTGTCAGTACAATTTCACCTTTGGTACAAGCCTGTACTACACAGTTATGTGGTAGCAGTGGCTGAGCAGCCAGACTTATCTCAAGAGTTGAGTGAGCAGTAGAACAAGTTATACAAAGGCCAACCAATACAGTGATTCAAATACACACATATTCAAGGTTTCTTAGTAAAAGAATATACATTTATTTACTCTGTGAGTTAGAAAACAGTACACTAGCACAAGCAGCTCAATATCACACTCTAATACACCACAAAAATCCAACCGGTAAGTAAATGAACAAGTTTATCTCCAAAATGAAGTGGGAGCAAAATGGCACTTCAGATACTTAATAAAGGGGGAAAATGACAAGGTTATAACAATAGACAGCCCAAATACATTCATAGGCAGGGCAAAGGGTTTCAGTTAAATACAACCAGCAATTATTCTCAATAGGCCTGGGCCAAAGTCAATGGTTCCCAGTCCTTTATATAGGATAGCACAGTTCTGGTAAGTAATGGTTAAGTCTTTGCCACAGATTTTTAAAGGATTTGGCTAGCCGAAAAGCTTGACGAATGTTTAGGGAAGGACAAGCCTTCATAGTTGAGGAAAGTTTCACGCACTTTCTCGATGGCCGAAAATATTTCCGTACCGCGTTTGCACAGTACCTTGTCAATGAAGAAAGCTGTAGCTGAGGCAGTTGTTCCTGGCAGTTCCTGCAGATCTCACTGTTCCTGTGCTTGAGTCGTGGGGACAAGAAGGAGGACATCGGGAGGTTCCTGCACTACCCAGGGAAGAGGCCAAAAGCTGTAGCAAGACGTCGGTTTATGGTGTGAGTGCCTTAAAGTCCCCCTGGTTTCCTTCCCTCTGGCTATCCAGTTTTCAACAGCACTCTGATGAAAATTCGACCAGAATAGGATGGTGTCCAGGTGGCTTGAGAGTTGGTTGGTCCCACCAAACTCAAGGGAAGAAGTTAACCTTAAAGGGCTTCTCTGTCGTCAGAGTTTCAGGCAATTCGGACCTGCAGCAGAGCTTCACTGGTCGTCCAGGAGTTGCAGCACTCCTCTTCCTTCCTCTCCTCTTCGGTTCTTTCGTTCCAGTGGTCGACTCTGCTTTCCAAGTCCCAGAGACCTGCTTTTAAACAGTTTTCCCCCATTCCTTCCAGCCTGGCTGTCACTCTACAGCAGGGTGGCTGTCCTTGCCGGACGGCCAGCTGGCCAATCACGTCAGAGTGCATTCAGGTCTCCTAGGAGACTAAGCACAGGGAGTTTCGGGCACCTCCCTCACAACATGTGCACCCCAGACACTCTGGCACCAGAGGAGGGCATCAGTTCATAAACCCACCAAAGGGCACGAACAAAGGGACCAAACCTGGTTTGGCACGCAGAAACAAACATAAGAAGGACTTTTCCTAAAAGAAATGGCAAAAAAAGTTGACCGGAGTCTGTTTTTACAGATAAGTCTTGGGCGCCATATTGGAAAACATGGCTACCCTTAATTTTGAGCTACTGTTGTTAGCGGTCGCGAAAAATCACGGTAGTTGATCTAAACCACTATCACCAGCCATTTAAAATAGGAAAAGGTAACATTTTACTGTTACATGAGTGTTTTGACTCAGGGGAAGCTAGGCAACCCCTCCAGCACTCTATAGGAAGATAGTGTGTGCTGGGTCAGTACATTTAAAGTGACTAATAAAGTCAATTTAACTTTACATGCCCTGTGAGACAGTAGTCAGTCCCAGCGAAGGTCTTTTAAACCTTATGGAGTCTGAAAGACACCCCTGTGCCACTGCACTGAAGGTGCTGTGTGACACACAGAAAAAGATGATGCCATGGAGTTTGTTTAAAACACTATAACCAAAGAACACAAAAGTAAAATACATCTCAAAATACATGGAAGAGTGGGAAAAAAGGCTCACACTCTTCCCAGGTAGAAAAAATCAAATCCTAGAAATCCAGCAAAGTTGCTGGGGGTCTCAAAAGGTAAGGGAAATAAGCACATTTTGAGAATCTTCCCTAACAGTTGCCAAAGTCTCTTTGCCATTCAAAGTCTCTTTTCCAGGGGGCCTGTTGCAATACGACAAACAACAAAGTTCCTTCCTCCTTAGGGTTTCACACGTACACATTCTAGGGTGATTTTCTGTTCATCCCAGATCCCCCTGCTGGGCTCAGACCCACTTCAACACAAAACCTTCTCGAGTGATTTTCGTTTCACCCCAGATCCCACTTCGTCGGGCTATGACCCACTTCAACACAAAACCTTCTCGGGTGATTTTCGCTTCACCCCGGATATCCCTCCGTCAGGCTCAGACCCACTTCAACAGAAAGCTTTCAATTGATCTCCCTCTGCCGGGCTCGGACCAACTTTATCAACTTTGCCACAAATGTTCTTAACTGTATCAACATCGAAGACCCGTTGCCTGACCATTTCGATTCACAATTCTCTACAACTCTTTCACTTTTCATTTGGATACCTTACAGAGACCTTCGATTGAGCACCCACGTGGTGCCAGACCACTCTGTCAAAGGTATCGTATCTTCATTTCAAAGTTCAATCACTCATCAGCAGTTCAACTTTACTTGCGTATTTTATCACACATATTTCAAACAATATTCATTCCAGTGCTTGCCATCCAATGTTGCCGTTTGCAACCTTGGCTTCAACACAGACCGGTCTTGTATCTGTCTCCCCAACACACCGGCTGTGTTGACTTCACTGATGCTGCTTTGTTCTTGGAGTAAAGAACAGTACCACAGCGGGTAATTCTCCACGCTTTGATTCTTGACACGGGAGGGCCACGGGTACCTCCGGCACACAATGCAGGATTCTTCGGCCTGTTTTCCTGGTCTTACGCTTTCCAATCTCGAGGGCTCATGAAAGCAATGGTTCCTTGTTGAAAAAAGGTCAAAGGAACTTCCCTTCTTGCAGTACCCTTCTGTTTCGCCGTCTTTCTCCTCCTAAACTGCCATCTTGGAACTGCTGTTTCCTTGTGTGCTTTTCCTGGAAATGGACCAAAATGTCACCCTCAGAATTGCGACGGCCGAAATGCCTGACTTTTTTTTTTAAACACCCCCTTTACACCACATATATATGTGGGGGGTATGGGATATTATAGTAATATGGGGGGTCGGCGGGGGGTCTCCCCCCGCATATCTATGTGGTGTAAAGGGGGTTTAATAAAAAAATCTGCATTTTCGGCCGTCGCAATTATGTGTGGTCGCAATGATCACATAGATCCCTTTGCCTCGCTCAGAGTGTGCTCTCGTGCTCTACCTTTTGTCCGTGTGAGGAAGCTTAATGGAAGTCAGGTGTATGTGATGGTCAGTAATGGCCTGACCTTGCCTGACCATCGTATTGGGACACGTCAGGTATTCGGATTGGGTATTAGTCCGTTTTCTCTCATAGCGGACTGTCCGTGAGAATGTGTTTGTGTTGTAAAGGGGGAGGGGGTGTGGTTGGACTTCCTAAATATCTAACTTGGTAGGATGGGGTAAAGGTGTTATAAAGAGGGGTATACCAAGTCTCACCATCCAGTGTCCCAATCCCACGTCCCAAATAGCCCTCACCCAGATGACCCTTCTGCACTGGTCCATCCCCAGGAACTGGATCCAAAAGTGATGGCCTTGTCCTGGCCACCTGGATGACAGATTTCCGGGGACTAGTGGGTGAGACACCTTCTGGCCTCTCACAATGGGGAGTCGATAAGGGGAGTGGAACCCCACATTTACATATAAAATGGTCAGCAAATGGGCTAATTTTCTCATTTTAGGGCATTTGTGAAGACCTCAAAATCACGAAAGTCTCAAGCAATGCTGTGGACAGTCATCATCTCTGGGTGATGTCACAAGAGCCATTTGAATTAGACGATTGTAGTTTAGACTTTAGCATAGGAACATTTTAGAATAAACATCAGCATTAGCTATTTGCCAGTGACGACACCAATGCCTCGGGAGGATAGCTCAGGGGCAACACGCTCGCCTTGGAAGCAAGACGATGCGGAGCAACACAGGTTCTATCCACGGGTCCGCGCTTAGAAACCTCTGGGTATTAAGCACATTATAAATAACCTATTAAAATAAACTAAAAAAATAAAAACATTTAGCACGTTTGTACACCTGAACTTCGGTGACATACTGTGGTGGACTGTAAAGGACTACAGAAGTTGGTAAAACTAGAGGACTGTCTCCGAGGTTGGGTCTGAGACCCCAAATCAGCCCAGCCCACTGCCATGCATTTGAGTGCTTTTGGCCTTGGGCAGGAAGTGATGGGATGTATGTAGTCTCCAAGAGTATTCCAAGGGGTTCTATGTTATTTTGTCGCTGGACTTTTCATCGCCGTTTTTTTATCGAAAAAAAACTCATCGTTTTTTTTTTGTTTTTATTTGGGGGAGTTACCCACACAGACCCCCCTTTTTTTATTATTCCCTTTCACCCACAAATATTTATTTAATTTTTAAACCCCCCCCAAAAAAAAAACATGATTTTTTTTTCGATAAAAAAACGGCGATGAAAAGTCCCGCGACGAAAAATTCTGCGGCAAAAGAACGGTATACCATTCCAAGGCTAAGCAGGGTCCTGTCCGTGGAATGGGGAAAGGTGCAAAATGCTAAGTCGTGCTCCTGTAGAATCTGATTGTTGCGGTTTTTGTCCGCTTGAACCGAACAAGCACAAAAATATGCGCTTAATATGGGTAATAAGCGGGAAAAAGCTGCAACAAGCAACCTGCAAACATTCTAAGTGACTTTGGCCAAAAAGAAGCACAAAGTTACTTATAATAAGCAGACCTGTAGTGAAAGAAGATAATCAGCCAATCCCAGTGACAGAGCTGTTGGAGGTCGGGGTCTATCTGCCTGGCCACGCTGTACTTTCATTTTCATGCTGTATTTATGGCTCTAAGCATCTGTGGTTTGGCGGGGCTAGCCTGTTGCCCTATAGGCCAGTCCGAGCCTGGTCCCTGCCTGCAGCAGAAAGTGGTTTACCATTTAACATTGTCCGAAAGGTGAATTGTAGAACCGCTAGATTCTAGTCATGGTGCAATGTGCTCCTCGGCCAGCTGTATGTAGTTTGGGAGGCAAGGTGGGGTAGAGCAGGCGAGCCCAGGGCTTTCGATGCCATGCGTTGCAAGGCACACTTGTTCGCACAGCACGATTTCTTTTTCCCATATGAACTTCCGTCTGGCTGCTTGCAAGCTACTATCATTTTCACACTATCATCTAGGACTGCGCATAAAAGGGAGTTTTCTTTGGATCCCAAACACTTTTTGGGAAAGAAGTTCGCCGAGGGCAAAGTTTAACCCTTAGGCGAGACGCCTGTAAATGAAATCCTGTTAAAAAGGCACACAGGACTGAAATGATATAATATATGTAGCACTGTGCTTAAACTTGCTGCACGTGGCTAGTAAAGAGCACAGGATATGTGTGTGCTCTGTTACACGCGTAGAATGCATTTTAAAATGATGGAAACCCGATTCCCATGGGGGTAAGGACCACAATAAGCTATGCAGTCCCCATATTTAAGGCCTTCGAAATGGCGGGGTTGTACAGGGGCGCACCCCCATGAAACCTACATTTCGGGGGGCTAAGTTGTGAGTGGAGGGGCCACTTCAGAAAATAGGCGAGGCAAGCTTGGAGGCTCTGCCCCCACTGATCTACCCCCTCACTCAACTCCATGGTCTGGTGTGGGGACCAACTATCAAATAGTATATTTTAAAGCGCAATATGCAGAGAGGCGATGGAAGTCTTTCTTGAAAGTATCAGCTTTAAAGTTTTACTGCGTTTGTTCAAGTACATTTTTCTGAACAAACACAGTAAAACTTTAACATCGGCAGTTTCGGGGAAAGGCTTCCCTCACCTCTCTGCCTAATACAATGCATGTGCTCACATCCAGGGGTGCGCCTACGCTAACATTTAGGTGGGGGCTAACCCTTCAAATGTTGGGAGCGGCGCTAACTTCAGAGACGGTGGAGGAGTGACAAACATACTTGTGTGGGGGCATCTAACTTCATTTCTCATTGTAATGAGACTATTCTAGTGCCGCTTCAATGTTACAATCAGTTAACTCCCTCCTTTAAGTTGGAAAAAACTCACTTCTTGCAGATCCTGAAGGTCCTAGAAAGTGTGAAAATGGCAGATGGTGTGCAATGAAAGACTCAATATCATAGCATAACAGGACATAGCAGATTGTGGGGCAGTGCTCTGGACAGCACTATCAACTTCAGTGGCTGGGAGCAACAGGGTGAAAATATAATGTTGGTTCTACCACAGTTAATCCGCTGTACTAGAATCTTGGATGCACTGACTGGATGGTGAGACTATGGGCCTCATTACGAGATGGCCGGAATGGGATTAACGGCGCCGGTAATGGTGTTGGCGCCGTTAATCCCATTCCGCCCTATTACGAGGTTCCCTCGCGGGACCCGCTCTGGACGTCTGGTTTTACCAGTGAAAACCACAATAGCCAGGAACAGCAAAAAGGATATAGTATAACAAGTCAAATTCAACACAAGACTACATTCTAATCTTCAAAACAAATTATAGTAAAACCGGGGCTAATCCAGCAAAGCCCGCACCCCATGGCAATCCATATCTGATATTGCACCCAAATCCACTTGCTCCCCTTGGTTTTGCCAGACGTCCATAGCGGGTCCCGCGAAGGGACCAGAGAGTTAACAACGGCCCGTTATTAACGGGCCCGTTGTTAGCCTCCCTCCCCATTCCCATTGAGCCCTATGGGGGCTCGCATGGGAATAGGGAAGGACCGGGTCCGGGTTCCCTGAAGGAGGAAATACCGGGCCCTCTAAAGTCAGAATTGCCCGGCATTTCCCCATTCAGGGAACCCGGACCCGGACACGAATTTGGAGGCAGCCATGCCCTTATTAGGGGCATGGCTACCTCCAAAGTCGTAATGAGGCCCTATGTCTGCCTGTCAAATCAAGTTATACGAGACTGGCGGAGAGCCAGTGCAGCAATAATGCAATTCTATGTGAGAGTATTGGAGCCACTAGCAGAGGTGCACCAGGGTATACCAATTGGTCTCTACACTTGTTAAAACTGTCCTATTGTAAGGGTGTAAACGTAATCACTTATAAGCACTCCAATTTTTGCAGTTGAAGTCAGCGTGAAATTACATTATTTGCCCGGGTTCACACACTTACGCTAAACAGCGAAGCAGGGATTTTAACCCACTCTGCAATTTGGGCCCAGCCACCTTCTTCCACGCTTTACGTGGAACAAATATGTACGTTTTGGGTGTCAAGACCTACAATAATGCTGTCCTATAGCGTTTACTTGCAAAATCCACAAATTGCATAGGAAAGCATCATGACAACATGTAAATCTTTATAAAAGCATGCTGGGCCAAAATAATACCTTTATTTTGCACATCCTGAATGGAAAGCTATAAGAAGCAACTGGCAAGATATCTATTTACCCACTTTATTTTCTGCGCTTTAAGGCACAATAAAATAAGTTGTGTCATAAACTCACTTAGGTTTGGAGATTCGGTACAAACCTACAGCGAGTTGTTATGTATGGTTTTAAGAACATTAAACTAAGGACATCAAAGCAAACTTTACTTTTTAGCATATCAAGCTATTAGACGTTATGGGTATGAACACATTTTCAAAGGGTGCTTTATTGTGTTGATTGCTTTAACTATGTTAACTTGCTTTAACTATCACAGATTAATAAGGTGACTGGTGGTCTTTCAGTTGGAAATTCGCCATCATGACAAAAGAAACGCAGCCTGTGTGTCTGGGGGCGGCTGATGACTCAGGGAAACAGGCAGTGCTTGATGAGCCGACCAGATAGATTTACCTCGGAAGAAACCTAATACCGCAGACCCATGTTCCTGACCCTTTGAACTGTTTGGGAGGTGGGGGGGAGGGTTAGTGCGGTCAGCTCAGTGATTGAACGCTCCTGGTGTTGTATAATTCTGCATCACACACAGAAGAGAAGAATAGACAGGGGCGGAGCTACAAAGTTCATCACTGGCCAATCCCAGGAATAGAGCTCTTGGAGGGGGGGCTATGCCGCTGTATTTTCATATGTACGCTCTTTCTATTGCTGTAGCCATCTGTGGGAGGGCGGGGTATCCAAGAGGGTGTGTTTCCGAATATTTGGTTAAACTATCCGAAGGGCAGTTCAAGAGACCAATTTGTTTCTACACCAACCCCTCAGTGGTAATTTCTGTTGTTATATTAAGTCTGTCCACTCACTGACCATTTGTGTCTAAAGCTCACAAGGGGCTATGCTAACCCTGATGCAGAAACACTCCACCTCTTCAAGGACTTTGCTCATGAATCAATGGGCCATACAAATGTTGCATTATGGGCACAACAGTTGTATAAAAGGGACTTCCCTCTACCAAACCTAAATGAGGTGCCTCCCCTGAAATTTAGAAATAAAACAATGCCTTGTGCAAGAATATAGTTATGGGACCTCTCTCCAGAACAACTTCTACCTGAGCCTTCTACTCACTTTTGCACTGAAACAAGCCCTGCCAGAACAAACCTGCAAAATAATGTACTCTGATATGTCACTGCAGCTGTCAGTCAGCCTCCCAGAGTATGTGATGACAGCAGGTAAAGCTCTGCAATCACAGTTGACCTAAGTATTCCCTGAAAAATCCCCCCACCCCACTAGGCTTCATGTGTTCTACCTACAGGGTTCCAAAATCCAAACGCTAACCACATTTTCTAGAACTGGAGTTGAAATAGTACATGATATCCTTCTAGAATATTCAAGGGGAAAGGACACACATATCTATCTATCTATCTATCTATCTATCTATCTATCTATCTATCTATCTATCTATCTATCTATCTATCTATCTATCTATCTATCTAGCTATGGATATTTTGTATAGCGCTGCTCGCCCAAAGGGCTCTCCAGAGGTTCTAATTTAGTGTTCTTACTTCATGTTAAAGACATTTTAAAATGTGGCTGCAATATGCCCCCAGGGTGCCAAGTCCCCCAGGGGCACTAGTGAGAGAACACTTGGTACTGTGCCTCTGCCATCTGCAGGGATGAATGTTGTATCACCTGTTTCTCAGCTGACCAAAGAGACTGAGCACTGCTTACCACTAAGAAGCCCCAAGAGGAAACACTTGAAAGAAAAACATATATTGGTATGTCCTAACCTCCTGACTCATCAGATTAAATAATGAAGGTATTCCTAGACAGATAACCACAAAATTGTTTATTTTCCTTTAATCCCTGATTCAAATTTACGCCCCTGCCTCTCTTGCCTCTACTTGGGTTTTCTACCTCAGAGATAGCTATGAATATCTGGGGTCAGACCGTCATCCAGCTTTGAAAATGTAAGTATAAGAGCTGGAGTGCTGTGCTGTTAGGGACGTTCCTAGCTCATCACGCACCCCACACGTTGAGCCATGCTCTTGTGGACCCCTTGAGGGTTTGAAAGTCGGGATAGGAGAAAAGAAACACCATACCTGGTACAAGCCCCACTGTTGTGGAAGGTCCAGAGATGCACTTGATAATCATGTCCCTGCAGCTTTTTTCCTGCAGAGCAGTATGCAGGGGTTGACAGGCTGCTCTCATCTGAGGTAGTCGCGGTAACACTGCACACTGCTTGACGATCAGCCAGCTTCCTTTTTTCAGGAAGACACATCATTTTGTTTATTTTGTTTAAACTTTTTCAAAGTGATATCGAACCCCAAATGTCCCCATATGTCCCAAGCAGCACCCCAACATGTATTTTCCTCGCCCTAATTTCCTTTGAAATGCTAGGACTGGTATTGTTCTTTCCATTATAAGTATGGGCCTACAAGCACCAGCCATGCAAAGTGAAAATCCAGGACTGGCTCATGGCATCAGGCATGACATGGGCCCCCCCACTTGGCATCAATGCCTTTGTGAGTTGCTCCTCTTTTCTGTCGCTCCTCTGGTCCTTGACTCCCTTGTGAGTCACTCTCCTCTGGTCAGTCACCTTCTGGTCTTGGGCACCCTGGTTGATCGCTCTCCTCTGGTCCTTGGTTCATATGGTGCATCACATCACCCCTCTGGTCAATGGCTCCCTAATGAGTTGATCCGTTAGTCCATCACTCCTTACATTTTGATGTAATCATAAAATACCTGGATGGTTAACAAGGATAATTTTTGGCGAAATAGAGAAAGAATAGCCATGCAGAATGTTTACAAAGCGTCCACTTGTACTCCCCAAGTGAACTAGTCTGTCAATGTACTGGGAAAGAAGGAAAATTAAAACTACAAGCAAAATAACAACAAATGAACAAAAGCACACACAAGAAGACAGAATCATACCCAACCAGTAGAATAAGAATTGTCAAATGCAATAGTCCTGTTTTTATAATACACTGTATGTACACTTGTATGCATGCACAACCTAGTATGACATATATTGTTTTTTGTACAATGTACTGGCATCTTACACCAGCACACTGTCAAATATCCAGCCATAACCATTACACAAAGTGGTACAGCTATTATATGGCTCTTGTATGGTCTGATGTTTCCATCAAATGTCTGAGTGCAGCCCATGGTTACATAAGTAAGCACAGGTTCTACTGCCATAGGCCCTATTACAGTTCACAAGCTCAGGCTTTGCCATCATGTGTCTGGTACTGGTTCACATGCTAATGAAAACTTTATATCCCTAGATGCTGTTATAATGTAGCTACATCCAATGTATGCCTATGTAAAGCTGTGCCCCCCTGTCCCCTCAGCCTAAAAGGGAACTGTCTTAGTTCAGGTTATTATAAACCAAAACTATTGCATTAAAGTACAGATAGGAAGAAATGGCATATGATGGACACACAGTTTGTAGGTGTTGTTTGGTTAATAGCCCACCCATTGACCGCCCATTGCCATGCTAATCCCTATGGCCATTCTCAGCCAGTTCCTGCCAAAACCCCCTTTTCGTGGGAGCTCTTTGAGCTCTATTTAATCAAGCCGTAATATCAAACATTGCACTCAAAGTGCGTGCCAATGTTTTTTTCAAAGCATTCTTCTGAGAGTTAAGAACTTAATTTGAGCTGTAAACGCTACTGGTGTAGTACAAATGTCTTAACCAGGTCTGCCTTAAGCCAATCGATATATATAAGCACTGTGCATGTCCTTCAGTGAAGTTCTGTTTTTAAAAAAGCATTGGTAAAACCAGCAGTTTTTGGCTTGTGTATATGTATTTAAGCATTTTCCAGGCTAATAGATGTCCAGAATCAGAAAAGTCTAACCGTGTCCAGTAGTACATTTTCTGCAATTTCCTCAGTTCCCTTTTCTTTTCTTCCTTTATAAAGCAAAATAGTCCCACCTGGTGATTTGGAGCCTGGCATTGTCAAGACATGATGAAATAGAAACTGTATACATTATTTTCAAAACAATCACGCACAAGGTGTTGTTGCATCTAAAAAAAAACTCCACTGGGTCCAGAAAATGCAGCAGTTGACCCAGTGTGCAGTGTGCAATAGAATATGCGTGCAATATTTTTTTTAATTCATATTCTATTCATGTAGCACTTATCTAGCACTTTAATATATATTTAGCAGCATGGGTAGGCGCTGCAGTGGTGAAGTGAAGAAGCACAACAGTAACCCACGGGGATGTTAACTCCTAGAACAGGATTGAAATAGGAGTTAACTTCCCTGTGGCTGAATTGTTGTGCTTCACTTCACCTTTGGTGCTGATCCTGCTGCTCAGTTTAATTAGAAATTATATACTTAGCAGCATGGGCCAGCGCTGCAGCAGCGAGATAACTTCCCTGTGGCTTATTGTTGGCTTCTTTACTTGACTTCACCGGCACTACGGCGCCGACCCCTGCAGCTAAGTTAGTTAACTCCTATTTCAATCATGTTCTAAACTAGAACATGATTGAAATAGGAGTTAACTTCCCTGTGGCTTGTTGTTGTTTCTTCGCTTCACTGCTGCAGCGCCGTCAGTGACACCTGCTGCTAATGAAACTAAGCAGCAGTGGTTGTGGCGCCGCCCAAGAGGGGAAAATGAATAAAAGAGGTGATTTAACATTGGAAAAGGGAATGGTAAAGTATGGTGCAAGGAAGGCATGGTATCGAACAGTAAGACAGACACAAGTGATCACAGTTCAAGGGTGTTTATTGAACTTCAATTGGGTTTGAAAACCACCTATCTAACCCTAAATCTAAAGATGGGAGGAAGCTACCACCGTCAAATAATAATGACGCAGTCCAAGTGGTGTCTTGACAAAATAAAAGGGCCTATACTAATACACCTATTGTCAATCCTTATTTCTAAATACAAATAGTGTGGGAAACAATGTTATGCAAAAGAAAAGTGTTCAAGAAATTATATGTCAGGATACTGAAACAATTGGATTCCCTTCCCCACATTTTCAGCATGGGACAAGGCGACACTCTCGAGCTTAGAACAGTCTCTGGCTACTCTGGCACGAGGGTGCAGTTCAGAACTTCAAAATCTTGGCATTCAGTGCTGTTAGGCAGAATCACATGCAGTACCCTTGGGGGAACACTACATGCAATTAAGACTACAAGTGTCAGTACAATTTCACCTTTGGTACAAGCCTGTACTACACAGTTATGTGGTAGCAGTGGCTGAGCAGCCAGACTTATCTCAAGAGTTGAGTGAGCAGTAGAACAAGTTACACAAAGGCCAACCAATACAGTGATTCAAATACACACAGATTCAAGGTTTCTTAGTAAAAGAATATACATTTATTTACTCTGTGAGTTAGAAAACAGTACACTAGCACAAGCAGCTCAATATCACACACTAATACACCACAAAAATCCAACCGGTAAGTAAATGAACAAGTTTAGCTCCAAAATGAAGTGGGAGCAAAATGGCACTTCAGATACTTAATAAAGGGGGAAAAAGACAAGGTTATAACAATAGACAGCCCAAATACATTCATAGGCAGGGCAAAGGGTTTCAGTTAAATACAACCAGCAATTATTCTCAATAGGCCTGGGCCAAAGTCAATGGTTTGCAGTCCTTTCTATAGGATAGCACAGTTCTGGTAAGTAACGGTTAAGTCTTTGCCACAGATTTTTAAAGGATTTGGCTAGCCGAAAACTTTGACAAATGTTTAGGGAAGGACAAGCCTTCGTAGTTGAGGAAAGTTTCACGCACTTTCTCGATGGCCGAAAATATTTCCGTACCGCGTTTGCACAGTACCTTGTCAATGAAGAAAGCTGTAGCTGAGGCAGTTGATCCTGGCAGTTCCTGCAGATCTCACTGTTCCTGCGCTTGAGTCATGGGGACAAGAAGGAGGACATCGGGAGGTTCCTGCACTGCCCAGGGAAGAGGCCAAAAGCTGTAGCAAGATGTCAGTTTATGGTGTGAGTGCCTTAAAGTCCCACTGGTTTCCTTCCCTCTGGCTATCCAGTTTTCAACAGCACTCTGATGAAAATTCGACCAGAATAGGACGGTGTCCAGGTGGCTTGTGAGTTGGTTGGTCCCACCAAACTCAAGGGAAGAAGTTAACCTTAAAGGGCTTCTCTGTCGTTGGAGTTTCAGGCAATTCGGACCTGCAGCAGAGCTTCACTGGTCGTCCAGGAGTTGCAGCAGTCCTCTTCCTTCCTCTCCTCTTCGGTTCTTTCGTTACAGTGGTCGACTCTGCTTTCCAAGTCCCAGAGACCTGCTTTTAAACAGTTTTCCCCCATTCATTCCAGCCTGGCTGTCACTCCACAGCAGGGTGGCTGTCCTTGCCGGACGGCCAGCTGGCCAATCATGTCAGAGTGCATTCAGGTCTCCTAGGAGACTAAGCACAGGGAGTTTCGGGCACCTCCCTCACAACATGTTCACCCCAGACACTCTGGCACCAGAGGAGTTCATAAACCCACCAAAGGGCACGAACAAAGGGACCAAACCTGGTTTGGCACGCAGAAACAAACATAAGAAGGACTTTTCCTAAAAGAAATGGCAAAAAAAGTTGACCGGAGTCTGTTTTTACAGATAAGTCTTGGGCGCCATATTGGAAAAAATGGCTACCCTTCATTTTGAGCTACTGTTGTTAGCGGTCGCGAAAAATCATGGTAGTTGATCTAAACCACTATCACCAGCCATTTAAAATAGGAAAAGGTAGCATTTTACTGTTACGTGAGTGTTTTGACTCAGGGGAAGCTAGGCAACCCCTCCATCACTCTATAGGAAGATAGTGTGTGCTGGGTCAGTACATTTAAAGTGACTAGTAAAGTCAATTTAACTTTACATGCCCTGTGAGACAGTAGTCAGTCCCAGCGAAGGTCTTTTAAACCTTATAGAGTCTGAAAGACACCCCTGTGCCACTGCACTGAAGGTGCTGTGTGACACACAGAAAAAGATGATGCCATGGAGCTTGTTTAAAACACTATAACCAAAGAACACAAAAGTAAAATACATCTCAAAGTACATGGAAGAGTGGGAAGAAAGGCTCACACTCTTCCCAGGTAGAAAAAATCAAATCCTAGAAATGCAGTAAAGTTGCTGGGGGTCTCAAAAGGTAAGTGAAATAAGCACATTTTGAGAATCTTCCCTAACAGTTGCCAAAGTCTCTTTGCCATTCAAAGTCTCTTTTCCAGAGGGCCTGATGCAATACGACAAACAACAAAGTTCCTTCCTCCTTAGGGTTTCACACGTACACATTCTAGGGTGATTTTCTGTTCACCCCAGATCCCCCTGCTGGGCTCAGACCCACTTCAACACAAAACCTTCTCGAGTGATTTTCGTTTCACCCTGGATCCCACTCCGTCGAGCTATGACCCACTTCAACACAAAACCTTCTCAGGTGATTTTCGCTTCACCCGGATATCCCTCCGTCAGGCTCAGACCCACTTCAACAGAAAGCTTTCAATTGATCTCCCTCTGCTGGGCTCGGACCAACTTTATCAACTTTGCCACAAATGTTCTTAACTGGATCAACATCGAAGACCCATTGCCTGACCATTTCGATTCACAATTCTCTACAACTCTTTCACTTTTCAGTTGGATACCTTGCAGAGACCTTCGATTGAGCACCCATGTGGTGCCAGACCACTCTGTCAAAGGTATTGTATCTTCATTTCAAAGTTCAATCACTCATTAACAGTTCAACTTTACTTGCGTCTTTTATCACACATATTTCAAACAATATTCGTTCCAGTGCTTGCCATCCAATGTTGCCGTTTGAAACCTTGGCTTCAACACAGACCGGTCTTGTATCGGTCTCCCCAACACACCGCCTGTGTTAACTTCAATGATGCTGCTTTGTTCTTGGAGTAAAGAACAGTACCACAGCGGGTAATTCTCCACGCTTTGATTCTTGACACGGGAGGGCCACGGGTACTTCCGGCACACAATGCAGGATTCTTCGGCCTGTTTTCCTGGTCTTACGCTTCCCAATCTCGAGGGCTCATGAAAGCAATGGTTCCTTGTTGAAAAAAGGTCAAAGGAACTTCCCTTCTTGCAGTACCCTTCTGTTTCACCGTCTTTCTCCTCCTAAACTGCCATCTTGGAACTGCTGTTTCCTTGTGTGCTTTTCCTGGAAATGGACCAAAATGTCACCCTCAGAATTGCAACGGCCGAAATGGCTGACTTTTTTTTGTAAACACCCCCTTTACACCACATATATATGTGGGGGGTATGGGATATTATGGTAATATGGGGGGTCGGGGGGTCTGCGGGGGGTCTCCCCCCCAAATATCTATGTGGTGTAAAGGGGGTTTAATTAAAAAATCTGCATTTTCGGCCGTCGCAATTATGTGTGGTCGCAATGATCACATAGATCCCTTTGCCTCGCTCAGAGTGTGCTCTCGTGCTCCACCTTTTGTCCGTGTGAGGAAGCTTAATGGAAGTCAGGTGTATGTGATGGTCAGTAATGGCCTGACCTTGCCTGACCATCGTATTGGGACACGTCAGGTATTCGGATCGGGTGTTAGTCCGTTTTTTCTCATAGCAGGCTGTCCGTGAGAATGTGTTTGTGTTGTAAAGGGGGAGGGGGTGTGGTTGGACTTCCTAAATATCTAACTTGATAGGATGGGGTAAAGGTGTTATAAAGAAGGGTATACCAAGTCTCACCATCCAGTGTCCCGATCCCACTCTCCAAAAGAGCCCTCACCCAGATGATCCTCCTGCACTGGTCCATCCCCAGGAACTGGATCCAAAAGTGATGGCCTTGTCCTGGCCACCTGGATGACAGATTTCCGGGGACTAGTGGGTGAAACACCTTCTGGCCTCTCACAATGGGGAGTCGATAAGGGGAGTGGAACCCCACATTTACATATAAAATGGTCAGCAAATGGGCTAATTTTCTCATTTTAGGGCATTTGTGAAGACCTCAAAATCACGAATGTCTCAAGCAATGCTGTGGACAGTCATCATCTCTGGGTGATGTCACAAGAGCCATTTGAATTAGACGATTGTAGTTTAGACTTTAGCATAGGAACATTTTAGAATAAACATCAGCATTAGCTATTTGCCAGTGACGACACCAATGCCTCGGGAGGATAGCTCAGGGGCAACGCGCTCGCCTTGGAAGCGAGACGATGCGGAGCTACACAGGTTCGATCCACGGGTCCGCGCTTAGAAACCTCTGGGTATTAAGCACATTATAAATAACCTATTAAAATAAACTAAAAAAATAAAAACATTTAGCACGTTTGTACACCTGAACTTCGGTGACATACTGTGGTGGACTGTAAAGGACTACAGAAGTTGGTAAAACTAGAGGACTGTCTCCGAGGTGGGGTCTGAGAGCCCTAATGCAGCCCAGCCCTCTGCCATGCATTTGAGTGCTTTTGGCCTTGGGCAGGAAGTGATGGGATGCATGTAGTCTCCAAGGGTATTCCAAGGGGTTCTACGTTATTTTGCCGCGGGATTTTTCGTCGCGGGACTTTTCATCGCCGTTTTTTATCGAAAAAACTCATCATCATTTTTTTTGGTTTTTGGGGGGGGGTTACCCACACAAACCCCCCCTTTTTTGTTTTAATTATTCCCTTTCACCCACAAATATTTATTTAATTTTTAACCCCCCCCCAAAAAAAAAACATGATTTTTTTTCGATAAAAAAACGGCGATGAAAAGTCCCGCAACGAAAAATCCTGCGGCAAAAGAACGGTATACCATTCCAAGGCTAAGTAGCGTCCTGTCCGTGGAATGGGGAAAGGTGCAAAATGCTAAGTCGGGCTCCTGTAGAATCTGATTGTTGTGGTTTTTGTCCGCTTGAACTGAACAAGCACAAAAATATGCGCTTAATATGGGTAATAAGCGGGAAAAAGCTGCAACAAGCAACCTGCAAAAATTCTAAGTGACTTTTGCCAAAAAGAAGCCCAAAGTTACTTATAATAAGCAGACCTGTAGTGAAAGAAGATAATCAGCCAATCCCAGTGACAGAGCTGTTGGAGGTCGGGGTCTATCTGCCTAGCCACGCTGTATTTTCATTTTCATGCTGTATTTATGGCTCTAAGCATCTGTGGGTTGGCGGGGCTAGCCTGTTGCCCTATAGGCCAGTCCGAGCCTGGTCCCTGCCTGCAGCAGAAAGTGGTTTACCATTTAACATTGTCCGAAAGGTGAATTGTAGAACCGCTGGATTCTAGTCATGGTGGAATGTGCTCCTCGGCCAGCTGTAGTTTGGGAGGCAAAGTGGGGTAGGGCAGGCGAGCCCAGGGCTTTGGATGCCATGTGTTGCAAGGCACACTTGTTCGCACAGCACGATTTCTTTTTCCCATATGAACTTCTGTCTGGTTGCTTGCAAGCTACTATCATTTTCACACTATCATCTAGGGCTGCGCATAAAAGGGAGTTTTCTTTGGATCCCAAACACTTTTTGGGAAAGAAGTTCGCCGAGGGCAAAGTTTAACCCTTAGGCGAGACGCCTGTAAATGAAATCCTGTTAAAAAGGCACACAGGACTGTAATTATATAATATATGTAGCACTGTGCTTAAACTTGCTGCACGTGGCTAGTAAAGAGCACAGGATATGCGTGTGCTCTGTTACACGCGTAGAATGCATTTTAAAATGATGGAAACCCGATTCCCATGGGGGTAAGGACCACAATAAGCTATGCAGTCCCCATATTTAAGGCTTTCGAAATGGCGGGGTTGTACAGGGGCGCACCCCCATGAAACCTACATTTCGGGGGACTAAGTGGTGAGGGGAGGGGCCACTTCAGAAAATAGGCAAGGCAAGCTTGGAGGCTCCGCCCCCACTGATCTACCCCCTCACTCAACCCCATGGTCTGGTGTGGGGACCAACTATCAAATAGTATATTTTAAAGCACAATATGCAGAGAGGCGATGGAAGTCTTTCTTGAAAGTATCAGTTTTAAAGTTTTACTGCGTTTGTTCAAGTACATTTTTCTGAACAAACACAGTAAAACTTTGACATCGGAGGTTTCGGGGAAAGGCTTCCCTCACCTCTCTGCCTTACAAAATGCAAGTGCTCACATCCAGGGGTGCACCTAGGCTAACATTTAGGTGGGGGCTAACCCTTCAAATGTTGGGAGCGGCTCTAACTTCAGAGACGGTGGAGGAGTGACAAACATACTTGTGTGGGGGCATCTAACTTCATTTCTCATTGTAATGAGACTATTCTAGTGCCGCTTCAATGTTACAATCAGTTAACTCTCTCCTTTAAGATGCAAAACACCCACTTCTTGCAGATCCTGAAGGTCCTAGAAAGTGTGAAAATGGCAGATGGTGTGCAATGAAAGACTCAATATCATAGCATAACAGGACATAGCAGATTGTGGGGCAGTGCTCTGGACAGCCCAAGCAACTTCAGTGGCTGGGAGCAACAGGGTGAAAATATAATGTTGGTTCTACCACAGTTAATCCGCTGTACTAGAATCTTGGATGCACTGACTGGATGGTGAGACTATGGGCCTCATTACGAGATGGCCGGAATGAGATTAACGGTGCCGGTAATGTTGTTGGCGCCGTTAATCCCATTCTGCCCTATTACGAGGTTCCCTCGCGGGACCCGCTCTGGACGTCTGGTTTTACCAGTGAAAACCACAATAGCTAGGAACAGCAAAAAGGATATAGTATAACAAGTAAAATTCAACACAGGACTACATTCTAATCTCCAAAACAAATTATAGTAAAACCGGGGGCTAATCCAGCAAAGCCCGCACCCCCATGGCAATTCATATTTTATATTGCACCCAAATCCACTTGCTCCCTCTGGTTTGGCCAGACGTCCATAGCGGGTCACGCGAGGGGACCAGGGAGCTAACAATGGGCCCGTTATAAACGGGCCTGTTGTTAGCTCCCTCCCCATTCCCATTGAGCCCTATGGGGGCTCGCATGGGAATAGGGAAGGACCGGGTCCGGGTTCCCTGAAGGAGGAAATACCGGGCCCTCTAAAGTCAGAATTGCCCGGTATTTCCCCATTCAGGGAACCCGGACCCAGACACGATTTTGGAGGCAGCCATGCCCTTTGGCTACCTCCAAAGTCGTAATGAGGCCCTATGTCTGCCTGTCAAATCAAGTTATACGAGACTGGCGGAGAGCCAGTGCAGCAATAATGCAATTCTATGTGAGAGTATTGGAGCCACTAGCAGAGGAGCACCAGGGTATACCAATTGGTCTCTACACTTGTTAAAACTATCCTATTGTAAGGGTGTAAACGTAATCACTTATAAGCACTCCAATTTTTGCAGTTGAAGTCAGCGTGAGATTACATTATTTGCCCGGGTTCACACACTTACGCTAAACAGCGAAGCAGGGATTTTAACCCACTCTGCAATTTGGGCCCAGCCACCTTCTTCCTCGCTTTACGTGGAACAAATATGTACGTTTTGGGTGTCAAGACCTACAATAATGCTGTCCTATAGCGTTTACTTGCAAAATCCACAAATTGCATAGGAAAGCATCATGACAACATGTAAATCTTTATAAAAGCATGCTGGGCCAAAATAATACCTTTATTTTGCACATCCTGAATGGAAAGCTATAAGAAGCAACTGGCAAGATATCTATTTACCCACTTTATTTTCTGCGCTTTAAGGCACAATAAAATAAGTTGTGTCATTAACTCACTTAGGTTTGGAGATTTGGTACAAACCTACAGCGAGTTGTTATGTATGGTTTTAAGAACATTAAACTAAGGACATCAAAGCAAACGTTACTTTTTAGCATATCAAGCTATTAGACGTTATGGGTATGAACACATTTTCAAAGGGTGCTTTATTGTGTTGCTTGCTTTAACTATGTTAACTTGTTTTAACTATCACAAATTAATAAGGTGAATGGTGGTCTTTCAGTTGGAAATTCACCATCATGACAAAAGAAACACAGCCTGTGTGTGGGGGGGGGGGGGGCGGGGGCTGATGTGACTCTGGGAAACAGGTAGTGCTTGATGAGCCTACCAGATAGATTTACCTCAGAAGAAACCTAATACCCCGACCCATGTTCCTGACCCTTTGAACTGTTTGGGGGTGGGGGGGGGGGTTAGTGCGGTCAGCTCAGTGATTTAACACTCCTGGTGTATAATTCTGCATCACACACAGAAGAGAAGAATAGACAGGGGCGGAGCTACAAAGTTCATCACTGGCCAATCCCAGGAATAGAGCTATTGGAGGGGGGGCTATGCCGCTGTATTTTCGTATGTACGCTCTTTGTATTGCTGTAGCCATCTGTGGGAGGGCGGGGTATCCAAGTGGGAGTGGTCCCGAATATTGCCTAACACTGCTTCTCTCATGCTGCTATACTATGGGGATGCAGCATATCTTACAACACCGGCAGTACGCTCGGGCTCACGATAAGTGACAAGATGACGTTGGACACTTAGTGCATAGTAAGTAGCACAACTTGCCCAAAGTCACGTTAAGATAAGTAGGCGGGGCGTTGCTACGGCCCGTTTCTCGGATGAGAACTAGACACTACCGGAGGTTGGGAACTATTTGTCTTTAACGTTACGCGTAATCACGTGATGAGAATACAGAGGGCACGTTTTTAGGTCCTTTTCTCAGATTGGGAACCAGACAGACTCCACTGTTCCGGCAAGGGGTAGCGGTGGAACTTCACAAGGGCTGTCTGTCACCTGTTGGCACGTGGACGTATTGTGGGGGTAATGCAACTTTGTTGAATGCTGCAGAACCGTCATGTGCCTAAAGGAGGGAGCAAGTGGATTTGGGTGCGATATCAGATATGAATTGCCTTAGGGGTGCGGGCTTTGCTGGATTAGCCCCGGTTTTTACTATAGTTTGTTTTGGAGATTAGAATGTAGTCTTTTGTTGAATGTTACTTGTTATACTATATCCTTTTTGCTGATCCTAGCTATTGTGGTTTTCACTCATTAGTTCTGGCTAGTAGTGCTACTGTTTGGCTTCTTTCTGTTCGCTGAAAGGATTGCATTTGAGTACAGGGAGAAGGGACATGCGATGTGAGGTGGGATATCGTATTTTTTTCTCGTCCATGACGCACAGTAACGCCAAATGTTGTGCTTTCGTTTTATTCTATGCTATGTTATCCTATCCTCTATTCTACGCATGTAAAATATTTGCCATCTGGCACGGGCATAGTAGCCCTAACTTATATATTTTAATGAATATTAAAGCAGTGTAAGAAGCAGTTCTGCATGGTCACTCAACTTTGGAGCCTGTTGCCTTTTTCTCTGGCTGCTGTTGCTCTGAACTATTGAAAAACCCCCGTGTTGCGCACAGGGAGCAGTGTGTGAAGCAGTACTCTGGGAGCCTCGTAGGAGTCTGTTGCCTGTTTATACTGCTGCTGCTACTCTGAACTATTGAAAAACCAATGTGCTGCGTGCAGTGAGAAGCAGTTCAGCGGGTCACAGGCCAAGGTTGGCGAACCATTTTGGAAGGTGCGGCTGAAGCTGCAGTTGTGTGGCCTGTAATTCAGATTTTCCATCAGGGCTTTCAGTGGGCCCACTGATCTGCCCTGGAATGCCCGGCCACTACACGAAAAGGCTTTTTTTCTAAATCCCGAATCTCTCGCTCGTGTGCGAAAGCTTCAGAAAATGTCATAATGGTGGCACCGCGCCTGTGAGGCATCCCTTCAAGCAAGAGATGCTCGTGGTCGGCGCCACCATTATGGAGAAAACGTGAGGCCGCTGGAAGCAGAGGCCTTGTTTTCTAAATCCTGAAGCTCCTGCGCATTCGCGGGAGTTTGTCTTCAGGAAATGCCCTCAGCTTCCAGCCGCCTCGCCCTTTCAGCCTTAATGGTGACGCTGCCCCTCCCCAGCTGGCGAGGGCCAGCGCCACCATTAAGGCTGAATAGGCGAAGCGTCGTACACTGCCAGGTAAGCCTTTAGAAAATGAAGGTAGAGATCAGCACCCTTTCCCCGAGGGAGAGAGGGTGCTGATCTCTACAAAAGGCTGCCTGGCAGGGGTGCCAGTAGCCCATTGAGCCAGGGCTCATCGAGGGGGCTTGGCATAACAGGTTAGCAGGCAACCCCCACCGTTAGGCCACGGCCCTTTGATGAGCCCTGGCTCATTTTGTAGTGCCACTTAAGGCACTGTTTTCCATACATACGTTACAGAAAGTCATAATTCTATTAAAGACAAGGGGGCGAAGGATTATGCGTTCTCACAACTTTACTGTTCGAGCAGCATCGTTAAAACACATTAACCATAACTCATAAAGCGAAAAACTATCAGTCCCGCCAGTTTAGTCTTTTTGTAGTTCTGTTATTGTGACACTAATGACCAATCGCCATATTCTATAGTCCATCCCTATAAATCCAGTACACCATGTTGTTTCCTCCTCTTTCTTTGTCTGATCTCTTGTAAACTGTAGCATCCCAACTGGTTGACGCTGTAAACTGGTCCCTTACTATGACCTCATGATCCTGTTGATTTATTATCTGCTATAGAACCTCAAACACAAACTGTATTTCAGACTACTGTCCCAAGGGTGGGTAATCGACATGAGTATAAAAACCATTCCATATTCATTTTTGACAACATAACAATTTTTATATTGTCATCACCGAAGACATCACATTAACATCTATGACATCGATTCTGGGTGTGATAATCCTTCCCTTCTGTGTCTTTAATAGAATTATGACTTTCTGTAACGTATGTATGGAAAATCTGAATTCTATGTCAAGACACAGAGGCTCGTATTATGCTTGTTCAAAGCTTACTTGCCTCCAACGTTGCCACTTTTTCCACTGGCTTAAAATAAAATGTTTTAAACGTTGATTCTTTTGACCAGTCTGCTGCCTTCATGATGTCTTCTAGTCTGGCCCCTGCCGGAAAAGCCTTAGATGCCATTGCTCCTTTCACTGAGTGAGCCTCATAGGAATCTGTATCTACTCTCGCTTGTGCCATAACCCATCTAATCCATCTAGCTAGCCTGGCTGACTCTACTGCCCCAAAAGGTTTCCTTATGCAATGCATCTAACTGGACATAATTTGGGTTGATCTGGGGATGCTTGATTAAAATATTGATCCCAACCAAGTTTTGGTCCTTTTCACGATATCGAATGCTATTCCCTGAGGGGTTAGTGTCTTCCTATTGATCTCTAATGCTCTGACGTCTGATATCCTTTTACACGACAACATAAGAGCATAGCTAACTTGGCTTCCTTGTTAGTTCGTCATTGTCTGGCCATGATATAAACATTCTCAGGACTTACGTACCATACCTGATCATATTTATGACTTGGTGGTTTAATTATTCTAACTCCTTTCAAAAGTTTGCAAATTGTAGGGTGTTCTTCCACTGTTATCCCTTCTATTCTCGGGTGTCCCACAGAGATAGCTGAGCGGGCTGTGTTGATCGACCTATATGCTTTGCCCTGGGCTGCTAGCTGTGCCAGATAATTAGCTACCTGAAGTGAACTACATCTGTTCTAGTGGGATGTACATCCCTTTCCACACACCAATTATGCAAGCCTGACCAGGCTGTTCTGTATGCCTTCTTGGTCCCAGGTGCCCAGGATTCATCAATAATATGTTCAGCCTCTCCTGTTAATCCTGGCCCAGCCCAGGAGACCCTGAAATTGCCCACGCGATGTAATTGAGGCTGCCTGTCCTCACCACAGGGTGACTCCTTCCACCCCCCTGTGGGGGACCTCACTATGAAGTTTGACCTCGGTATTGCTATTGGATTGTCACAAGTCATCTCTTGAAGATCCAGGAACCATGCTTGACCTCTCCAATCTGGTGTAATTGGTACCATGGATACTTGCTGTCTCTTCACCTGCGCTAGAGTCCTCCCGATCATCGCAAAAGGAGGAAAAGCATATTCTTTGCACAGACCCCACTGTTGCAGGAATGAATCTATCGCTTCCGCCTCCGGGTCTGGTCTCCATTGAAAAAACAAGCATTTTGCCTGTTCAACCTCGATGCAAAGAGGTTTGTCCTGCATGGACCCCATCTCCCAATCAGTTTCTGTAATACTCTCTCGTCTAGCTTCCAATTGCTGGAGTCTCTGGAGTTCCAGTCTATCATCTCGTTCTGCCGGCCTGGTAAATATTCTTCCGTCACTGATATCCCTCTCTGCAGGCAAAGGTGCCAAAATTCTTTCACTAGCACTGCTAACCTTCTTTACTTCGTGCCTCCTAGTCACAGACTGCCAACACATTGTCCATCTTGAGGAGCACACCGCATCGTGCTCTCTCTTGTGTCCAATATTTCACTGCAAAGAATCCTGCCAGAAGCTCTAGGCAACTTATGTGAAGATTTAATTCTTCTTCTGACCATCTGCCCCCTGTCGACAGATTGACACATCTGGCTCCCCATCCCCACCTGCTGGCATCGGATTCTATCACTAGGTCCGGGGATGAACCAAATATTGCCCTTCCATCTCAGGCATCCATGTGTTGTAACCACCATTCCATTTCCTCCTTCGCTTCTATAGAAAGGGGTGTCCTTTGTTCGTAGGATGCGCCCCTCCTGAGGTGTTGGATTCTTAGTCTCTGAAGGGCCCTGTAATGAAGAGGGCCCGGGAATATCACCTGAACTGACAAAGCCAGGCATCCCACTAGTCTTGCTAGTTCTCTAAGAGATATCGTCTCTGCTGTTAATCTGGTCCTTATCTCTTTCTTGATATCGTTCACTTTTGTTCAGAGGGAGATTTAACGTTCCCTGCACAGTATCTAATATGAAGCCCAGAAACTCCATGGTCTGATCTGCCTGTTGGCTCGATTTCTCCCAGTTTATTAAAAAGCCTAGTTGTTGCAGCAGGTCTAGAGTAACTTTTAATTTTGTTTTTTTATTATTGTGATATTAGTCAACATTTTAACTTGTTACACAAAGTTCAATTTACACAAAGTTCAATTTTCAGAATAAAACAATCAGTTAAACTATAAAATCAAAACAGAACAGAGGAGGGAAAAGAACACCACATGAAATATTAACCAAATATCAAACAAAATACAACAGTCCTTTCTTTGACCAAACTAAACGTTTTCTTATCAGGCTAACAATTCAAATCTATTTAGTATATAAACAGTATAAATGCAAACCAATTTAATATCAGAAAAACATTCATCTAATTAACCATACCAATTAATTCCAATTCTTTTAAAACAAACATCACTTCTGAAGTAAGAAAAGATTCATGTCCCAGTGTCAATCTTTGCCAAAACATTTTCGTATTAAGCATTCTAGAGTCATGGACAAATCTTCAAAATCTTTTCAGTCTAAGATTCCAAGTCCCTGGACACTCTGATAGCAGATGGACGACTGTTTGCTTCACTCCATCTGCACATCTATCACATAGATCTGAAGGGCAAGACACAGGGTCCCTAATATGCTGGATTTCCAAAGAGAGTGCCAAGTTCAGTCTGAATCTTAAGAAATCCATTCTAGTGACTGGACTTGCTGTCATGGATTTATCTGTTTGAGTCCATGAGGCAGATATTTTAGCAGCTCTCATCTTTTCTGTAGTTCTAATCCAGTCCATTCGTTAAACCAAATATTTGACCTTCAGAGAATTTTGGATTAGGATCTCAGCTGATGTATCAGCAACCTCTAAAATGTCATTACATTTTAGTCTCAAAGAGGTCAAGAAGAGATTATTCAGTTTCATTTGTTGTCCAATTTACTCAAATAAAGTTGCTTTCGGAGGTAACAGGACTAGCCTGTACAAACTGAGCCATTTCCATTCCATAACTGAAAGCAAAGGAACCAGACCCAATTTGTACCGAACACATGAGATTGGAACAAAATCTGGCAGAACTAATATCTTTCCAAATGTTACTTTCCAGCTTTTCCCAGCTAACACTGAAAGCCTGTAAATTACATTCCAATCCATATGTAATAGATGGGACCACCTTTCCCAGATGGTTGTAATGAGAATCTACAATATTAAGTAAATTCTCTTCATTTGAAGTAACAACTTTCTCAGCTTAGTCTCAATGATTTGAAAGGAGATGGGACATAGTGGGATAGGCCGAGATCTCAGAACCTAAGTCACTTCTTTGTCTATTGGGATTGTCAAATTATTTAAATGCCATTCGTATGATTTGGTGATTCAATTTTCTACTTATTAGGGTTAATTATCAGATCATTCAGCAAGGCATAGTCAGCTAAAGTAGTTAATAATTTGCTGGACACCAACTTATGGTTTACAACCACAATATTGTTGGCATATGCCAGGCAGTTTATTTTATTTCCAATTTTTGGTGCCACTTTTGGAGTAACTTCTATTTGTTCCTTGATCAGCGTTTTGTCCTGGCACATTATGCAAATGTCATCCAGGTAAATGATCAATCTAACCCCTCTTTGTCTGAGTAAAGTCACCACCGGTTTCATCACCTTCATGAAACGCCACGGGGCAGATGCTAGCCCAAAGGGTAAGCAAGTGAACTCCCAAATTTGTCCCTCCCATCGAAACCTCTGAAAACTTTGTTCTGCTGCCACAGGTATGGTCAGGTAAGCATCTTGGAGATCTATCCTTGCTAACCAATCCCCTTATTGTACTATGTCTCTTAGGAGGTGTATACACTCCATCTTGAAATGTCTGTATACTATGAATGTGTTTAGTTCTCTTAGATTTATTATCGGTCTTGTCTTGTGCCAACCTCTCACTATAAACATGTTGCTTATAATGCTGTCTCTCATATGTTACCTGTCTTCTAGCATCTTTCTGTGCTAGTTCTCCTATTTCTGTGTTCAGTAACTCTTTGCTGTGCTGAGCACTAGAGTCTTTGGTCATTTATCTTGCTGCTTAGCCAATCTATGTGAAAACCCTGTATGGTGTCTAAGCATCTGTAGAAATCAATCTCCATTTCTCTACACACTTTGCTACTCCCCCCAACCCCCTACTGTGGGAGTTTGCGTTTGAGTTCTCTGTGCTTGCGCATTCGTTCTCACCTCCGTTTGGCTGATGCTGGTTATCAGTGTGTCTCCACCCTCGCACTCTTCCTCTCGAAAGGAAGAACGGGTTTGGCTCCTTTCGTCTTGCTTCCAGTGGTATCTGTCAGCTTGGAACCTGTTGTTCGCGAGGCGGCTGGCAGAGCGGCCCCTGCCTCTTCCAGCCCTGCCAAAAACATGTCTGCCAAATACTCCATAATTTTTGTAAGGGGTTCAATTACATCTAACATTTTATCTTGGCATGAGCACCAGGATCTGTCCAGTCCTTTTTTTAAATATCCTTTACATACCTCCCGATGAATGTGACCATGTGGTCATCAATATCTGGGGTCTCCGCAATGCCTTCCGGCAGGTGTGGCCTTGGGCACTCTGCCCTAAATTTATTTCTGGCTTGTTTTGCCAGCGGTGTTCCCAGTCTTTTCTTTTTATATGCTGCTATTTTGCTCTGCGGTTCCCATTCTGAGGAATGGGAGTGTATCAGGGCGTCTGGGTCAAATTCATCCGCCGCCCTCCTCCTTGTTCTCTGTTTTTTCTTTTTCTTGGAACTTTTTATTTTCCTCCCCTTCTGAGGATATGATTTCGACTTCCTCTTTTGATGGTTGGCTCCCCCAATAATCCTTGTCATACCCCTCTGAACTACCAGAGGTGTCATCTCGCCATTTGCGCTCTTTATCTTTTCGGCATACCGCCTTTTCTCTTGCCCCTTCCTTTCAGTGGCAAGCCTGGGGAGGTTTTGGCCTTTTTGGCATTGCAGGCTTTCTTTCTTCCCCATTCCTAGACCACCTGTCCCTCTCATCTCTTACATTCCTTTGGAGAATGTTATCCAGTCCTCCATGATTGCCAGCTGTTGAGAGCTGTGCCCCATACTGTGACCCAGGGTCTGGTGTAATATTTCTCCCATGCCGGGTTGTAATCTTTTCTGGCTCACTTGACCTCTAACCTCTTCACAGGAGCTGGATATGTTGTGCTTGTTTGGGGACAGCAATGCCACTGTAAAATAATAATCATAGTTAT
Organism: Ambystoma mexicanum; assembly: GCF_040938575.1. Lineage (NCBI taxonomy): Eukaryota > Metazoa > Chordata > Amphibia > Caudata > Ambystomatidae > Ambystoma > Ambystoma mexicanum. The sequence goes on from NC_090939.1 coordinate 896,192,602, forward strand.
CTATATATTTTTTAGGGCAGTGTCTGTTTTATTTGGCAGTCTGGAGGCTCTGAACACCTTTAAAAGCTTGACTTTGGCTGATATGCTTAATTTGGCCACTAGGTGGCGTTGTCCCATCAATCTGCATTGCTCACGGCTTCATGCAGTGTTATGGAAACCTCTCACGCGTCGTGTTCCCTGGAGCTGATTAGCTGATCTCCTTCACACTATCGATCATTGTGAAATTGTCAGATTTATCCTTATAACGTTAACCCAATCTGTGCTACGCTCTCCGACTCTCTTTGGGCTTTTTGATGTCACTGAAGTGTAGACGAGGGGCACCAGAACTTCATAAAGTCACCCTTGTGCACCTTGCACTTCCGTGACTGCAGTGCTCCCTTTGACAATGAGCCTTGTGGTCGCCAGAACTCTGTCCCGTTGCGAACCTCCGAAATCACTTGTTTCTGTTTTTGAACTCAGCAGATATGTTCTGCCATAACCTATCTACGCTGCGCGCTGTTCACCTAACACTCAGTAACGCTGTCTTTACAATAATCACAATATCACATATCAAAGATAAGTGTACTTAACTGGCTGCCCGAGCAGCATAGAAAGAGGAGGAAAAAAGATGGTGGACTGGATTTATAGGGATGGGCTATAGAATATGGTGAAATGTCACATGCCTTTAAAGAGACAAGGAAACACAATAGACTGACTACCCCTCTCTCTAAGGTCTTTCGACAACACAGATGCAGGTGCTAAAGTACTGTTGCGTAAATCTACAGTAGGTACTTTTTGAGAGAGAAATTTATTTAACACAGACCGTTAAATTATGAAGATATAAATCATTTTAGTAATTGGTTAAAAACCACATTTTTTAAAAAAATTGTACATTTGTAGGCTTTTCATGCATCACTCATACCTTTCGTAACTATTCATTCGTACTGTGACATCAGGGTTTGACAATTTAAATTTTCTTTTGGCATATTAGTTGTTGATAATATACATGACATCAGAAAAAACAATTTGTTTTTCTATAGGTCGACATATGTTTCGGCCCCTTATTCTAGTACCACCGTTGTCTACGGTAGTCTTAGAAATCATTAATGGGCCATCTTCAGGACAATGATGATTTTTTTGAAGCTTCAAGTCTTCACCCCTTTTTTTTCATACGAAAAGCCAAATCTGTGGTCGAAATATATTATTCTGGACCACGGAGCTAGAGTTTTAGGGTATCTTCTATTTTACCCCTTGTCAGGAGCCACTAAGCTTCTTGATATAGATGAACCTTCAGTATTCTCTGCTTCTGTACCGCTTGGTAGGCTGTAAACGCGTAAGAACTGTTTACATGGGCAGCATCATGCCTGGACTTATGTGTTAGTTTCTCCTACGGAGCTGTAAAAAACATGCCTTTAAAGTCCAATAACAGAAGAACTACAAAAAAACTGTAAACTGATGGGACTGATCGTTTTTCGTTACGAGTCCGGCGGCAAGCAGCCGGTTTTTCCGGCTCGGTTACCGCCGGATTCGTATTACCATTCCGCCTCTGTGACTCCCGGAATTACCAGGGCATTACGACCCTGGTGTCCCAGGAATTCCGGAGGCGGAATTCGGTAAATCTCCATTCCCATCGAGTCCCATAGGACTCAATGGGAAAGTGGAAACACCAGCACCATCTTATGATGGTGCTGGTGTTTCCACGTCCGCCTGCAGGCGGGCGGTGTTAAACCCGCCAGGTCAGACCTGGCGGGAACGCCACCTCCCGCCTGCAGGACTTGGGATCGGGCGGTCTGGAATTAACAGTGGCGGCAGGTTTCCCGCCACTGTTATTTTCCGGACCACCCGACCTGTAATGAGGCCCATAGTGTGTTAATGATGCTGCTCGATCAGTAAATTTGGGAGTAAGCCTAATACGAGCCTCCGTGTCTTGACATGGCATTGAAGTGAATTGAGGGAGGACTCCACCGCTGCTTCCAACACAGTTGGTGACATTGGTAGTTGGAGTCAAAGCAGCAGCAGCAGCGAGCAAGCACGATAAATGTTGACTTTATAGATAACTATTTGTGGTTGATTGCATAGCGTGTACGCTAAAACGGAGGTGGACTTCAGTTTATGTACAATTGAGAAGGGGCAAAAGTGGTATGGATGTCGCTTCTGCCCCGGTCCGGAATTACGCTTATTTAACAGATCAAGAATTTCTATTGGCACTCAGTTTACGGCTTGCCCTCTCACCAGGGGAAGGTAGGGTGGAGCCTAATGGGAGCCAGTGTGTGGTCGCTCTTCCCCTTGGGGGCCTTGTGGAGGCAAGTACTTTTTTGAAGCAGAAGCAGTTGAAAGCCACTCAGCTGGGAAAAATAACTGCTTTCTTACCTGCTGTAAGCCCACCTTTGCGGAATGAATTGGTTACCAATAAAGACCCAGTAGGGTCATCAGGCGGACGCTATCAGAGCCCTGTGCTTTCAGAGGGACTCCCTCCAACAGTCGTGGTGGAGGCGCAGTCCATTTGCCCGGAAACATATTTATCTTCATCCATGACCAATCAAAGTATTGTCTCCAGCCTGTTAGACACGCCGCTCGATCTATCTACGATGGTATTGAAGGATTCAGATTCTTCTGTTACATCATATACCTCAATGCCGGCCCAGGTCCCTCCAAGGAGACTTTCGGCTGTGTTAAGACACATAAACCATAGATTGGGGGCTGGCCAGGATGACATTCTAACAGAAATTAATCAAATACTCAGTATCTTGGTCTCCTTGTATGAAGGAATTAAGGCAGAGACAAAAACCCACTCTGTATGGCTGGTATCCCTTCTATTCAAATTGGAGAATATTAAGTATACAGTATTGTGAAGGAATTCTTGTTTGATCAGCGGCAGTGCACAGCAAAGTCAACGGAATCGGTTTCTACCGCTGCAGAGGACAGCTCATGTTTTCCCTCGCATGTTGTTAACAGTAATAGTAGTCGAAGTACCCAAGTACTTTCTCCCGCTGTTATGACTTCGGCAGTGTGCACTGTCACAACAATGTTCGATGGTAGTCACAATGAACCTGAGATTTAGCATAGTTATGGAGTGATGGGAGTCACCCCGAAATTACCTAGTTTGGTTGGGGGCGAGGGGGGCCATCCATGTGAACACTTCAGATTGTGTGTCAATCTTAGACAATTCTATTTACTCTGACAGTTTGGTGGGGGTAGATGTACTACCAGTTGTCAGCTCCAATGGGTACTCTAAGACAATAGTGAATACTTTCAAGAAAAAAACATGGCAAACCGGTCAAACAATCTAAAAATAAACCGTTGCTAAACTTCAATAAGCAAGCCTCCAGGAAGTTTATTAGTTCATTATTCAAGCAACCCTGTGTGAAAGCTTCCTGGAGAAAGTAGCGGTTAGGGCGCCAACTGTGGTAGATGATATTAGAAAGGTTGAGTCCAATGATGGGAGGTGGGAGGGTGCGGGGGGAGCGAATGGGCTGGAGTAAGTGCAACCTCCTTGCCTGTATTAGATAATGGCTGTGTGTCTCAGGTTGTCCAGCCTGAGGCCTTGGTCTGTGGTGGGAGTTGATATCACTATGCTGCACAATCGAATCAGAAATCGGTAGAAGTGAAGGGATGCATTGATACAGAGCATAGGACCGTGAGCAGTAATTTTCAACTAGGTCCCTGTTTGGTTAATGAAGGTGCCATACATCCCCTGATAGCAGGTACAAGCAAAGGTAAATGGATAAATGGTCTTCCTAATAATCCCAGCCCTCCTTTAATAATACTTGGTGTATGGGAGAGGGTGGTCTCCCGAAGTCAAAACATCAGGTTATGGTGTCTTAAAAGGGTCAAAAGGCATGGATTTGCATAATGGTTCCAGGGATAGTAGACGCTCGTGTGGTCCTGATGTGGATTGGAACTTGGGTAAAATGAGTGAGGTCCCGCCTTTTAAAGAACACAAAGGTGACCAAGTGTATACACTTTTATTAGAGTGTGGTGCCAAAAAACATATTGTCCTAAATCGTTCGAATATCTTGCTGCTCTGGGGTGAAATTCCTAATTTTTAGGCAATTGCTTTGTGAGATCTGAGTTTATAGACTTATACAGAACCAATCGAGTTATAATCCATATCAAATCGAAAATTATCCTGGACTCTATTATGAAAGAACTTCAGTCAGTAATAACATTTGGCTTCGGCGTAAGTGCTTCTGCTGAGAGGGACCCAAATGTAATACTAATGAATACTGGAAATTCGCATTTCCATTGCCTAACAAGATTGTGGTTTATGTGGAGCCAGGGAGAATTCCTGCCCGGGATTTCCAAGTATTAAAGAGTGGGTTGAATCCCATGGGACAATTAAAAGATTGCCCATGGATGACAGGAGCATTGTGTGAAGCTAAGCATTGATTGGCTAGTCCAAATCCCCCCCCCCCTCCACCCTCAGAGAATTCTGAACGGTCCCCAACACTACGCTCATGGAATCCTCATGGCCATAAACCCCTAACTCATCTTAAAGTGGGCACGATAATAAAAGCTTGGGTGATCAGGGTCGCCCATTTGATGGTCTTTTAACTTTGGTAAATTCATTCAAGTAAATGTCAGTAATTAAATGTATAAAATGCATGCTGGGGCGTATTGGTAACCCATGTCAGGTTGGTAGTTGAGTACGTCCGGTAGTTGAGTACGTCCTGGACTTCCTGACTTTCAGTGTATATAGGCAGCCCGGCAGTGATAATTTGGAATCTTTTGTAGAGCAAATCCTGCCTTGTGAAAATGAGTGGAACGAGACATTTTTGGGAGCCCAAATCATCCTCTCGGGTGATCTTAATGCTACCTGTATATTGCTGGACTGTGTTCCTGTACGGATAATGGATGTCCTTAGGATGCCGGGAAAGCAATATCGTGGCTATATTTGGTGGTTTAGGACTTTCCATATTGAATGGTTCCCTTTAAAGGAGACATTCCGATTAATTATACTTGGTCTAATGTTCCTCCTTTAACACAATAGATTACATTTACGTGGTTAAAAGCCTCTTTGACAAATGTAAATCGCTTGGGTCAATCAAACAGAATTTAGTTATCATTGTATCATGTCAGCAAAAGGGGATGGGGGTGCCCCATATTATTTATGGGTGAATGTGGCAGGGAATAGTGTATCCTGAAATCCTAGCATGGTTTACTGAGTAAATGAAATCCTTTCCACTTACCTAACCTTAACTTCCCATGATTGGCAAGATATATAACACCTTATCTATGGAGAGCTATGATTGCTTCATTGAAGATTCCAGTTCAGTAATTGTTAAGGCACAAGCTGGCAATTTGGTAAATACGCATTTATATGTCTTGGATGCTGAAGCGGCCCTGAAGGAAAAAGCTGGAGAGTACAGATTAAATTGTTAACTCTTGGTGGGCCTTTTTTCCCAGGAACTGCGCTTAAAAGTGAAGCGTGGTTATAAAAATTGGTTACAGGGTAATCTGACGCATCAAACACAACGTGATGCAGGATGCATTTTAGTTTTGCGAAATAAAAACTTGCATGCATTCTGGAGATTGATGAATGACATGGAGAGTCTGCAGATGAATCCTGTAGCTGGGGAAGATTGGGTGTCACATTTTAGAGTTGTGTTTGTAACTCCAGAATTATTGGGAGGGACCCTCTGAGGGTGTGTGCCCACAGGAGAATGGTTGGAAATTGTTAGTTGATAACAAACGTGGAAGAAATTATCAAGAAGATCAGTGCTTCTCGTGCAGCAGGATCAAATAAACAACCTCATTTTCTGTTTTGACTTGATTGCCTACGAGGTAGGCGTGATCATGAGCCTCTTATCTCCGCCTTGTTTGAGGCTGTGAAAATAGACCCTTGATCATCAGTCATTTCATGTCTACATTCACCCTAGGCTGTGTCTCAGCCCTAAAAGCCAGGCCTGCCTAAGTTTGTGTGCTTACCAACATTAAACACATACAGCCAGGAATTGTAAAGTTCGTGGACTTCAAGAGATACCACTCTGACGTATTATACACTTGACACAGGAGTTATCATGTTAATGCATTTACTATGAACCCCCCCATCTCTTGAGTGTTCTTATGTTCATTAAACAAGCAGAAGCAAATATAATACAATATCACACCTATGAACAAGATTGCCATGTGGGCAAAGCGCATGTTTGAATAGATGAATAATAGAACACAAGTGATGGGTTTAGTTTAGCAGCAAGTGTAACCTTTGTCTCATGAAGCTATGCTACACTATACTACACGCCATCAGTCTAAATGCACTCAGCAAGCCCCCACCCTTCACTCACGTTTAGAGCAGAATGTGCTTTAAATGAAACAGTGCCTTCTGGGGTTTACGAGTTCTGCTTAGCTGGGCCCGGCTGTCTCTTTGCTGCTGCTGCTGCTGCTCTGCTAGGGACTCCTCTGCTCTGCATTCCTTTCCAGCCCCTCAGGCCTCGATGCACATGCAAGTCTGCTGCTGTTGGTGACCTTCCCCTTTTGCTTGGGCTTTATATGTAGGAAGGAACATGATTTCCCTGCCCGTCTGTGTGAGTCATATCCGCTATCTGGAAGAGTAAAGCCTAGAGCTGAGCATGTTACTGTGTTCGCTGAGTAGGTCTCCTATGTACAACTCCCATTAGGTGGGTTTTCGCACCTCTGTGAGAGCTTTGTACCCGTTCAAGTGAATGCCTCCACTGTACCCTATGGCCCATGGCTATCTGTTGTGAAGAGACATTTCTCTCACTTGTTACTTAACCTTGCGGACATGCACGATGCTTCTGTTTGTGTCTGCCAATTTCTTGTTCTTGAATCCTTATCAGATATAACACTTAATGGTGTGAAGTCAATGCTTGCACCTACTGGTGTGCAGTTAAAATAGGCAGCTATCTGTCGTTTGTGGTTTGCTCATCTGCCAGAACAGGAAAGCACCACTTTCTGGATCTTGGTGAGACCAAGAAATATGTATCCAGCAAGTGTGCACACTAGCCTTCTGTGTATACGTGTGCTGTATGTTTGACAACCATTGTCCGGCTCACTGGCTACAGCCGCATGAGATATGAAAAGCTGTATTAAATTAGCTTGTGTTCATGTCAGGATAAAGGGAACCTGCAGCTTGGGCAGTGGTACTGTCGCCCATATTTGAACATGTGGCAGACTCCATCAGTTACCTAAGTCCTGCACAACAGCAATTTACAGAAGAGGTCCCCGGCCGGAGCCTAAAATATATCGACCCATTGCCATACTTGATGCCGAAAGCAAGGTCTTTGCCGTCTGTCTGTGGGAGCATCTGGAAGTTTGGCAGCCGGATTCGCGTAGCATCAAGACGTGGCAGACAGGTTCCGTAAGGCCTTGGATTCATTCTAAAATGTGTATTAAGTCTGGCTTGGTACAAACACTGATTCCATTTTCTCGGCCGCATTTGATGGGATCAATTGCAGTCTATTGTGGAAGAAGCTGAAAACATTAGGTATTCCACAGGGGCTCCTTCGCTTAATAATTATGCTGCATGTAGAGCCCAATGTCCAGGTGAGGTTGAATCAGAACAGGGCCTTGTCTCGCAAAATCCCTAAATTTAGAGGGTCGGGCAGGGTTACATTCTTGCACCCTGCCCCTTTAATCTCTGTTAGATATTGAGGACGTTTTGGAACCAGTGGCATTTTGCCACCCCTAAAATACATAATTGACGCCACTATGGATGGCATACACAAACGATTTTCTTAATTTTCGACTGTACCCAGATTAGTTTGCAGCATCTACCAAATACCTTTACGCAAAATACTCCCTTATGGTAAATTCTTCTAAGACCAAAGTAATGCACTGCCCAAAGAAGGGGAAAAGGAAAGTTCCAATGGCCCATCCGCCATGATTGATTTTAAAGAGGCTGTATAGCTTTGTCTATCTCGGGTTTCCCATAACTGCTAAACCCCTGAAATTAAAGGGGAAGTGCGCTCAAAAATCTTATTGATTGTTCGGGTATGTGTTTTCAAGCATAGTGTGATTGGTCGTGAACAAAAAAAATGTCCTATGCTTCTTACTTACCTTAGTGTTCCCTCACTTTTACACATGCAAAGACAACAGGTCGGGCGTGGCCATGTTGTGCTAATTTTATCCGTTGATCCTTCGCCCTAAGTTCTGGTGCCCTCGCAACACAAAATCAGATCACCCGCCCCTGAAGCCGACATCACTATTACAAATGATATGCGCCACCTATTTTCATGACGTTAGTGGGCAGTGTAGCCAAACGCGCCCAGTCATCACCCACGCCGTAACGTCAGTTAATGCAGATCCTCTCACAGCACGTCCCAAATCGGATTTTCCAACAAACTTTTAAAGAAAACATAATCCGCAATTTAGCATTTATTTTTATTTAACAAAGAACGCTCCAAAAACCACATTATCAAGATCCGCTGATTGCGATCAACGACCAATTTTCGTGTGTCCTTTGGTTGGATAAGCAAAACTTTATAAAGACGCACATGGTGTTCCGTTTGGGCGAAGATGCGGATTCCACGCACCTTCGATCGCAAGTCTTTTGCATCTGCTTCTTGCTACACCGTAAACGATGAAAGGTTGCTCCTTGTCGCTGGTACCGCCTAAGGGCATATCTATCATCCCACAAGACGGTGATCAAAATATATCCGTTAAGGCGTATCTGCCATTGTTGGCTAAAGAAGCCATCTCTCGGTAGCTGAAAGCTGTGGCATTCGCAGAACGGTAGAATATATTTTAGTAGCCCTTCTTTATTCAAATGTATTCATTATCCTGTAATTCTTCTGTGGATGAACCCTAATAACGAACTCAAACCACACATAATGAACACCCACATACAAATATGGGAGACTAGTTGAGACTGATGAGCATGAAAGGATAGTGCTGTGAAGTAGGTATAGCTCCCAATGGGAAGGAGAAACTGACAGAGAAATGGAACAACAGACAGATGGCATTTTAACGGAACTGGGAATATTATCTATAGAAAAGTGAACCAAGTTCACTGGGAAAATGTTCTGCTCCCTTAACATCCAATAATGCAACGTTGATAGCACACCCTGATATTCCATGGGATGAAGTGGCTTAGATATCGCTAGCCTGCATACTGGTTGTGGTTGCGTGTCGTTGATGAATAATCGTCACAATATGCACCAACTAACAACCCATAGAAATGTCAGTAAGCAATACCGTCCAAACAATCGAACCTTTACTCGCTCCTCGTTAAACTATACACCAATAACCATTATTAGTAGACTTATAACCAAAACGCGAGTTACGCACTTGGTTTTTTAAATATGGCGTGGTTGAATTTAATCAACGGAACAGAATTTAATCAACGGAACAACATATTGGGTCCCCTATTTTTGTCAAATGGCATATTCAAACGTTGCTGAATAGTTACACATGCATCCAGCACAAATGCCGTTTTTAATTGCAAAAAAATATTATGGAGAGTTGAACTTACATCATATTTGGTAGTTCCATTCTTTTGGCGTAAGGCAGAGCGTCCGCTCAGAACTACTATTTGCATACATTGAAACTAAATGTTCCAATGTACACTTTCTAAGTAATGTTATTAATTTTGCGGATATTCAATGCCTTCTGTCCTTCTAGCCTAGCGATTTGTTCCCTTTTGTTCAAGGTCACATAACAATTGAACCTTCTTTCACAAAAACGAAACCCACCACGCATAGAAGCTTTTATGCGTGGTGGGTTTCGTTTTTGTGAAAGAATGCCACAATAAAAATACATACCTTCTTCTATTCCCAGAAGCATCATCCCACTAAGTGACCTTCACTCCATGGAGCGATGAGCTGAGCTGACCCACATGGTATTTGAAAATACGCCTGGAAAAACAAACAACTTGTTGACTGACATCCACCAATGCTGCGCGATCATGAATACTGTCTTACCCATCACTTGTGCAGCTAATGTACCTATATGTGATGTCATTCATGATGCTGCAACCTTTCGATGGGCAAATTAATTCATTCAGGAGTCTCAACATTCTCGAAGACCAGAAACCTCAGATTCATTATTTTTAATTACCGAAAAAGTTAACCTATTGAAATCCTGCAAGCTATCTCTTGGCTTCTTTCCCTAGAGGCTTGTATTCATTATGTTGTGAGCTTAACAGGGGGCATACTTCAATTGCACGCCGTCTTCTATAATTTATGCATGTCTGTCCGTTCAGACTATCTATCCCACCTGAGGCAGCCCTGTCTACGTTCAAGCGAGACAGGTTACATTGCTTGCCCATACCAAGTTTGCTTTCATTCATGATCCGACTAGGCCTTGTGTTGATCGGTCGTGCGAGTGCATAGGGTAAGTGAGGATGAGCGTTAGACATTTTTTCTCATCGTTACATAACTATGGAATGTGGACCTGAGAGGTCTGTAGCCTTCGGCTCAATGTTTCAGTTGTGTGCGAAACCGCACCATCTTGACGGTCAAGCTAAAAGCGTTTCTTCCTGGGAAGGCCCTAGCAAGTCAGGAAGGGGCCTGAAGCAATGAAGAATTGGTTACCACTATTCGAGTAGGATGTGCCAGAGTATGGGAAACAATGTCTTCAACCTAATTAGCCTCACAGGTGGGAGCAGGAAGAGAGCCCAGCCAGAGAGTGACAGAAAAGGAGCGAGCAGGTGTGGCGATGAGTAGTATATCGTTCTTACTGGCATTAAGGCAGAGATCATTGTCTGCACACCACTCCTGGATAGCAGACAGTGATGAGAGATGAGAGAAGGAGAAGAGGTGGCGGAAGAAAGCCTGGAAATGATTTGAGTGTCATCTGCATGGCACTGAAAGTTGGATCAGAAAACGGCAATGCGGTGGACAAGAAGTGCCAGATATTGGTTGAACAGCCAGGGAAAGATGTTAGACCCCTGTGGAACACCACAGGTAGAGATATAGATGGAGGAGAGGAAGGACCCAAGTTGGACATGGGAGGTTCGGTCAGAGAGGAAAGAGGTCAGCCAAGCCAGGGCCCGAACTGTGACACCCAGGTTATCACAGAGATGGTTGAGCAGGATGGCATGGCTGACTGTGTCAAAATCAGAATAGAGATCAAGTAAGATAGCCAAGGAGGATACACCAGGGGGTGACGAGGAAGCCGTGGAGGGGAGAGAGGGGACATCAAGAGAAGAAAGGAAATTGATGAGGCACGGGAAGCGTCTGTCAAAGAGGAGAAGGTTGGCTTGAGTGCCTTGCACCAAGACGGTACCATTCAAGTAGACATTAATGATGACCTCCGAGTAGTGGAAGGAGGCCAAGAGGGCCTCCCACCGGGTGCTCATGCAAAACAAAACCCACAGTTAAACTGTACGATTGGTACGAAATTATGTCTGCAAAACCTAGGGCTGGCTTGATCTGCACAGGCTAACAGCTTGTCAGGGGAAGCAAAACCCAGTTACACAATCATTCCTACTGTAATAATAAAATCAAAACAACAACATTACTTTTGTGGGGGAGGCACGACCAATTCTTAGGCGAGCAAAATAACCTTTTATATATACTTTTGAGATTAGCATAACATTTCAAAGGTAACTAAAATGTCACCAAATGAGATCACAGGAAACCTTCTACCCTTCACAAACTGTAGTTCTGTCAAGGTTAGCCATGGAACATCAAAAGTTGTGCACCTACGGCAACCTAGGAACAACTGGCACTTACTACCCAAAAGTTTTGAAAAGACAATTTGAAAGCTATTTTGAGGTATGTAGAGCTATGGAGAACCCAAAAAATCACACACCTCAAAAGAGTAAAGTACTCTGTGAGTGTGTAAAAAAGGTGCCCACTCAATGAGGTGTTTCAAAAAATAATACGCCGCCAAAGCAAAATGTTCTGGAACTTATGGGGTTGACACAGGTCAGGCGATTGATCATTGCTATGAAAATCTTACCCACCCTAGGCCATCAAAGCCAGTGCCATACACGTCATGTGAAAGCGTTGTTTGAGTCTAGCGGAGGGTATGACCGACTCGAAGCCTCAGTGTACCTTGCACTGATGGCAAATATCCATTTGCCTATCGGTACTTCAGCAACCCAAATGGGTAGTTCAGCAATGATGTGCTAGGGCAATTCTATTCTGAAATAAACCACCAGTAGCAACCACAGACATGTGCCTTATCGATCGATGACCAGTATTATAAATGAAGGGAAGGTAAAACCTATACATTAATGATTCATACACACGCTTAAATCTGCATAATGAAAAACTTTGTATTACTTTTTATAGCATTGAAATTGAGTGTAATAGCATTCGATTGTTGACGTACATTGGTGAACATATCAAACATTTTATTGTGAGCAGATTATGAAGACAGCTGCAAATCATTTAAATTGTGAAGTCAACTTTTCAACAAGTTCCTCTTTTGGTCGACGGGGCTCGTTTCCAATGTTTTGAGACATTGTATGTGTCCTAGGAGCAAAATCAGGATCGATTCTATGAGTATGTGTGGCCAACACATTCAATGTCAAATCTTTCACAAATTCGAATTCCATTTCATCGTATATTTGCTTGGACATCCATTGTTTGCTTCGTTTCGTAAAGGCCATTAGGTAACAAAGCATCCCGAAGGTTCCTGCAGTTTTCACTTGTTACCAACATTCTCGTTGTGCGCCAGTACAGCTAGTCTTGTTTGGACCTTCGTACCATCTAGCCGAAATGCAAGCTTTTGGGCCTGTACTTTAGACACATTAAGGAACATCTCCAAATCACCGGCATGACAGAATTCTGTGAGTCCCTTCAGGTCTCTTGAAAGCATTGTATCGTACACGATCTTCTCAAGAGCTTTGTGTGGAGGTGAACATGGCACCAACCGCTTCTTCTTGCGTCCCTGCTCGTTAGATAAAGGTCCATGTCTACATTCGTGAAAATGTTGGTTTTCTGTCCAAGAGTGTATGTTGGAACAATGGTGCATCAATGAAAGCCATTTTTGAAATAGCTTTCTACAGACCGATCCCAAGTTTTTGAGCTCCACCAAAGATGGCTGCTGATAGACTGACACTACTTTTTTACCATTTCATTACGAGCAGCTATAACATTTTTTTATTGACTGATTTGGCAACGTGCCACACATCAAATTGATGACGAATGTGTGGAAACTGTTCTTGCATGGTCTTGGCTATTGAAACATGCCTGTCAGTGGCTACCGGGTCTATTTGCATTCCTCTCGATTGAAGGTGTTCGACTGATTTGATGAAGCCATGTTTCTCCATGGCCACAGAGGATGTACATTGCACAGGTGTCCCAATTTCCAAACTCACAATTTATTTACTTTCCATGTCTTGAAAGTGGGATGTGCAGTACTTTCCTGAAAATCCTGAGCTGTCACACTGTCCATTGCCAACTAGCCAGAAACATTTGCCAGAAAATGTGCTTTCGATTGACATCTGTTCAGTTTTTCAGGCTTGACGAATAGCAGGGAATAAGAATTCCCTTTTGATATTTGTAGTACTGGGTTTTAGCAAGAATTCCCAATTCTGTACATTTACAGAAACTGAAAATCTTACTGTAAATTGACCTGCTGAAAAGTAAAGCTGCTGCACATAGATTTCCAGATGCCACTTTGCCCAGCTTCGGTTGAGCGGACTATGAAAACGTATTATGGAGGTGGACACAGCTGGTTTTTATTTTCAGGTTAGTGCCTTTGTAATCCACAAGCCACAATTACCATTGGTTCCCTGCATATGTTCCCCCTCTATGTATGGACACATTTCAGCATCTGTACAATCTCTAGCAGGCAGCTGTCGAATACAATGTATTTTTGCTCCTTTATTAGTCAATTGTCCGCCATGAATGTGGTGGTGGACAAATCGCCCAAACTAGGCAAACTGAAGTCGAGATCTTTGGCAAGTTCCTCGGTCAATTGTGTTGAGGCTTCAGTTTCTGTTAGTTCAGGTTGTGATATTTGCACACGAATTGGAGACGCATGGAACATTGAATGTTTCTTGGGTGGAACATTTTTAGTGGGTGTAGATTGTGTCAAGGGTTCTATGAGGAATTGCAATGCATCTTCGTTGTTTTCAGTTTCATTTTATCGAACATGGTAGCAATGGTCCATGGACACTTTGCACGGATCGCTGGTCACATTCCATTAATTTTCCATCCATTGGGCATAAGCATCACAAGTCTGCTTATTGACTGGACCATGCTGCGCCCCAAATAGTAGTTGCTCCATTGTGAAATCTGTTTGGCAAGCAACATCTTTGGTTTCATTTGTTGTTTGTGTTTTTATACTTCTCTTCCTTCTGGGCCTCTAAGAGATGTGTTGAAAAACATGCTCAGTGTATAGCACACGTCCAGCAGATACCACTTTAAAACCAAAAACATTATATGAATAAAACACCAGTCTAAAAACTTCTACAAAACAAACTTGTTTGTTTGTTACCCTTGATTATTTTAATGTTTTAAATCGAGCGCATTTCATTTCCAAGCAAACAAACAGAACAAACTTGATTGAATAGAAAATCTTATAACATACAAATGTGGTGTATTATTTGTATTCAATATTAGGTTATGTTCACCTCTGCTCCATGTGCCTCCTTCTAATTCCACACCTTGTGTACATTCCTTGAATATAATATTCATGATAAATAAAAGGTCCATCATACTGAAAATTAAATGCCATTGCACAGAGCTCTTACACAGATAACCTCGTAAATAGTGTATGTTATTTTGTCATAATATACATTTCAGGTTTCACCTGATAACCTTCCGAGAAGACACACACCATCTTCAATCATGAAGAAATATTGTAATGTTGCCCTAAAACTATTTTTATAATGTATTCTGCATTCGGGAGGAAGTGTAACGTTAGATCCGATATCAGAAAAGTTTGAAACAGTGCATGGCTACATGCATTTCCTTACAGTTACTTTGGCATACCTCAAACTCTGGACCTGTTGCAAAGGAGGAAGAGATTGTATTTGAAGTTCCAGCATCCCCCTGTAACACAGGTTTTAGTACGGGCAATGAGATGTAGACAACGGTACATATAGAGAGACACCCATACATGCCATATGGTGTAAATAACCGATAGCAAACATAAACCTATTTAATTTCATTTCAAATTACAAGCATAACACATTCTGGTAAGGGACACGTACAATAAAATTACTTGATGGGCGAGTTAACTTGATGTTGAAATTGATGCTGAATCTTGCTCCTTGATTTTCATTGCATTGTCAAAAAGGTGTACAAGGGGAAAATTAAAGTTGTATTAGATATGTGGGCAGATCCAACGCTCGAGAATATCACTTTTTGCATGTCGGTAGGGCTCACCATTGGGATACTGGACATGTCTGTGGTTTCTTCACTTGTGCGGGTCTGTGCTTCCATAGGTGTCAAGCAACCGATTCAAGAAAACATTATGTGACTTTTAAACAGGACCTATGGCATTGTTTCTGAATGCTCAAAATTCAGCTGATTTATTAGAGGCTACAGAAAGCAGGGACAGACGAAGTATAGTGACATGTTGTATAGTAATACAATCTGGTAATTAGGCAAGTTTAGTAAATGTACATCGAAAGATCTTAGCCTTTTGTGAGGTTACCTTTTCAATACCCTACCATAAATAGATTGAGAGATCATTGAAAATACTTATTTTTGCAGACCATCGTGCGACATAACAACAAACACAGCTAATTCATCATCCATGACTCGCCTGGGGCAGCATGTGTATACATTTAGTAGGTATTGCACCTGGAAGCAATTTACGAAGAATTCTGGGTGACCTTTTTTGTGTACTTCAATTGTTCATGCATATCATCGGTAAAGTGCAGGCTGCAGAGGTAGAATCGATTGGCCCTCACGTCCTTGAAGACATTTTGTGCTCCACTTTCAGTCTCGTCCCCCGCAAAACCACAACATTTAACCCACAACATTTAACCCATCTCCTTACCAAATCGATATCCTTCGGGAATGTATGCAGGACTATGCCAGGACTTTTGGCATGGCCCTTGGAAGGGCAAACAAAAACTATACAAGCAGGCATTCTTGAAAAGTCTGAAAGATCTGTATAAAAACAAAACATAATAAAAACACTGTTTGCATTTGATTGATGGAATTACATCAGAGCTTTCAAGAAAATATTTGTTTTAGTCAAAGGAAAACAAGTGTAACCTAGTCAAATGAACACAGTGATAACTTTCTTGCAGAATTGATTTGTGTTCCCCAAATCGTAACGTTTGACTCGTCCGTTGAATGAAAAGGAAACCTGCTTACAAACATGGACCACGAAAGATTTGGTTCCATTACAAAGGACATTGATGCAATGTACTATTTATCGAGATAAACATACTTGAAACATTAGACAATGGTGAAGTCATTGAGATCAATGAAAACTAAAATACTGGGAAGATTAGGTGTAAGTAGATATAAAATTTGAGATCATCAATCCATGAATATAGAGAAGTAAATGGGTGACCTACCCTTACCTGGACTAACAAACAAGCCGATTCAGCAAGCGGGTGAGCAAGTAGCTGGGGAACAGGTAGCACACTAAAGCAATACCTTGCAGAGCTCCGAGATGTTCTCCTGTAAAATGTCAAGGTGTCTATAAAGGATTAGACAAGTGGGTGTGTATGAGAATGTGTGACACGTTTGTTGCGTGGTCTTGAAGAGGGGAGCCTGGTGACACTGGGTCTGGGGAGGCCATGAGAACAATGGTGACCATGCAGAAGAACCCTTTTGAAGTGTACATGCTGACCCTCCAGCGCCCCGATCACTCCAGGACCCCCACAACAGCCCTAATCCAGTGTGGCAATATATTTTCTGAAAAAAACAAACATTTACCTATCTTATGAAGACCCAAGCAGGCCAGATGGCAGATCAAACCTTTGGGGTGGGTGCCTGGGTGCAGAGTTTGCGGTATAAATGAAAACAAAGGGGAAAAGGTTACAATGCCAATATATTAGCTCATGCGACCTGATTACCCATATTCATGCAAGATTTTATGTGTGCCATTATTTCTGCATTATCAGATCCTGTTGTTTAGTTAGAAAGATGTGTGCTCCCTTGCCCTGACCTTCACACCGCAGAGATGAGCCCAGCTGACCCACGTGTGGCAAGAGCAACGGAGAGACGGCGGCCAATTATCTTGTTTCCCTAATAGTATCAACTGTTCTGTAGGCCCCTCAACAATCCAATGCTAGAATGTGCACCCTAGTCATGATGTCATCAGTGATGCCGTTACATCGATACTGGAGGGGGGATGGATGGGTTTGAGATGAGCGCAAAAGGCCCGAGAGACACACTTATGTGGATTCCAGGGGTGGGGTATTGAAGAGGGGAGCTTGGAAACACCGAGTCTGGGGAGGCCATGAGCACAATGGTGACCGTGCAGAAGAACCCTTTTTAAGTATACATTGTGTTTGGCACCTTGGCCGTTCCCATCCTCCCAGTACCAGAGCAGGGTATAATGGAGTGGGAATGGATTTATGCGGACGAGGTGACCGTGAAAGGGCACCAACCATTCTTTTATGTCCCTCATAAACGAGTGAGCATGTCCTTGATGCACTGAAAAAATGAAACCACTATTTGTATATGATCATTTGGATTTAATTTAGTTTGGTGATGTTGATGTCTCAACAACAAAAAAAACGACAAATTGTATACTTGAGGTTGCAGCACAGTGTGTGAAAATCCCCTGTCCGCAGTCATTCAGGAATTTTGGAGCAGAGGGCTCCAACGACACAGGCGGGTATCACTCGGCGAACGCGGAATCCAAGCCTCCCGTAAAGCCACCATGTAAATGAACAGTAGGCCACCAGCCTGTACCACCTGTGGAAGAGAAACCTACATACTTTAATTAAATGAACTTGATAAGTGTACAACCCTTACTTGAAAATGCACCATGTATTCTATGGCATAGTTGCTCGTACAAAAATTACTTGATGAATAAATGGCATTTATTTGTCAGTGATCAATCAATGTAGGAGAAAAACATTCAATGTTAGTCGTCTCAGTGGTCAAAATGACATCACATGTAGTGTACACTTACTCGTTACTTGGATTGAGAGGGCGAACTGTTGCGCGAAGTTCATGCATAAGCACCATCGTAATCCTCAACACAGAACTTGTGAGGCAGGCTGCCTTGAAGTCGTGCAGCTTGGTAACGCATACGGTGGTGGTGTTCTTCTGATATGTAGGTCGAGCATCCAGAGTTCTCTTTGCAGCAGCAGTTCTCCACCTTGGTTGCCGTTACCTTGCAGCGTTTGCAGGTACACCATTTGGAAACGTCTTCCATGCAACTAGGCTCAGGCTCATGCTCCGGTGATTCATCTTCCCAACTATCGTTCGATTACCCATCGTTTCCGCATCTTTCTCTTTCAGTTACTTCCTCCTCGGAATACTCAGGCTTGTACTGGTAGGGCTGTATTGTTGCCATTATACCACACATTTTTAAATAAAACAGAAGTAACGATTGAAGTCAATAGTAATGCTAGTGTGTATTTGTTCGCAGGGGCCTCGTGCAACGAAGATAGCTGAACAGAGCACAAACTAGTCACAGGCGAGCCAAAAAAAACTATTGAAAGAGCAACTCTGTTGTCTGATGAGAAGGGGTCTGTTTATACTTATTGAGGAAAGAGGTGTCCGGCCATTGCCATGGAGACGCATCAATAGCTTGCGCGCAGAGAACCTTGACACGAGACATGCATTGGCGTTGTGGAAAGGGCCGAGGGTGTCTAGTGATGTCAGCTTCAGGGGAGGGTGATCTAGTGCCGCGAGGGCACTTGAACTTAGGGCGATTGATCACCTGGTAAGATTAGAACAAGAGGACTGCACCTGACCCGTTGTTTTCGTATGTGTAAAAGTGTGGAAAACTAAGGTAATATGCATAGGATTTTTCTTTTTTTTAATGATCGATCACACTATGCTTGAAAACACATGCTCGATCAATCGAGACGATGACATTTTTGAGCGCACTTTCCCTTTAAGGACTAGCTGATAACATGTGTAATCACCCTCTCGAATCAGTTGAGTACGGCTCGATGCAAGGTACAGTAATTTCTCAATTGTTCCCATCCTGAGGTTTTATGAGGGGAAAATAGTCTCAAGAAATCTTACACAGCATTGAGGTGTTGGCATTTGGGATTGTGGAATTTTCACCCTATTTAGAAGGATTGATTTGGAGAAGAGCCCTCAGTGCGCCGAGCTCTATACCACTGCAACCTATTTGATATGAGCTTCCTATTTATTCTTTAACCTCCAGGGCTCACAGGACATATTTATCTTTGTATTCTATTTTAAAACCAAAGAAGGAATCCTTGTTTTACGAATTTAAACCTTATTTAGATGGGAATGGCGATAGATTTGTATTTGACTTTTCCGTGTTTTGTTGCAACTTTTTCCAAAAATGTGGTTTGTCTGAGACTGATCTGATGGTAAATCTGGAGAAAGTTAACCGTTATATAAATTGGACTGACTGGATTGCCTCTCTGGAAGATATGTACAGGTATGAGTCTCTGAAACATTTAAGTCTGGAGCATAAGCGAGTGAGCGATTTAGCACCATATCTTGCTATATATCCAGACTGGAAGATCAGATGTTCCTTCCTAAAATTCTGATGGAACTTGGTTCTGACTACGAAGTACTGGACGGGTATGGTTTCAGCCTGAGCATATCAATTGCAGGGGTTGTAAGAGCAATTGCGTAATACTTTAACTCGTCTAATAACATCATGTAGAGCAGTGCAAGGGAAACGTACAATATACTTCAAAAAGCTTGACAATCTGTAAGTATTGGGGAGCGGGTGTCAGGAATCAGGGGTGGAAGTTATGGAACCGCTGGCGGCACTAGCTAGCGGTTACCTCGCTCTAGTCCTCATCCAATATGGCGGAGGACTCTATGTACTGACTCCGCCTCCCTGTGCGGTGCGTTGTATCTGTGTTTGCTTCTCGCACTCTAACGCTCCGTTGCTCTCTAGTATTTTCCCTTCCATTGGGCTTCCTTAGCCGCCTTAGTTTTCCAACTATATCCAAATCTTGTACAACCTTAGTTTCTCGCTGCATTTCCTTCTTTCGTATTCTTAGGGGGCGTGTACTCCGCTGTTTCACCGCTTCGGTGACTTGCTGTCTTGCTTACCTGGATACTGGGCTCCTCCTACTTCTCTGCTCGACTTCTCACCGTTCCTTCCTTGCTGCCTGCAGCTTTCTCTGTGCGCGGCACTCTTTGCACTGTTTACTACTTACATTTGCCGTCCGGTACTCAAACTTTGCGGCACTCCCTTTCTGTATCTGGTTTATTTATTACTCGGCGGTATCTGCCATCTATTCCTTCCACTGGGTATTGCATTTCGGGTTTCCTTCTTAGGCCTTTTGTTCTCCTTTCCTTTCCTCTTTTTCGTCTATTATCCTGCTATTTACTTACGATTTCCTTGGTGCTATCGAAGGATTCTACCTGCAAGTCTTATTCCGAGCTCTGTCTGGGAAGCTGGTCGCGGACATCTGGTTACTTCCAGTCAGCCTTCGCTATCCACCTTTCTTCCAACGGCCTGGGTTATCAAGGACTACCTCACCTCCTACCATCAAGACCTACAGGGTTTTTTCTGCTTTGGCTTTTTCCCTGAAAGTGAGGCTGGCCCCACTGGAGGCACCCAAGACAGGTTCCCACTACGGTCACGGTGGCCTCTGGAGGGGATAGACCTTATCTCCGCGAAAAGAAGGTCCGGATTTATAAGGACGAGTCATCTAGCAACAAGAAGAAGAAGCTTCCAAAGAAGAAGAATCCTCTCAAGGATCTATCCTCTGAAGAATCCGGTGAGGAGATAGGGGAGGTGGGACCGACGTATGACAGCGGGAAGCTACCTGGGATTGCTGCTTGGCTGGGTGCACGACTTCAACTCTTTTGGCTGTTACGGAATACTTGAACTTGCTGCATTTGGAGTTACCTGATATTGGAATGGTGACCTAGGGAATGCTCCTTACACATGTACTATGCCCCTTTTAAACACTTTGTAGCGATGTACTTGAAATTGGATTAACCTTTGATCTTTTTAAACATTTTTTATTAATTGTTTTTACTGAGCAAAGGTCTTATGAAATATGAATACCTTTTTCTCTTTGCTTTTGTTTTTAATATAAGGTTTGGTATTATATTAAATGTTGAATTGTATGCAATGTGTCTTGTTGTGCTGTATTTTCTACTTTGTTTTTTTATTTATTTATCATGTATGCAATTGTGAAATATGTTAAAGGTTACTCTATAGCCGTATAACAAATCATTTTTTTTTAAAATTAATAATTATCTCAAAAATGGTGGAATTATAAACGGGTCCCCTTTCAACAAACTCCATGCCAAAAGCATAGTGTAAACCTGTGCCCTGCTGCATCAGTATCCGTTCTGCATGCCTGCTCTCCATTGGCACAGAGCAGATTCAGAGGTCATAAGCGCCCTTGTGACAGCAAAGTCACTTAATGATAGGGGCTGCATTTGAAATATGCACCCCGCTTCTCTAAAACCTAATTATAAACAATCGGTGTGGGTATGGTGGATATTAGTTCCCTAAATAATAAAAAAAAACATCAAATGGCTATCATACTTATGTCAGCCCAGTCATGAACAGACTATGGGTATTCTCGCCATACTTGCTGGCTTGCTACACGCGGCAGGGCAGAAGCCTGTGGGAGTGTTCTCTCTTTTCATCCTTTATGTGGTCCGGTAACGTTTCTCTCCAGCAAGACAGCCCCTTTACAGAAGCTGTCCTGGGAAACCGAAATCAAAGTTCTCACCCTACGCAAAAGGACTAGCTTAACACCCAAGGTGCTGCATACCAAAGGACCTTTGATGTTGAGGGTCTGAGAAAGGGATGGGGGGGGTTTAGTGTAGACAGGAAATTTTACAAAGCTCGGCCCTTATTACACCATCTTGTTTCTCTCTCTAACATTACCAGCACTTTGGGTATGATGCAAGCAAGCAAATCCCACTTGTCAAAAGAACAGGAATTGGACCCCTTTTAAAGCAGGCTTGCTTTTGTCCAATCGTCTACAGACTATTGCCTATAAATAAGGGGATCTCCCACTCTTCCTTTGATTCACCTTTGGACCATACATGATATAAGGATTAATTCAGGTGGACCTCGTTTATGAGAGTTCAACCTTTCTAAAGCTTCAGCCATTGAGGTGAAGGAATGCTCCAAGGAGGTGATTGTGCTCCCTATCTTGTCCTAGAGCACATTGGGGATGACTCTTACTGAGGACCAAGACCTTCCCCTCTTCTGCAAATGTCCCTAGGCAGGAAGAAAAGAGACTGAAGGGACTCATTGAAAGATCTACGGACACAGTGTGTGTGTGTAATATATATATGTATATATCATATTTTTCTTGTACACCTTCTTCTTCTTAATTATCGGAAGCGTGGGCGGACCCACGCAGGTGCTTCCCCATCCTATATGATGTGCACTTGTACACATTCTAATACTGCATCTTTCCACTGATGTTCTGTGTTCTACATTTCATGCCCTATGTTCCACACACTCCCACAGAGGTAGAGATATGTGGAACATAATGTATATATGGAACAATGTAATCCAAGATACTACACACCTCCCTTCTTTAAACAAACAATATTTAACTATGTTGAACACACTTATTTGTTGTACACATGACAAGAAATACAATGTGATGAAACATTACTAAAATTAAAATAAGAATTGGTCTTAACCACACTTTGCTGAACTTCCTATATAAACTCAGTTAACGTAATCCTTCAAATATGAGGGCCTCTTACAAACACGTTTGGTGCATATACTTTGTTCATTGCAATTATCTGCTTTGCCTCTCCCTCTCCGACATGACACGCTCTTTTTGCTCTCTTGCAACCTTCTTATTGCCTTTATCCACATTGGCAGTTCTGAAATTGTCCTTTGGACATCTACACACTCTATTCACATTGCACACTCTTCCATTGGACACTTTTACAGTCCCATGAAACCTCTCTACAACCTGTGTGGCAGCTGACCATCTTGAATAATCACTCGTAGCAGTTAGAGGGAGCTTTATCCTTACCCAATCACCTACTTTTACATCACATTCTTTAACCGCCTTTCTTATGTCAATACATTTTTGTTGGTTAGCTGTCTATGCATAATCCTCTTCTCAATCTCCTTAAAATCAATCTCTTTTCTGCACGCTCTACCCAACCACGACGAACACACTTTCGTGTTGTGTTTTCTGCCTCTAAGCATCTCAAAAGTAGAAATGCCAGTAGTGGCATGTGGGGTGAATCTGTGTGCTACAATAGTATCTTCGACAGTTTTTTTTCCAGTCACCTTTACTCTCCATAGCACCCCTAATACTGTTCTTAATCACTTTATTGAATCTTTCAGCAATTCCATTAGTTTGGGGATGATAAATGGAACTGGATTTGTGTTCCACTCCATTGTCATTCAGAAAATTCCTCATTTCCTGTGATACAAGTTGTACACCATCATCAGTGATGATAGTGGTGGGATAACCTTCCAGAGATAACTTTGGAACAAATGTTCTGTACCCATTTGACTGCCACAATTTGTGGGATATATTTACTCAATCAGCAGTACTCCCTCCACCCTCCCCACATTACCAAGCTGCACTTCAGCAGAACCAGCAAAATGGCTCTGCTGGCTCCTGTGAGCACCACTGCCTCACACCAAAACTGCATTTTGCAGCGACAAAAGGACGTATGTACTGTTTTGCCAAGCGCCATGGGGCAAGATGGAACAGGTAGCACCCTGTGAAAGGCTACTAGGGTGTGTTCTTGTTTGTCTTAAAGGAATGGAGTGAAAAAGCAGCGCTGTTTTGCTGCAAGCCAAATTCCCATTGAAAAAGGGAATACTTCACCTTTAAAATGATGCTGCTCTGATGCTATTTTTCCCCTGTTCTTCATCACACTACCTTTATCAAAAAGACCCTGTCATGCCCAGCCATATTCACACTGTGCTCCTTCAGAAAAGAGCCTTATTCCTGAATGGCAAAATGGGCTTTTACAAACCGGAGAAAAAATAATGCCTGCTTTAAAGTACAATGTTGAATGAAAGCTTGTATGTGCCTATTAATGTAAAGGAGTTTGTTGCTGGGGAAACCTATGGGCTGTTTTATTGATTCAGGACAAAATAAAACTGTTAAACTGCATTGGCTGGATTTTGCAAGCTCCCAAAACAGGTTATTCCGGGTGGTCAGAGCTAAAGCTCACCCCCCCCCCTCCAAAAGGGAGGAACCACCATAAAGTTCCAGGACACCTGGTTGATAATTACTAGGTTGGAAAACTTTGACTGACCAAGACAAATAAACTTCAAATACTCATCAGACTTTGGTCTGGGCTGAACCATTTTACAATGGAACTTCTAGGACACGGATGTGCGAAGTGAAAAATCACACCTACTTGTGACTTCGGCAGGAAGTTTAAAAGGAAATCTCTGTGACAACTCTGGTTTGAGGGGGTAGCCTTGCCCATATATGGGGAACAATACTGACATTTGCCTCCAAGGATTATTTATTAATAAACATGTTAGACTTTTATCTCTGCAGCAGGACTTTGCAAAAATGTGAAAAGTTAACCATTTAAATGTGATTTTATAGGCTTTAATTTAAGATGTCATTGACTTCACTGACACATGGGGAATAGAAATGGCAGAGAATTGGGTATTCCACGGAAAGTGTATAGGATGCCACTGTCAAATTTAACACTGATAAGCCTAATAATATATACACGTGTAAAGTTAGATCATTTTAAGTAATATAATTCTCACTGAAAAGCGCAAAAAACTGGTAGAAGGGCGAAACAAGGTCCCACAACCGTGAGGATTGGACTGCTATGCTCTACATACAATATGTAATCTGCCCATGTGATTTGTTAGTGCCACAAATGTAGGAATGTGTAAATTAGATTATGACTGATTTTTGGCAAACGGGACTGTGGGATGGCTTTTTACCTCATAAAATGCAACCTCATAAACCGGGACTCCTCCCCGAGGAGGCAACAAACATTGATTGTCCTATCCGCTTCTTGGAGGTAGGCCTAGCTCAGTTATGCCCATCAAGAATTCTGTGATGTCACCATGCTCTATAAATAAGAGTGGTTGACAGAGCTCCAGACACACAGACTCCTGAATTTCCTGCACCAGAGTTCCTGATCTGCTCCATTCATCTTGCTGATTCCAGATTTCACTATAAGACCAAAGCATTGCTGACCCTTCTCCAGCAAGGCCAAAGCATTATTGTGTGTGCACCCTGTCCTTTCTAAGTGCTAGCACCATCTCTCTTTTCATTTCTGTTGGGTGTAAATCCTAAGACCTTAGTTATATTTTGATTAATGAAACTAATTTCCAGTTAAGGTTGAGCACTGGGGTGATAAGGTTGACCTCGCGAATCAACCTCGGAGCTTACTGTGTTCCTCTTTAACAATAGAGTCTAGATAATTTAGTTTAAGTAACACTTGCCTTTCTTTCAAAACTGAAGTTTTCATTTCAACTGTTCTATTTTTCCTAAAACTGAATCTCATCCAAATATTCAGCTACCACCATTCTTTCACTTTGATATTGTCCCTGTGATATGCATCTGTCCCCCAGACCAAACTGCGATTTTCAGTATTTCACCTGTTTTTATAAAAAAATGGTTGGGTTATTTTAAACGGGAATTGAGAAAATTGCAACTTTCCAAAGTGTCATTCGGCTGCAGCATGTTCTACCTTACCACTCATTTTCGAATTGTAGGCTTCTTGTTGATCTATTGCATTGTGATTGCTAGTGTTTCTGCATTCCTGTTGTAGGGAGAAATCATATTTGCCTCACACATTTAACCGCACATTCATTTTTTTATTTGTCCATTTCCGAGTATCATTTCATGCCTTTGCAAAGTGTTTAAAATCTGTTTTTGCCTCTCATTCTGTGAGGGAAGGATTTTGATTCTGTTTTCTGTCCCTTATTCCTGACTACCTGCTGCTTCTTTCTATCCACTCAGAATCTGATTAATTGGGGGTTGAGGGAACGTTGCAGGGTGACACCTTACCTTGGGTGCTATTTATCCTAATTCAAAAAGTGCTCCTATTCACTTATGCTTTGTATATGTTCTAGGAGAAGGTTAACCAAGTACATTGCTTCCATTTTCATTGTAATTCTCACCCCATTGGTGATTGCTGCCCCATATTAAAATTGTATGATTTCCTTTGAATTTTAAAAATAAATAAAATGTTGCATTTTCACCAACCGGCCTGGTTCATGGTCCATTGTGACCCCGGTATTTGAAAAAGGGGGTGTGAGACGAGTTGTTTACCATCTCAAATTGAAACTGCATAAAATAAAAAAGGCATCTCAATTGAGCGCTACATACTAGGCTTGAGACCAAGGTGTGTGTCGCCTGATTGAAATACTTAACTCCATCTAGACAATGAATACCATACAATACCTTAACATGCGATTACTTCTTACTGGTCCCACAATGTCTAAACCTACTCTTTCCCACGGTATGGCCGGTATAGACCTAACTGATAGGTTCCTGTCTTGCAATGTACGTTTTGGCAGAATCATCACAGCTACAACATTCTCTAATTAATCTTTCTATTTCCAAGTGCATGCCAGGCCACCAATGATCCTGCCTGACAAGTTGTTTAGTTTTTGTCATTTCCTGATGTCCCTCATGTGCTATTTCCAATATTTTGCACCTTACTCCGGTAGGTGGATACAATTTGTCACCTCTCAAAACCAGATGGTTATTCAAATACAGTTCATCATACACATGTCTGACAGCCTCAGGTAAGTCACCTTTCCTGATTTCATTACTTTTCAACCCAACTTCAGTACACTTCCTTATTTTACTGAGTCCTTCCTCAACACCATGGCCTTTGCCCACTCGTCCTCTCAACTTCCTGATTTATATTCAATATTTCCTCATCACTGTTATCATCTTCATCATTATCTACAAAGTTTGTCAATCTCGATAGTCAGCACATTTATTCTTGACACCAGGAACAAACTCTATATCCCAATTATATTCTTGCAAATTTGACACCCATTTTCGGATTCTTGTCGATGCCTTATCCAAACTTTTCGTAGTCAAAATTTCTCTGAGAGGCTTGTGAACCGATCTCACAACAAACTTCGTTCCCCAAAGAAATGGACAACCTTTTTCAACAGACCATTTCACTGTTAATAACTCTCAATGGTTGAATAGTTGCACTCTGCTGCCTTTAAAACTCTCGAAGCAAATACAATTGGGTATTCAATTCCACCTTCCATTTGAGAGAATACAGCACCCAAACCATGATTACTTGCATCAGTGGTGAGACTGCTCTTCTTATTGAAATTAAAAGACTTCAAAGTTGGTGCACAGTTGAGATCTTTCTTTATCATTAAATGTCACATTCTTCTTTGCAAACTTCCTTATATGAAAACTTTTACTTGCCAGATCCGGAATAAACTTTGCATAATATTCTGCCAGACCCACAAATGAGAATCCTATCTTTAGTATCTGGACTGGAAAAATGTAGAATGGGGTTTACCAATTCTTCCTTGGGTTTTATGCCTTTGTCAGAAATGGAATGTTCTAAATATTGTATAATATTGATATTTTATTTCTATCGTCCTCGTACACAAGTGTTTCATAGCGCGACAAGGCACGGGAGGGGAACAGGGGAGAAAATAACGACGATCTTACTAGGCCCAGTGACATTGAGAATGCGCAAGTGCATGGGAGAGGGAAAGAGGAAAAGTGCATGGAAGGGGGGAGAAGTGGAGAGTGTGGAGCAAAGGAGAAACGGATACATAGTAATACATAAATAATAAAGGCAACAAACAGTGGTAGTACAGCCAGCAATTGGCAAGTGCTGGGTTTCAGACAGCAGACAGGGTAGGTCTGATAAGTGCAGGAAGAAAAAAAAGAGTGGGGACTGGATGGGTACAGATGCAGACCCAAGTGCAAGGCGTGGCCCGGAGGCAGTGCGGGAGGGTGGCTGGGTGAACAGGTACCTGGGCCCAGAGAACAGAGGGCGGCCAGGTGCACGGTGTCCAGAGAGAACAGATCAGCGGGGGAGAGAAGGCGGAAGCAAAGAGGAAGGTCTTGAGGTGCTTCCGAAACCGAAGATGATTCTCCTCATGTTTTAGAGTGACAGGGAGGCTTTTCCAGAGGGAGGCCCCAGCCGAAGACAGAGATCTACCCCCAGCTTGTTTCTTTGAAAAACGACTGACCCTGAGGGAGTTGGAGGAGCGAAGAGCTTGAGAGGGGAGGTATTTGTGCAGGGATAGCTGAAGGTATTTTGGACCTAGGCCCCAGAAAGCCTTGTGGCAATGCAGATGGTTTTGAATTTAATTCTTGCATCCACTGGGAGCCAATGGAGGGATTTCAGAGCTGTAGATACGATCCCAGGGCTTGAAGCCAAGGACAAGTCTTGTAGTCCTGTTCTGGATTAGTTGTAAAGGGCAAAGAGTAGAGGCAGGTAGATTTAGAAAGAGGCTGTTAAAATAGTCCAGCCTAGAGAGAACCAGAGCTTGGAAGACCATGAGTTTCTGGGGGAAGGAGAGGAAAGGCAGAGTACCTCCCTGTGGAGCTGCAGTAGGAAGTTTGACTTTTTAGAGACATCAGAGATGTGGGCGGAGAAGGAAAGTGTGGAGTCAAAGAATACCCCGAGGTTCTTAGCCTCGCAGGTGGGGGTAGGAGGACGGCAAAGGGAGGCTGGCCAGAGAGTGAGGGGAAAGGATGGTGAAGGTGTGCCAATGAGGAGGATCGCTGTCTTGCTGGCAATCGGACAAAGATCATTGGCAGCACACCAATCTTGAATGGCAGTTAGGCAATCAGAGATGAGCGAGGGAGAGCAGAGGTGGCTGAGGGCAGCCTGAAAATGAGTTGTCATCAGCGTAGCACTGGTTATTTGAGCAGAAAATGGCAATGCAGTGGGCGAGAGTTGCCAGGTATTGGTTGAAAAGCCAGGGCAAGAGGTTAGACCCCTGGGGAACACCACAGGTAGAGAGGAAGATAGATGATAGGAAGTACCCAAGTTGGACCTGAGAGAGTTGATCAGAGAGGAAAGAGGTCAGCCAGGCCAGAGCCTGATCAGTGATACCCAGGTTATCACGGAGACAGTTGAGCAGGATGGTATGGTTGACCGTGTCGAATGCAGCAGAGAGATCGAGGAGGATGAGGCCAGAGGGAATGTTGGGAGAGCAGATGTTCAGGAGATCAGTTTCCGTGCTTCTGGCAGCTCTAAAGCCAGACTGGTGGTCATGGAGACAGCCAACAGAATTGGAATGAAGGTTAAGCTGAGAGATGGTCAACTTTTCCAGGAGTTTGCCTAGAAAGGGATTCATGGAAATTGGGCGATCGTTAGCTGGACAAGAAGGATCAGCTGTGGGTTTCTCGAGAAGAGGATCCATACGGGAGTGCTTCAGAGGGGAGGAGAAGGATCCTGAGGCAAAGGTCAATGTGGTCCTTGATGGTTTTAAAGGAACAAGGATGACCCTGTGTTGACGCGGCTTTCATAGATCGGACTTGTCTAGCGACCTCATCAGGGGAGAAAAGGGGAAAGGACGAGAAGGAGGGTGGGGGGGTGGCTGAAGGAGAGTCAGCAAGCCCAGACGGAGAGGGGAGAGGAATTTACATTTCTCCTTACTAAGGGTGAGACCAGCTTCTGGAAAAACATCTAAGACTTTCCATATTCTACTATCATGTTCCTTTTGTTCTTTCCCATAAACTAGAACATCATCTTGAAAGCAAAGTGCACCTTGCATATGATGGAATAGATGATACTCACACGCTGAAATACAGATGCTGCAGATATTAAACCAAAAGGCATCCTTCTACATTTGAATAAACCCTCAGTAGTAATAAAGGCTGTAACATTCTTGGATCTGGGATGTAACATAATCTGATGATATGCTGATGAGATATAAAGTACTCATTATTTTGGCATCTCTTACAGTTCCTAGCATTTGCGTTATATTGGGCAGGGGAAGTCTGCCCAGAATTACACACTTGTTAACTGACCTACGGTCATACATACACAACTTAAGTTTTCCATTTGATTTGTGTACTATAACCAATAGTGACGCCCATTCAGCTGATTCTACCCTTTCAATTACTCCTTGTGCTTCCATTTTTTCATGTTCTTCTTTCACAGCACTCTTGATTGCTAAAGGAACTGGCCTGAGCTTTTGTACTACAGGAACTGCATCACTTTTCATACGAAGTTCATGCCTAAAATTCTTTAAACATCCCAGTTCATTGCAAAATACTGGGTGATGTTCAAAATGTTCAGATTGCCTTTCCTGATCCACTGCATATGCCATCTCTTCGGCACTGGGATCCAGTTTTATCTTTAATCTCATTTGATGAGACCAGCTTAATAACGAATGCATTCCTTTCTTGGATACATATACTTTCCCTTTTGCTGTTCTGTCTTTGAACTTCATAGTTGACCCAAACCACCCTTCTAACTCAATACATTTACCACCATAAGCAACAGGTCTCACATCAATCTCCTTCAAAGCAGTACACAATTTAAAGTGTTTTTCGAACATTACTTTGGGCAATAGTGTGTACTTGGCACCAGAGTCAATGGCCATTTTAAGTGTTAAACCACCAATCTGTATGTTTGCCATAGGTTTTTCACGATCAGCATCTTGATCTTCCACTAGCTTGACTTCTGAGTCCTCAATCAAAAAGGTGCATTCCGCAACTTCCTCACATAGTTCCTTGATGCAGTCTCTATTTTCAATGTTTGTTTACAACAATTTGGCAAATTGCCTTTTCTATTACATCTACTGGAAATTACTTTCATAACAGGACACTTTACACTGCCGGCCAGATGATGCATGCTGTAACATCTTCTGTTGTCATTGGTATCTCTTCTCTCCATGAACTTGGCACCCATTTAAAAAAAAAAATAATTAAAAAAAAAAAGAAATTCAATACAGAATCTTATTTCATAAATTGTCTCCTTTTTGTTATGTTCTTTTGCTGTATTGCTAAAACCTCTGGCAATTTTGATAGATCTGACTTATTTTCTGTTTCTGCTCTTTTCTCAAGTTCTTTCACACATTTATAGGTATGTTCTACATCTTTAGCAACTCTAAGAACTTCTTCCAGATATGGATTTCCTTTGGACCATAACGCCTCTCTAACTTTGCTATCATTGCAACATAGATTGAACACGCAAGCGTTCATCATAATTGTTACCAAACTCACATTATGTTGCTAATCCACGCAAGGCTGTTCTAAATTGTTCAACTGTCTCCCCAACTTCTTGTTTGCATTTACCAAAATGGTATTTTTCCAGGACAATACTTAGGATGTTAGATCTACATTATGAAAAATCTAACACATTTCTCATATTCTGTAAGTCCTGATGCCTCTTGATCAGATAGGGGTGGAAGACTCTCAAATTGTTCTTGCCCATAGTTTCCCAAACTGTGTATGTGTATGAGTAAACGCTTTCCTTTCATTTGAGAAATGTATACCCTGGGCTGCAAGAACATAATGATCAAAAAAATGTTTCCATCTCTTCCATGGCAACCTCGGCTCTCCATTTGTATCCAAAAAATTATCTGGTGGTGGTATGCTCTGCATTCCTGATGGTTGAATTGTATTTTGTATTGGATAAATGGAGTGTTTGTTCCACTTGTTCAGAAATGCTGGAAGTTTGCAATCTTGAACTGTAGGGTTTGCTGTGGTATACACTGGTGAGGGTAAAAAATGGTAATATGATCAGGTAGGTTGTATTTTCAGGTACTTGTGCCTGAAGGAGCCAGCCAATAAAGACCCCCAGATCACAGGATGTATTTACCAGTGTATGCTGAATTAGCTCACTCCTCTGTGCATCTCCCTATTTCTGCTTTTCTCTGAACTCCTGGTGACTGTCCCTCGCATTCTTCCAAGCCAGACAAATGCCTCTTCCCACTATCCACACTGCTTTCTTCATTACACTGTCCTATCTGATCATTTCCCCACATGCCATAGAAATGGAAGAGCGATTCCACATAGAACCACTGCTTTCATTTCTATCTGCAGTCTGTTAATAAAGGAAAAACCGACTAGCACCCTGAACGTGTGCCTTGTGGTAATGACAATAAGCACCATATTCGGTGGAAGCCTGCACCCTCATCGAGGTCATAGCGTCACTCTGGGTTGGTGGGACATTATTTCTTGACTAAAAAAGTGAATAGCTGATTTGTTTCACGTGTGTGTGGCAAAAATCAAATTGGCACTATGGAGATATGGGGACTCATAAGCCTGATTGTTTTTTTTTTTCTTTCGCTCTTATCACAATACAAACAACGTGTGTGTTTTCAGCAATGATTTTGGCATGAAATTGCTGATTAACCATGGCCAAATCGTTCAGGGTTGTTCAGTTCTAGCTGGATCAGGTGAACTTTCATGGACAAGATGGAGGAAAGCCTTTTTGCTTTTTCCAATGTAAAGTGTCTTGTAACTTTAAACTGTACCGTGTGTGTAGTGAGAAAACCTATTTGAAGGAACACAAACACATTTTTATTCAGTGACACTGCATTGTTACAGGGTAATTATGGTTTCTCAACATAAAACAAGAAAATGCCACACATTCACTACATATTCCAAAGCAACTATGACCCAGCACCCCCATTGTAAAAACAACTGTAACTCCGACACTGCACTCACTCCCCATGAAGTCCACCATTGTGCCGAATGCCTGGGAAATTGGATTTTCAATTGCGTTTTTGCTTTGCGTTTCCGCCCCCTATCGAATCCAATTTCAAGGGATCCTAGCTCATTTTGGGTACGCCTATTTCCCTTTTGTTTTTTAGGCACCAGTGTTTGTATCCGTTATCATCCTCATTTGCAACCTAGGCATTTGGAAAACCTCTTCCCGTAAAATTTGAGGGTAAAATCGCACCTACCATTGAATCCTTCAGTTGTAGGAATTCGTGCTCTTGCTGGAGGTGGGACTCTGGGAAAGAAGTGTCCATCTACTTCCCTCCCAACGTCCCTCCTTGTTTCCTGCTGCTACTTGGGTCAAGAAGCAGAGAGGTGAGTTTAATAGTGTGTTGAGTGAATGTGTATGTTTGAACGTGGTGTGCGCAAAGGGGATGGCGGGGTGAAGCGTCTGGCAGGTGTGCAGGGTTGCCAGATTGTTCTCTTTCTTGCTTAGTGGGCTTTCCAAAATCCTGTTTAGGGGTGGGGGAAATAAGCGTGTGCGAGGTGCTCAACTTTGGGCCACATTTGGATATTTTTTCTTCACAACACCACATTTTCTGTACAAACACAAAACCTGGGATGTGGGAAATGCTT
The DNA here is from genome assembly GCF_040938575.1 of Ambystoma mexicanum. NCBI lineage: Eukaryota > Metazoa > Chordata > Amphibia > Caudata > Ambystomatidae > Ambystoma > Ambystoma mexicanum. Next base: position 896,225,774 of record NC_090939.1, read on the forward strand.
ACTTTCAGGTGAGTCGAGTACATAGACTGCAGACGAGGTTGGAGGATTGAGAAATGTGGGGGATTGGCAGGTTGTTCAATGATCACGGGCCCGCTGTCACAGATGGCCTCAAGAAAAACAACTCCCAGATATAGATCATTGTTTAAAATAAATTAAAAATAATGTAAATCGGTAAAGTTACTAATGACCATCTCTCTAACCTAGGGATGGCAGTCCTATGCTAACCCAGGCGTCCCTCGACCTTGGGCTGCGCCTAGTGACTGGTATTCCCTCATCTAAAGGCTATCTGTCTTTTCATGATGGCCTAAAGCAAACGCCTTTGGGATCAAACTAGGTGACAATTAGTCTGTGTTTGTGTCGCTCTCTCTCTCCTGCTGCTTGATTTCTCTCTCTCCTGCTGCTTTCTCTCTCTCCTGCTGCTTTCTTTCTCTCTCCTGCTGCTTTTTCTCTCTCCTCCTGCTGCTTTTTCTCTCTCCTCCTCCTGCTTTTTCTCTCCTCCTCCTGCTTTTCCTCTCTCCTCCTCCTGCTTTTTCTCTCCTCCTCCTGCTTTTCCTCTCTCCTCCTCCTGCTTTTTCTCTCCGATATCTCCCAGTCCCTCCTGACTACTACTCTTCCTTCTCCAGACCACTGCTACTGACCCTTCTCCACACCATTGCTACACTTCCTCACACCACCACTACTACTGCTAGTCTTTTCCTCAGTCAACCCCCTTTCACTCACTCACACATTAGACACACACACCATAGTGTCGTATACTTCCACCACCCCCCAATACTTCACCTTTTCTTTAAAGCACTGTCCTTCTGATCCTTTGGTCCACTTCCACCTCTCTGACTCCACCCAAACAACCAACACTTTCCTGTGCTGTCTTTTTATCTTCTGTATCCTGCCCGTTTGGTTCGACCCTTCTGGCACCCTGTGTGAGGCTTCAGCAATGCGAGGCGGACAACTTTTGGATGATTGTTCAAGATATGGCATTTTATTAAATTTGAAAAGTTATCAAATTCCTCACTATCTGTACTCTGACGAGGATTTCCCTGCCTAACAACACTAAGGAAAAATAATATAACACAGGATGTTTGGCCCTCGCACTTAAATATCAAATACCAAATACACAAAGAAAATATATGGTAATTCAAATAACATCAACAATGATATTCACAGTCTCCTTTGATAACCTCTTAGTAACTTGGGTGAATGCCTTTCCCAAGAATTCAAGGTAAATTCAGCTTCAATGTTCAAGAAAAAGAAACTCTGAAATGCATGTCTCAATTCTGCTATTGATGTTTCAATGTCAATGTAAAGTTTTGTTAACCAAAGTTCCAACAACAAAGCTTTTCTTCTTGGTGAAATAAGGACTTTCCACTTCGTCACAATAGCATCAATGTTTTGCCACCACTTCCAGTTCTCCAAGAAGACTTGCCACAGTTCAAAAGAAATACAACTTCTGTAGATGTTAGCGAAACACAGGTTTTGGTTAACGGTTGATATGGTTCTCTTTATAAGATTGTGAGTCACAGTAGGTATCTTTGTCAGGATGACTTCACAGCACTTCTACTTCCACTACTACAACTTCAGCTTCTACAAATGTTTACCATGAGGGCATACTCCATGGCCTCAAAATAGTCCACCTTCATTTGTGCTACTGAAGTCCTGCATCTACTGACAACCAAATACACCACCACATTTTTAGTACTTTGTGACACAGCTACAGCTTCAATACTTTGTAACTTGAAACAGTTTGACAAGATTCACTTTCATATACTTTAACCTCTTCAAATAGGCAAGGCACTCTTCCTTTAAACAGAGGGGCAGCCTCTTTGTCTTTCTTGTCTGTCTGGAACAACGCACCACTACAACTTCAGTGTATTGTACGTTTAAACAGTTTTCAAGTAGAACAAGATTCACATTTGTGCACTTCAACGTCTTCAAGTAGACCAGGCACTCTTCCTCTGAACCTTCCTTCTCAGATGGGCAGCTTCTTTGTCTTTCTTGTCTATTTTCAACCAACAAAGTTTCCTTTGGAACTCTCTTCTCTCTTCGTCTACAGTCTTTGGCAATATAGGTTGTATCCACTTCAAAGAATATTTATAATGAGATAGTTTCACTTCACCAACCTTGCCTTTATCCCGTTGCCTACTGTTAGCCATAATAATTACCCAGAAGCCTTGTTGCCACTCTATTGGCTTCAGGTAATGCGTGCACACTGGTATCTTAGGCAGTGCTGAAGTTCTGTTTGGCTCACCGTTCTGTTCAAACTGTTCTCGGGTTTTGGGAAAGGCTAGTCTCAGTTTCAATTGGGGAATACCTGATTCACTCTTGGCTTGGGCACTGCTTGCTCTCTTCAAATAACAAAAATTTAATACGACTTATTTTTGTAAGCAATTGTCTGCATAATGATTCAGAGGTCGTAATTCGGCACACGCGACCACTTCTTCAGGGATTTTACTAGTTTAAAGTTTAACAATTGTTTTTCGTACCGTTTGCTCTTCACGCGAGTGAAAGAGAAATTACCTGATCACACACGAGTGCTCCATATAAAGTGTCCCATTGTTAAGACTAACAACTTTGCCTCACTTCTATTTTTACGCAAGTGATTATTAAGCTGGATACTTTTGTCAGCAGTGCTTGCGCAAGGATCGGAACACCAGGTTTAACTCACCGGATTCAATAAGTCCTTTCTCCACGTGTTGCACAACTTCTACGACTTCTGGCTTCCCTTGGGGCCCAAACCCTTCCTCGCTGAAGGTGTCTCCAGTGCGGCCATTGAGTTAAGGAGCCCTTCTCGTTTGTGAGATCCACGGCTTCACGATAGCTGCTCACCACGGTCTCCGACATGCTTCTTGCTGTGCACTCTCTGTAATTGGGCTTTAATGTAAGCTATATATTCGCATCCTCCTTCTTGCCAGATCTTAAAGGTGTTGATCCGGTATGCTGGTGAGAAGTCGCTGTTGTGGTGAATTGGCGTGGTGGGGCCTGGAAATGAAGTTAACTCTAACCTTTGCACAATTGTATCCCACACTTTAAAAACGGTGGTTCTAGATGGCAATTAGTGTAGGCCTAGGGGGCAATCTCGACGTGTCACTCGCAGCATACATCGCAGAGGCCGCCCTGCAACCCACTCCTGTACATGCTTCTACTGCTTAGTGGACTGCTGATCCGCCCAGTCATGGAGAACTCTTAGCTGAGTTGCTTGAATGTATTTGCAGAGGTTGGAGAGTGCCAGCCCGCCCTCTTGTCTTGGGCTGTACAGCGTAGCAACCGCTATCCTTGCGGTTGGGGTTCTTTCAAACAAATGTGCTAATGTTCTTTTGGAGGCCTTCTACCACCCTTCTTGGGGATATATCATATTTTATTTGTATCGCTCTCATACACATGTGTTTCAGAGCACAAAATCGGGATCCCTATTAGTAATGTCTGAAATGGGTATAGGAGTTTTGGCAGGACCATCATCTTGATGATGCTACTCTGCCCATCGAGAGCTCCTGCACACTCAATTTGTAAAGGTTCTTTCTAATCTCTGTTAGAGTGCGTGGGTAGTTTGCTTCATATAAACCACTTGCTCCTGCCGTAAGATTTATCCCCAGATACCGAATGACTTGCACTTAAACGGGGATATCTTGGTTATACCATGTAGCTCTGCATCGACTAGGGAGATGTTCAGCGCTTTACATTGGTCTATAATTACCTTGAAACCTGATACGGCCCTGTACCTATTCAGGAGCTTGAGTATCTGCGAGAGAGAGTCTTTTGGTTTCGACAACGTTTAAGAGTATTACATCTGCATATAATACTATTTTGTGCCCTGCCCCGCCGTACCTGATCCCATGGATACCCTCGTCCCTCCTGATCAATTCTGCTAATGGCTCCACCGACGGGGCGAAGAGTAGTGAGGACAGCGGGCATATTTGCCGCATTCCTCTGCATACTTGGGAGAGGGGTCTGTTGACCGAGACCATACCCACTGCAGACTTAAATAGGGTTAATATTCCCTTTATGAATTGGTCACCCAGCCTGAATTTGCATAGCACCTCATGGAGATAACCCCACTCCATCCAACCATGCCCTCCCTCTGTATCATATTAAACGGCACATGAAGTGGACCCAGCAGTTCCCTAGCGTTGGCTTTATAGAAATCTGGTGCCAACTCATCGAGCCCCAGGGCCTTTTGCGTTTTGAAGGAGTTGATGGCCTTGAGGATCCCATTTAACCCTTTTCTCTCTCTTCGCTGCTGTCTGTTTCGGCAGCTTGCAGTTATTCAAGAACAAGTGATATTATGATAATCCGGAGACTCGGATGGATATATGTTTTATAAAAGTCATTGTATATTTTCTGCTTCTCTTGCTCCATGTCATCTAACCTACCCTACTTCGAGAGCAGCTGCCCAGCCTTGCCTTAACAAAGCGCACTTTAAGCTTCGAGGCTAACAGTTTGCTCACCTTGTTTCCGTGCTCATAATAAAGCTGCTTTATCTTTAGGAGAGTGAATTCTGCTTGATTTCCCTCGATCGGATTGATCCGTCTTCTGAGTGTCTGCAAATCTGTATAGACCTTTTCGGGAGCCTGTTTCCCTGTGCTTCCCTTTTGCTTCCCTTTTGCTTCCTTCAGTTGTGCCAATTTGGATTGTAGTTCTAATGCCCGTGCCTTCCGGAGGCCCCCCCCTTTTGCGATCATCACACCCCCAGTGTACGACTTGCAGGCCTCCCAGCGCAGTCTCCCGAAAAAAGTGCCAGATCTCCTCTCAAATCTCTTGCTTGCATACTGGGTCCTTGAGAATGGAAGTGTTAAGCATTCAATAGGTGGTCTTAAATTCTTTTGGCAGCGGCTCCCAGTCTTTCACATCCGGTGCATGGTCTGAGTAAGTAAACACACCAATCTCTGACCTCACCCCTATAGTGCTATGTTGTCCGATCATGATGTAGTCTAAACTGGAATAAACCTTTTGCACATGCGACTAGAATGTAAAGTCGCGTCCTGTGGGATTCCACTGTCGCCAGCCGTGAACTAGCCCCGCCTCTTCCAGTCCTTCAGAAGTGCTTTAGATGGTTGTGCTGTACCCATGTAAGTGCCTCCTGAAATATCCAAATTGGGTCAAAGGTCAGATTTAGCAAAACATGCCAGTTCCTTTAGTACCGCACCACACAATTCATTTTGGTTGAGGCAATGGTGAGGAGGGCTCCTTCAATCCACCCTCTTATAAAGAGGCACCTTCCCTGTTTGTCCGTTTTTGATTTTTTCTAACTGAAATTGGACTGTTCTTTGCACTAGTATACAAGCCCCTTTTGGTTTTTTTTTTCTTGGCACAAGTGAAAAATTGGTGCAGGAATTCTTTTGCGTGAAGTCTACCCGTATCTTTGCGGATTAGATATGTTTCTTGCACGCATGTTACGTCTATTTTTAGACTAATAACCTCCCCGAGTAATCTGCATCTTTTATGAGGGGTATTCGGGCTCCTCACATTATGTCAAGAGTTTGAATACCAATGCCATATTTTTGGCATCGCTGGGCACTGCTGTGAACCAACCTCCCCCCGTTTAGCCTCATCCCACCCAACGACACAAGCCGTGGCTATGGACCGCCGCCCACACCCTTGCTCTCCCCATCCCCGTCCCGCACACCCAGAACCCAACAGGGGCAAATTCTTGAGGTGATCCGCTCTTTGCCCTCCTCCGGACTCTCTGGTAGTGAATGGAACAAGCACCCCAGATCAACACCATCCAGGGAATAACTGCATTAATTGATACCGACCACCTCTTGCCTGGTTCTTAGCTAATTTCCGACAATTGTAAGCGCCCATCTCCAATGTTAAGCGGTCTGCAAGGGAGTCTGTGTTAGGAAAGATTTCATAATTGTAGGGAATTTTCCTTCCATGTGGCAACCCCTAAACTTTTTGCTATTGTTTTTAACCTTGTTCTTGACTTTGCCAGAGAAGTACAGCCTTCTGCCGCACTTCTCTGGGCTTTCGCTCCTTTCTTACGGGGAAACTGACATGCCCTTAAGACAGTCAGTACCGGGGAACGTGGTTTCCCGTAGTTTCTTTTATCGTGTCGCAGCTTTAGTGCAACACGACACAAGAGGGCACTGTAAGCTAAGTTACAGCTCTCTTGGGTCTCTAGCCTTCTACAGGCCCTAGATACTCTTTTAGGATGGTATTTGATCGGTGCAAGTCATTCAGGGACTGGAATGGTGGCAGCGATCGTTTTGTTTATTTTGAGCTCCTTTTGGCGTTCTGAGCACGTTTTTGCACTGAACCCAAAATGGTGGCCTGGCTCCCAAAAAGGCCAGGCCGCGAGGCTCCTTTGTCCGTCTTGCTCCCGTCACCTTCCCCAGGTCCGGCGACCCAGGGCCTTCCTTATTTGGGCATGTACTTTCCCGCGAAACGTGGTTGCTTTCGCGGGCTTCTACATGTCGTTTGTGTGCCTCCAGGGTGTGGGCTGGGATGTCTGGTCCCAATACACATCCTGGGTGCCAGAGAGTCTAGGGTGGTGTGAATGCCTGGGACCACCGTGGTCCGTGATTGGTCCACGTATGGTATGTGTTTTGATGAGCAGATCTCCCATTGGCTCCCCTCCGTTTTGGCGCGAAGGGAACCGTGGATAAGAGGGGGCTGGAAACACCACTACCATGTCGATCTCCTGAGTTCTCACGAACGAAGGAATATAGGAGCCAAGTATCCTGCAACTACGAGGCTGGACCGAGGAATCGCTGGTGACCCGCTGAAGGAATCCTCCTTTGCACTGCTGTCGTCCTGTGAAACCCTTTCCTCCTTGGATCGAACCAGAAGGCCTGTACTGGTGCTTCGACCTTTGGAATAGCAGGAACAGCTATTCCCGGCATCTTCAACCATCTCCTGCCAAGTAAGCCTTCGGAAGCGTCCCTGGGCCATCCAGTTGACTGACCAGCTTACAAAGGAGTTTGGCTCTGCAACCGCCGCCAGGTTGTGTTGTATTGCGAGTCCTTGTCCCTCTCCCACGCTTCGTACGCTTGGCGTTCCCAGGTCTGAAGGGAGGAGGGTTCATTTGGCTCGAATACACACGGCCGCTCCGTTGTCCTGTGCGGCAACAAAACTGTGCCGGTTTCGTCGATTGGGACGTCTTTTTGCTCTACACGACTACAAAGCGTTCCCTGCTCTTCTGAACCTGCCAGCTGCTGAAACTATCGTGGAGGAGCCTGGGTCTGCTTGCTTCGGGGACCGGTGAGTAGTATATCTAGGATCTGGTCGCCCTCCTGCAGTATCCCATTGCTTTTCCCTGCTGTGTAAAAACAGCACCCTTTTGCCGCGCTCGCGCTCTGCTTCTGCCCGCTGTGGAGGCTGCGCTTGAGTTGCGGAACCTGTTCTTCTTCTGCTGGGCACTAACGTGAACCGCCTGACTTCCTCCGAAGAGCTTCCCCTTGTGCCCGTCGGCACCGGCGTGGCAGGTACTTTGAGCACAAGGCTCCACTCTTCGCAGGGCTCGGACTTCCATCTAGTTAGGTGCCTATGAAGGCGAACTGAGTCGAAAGCATTATCGCACTGCCTGTTTTCCTTTCCTTTCAGGTGGACTACATATTTCGTGCTTTAAACGCTTGCGACTGTGTATTTGTATATATATTGTGTTGATATGGTATGTGTTGGTTTAATATTGTGATATTGTGATTTTCTCGCTACGGTCATTATTTTAAAGGCCTTAAAATAAATGTGTATCTATTTTTGATATAACAACTGTTTGGAGTAGTTTGTTAGCGCTCTTGCTTTGTGTGCTCATTGCGGGCTTCAGTCACCCTCACCCCTCTTGAGACCTAGTCTTGACCGCCGCGATCGCTACCTTGATTGGTCTGGCTTGTCCAGAGGTTACCCTGTTCCAAGTAATTAGGTTGGCCTTCTGAACTTCTGCGCCACCAGGACAGAGTTCAGAAATCCGTCTTAACAGTCTGCGCCGCAGACCAGTAGACCAATGAATGTTACTTATGCTGTTGCGTCCGCTCTCCAACTGCAGCCCCAGGACCTGGGCTGCCTCTTCGGGTGTCGTGCATCTTGTTTCCCGAGAGTTCCATGTGAAAACAAACTCAAAGGCGAAGGTCCATCTATAGCGGACCATATCCTTCTGCAGTTTTAAAATAAGGGCTGCTATGTTCTGAAATAAAATGCAGGCGTGCCTTGGAAATTCAAGGTTCCTATCTTCCTCGTGGCGTGGAAGATCTCCTCTTTCATGGTGTATGAATGAAATTTCATGATTACCTCGGCTGGGCTCTGTGGTTTCCTCTTTTTGGGCTCACCTGATGGATGCGATCTAGGGTTATTCCTTCAGCTGCCACCTCAGGAACCACCGCCCTGAACACCTGCTGTACCCACTCACGAAGGTCCGCCCCTTCCACTCCTTCTGGGGCACATTGTATACGCAGGTTATCCCTCAGGTGTCTATTCTCCAGGTCCTCTATAGTAGTCACTACAAGAGCCATGTCTTTTTTGGTGCTAGCTAACTTCTCTTATAGATGCAGTACATCCTGCAGGGACTGCAGCAAAGTGTCAGTGTCACCTACTCTGGCGTTGATTTGTTTCGTATCGGCTATTTATTTTTGGTGTTTGATCTCTTATCAGCTTTCTGTATTGCGCAAGTTCTTCTTTGAGCTCTGTTTCAGACTTTGCAGACAGTCAATGAGATCCTCTCTAGAGAGCCCCATTGGGGATGATTGTGCTCCCTTCTCCATTGCTTGCCGTGGTCTCTGTCTCTAACCCCAATTTCCTTGCTTGCTTTTCTCCTGAGGGTTTCTCCGGTGCCAACCACAGCTTGCTCAAGGTTAGGTTCTGCATGCCCCTGCGCATCGCCCTGCGTTGTGGCATCAGCTGCTTCCATGCTGCCTTTGGGGACACCCCTATGATGCCCCTGTCATGGGTGTGCCCTGGTCCCATCCCCCACTCCTCCTTTTTGGTTGTGTTGTGTTTGCCTCTTGCCTCTCACAGCAGCAGTTTTTCCTCTGGCCCTGCACTTGGGCCGCTCTGTTCTGCGCCGAGGCTGCGTACCTCACCTTTGCATATTATCTTCAGGCGCCGCCTCTAGGGATTCTACGTGTCCGCCAAGTCATCTGTAACTGCTCCAGCACACCTGCCACCCCTTTGCTGTATGTGGCACTTGTGCACCCCTCTTTCCGCTTTGGTTTACACTCAACCCTTATCCTAGCTTGTTTTGTTCCTCTCTGTCCAGAGGTCCCTTTCTAGATGAATTGAGGGACTGGGGATGTGCAGGGCTGTGAATTCTAGCAGGGCACTCCGCTTCTTCTGCTCACCGTATGTGTATGTGGATCTCTCATCTCTCCAGCAGTGCCCTTTGTAGTATCTTCTTGGCAGGCCCCTCCACTGCCCCTTCTGCTTCTCTCTTACCCGCAGGCGTGCGCCCTCAGAGTGTCTATTTCTGCGTCTTCACAGCCTGCTGATCCATGTTCACCCACTTCCAGTGGGCACTTGCACTCTAGACCTGCATTCTCCTCCGTGGCTCCCAGCGCCTGCTGTTCTGGGCTCAGGTACTCTTCTCACCTTCCGGGCCTGTCTTCCGGTTGGTGCTACCGCTTCTCCTCTTGCACTGTTTCCAGTGCTGGCATTATGAGCCTCTGTGCTTGCGAACAGAGCCTTGCACTTTCCTGGCTTCACTCACCGGGACATCCAGCAAAGCCCTGACATCTGCGGTGAAGGTCTCCCTTGCAGTAATTCTCCCACTCCAGCAACTCAACGCCGGTATCGGCATACGTGACTGTGCTACTGTGCCCATCAGTCTGGAGTGTATCTCTCGGCACCGGCAGCTATGCTGCACCAAACGGCCACTTTTTTTCACTGCGGTGCTGGAGCCCTCAGGCTTCTTCTTGACCTTACACTGCCCGCTCCTTCAGGACTTGGGTTTCTGTATTCCCCACGCTACAGATCGCCAGACTTGCCCCACTGGTGCTCGGGAGCATACTGCGCCCAATCCTCACTTTGCGTTGGGTTTTGTGGCTGTGATCTGCACCATGGTGGCTGCCGTTCCCCGCTAATGTCGGACCGGCTTATTTAGGCAGCCATTTTCGGTCACCACTAGCCACGCCCGCATAATGCCATTTTTAACCAAACATCATGTCACTTCTACGCATATTTAAGAATGTATACAATCAAGCCACAAGTGTCCACTGTAGATGGCCTGTAGCCATTCCCTGTTGGCACTTTGTCTGGGTTTCCCAAATGTCACCAATATGGACCACTGGCCATACTTCATGCCTATGGCGAGCAGTCTCCTGGTCTGGGGCCCACAAAACCACCCATAGTTGGCACTGGACATGGCCTGCTTCCATGACCTGTTGTCACTTTGCCCACGGCAACAACTTTTATTGGGCAATGGGTATAACCTTTGGCCTGTCATAGGCACTCCAAAATCACCTGCTCTGGGTCTTTTCCAATCTCTGCCCACATGGTAATTTTCCACTTGGCCCTGGAGTTTGTCATTTGGCCTTGCCCCTATGCTGCCTGCTGTGGGAACTGGCATGTGCCTGCTGTGAAACCATCCAGAGTGGCCTGTCAGGAAATGGGGAGTGGGCATACAACATTGGGAGTTTTGTGGCAGGAGTCATGACCCACGGGCTAATAAGCCTTGACGGTAAGCCAGGAGCAAGAGCAGACAGCGTGAGGTCACGGAGCGTGGTGGGAAGCAAGGATCCTCTTTCTCTCGCCAGCGGTTTCCCTTCGGCAGGGAGCCTGCTCTCAAACGGCGTAGCCATACAACGTGAGCTAAAATGCCTGGGAGGTTGCCGATCTACCCCCCCAGGCCACAGATAAGTGCACTAATGGGAAGGGGTTGGAACGTTGAATATCGGAAATACCCAAGAGGGTCTTCCCGTTGTAAGGAACTCATGGTGGCAACAGTAAAGACAGACACAAGTTATGTTAATTGAACTTTTAAAGCGCGTGGTCACCGAAGGTATCTTGGCGCTGAGGAGGTGAGGCGAATAACAGATTAGAAAACCACATAAAATTAAAATAGCAGGGTCTTCAGAGATTTTCTAAAGGCTAGATGGTTGGATATAGCCTTGATCGTAGGAGGAAGATTGTTCCACATTTGGTCCGCCGCAACCGAAAAGGCGCGGCCTCCAATGCGTATGCAGTGGTATGAAGAGACTACCAGCAGTTCCGCTGAGGAGGAGCGCAGCGTGTGAGCTGGGTGATGGCGAGCAAACTTAGACTGAAGATTTTCTGCTCCCAGTCCGTGGATGCTCTATGAACAATGCACAATGACTTGACCTCAATTCTACGACTGACCGGGAGCCAGTGCAAAGCACGAAGCACCGGGGAAATATGAGCTCCATAAGGAGATCCTGTGGCTCACGAGCAGCCAGATTTTGAAGTTGCTGCAGCCGCTGGATTAGGCCCTTAGTTTGAGCGAGATACAGTGAGTTGCAGTAATCCAAACGGCTAAGCACCATGGCTGCAACAACTGGAGGATGAAGAGTGGCAGGAAGAACCGGTGCAACCTTTTTCAGCATCTTAAGATGGAAGTGGCCTGTCTTGCACACAGCAGAGATCTGGTCGTTCATTGAAAGGGAGGCATAGAGAATAACACCAAAATTCCTAACCTTTGTTACCGGGACCGGTAGAGAGCCCAGAGAAGAGGGCAGAAAGAAGACGCCCAAAGTGAAGGATCAGGGGGGCACCAACACCTCTGTCTTGTCACCACAATTTCAGCCAGTTCCGGCTCATCCACTCGCCTACAGCAGCCAGGCACTGGTGGAAGCATGACGACACCTCAGTAGGAGCTAAATCCAAACGAATTAGGAACTGGGTGTTGTCAGCATAAGAATAGCATCTGACGCTGAGGGAGCGGGCGAGACAGATAAGAGGCCAGATGTATATATTGGAAAGAATGGGTGACAAGGCAGAACCTTGTGGCACACCACAAGTGAGGTTAAAAGAGCGAGACAAAAAGGGAGGAAGAGCGAGCACCTGAGTGTGATCAGACAGGAAAGAAGAGAACCACTAGAGGACCTGGCCTGTAATCCCAAACTGGGAAAGGCTGGTATGCAGGATGGGATGATCGACCGTATCAAATGCTGTTGAAAGGTCCAACAAAATCAGAGCCCCAACCCCACCAGCATCCACCACAAGTGATCACAGTTCAAGGATGTTTATTAAACTGTATAAATGGGTGAGAAAAACACCTAATCTAAACCTAAATCTAAGATGGGAGCAAACATCGACCAACAAATAATAATACGGCAGTCCTAATGGCGTCTTGTCAAATAAAAAGGGCCTATACTAACTATTGCCAAACCTTACTTCTAAGTTACAAAACCGTGTGGGACCATGTTCACAAGAAAAGAAAGTGTTCACAAAATAATAAGTCTGGATAATATGGCCGTGGTCTCCCTTCCCCACCTTTTCTTACATGTTACAAACGGCAGGACTCTCAAGCACAGCACACTCCTGGGCATCTCCAGTACGTGGTTACAGTTCCTTTCCACAATATCGGGACCTTCTGGACTAAAGTCTCTTTGATGCAAAGTCTCTTGCTTCAGAGGGCCTGCTATGTTAAACGCAAAACAAAAGTTACTTTTCTTCCTCTATACGTCGGGTGATTACTCTTCACCCGTGGATCTCCCTTAGCTGGGCTCCGATCAGTTTGTCAACGTTAGTCCGCCTCAGCCGGGCTCAGACCAACCAATAACACTTGTCTGTTTTAATCACAGCGACTTCCGAAGGGTAATCATGTCTCGCTGGGTCACGGTTTTCCCAAAATCACACGTTCGTACGACATTCCCCTCCGCTCGCTTTCAAACGCCTATATCACAACTCTTAAAACGTTAACTTCAAGGAATTTGGTTGCACCCTTGTATGACCACCTTGACACATTTCTTCGGCCTTCTGGTATTTGCAGTTTGTATCTTCAAGGTTTTACCGTTGCCCCTGCAACCTTGATCTTAACACAGTCCAGCTCTTATCAGGTTCTTCCGACTCACCGGCTGTGCTGAACTCACTGGCGTTATTTCTGCCGCTGGAGTCAAGGACAGTACCGTGATGGGAACCTCGTCTCCCCGCCCTGGCTATCAGTGTGGGGGGGGCGTTCCATGTACCGCTGACATCTGTTAAACCATCCGCCAGCTGCGATTCCCGGTCTTACGTTTCTTTGTTTGGAGGCTTTGCGAGTCTGAGTTGAAAAGGGCAAGGACAATTCACTCCTTGATGTCCTTTTAGGTCGTGCCGTCTGTCTCCTCCGTTTGAACTGCCGTCCTGGATTCACTGCTTCCTCGTACATTCCGCCTTGCTCAGAGTGTGCTCTTGTGCTCCGCCTTTTATCCCTATGGGGAAGGGAAAAGGTCGTTGGGTGTGTGAATTTAGTGGCAATTGCCTGACCCTTGAGTTGGGACATTCAGGTATATGGCTCTGGTGTTAGTCCGTTGTCTTTCAGAGTAATCGGTCTGTAAGAAAGTGTCTGTGTTAAGAAGGTTGGGTGGGATGGTTTGAGTCTTCAAATATCCTACGGACTAGGATGGGGAAAAGGTGTAAAGAAGGGGATATCGTGTCTCGCTCGTCGGTGTTCCACTTCCACTCCCCGAGGAACCGCATCCAGGTGATCCTCCTGCACTGGTCCACTCCCAGGAAGTGGATCCAGTAGCGATGGCCGTGTCCTGGCCACCTGGATGACAGATCCCTCGGGGACTAGTCAGGGAGACGCCTTCAGATTTATCACACCGCTTATGGAGCATGATAGCGGAGAAGGAACAGTTCTCTTGTTCTACGCTACGTTTTGGTTGCGTACTGTTTGTGAACACTGGCTGGGTTTATATGTTTTCTATGTTGACTCCAGTGACGGGAGGAAACTGAATTCCTGGAATCCCCCAGGGGTCATACAAGCTAAGGAAGTCTTTGCATTAACGAGAGACGCTACGAGTCCATAAGCCATAAGCGTTTGTTGGGTATTGCATTTTACGCTGCAAACTTCATGTTACACGTTACCAGCCTGTCAGTATCGACATGTTTAGTTTGTGCATGCCATGTTTGTTGCTTGCATTGCATAAAGGTGTCATGATTTAGGCAGTCTACTAGGAGAAGGGGCACATTGCAAACTAAGGAGGAGTGTGTCCTGCAGGTTTATGTGACTGGGTATGCATGCTTAAGTTAGAAGGGTCTACAGAGAGGAGGTTTGAGAGTCCATTGCCAGTTGCGAGGTACTGCAAGGGTGTGACCTGGCCAATGTATGTAGTCACTTTGCTCAGTTCAGCCTTGCTTAAACCCACGGACTGTGGTCACTTTTCCTGGGCTATGACAAAGTGATTCTCTCTCTCTCTCTCTCTCTCTCTCTCTCTCTCTCTCTCTCTCTCTCTCTCTCTCTCTCTCTCTCTCTCTCTCTCTCTCCCCTCCTCTCCCACCCTCCTTCCTCTCGTTGAACCCTCCTCTCTGTACCTCTTTTTCTCTCTGGGGCCCCCCTCTTTTTCTCTCTGGGACCCCCCTCTTTTTCTCTCTGGGACCCCCCTCTTTTTCTCTCTGGGACCCCCCTCTTTTTCTCTCGGGGCCCCCCCTCTTTCTCTGGCCCTCTCCCCTGTTCTCTCGTCCCTCTCTCTTTGTGTACAAGAGCACTTTTTGACAAGCTTATAATTGGCTAAACTGCACAAAATCAAGTCCCACATATATGCCTTTGAACTGGTGTTAAGGAACGTTCTCTGTGCAGTTTCATTTGCATAGTTCTAGGAGGGGGTCCCAAAACGTGTAGCCGTTGTAAATTCATTGAAGCAAAACCTTGCTTTGACATCTCAAACACCAAGAGTTGTGTGCATCAAACCTGCTATTAAATCTCTCATTGGTTTGACTCTCCCATCTTTCTATTGGTCTGGTAAAAATCTATCCAGTCGTGGCTATACTTATTTATTTTTAATTCACTGTTAAGTGGGCAAAATACTTTTCAGGGCGCTCTCAGCTCATGGATACACTTGGCCCTTAAATGCTCTCTGGGCCAGGGGCTGCTTGGCCCATTTTATTAGGGGGCTACCAGATTGGCTAGTCCTCTAAACACAACCCTTCTGATTAGTGTGGGACCTGGGAAACTGTTCAAATAGCCACTGCTACTGTTTGTGCATTTTTGTTTTTTTTTTCATGGTCTTGCATGCAAAATGTGTTAAAAGGGGTTTTTTGCAGCTCACAGAACTATCCTGACTGTAGGAAAGATCGAGTAGCTGGGGTCGCAAAGAGGTTCAGTCTGCTGACAAAAAAAGGCATTTGTGACTGGTACTGGACCACAGGCTTGCAAAAGCACAGCTATTCTTCTGAAATTTAACTTTATTCGATTTTTGGTAAGGCATTACAAACTCACAAACTATCACCAATAGCCAACATGGCACAGTACCCCCCCTTATCCCCATGAAGCAAACTCGGAACACCCCCACTAGATTCATACCATGCGCACCCACCTCCTCTGGGTGGCCCGGACTTCTGGCTCCTGAACTGGTTTTGCGTTTATTTTACTGTGAGGCCCGGCTACCGGGTAATGTCTGAAACTGTGGTCAGAGACCGTAACATTCAGGGAAAACGTAAGGCCCCATAGAAAGCTAAATCACGATCCCCAGCACTGTTCACTGCCCGTATTTCTCAAAAAAGGGCAGCCACAACCCCTCAATATTGGATCTTGACTCATCTAGGAGGTGGGAAAGGAACTGTGTTGTAGATGGCTTGAACCTTTGTCACCTAATCCTTTTTCATGGGCTAGCGCAAGCTTTTCCACAACTGGGCCAAGCAGCATCTGACGGCCACCAGCAAGACCCGCACCATGTGTCCTTCCCCTGCATCTTCCTCTTCTAACCAGACCCCAAAGAGGGGCACCCACGGAGAGAGCTCCCTGTGGATACCACCCACACCCTTAATCTAGGACAGATCTTCCCTCCAATAAACTTGTACATTAGGGAATCGCTACCCCATATGACTATTGTCACCTCTCTCACGTTGTTGGAAGTGTCACCGTAAGTCATACCCCTTGTACATCTTGGCCACAACGGCCTGCGGGCAGTGCCACCTGTGAAGCAATTTTAGGGCCTTGTGCCTGTACTGTATAGATGCTGTCGAGCACCTGGCTTTCCTACACATCTGTGCCCATAAGGTGTCATCAATGTCTGTCACCCCCCTCCGAACCCCCAGATCTTGTCCCGAGCTGATATCCTGGCAGTAAATGGGTCCCTGGGCTCTGCCAACAGTATTGCCCTATATATCAGTGCAATAAGTCCCAGAGAACCTGCCATCGCAATCAAGAGCTGCTCAAAGTCTGTCAGACCCTTCTATAAGTTAACGCCCCATTGACTGTCCGTCAGAACCCCTTTCAACTGAAGATGGGGAAATGCAGGCAGCTTTCCAAAACCCAGACTTTCTTCCAGCTACAAAGGCCCTGTTCTGCCACATTTCACAGCAATTTTTCTAATTATTTTGGGGCCCTATTGTCTCCCTCTTTGACCACCCTGCACTGCAACCCACCTAAACCTGCTTGGGGGCTGGAAAGAACTGCAGAGGGCTGTACTGAGCTCCCTTTCAAAGATTCTGCAGTGTGGGGTTCAGCCGTGGCCCTAGCAGAGTTGCCACTGGACAAATACTTAAGTCATACTCACTGTGAACAGTGGTGATCTTGGGAGTGAGTGTGGCCTCGGGTGCCTGGGCATGGCCTTTGTCAAGCTGGTCTCTGGGCAGGATCTTGGGACATGCCCAGTGTGAAGGTCAGGAGGATTGGTAATGCCTTGGCTCGGCCGATTGCCATGCTTCAACAATGTGGCAACTGGACTTTGAGAACATTGGGTGTCTAGGAAGTGCTGGCTTTCTAGGAGGAGTCCTGGTTATCACCAAAGGGCTTCCAGCAGGCAACCTGTACCTTGTGCATGGTTTTGGGGCATACACTGTGTGGCTGCTGTGCTGAAGTGCCCTACCTGGCTATTGGGGATAAGTGATGAGAATATAGAGGCCTGATGAGGGAGAAAGAGAAGGAAAACGGAGACCAAAGAAGGATGAGCCCTTCAGGAGAGGTGGTGATTCAGGAGGAGTGGTAGGTGAGGTGCCCAAAGGTGGTGGTAAAACATGAGGGGTAAAGGACAACCAGAGTTTTGCGGAGCTGTGCGTAGAGTAGTCAGAAGTGGTAGTTGGGAACCAGCAAGAGAGCTCCTCCTTTAAGCTAGCAGAATCTTCCTCCAACCTAAAAATGCAAACCGAGCCTGACAAACCTTATGGTTTAGGCTTGTTGACAACTTCTACGCCCCATCCCGTGGACCCCCCCTGCCTCTTCTCGGGCGTCGCCCTCAGATTGGACAACAACATTGTGCGACACCTGGATCCTACAGTGAAGGTAGCAGGAGCCAACAGCAAATGGACAAGAAGTGCAGGGAGCACTGACCCCTCCCCCCTGCCCCCCACCCCTCACCCCTCACCGCTCCCCTTGGAATGTGAACAACTGACTCCCCTCTGCAAGACTTCACGGCAGCGGAGCCTGAACTTTTGAGAAACTAGATTGAATAACGAATGTATCATTTGTTTTTTGTGTAAATTAAAGTGAAGACTTTGCTTTGCCTTATTTTTGTTGTACTTCACTGAGTTGTTACCTTTTTTTGGTTCCATTACTGCCACGAGAAATAAGGAAAAGCTCGCCAAACTGTTTTATTCCCAACTGTCATCTGTAACCCACCCAGTGACCGTCCAGGTGTGTCTCAGCAGGAAAAGTAAGAACGGCAGAGGGAATACAACAGAAAGATTAATTTCATTTCTGGTTTAATGTATACAGTGAACTGGGCATTCTTATTTAAAGACCAGTTAACAACCTATCCTGCCAACTTTGTAGTGAGCCTGCTCTGCTTCATGATGCTGCATTTGGGTTCTGGGAGGGCTTGTAGCATGGCCAACATTTTAATTTGCAAGCTGTCAGTAGGGCATACAAATACACTTACCACTTAAGTTTTCCACATGTTTAACAGACACAATTGCTTATTCACTTTGTAAATTCTCACTTGCCGATGTGTACTGGCAAGTGCACATTTTGAGACCTGACTCCAAGTTTTGGCCTCTTCCATGAACCTTAGCCATATTTAGCAAGCAAATGATCTGTCTACACCCATTACACACGCCAAATCTGGTGACGCCCAATGAACAGTTTCATGTTGAAGAATAACATTGAAACGTGTTGTGTGCTAGTTTTCATACACAAACAAAAAACATGCTTTTATAGATGCCTATCTCAAAATTGACTTCTTAATTTTCCGAGATTTTTCGCACACACCAATCCCTTAACTTGATTTAGTGCATGCCACAAATATTTAGAAAAATGATCTGCTAAACGAGAAGCAAGAGATTCACATTTAACAAAAAAAGTTTGGTCAGCCAGTCGATATGCATCAATGGAACAAAACGCCAATGTGCAAATTCAACCGATGAAAACGCAACACACAAAGAAGCATGAGGTACCCATGCCTAATAGTGATTTGTGTGTATTCCGTATATTTGTGGAAGCACAAAAAGCAGTCTTCAATGGAAAAACAAGAGATTGGCCAGAGAAACCAGGTGAACCCAGACACCTGTGGGTGGGGGTGGAAGTGACAGAACAGGACAAGATGCCCTATAAAAAGAACTGACCTTCAGAGGGGAGTGTGGGTTGTCTAGTGAGGTCAAGAAGTTAGGAGGCAGGCCAAGAGACGAGGTAGTGGAAGGACGATGGAGCAGAGCGTGGAGGACACTAAGAGCATGTTAAACATGCGGTATTGGTTGGTGAGAGAAAGTTACTTGGGTGTGCATGTATGGTGAGTGACTTGGGATATGTGGTAGAGTAGGTATTTAATTGAGCGTGAGTGAGATGAGTTTCTGGGAGAGTGAAAGGAGGGTTAATGGCAGAAGGAGATGAGTGGGGAGTGAAAGGTGGTGGGGATTGTAGTAGATGGGGAATGGAATGTGGAGTGGAGGCGTAACGGGCACAGAGGGGTGAGTAGTAAGATATCATCAGAGAAAGAGTGGGAAAGGAGGATCTAGGAGGAGAGTAGGCAGATGTGTGAACATCGGAGGGACAGAAGAGGAAAGTAAAGTGGGAGGAAGAGTGCAAGAGTAGGTGGAAGAGAGTTGAAGAAAAGATCATCAGGGACAGGAATACGAGAGCATGTAAAAGGTAACGCAAGTGAGAACTGCGCAGCTGCGGGCCATCAGTTCCAATTGTAAATCCAGACTTTAGTGCGAGATCAGGAAAGGCTTTACCTAGAAGAATCTGAGGGCATTAGAGAGATTAGTCTACAGCCTTAAGATCCTCACGGTAGCCAGCATCCTAGACAGAAGGAAGGGTTCACCAGTCTCTAGTTACCAACATCAAAGATGGGGAAACCTGGGCTAAGGAGGTGGGAAGCCCAGGGGAGACCAGAAAGCGACATCCGTTTGTTGCCTGCTATTCCCACACTCCAAGACGCCTCAGCTGAATACTGTGTATAGAAAACCTTGAACCATCTTTTGTATCATTGGTGTTCTTAAGACCATCTGTGTTGCTACCAAGATGGCAAATGACTTATCGCCCTCAAACCCCAACTCAGTCCAAGGTGTGCTTAGGATCAAGAACTGATCCCTTCCCCAACCACTTACAAGCCAGAGGTTAAACCCTCCCTGAAAGATTTTCTCGGTGTGTGGGAGGGAGTACCCCCAGCCTGACTGGCTCGTGTTTGGAGAAGGTGGAACGGGTTGGAAAGGAGGGAGAAGAAACCGAGACAGGTAGAGGTAGAGAGAAATGAACTGACCACAGAGGAGGAGGAGGAGGAAGAGGAGGAGGAGGAGGAGGAGGAGGAGGTAGTGGTTACAGCTGAGGTGTAGAATGAGTTGTACATGGTGACGGTTAGCTAACCAGGTGGTAAGGAGGTCATTACAGCAGGAGGTGGTATTAATGATCAGGCGGAGGTGCTTACAGTAGGAGGTGGTGGTGTTGGAAATAAGGTAGATGTTGTTTACATCAAGAGTGGTTGTGACCGTGACTAAGGGGGTGTCACCTTGAAAGATTCTGTGGACAGTGACAAAGGAGCAGTGGTTCCATGAAGAAGTGGTGATGAAAATGCTGAGGAAGAGTGCTTCCAGTGCCGCCATAAAAGTTGAACGAAGGTGATGGAAGGTGAAGGAGATTGAGCTAAAGGACAGAGTTTGAGAAGTTGTGGAGAGAGGCAGGGGATTGGGATGCCAAATGGGAGGACAAGATAGGAGGAGGCTGGCGGTCCCCCCACTAGAGTAGAGAGGCAGGGACTGCTCGGAACAAGGTGTAAGACTAAGCACCAGGGAAGAACCAGAGGTGACAGAGGATGAGCCCCATGGGCTAGTGACCAGCTACACCTCAAGTGTGCAAGGTTTGTCGAAGGCGGGACCGGACCGTGGTTGAAGAATGCTTGGGGCTCAGGTAGAACAGGATCAGACATAGAAGCAGGGAAGAAACAAAACTGTCCTGAAGGGATGCCTCTTCAAATCTGTCTAGACGTCTCTGCAGAGCGTCCACTTGTTGATGCAGCGCTATGAAGATTTCATGATAGATTTCATCTTGGGGTCTGGCTCCCAGGAGATCCTGCATCTAGCAATTCCCTGGACAGGTACAGAAATTCTAAAGCCTGATCACAAACTGACTTGCCAACAAGTGTGGAGGGAACCCACTGTGATATAAAGGACTTGGCTTGGCAAGGACGTTGGACTTGGACCGAAGGTTGGGAAGGCTTTAGAACCCTTTAGGATATTGTGGGACCTCCAAGGACAGGAGAGAGCTTCACTGAGGGTAGTGGAGACACACTTACTTTGACTCCGAGGTCTTTTTTTAGTTTCATTCTGCTCACTTTGGTAGTGAAACTAAAAGTAAATCCAAGGTCTTGGCATGTTTCATGGTCCCAGGCCTGCTACGTGACACAGAGCACAAGTTAACGTAGAGACCAAGTAAGCTCTGTCGGGTTACAGTAGAGAAAGGGATGATCTGTAAATGTGAAGTTTGCATGAATTCCATGCATCCGTTCTTTTTTTTTTTTACCTAATGTTGACCAGATTCCTACCCATGTGATCTTATTTTCAGAGACTTCTTGAATCAAATCCGTAACTATGTTCAGCGTGAGCATGTAATCATTGCTGGTCGTACCATTAATATTAACGGAATACTTGTTTTCTTATCTTTGCAGTATGAAATACAGTCCCCATCGTGAATCCGAGTTAACTTCATCATGGCACATATCACCATAAATCAATATTTGCAACAGGTATTTTTTATATACTGCCAAGTGTTTTCTGGCCATGCTTTTGTTACCCCATTATGCATTTCTGCACATAAACATTTATAGGCTAACTGAACAAGAACCTTTTTTGTCAACATTGACTTTTTCAAAAATGTTTTTCTTGTAATTGATAACTCTGAATCTGTTAGTTCGTGTCAGATCAATCCCAACAATATAACACATGTTTTTAACTGTATATACAACAAAATAATTTTTCTACTTCTATCCCATTTGTGGAGTATTTTTAAGGTTTCACCTCCCTCGACACTACCTTTCGTGATACTGTCTTGCTTCATGTAACAGATGGTTGACATTTTTCTCCAACTGCATTCAATGTTTTTATTGTTTTCTATGTTTCTTTTGAGTCAGAAGAATCTTTTTTGAAAATGCATCCCTTAAGTTTAAATCACATACTTTCTTGAAATCCAGATTTAATTCAAAACGTATTATTTTTTGTAAAACTTTTTATTCACTTTTTAAAAAAAACTCTTTATTGGCATTTGTAACAGCAAACCAAACAAAAAACAATCCCACCATTCCCTACCACCCTCTTCCCCACCGAACACCCATTACCCTCAATTTCTTTGACCAATTCCCCTACAACCTTTGTAGCACCTCTTCCCTTTCGCCAACCTCTCCCCATTTCCCTGTAATAGAAGACCCTGCTCTCGGCTAACTTCCATTGAGGTTTACTCCAAGACCCCTCCCTGCCACCTCTCCTGCTGTCCCACCTCCTCCCCCTCCCATGGTGGTTTCAGGTCTTTAGATATAGATAAGTCATTCAGCAGCTGACCCCAGTCCGCGGTTATCCCTTCTTCCTCTGTGTGAATTCTGTTAGCCTGTAATATCTCCAGTTCGGCTATCCCCCATCTGCGGGCGTCCCCCTGCCATAGCGTTATTGACGGCCCTTGTGGATGTTTACAAGCAATCGCCACCCGGCGTTTAACTAAGATCAATTGGAATCTCGCCATTTTGTTCCGTGACTTGTATCTTTTCCCCTCCGGGAAGATTCCCCATAGACATACTCTTGGGTTACATTCCAAACTTGTCCTTAACAAATCATTCACTGACCACCCTATTCTAGTAACTTGCTATGATCCCACATTCCTAGACCATGTGCCACTAGCCCGTTGGGCTCCTCCCGCACCTTGGACACTCATTGCTCAAGGTCTCCTTCACGTGTTATGAGTGCGATACAAATGAAATATCAATATCATCCGTAACCTAGTTGGGGGTCTTATATACCCTATGCAGAAGGTTAAACTGGACCAGTTGGAATCTAGCATTCCTTCTCAGATATCTGCATTCCAACATCTGCCTCCCATTTTCGCTTCACCTTCAATTCCCCCCCGGGGTTCCACCTCCTGTAGATCCTTGTGAATACGCGAAATCCTCACCCGCCCTTCCCCCCGCTTGTTCCAGTAGTACCTGCAGTAGCAGGGTTCCCTCCCATAACTCTGCTAACCTCCTAACTACTGTCCCTTATGTCAAGAACAATCCCTACGGGAGCTCATACTTCGCACACCATTCTGAAAATGTCAGAGTCCCTCCTTCAAACAGGTCCCCCACCACACAGAAACCCTTCACTCTGAGTCTCTGTACCCCCACCCTTCCAATGGCCTTCCTTAACTTCAAGTCCGCACTCCAGGGTAGACTGCCACCGTATAGCCCCACAGGCCTCTTTTTTTTTTTTAGCATACTTTCTCCATACGTCTCTAACTGCCTCAAATACAATTTTCGTCCCCTTGTTGCCCACTGGATTCCATAATAGTTCTACCCCTTGTTGGTGAGATGGTAAACTTCCCACCAGCCCTTTCAGGACTTCCCCATTTGCCTGCCCCCATTCAAGTACCATTGGGCCACTATGAAATGCCTCTCCTAGTCCGGCAAGCCCAGCCCGACTTCTGATCTCGGCCTCTGTAGCGTCGCTAGTGACCACCTACTCCTTCGTGTTTTCCACAGTAACTCCCCAATTTTACCATCAAGCATTTAAAAAAAAAAAGCATAATAATCTTTTTGGCCACACATGGTATATTAGTAAAAAAAATTAGAGCAATCTCTGGAGTATCACCATTTTATATATTGCCTCCTTTGCCGAACTGTACAGAATCTCCTATTTTGGATAGTGCCCTCCCGGTATTATGTACAAAGGTTTCTTCAATGCCGTGAAATATGCGTATTCCCAAATACTTAAAGGACAGTCTCCCATTGTATCCCCCAGTCCGTTAGGTCCTCCCTCTTACTACCACGCAACCCTCACAGAGGAAACGGTAGGGTCCTTTCCTTGTTTATTGGGAAACCCGATAGATGCCGGAAATTCCTCAACACCTCCAGCAGCATTGAGAGATTATCCTGGGGATTATTCACATACAATAATAGTCAGCATACAGTGACACTGCATGTCTCATCCCTCCCACTAAAATCCCTGCTTCCCCATCTCTTGTCTCAAGAACCCTGCTAGCGGCTACAGGGCTAGTGCAAATGGGATTGGGGAGACCGCACATCCCTGCCTTGTCCCTATGCCCAATTCCCCCCCCCTCTCGACACCCAGTTGTTCATTCTCACCACCGCTGCTGGCCTATTATAAATTAGACCCAACCACTTACAAATGTTCTTGCCGAACCCAAACCTCTCCAATTCCCAGAATCTGCCCTTCGATATTCAACAGAGAGATGGTGCAATACGACATACAATCATCCAGGGGATCCTTCCCTTCCTTCAGTAGGACCGTTATGATGGCCTCCCTAATTGAGTCAGGGAGGCTACCACATTGAAAAAAGCTTCATCATACACCTTCTTGGGCCATGGGGGTAGGAGGTCTATGCATTCAGAGTAAAATTCTATGGGGACCCTATTGCTATTGGGTGCCGTAACCTTCTTCATTGAACACACTGCCCATCGGATATCTCACCTCTCTATTGGGCCCTCCAATTCTTCCCTCCGATCCACCCCTAACCTTGGTAATTGAACCGTGCAGAGCAAATCATCCGCGCCTTCCTCCATATATGCCCCTTCACCTGTGTACAACTCCCTGTAAAATTCCAGGAACGTCTTATTGATCTGGTCTTGGTACCTACTGTTTCCCCTATTCTAGTCTCAATTTGGGTTATAATACGACGTGGGCGCTCCCTGTCGATTAACCAGACCAATAGTTTTGCTGCCTTAACTCCTTCCCCATGCAATGTTGCATCTCGCTTGCTACTGTCAAAGTTGGCAAGGTCCGCCAGGGTCTTATTATATGACGACAGGGCCTGGACCAGTCTGTCCCGCACCTGCCCTCCCCTTGCTGCTTACCTGTCCAATTCCACTACCTGTTCTTTTGCCTTCTGCAGCCCTACCTGCAACCTCTTCCTCATCTCTACTGTCGTAGAGATGCAGACCCCTCTTATAATTGCCTCAAAGGCCTCCCAGACTACCCCCACTGTTGTCACTGATCTTGCGTTTAGCTTAAAATATCTTTCAATCCCACCTCGGAGCTCGTTCTTGAAAGCTACATCCTTCAGTGCTGTCCTCTGCATATGCCACAACCGTCGTGGGGGGGGGTCCCCTACCTCTCATCAGCTTCGCCACTAGGGGGGAATGGTCCGAGAGAGGGCGTCCTAAATATACCAACCCTTCAAATAGGTGACAACTTTCTCTCCCCGTCAAATAATCTAATCGCATGTGCCCCTGAGTAGTACAAGAACCCCACGTTCCCCATGCATCTCTCTCCACAGCTCCAATAGATCCAACTCCTCTGTTACCTTTTGAAGTGCCGCCGCCATGTGTTTATTTTTTGTATTTTTTTTTTTACAGGTTTCTGCCCCACCCGTCCCATCCAGATGCGCATCAAGTTGACAATTGAAATATCCTCCCCATACTATTAAGCCGTCCCTCTGTGCTCCTATCATTTGTAGCACTGAAGGGAAATATTCCTTGTATCAATATTCGGTGCGTACGAGTTTGCTACACACATTGTTTGTTCCTCCCATTTCCCCAAGAGCGCTACCGTCCTTCCCACCTCGTCCATCAATAGCATTTCCACCTGTATCGATACCCCTGCCGTCACCCAGATCAGCACTCCCCTTGCCTGTGTTGAGAAAGACGTGCCAATCACTTGCCTTCCCCATCTTTTCCTAGTGCCGCCAGGTCAGTTCTGGTCAAGTGCGTCTCTTGTTTCAGGGCTACCTGTATTCCCTGTCTTTTCAGAACCCCCCCACTCTTTGTTTTTATTCTGTTCGTACCCAGCCCCCAGACATTCCAAACTTCAAACCTCTCAGCCCCATTGTAGGTGCTGGTTATAATTTATGACCCATTCCCTTTCTACCAGGTCCCCCTTCCCTTCCCGTTACTTCCTTCTTCTGATATTCCCCCCTACCTCTGAGGCTGCCGATCCCCTCTCCAGGTCTTCCTCTCGGTCCTATTTTCGTCTTGACCCATTTCTCTCCCTTATTCCCTACCCTCTCTCCTTGTTTTGAGCTGTACCCAACTCTACCACACTGCCCAACTTGACCGTGTACCCAACTCCGCTCCTCCCAATCTCCACCTGTTACCCCCCCCACAACCCCCTTCCTTTTCCCGAATTCCACTTCCTCACCCCCCCTCCCACCAACTCCATATCCCCACACCAAACTTCCCATCCCTCCAGGGTCCTGTCCCCCCATTTCCAAAACGTTTGACCCCTTGGCCGGTTTACCCCACCTCTCCCTCTCTTCTCGTGGGATAGCAGCCAGTAGTGCCAACCGGGGACTCTTCACCCCACCCCTCTGACCTGTCAACTCTGTATTTACCACTCCCATTTCCCCGGTGCTACTGCTGCACTCTCCTCCAGGACTTATATCACCAAATATGTGGCCTGAAACACCTCTCGGTCCTTCTTCAATCTCCTGCTTGTGACTGTGTCATCCCGCCCCTTTTCCATTCTGTAATCCCCCCCCCCCCTATGCGATGTAGTGTCTTAGCCAGGCCCACACCTCCCGCTGGGAAGTGAAAAACCCAAAAAAATGATTCCCCCCCCACCCTCCCTCCACCGCTATGACCTTCAATTTGGCTGGGAAGAACAATATATATTACATATTTAATTCTCTAGTCGTCGCCTTATTGCATCATATGTTCTCCTTTGGAGCTACACCTCCAGCGTGAAGTCCGGGAATATGCGTAGTTTCATGTTACCCACTTAGTAAAACCCCACCTTGTGGGCTTCCTGCAGTATGGCATCCCTGTCTCTGAAGTTCATAACCTTCGCTACTATTACTCTGTGCGGACATCTCGGTGGAGGGGCTCTACCAGGCACCCTATGGGCTCTCTCGACTGTGAAAAATGTGGTCAATCCGTTTATCCCCAGTACCTTCAGGATGATATTTTCCACCAAAAGTTCCACACTTGGTCCTTCTTCTCTTTCTGGTATCCAGACCAATCGAATATTGCAGCGTCTGGATCGCCCCTCTTCATCCTCCGCTCTAGTTTCCAGGGTCCTGGTCGCACTCACCAGACCCGCCAGTTGGTTTTTGATGTGCTGGAGGTCCTCTTCCATGGAGCTTACTCTCTGCTGTACTTCTGTGACCCGTTCACATACCTTGTGGAGGTCTGCACGTGCCAATTACACATCCACACTCCTCTCCTTGGTGCTCCCTTACAGGGAGGATCTTGTGGCCTGGATTGCTTCCACCAGTGCGTCCAGGCTCACCCACCTGCACCTCCCACAGCCGCTTCATCCGTTCCTCGGTCCAGTCACTCCTGTTTCTGTACCTTGCTCCTTGCGTCCGTGCACTTCTCAATTTATTTGCTGTCCTTTCACCATTCTGGCTTTTTTTTAAGCGGGCCTTCTTTGACTTTGTGTTATTGCCCCCCTCCGTTTCGCCTCTAGAGTGCACGGCCAGCACTCAGTGGAGCGTAGTCCTATTTCTTTAGCCTATAGTCTTATCGATCTGTATTGCTGTTGGCCTCACCCCCACTGACCATATATAACTTAAGTGGCCCTCCGGTCTGATGCCGCCACCACCGTAGCCTCTATTGCCAGAAAGTAATGTGCATTCACTGTCCTTCCATTACTGCCTTGCCCCCAGTCTCTGGCACTGCCCCATTTGTAGTGCCCCTGCCCCCCGCTCAGTCAGGCACCGGGGGTTGTTGGTGAGCCAGCGTCTGTCCCAGGGCCTTCCAGGTTTTTGCCAGCTCCCCCAACGCTCATCTCTTAACTTTGGGACTACCTGCACGAATGTCCTTCGTGCCGTCAGTCCTTTATGTCTGGTCCTCGTCCCGGACCAAAGAGTTCACTGTCCGTTCCTTGTCCCAGCCCTATCTCTTTGTGATTACCAATTCAGGCACTTGTCTTCCGGATCGACGTTTGCACTATGCTCCCTTTTGGGCTAATTGGCCTGTTGCAGAGGCCCGGCCTGCGTCCCCACTGCCGAGTTTGAGCCCGTTCCTCCTTGCTTCTTCTGCCCCTCCGGGTCTCCTTTCCCTCGAGGGTTTTAGGTTTCCCCTCCACTTGCCTCTGCGTCTCTTTGTGCCGTTCCTCCCCATGGAGTCCGGGATGCCTGCCTCGCAGCCTCTTTCCCAATGTGCGCCGCCTCGATCATTATGATTACCGGGTTCCTGCCTGTCCGGAAGCCACCGCTTCCACCGGCCCAGAGCGCTGACCGCTCCACCGGATCAATGCTCCCTTCGGGCCGACTGCCCTGCGCTCCCCCAGGCGTCCACCGGTCCGGATGCATCGACCCCCCCCCCCTCTGCCGGCACTGGTCACTGACAGCTCTAGCGGACCAGCGTTCACTCTGGGCTGACTGCCCTATGTTACTCCGCCCGTATTACTCCAATAGATGGCTCTGATGGTGGCGATCTTGGATTGTTGGCATTCTTCGCTGCTGTCGAGCGTTCGTCCGATCCCTCCTGTAATCAGGGCTGTGTCTCCTCCCTCCTATTGCTGCTGGCAGTGCTAGCTACTCCGCTGTGATTTCAACCTTTCAGGGTTATATTTTTTTAATTCTGGAGTCAGATTTCACCAGGATTTCAACAGGTGGCTGGAGAATAGTACATCTGATGTATGAATCACAGACGATTGTTCATGGATATTTTGCGTGCCGATCTTCCTCCATTGTTCTTCTGAGAGTTCACTCCCCAGTGCCATTTCCCATTTAACCTTGTTATTATAAATGTGGGTTACTTTTTGTGATCTGATAAGTTTATATATGGATGACACCAACTTCTTGGTGGTTGGAGGAGTTATGACATATTGGATTATTAATGAGCATGAAGGTGCGTGCAGAAAGTTTGGCCATTTGGTCTTAAGTACCTTGTTCAGTCAAATAGTAACTGCTGTTCATTCCCCTCTATCCTTCAGGTCTTCCCATGTGATAAAGCTCCCATCCCGAAGATCGCCCAGTGTGTGGATCCCCCCCAATCTCTCAAAATGTTGCCGAGATTTTCTCGTGGTTAAGAGGTATGCTGCTGGCCTGGTATAGAGCAAGCTTTGGGGAGAACCAGCCCTCTTGTCCCGTTACACGCCACAGTTAACAAAATTCATACAGCCAATGGGAGAGTCAGTCCCATTAAAAACCATCAGGCAAACAACGTGGACTCATTAATCTTTACCCTACCGGTAACTCCCAGTGGGGTGGATAGGTCCGCCAAGGTTACCCAGGCGTCCCCCCTAGCCTCTGAAAATAATGAGGAATGGTTAATCTCCACCATTTTGGCACCCTCTCCTCGGGTGGAGAGGGTTGCTACATCCATCCTCGTTTCTGCCCCCCTCTGCCTCTTTGGAGGACCCTGAGCTAAACCCCACTCCCGAGCCCTGGGGTCTTTGGAAAGATACCCTTATAAAGGAACTGAATAGCTGTGATATTTCTGAGTATTTCGATGCATGGTTAGTGTCTAGACATTTTTGCAGAGAAATATCACGCTTTCTTCTTTGATAAAAGTGTGCAAGCAGCCAATGTTCTACCAGTGAGTCTGCTGCCCATTAGCAAATAGAACCGTTCCTCACAGACAGATTTGCCTTTAAAGGAAGCTGAAAATCATGGATATTCAATTGGGGCCCTGCGCGTTGGCACTAGTCCCGAGCCGCGGTTTCTTTGGAAAGTGTACCACTATCTTCCCCCTCTTCAGCTAATAAGTTAATACTGAATCACAGCGTTGCTCCGCCGGAGCCCGGTACTGCTCCTGTGAAAGGACGTTTGGCTGGTTGGCATGAGCCTATGAATCCTAGAATGGCAGACTTAAGGTCTGTGCGCCTAAGAAAATCCAACATGTCAACACCTGAGGATAAAGCCATCAAAGCCCTGGTCATGGATAAACAAAACCTTATCATTACTAATGTTTCAAAACACTCTAAAAGTGAACCCAGAAACGCACTTTGAAACAAAGTACTTGCCTGGCTTCGTGCAAGAACGGAGCCCGGGGTAGTGCGTTCCTCCTATATGAAATTCCTGCGTAGGATAGAACTGGTCAATTGGTGTGCCGAAGGGAACAGAGACTGTATTTTGGTCAGGTGTGTTGCCTGCACCCTGCCTATGTACCCGAGACAGTAAATATCTGCCCATGGGCTCCACAAACCTTGTTCTGATAGTTTGATAGTAGCAATCTGACGAGTTTATATCATGAATTCTCTTTGTATGCCCACTTAAATGGTCTGTTTTGTTGTTTTCCATTTTTCGCATTGTTTGTATGTTTTGTTTTTTGTAGCGCTTTGAGGCCTGTGGAAATAAGGCGCTCTATAACAATTCTTAATAAATAAATACATACTAAATAAACTGGTCCCAGGCTCTGCAGGTGATCGTCACAGGTTGTATTTTGGTTTTTTCCTCCCTAACCATGGAGCCCCAGAGCAGGCCTTTCACATTATTTGGGTGTGAAGTTGCCTTTTCAAGCAGGATATGTGGGAGTTCGGCCGTAGGGAACCACCACCAGTCTGAGTAGTGAATCTGTGCGCTAAGAAATAAGCTTACATATCTGGGATTTCTAGGGCCCCCTCTTCATATGGTAGGGTCAGTGTATCGTAGCAAACCCTGGCTTGCCCTCCTGCCCAAACCTGCTGCCCGTACAACATGTTCTCAGGACAAGGGGGGGGGGGGACCCTACACCCATGCCCATTAACTCTGAATTTAGCAGCTTGGCTCCTGAGGTCATAGAGTTTGTACACC
Source organism: Ambystoma mexicanum (assembly GCF_040938575.1). NCBI lineage: Eukaryota > Metazoa > Chordata > Amphibia > Caudata > Ambystomatidae > Ambystoma > Ambystoma mexicanum. The sequence continues at coordinate 896,256,102 of NC_090939.1, forward strand.
TACAGCTCCCTCAGAGGTGCATGGACATACTGAGGGAAGCTAGAAAACCTAACACCCGTTATTGCTATGCCAGCAAATGGAAATGTTTTATTATCTGGTGTAATACCAAGGGCGTCAATCCCATCGATTGCTCACCCACACATATTGTGCTGTACCTAACCCATTTGTTGGACACAGGGTTGGTCTTTAATTCCCTGAAGGTTCATCTGGCTGCTCTTTCAGCCTACACCACATCACAACAAAAGGTGTCGTGGTGGAAGATACCGGTGATTAAGGCCTTCATGGAAGGGGTTAAGAGGATTCATCCTCCCATTTCTCACCCAGCTCCTCGATGGGATCTAAATGTGGTTTTAACCAGGCTCATGGGATCTCCCTTTGAGCCAATGCATAAAGCAAGTCTAAAAGACCTGACTTATAAGATGGCCTTCCTAGTGGCTATCGCTCCTATCAGAAGTGTTAGCGAACAGAAGGGGTAGCGAACTACAGTCCCTTTCTGTGCTAGACCCCTTTGTTACAGTCCACAGGGATAAGGTAGATTTGCGCCTAAATTTATCTCGAAGTTCCATGTGAACCAATCAATTGAACTACCTACCTTTTTCCAGAACCCCACTAGTATGGCCGAAAGAAGCCTACACACACTAGATATGTGCAGGGCAGTCATGTTCTACCTGGAAAGAACGAAACCACTGAGGAAAACAAACCAGTTTTTCGTGTCAGTGGCAGCTGGTAGAGAGGGAGATCCTGTCTCTAAATCAGCTAGCTCAAGGTGGATTGTCAAATGCATCACACTATGTTACACTCTTGCTAAGAGAGAACTGCCCTTCAAGCCTAGAGCACATTCTTCTCGGGGCACTGGGGCATCCATAGCATTCATTGCAAATGTTCCCCTAGAGAAGTCCTTTTGAAAAGCGGAAACCTGCAATTCTGAACACACCTTTACAAAACATTATTGCCTAGACACTCATTCAAGGTCTGATTCTCAGGTGGGACAAGCAGAACTAAGACATCTTTTCTCTACTGTTCCTTCTCACAACCCACCTCCAACTCCGGGTACTGCTCGCTAGTCTATGCACAGCATGGGATTCTAAGCAGATTAACAAATTACATTACATTTCATTTGTTATGCGCGCTATTGACCCTTAGGCATAAAGGCGCAGACAACAGAGAAGACATACAGCACAGATGAGGACAGGCTTCGAGATGGAAGATCATCAGACTCCTCGACAAAATTGTTCCACTAACCCCTGACGTATGAGGCCTCACCAATGGAGGCATCCTTATATTCAGTAGGTCAGACGAATAGGAAAGTCTTCAATTCCTTTTTGAAAGATACGAGAGAGGAGTGACTACTGAAGCGTAAAGGAAGATTGTTCCACAGCGAGGGGGCCTTCACCTTTTCCGCCTTCGTAGTTTTACATCTTGGCTGTATGATTTGATTAGAGAGATCAGATCTAAGAGATATAACATTACTCTTTGAGATTATGTATTGTTGTAGATACTCCGGCATTACTTGAGACTGGCATTTGAAGACTAACCAAGACTCTAAAATTAATCCTGGCTTCAATCGGTAGCCAGTGAAATGAGCGTCTGGCCCCAGTTACATGACTATGCTTTGGAAGTCTAAGAACAACTCTGACCGCCCAATTCTGGGCTACCTGCAATCTGTGCAGCTCTCTTTTGTTGCAGCCTCCTGCTGGGCATTAACCATAGTCCAATTTTGCTCCTATAATTGCCCTGGCTATGGTCTCAGCGCTTTCCTGCGAAATCATGGGCGTCGGATGAGCCAAAAGTCTGATATAATAGACTATCCCTGCTACCACTGATGAGACATGAGCTTTCATGCTTAATGTCGAGTCCAGAATTACACCCAAAATGTTTGTTTTAGATAAGGGAGTAATAATGTCCTCCCCCAATTTGAAGGTGCTACAGTCTTGACTTAGCTTGTTGATCGCCTTAGGACTGCCGACTATCATCAGCTCAGTCTTACTGCGATTGAGAGCCAAGAAGTTATTCAACATCCATTTTTCAATGAGGGCAAAAACTCTGTTCACCTCCGCCTCATCCTTTTTGTGATGTCCCGATAACTTAATAACACATTGGGTCTCGTCTGCATAATTAGAGAACACGACCCCCTCCTCCTGTAAAATAAAGAAGAAAGGGGCCATGAACAGATTGTACAGACACGGGGACAAGCTTGCCCCTTGTGGAACCCCATAGAGAACCGAAAGTGGGCTAGCTTCAGCGGTGGCCGAGCAGACTCTGCTTGTTCTGTTCTCCAAAAAAGAGGCGATCCACAAGGCTGCTGATTCTGAGAGATTAGCCACCTCCTGTAGCCTTGGAATTAAGATAGAGTGCTCGACTAAATCAAAAGCCGCTGATTGATCTAATGAGATTATCAGTGATAGTCCACTTCTATCCATTTCCCCCATTAGTTTAGTTTTCAGTTCCAAGAGAGAAGTTTCCGTCCCATATTTCTTCCTAAAACCTGACTGATTAGGATGGAGGATATGATGCAGGTCTAAATGCTCTGCAAGTTGACTATAGGCAATTCTATCCAGAATCTTAAGTAAGAAGTATCAGAAGACATGCATTACTTACCTTAATAGGATTTCTGATGATTGTATCTGCTTAGATTCACATGCGCCCTCCCTACCTCCCCGCTCCGGGTGGAAAGAACATAGACGTCTTACTACTTTCTCTCTTTATGTACTCCCTCACTATTGCCTTGGGATCCCTCATGGCAGAAAAAATACAATCAGAGGGACCTCGGTGCGTGAGGGATTTTGGGCACACTACACGTCACAATGTGGATAGTGTTACAGACACGCCTATGCCGACGTCCCCTTTTGGTCCCCTTTTGGTCCCTGAAGGACAAGATGCAATACTCCGCGGTTACCACTGGATGTCGGACCATATGCACAGCAGGTGAATCTAAGCAGATACAATCATCAGAATTGCTATTACGGTAAGTAATGCATGGCATAATCCTAAAGGGGGATTGTGGAGAGATGGGAATGAATTTGACTCCTCTGTGAGCATGATCTACCCGCAGAGCGCAGGCCAAGGGTTCAGTCGCCAATGCAAAAAGAATGTGGGACAAAGGGCAACCTTGGCGGGTACCCCGGGGTCGGTAGAATATAATCGCATAGCATACGGTTGATATATATCTTTTCCCTAGGTGCCATGTACAGCAGCTGTACCCATTGGAGGAAAGAGACTCCAATACCCAATCGTCGCAGAACCTCAGGCAAGAATGGCCATTCCACCAAGTCGCAGGCCTTCAGGGCATCCAGGGCAGCCACAGCAGTTGGGATCTCCGGGTTCACATTATGCCTAAGTTTGAATAAGCGACGCAGGTTATTCTGGGTGGAGTGACCAAGGATGAAACTGGCCTGGTCAGGGAGCCTGTCAGCCAATATCTTTGCCAGGATCTTATTGCCTGTATTGACTAGATATAGTGGTCTATATGAGGAACATTTGCAAGGGTCTTTGGAGGGTTTTAACAATACGGTTACAAGGGCAGTCCTTGTGGATTAGGGAAGCACACCCGACGATCTAGCCGCCTCATACATATCACGTAGATAAGGAATCAAGAGATCGGCGTATGCTTTATACAGTTCTGCTGTGATCCCATCTAAACCTGGTGCCTTTCGATTAGAGGGAGAGAGGATCCCTCTGTGAATTTAATTGATATTTTATTTCTATCGCGCTCATACACAAGTGTTTCAGAGCACGACAAGGCAAGGGAGGGGAACAAGGGAGAACGAAACAACAATCTTACTAGGCCCAGTGACATTGAGAACGCGGGAGAGTCGGGAGGGGAAAAAGTGCAAGGAAGGGGGGAGAAGTGGAAAGTGCGGAGCAAAAGGAGAACAAAATAAATAATAATTAATAAATAATAAAAGCAACAAAAGTGGTAGTGCAGCCAGCAAGTGGCAAGTGCTGAGTTTAAGGCAGCAGACAGGGTAAGTAAGATAAGTGCAGGAAGGAAACTCCTTGTCAGAGGGGTGTCATTTAAGGCCATCCCTAAAGCTGGGTCCAACCAACCAAGAGCTATTCTATCGAGATATTGCCCTATGTTGTCGTGTCCAGTCGATGTCTGTGTCTGAGAGGTACATAATCTCTTAGTAGTCGCGGAACACAGTATTGATTCTTACACAATCTTTAGTAGGGGTCCCCTCCTTGTCTTCAATTTAGTGTCCAGCTGGCGTTCATGTTTAATCGCCCAGGCCAGTGTCTGACTCCGGCGGTTTCCCCCTCCGCGTATGAGGCAGCTGCGATGGGGTCCCCCATATACCGTTCTTCTCTGGTGGTCAGGAGAGCCATTTCCTTCCGGGAAAGCCCGTACCTTCCAGGAATCCAGGAGGCCCTGTTGCAACTCTAGGTTTTTAATCTCCTGCTCAAGGATAAACATGGGTCTGCATATGGATTTCAAGACACCACCTTCCTTTACCATGCAGGATCCCCTAATATACACCTTGAAGGTTTCTCATACAACCCTGGAGTCCGGTACTGAACCCACGTCCACTTCGAAAAAAACATTGAATGGCCTACCCTATTTCTTCGTGGGAAACTGCATCTTCTAGAGTGCGATCCTTGAAGCGCCAGAGCAGGTGCCTAGAGGGTGGATCGTGCCTAAGAACCTGACTAATACTGGTGAGTGATTGGATAGAGTTTGGGGGCGTATCTGAGCGTTTGTGATATCTCAAGCTAAATCAGATGACACCTTGACATCATATATCCTCGTGATATTCAGCTATGGCAGTCCATTTCTGGGCTGTTCTCGGAAGGGAGAGTAGGGTTGTAGAGGCTCTGTCCAAATCTAGGGAAATGGCAACATTAAAGTCTCCTGCCCACATAATAATTTAGCATTTATATAGCGCTACAAACCCTCAGGTATCTGAGCGCGGCTTATTGCCCACAGTGTGTGGTGCTCATTTATCGACCTCGGAAGGATGAAAGGCTGAGGTTGGCCCTGCCGGGATTCGAACCTGCATCAGCAGGCTCTGCACATATGTCAAAGCGAGCGCTCTACTCGCTGTGCTATCGGACGGCTTGACCTCGTAGTCTGGGAATGTACGCAAATGGGCGGCGCAGCGCTGAAAAAAGTCTAGATTGTCATTATTTGGAGCATATATATTCAGAAGAACCCGCTATCCTGCAATCTCCCCTGCAAGCAGTAGGCAACGTCCCTCCTCGTCCCCAATTTGGCTGTGGAGCTTAAATTCTAGCGAATGATGGATGTAAGTAGCTACTCCCCGGGAATGTGTCGAGAAGGAGGAGTAATATCTGTGGACCTCCCACCCTGCCAAGTTGGGGAGCCTACTGTCCGTGCTAGGTGTGTTTCTTGTAGGCATAACATATTTACCCAGTGAATTTTAGCATAGTTCATGATCAAACACACTTTCTTGCAGTTAGTGAAACCTTGTATGTTCCAGGTTGACAATGTCATGTACATGTTGGACCCTTGTGCATTGTCAGGGGTGCCCATGCTGCAGATTGTCATGGGCTTCCAGCTGGTGTTTGTACAATACCCATGGACCTCGTTGGGTATTGTTAAAAGGGACATGTACCTTTGTCTAATATGGGAGCTCAAAGTGTTGTATGTACTGCCAGTCAACACATCGCATCCCCCTTAACCTGAAAAAAAAAGAAATTCAACTTGCAAACATAAACCCCATTCAAAGCCACCCTCCTCCCACGCCAGAAACAGACTTACTGGCTCCTTGATCCCCACCCTGCTCATCCCCCAAAAGTAACCCAAAACAATGAGTTCTATGCCTCCGGGCACAGGGACCTAGCGGCGGCTGGAATGGCTCCATGTGACAGAAGACCTGTTAATGTATCTGTTGCTTTATTACCGCTTGTTGGCAGGTTTCGTGTAACATAGTTCTGTTGCTTAAGAACCTATTTACACCAATAGAGTGCCCTAGTGAGAAGGGCATTTCAGGATATTCCCAGCGGGAGAAGACTCTAAGGTGACCTTCGGGGTGAGCCCCTCTGGTCTGGAATGTCCTTTACAAAGCGTTCTGCGCCCTCTGGGGATGTAAAAAAGGTTACTGGGAGGCCACCAGGGGGCGCATAGGTGATGGCAGCCTAGGTGCCGAGCTCCCGCCGAGTCTGGGCCTTTCTCCAGCATGGGGTCTGGCATGGATTCACATGCTCATGAATATTCCCCGTCGTCAGGCTGGGAATCCTCGGTAAAGAAAAAACCAGTATCAGTTTCGTTTCTGATCTGTCTTTCGTAGTAGTAACCAATCACTGGTCTCTGCGTCATACTGACCACAGCCAATGACTGCCCTCTACCTAAGCCCCGCCTCTGGCAGCCATCTTCAGATTTTTACCGCACGTTCATGTGTTGGGATCCTCGTGCTATTGCTCTCGAGCGTTAGTGCTATTTTTTTCACGTTTTTTCTCAAAAACTTCGTTTTTTCGGTCAAAAGAGCCTCAAGCTCCACCGACTCTCCATCCGATCAACGGGGACCCGTGTCGGATTGTTCTACGCCCCTCAAGGGTGAAGATTCGTCGAGCTACGCTTTTGGAGGACTCCAGAAGTTTCTCAGGCCCATCTCGGTCATGGCCCAGGAGAAGGGAAGCTCGACGCCCGGAAAGCTGTTCATGGTCTGCCCTGGATGCCAGCTGCAGAATGTCTTTAAGGAAGACGAACACTCCTTTTGTCTTTACTGCCTACATGAAGACAAGACGCACGTGGAGAAGGACTGTGCGTTTTGCGGCAACATGTCGGAGCGGACCATGAAGGACCGCCATCAACGTCTCGCCAACTGGCTGGAAGGGAAGAGCCCGTCCGGCGAGAAGAAGAAATCCGAGCGGTCTTCTAAGACCTTTGAGGACGCCCCGGCGACGGGGGTCCAACATAAGGCCAAGCACCGCGAGTCCGCTGGCACCGGGAGCGCCGAACGGTCGGGCTCTACGGGCACCAGGCAGGGCGCACCCTCCCCGGCACCATCAACCACGAGCCAACGCTCTGGGTCGGGTAAGAGGAAGGCCGAGCACCCGGTGAAGCTCCTGGAGAGACCCCGGTCAAGCTCGAAGGCGGAGGGGGAGCGAGGCAGTGTCCCCCCTTCAAGGAGAAGGCGGTGAGCGCACCAAGGGTGGTGAAAGCCTTAATCCATCCGGCCAAGGCCTCTATCGAGACAGTCGCGGCGGCCCTGGCTCAGCCTGTGGAGGGACCTCGGGGCTCAGTCTCCCTGCCACCGCGGAGGGAGTCCTCTTTTATGCCCATCGACAGGACCCCCGTGAAACCTCCGACGGAGAAGAAAAAGGGGGGGCAGGAGGTCGCCGTGGATTCGGCCTCAACCTCTGAGGAAGAACTGATCGAGGTCTTAAGCCACGGCGTTGGCGTGGAAGAAGACCAGCCCGTCGGGAGGGATCCCGACACAGGAGACGACGACATCGTCGAGGGTACCGACGGGGCCCCTGACCGCCCGTCGGATTCCCCTCTGCCAGTGCCGCAAGACAACTCGGCGGCCATTTTGTTGGCTATACAGTCCTTATGCTCAGAGATAAGGACGAGACTGCCGTTACCAGTGGAGGAACCACTCCCGTCGGGGGACCCGGAAACAGGCCCTTCGGGCAGCCCCCCTCCTAAGAAAAGAAGGATTCACCCTCCACCTCCTTTTCAGCCGTCGCGCCCCGTTCAGCCCTCCTCCCCGTCCACGACTCGAGGGGATGATACGGGGACTGACACGGCCGCAAAGGGTACGGACGATGAGGTGTACGACGAGGACCTGCCGTCGTCTCCTCTCACCCGGGCTTCCCCGCCCGACGAGATTAGATCTTTTCACTCCATGATCGCCAGGGCATCCGAGCTCTTCCAGCTCTGCCCGGAGGAGAAAAAGGAAGGTTTCCTTTATCAGCGGCGCGAGGCCAAGAGGAAGACGGTCCTCGCGGTACCTCTACTGGACGATATTTGGGATGAGGGCCTCGTCCTCCTCAAGAACCCATCCACGACGCCGGCTAGAAGAGACCGGTACGAGAAGAAGTACCGGGTCCCGGACGCGGCCCCCTTGTGCCTCCGGGCACAGCCTACCCCGGACTCCGTCGTCTCCGCGGCGGCCAGGAAGAAAGCGGGGGGGGGAGTCGCGGCCTCCACGTCGACTTCCCCGCCGGACGGCGAGGGAAAGAAATTGGACACGATGGGGCGCAGGGTCATCTCGTCTGCAGCGACGACGATTAAGGCGGCTAACGCCTTGGCTATCGTAGCCCGGTACGACGGGGAGCTGTGGTACAAGCTGGCTCCCCTGCTGGACTTCCTACCGGACGACAAGAGGGCGGATGCCCTGGAGATCTTGCAGGAAGGTGAGGTGGCGTCGGACCACGCCATCACTATTGCGACGGACATCGCCGACACTGGATTTCGCCAGTTGGGCAACGGCGTGTGCCTTAGGTGGCGTGGATGGCTCAAGGCTACTGACTTCCGTCAAGACGTACAGACCAGAGTCCTGGACATGCCGTTCGATGGGAACAACCTGTTTGGGAAAACAGTGGACGATTCCCTTCAAGCCATTAAAGCGGACACGGAGACAGCCCGGGCTCTCGGGGTTCTCCAGCAACGGCGGCCGCCCTTTCGGAGCGGCGGAGGCAAGGGCGCCTCCAAAGGTTCCGGCGGCGGATTTTCCACCTACCGTCAAGCGGCCCGTTCGTCGTCTCAAGAAGCTTACAGGGGATGAGGCAAGTCAGGCGGACCCCGCCGTCGTCGCCAAGGAGGTCAAGGCGGCAAAGCCTCGTCTAAGCAGGATTGAACCGGCCGTGGGGTCAGGCCCCCACCGAAGCACCCCGGTGGGAGGCCGGCTGGCGAGCTTCGTCAGCGTGTGGGAGTCCATCTCCGCCAACCGTTGGGTGCTGGACGCCCTAGCCCAGGGCCACGCGCTCGAGTTTCAAAGAAGGTGCCCGCGCGTCCCCCCTGTGGCCAGGAAAGAGCTTCACGTCCCTCAGCTTCTCCGGGAGGTAAGGGCGATGCTAAGGAAGGGCGCCATCGAACTCGTCCCAAGGAGGCTTCGGGGCTCCGGAGTTTACTCAAGATACTTCCTCGTGAAGAAGAAGACGGGAGGATGGCGCCCCATCCTAGACCTACGACGGCTGAACAAGTTCATCAAGGCTCAGAGGTTCCGGATGGTCACCCTCCAGCACGTCCTGGGTCAGCTGGAGGAGGGCGACTTCCTGTCGTCGTTGGATTTGGAGGATGCCTACTTCCATATTCCCATCCTAAAGGGGCACCGAAAATTCCTCAGGTTCGTGGTCCAAGGGCGTCACTACCAGTTCAGAGCCCTTCCCTTCGGTCTACGGTCGGCACCCAGGGTATTCACCAAGTGCCTTGCACCAGTGGCGGCGCAGCTGCGCCGAGAGGGGATCCACGTCTACCCCTACCTGGACGACTGGCTCATCCGAGCCAAGACGAGGGAGCTCGCCGTGGAGCACACGGCAAGGACCGTCCAACTTCTCACGGACCTGGGATTCTCCGTGAACTACGCCAAGTCCCACCTGGTACCCGCGCAAAACGCACTGTTTCTGGGAGCAGAGCTCGACACAGTGTCCCTTCTGGCCTCCCCGTCGGAGGAAAGGACCAGGTCCATCCTGGGCAAGGTACAGCGGATGTTGGTTTCCGACGCGGCCAAGGTGAGGTCCATCAAGTCCCTCCTCGGAATGATGTCTTCTTGCATCTACCTCATTCCCATGTGCAGGCTCCGGATGCGCACGTTGCAGGAGTTCCTGGACGCGCGCTGGATCCAAACGACAGGCGGCTTCGAGGAGAGGATCACACTCGACGAGAGTTTCCGCCGAGCGATCCGGTGGTGGGGCACCCGTGCGCATCTGACGGCGGGCATGGACTTCCAGACCCCAGACCACCAGGAGACAGTGACCACGGATGCCTCCCTGGAAGGGTGGGGAGCGCACACCGAAAATCTGCACGCGAGAGGCCTTTGGCTCCCGACGGAGAAGTCCCTCCATATCAACGTCCTGGAGCTCCGTGCAGTGTTCTGGGCCCTCAGGTCCTTCCTTCCGTCCCTCAAGGGCAAGGTGGTGAGGATCTTCACCGACAACACCACCACCATGTTTTACATCAGGAAACAGGGCGGAACCAGGTCCCCAGCACTGTCCAAGGAGGCGCAGGACCTGTGGCATTGGGCCGTCGCCCAAAGGATGTTTCTGGTGCCGTTTCATCTGGCAGGGATAAAAAACACCATCGCCGACTCACTCAGCAGGGAGCGCGCTCGTGCCACGAGTGGGAACTACGGCAGGATCTAGTGGATCGCCTCTTCCCACGGTGGGGCACACCCCAGATCGACCTGTTCGCGACGGCGACGAACTCCAAGTGCCGGAGGTTCGCCAGCAGGTTTCCCCAGCCGAGGAGCATGGGCGATGCTTTCTCGTTCCCCTGGGCGGGCCTGTTCCTATACGCGTTCCCTCCACTGCCACTACTGATCCGGCTCATCAACCAGCTCAAGAGGTCACGGTGCAGGATGATCCTCGTCGCACCTGCGTGGCCGAGGCAGATATGGTTCCCGGACCTTCTGGACTTGTCAGCGTCCCCGTCAATCAAGCTGCCAGTGGACGCGGATCTGCTCTCCAGGGAAGGAGGCGCCATCCTCCACCACGACCCGAAGTCGCTGAACTTGCAGGCCTGGCTCCTGCAGCGCTAGAGTTTGGAGGATACGACATACCGGCCGACTGCAGAGAGGTTCTTGCAAAGGCCAGGGCGTCCTCGACTCTTAAATGCTACGGACACAAATGGAAGAGGTTCTCTGTCTGGTGCCACGCACAGAAGATTAACCCTCTAAGGATTACGGCTCCCCAAGTACTGCCGTACCTGTTGACGCTGGCCAAAGCTGGACTGGCACACGCGTCCATCAAGATTCATCTTGCTGCGATCTCCCGATACACTAGAACCACGGGGCGGACGTCCTTGTGGTCTCATCGTCTGGTGAAAGAGTTCATGAAGGGACTGTTCAGATCGTTCCCGCCGGTGAAGGCTCCGGCCCCGGCGTGGGAGCTCAACGTGGTGCTGACCAAGCTCATGGGACCTCCGTTCGAGCCTCTGCACTCGACCCCGTTGAAGTTCCTGTCGTGGAAAACAGCGTTTCTTGTGGCCATCACCTCCGCACGACGGGTGGGAGAGATCCAGGCCCTTTCCTGCAAGGCCCCGTACTTGACTTTTCACGACACGAGGGTGGTGCTCAGGACGCACCCCTCCTTCATGCCCAAGGTGCCGTCGGACTTCCATCTCAACGGACCCTTGGTGTTGCCTGTGTTTTTCCCGTCGCCTTCGTCGCCGGCTGAGAGGACTTTGCACTCGCTGGATGTGGCTAGAGCGCTGAAGTTCTACGTGGATCGCACAAAGTGTTTTCGGAAGACGTCACAACTCTTTGTGAACTTTGGACCTGTCAATCAGGGGAAGGCTCTCTCGAAGGCTTCCATTTCCAGATGGCTCTCCGGCTGTATCATGTACTGTCACCGGTTGGCAAACCGACCGCTGCCTGGCCGTCCGAGAGCACATTCCACCAGAGCGATCGCAGCTACCACGGCGTTCCTATCTGGTGTGCCCCTGCTGGACATTTGCAGGGCTGCTACGTGGAGGTCGACGCACACCTTCACGAAATTCTACTGCGTCGATCGGGATTCCAGGGAGGAGTCCAGGGTCGGCCAAGCAGTGCTGCGCAACCTGTTCGCCTGAGGTGAGCCTGGTGAGGAGGTAAGATTGCTTAATGTTGAGTTTGATGTGATGCTTAATGTTGAGCCTTTGCCACCTCCCGTGGTTGTGCATGTGGGTACTGCTATGTATTCTTTATTCATGAGCATGTGAATCCATGCCAGACCCCATGCTGGAGAAGGAACAAGTTACTTACCTGTAACTGTTGTTCTCCAGCATGGGTCTGGCATGGATTCACATGCGAACCCTCCCGCCTACCCCTCTGCGGCTCTTCACTTGGTCATACTGCCACTTCACGTGCTTCCAAATCTGAAGATGGCTGCCAGAGGCGGGCTTATGTAGAGGGCAGTCATTGGCTGTGGTCAGTATGACGCAGAGACCAGTGATTGGTTACTAATACGAAAGACAGATCAGAAACGAAACTGATACTGGTTTTTTCTTTACCGAGGATTCCCAGCCTGATGACGGGGAATATTCATGAGCATGTGAATCCTTGCCAGACCCATGCTGGAGAACAACAGTTACAGGTAAGTAACTTGTTCCTTCAAGGGGATTGAGCTCCCCCAGACCCCCAGGCGGACCCGCAGGGCAGCCTTACAGCGGTGACCCCCCCGAGACACCCCTGCTCGAAAGAGCGAAGCTCGAGGCCCCTGGGAGACAGGAGAACGGGCCACGACAGGGCAGTGACCGAGAGGGAGAGCCCAAGGAACAGGAACGGCCTGCCGGAGAACCTGCCCTCGCATCGGGCCGCGGAGCCCCTGGAAAAGGAGAGGCGCACCGAGGCAGGAGGACCAGCGGGTGGATACAGCTCGCAGCAGCCCACAGGAGGTGGACGGGGCCGCAACGAGAGGGAGGCCCACCGGCCGGGCCCACCCCCAACAGATTCCGGTGGAAAGCAAGTGGAAGCGGCCCGCCGAGGTGAGGCACTCTTCCGCCGGTATCTGTCCTCCCCGGCAGTCACCCACCGGATTGGGGCCCCCGAACGAGGATCTGGGCCCGCGTCACTCCCTCCTTGCCCACGGGGACGGAACACTCTCCTAGCGGGAGGCGTGGGCGGGCAGCCCCCAAATCCGGCATCCGGGTCCTGGGAAACCCCGCTGGAGAACCTGTCCTCTCGTCGAGCTGCGGAGCCCGGGAAAAGGAGTAGCCCGCAGCAGGCCACAGGAGGCAGTCGCAGCCGCAGTGAGAAGGAGGCACACCCCCAACGGACTTCGGCGGATGGCGAGTGGAAGCGGCCCGCAGAGGTGAGGCACTCTGGACCCGCGCCACCTCCCCCTCGCCTCTGGGGTCGGAGCACCCTCCCCTGGTGGGAGGCACGGGCAGGCAGCCCCCAGATCCGGTATCCGGGGCCTGGGGACGGTGGCATCGGGACCTGACAGCCCCCGGGGCCACACACAGGAAATACTTTGGGGACACGTCCCCCGCGGTGGAACACGCAGCACCCGCGACCACTACTATACGGAGAAGACCAAGGTCTTGGATGAAGCGGGGGTAATAACTTACAACAATGCTCGGGTCTCCATTTTCCAGGACTTCTCCGCCTACACGCTGGGAAAGCACAGAATGTGCCGCCCCTTAACGCAGCTACTCAAAGAGAAGGGGGTGCGCTACAGGTGGGGGTATCCTTTCTCCCTGTCTTTCGAATATATGGGCCAACGGACAATGCTGACTACTGAGGAGGATATAAGAGGGGCCATACAGGATTACGCGGCGGACTCCAACCCCCGAAGAGCCCCAATCGGCCCAGAAGCAATAGACCGGTGCGGCCCAGACCAGTCGGGCGCCAGGAGACGGAGAACCGCTTTGCGGAAATACAAAAAACGGAATACTCCACCGCCCGCACAGGAAAGAAACCATAGGGACTCGGAGGGCTGACGGCGTGGGAATCCCGATTAGCTGCGGTGCAAGATTGGAAGTTTGTGATATCTCAGCAAAAACAGTCCCACTCTGAACAGCAAGTATAGTGTGAGCAACTGACGGGACAAAGCCTGGTGGGGAAAGGGGGGGCTCAAGGAGACGAGCATTCAACCGCATGCCTGGCCAAGGGGGACAGGCTGGTGGTCCGGCCAAAAGCCAGCAATGGCGGAACTAACTGGCTGGACGCCGGGTAGTGGGGAGGGGGGGTATTCTCAAGTTGGCAGGGGTTGTTTTTTCAGGTTACGGGGTGGGGGGGAAGTTGGGGGTCAGTTTTAGGGCCCTTTTGGAGGGCGGGAGGGGATTTCCAATTCATCAAGATGCGAGACTAAAGGAGCAAGACAGGGGATTTGATAGGATGTGGGTGACCGGACGGGAGAGTTGCACAGACCATGGCTGAGGGTTTGCCGGCCCTAGGGGTGGGTACCTTGAATGTGCGAGATCTGAACACCCCCACAAAAAGATCTCTAGTTTGTAGAGAGTTCCGAAGGGCTAAACTAGACCTGCTCTTCCTACAGGAGACACACTGGGCTCGAGGGAAGGAACCCAAGATGAGGGGAGGAGGAATAGGCGAGATGCTCTGTGCATCGCACAGATCTAAGAAGAGGGGAGTGGCCATCTTGTTAGCGAGGGGCGTAGGCTTTGAACAGGAGGCATCTCTGAGGGACCCCGAGGGTCGCTATCTACTGGTAAGAGGTTCACTACAAGGCGCCCCCTTAACTCTGGCAGTCGTATATGGCCCAAATGAGGGCCAGGCCCAGTTCTGGGAGGAAGTAAGAGACCGGCTTAAACTCTTTGTGCGCGGCAAGGTAGTGGTGGCGGGAGACTTTAACATGGTCCTAGACCCGTCCTCAGATAGAAAGCGCATGGGTCCTCCAACCATTAGGCCTGCGGATGAGGCAATGGCGTGCAACTTCCAGAGTGTTAACGCAGAGCTGGGTCTGGTGGACACTATCCCGTCCCCTAGGTCTGACGTCCCCTCATACACGTATTACTCGGCCATACACACCTCATTCTCCAGAATTGATTATATCCTGGTGGACGAGACTCTTCGCCCATACATCTTGGGCTATAGAGTTGACACGATCCCATGGACGGACCATGATATGGCCCGGATCACTATTGCAGAGTGTTGGCACACCGAGCGCAGAGGACGCTGGAAATGTAATGACGCCCTACTGAAAGACGAGGTCCTCGCACAGGAAGTGCTAGACGCCATAACGCAGTTCTTTGAGCTGAACGATAATGGGGAGGTTAGCATACTTGCATTGTGGGACGCCTTCAAGGCGACTCTACGAGGAGTTCTTATCAAAATGGGATCCCAGAAGAAAAGGGAAAGGGAGGCTCGGGAAAAGATTCTACGGGACAAGATAGCCCAACTCCAGTCATGTAGCTCCCCGGAAAGGCCCCTTGAGCGTGACCAGGTCACCGCCCTGGAGGACTACAGACTCCAACTGAAGGACCTCCTCCTGCACAAAACGGAGAGGAGCCTCCAGATGGTGAAACAAAAATACTACGATAAGGGGGATAAGGCAGACCGCATTCTAGCCTGGAAGCTGAGGGAGGTCCAACGTAACAGAATGGTGAAGGCGGTGAAAGACGTCCAGGGGACATTAGGGTATGACTCTCCCCACATAGGGGAGGCCTTCCGTCACTACTATGAAAATCTGTACACTTCAGAATATGATGGAGACTCTCCAATAGAAGACTTCCTGGTGTCCATTCAAGTCCCTGCCTTAACGAGAGAGATGTCTGAGGGGTTGGAGGGT
This sequence comes from Ambystoma mexicanum, assembly GCF_040938575.1. Taxonomy (NCBI): domain Eukaryota; kingdom Metazoa; phylum Chordata; class Amphibia; order Caudata; family Ambystomatidae; genus Ambystoma; species Ambystoma mexicanum. The sequence continues at coordinate 896,271,453 of NC_090939.1, forward strand.
CCGGTTAACGAGGAGGAGATAGACAAGGTAATCAGCGGGATGAAAGTGGGAACCTCCCCGGGGGAAGATGGTTTCACGGTGTACTTTTACAAGAGGTTCCGCTCCGCCCTGGCTCCACACCTGGCGAGGGTTTTCAATTCTGTGCTAGAGGGGGGCATTCTTCCCGACTCCATGATGCGGGCCATCATAGCAGTACTGCCCAAGGAAGGAAAGGACCCTGAGGTGTGCTCCTCGTACCGGCCGATTTCGTTACTTATCACGGACGTGAAGATCTTGGCTAAAGTGGTGGGAAAGCGGATGGAGGGGATAATGCCGAGGCTGGTCCACGGGGATCAGGTAGGCTTTATAAGGGGGAGGCAGGGGTCGACAATATCCGCAAAACGATAGACCTTTTCCACTATGCACAGGAATCAGAGTTGGACGCATGTGTCCTCTCCCTAGATTCCGAAAAAGTATTTGATAGGGTGGAGTGGAGATACATGGAACTCCTCCTCCGAAAAATGGGTTTCGGGCCTCACATTAGGAGCTGGGTATCTGCACTCTACAGAGCCCCCACGGCAAGGGTTCAAGTGAACGGGACGTTGTCCGGGTCCTTCCCTCTCTCGCGGGGAACCAGGCAGGGTTGCCCCCTCTCCCCTTTGATATACGTTCTCACGATGGAACCATTGGCCATAGCGATCAGAGCACATCCAGGCATCAGGGGAATTAGAGGTGAAATGGAATTCAAATTATCCCTATTTGCAGATGACATTCTGGCCTATATGGTGAGTCCCGCCTCCTCGCCCCCCCCCCCCCCCCCTCTTGTCCCTGATGGCCACCTTCGGCCGCTTCTCTGGGCTAAAAATCAACGCTACGAAATCAGTCCTGCTCCCAATGAAAGAACGAGACCCTGAGTTAGACCAGCTGGATAGGCTGAAGGGGTTGCAGTGGGTAAGGCTTCCATACGATACCTGGGCGTCCTTCTTACCAGGGACCTGTCTAAACTAGCCCCCACCAACTATGACCCCATAATGGCAGGGATCACATTGGACCTGCGGAGATGGGGCAAGATGATCCTATCATGGTATGGCCGGATGACAGCGGTCAAGATGAATGTCTTACCAAGGCTTCTATACCTGTTGACAGCACTCCCCACCATCGTCCCAGAGCAGACCTTTAGGGATGTACAGAACGCAGTCCGAGAATTTATTTGGCAGGGGAAAATACCGAGGACGGGGAGGTCAACTCTGACACTGCCGAGGGAGGAGGGGGGGTTCGGGCTTCCTGACTTCCGCCTTTACTTCCGAGCAGCCCAGTTGAGGGTCCTCTTAGAACATATGAAAGAAGGGATGAGGACGTACTGGTCATACCTAGAGGACATGGACACCCACCCCTTGAAGGTTAGGGATCTCCTATGGGCCCCGCGCAAAACTATCCCGAGAAAGTTAAGAGCCCATCCGTCCCTGGGAGTCCTCTGGGAAATTTGGAAGGAGGGCCCACAGACAGTCCATCTCACTTCATGGCCTTCCCCGATGTCCTCCCTTTGGAGTCTCCCCCTCAACCTGGGCAATAGAGGGTTCCGGAACTCACACACCTGGTCAGATCTGGGGATGGAATTGGCAGGGCAGATGTTCAGGGAGGGAGAATTCCTAGCTTACGATGACCTGAGAGATGCACTTGGTCATGGGTCCCTTTCCATCTTTGAGTACCTTCGTCTCAAGGGCATACTGTGTGACCAAGCGTGGGGCCAGAATTTTAGGAGGGAGTTGACCCCCTTTGAAAGGTTCCTGGACACGGCGACCTCGAGAAAGGGCGCGGTGTCAAGCATGTGCAAAATTTTGAACACCATCAACCTCCCCGGGAGACGAAGTTTCCACTTATACTGGGAGGAATTGGCCGGGAGAGTCCTTTCGGAGGACGCCTAGTCCAGGATTTTTAAGATCGCCTTCCACGGAAATGTATTCACTGCAGACATGGAGCATCATTTCAAGATACTGCAGGGGTGGCATAGGTACCCAGTGAAACTATCTTAAATGTTCTCGGGCGTATCACCAATGTGCCCTAGGGGATGTGGCCAGAGGGGATCCAGGAAACATATGTGGTGGCTCTGTCCAAAGGTTCAGGACGTTTGGGGAAGGGTTCGAGCTTGGATTGCAGAGGTTTCAGACGAGCCTCTCCCCAAGGACCCGTTGTCGATGCTGTTGGGTCTCCCCCCGGAGGACTTGGAAATACATAGATATTCAAGGATGACGGAAACAATGTTGAGGGCGGGGAGGGTGGCCCTGGCACAGAGGTGGAAGGCCCCGGAAACCCCCTCCAAGGAGGAATGGCAGCAGAAGGTAAAGAACATGTTCTTGATGGACAAACTCACAGCAATGGTGAAGAACGATTCGGGCACATTCCTGGCCAACTGGTACGGAGTACAACAGTCCTGGGGATGGGACGTCTACTGACACAAAACACCCCCCCATGCCCGGGGAAGGGGGTTAGGAGCCAAGTGGGGTCTGGACTGAGTACCCACGATCCGGGGAACGGCAACTATAACTTAGCCTGTAAAATATTGGTCACTCATCACATCTTCTCCTAAGCACAAGATAGGAAAAGAGCACTAACTGTCTCGCAAGACTGAAGTTCTAGTAAAATAGTGGGGGGGGGCAGTGTTGGGGAGGGGGGGTAGAGGGAGGGGGTGGGACTAAGGGTTGAACGGGCCAGTCAAATGCATTATATGTACCACTGTGTTTGCCCAGTTTGTTATAATAAGAAAATTCTAATAAAACCAAAGTTTTAAAAAAAAAAAGGTTACTGCCGTCATGCACTACCCTGAACTTGGCTGAGAATAGCATGGAGTAGTGAACTTCCTTTCTTCCCCAGATATTTTTCACTGCTTGAAATGTTTTTCTTTGGTCTTGTACTTGCAGGCTAAAATCAGGAAAAAGGCGTGGTCCCCGATCCCCATCGCAGCTCTTTCTTTTTCCCTGCTGGTGCGGAGTAGGATATCTTTGTCTGAGTGACTAAAAATTCTACCAATAATAGCTCTCTCCCGTGCCCCGCAGGGGATGTCTAGATGCTAGGGACCTGTGTGCTCGCTCTACCATAAACATGCTTGTGACTGGCGGATTTTCAAGGACCTCCATGAGTAGTTTTTCAACAAATGCCTCCATATCGTCTACGGGGGTGGACTCCAACACCAGTAATGCGTATATTGTTCCTCCTGGATCTTCCCTCGAGGTCGTCGCTCTTGGCCACCACTTTCTTGATGGTCTGAATAATCTCCACTTTATCCTCCCCATCGCCAATCCTCTGCTCTGCTTCAGTCATCCGGCTACAGAGTTTATCGATCTGGACTGCGGAGAGATCTACTTTGCAGGTCAGAGCATCAATTTTAGCCCCAAGATTATCAACACACATGATTTTTGAGCGGTGAGGGGCAGGGGGCAGGATGTGGACACGTGTTGCTTCTAGGAGGAGTCTGGTGTGGCGAGTGTACGCACTTTCCCCTGCACACTCACTGGTATTCCTGGTGGATCTTCCCGCTCAAACCAACAAAATATGTCCCCACAGGTTATAAACTGGTGATATGGTATATGTATTACCTATACCCACCTCTTTCTCTCTGACCAAACAAAAAATTGGAGTTTTTGCACAAAAATCTGTCACAAAAGGATCACTGCTGACTGAGTATGCTATTCCTTAATTTCAGGTGGTGTCCTAATATTCTCTATTTGTACACACTGCCATCATACATATGTGTAATAGTGCAACTGATGTTGTCAACAATCATTTACTTTGATTTTGTCACTTAACTAGATATGAAATCTCACCATACACATCAAGGATGTTTTTCATTATTTAATAAAGAACATAAGACAATCTTTTACACATGAGCCTCTGTGTCATTTCGCAAACTATTAGACACTTTTTTTTTCTTCTTTTTTTGTATCAGGCTCGAAACATATGACAGTCAGATCAACGATATCTCAATAAATCATACACCATACAAAACGATAATAATCAAAAGAACATGCATCAATAGCAAAAAAAGCTATACATTTTGAAAAAACAAACAAGAAAAAATTAAACATAAAAAAGAAGAAACTTTCCTTTCAGTAAAGACACTGAGTGTCACAAAAAATACATTCTTCTTCTGTGTAAAAGAAGTATTCTAAGGTTACTTAGTTTCCATCCTATTTCAATTGTGGAAATCCTCAACTCTATATGTCAAGAGTGCCAAGGAGGGAAAAATGTCCAATTATTGTTCCTTGTAGGGTTTGAGAACAAGTGACTGGTGTCAATTTCTTTAATGTATTTACACTTGCCAATCACTTCTTACAATACTGCTCGGGTCTCACTTCTTACAATACTGCTCGGGTCTACGTATAAGGTCTGGCCTAGCAGATGCAGTCACAGATGCCACCTCTGGGGGCCGAAAAAGGTCAACCAGGTGTGGTCAAATACGTTTCGGCGTGAAGACTTTGACAGAAAACGCCTTCCTCAGGACCAAAGGTCAGATGTGTAAGACATTAACCCCTAGGAAAAGAGACACAAATAATAAAGGGGGATATTAAAGTTAAAAGAGCCACGTAGCGATGGCTGAACAATGTCTAAAAACATTCCAATTCCTAACCCAGGGTTGTAGCAAATAAATAATTCAAGAGTGACCTATTCTAAGCAGATACTCAATACAGCCCCTGGAACAGAAAGGGAGAGCAAGAGTACACACCCGATCTCAGTGTAAAGTGATTCAGCATGCACTGAAGGATCGTGCTCCGAAAGAATAAAAAGATATGTCACTCCTAACCAAAAATAAAGAAATTGAAGTAAATGAAAGAGTGAATGATTTAATAGGAAAGCCACATTATGGTTTCAGTAGGAGGGAAGAAAAAACTGACCCATGTGCACACTAATTCGCCTTGATGGAATGGGGCATTAAAAGCAAGGGGCCCTCAATGATGCAAGAAAAGCAGGTCTCAAAAAAGTGTGCCCAAAAACTAAGAACAAAACTTTACCTCAAATAGTGTTTTAGGTAAGTCGCTGAAACACAAGTCCAGCAAGCCCGGATATAAATGCAAAAATATCGACTCACTGAAAGGCACCAAGGTGCACTTCATCAGATGTAGTCTGTATCTGTTCCAACGTGCCTGAGGAAAGACAAGAAACCAAGCCACAATATGTATATTTATTATCCTCTAGTCTCAAAGAGGATATAACATGTTAGTATCAAAAGGTAAAGCATATGAATAAAAGCAATACCTTGCTGTAATGGCCATAAGGGGCCCTGTGTTTTCATGTTAACTCTAGTCTCTGTGGCTGCTGGCTGTTCGCTATTTGTGAATCCGTCTAGGAACGAAGGAGAAGAAAAAACGAGTGGCATGTCAAAAGTGCACTATTATTGTGTGCTGGCCGCAGTTGTGAAAAAAAGGATTTAAATTGTTAAGGGGCAGCAGACATAAACTCACCAGCTAGTTGCAATACGGCAGAGTTGCTTCCTCCACTGTAATTAGGCACACGAGTCTTCAAGTAATAGAGCACATGTCATCGCTCTGGAAATCCAAATAAAACAGCCCGTTTGATAACGTGCTGCACAGAGGTCACCCCGTTACCGTGGTACAGAGTAAACAGGGCAGCCTGTGTGTGCTCCAAGATATTGGAAATGGTTTGTGTTGGAGCATCGAGTTGCGTGACGTACAGCAGGCAGTCCACGCTTCCATAGTGTTTAAAAACTGAAACAACAGTCCATGTAGGGGAAGTGCGCCATTATTTTGGTAGCGGCCAAGTTGGACAGTGTATCCTGCCCAAGAGGGTTTCTCTGTATTGAAAAGGGCCAATATTCCAAATAACGGATGTAATCAGAGTCTAAGACTTAATGGCAATAAGTTCTTGGTAGTGTGTGCCATGATGTTTGGCAAACTAATAACCCTCAAATAGCTGCAGGCTGTTCAGAAATAGCCATATGTCCCATAAGGTTAACTATACCTCATGTGTGTCAGCTATGGGGAAGTAAGTGAAGTACAAAGGATGACTGATGTGTCAGCCAGCTAGGGAGGAAAAATGGCTGCCGGGATCTGCAAAAAGGGCACTAGACCAGGTGGTGGATAAGGTGAAGATGACTGATAGCCTCTAATGGTCAGAGTGTAATAGGTGCCATGTGAGCAAATATAGATCTAAAAAGTCTAGTGTGCTTCAACAGTACGGCTAAATCGGCTGTCTAATCAATGAAGGTGGGAAGGCGCTGTATTGCCCCCGTTAAAAAGAGTTAGATTTTAAAGCCCTATTTAAGAAACAAAAAATATTGTAGGGATTTTTTGCAGAGCCCTATGTAAGTATGTTAAAATGACATTGTTTTCAAGGATCACTGACAGCATAACACAAGGCTAGATTAAAGCGTGCCCGAAATCATTGTGGGAATTCATAGGAGGGAGATTCTTCATTGAGTCCTCTCGATTTATCAAGGGTTTGCAGACGATGGATCCATCTGGATTCTTTGTTATTCAAAGCTCTCTTCGGGTTGGAGCTGTTTTTCACAACATCTAGCACCCACCATTGAATGTCATCAGGAGTATGTGCAAAAGCAACAAAATGAGACACCATTGGTGCTTGGTGGTTCTTGCACCTAATCCTGGATCGATGTTCATTGATCCTTATGTGCACTGATCTTGTCGTTTGGCCCACATACCTCAGTCCACATGGACATTGGATGCAGTATATTACATTCGATGTTTTGCAATTGGATAAGAAACTTATGTCCCATGTTCTCTCCTGAATTTTAAAATTGGACATTTTCCTTGTGAATTTACAGGCCCGACAATTTCCACAAGGGTAGTGTCCCAACAATGGTCTGAGAGTTCTAAGGCTTGTGTTAGGCTTGCCGTGGCTCGTTGAATGCACCAGTTTGTCTCTCAGATTTCTCGATCTTTTGAAGGCAAACAACGGTTTGCCTTTATCTTGTAAGCAGTTATTCACCATTGGCCAATACTTCAAAAGTGTCTTCTTGATCGCAAAAGATTGTGTGCTGTAAGTTGTGACACATGTTATGCGGTTCTGGTTTTGTTCCCTCAGGCTGGGCTCTAGCAAATTTTCCCGGGGGGTAAATCTCGCTCTTTTGAGGGAGTGAGACACCAATTTCTTCGGGTAGCCTCGTTCTTTGAGGTCACTGGCAAGTTTGTTGGCATGTGTGTAATAATCAGCAGTCTCTGTGCAGTTTCTGCGAAGTCTGAGAAATTGACTAAACGGCAAATTCTCTTTAAGAGATCTTGGATGAAAGCTCTTAAAGTGTAAAAAGGTGTTTCTATCGGTAGTTTTTTTGTGCAGGGAGCAAGTCAGATGTCCTACTTTTACATTAGTGCATAAATCCAGGAAATTGATTGTCGATTTAGAATGCAACATCGTAAATTTGATGGTATTATGCTGGCAATTCAAATAGGCAAAAAATTCCTGTAGGGATTCAATGTTGCCCCTCCATAGGAAAATCACATCATCAATATACCTATACCATTTTCTAATATAAGGTCTATAGATGTTGTTTTCTGAGAGGACATATCTCATCTCAAAAGCAGCCATGAACAAAATCGCAAGGCTGGGAGCAAATGCTGCTCCCATTGCCGTGCCTCTTGTTTGTAGGAAGAACTGACCTGAGTAAATAAAGAAATTTATTTGTAGAGCAATAGTCATCAATTCGACTATAAAAGCCGCTGGGACCCTATGTTGGGTCGCCTGATGGGTGAGGAAAAGATGGACTATCTCTATTGCCTCCTCTTGAGGGATGTTAGTATAGAGCGATGTAATATCCATCGTGACTAGAAAATCCTGATCTTCATCAAATGGTTCTCCCTCAAAGATTTTTATGGTTGCTGTGGTGTCTTTCAGATATGTGTCTGTTTGTTGGCTGATCGGTTGCAAAAATAGATCTATAAACTTGCACAGAGGTTCCAAGATTGAACCACAGCCCGACACAATCGGTCTACCCGGAGGATGTATTTGGTCCTTATGGATCTTAGGAAGGCTATAAAAAGGAGTCCTTTTTTCCGAGTAATTTAGATATTCAAATTCTTCCTTTGTTATCCATGATCGATCTGCTGCATATTGTGTGACATCCCTGATCTCTTTTTCTATGTCTGATGAAGGATCCTTCCTCAGGTGGCAATAGCTTTGTGTCTTCTAGCAAGTCTAAGGCCATACGATTGTATCGTGCCCAAGAGAAGAGGACAATACCTCCCCCCTTATCAGCGGGTTTAATGATCAGGTTGGGGTTTGATGTTAATTCTTCCAGTGCTTTCTTCTCTTTATTTGAGAGATTATTTCTAACCTGATGGTTTATATTCTGGAGTCTTCTCAGATCATTCAAAACACATTTTTCAAATAAGACAATTTCATCCGCCACCTGGTTATCTGATGGAGTAAAGACCGAGGGAACCCTTAGTCCAGTGTCTGTCGCAATCTCATGGTCCCCGTGTTCACAAAAAAAGTTACTAAGTCTAACTTTTCTGAAAAATTGTTTCATCTCAATTTCCGTAGAATACCAATCCGTCCTATTAGTAGGGACGAACGAAAGCCCTTTGTGAGGAGCTGAATTTGCTGGTCAGACAATGCTATATCTGATAGATTGAAAACTGGAATGGTTTGAACTTCCCTATTTCTTGCCTGGGGAATAATGGGGGATTCTATTGGTTGTAGCCTCTCCTGCGTGGTCGTTGCCACCTTCTTCCTCCCCACGTGTCCCATGGCTGGCTGTAGAAATCCCCTTGATAGCCTCGAAACTGGCCTCTCCCTAAAAAAGGTCTTTGTCCCCTGGATCTAAAGGTTTGTTGGGGTCCCAGTTGGTGTTGGTCATCCCCTGCAGAGTCACTGCTAGTGTCCGAGAATGTCACCCACCTTCTAGGTCCCCTCCTGTTTCGTCCGGTCTGTTGGGATCTTTCTTGGTTTTTTGTTGCAAATATTCTGCACTCAGGTATGGGTATATTCTCTCTAATCTAAACTCTTGGATATCTTTATTGAGTTTTTTGGTTTTTTTTGATAATGTAGATGTTTTAAATTCTTCAAAAAGTTTTTCAATTTCTCTTAATTTCTTCTCCGCATTGACAATTAGAGGATTAGATTTGAATTTAAGTTCATCCGTCTCAATTTCCTTTTGTACTGTTATTGCTAGTCTCTGTGCTGTTGAGATCGTCAGGGCCATCAGATCTCTGCTGCATTTAGTGGCAATTTTGCTAAAGCCCGTTTTGTATTCCTCGTCTTCCAGGAATAAACCTGGCTCATTGTGTATAACCAGACCAGCTGGTATGATGCTTGCTCTTAAATACTCCCTCAGAAAGTGGCCATGCAATTCTGTTCTAAATCCCTTCTTCTTTAATTTTAACAATTCTTCAGTATTACTTTGTGTTAATATGGGGGCTGTGTTTTCCCCTTGGTCAAAGAATGAAGGGCGTCCAATTATATTCAATATTTGTTCCTCGCTGAAACTCAATGTGGCATTCTCTGCCATATCCTAACCAAAGGATATTGCAGCAGAAAAACAAAGTGAAGAGCAAAAAAAGCTGTAGATTTAGAAGATAGTACAGAGAAAAAAACAATAAGAATGTGAAAAATAAAAAGTATGAGAAAAGAATAAATAGTAAGAACCGTCTACTAAAAGTCTAATAGAAAGGTAGACTGTTTCTAAGGAACACTACACGTTGTAGGGCTAGGGAACCCTGAATGTGATTCGGTACCCTAGTCCTATTTACGACCCTAAAGTCAGCCTGGGCTGACAAAAAGTATATATACTGAAGGGTAAATCCCCTACTCTGTGGGGGACTGGGGAAAACTTCCCGCTCAACCAGGCTTCCCAGCTGGAGGGCCTCTCCCGCCCGGCGAGCGGGCCACAGGATTGGAGAGTGAGATGCGTCGGGTGCGGAGAGGCCGGGAACCCTCGTATGAGGCAGAGGGTGAGGATGCAGGCTGTTCGAGCCGTCAGGACGCCGGAGCCAGCCGGTTCACAGAGAGTCTCAGTGCGGCAAGGCGTAGCAGGCTCCTCCTCCCTCCAGAGCTGTCGGGTGGCGGGGACGTCTGGGATGCTCTAGAGTGGAATATGGCCCACTTACTGACCCTCTGACCTCTTCTGGAAGTAAGTGCTTGATGCAGCTTCGGACCCTCTCGATGCAAGGTTGAATGATGTCTTGGATTGGGGCTGGCCCTTCCTCCCCTCCCCCGCTGGTCCTGTCTTGTAGGTGGGAGCCTGCCATGTCCAACTAAACTGGACTGGGATCTCCGCTCTTGCTCTGTAGCGAGAGCCTTTACCTTCGTAGTCGGACCCGGTTGGATAAGGTGGCCCTCCCGGTCTTGTAGGCTCTTGAGGGCTGCAGCGTCGAAGCGGTCATTCGTGCTGAGTGAAACTGGTATGCTGGTGAGCATTGTGGAGATTTTAATTCTGTTCATGGAGCTGTTGGACTTTGGCCAGCAGGATTTGGCGTTCTGTTCTCAGTCCCAGTTCCATGCCCATGAATAAGTAGAGATGATGGTTTTTGAGTGACTTTCATACAAAGCAGCAACAATGAAATGGTTGTGAGGGTGGCCATACTTAAGAAGGGCAAACTGCGTCTAACCAAACTCAACCCCTGATCAATCTACTTTTTTCCTGCTAAGGATAGTAGCCAGTAACAAAACAATATTTGGTATACTACCTACAGACCCGGTGCTTGTGCAGTGAGGTGGATCAAAACTAAATCTGAGGATTGCTGAGACATAGATCGTATTGCCTCCTTTAAAGTTGGGCATTTCACCTCTTGTATTACCAATCCACAAATGAAAGCTTGATCTGGAAACCAGCGTTGGTTGCCAGTCTATACATGAAATACGCTACGGTTGATATTTTGGGCAAAAATAGGCCAATTAGAACTACTCCAATGCCAGCAACAGTCAAATCTTCCTTGGGTGCTTTGAATGGACAAATCTCAAATATCAAGACAACGTGGAACCTGGCATACTTTTGATTTCAGCATTTCACAACAACCACTTCCTTCATCTCTGCCTGTACAACAGGAATATGCTCCTGCTACAAAGTCTGATTTACAATCATTGTTTTTGGACATTAAATAAGAGTTTTCATCCGTCTGAGAGATATCGGAGAAAGTACAATCCTTGGAGCATTGGCTGGAAGAGGTTCTACTGGACAAACAAGTAATTGATTTGACAAGCAGGCTCATGTTCCCTGAATGTAAAGATGAAGCTGAAAATAGATCGAGATGAAAATAAATGTACGAATTGGTGGATTTCCCCTAGCAGTGACCTGTAAACATCTCCAGTTCTATGTTGGTATCCTTGTTGCAAGAATTATTCAGGAGCCTGGCCATACAACAAGTCATTTGGAAAGAACACATTCATTCTTTTCGGCATTACAACGGAGGAAAAGCCTTACTCCTGAAATGTTAACTCTTAGTGCATTTCTTCAAGATGCAAGTGTGTACATTGACGGTTGTGGACTGCCATTTCCTGAGACCAGCAGTCCGCATATGTGAACTTGTGGGGCTTACCAGCCCTTTTGAATGTTTCTGCAATGTATAACCCTCCCTTGGGGAAAGTAAAGGCAGTGGGTGGCCCGTTGTTCCAGTTGAGGCATGGGGCCAATGGTAGGGACGATAAAAGGGAGAACCGGATGCAGGGAAGTGTGTTTGTTTTTCCGGTGACATCAAATGAGGAGCAGGAGGTCATGAGACGAGATGGAGGAAGGACTGGGTGAAGGCACGGGGGAAGGGGAATTATTAAGAGGGTGCAAGTTGAGGTATTGGTTGGTGGAAGAGATTGGTACTTGGGTTTTAGTGAAGAGTGGTGACACTGGGATAAGGTCGTGGTAGAGTTTAGAAAGGGGAGCAGTAGTAGTGGGGGAGTAGCAGCGGTATGGACGAGACAGAGTACCTGGGAGTAAGATCGGAGGATGGAGGTAGACCGAGAGAGTAACAGAGGAGAGACTTTTGGGAGCGGACGGAGAAACCGGCGGAGTAGAAGGGAGAAGAGTAGGAGGCAAGAGAAAGTGAGACTTCTCGGGACAGGAACAGAAGGGCGTTAATGGTTTAAATGGAGCAGGATCCGAGTGTCTGAAAGGCACAAACCCCATAATTTGCATCACATTGGGAATATCGACCAGGGACCACTAGTTTGTTCTCGGGGGGGGGGAGCGAGAAAGGTTGGGGGCAGGAGGACCAAGACAGATGAGGTGTTTGTCTTTAGACCATCACACTTAGCCAGACAGCTTGGTAGATAGTAGGGTGCCAAGTGCTTAAAACTAAAGAGTAATACTGTATAAATATACAAATGTACATTATTAGGCGTCACTGGAGTTAGTGGTGTGGTCAGGTAGGGAGGATGGGAGAGAGGGAAGGGTAAGCACCCACTTATGCAAGTAGGTGCATTTTAATCCAAGCGTTGAAGACATCCATTGTGGGGCTGCCTTTGATTGTGATGAACATTGGATTCCAAGGGAGCAGGGTGAGTAGAGAGTAAGAGTGGAAGTGAGAGGAAGCACTGGGGCGGCATGGGACAGTGAGGTTGAGTACAGACATGGAGCAGAGGGAGCAAGAAAGATTAAATCGGACTGGTCCTGAGGGGCCCGTTGATTGATATCTTGTAGACTAAGGGAAGGAACTTGAAAAGGGGGTGGTTATGCTTGGAGAAGGTATAAGTGGGGTAGGATCTGGGTAGGTTGTAAAGAGTGCTGATAGCAAAGTTGAGCACCTTTTCTAGAGGGAAGAGGGAGTACAGCAGTAGGCCAAGGAGTAGACTCAACCAATAGTCCAGTTTGCTGAGCACGTGAGTGAAGATTAGTTTTTGTAGGGGTTATTAAACAATTGACTTTCCCAATGGTGATAAAGTTAATTAGAGCAGCAGAGGCAGTGTAAAGAGCAGAGGTCCAATGACTGATCCATGTGTAATGGCAGCAAGGCTAGGGGTAGGTTCACAAATATGCAAGGTTCCAGGAGATTTTAAAGGAAAGTCGGAGGCCATCCAGGTGAGAGCAGATTTATGAAATCCAAAGTCCAGGAGAGCGGGGAGGAGAAGAGTGGTTGACAGCCTTGAAAGCAGCAGAGAGGTCCAAAAGGATGAGTAATGGAGAGTGTGGAGTGGTAAATAAGAAAGTTGGAGACTTGCATGGGTGCCATCTCAGTGGAGTGCTCACTACAAAAGTAAGATTGAAGTTGATCGCCAAAGCCATTATCCTCCAGAAACTTGATAATCCAGTTAAAGACCAATCTCTCAATGAACTTTGAATAATGGGGAAGGAGGAAAACTGGTCAGTCGTTTGCTTTGACATTTGTGTCAGCAGATGTTACTTCAATAGGGGTAGGCCAGAGGCAGACCTGAAGGAGAAGGAGGCACAGAAGAGTCCAGCGGGGAGCGAGAGAGAGGTTGAAGCATTGGAGAGATAAGGACAAAGTATTTGAGTAAGGTGAAAACCAATCATTAGGAGCGTAAAATAGGTTGGTGATGAGTGTCCCGAACTTTAGAGGAAAACCTTGTGAGCAGTCTTTAGGAAAAAGGGAGGGAGCAATAGATATTTGCTTGGGAGGAGTGAACAAAGCTTGGAGGGTAGTTTCAAGTTTGCATAGGTGATTGGGCACAGGAAATTATGTTTGTTTAGTAGGAGGATTTAGCAGTCCAGTGCACAGGTGAGGGGAGGAAGGGATTTGTTTGTAGCCTAGGAGTAAGGTGGTTGTCTGTGATTTGCGCCAGTGTCGTAGGTCACAGTGCATATTGTAGGGTCTGAATATCCAAGCCAATCCGGGGCTGAGGACTGGGACTGGAAGGGGTATGTGTACAAGCAGGATAGTGTTTGGCAAAAGGGGGAGGGGGGTTCATAACTTGATACGGTAAGTCAGAAAAAGCACAGTTCACTGGAAGAGGCATGAATAGGGAAGGGAGACCAGAGGGAGGTAATTGCCTCACCAAGGTATGGGCAAGAGTCCTAACTACATTTTCTTTTAGTCATTGAAGAACCGAGCAGAGGAGTTGAGGGTGGAGGAACCAAGATGTTAAAGTGAATAATGGATTGATCTTGTGGGAGAGGGGGTCAATAGGTCATTGGAGAAGAGTGAGGTCAGTGGACAAGAGAGAAAGACAGTTTAGAGTCCCACCTGAGAAGGTAGGCTGGTTGTAGAGGAAGTGGTCAGATATGAGGGAGGTACGTTCCATGTGGGTGTCTGCGGAAGGAGTTGAGGACCAGTGGGTTGTCGATGGAGAGCCAGAACAGTGAAGAGTGGGAGGAAGTAGTTGAATAGTGGCATATTTGAAAGGGGTGATGTCAAAGGTGGGGCAGAGGAGCAGTGATGAGGCCTTCTTGATAAGGAGCTGCCACCTTTCCGAACAGTTGTGGGAGACGGGAGTAGGTAGTGAAAGGTGCAGAAGTAAGACTTTGACACAGAAGGATCATAGTGTTTGCTATAAACTTATATTCAAAGATGAAAAAGAAAACCCTATCTTGCTGTAACTCTGAGGGGTTTCCCTTCCTAGACTGAAATAACTAGTGTCAGAATGTCCTTTTACACAGGGGTTTTAGCCACTCCTTAACTGTTGGGAGGGCGCTGGGGAAGAATGCCTCCCTTCCTCTAGCCTTCTTCAGGTTTACAATGCAGTTGCTTGGGTCCCAGAGCCTGGTGGCCAGCTTTGGCTTCCTCTCGCTGTATACTGCAGTGTCAAAGAACTGCCTGGGTTCTCTCCACAAGCTGTAGTGGGTCCTTGACCCTGGTGAGCAGACCTGGTTCCTTCTCACCAAGTACTGCAACGAAGAAGAGTAGCCTGGATGCTTCCCAGGCTGCAGTTGGACATTCAGGCTTAGTACATTAACCTGCCAAGCACTATATGAACTGTCCATCAAGTTCCAGGTCTCTTTAATTGGGTGCGAGTCCCAAACTCGCAATTCTGATCCTAGTTTTCCTTTTCGTGGGCTTGATTCACTCTCCTGCCAAGCCTTCGTACCATTCCATGTACCATTCCATGTACTACTTCGCTTTTCTCTCAGTAGATTAGGGTCCCATACCCTTCTTTCACAGCTTCTAACTCATGCCACCACCTCCTTGAGCTTTCAACGCCTTCCCTGTTACCTGCTTACCTTATGGTTTGGTTTGCACGGTTGTCACTCCCTTGAGGCAGCTAGCTTGCTCGCGGGGCTCCTGCACCTTCCTGGACCTTCCCCCTGCTCTGCGGTCCACTTTCCTTCCGGGAAAGCACGCTCTCACACTCTTGCGCTTACCGGGTCTCTGGGATTGTGGGGGTGGGGCAGAGTCTTACTTTGCCTGTGGGCCTTGCGGTGCTCACATCCTGGACCGGCCTCAGACTCTCTCTCCCTGTTCTGGCATCCCGGTCAGGCCTGCACATTGAGTTCTTCCTGACCACAGTTCCTCCATGAAGGGCTTGACAACATGTCAAGTCCCTCTTCCGTTTGTATCTGGTTTCTTCCGATCAAATGTCAATCACTAGACTGGTAAAAGGGGTTCCAATGGTTATTCGGTATTGCTCTGCACCTTTGCCGCGTCTCAGTAGTGCTGGTGTGGTAACTCACTAGGAATCTTCCTCGTCTCAGTACTATCTGCTTGGACTGCCTCACAAAAGTACATGGGGAGGGAGGGGATATGAGGGTAGGACTGAAGAGGATTGGGGTGGAGGAAAAGTGAGGTAACTGCAGGAAGGGGTTCTAGGGTCATGTGTATGTTGGGAATATTGCGTTCTCCATATGTGATAGTCACTGGTCCCAAAGGGGGTTTTCCCCTTCCACGAGATCCACCCACTAAGTACCACCACCAGGTTGACTATCGGGTAGCAGCCTCACCACCTTTGCCTCATGGGAAAAGGCTCCCCCTACGGAAGCAGTGACGACATCTTGGGATACATCACAGTATCAATTATCTTTATGGAGAGCTGCTTGGTGAGTTTTGAGGGCAGTTCCCAGGTTTCTCTGGTAGCAAGAAGTGAAAGTTGAGGGTGATGAGTTGATTTGGCGATTGGTGTAGGAATACTTGGGGCAGAGGGATTGTTCATTCCAGGGACCAAGTGAATGAATGAACAGGTGGTGGAGAGGAGCAGGTGTTGTGCATTAGGTGAGGAGGATAGAGGAGGTTGGCGTTCTTGGGATAACGGCACTGTTGTGTAAGACCAGGTGCGGGATGATGTGGGGGAGTGAGGCCGAAGTTGGACTGAGTTGTGGTGGAAGGGTATGAGAGAAGGTAAGAAGAACAGGGTACAAGGAGCAGTGAAGTGAAGGTGAATGATAAAGGGTAGAAGACCAAGTCTAGAGAAGGAAGTGTGCATCCCAAGAGGGAGGATAGGTGTATGAGTGGTAAGGGAAGTCGGAAAGATTGGTTGAGAAGAAACCAATGTAAAATGAGTTTGGCTACAATAGGGCTATAGGTAACGAAAAGTTAACCGGCCCAAAAAAGTATGGTTCATTGGTTTGTTGAGGAAACACCAGCTCCGCTGTGAATGGATAGATAATGGGTGGAAGGATCCCAATGTGTGGAAGCAGGAATTTGGCAAAGGGAAAGCACATCAAAATCCTGGCTTAACCAGGTCTCTGGCCTGATGCATTTTTAGCCCTTACAGGCACGAAGAAGGAGTTGCCCATTGCTGCTTTTGGCCCTTAGCTACAGACGACCGATATGGATGTCTGGGGGAGACCCAGTGAAAATGGAGACTGTGTACCATATGACCCTCCAGGAGCCAATTGCAGTGATACCTATGGCGTCCAGACTTTCAGCCAGGATACAGGCATGGTCCTGGTAGTTGTAGGCAAAGGGAGTTTCATTTTGCAGACAGGACTTCAGATGGTTTAAAGGGATCCCCTGGGAAATAATGATGTTGCAAAAATAGAAATAAAAATGACTTTGAATTGACCAACCAGTAATGTAACCTACTGGGAGCCAATGTGTTCCAGATGGCTTCTAGACTTCATCCAAGGTCCTGCCTGTTGCAGGAAAATGCAGCTTTGTTTTGCATCAATGAGTGAGGATACCTCTACAGAGGAGTTGGACAGGAATGTCCTTTATACCCACTCGTTTTTGTGTGCACTGACTATTTCATCCTTTGCCCAGAAAATTCAGATGAATAAAGCCATATTGGGTTATCGGACCCCAATTTTAGACAACATATGTTCTTTTGGTGAAGAGCTACGTTTATTGGTAAGTGATTTGTGAAAAAACTGTTTGTGAATTACAGTCCTTCCAATCCGTTTCTTTGTATACAATTAACCATCATGAATCTAAAGCTCTGAATGTGATGTAATATGGTCAACGTATTAAGAAAACATTCCATTGTCGCGGGAGGAGAAATATATTGGCTACTGAGGAGTCCATATTATTCCAACAATTAACAACTTTACCAGCACAACATACCCCCTTTATTGTCGGCCTTGAAGAAATGGGTTCAACTTGAAATATGTTTTATGGGCAGGATAACTAGCCTAAAAATGTACTTCATGCCTTGTCTGCTATACCCATTTCAGGCACTCCCAATAAAACGCCCTGATTTAATTCTATGTCGTGTTCCAAAGAAAACTGTTAGTTTCATATGGAAGGGTAAGCCCATGTGACTGTCAAAGAGCTTGCAGTGCCCAAAAAATGTGAGTGGACCTTTCTGCCGCTGATGGACATCTTTATACCTTTTTTGTCTCCGTTTTGATCTGTTCTTAAATGGCATACTACATTGCCTGAAAAAGTTATGGTGGCACTCGAATGGCACTCGAATGTGAAGTCTGCTGCAACATCACTTGTGACCTGTTGACCTTTTGACCTGTTGTCTTTTGTAAAGAATCATAGGGACAATATTTCCAATGTCCCCCTCCATCCCCCACTGCTGCTACGCTTTACTACTGCCAAAAATGCAATGTTTTATCGCAACTTGAATCTCACCTCTGATACCAGCCAGGGGTAATGCCCTTTTGTCACTGGGGCTCCCTGAGCATTCAATTAAAGAACTGGCAACTGGGAAGATTGCACATATTCAGATAGCTATTCCAAGAGGGTTAGATTTTATGGCTTTCCAAAAGTCCTTTGGACTAAGAGAACCTATCTCACTCGAAACTGCGACATTGGATAACACACAGAGAGATTTAGATGTGGGTGTTTTCAGCAACTCGCTCCATTCGGAAAAACGTTATCAAGAGAAAGTGGTAGAGAGGGCAACAGTATTTTTGAAATGGTAATTGACACGCTCAGATATACATAAAATTAACCTGACAAAATCTCAGAATTGTTGTCATTACTGTGGGCAAGTTGGATCAATGCTAAATATTTGGTGGTCTTGCCCATTCATATGTCCTTTTTGAAAAGGGATATTGATATGGTTACTTAAAGTCAGACATGCACAGCTACCTTGCAGTCCAGTGATTATACTTTTAGTAGCACTAGATTGCGACAATATCTTTCATTTGGTATCTCCTAAATGCAAGTTAATGAACAAGATCTTATTGCATCCAGTATAATGTTGGCCCAATGGTGGATGAGGCCTGATGAAGCCTGATACCTCGTTCAATGACAATTGTATGGCGAAAATTGTGGATGCCAACTGGGTATGGATACATGATCTGTGGCGTCAAGAATCAAATTGATAAGTATGCTGATATTTGGTCTCCTCTGATTTTTATTCTTGCAAATAATGACCACGTCCACATACCCTATACTCTTCCAATTTCTCTTTACACCAGCAAGGATGATAAATGACCCTACAAGATTATTTTCCATTTGGCCTATCTTTTCTTTGTATTGAGACAAACCCATTGCTATGCGAAGAGGTTCGGTATAAATTAAGTACCTTGTAGTCGTGCATACTGTGGTTTAACCAGGTGATGGAAAATGTTTTAGCTTTTGTTTATTATTTTATTATAGTTGTTTAGTTGCTTTTTGTTTCCTTAAGATCATTGAGCTTTCATTAAAGAATTAATAAATTCACTTAGTCACTTAGTTTAGCATGCATATCTATGTTTAGCATGCTTATCTAGGTTTATGGAACACTCTCAGAACATTTTAATCTGAGTTTAGTACTATGTAATGTTAGTTGCATAAGGAGTGCTGACAGAGCTTTATGTATTTTTATCTACTTCAATAAAAATATATCGAAGAAAATGTAAACAAAAAGATTGTAAGTAAATAAATGTTCCAGAAGCTGCACTGCTTCGATTGCCATTCTCTCCTATGCTTTCCTCATTTAAACTTCTTCTGAACCCTCCCAGTCGAAATAATGGAGTCCTTTGTTTTTCACCCCGCCAATTTTTCTCTTTTGTTAGAATTTAGGGGAACTAGTAAATAATGTGTTTTTTGTATATAAAATATTTTTTTAATGTAATTCTTTTTATTTTTGGGTGTTATAGTAAAACGAAAAACCTTTCACAAATTTCATTCATCACATTATTACAGCAATGATGAAAAAAATAAGACTATAAACATACAAAGATAGAATATAAAAACCTCCTCTTGCACATATACAAAAACCATCAAAAGATAATTGTCATCGAAATTCCCCTGTATTGATTGATATCTAAAATACTCAGATTTTTAGTTCACAGGACTATAAAAAACATTCGCACCCAGCACGCGCGGCGCAACGGGAATACTGCGTGGTCATTTGCGAGCCATACCACACGGTATTCCCTTTTACGCCGTCCGTGCCGGCTACTCTGTTACCGGCGAGGGGCGTGGCAGCCCCTCAGCCAATGAGGAGGCTCAAAACTGGGCAATCCTGGCTCCGAGCCTCCCCATGGCTGGAGGCTTCCTTCGTCCCCCGCCGGGGACTCGGGTAAGAATTCTTTTTTTTTTCCTCCCACCCCACCGGACTTACCTTCTATCCTGCGGTCTCCGGCGGGGGATGATGGAAACCTCCAGCCGTGTGGAGACTCGGAGCAGGGCCATCCCCGCTCCAAGCCTCCACACGGCTGGAGGCTTCCATCGTCCCCCGCCGGAGACTGCAGTACTTTTATTTATTTTTCCCATCCCCTCCCTTCCGCCCTCCCAAACCCACTTACCTTCTTTTGTCTTCTGGTCTTGGGAGCGAACGCGCTGGGAACACTTGTGTTCCCAGCGCGTCCTCTCCCGATGGCCGCCATGGAAAGGGAAAACGGACTACGTTTTCCCTTTCCTGGCGGCCATTTTTTTCCCATTTTTTTGTTTGTTTTTTTTCTGTTTTGAAACAAGCGAAACAGATAAAAAAATGCCATTAGCACCCCAGTCTAACGGGCCGGGGTGCTAATGGCAATAAGCCCCTCGGCGGCGGGCCAATACCGCCCACGGTAATGCCCCCGGGGCTTTGTTAAGGCTCTCGCTACGCTCAGGCCTGTAACTACGGCCCCGGGGGCATTACCTGGGGCGGTATTGGCCCGCCGCCTCGGGTCTTATTGCCACAGTAAGTAACAATCCTCATTGAAAAGTAGATTTAAAAACTTCAATTGCTAGAGCCGCCGATGGCTCGCACAGTAAACGGTGTCAGACTTTCCCAAGCAGCTTCCCCTGGCAGTGCCAAGAATTTCCCCATCAACTCGCAGCAAACTACAGAGAGATGCATGCATTCATCAAAAAAGTGATAGAGATTCAAATCCCGTGTTATAAAATCGGCATAGTCTTTCCCACCTCAACTTGCTTTCTAGCTTCTAATGCATCTTTTTTTTCCCTCCAAAATTGAACTTTATTGGCATTTCAAATTGTAGATTGCTAAAAGTACGAAGCCCCTCCTTGGAACCCACCCCAACCCCACCACCCCCCATGAAGTAGTTCCTACTCTACTCCAGTAGGTTCACACCGGGGGCTGTATCCGGACAGGACCGTTTCAAGACCCTAGGGCTGGCTTTGACGACCTCCTTGTGAGTCGCCTTTTCTGAGTGGCGTTCATGCCATAATCAGCAGCCTTTGAACTCTCCCATGACCAGTCCATATTACCCACCCCCCGATTGTGCTCCCCTCCCCCCATTGTCACAGGCCATACATCTCAAAAAAGGGTACCCATTGTCCTTCAATATTAGCCCGGGACTCGTCCAAAAGATGTGTGAGGAATTCCATATCATAAATGGCACACAAACCTTTGTCCCCCATTCCTTTTCAACAGGTACACGCGGACTCTTCCACAACTGTGCTAGGCAACACCTAACTGCCACCAACATAACCCGCAGCATCTGCCCACTCTTCACCTCATCCTCTATCCAAACCCCAAAAAGTAGGAACCATGGTGAGAGCTCCCTGTGAATCCCATCAAGACCCTTAATCCTTGATAAAACTTCTCTCTAATAGGCTTGTATTTTGTGGCACCCCGCCATGTGACTGTAGTCCCCCCTTCGCCCAATTACATTTCCTACAATGCCGGTCACATCCCTTATACATTTAAGCTATCACTGCTGGCAGGTAGTGCCACATATGTAACAGTTTCAGGGCCTGGCGGTGTCTATATTGTAAATAAATGGTCGAACAAGAGACTCTCCTACACATTAGTGCCCATAATGTGTCATCGATATCCTTCCCCAGGTCTTATCCCCATTTAATTCTGGCTTGGCGTGGGTCCGTGGGCTCCGCTAACAGTATTTCCCTATACAGCCGAGCAATTGGTCCCCTCGGGCCTTATCCCCTTGTAAGCAATAACTGCTCAAAATCCTCATACCACAGCTGGAATGCCAGCGGTTCCTCCACACCATCCCGCAGCGGGGGGGCCCAGATGCAACTCAAGGATGACAGCCATGTAGACAGCCACCTGTCCCCACCCCCTTCCTTCCAGAGGGACCACAGGATCTCTAGAACAGGTTGATACAGCACTTTTGGCGGAATGTGGGATCTTGGCACCCATAACCATTCCCCAAGAGAGATAGGAGTCAAGTTTGCGTTATCAATCGGCACCCACTGTTTGTCAGAGAGCGGGTCTAGATGATCCACCAACACACGTAGCTGGGACACCCTGGAGTAGGTGGAGAGGTCTGGAAAAACCTACTCCCCCATCTCATTCAGGAGGATCAGTGTCCTTTAGGCGATCCTATGCTTTGCCCCCTGCCCAAAGGAATTTTAGCAGTGCCGTCTTAACTTCATCAAAAAGGACCTTCCAATCGTCACTAAAAGCATCTGGAGTAAGAATAGGAATTTGGGCAACACCACCATTTTGATACAGTTTAGGCGCTTCATACATGTTAGCTTCAACCTCGCCCACCTCTCTGTATCCTTCTGCACTGCCAACTACAACACGACGTAGTTCTTGGGGAAAGAGATCTCCGTAATGGTGCGACACCTGTAGCCCCCGGTATAAAGAGACGCAACATACCTGGGGAGTCTGTCGCGAACGCCCCCCCACCCGTCTTGTTCCTCAACATAAACTCAGAACTCCCAGGTGCACCATCAGTATTCAGTGACATGTATGTGCAATCTGTGATGAGGCCTATTGCAATCGAGACACTGGTTTTCAGGACACTGCTCACTGGAGATGACCGAACCTAGCAAGTGCTCTCTTATTCCCTCCTGGTTGGGAATGGCAGAAGGAAGGAACGACTTCCTTTGCCCCTGAGACCCTGGATTAGGCCTCCCAGCAACCACCAAATCAAGGAGGCAATCCATGGCTCTCTGCATCTTACGAACCGCCTCAGTGCCAGCTTGGGCACCTTCAATGCTATCCAAGGTGCTCCAAAGGAACTTCCGGCGGCCTCTTTGCCCCCCTCTGCATCTAAGAGTTTCACTCCATGCTGAAGCTTCGCCGTCCCAACATTTGAGATCTGCTGAGTCTTCTAGCATTCCCAACTCACCACCACCTGCCAGGTTACCAGCTTCAGCTTCTTTGAGCTCCAAGCCATTGTTGCTGAAGTACACTGACAGTGTATAGCCAGCTGAGCCTGCTCACCGCCGAAGGCCAGTCTCTGCTCATCCGCGCCAGGGATTGCAGAGTCTTTTCAGAGCCCCTGACATCTCCTGCTGTTCTCAGCATCTTCGACCTGCAAGATGTTGCCGTACAAGCACTGCATCATTGGATGCTGTCACTGCTGCTCCCTGACCTGTCCCTGACTCTGCTCTGAAAGCACCCAGGCATCTGGTTCAATGCCGAAACACAAAGACAGGAACATAAGTAATTTGAGGCACTATCCCTACAGTGACTCTCGTCCCTCGTGACTTAAGTCCCCTTTCTCTACCTTTTGTGAGACATATTCATAAACTAATATTTTGCAGCTGACAATTTTGCTTGCATTCCACGGTCTACAAACCAAGAGTGCCCCTTGTCCGATTCCTCTGTGTGTTTTCCCTTATAGGGGTTGGCCAGTAGTGGTTTGTATTAGTTGTGCACATTGTTGTTGGCTTAAATAAAGATTCTATATAAACGTGGTTGGACATTTTTATTTTGGTAACACTGTAATGTAGTTTGGATTGCTTCTGTACCAGTTCACATCCCTCCTGAAGAGTGTAGCCAGCTCTTGGCCAACTTTACCACAAGCAACAAAGAAGCTCTACCTGTCTGGCTGTGCCAGTTTATCCTTTATTATTGGGATCACTGATCTTTTAGTGGTAGTGTAGGGCTCAGTATGCACTAAAGTCATTAGCCTTTCCTGTACTACTGCAGAGCAATGGCCCTTTCATCACAATATTAAAATAAATTAACTCCTCCACTGATTTACTATTTTAGCAGGTGGACAACTAGTCAAGCAGAACAGACCATACATCTCCACACATAAATAGGAGAGGGCAATTGATAAACAAGAAAAGTAAATGAGACCTCATCTCAACGGTGCCTGCTATTTGGCACCTTGTTAAACAGCTGCAAAGTTCATCCTTGCTTAGTTATTAGTATTTATAGCATCATACCTTTTTGATGATGAGGAGCACAGTGGGGCCCAGAGTCGGTGACCCCTTTCTTTTTTGCAGACTTCACCATCCCTTAAGTATGCCTCTGCATATAGTACTATAGGCATTGTTCTAAAACTATAATTTATAAATAAATCTCATACCTTATCCCAATCACAAGTGGACCCGTTCTATAGGTAAACATTTCAGAGATGTGTCATTTATATTTATTGAAAGCACTGAATGTTGAAAAAAAACTAGAATGTAATGTGTTGAATCGAGGGATTCAGCCGCTTTCCCAAAGGAGGGAGCCCCTTCCTATGAGGCTGAGGTGGGGATCCCACTATGCAACATTCCCCCTTACGGGTGCCAGTAAGCTGGACCTCACAGGAGAGACTACCCTCTTGAGAATGGGGACTCCCTTAGAGCTGAGGAACAAGGGCAGCGGGGGACACCTCCTTAAACCCCTGCTCCCTTTTTTTCAGTATAATGGGATTCAGTATTATGGTTGCAGCCGAATGCGTAGGGAATGCACATTTAGCATTTTTTTGGGTATTTTCGTCCGATACCCTTGAGAAGCTGGGGAAGCCGCTAAATACGGTGTCATAAAAAGAGGAGGGACAGGAGAACAAGGAAGTGAGACCCAGGAGATTCAAACTGGCTGGATCGAGGAAGCTGGAAACCTGGGAGGACAGGGTTTCACACGTCGAGGAAAATCTGCCGAGAGGTTCCTGCGGTGCATGGCACACCAGACAGGAGGAAGCCCGTCGGGTGGCATGGAAGGGAAACTGGTGAATAATCCCTCCATCACTGATAACATCATCAGACACAGAAGTGTGTAGGAAGAAAGCTGGAGAGCGACTTTGACAGAACAGAAAGAGGAAAACAAGAACGCTGACCTGTTACACAGCAGGTAACTGGGACAACGAGAGGACTGGGGAAGAGGGCATATATACAAAAGGGGATGGAGATTTCACAAGCCATAAGCGAACCAAATATAACGATTGGGGTTGGCCCCCTTGTCCTAGTGAGATGGACAAAAACTAAAAGGGAGAGAATTACTGAAGGGTTAATCATACCCATCCCATTGAGGGCTACGAACATATAATGAATGAGATGTATGCAAGTACTCATCATATTTGTCACAGTGAATGGTGAAACAATCAGAGTTGGGTATTCTTGGGGACATCAAAGTGAATGGGAAAATCGCAAGAGAAACAAGAGTCAAATGGAGACTTTACCTGTATATTCCAGCGGGGAGAAAATCAAACACAGGAAGGAGGGTTGGTGGAACAATCTGTGTGTGAATAATCAAGGAAATAGGACTGTGAATTGGAACAGATACTCAGTTTCAGGACATTACAAGAGAAAGCAAAGAAAGGAGTTTGAAGAATCTAAAGAGAGAGGACACAAGGGTCTCGACAAAGCACTTGAAAGAACTTTGAAGTTTGTTGCGAGAAATAGCAAAAGACTTTTTGGGAATCTGCTATTAAGGAGAACCTTCCTGAGGAGCAATCCAGGAGAAGGGAGTGCTTCTCAGGGCACTTCT
This sequence comes from Ambystoma mexicanum, assembly GCF_040938575.1. NCBI lineage: Eukaryota > Metazoa > Chordata > Amphibia > Caudata > Ambystomatidae > Ambystoma > Ambystoma mexicanum. The sequence goes on from NC_090939.1 coordinate 896,296,722, forward strand.
GTTTGTCTGAATCTAGGCTAACTCACCCTACCACTAATACCACAGAGGACAGACTTCATTTGGACTTTCATCCTAACGACGAGCACCCTAGTTTAGTTGTTGGGTAGAGAAACCATCAGGATGGGTAAAGTTATGCATTTTCTCTATTTTGAAATAGAAGCTTTGAAAATGGCACTTATTGGTCTTTCTTCTCCTGACCTACCACAGTAGACATTTAAATAATGTGCTGCTTTGTCAGTACAAATATGCTGTATAAAAAAAAAAAAACTACTTTTTTTGCTCATTTTGCCACCTCTGTAGCTTGATTAGGAAAAAGGTTTCTTTTACTGTTTTTCTTACGAGGCCGGTGGACAAGGCTGAATCCGTTAATAAAGAAATGCATGCATCCTCTTATTTTTATTTTTTTTTCCTCCAGGTCCTTGAAGCAATTGAAAGCAAAGATGGATTATTTTGTGCAGAATTGGTCTCCTTTAAGCATCCACATGTCGCCAATCCCAGACTACAGGTGAAACTTTCTCTTTTGTCAATCCCTAAGAATCGATACTTTTCAAGCGAGAACTGTGTTTTTTGCATTTGAAATGCATATGGGTTTCATAAAATAGTTTATGGTCTGTTGTAATATACGTCGTCATGAGTGCATTATTCTTATACTATTGAAAATGGTTTGAAGCAATTTTTTGAATGTTAAGGATATCCGATTTATATAGTTTTAACTGTTAATTAAAATGTGCATGTAAAATCCAGTTCTATTGTTGATTTTACCGCAACTAAATGCTGATCCCCTTTTATTTGCTACATTTAATTAAGAAAGTCTCAAAGTTTCCAGACTAAAATTAAAGAAAGCAATGCTATTAGATCAGGGTTTCAATTTAATTCATTTTCCATGAACTGCCACTTAGCTTCTGTGCTGGCTTATTCTCATCATTGGATTGTCCCAATGTCCTAGCGAAACAGAAAACGTCCTAGAACCTGCAGATGTAGAGTGCCATTTCTAATGAGGGTTAAGCATTGAAGCCACAATGCTCTTATCGTCGCTTTTTGCATGTAATTCCAATTTACAAAATTGTGTCACCATTACTACAATGAGGAAGCCGAGCTAGCTGGCCGTAACGGCTGCATGCTTTTGCTTTGGTGTATGAGTGTTTTGTCTTTTTTTTTTTTTTTTCACTAATTATTTTCTGTAGTCCATTTTGGTCCTTTTGGCACTTACCCTTTGCAGTGTTTTGTGTTTTATTAATCTACGGTCACCGGCATGTGATTTATACTCCGGAGAGGTAGTCTTCAATTTCCTTGCTCTGAGGCACTTTTCAATGGGAAAAAGAGTTTGTCACATCATCGAAGCGCCAAATCCATATGCTTGGGATACAAGGGAATACATAGCACTGCACGCTCCATCTGAGATAGTCCTATGGGAAAATGAAATCCAAAACGTCATTGGGTCCTAAAATAGTTAAGAGCCAGTCTACGTTAAACAATAAGGGTTAGCCCAGCCAAGGCTCACAACGGTGTTGACCCTCACAGAGCGTTGCACCCAGGAAGGAGAGGAGTGTATAAACAAAGCACCTCAGTCTGTCAGTGTGTGTTTTTGTGAAAAAGCTGGAGTGTGGACTATGGTGGTGTGGTGAGTGGAGAGAAGGTGGAAAGGAGATTTCAGAGGAGTGTTAACAGGGAACGGAGAAGAGACCGTGTGAGATTGGAGGCTAGAGGGTGAACATCAAGACAGAAAGAAGGAAGTGGAGAACGATTGGAGGCCTGAGGGTGAAGGATTGCATATTGGACGTGCGATAAATAGGGGGAAAAGAGACTTGGTAGAGGGTGAGGGAACAAGACCAGCTAGTCCACATGGGAATGTCATGGCAGCCCAGCTGTTTCCTAGGCAGGACATAGAAGCAGGAGAAGGTGCACATCTGTGATGTATCAACGGGAGTAAGGGAGCTTCTTCGCACTTCAGGGAGGTTGAGTGGCACAAGGTTAAGGACCCTAGCAGTGGGGTCCAGTCCAGAACCTCTGAGAAGAACCCAAAGACTGGTAGAGAATTTGAGAACTTGGATGTCTCTTCTGTGCACTGTTATGAGCGATCCTGTCTCATGGTAGTGGGCGACTCTGGTCAGGTTGCCTAGCCATGGACGTTTGTGGTATTGCAGAGGGCCACCAGAAAGCCTGCAGACTAATGGGGTTCACCCCCCAGAGGGAAGAAGAAAAGGCCACGTTTGTTTTTGTAGTTCCTGTTCACACTTTTGTTGAAGAGTATGATCCATTTGGTGACTATAAATCAACCTTGAGTACTGATGGTACGGCCTCCCCTGGGCCTATTTCTAAAGGTTATAGTACCTTTTTTGCCTCCTTTTTAGGAACCATATAGCCCTAGTACTCCCCTCTTAAGGTAGCCCTCTACATTTTGTTTTATTAACCCATTACTGTTTTGTTCCCATTTATTTGCTGTGTGTTTGATTCAGAATGTATTTGACTGTTTCTAACCTCTGTGCAATATTAATTAACTTGTACATAATTTTACATCATATTGGGCCTCATTACAAGCATGGCGGTCTGGGAACTACGGTACCGGTAAGCATGCCGGTACTGTAGTTCCCGGACCGCCATACTAGGAGCTCTGCTCGAGGGTGCTGTCTCACCCGCCAGGTTTTTCCTGGCGTGGGTAATGGCACCCGCGATTTGAGCACATCGGATGCACCGGCACAACTCTGAATGTGCCGGTGCATCCGACGTCCCCATCCCCATTCAGCCCGATGCGGCAAAATGGGGATCGGGAGGCCCTTGAATCCTGCACCCGCGAACGGGCAATTACCGAGTCCGCCGATCTCTGCATGACCCAGTTCTTGTCCATTCGCGGGTGCCGGGAAAAATGCAACTCCGGCGGCAGCCGTGCCGTTTTTAACGGCAGAGCTACCGCCAGCGTTGTAATGAGGCCCATTGTGTGGTACTTTTTATAGTGCATGTGCCTGGGCCGAATTGTGCACTTTCCTAAGAGGAAAGCCTGATGGTGCAGCTACTTTCAATTGTGGGAGATGGTAATAACTTGATGGAAGACCGGCTATTTCACTAATGAGTCTTCCTGCTCTCCTCACCAGGGCAATGTGCAACAACTAACTTTACACATTCTAAAAAAGGTAGCAGGCTCTCCTCTCCAGAAAGAACATAGCATGATAACCTGTTCTGAGATGATTTTGCAACACACGCTTTTTCTTACCTTTTTTTAAAAATACTTTACACATTCATTAAGCATATAAGAATAGTAGTGCAGCGGAACCAAGTTCCCCATTTTCTTTTTTTCGAAGTGGACATTCTGTCAATTTTGCAATATTGAACAGTAGTATAATAGCCTTTCAGTAACCTGAAAAATGGTGCTCTTGCAATCTAAGGCTAGTAAGGACTCCCCTGAGGACTCTGCCACTCCTTGAACAAAGAATGTACAGAGCCCCAAGGGAAACACTCTTTTTGGGAAACCCCTGTTTTTCGGTCTCGTGGATTAGGTGTCGTAGTTAGCCGCAGGGTCAGCTGGATGACTCCTCGTCCGGCTCAATGTGAAACGGAGGAGATCGAGAGCGACAAGTCTCCACTATCAGTGGAAGGAAAACCACTTGTCCCTCCGGGCGGACGCGTACCTGCGTGTCAGGATCTAGGACTTCAGCTCAGAGGGAGAAGGCATTCCGGTGACTTGAAAGGGAGTGTCTGGGTTCTACCACAAGAGCGGAAGGAAACGAGAAGGAGTTAGGGTTGGAACAGGTAAGTGGAAACATAGGGACAGACAAAAAGAAGGCAAACTTACGAGCGTTAACTCTGCAGTAGCAACGTGCCATCTCCCCGGTCTTCCTTTCATATAAATGCTGCAGTTCCGTAGCGCTGATGCTGGCGCGATCACGTGACTTGACTTCCCTGAAGCAGGAACTAGAACAGCAGTTGGCGGAAGCTATGTTGGAGGGACCAGAAACGCGAGAACAATACCGTCTCCAATGGTTCAGGAAAGTGGGATGCCTGAACCGAGACATGACCCATTCCACGTATACAGTTTGCTCAAGACAGACTGAATTTGTAACTTGATTTTTGTATTTTTCATGTGCACAACTGTGCACTCTTGTTTTTATAGCGTGGTAGCGTTTGGCCATTACCATCCTGGCATCTCCTTTGTTTAAGCCCTGTCTCTGCAAGCCACTGCCTCTCCATTTTCCCCCTAGTTCTGCCTCCCCCCCCCCCCCCAGTGAGGCCGAAACATGTCTGGCGATGCTTGTGGACTCGTGCAGAAGGGATGTTACCTAGCAGTTCGGTCTGGACTCCTCCTTTGGCGGTGCGACTAAGCCTGATTTGAATATGCTCTTTCCCCTTTCTGTAATGGCTTGGCAGGTGAAGAACGATCGTCTGGACGGTTACCCAGATCAATTGCCAGAGGTTTTCTAAACCTTCCAGCCATCACCTCCTTGTTTTTGCTAGGTAAAAAGTGGCCATATGTGGTCTTGCCTCTTCGTGGCTCTGTTCAGTTCTTGGGAAAGGCATTGTCACGGCCACTGGGCAAGGACCACTAGTTCAATCATCTAAAGGGTCCAGGCGGACCCAGTGCTGGCGCCTTTGGCGCCAGGCTCATGAGAAAGTGTGCTCTGCACACTTTATTTCTGGTGCACGTGTTATTTCCTCCCCTGCAGGTTCCCCACGTGCATCCAGGTTGGGCGTGGCCTAGGGAAACATTGGGCTGCACGTGCAGCATACTCTGGGAGTGACATGGTGGGGCTACAAGGCGGAGCCAAGGGGGCGTGGCTGGGACCAGGCTATTTAAGCATGCCCCGCCCGCATGCAAGCGCTTCGCGTTAGTCTGCTTAGAGCTGCGTAACGCTCACCGCCGCCTGAAGCGTTCTTACCCAATTCCAGCAATACGATCGCTTGAAGCAGAGCTTACCTGACTCCAGCAACATCATCTCCAGCGCGCATATTACCTGATTCCAGCAATACCATCGCTTGAAGCGCAGCTTGCCTGACTCCAGCAACATCATCTCCAGCGCGCATCTTATCTGATTCCAGCAGTCATCGCAGTCGAGACGCATCCTCACCTGTTCCAGGCGTCTGCGCTATGCGGGAGCTCCTCTCGCCCAGCAGCCTTGCGGATCCATCCATCCATCCAGTAACCGCTGGCAGGTCTTCTGATAGCTGCCTCTCGTCAGACATCACCAGGCCATCCCTGCAGGAGAAATCAACAAACAAGGTTAGAAACAACATAAAGACTTTACGCTAAGGTCGCGCGCAACTTATCCCTCGCGCTTGACCTTAGAACCCAATTTACCTTCTACTGGGGACCTCGTAAACTCCTTTGGACTTGCTCCCGACACCGCGACTCCGCTGGGCCCTACATTTCCTACTGGGGAGAAGGAAAGACATTACAAGGGTTACGGACAATAATCACGGGAAAAAAGACCAAAGACATTGCAAAAGGATACAGACGATAATCATTGTTAAGAAACACTTACCTTTGAAGTGGATCAGCCACAGCCGGTCTGGGCTGCCACACACACATGGACCAGTGAAGAAAACTAGGCGCCCCTGCAGTTTAGAAGCAGGACGGAGAGCTCATCCTCATAAATAAGCAGGTGAGACTATGTGGGTAGATGCATGCTCCCCTCATTCTGGGAAGAAGGGTTCGAGGGAAATCACAGTCCAACCACTGCATTCTCACTGCCTCTCGTATTCTCTCAGGGGCGGTGTCAGTAACCAGCGCAGTCCACACTACAGGACCTGGGGAAGAAGCCTGATCCAGGGGAGGCAAATCCAGGGAGGGCTGCAACCGTGCCCCAACACCCCCACAGAGACCAGGTGAGCATAACCGGCATCTGTGAAGACTGGTGGTACAGACCTAGTAACAGTTGTGGTGCACCTGATGATGGACCTTCCTTCCGATGGCACCACACTTGTGGGAAAGCAAACACAAAATGCAGGGGGACTCAAGTGAAAGGTCTGGAGGAATGCCACTGGCTCTCTCCCCAGTTGCAAGAGATGGAACACGAGGTGAGTACAAGTCCCACCCATGTAGCTGATCAATAAATATTGAGGCAAAACAAAGCATACTTGGCTTGAATCCAAAGGATACCCAAGAGGGAGGCTGGGCAGAGAGGACGACAAAAAGGAAGTACGACAGGGATAGGGTTTCAGGAGATACTTCACAAGGGAGTTCCAATGGAGAAAGTCACTAAATGTTCCAGTTCCGAAGTCCAGAGTCTGTTATTAATCCAGACAAACGGCATCAGGCAAGTTCAAAAGCAAATCCAGGAGGAGAAACCGATTTAATAGTCAAATTCACAGTACTAAAAAGGGTCCTTGTTCCAAAAGGCAACCAAATCCGAAAAGGGTTGAAGCGAAGACCAACTGAAAAATGAGGTAGGCCTGTCATTAGCAGGACAAAAACAGAATCCAGGGAAATGTTTCTCACTAGGACGCTCCGATTCTTGCTGGCCGCCTAAATAGGAAAGAGCGTGGGCCGCATCCGGCAACCTTCATGACTTCGTGTTAAGAAAGGAAGAAGGCATTGACTATGGCAAGGGGAAAAGTGCACAGAATTGCACAGTGAACAAGTTTGGATCTAACAACGTGCATATAATACCCAAGACTTGTGTATATATAAAACCCAGGAGTGCAAATAAAGTAATTACCAATATATGAAAAGGGATGTGGGGTAAACACTTAGGACCTCCTTATGACTGAAAGGAAAGTCAGCAAACTCTTTACCCACTATGCTCTTACAGATACTGACAGCGCTAAACCCACGTAGCGGGCAAGCAAGGACAGATTCTGTGAACTGACACTCTGTAAAATACTGAATAAGGAACTTTCAAACAGTACTCACGAGGACCGGAAAGACCACTTGAATGTCAGTAATTTCACGAACCCTGTAGATCAAACAGGGACCCAGAAGGCTGTAAAAGCAAAGGGTTAAAGATAACAAAATACATAAAACCCTAGTCAAGGGCAAGTATGAATTGTGATAATAAATTGTGAGGAAAACAAAAAGGGGATACACACTGGAACTAGATACAACAACACCCACATCTAATAATCAATGGAAAATAAATGCAGAAGTGCAATGGAAAACATGGAATGGAATCTCAAAGTAGGATCAGGAGCAGGGAAAATGATATCACAAAAGGAAACCTTTCCCACCCATCCAAGGAGAAAAGGCAGTAACTAATACTACAAAAGTAAGGTTAATGCATCAAGCTTTTCAGTAACCAGGACAGCATAAAGAGACAGAACGCACCGGCAAACTGGGCTGCATCAAAGAGTAAAGCACAGAGAAAGGCTGTCTGCAGACAGAGGAAGATAGAAAGGGAAATTCAGAAAGCATAAATCAATTAAGCACATTAATCCGAAATCCAGGACAGAGGAACAAGATACAGGAACTAAGAACTGGGCACAAAAGCTAGGAACTGGAACTAGGTACTTGGCACAGAAACTAGGAACAAGGAACAGAGACTAGTCACAACAGGAACACTGCTACAATGACCAGCGCCGGACTGAAGCAAACTAAGGCTTTTAAAGCTGCTTAACGAGCACACCCCTCAGGCGTGCCGCCTGCTGCACCTGCAGCCACAGGTGTTGCCTATCCTCCACCCAGCCTTGTCCAGCAAGAGAGGAGATGAAGCAGTGAGCCAGGCATTCTGGGAAGCAGGAGGTGAAGCAGTGAGCCAAGGCATTCTGGGAAGCATAGTCATTTGATTTAAGTAGCATGCTGGCTGCCAAAAACCTGGAATGGATCCGGAAGGAAAGAAACTTGGAAAATAAGGTTTTAACGCTCCCAATTCATCAGAACACTGTAGCATAAGGTTCGAAGGAAATGTCCAGTAGGGAATAAACCCCAAAACATGCCCCCAAGTGGCAGGGACGGGAACGAAGGGAGCGAGAACGGGAGCGAAGGGAGCGAGCCGTGACACTTCGCCATCGACTATGTAGTATGTACCATCGCCGTGCTCGGTAGGGGCCGCCGAGAAACAGAGTCCCCGTCGGCATCTGGCAGAGTCCCTCAACCACTGTGGCAACTGCCAGCAGGAGAAATGGTGTGGCCAACTGAGCCGCGGTGAAAGCCTGACCGCATCAGAGTTCCTGGAACTGTTGGGGGACTGGTTTATGCCATAGTTATTGAAAAGACTTACTGAGTTTATCTCTGAAGTCGTTTTTCAGTCAGCTGTGTTCATTCGTAGCCGCAAGATCTTCTGTCAGTTCTTTCACAGCCGCAGCATCTTCAAGCAGCATTCATCGTTCGCAGTCGTAGTACCTTCATTCAGAAGTTTCCTCCGCAGCCACTGCATCTTCCGAAGTTATTTTTTCCTCCGCTTTCCGAAAACCTGCAGAAAAAGAAGATATTTAATTAACGAACAAACAAATAGAAAATAAGAAAGAAGTTTAAATAAGTTTACGTACCTGAAGTTTCTTCAAGTTTTCACTGCTCAGTTATTGCTGCGCTCTTCCACAAAAGGCTGCAGTTACTCCGCATAGACGAGCTTATGCTAGTTGAACGTTTCTCCAACTCAAGTAACGTTACAGTCATCCTGCAGCCATTAGACTCTCCGAATTCTGAGAACCTGCAAGAAAAAGGGAAAATATTAGAAAGAGTATTTTCTCCAACATAGGGACTATTTCAAATCTAAAACACTATAGTATTTTCTCCAGATAATTAACCAAGACAAATTCTGGAAAAGCAAAGACATTATAAAGGAAAGTCTCCATTGAACACCTCAGCCTTCCAAGTTAAAGTTTCTTCATTCCAATGCGCCCCCGTAGAATAACAGGATGGAGAGCTCCACAAAACATAAACACAGGTGAGAAGGGAGGGATTACCAAAAGCACACAGTTATACAGTACCTTCTCAGAAATCGGGTATTATAGCCGTTCTATTGTATTTGTTGTTTATACAGAAAAGGAATCCTAAAATTTCCCAAGTAACAGGTCTACAGGCTGAGACTGCATTACGCTCCCGAGGAGTCCAGGTACGCATTACAGGAAGCCTGAAGTCCAACTACTGTTATCCATAACCATGAGATTGCAAGCTGACTGAGACATGCTTAGCCCGACCCAATTCTGACACCACTAATCTACCTTTACGCCCATGACCCCTGAACATGCATCACAGCAACTCATGGTGAGAGCAGTTGTCAAGTCCTTATTCACACCTGGAGTTTGTTTTCCCACATTTCAGGAGTTCAAGGGGCTTGGTTGTATACCTCTTTTGTTCAGCCCCCCACTTCCAGATTGTTGTGATGCTCATGAGCCAAAACAACATGGTGTCGGTTCGCGACCATTTTGGACACTCACTTTTAATCTGACTAATAATGCATAGGCCTTTTGGCAGGCTTTGCAAGCTCAGCAGAAGACGCAGACAACTTGGTAGCGAAGACAGAGCAAGGTCACACAAATATTATCGAAGGATTTCACTGCAGGGAATAGTTATGGAATTGTCCACTGAGGGATGAACTGGGAGAGAGTCGGAGCGCATTAAAGGTGCAGTGATGAGGAGCCCTGGGAATGAATGCGAGGAGAAAAGAGCTGGGATGTTCCACTTCTGACTGGCCTTTTCCACTCTTTGCATCTTTCACTTATGATCTGCTCTTCGGCTGAGGGCAGCCATAACAGAGGGAGGCGGGGGAAAAGACCCCATAAGAATAAAGAGGCTGGTAACCAGGAGAGCAGTGTCATGATGCCTACCCCCGGGCATCAGGACCAAGGCCCTCAGCTCCGGGAGCAGGCATCCAGACATTTGTTTAAACCTCAGCAGCCCCGGCTAGGGGCTGTCTGGGTTCAGTCCTGGCGCCACAGGCGCCAGGCTCATAGACTTTACTTACCTGATGCAGACCATGCTGCAAAAGAGTCCAAGCCTACATGAGGCCTGGATGGGACTATTTTGTTACAGGGACTATTTTTTACTCTGGCGTGGCTCTAGGGAACTTCTTACCTGGAACTACTTTGGAGGCTATTTAAACCACACCCGAACAGCAGCACATGCTTCGCGTTATTCTGCATCCAGCAGCGTGACGCTCACCGTGCCTGCAGCCAGCATCCAGTCTTCTGCCACACCCGCCCCAAATCCGGAGCTCCTAGAATAAAGAAGAAGAAAAGGACAAGGTTAGAAAACGAACTTATTTCAAATTCCTCACCTAATTCCGGAACCATTTCATCTCCGGACCTGGATAGTACATCAGTCCTGCACGCGTCGCTTCGCCAGCTCCAGCACGGCGCCATACTCACCAGTTCTCGCAGCATCTTTCGATCCGGCACTGTCTCCATCATTTCTTCGCCGTAATCCGGCACCTAGGGGACACAAGAAAAAACAAGCTGAGCCAAGGGAATCAACAAATACAACCTCTTACCACCATAGACTTACCACCGGCGGTATTATTCCACAACTCTCCACATTTTCATATGCCGCATCTGTAAAGAGGGAGAAAAACAACACGTTAACGCATGCAATAGTTACTGGACAGCGTTGGGTAACACAGACTCTTACCTGAACGCCAGCAGCAGCTACAAGACCTTCTCATGAACTCAGTTGCAACTTAAAGAAGGAAGGGGACAAGAGTGAACATCGGGCACATTGAACTCTTGAACTTGATACTTACCAATCCCGCCAGGGACTTCAGAGTCAATACTTACCAGAACTCTCCCAACGCCTTCAAACCAGTGAAGTAACTGGTATCTACGCGCCCCTGCAAGACCCGCAGAATGGAGAGCTCATCTTTTACGAACATAAGATGAGGTTACTAAGGGGACATCGGAGGTTATTAGTGGGGGAGAGCGAGAACAGTTGGGAGGACATCACTAAAACCCACAGGTGGTTAATCCCTGTCTCCACTTGCAGGAAAATACTTATTCGGGTCCAGCAGACAAGACTAGGCGTGCCAGTCCAGACAATCATCTCTGCACTACGCATCACGTTTTGGAGACCGCAGCTGTCCGGGTCCGATCGACACCCCTGTGGGGTCCAGGTGAGCGTAACTAGCAGCCAGAACTTGGATCCCTGGGTGAACTAGTCTCGCTGGAAGGGAGGGCGCTCCACTCCAGACCCCGTTATTCCGCGTGATCTCTTGGCCTACCTGCTGTGGTACTAAGCAGTGTTTTGGCCAAGGTGAAGTTGTCTTCAGTGACGTACATTCCTATCTATATACCAATATAATGAACAATATGTTGACTTGTTTATATTCTTATTCATGAGTATCTAAGCATACAGAAGTATAGAGATATCTAAACTTGTGTCTGGTATAATAAACAGCCCATAACCAGCCTTTTTATAATTATCTTCATTGGTTGTTATGAGTCTTATTTTTTGCCTATCTGAGTCCAACTGTTTTCTGTGCTGTAATGGCCGGGAAGTGGTAAGTCTGAGGTGTTCCCCCAACAAGGGCCAGGTAAGAGCACAACAATCGTATACACTCCAATACCTTGTAAAGTCCTCCTCAGGGTACAGAAATCTCATATGGGACCTGTGATGAATCTAGCGAAAACATCACTAAAACACTGTTATGGGCCTCCTGTCAGGTGGCCAGGGGAAGGCGGCTACTACCTGATACTGACGCTGGGGACGGTATTATGAGGGAGGATGACCTTGGAGGGGACTCATATTAGGAAGTGGTACCCCCTTCAACTCATGATTCCTCTATTCTTCCTGAAACATTGATGTTGTATTTTAAAGTAGAGCCAAACAATGTAACTGCTATCCGCATGCAATCTCCAAGTTCTGATTATATTTATCTCACAAAGCAATCAAACCTAAATGAATGTAAAATAACCAAAACCAAACTTCTAGATCCATAATGCCTGTGGTACTGGGACGAGGAAGAGGGACCAAGAGTTAGTGAAGATCAAAGGTGCTATTGAAACCAATGTGCGGTCTAATTGTTGTAAAGCAAGTCCCCTGCATGCCACCATTCATCAGTTTATACAGTTTGTCTACTGGACACTCCTAGCTCTCAATATGGTTCTCTAATTGGTTTCTCTTCTTTCTCTCTTGCTCTTCTGGTTCAATTATCATTTTCATCTCATAGGATCTTTCAGCACCTTTCACTCACTCTCACAACAGTCTTTCCTTTCTTGTATTTTAGGGTTCCTCTTGTTGAATACAACACTCTTTCTCGCGTCCTTTTATTACTTATAAACTGGGACGAGTAGGAAAGTTCCAGTAATGTTTATCACTTTCTCAATAGTTTCCCCATTTCCTCTTGACTGAGACGAGTAGGAAGGTTGCAAACTCATTGTTGGTATTTTGATAACTTGTTCTTGACTCTTCCTGAGGACTGACGCGAGTATGCATGTCCCTATTCTCACTTGGTAAATGTACATCTTCCTTTGGACTGAGATGAGTATGCGTGTCCCAGTAATGAGTATTACTCGATCGTTCCCCTCACGGGTCTCCCGTTCCCCCCCCCCCCCTCACCTGTGGCTTGCAGGGGTAATGTCACCGGGGTGCTGTGAGTAATGGGGATTCTTTCTCTTCGTGTCTGGATGGCTTCTCTCGCTGGCAGCAGACCAGCTTATTGCTCGGCTGCACTTTCCTTTGCTTCATTCTTCGTTGTCTTTGCTTCTGTGTTCTCAGCGCTGTTTATGGACCAAGTGTCTACCGCATCTCTGCTGCGATCACGCCACCAACCTCTTCATGATCAGGATGTCTCGGGGGACGCCCTCCTTTAGCGTTCCTGTTCTCTCCCCTTTCCCAATGCAGTGCCTTGGTAATTTGCTTCGGTTCTCTGTGTTCCTGCCCACTCTGCCTCCACTTCGGTTTATGGTGTAATTTCCCCTTTCCAAAGCATCGCTTTGGTTTTCTCTCCTGGTTCTCTTCATCAGCTAGGTAGCACCAGTTGGTTTGAACTTTGCGTTCCATTTCTCTCGCTGTCGGGGCTCTGCCTTCCAGTTTTATGACTTGCTCCAGGGGTTTCCCTAAGCATTTGCACAAGTCCTTCTTCTTTTTCAATTCATTTGTTATTGCTCGAATTATCTTTTTTGTCCCAGTTTCTCTTATAGATCTTAAAGGTATACTTAGTTGACAATAACAAACTTAGGATTGGTCTTCATGTCTTACTTCACAAGATCTTGTAAATGAGGTTATGATGATCTTACGTTTAGGGTGTTACTCACTGGAACGGTTGTCCCTGTCCCCAAAGGGGGAAGTCTCTCTCCCAGTGAGGTCCCGCTTGCCTCTACCCCTAGGCAGGGTGTTCCATAGCGGGCTCACCTCCCTAGCTTCACAAGGAAAGGCTCCCCCTTGGGGAGAAGTGACAGAATTCCATGATTCGTCACACTTTGTTACTTACCCGTGACTTGATTGAACTCTTGCTCAGGGGCTATGGATGGACTTTTAAAGTCACATAAGGACATCTAAGGCCTGTGTTCTCGTTAATACCTACATTTCTTTCCCCCGTTTTACAATTGCAACAGTATGTGTAATCATCATACATCTTGCAACTATCTCAGCCCCACTTAATTCTGGTAAAAGTTCTCACTGTTGAGGCCATACTAATGGGATAAAGGCGCTATATAAATTACTACTACCGAACGGCTTTGCTAGGGAACCCCTTCTTGTAATTCAAGTGGTAAATCTGGCAACTTTGGAACCTGCAATCGCATGTCGTCAAAGAACTAAAAGGCTCCCTCCACTCATTCATAAAATGGCATTGGCTAGTGAGGGGTGCTAGTGGGGAAGCAACTTTGGAGAAATCATACAGGATCACAGTTGGGAATCCCCACAACCCCTTTCTGGCTTCCCCCTAGACGCCTTTGAGGCTAGGCGTGCCTACTCCCTGTCCTAGGGACTGACAAGATGTGCCCAGTTACCACATGCCTAATCTGTACAGTGACTAATAGCACCAATCACTTGTGCAACCAGACACACTGTCGTGCAGTAACAAAGCAGTGCAATCCTATTGCAAGCCGAAACTAACCCCTAGGGAACGATGAGCTTGCGAGAAGACCCTGCTGAGTGCTAACGTGACTTGAATTATTTGCAGAGGTGGCTCGCTTGTTAACAGCAGTGCTGAAGGTAAGGTCCGACCTGGACTGTTTGGCAAAAGGGAGTTCTCCAGAGAGGTGTTTGGAGAAGTGGGGGAGGGGTTCCTTGAGGGCCTACTGTCAAACTAAAGTTCTGAAACAGAGATGGTGCAGACACCCCTCTGAAACTTTACACATGATGCGCTCAAGCCGAGAGGAAGCCAACTGAAGGGGGCAGTCCTGAATGCCTGAAACCCTATGAAACATCCAGACATGATGTGATGAAGTGAGGGAGGGAGTGAAAGTGCCAACTGAGGCCTTTTGGGCAGGCTTTGGGTAGGAATTACCCTCTCTCCTCCCTCACCCCTAAAGCAAAAGGAAAATGTAAACCCGAAAGCGCAATTTCAAGCTAACGTTTTAGGCAAAGATACATTGGGAACAAAATGCATACATCCTAACGTAACCAACTTGCTCAGCACATCTCATAAGTTTAAATATGGCATATGTGGTAAGTCGGAATCGGGAGACTGACAACTCCTTGTGCTTTTCAAGGTAACGGTTTCATTTTGTGTCAAAAAACGTATACTCTCCCTATGCTTTGGGTCCCTATGCTAAGAGTGCACACCAGGATGTTGTACAACATAGTCTGCCTGAAGTCTAGAAACCAAAGCAAACTTGATCCCTACAACTAAAAAAAAGACAACATCTAACATGTTCACAAAAGCTATCTAAAGCCCCTTCTGCCCAATTGACAAGCTCTTGGCTTGTTTCTGACCCCCACTGCACTCTGGATTAGACAGGATGGTTCGTCCTCAGCAAAGTTCCCCTTATCACCTGTGAATATTTCTTCGGTTTTGCAGATCAGTAAGAAAGTGTAGGGTTTCCCACCCAATTTACAAAAGAATAGGGAATGTCTTTAGGCCTCCTGAATCTCTACATAGTTTCTGTCAATGTCTATTCTGGCTCAGTTTGGAACCCTTTTGGTTCTGACCACTCCATGGGGTCTCGGAATTCACATCCCCCTTCTGGGGTTGATTGGATGGTGGCCCACTAGGAGTCTGACGGATTCTCACTGCATCTCTGGTTTCACATAGTCTCTTGCAGTATTTGCTTTCACCGCTCTCTGGCTCTTCTGTTTCTCTGTCCCTGTCAGGCTATTTGGTTTCTCAGCCTCACTTGGGCTCTTTAGTCTTAGTCCCTCGTGAGATTCCAGCCCCTCTTGGGCTATTCAGATTTTTTGCTCCAGCTGGACTTTTCTTGCATTATATCGGGGCCTGTCCGCCCACTGCCCGGGATGTACCATTTACCTGGTTTGCTGCAGCAGCGTCCTGTGGGGATAGTAGTCTCTTCTGCGTAGGTGGCAGCGCGGTTCTTGCTTCTCCTCTGTCTTTCGCAGCGCTGTGTGGGCATTTGTGTTCTCTACCGGTTCAGCCAGGGACTTTGGCTTCAGTTCCAGAAGGTGCTGGTGGACCACCTTCTGTGTGGCCACAGTTCTTTTCTTGGCAGCGGGCCAGAGCTTTTCCAGCCCGGTCTTTTTCCAGGCAGCAGCACTCCATGGATCTCGACCATCTGAGTACCACGCTGTCTGTGTGGGACTCCTTCCTGGCCCGCCTCGAAAGAGGATGGTCCCTTCTTTACATGGTTTTCTGCTCCGTGTTATATTTACAGGCTTTTTTGATTCTCCTTGTTAGGAGGGGAAACTCCTCATTGCTGTGCAGCTTCATGCAGAATTGGAGCTAGTATGGGTCAACCACACCAGCTACTTCAGTAGGGATATTCACAGTTGTATTGAGCAATCTCCACACAACACATAAAGCAGTATCTGCCTTGAATAAGGGAGGATAACCAATTTCCCGCTTAAGGTGTGGTAGGGGGAAGGATCACGCCCATTGGGATCCTGCTTGCCCTGTCCCCTAGAGGGTGTTGGACTTGGCAGGCTCACCTCCGTTGTCCCAAAGGGGATGGCTCCCTCTTGGGAAGAGGGGATGAATTCTAAGGATACCATGCCAAATCAAAGAAAGCATAGCATTTTCTTCTTTTTTAAAAAAAAAAAAAACAGTTAATTCAACAATAACGAACAAAGGGAATGAGCACATATATCAATTCATCAAGAGAAATTCAATCCAATTCCCTTCTCTTAACTCCCTTCCCTCTCAACAACACACAACACAGTATCAATTCATCAATTCAATTTCAGCTAGAACACGAATAAAATTAATTTATCAACAATTCATTGGGGAGCAATGCAAGTGTAAACATGAAGTAAGGGAGAGGAAAAACAGGAAAAGTATAAAATAAAATAAATAAATTAAAAAAGGTTAAAATTGGAGCCTGTGCAAACCTTAGCAATGTGCAATGTCCTTCTGTGCAAAATAAGCAATTTCAAGCCTGTCAGGAGTTCATAAAATGTCTCAGCAAGTTTGGTCGAAAAAACATCTGCTCTCTATCCGACACATAGTCCAGGAAAGGGTTCCAGATCCGCCTGAACTTCAAGAGCTTCCCTTCTAGCATGGCAGTGAGCTTTTCGAGACCCATCAATTCCCACACCTTCACCCACCAGTACGCCACATGTGGCCCTTCCACCGATTTCCAAAATCGAGCTCTTGTGATTCGCGCAGCCATGAGTAGTTGAGCAGTTAGAGCTGCTCTAGAACCCGTAATCGGGAAAGACCCATCTTCAGGCACATCACCTGAGATTAGTATACGCGGGTCCATAGGGAGAAGCGTGCCAGTAACATCCCTGATCTTGGAACGGATCTCCAACCAATAGGCCTGGATAACCAAGCAATGCCACCACATGTGCCCCAGATCACCCTTTTTTCCACACCCATGCCAGCACGTATCCAGATAATCTAAATTCATTGCATGCAACCTAGTCGAGGGGGGTGGGGGGAGGTGAGGGAGGGGGGGGGAGTACCAGCGAAAGCAAATCTTAACCGCGTTCTCTTTTACCAGTGTACACCTAGAGGTCTTGTGGGCTCTGAGCCATATTCGCTGCCAAGATTCCTCTGGGATTTCAACTCCGAGCTCCTTTTCCCACGCCATCATATAGGGGAGCTTCTCGCCCTCTGAGGCATTTTCCAAAAGGTTATAACAGGCTGTCAACCTATGAGAGCTCTGTCCCTCAAGAATTCTAAGTTCTATACCAAAAGGCACCCTATTGGCCGCTTGGCGTGTTTCCCCGTTAGTCAACAAGTGTCGTAGCTGTATATATCTAAACCGTTCTGCCTCTGACAGCCCAAACTTCTCCTTACATTCTTGAAATGTCAGGGGTTCCTGATCCACATATAAATCTCTAAGCCTTACCGGTCCATTCGATTCCCATCCTTGGAATGAGCTAGGGTTTAGTCCTGGCGTAAACGCCGGGTTTTGAGCCACCGGAGACAGCGGACCCAGCCCCAGCGAGATCCCTCTTTGCGCCCTTGCCTTGTCCCAACTTTGCAACGTAGCCAATGTCGTGGGCAACAGTCCCCCTGATAGCTTTGCGCCTCTTTGGGCAGGAAAGGGAGGTACTCCAACGGGATGGGAGAAGCTTCCTGCTCTATTTCTTGCCATCTAGGAGTTTCGGTAGGGCTTCCCCAGGCTAACATAGGAGCCACCTGGGACGCTCTATAGTATCGCTGAACTGAAGGCAAACCTATACCTCCTTGTACCGCCTTTCTCATCAAGAGTTTGTAAGGGATCCTAGGCTTCTTATTTCCCCACACAAAGCATCCTATCTCCTTCTGCATTCCGATAAGATCCCTCTCGGGAATCTTTATTGGCAAGGAATAGAAGGCATACAGCAACTTCGGAACAAGAGACATCTTCACCGCGCTCACCCTGCCCAGCCAGGATATTTCCTGTGAATCCCAACGACGAAGCCACTCTTTGGCTTCTCTCAATAAAGTTGGTATGTTTGCTTTAAATAGGCCTGCATAGGTCGGGGTCAGTTTAATCCCCAAATAGTGTATGTTCGTGGAGGACCAGGGAATGGGGAAGGGCGCCTGTATCTCTGCCTGGCCCTCTGGGCACTCAGTTAACGCCATACCCACCGATTTATTCGCATTCACCCCAAAGCCAGAAATCTTTTCAAAGCGGGACAATAAGTTAATCAAAGGCGGGATGGACTTAGGCGCTTCCCGTTGGAAGCACAGCAAGTTATCCGCATATAACGTTATCTTATGGCATTGCCCTGCAAACTCAAAGCCCATAATATCTCTACTTAATCTGACCTGCTGTGCCAAGGGTTCTAGTGCTAATGCAAAGACCAAAGAGGCGAGGGGGCAACCCTGCCTAGTGCGCGTTCACTTTAACTTTAGTAGAGGGGAACTGGTAATTTGAGAGAACCAACCTCATAAATCTGGGGCCGAACCCAAACCTGTCCAGCACCAGCTGTAAGTAACTCCATGACATACTATCAAAAGCTCAATGAGCATCTAATGACAACAGGGACAGTTTACCCGGCAGTCTAGGGGCCAAAGCTATTAGATCTATCGTCCGCCGTATATTATCATGTGTCGAACGGTTACGGATAAACCCTCCACTAACTTCGGAAGGACCTCCCCCAGGTGACCCGCTATCGCCCTACTTAAAATTTTCGCGTCTGTGTTTAGCAAAGTAATCGGTCGATAGGATGCACATTCCAGTGGAGTCCTTCCAGGTTTCAAAACCAGCGTTGTAATAGACTCCGCCATAGTCGCCGAGACCGAC
This sequence comes from Ambystoma mexicanum, assembly GCF_040938575.1. NCBI lineage: Eukaryota > Metazoa > Chordata > Amphibia > Caudata > Ambystomatidae > Ambystoma > Ambystoma mexicanum. Next base: position 896,315,376 of record NC_090939.1, read on the forward strand.
CCCGTTTCCCAGATGTCATTAAAGAGTTTTTCTAAATAGGGGGAGAGCTCAGCCCTGAAGGCCTTATAGAATTTATTGGTGAACCCGTCAGGCCCTGGGGCCTTACCCAAAGGAAGGGATCGTATCACCATTTCTATCTCCTCCCTCGTAATTGGCCCCTCTAGGAGTTCACGAGTTCCCTGAGACAGCTGTGACAAGCGCGCATCTCTTATAAACCCATCTGCCATGTCCCTGTCCGTTGGATATGGGGCGGAGTGAGCCCTAAAATACTCTTCCACTACCCGAAGCTTATCTCTCTCTGAGGTGATCCTCCTCCCTTCCCCATCCACCAAAGCCTCAATCCTATTGCGCTTCGCCCGCATTTTCAGCTTTGCTGCCAATAGCCGATTGGCTTTGTTAACTTTAGAATAATAATATTGTTTGGCTCTCATCATGCTATACACTGCACGACTCATATGATGGGCTTCGAGGGCCCTCTGGGCTATCCTAACCTCGCGCTTCAGTCTCTGAGTGGGCCTACATCGATGCGCCTCCTCCCTCTTCCGGAGCTCCATCTCCAACTGGGACTGTTTTTGTTTCCTTGCCCTCCTATTTTCTGCCGAGTAAGCAATTATCTGACCCCCGAAGCACAGCTTTCGCTGCATCCCATACCTTAGTATATGGCAATTCCTCTGTCTCATTCTCATTAAAATAATGATTAATAGCCTCAGAGATACATGAGCAGAACTGGGGATCCTCCAGGAGGAATTCATTCAGCTTCCAGGTTCTTGTTGGGTTTGGAGAGTCCCTAAAGGGAGACAACATGAGTAGTACCGGGGCATGATCCGATAAGGCTTTGGGCAATATATCTACATCAATTGTTTGTGCTATAAGCTTGTCAGATACTAAGAACATATCCAACCTGGAGAATCCCCTGTGCACCGTGGAATAAAATGTATATTCTCGCTCTTCTGGATGGCAAAATCTTCATACCTCTATCAGGGAGTGCTCTCGCAGGAGCGTAGTCCACGCCAAGTAATTCTTTTTATCTGCACTCGTTGGAGGGAGAGACTTGTCCATCAGAGGGTTAACTACGGTATTAAAATCGCCGCCGATTATTATTTCACCTTCCTCATGTTCGAACTGGAGTTTGGAGACAGACTCGAAAAATATGTCCTGCTGTGTATTAGGTGCATATAAAGAGACCAGTGTCCCCATCCTCCCCTGTAGTCTAGCTACAACCAAGACATATCTGCCCCCCATGTCCTTCAACACCTTGCGACCCACAAACGATATTCCTCTGCGTACCAGAATGGCCACCCCACCTCTCTTACTCCCTGAAGAAGCGCAGAATTTCGTGGGATATAATTTATTTTCTGATGTTTGTTAATCTGCTTAGAATCACATGCTGTGCATAGGTCCGACATCCAGTGGTCACTGCGGAGTATTGCATTTTGTTTTTCGTAGTCGAAAAGGGGACGTCGACAAGGCGTGTCTGTAACACTATCCCTATAGTGACGTGCGTTGTACCCACAATCCCTCACGCGTCGAGGTCCCTCAGATTGTTTTATTCAGCCTGAATTCATCAGCCGGGAGCAAGTGAGTCTCCTGAAGAAAACAGGATCGAAGAGTCTAAGGTGGCCATGCGGTGCATCAATGCCCTTCGTTTAATCAGAGAGTTCAACCCCTGCACATTCAGGGAGAGGCAACAACAATTCGGGTTAGTCATAGTTTTCTCATTGTCTCCTCCAAGCCAACGCCCCTCCTCATCACCCATTCAAAAAAGCTAGAAGTAGGTGCCTCTTCGCCATCCCCCTCCCCAGTCTCGACTCTCCCGTGGGCCCAGGTGAATTAAACATATACTGAAGCTGGTTCCTCCCGATCACCATCCCCAACATTTGTATTTCATCATAGTATTTTTCAAACATACTTCAGAGGTCACAGGACGCCTCCAACCCAACAGGCCAGTTCGGACCTAGCAACCACCCTTAAAGACCAGGCTCCTTAAAGGACATAATGCAGTAAAAGAAGGAAAACCGAAAAAGAAAAAAATAACAGGAGTGAATAAAGTACATATCACAAAGTGCTTGCCAAACTCATAATGCAACTAATTTGAACAGTAACCCTTCCAGGGCAACAATAGTGGGCGTAATCCGTGTGACGGGCACCCAACTTCGGTTTTCTCGAATTCATCCCCCAGTACCCCCCCTTATGGTAATCCCACGTCTAATAACCATATAGAAAAGTCTCGCCAGGCCTTATTGCCCCTCTACATGCTCTGCTGCCCCGGCGCAGGATCCCAGCCAAACCGCCCTCCAATCCGTTTACGTGTGCGACTATTCCAATTAATCAGTTCATGAGCAACTCATAGCTACATTTCATCAGCTGAGCAATAACCAGAACAGGGCGCATGTAAATCAGGTTTATCTCAGTTCATCATAATGATTGCCCCACAGGAGACGCCCAACGTCTGCCTCCATTCGCTTCTCATCAGTCACCTTGCTGACATCTGTCGCATATTCAGGCAAATACTTACCGCTGAGAAGAGGACCGGTCTGTCAACCTCCGGCCACCTATACTGCTATAGTCCTGCCAAGCTTTGTGCTTAGGCATGTTGGTTCATCATATTAACTTTCGTCACCCACTCCAGGGGGGGTGGTGCACCTCTGTACCGCATCCTCTGGGCCCTTAGGTGTTCTGGCTAAAGCCTAACCTGTGGGCCTTTGCCCCTTGTCCTTCGGCGTGGAGCTAACATCCGACTCACTCTCCACTCCAACACTTGCGCCGCTTGACTCCCCCACAACGCCTCGCAGCCACTTCTCTGCTTCTCCCTCGGAGCCGATGATGCAGCAGCGGTTCTGATATTCAAACAGTAGTCTGCACAAGTATCCCCATCTGTAGCAGATCTTTTTCGCTTGCAGCCAGGAGGTGACTTTCTGGAGGCGCCTGCGATTTGCCAAGGTATATGGTGAAAGGTCCTGGAACAAAGATATGGCAGATCTGAAAAATTCCACCTTTTCTACTCTTCTAGCTGCCGCCATGATTTCCTCTCTCTGCTGGAAAAAATGGACCCTAGTCAGGACATCCGGGAGAAGATTGCGCTTTTGCTGAATGGAGGAATACACCCGATGAGTCCTGTCCAGGATCAGCTCGTCTGAGTCCCCCATTTTCAATAAGGTTTTGAACAGGTCACACACATATTCGGCAAGATCCTGGTCCTGAAGCTGTCTTGGCACTCCCCGAATCCTAATATTATTTCTCCTTGAGCGGTTTTCCAAGTCCACCTGTTTTGCCGCCATCTCCGCCAGTCTATCTTCCACATTCTGCATTCTCTGGGCGAGGTCCTCGTTCTCACGCTCACATGCCATGTTCTCCAGTTCATCAACCCTGGTCTCAAGGCCAGTCCAGTTGGAGCTTATGTCCGCGATAGACCGTGCCAATGAGGCTTTTGGAGACTGGATCTCTGTTATTGCAGCAGTGATGTCCTGCTTAAGAGTCTTCAGCATTCCCTCCAGTTCGTGCCTGAATATGGCCAGATCAAGATTCAGGTCAGACCCCTGTGAGGCATGGATCTCCGCCACAACCGCCTCCATCTTCTGCGGGGTCGGTGCCGATGTCGTCAGGAAAGTTGTGATTTTGCTCCCTTTGTTCTTATTCCCGATTTTGGGCATCGCCGGGGGGAGGCTGCGCAACTCCGTAGCGTGCCCTCAGGAGTACACCCAAGAGCTATATCTGCAGGCCACAGTACGCGGGAGACCGGTGCCCCTATAATACAGCATTCAGGAGTATTAGAGACTCATCCTTAGCCTCTATTTATACCGGAGTCCTCTGCTTCTCTTCAGCTAGCTTGACATTGTTGCTCCGTCAATTGCCAGCTCCCAGACTAGGTGTAGGCGTACCACTCCACATCCGCTGTGCTGTCACTTCACCGCGCTGCCCCTCAGTATCATAGATGCTCCACAGCTCCGTGAAGTCCGCCCCGAGCCACACGGGACCCTTCCCCGAGCTTTTCCCCCAAGCTAGTAGATCGCAGATGGCGGGGGGTGGGGCACGCTCCAAATCCGCAGCGCTTCACCTACTCACCAGGCTTCCTCGGGCAGCCCGTCCCAGCGTCCCTCCACTTGCCCACGGTCAATGCACCAGCCTTCCTCGGGCTCGCCGTCTCAATCTTCGTTCCTCCTCTCGCGGCTCCTTCGTATCTCCTCTCCGCCACCTAGGAGTCCTGTCCGCTCCAGCGCCACATGTCCCAAGCCCGCGGACCGCTAAAGAAGCTCAGTGCCTCGGTCTCCGCCTCTCCCTCGACGCGCCGGGCAGCTCGCCTCCACTCCCCGCGGCACTCTTCGCTCCTCTGCCACCGCCTCAAAAAGCGTTGCCGGACCGCATGGCACAGCTCCGCAACTGGCACCTCCCGGCGTCTGCACACCACGACCCGCAGCTGCGCTCCTCTTCCGCAGTCCTGTCACAACTTCCAGCCACTGGCGCTCACTCTGACCGCGCAGCCGGGTCCATGTCCAGCAGCTCCCGCGCGTCCGCCATCTTGCGGGCCTTCAGCTTTGCTTCTCGTAGCTCAAAGCTTCATGAAAACAGCTTGCAGGTAATTACCAGCGCCACGTTTGCTCTCGGCCGCACTCCCAAACACACTCGCGGCTTCCATAAAGCAGATAAGTGGGATTAAGAACATCTAGCAGCCTTTAAGTTAGGGCCCGTAGCATTTTCAAAGCAACGTTGGGTATAGGGTATCGTAAAACAGCCACATAACCAGAACCTGGAATAGCAGACAAAAAAATAATGCAACACAACCTAACGGCACTGAAAATGTAGTATGTCCCAAATAAGACTACAGTGCATGGTATACACATGCACACAGGAGGATTGCATGTCCTTTGCCCTTCCCTCTTCTCTCTCCTCTTTCTTACCCAGCCTCAATTTTGTTCACAAGCCTGATATTGATGATTGTGCTACCACTGATCTTGTAAAGGGACGTTCCTGACATACTAAACTGCACTGCACATACAATGATTAACATCTAACAACCCCTCCTGCCTTCCTGAGAACACACGAATAGGGTGTTATTTTTTGTTTCTTTTCCCTGCGCTCTGGTTTCACTGCCCCCTGCCCCACTTAACACAGTGTACTATTTAGACCTTGAAGGTTGCAGTGTGTTGGGGAGTTTAACATCCAGTACATGCCTTTCTGAGCAAAACTGAAAATCGGGTACAGACAGACACAGGTAACTGGGTATCTGCAGGAGGGGCTATGTAGGTTGTGATGTTTTTCAAATGTCTAATTTCAGATCTGCCTGAGGAAGTGGAGACTTTCCATGAAAGCTCACAAATAAGCAAAATAAATGACTGTTAGCTTAATTAAGGTATCAACTCGTTTTCTTCTGGATCGACTTTCTATTCAACTCTTGGCCAACACGGTACAAGCAAACTGAACTATATGCATATAAAATGCAATTCTTTGATATGGACATTCTTCAAAATTGGGTCAACAAAGGAGAGCTTCTTAAGTTTGACTCTAAGCCAGCAGGATTGCAAGAAAACCTTTAAAAACACAGATGGATTTGCCCAAAGCTGACTCCCACACATAGGCACAAACCCAGACAGGAATATATGAAAACTTGTTAAAACACACCTAATTTGCACCATCGCTTAGCCATCGGACTAGGTAGGTTTCCAGCAGCAAGGAGAAATGCACTTTAGTTATTTCACATTATTTATAAATAGCTTTATACTTTAATGGGTTTTCAGCGAGTTAGGGCAGCACACGTTTTACTGTGTGTTTGAAGAATTATCTCGGAAAAGGCATGAATTCTTATCCCTCAAAGGTCAAAAGTTAAATGTTTAATTCTAAAGAAAATATATCCTAGTCTAGCGAGTATGATAACGTTCAGACCAAATCTGGAAGATATTTATTTTAAAGGTCATGAGGAAGGCTCGCTGATGTATATGATGTGAAACTATTCTGATATTTTGGGTGAAAATATTTAAATAAGCAATAAGCCCCGAGCTGGGGGGCATTATAATAATAATAAAAATAATTTTGTTTTTGGTTAAGCGCAGTAATTTAAAGCGCTTTACATAGGACATATTTGCATACATTACTATTATTACCCAATCGAAATTGGTACTCATTCATCGACCTCGGAAGGATGAAAGGCTGAGTTGGCATTGCCGGGATTCGGACCTGCAGATCACAGCAACATGTGTTTAACCCACTGAGCCATCTTATCGGTTTACCGCTTCAGGTAATGTCCCTGGGCCCATAGTTACAGGCCCAAGTGAGGGCCTTAACGCAGGCTACGGGGCATAACATGAAGCTGTAATGCCCCACCCAGCGAGGGGCTTATTGCTATTAGTACTCTGGCTCGTTGGACCAGGGTACTAAACGGTTTTAATTTTTTTAAGATGCGCAACTTAAACACATGGCCACAATGGATAGGGTGAGAAGGGACTAAGTAGTCCCTTCTCACTGTCCATGGCGTCGAGTCGTGCAGCGGGACGCGCCAGAAACACTAGTGTTCCTGGCACAGGAGAATGAAAAAGGTTAGTGGGATGGAGTGGGAGGGAGTGCAAGCTTTGGAAAAGGGGGAGAGGAGCGATGGTGCAAGGGGGAGCACTTACCTGGTAACTCGGCAAGGAAGATGGCAGGCTTCCGCACTGAGGAGGCTCGGAGCGTCGGGATTACCGTATGGTAATGCTCCTGCTCCGAGCCTCCTGTTTGGCTGGGAGGTCTAAGAAACTCCTCCGCTGGGTACTAATATATAATAGGGACCTTGGTCTATGGTAAATTGTCAACAAAACCTATTTTGTATGATTGTGTTTTTAAAGAATGCATATACAGTAACTCAGTTAAAATGTTTTATCATGCAGCTTTCTAATCCAGAGCACAAATGTCAGCAACTTCTAGAAGTTCCTTATGATGAAATATTTGCTGCACATTTAAGGTAAGGATTCAGATGCTGATTGTGTTTAGAACACTTGTGATTTTCTTGAACTATAGCTCTTTTTGACATATAAATGTTATTTTATATAGACCTTCTTTTGATATTAAAGATGACATTCATTTATACTGCCATAAAATATTCACTGTATATACATTTCTATAATTCTAATTTTAAATTGCTCTAATCTCCTCCTTGATCACAGTGCCACTTTTAGGAATTTTGAGGTTGAACTTACAACCAAAACTGATTGTACATGTAGTGGGGGGGGGGGGGCGGGGGGGGATTGCTCATGTACAGCTCCCTTCACCATTACTGTATATTTCCTGTGCACCTTACACACGCACAAACATCTTACTGCTGCCTTGTATTTTGATCTTGTTCTGCATAAATAATGTCTTCATTTGAAAATGTTGCTCCTGATCCAGACTTGGAAATTTGCTTGATGCAGGTGACCATGATAACTGTGTGGGGGGCGGGGGTAGGGGGCAATCGGATGGTTTAACCTCCCCACTGTGAAATGGCTACTCGGAGAAGACCCTAGATCCTCTTGGTATCAAACGAAGGTGAAGAAGCAAACATGGTACCCAAAGATGCTGAAATAAGACCTCCAAGAGGATGGGTGGCTGGCGGTTTCTGATTGTGTTGAGTGTCGGTTGAGAAGCAACACAGATACTCTCAGTAGGTCTAGTTAAGCCGTTTGGTTCGGCTGTTAGATGGTAGGCAGATAGCGAGGCTCTGTCAACTCCCAGGGTCCCACATGGCTCATTCTAGCCCGTAGAGTTCTATTGGGACCCCCATCTGTGATTATTTTCAATAGGGAGTCCCTGAAGTTTTATTATTTTCTGTAAGAACCCCAAAGCCACATTAGGAGTTGAAGGATCTGAGGGAAATTGTATGAAGTGAGCGAATTTTGTGAAGTTTACAGTTACCATTATTACAGTGAAACTGTCTAGAGGGGGGAAGTCCACAAACAAGTCAGGAGAAATTAAGTCAAGATCTGATTGGCAACCCTGGTTGCTCTAGTTTACCCCGGGTTTACTGATAAGGCACCTTTGCTTGGGCACATGCAGCACAGGAAGTGACATTAACCTCTGTGGCGATCCCCTAGATGGCGTCACTTCTCCCCACAAGGGAGCTCCTTTCCATGAGGTTAGGGAGGTGAGGCTGCTAACCGATAGTCCCCCTAGGGGGGGTAACATGTGCAAGGATCCTGGAGAGGAACCCCTCTCCTGGGGACAAGGACAGGAATCTGAGACATTGCCACTTTAAGCCAGAGTGTAAACACCCAAGACTTCCTTACCGATGATAGTTTGAGACTGTTACCGTAGTATGTCACATAGTCTCTCTTTAACAAGTACTGGGACAAAGAAGAATCCAAGAATTCTACGGTCAAGGATGAGGAATATCCGACAAGCTGTGGTCAATCGAGTTGACCTTACGCTGGGGCAGGCCCAGCTATTTAAACAAAACAGCAAGGAAGGACAGAGAAGCGAGAAAGATCTCGATCTCCGAAGATGGAGGAAGGCATGGCGGAGACGATTGTAGTAGAAAGTCTTATCGGCCAATAGGGTGTCTGCTCTGAGAGTTGAAGTAGCAGAGAGAAAACGGGAGTAGAGAACCAAACTAATCGCAGAAGACAAAACTGTAAAACAGAGGTCTGTGGACCAATTGAGAGAAGGGTCAATCGGTCAAATGCCAAACCAGTCTGGGAAACTGAAATCGGACAGTGCGAGGCTGCAAAGAGGCAGTTTGAGAGAAGGAGAAGGAGAAAGAGAAACTGAGAGGCGTGAGGAAAGCGCATCTCATACCGGCCGGGGGCCAATGCAGAGAAAGTGTGGAACTTGTGAGGTGGGTGCGTGACCTTTTAATGGGTGGACCGTGCGGTCTCGCAACTATGCAGTGACTGCCAAGCAGACCATGCCGTGAAGCAGCGTAGGCAAACGAGCAGAAGGTGAATCAAACCGTGTTGGTGGCGCGACCTATGACTGGTGGAACGTGTGGTCCGAAACTTGCGCCCAGTCCTCCAGTAACAAGTGTCCATGAGAGCAAGCAGGCCCAACTCAAGAGCAAGGAGAATTCTTTCTAACCAAAATAGGGGAATTTTTTGCATACGGAAACCTTAAATGTATATCCAGGAGTAGCTTTGATTAGTAGAAGAGGCATTCTCCTCCTAGTCCAGAGAAATTCTTTGTGTTTTGTTTAAGGAAAAATTCAGGGTATAATGCAAACTGTGCTTCAACTAGAAGGGAGGCACTTGCCTAGTCTATTGGTGTGGATCGAACTGTGCTTTGACTAGGAAAAGGGAGGCATTATCCTAATCTAGAGACACTTTGAATACCTGAAATATACCCCCCCCAATCCCTCCCCAAAGTAGACACCCGGCAATGTAAGGACTCCTACTCGAGAAGGAAGTCATTTTTCTGGTGCACGAGAAGAGCCTCTTTGTTTTCTTTTAGTTTATGTTCTAGTGGTAGGGGAAGAAAAGTAGTCGACCAGGACACAGTATTCTTAGTTTCTACTGACTGATTCCTGACAGACCCAGGTTATTTTTTGTAGAGGTAGGGAAACCGCATCTAGGAGTAGGGAAAGATGAGATGTTGACACGACTAATATATATATATATATATATATATATATATATATATATATATATATATATATATATATATATATATATATATATATATATATATATATATATATATATATATATATATATATATATATATATATATATTATAGTCAAAAATGTAATCCACCCAGTCAGACTCCTCATTCTTTTTTTTAATTTTATTTTTAATTTCTTTTTTTTTTACACCACATTTCTATGACCTTAGATGTCTAGGACCAACAAAAATTATGTCTGATCACATGCACACCCTTGTGTCCAGCCATTAAGCTATTGTTGCAGAACTGCAGACCTCTTGTTATGGGAATACACCATTTGCCATGACAGAAAAGGAGAGTTTAATTTGGTTGTGCTATTGGGAGTTTTGGTAGGCTGTAGTGGGACTTTGTTACACTTGTTCAAGGAAGCAGGACACATCACCCACAAACTGACATCTGGATAATAGTCTCTTTTTTTTTTTGTTTGTATAAAGTATATCTGTATGCTTCCTCAAGAGGGCCAGTAATATACGTCTTTTTGAAGATTGTATTCTTGAGAAAAGGTATGGCCAAACGGCATGTGGACTGCTATTACTATTGGTATTCTTGTAAAGCGCATTATGCACAAAGACCTCCGTGCGCGCAATGAACAAGGACAGGTGGAAACTAACATAAGCAGGGATAAGCCAGGAGTTGGGGAAGCAGAGGGAAAAGAAAGCATTTAGTCCCTTGAATTAAAAAGATGTGTTTTTATTGCCTTTTTGAAATTGGCAAGGTATGGTTTGTTACTTAGGCTAGTTATGTATTTTGTTCCTCGATTCCATCTGCCAGAGGAACAGTTCCTTTGGTCAGTCCTCATCTCTTGTAGAAAATGGGATCTGCGTAGGTAATGTCTTTAGTCCGTGCAGGCCTGCTTTGTGGTAAGGCGCTTCTTTTCAGAACTGAGTAGTTGGCCTCGCTCCTGGTCATTTTTCAGGCCATAAAGGCAATTGGATGATGATCTGTCAGCAGCTGTTACGAGGTTGTACTGATAGTTCGATCCAAGGCATTGGTTTTGCCACAGAGTTTATGCCGCTGTAAAATAGGAGCTTACATTTTTTATATATATTTGTACTATGCAACCAATGGCCATGAGCCATATGGGCGCTATAAGATGTTAAAGGAGCAGACTAACCGATAACTTCGACATACGTATAACGGAGGCCACCATAAGCCAACCTTTCCAGAGACTGGTAGTTATCTAAACAAAAATGTCTTCAGTTTCTTAACACATTCAGTGATTTAGTTTCTCTAGTCAGGGAGGGTGGAATTTCACGCTCTTGGTGCTGCTGCAAAGAAGATACTTCGCTGACTGGAGTCAGCTTGGATCTGGGTACCACCAACAGGTTGGTATTGTTTGATCTGAGAGTTTTCAGCAGAGGTTTCCGTCATATGGTTTCAGCAAGGTAATCTGGGCTTGATCCAGCAAGACATTTAAAGGTTTTTTTTTTTTTTTCCAACAATTTTATTAATTTCAAACAAACAATACAAACCAAAAAGGCAGTGCATATATCAACAGTTCCATTGTACATTGCTTACTTCTAAACACTGCTTCCCTTATCCCACCCCCGTTCCAAGCCTATTACTTTTCACCTTCCGTTCTTGCATCTTGTGGTAGGGTCTCCCCTTCCATGGGTTCTGCCGGGTCTCGTATTGACCCAAACAACTCTATCAATAATTTCCAGGCCATCAGGGTCTCTGTCTCCTCCTCCCCCCCTGCGCTATTCGCCTCTTGCCATACCGTGGTTTTTGCATCCGCCCATTTCTGCAAGTCTTCCCACCACACCTCCACTCGTGGTCTGTGGCATGTCTTCCACCCCATAGCAATTCTCCTCTCTGCAAGCACATATGCCAGATCCCTCAGTTTACTCACATGCTTGAGTTTCTGCGATCTCGGGAACCCCCCCAACAAACAGGCCCACACTGTAGCCACTACAATCTTGACCCCCTTTTCCGCTAGTTTTTGCGCTACTTCGCTCCAGAAGCGTTCAATCCCTAAGTCTCACCCTAAGTTACTAGGGGAATCCAGACGTGGACCCCTTGCTCACTATTCTTAGAGAGGCACAGCTCCTCCCTACTGATGAGGTCCAACCAGACCGAAACACGTGTCTGGGGATGCTGTTGGTACTCTTGTTCAGAGGAGAATTGCCTAGCATTTCGGTGCTGGACTGCCCATGGCAGGACAAAGACTGATCTGTTTGGGATATTTCTTCTCTGTGAAAGATAGTGAGCTAAAGACTCTGGGTAAGTCCCTCGTAACCAGGACTAATGTCTGGCAGAGGGACTCCCAGGACCCCCCTTGTCAATTTACAACCCATAGCCTCCACGGCCGCCAGCAGCCATGGCCACTTGACCGAGTCGAAGGCCTTTATTGCCATTTCACCTTCGTTTTCGCTCCCAAACTCAATAACTTGCTGGAGTCGTCTATGATTATTGGATATATTCCTATTTGGGGCACGACCCGTCTGATCGGGGTGTATTAGTTTACCCATAACCCTCTTCAGTCTATTTGCCAAAACCGCCGTCAATATCTTGCTGTCCTGATTAAACATCGACAAGGGTCTATAGGACCCGCAGCTATGCCCAGGCTTGTTAGGTTTGGGAAGCGGTATTATAATCGCTTCTCTGAGTGACTCTGGCAATCTTCCCAACTCAAACGCTTCATTTAGCATTTCTAACAGTGGGGGGAAGCACCTCTTCTTTATATACTTTATAAAATTCACTTGGGAGTGCATCCGCCCCAGGGGTCTTACTAGTGGGCAACTGTCTCACCACCTCCCCTAGCTCCTCCAAGGTAATCGGTGCGTCTAGCTCCTCTCTCTCCTCCGCACTTATCTGTGGCAGTCCTATATCCTCCAATGTTTCCATTATCGTTGCGTGGCTACACTTACCATCGTTGCCATATAATAGCCTATAAAAGTCTGCGAACTCCTCGTTGACTCCCTCTTGAGGGTCCGCTACACTGCCGTTATCCCTCGTTATTGTTCTAATCATAGATCTGGGGGTTTCGCTCTTATATAACCACGCCAAGAGCCTTCTTGGTTTATCCCCTCTCGCATGCTGACTCTCTACATATTTTTTATAGTTGAGGTTACACAATCTATCCCATCTATCAATTGGTTTGTCTTTAAACGTACCCATGGCCATAGTTACCCCACCCTGCATGAATCTCACGGTTTGTTTGTTAACATGAGTGTCGGAACTAAAGATGGAAGTAAATCTAACCCCCAGATATAAACTGAAGAGCAGGGGGGCCAGGACATTGCCTTGGCGCAACCCAGGCTCCACTGGAAAAGAGGCCGTGCATCTCCCATTGGCGTCACTCATCACACGGGCCTGGGTTGCACAGTGCAGTCTAACCAGAAGGTTGACCAGAGCCTGTGGGCAGTTCATGGATCTGAGCACGTGCCAAAGCTTGGCACGATTAACCTTGTCAAACGCCTGCTCAGATCCATGAAGGCTAGATAGATCGGCTCTTCCTGGACATACACAGTGGCCACCACCAAATGGAGATTATGGGACTGCTCGGAAGGACCTAGACCTGGTCTGAACCCAAGTGTATCAGTGAGAGGATGTTATAGGAATTAAGTTCTATCGCAAAGGGACCCACAAACCGGCCAGCTACACCCAGTAGCCTTCTGGTCGCACAAGGTTTCACCACCAGAACTCAATTATGCCATCACGGACAAAGAACTCCTGGCCATGTTCCAGAACTGAACCATGCGGTCTATCATTTAGGGTGTGGTCTGGCCTGAAGGCAACTGGGATACCTGCAGGCTATTTAAGCCGCGCCCAAGCTGGAGAAACCGCTTCGCGTTGCTCTGCTCTCGCAGCGTGATGTTCATCACGACCTGTCGGATCTTCTTCAGCATTCCGGGCTGACACCTGCAACAAAAAGAAGAAGAAAATCATTAATACTCTTACCTGTTAGCGCGCCAGCTCCTGTCATCCGCTCCAGTGTCAAGAACATCCAGCTTCTCGGCAAACGCTCGCTCTCTTCCTTGGAAGCCGCAAACTCGGGGGAAAAATAGAAAAGCAGCATTAGTAAGTGTTTATTCTTCACATTTAAACAACCATCGGCAGTCTTGCGCTTACCTGAGTTGAACTTGCTTCTGGTTCCAGGCCATTTCGGTCTTCCGTCTCCCTCCAAGAGAAAAGGGCAAGACTGGTTAACACGCATAATTACTCGGAGGCAATTCGAACAACATCTACTCACTGCTACGCATCCTCTCAGCAGCTATCATCCGGAATATCACGGCGGCCTGCAAGAGAGGGACAACACAGGTCAGCACACGGCAAGAAAAGTACATAGCGCTGCACTCCGCACTTTCACTTACCAGAACAGCCCCAGCCAGTACAGCATCTTCAGAACTCCTTCTGCACCTAAAGAGAAGGAAAGACATTAACAGGGGCAATTGCAATTAAGGACAAGCTGTCAAAACAGCAGACTTACCTGAGAAACTGAGTCGCAGCAGGACTGGACTCACAGGGCCCGCACCAGTGAAGCAACTCGATTACGGCTCGCCTATTCACAACGCACCTCTGCGCAGGACGGAGAGTGCACCATATCGAAAACCAAGGTGAGGAAAACACTAAGGGGGTCGTGGGTCCACAAGAGAGGTGGCCTCAAGGGAAAAGAGACTATAAGCTAAAATCAGTACTCCTGTATTCCAGACTAGGTCCTTGGCAGAACAAGAACCTGAGGGAGTGGGTCCAGGTCGGAAGCAGTCCAGCCAGATTGGGTGGCGTCCCTGTGGATACCAGGTGAGCGTTACAGGTGCCTACAAGTAGGATTCAGAAAGAAAAAGGTCAGCCAAGACATTATCTGGGCCTAGTGCCCTATCAAGAAGCTGGTATTTGATGGCTATTAGGATTTCACCCACAGTGAACACAATCTTATCTTCATTTGCAACCCCCACATACTCTGAGTTAGCCTCTGTGTGGTGATACCCAGACATTTCTCCACCTGTGCCTGCACTATACAATGATGAGAACGGGGCCCGCCACGCCTGATCAGAGACCGAAACATCCAGGGCTATGGGCTTGTATTTATAAAACGGCCCATTGTTCACAATTTCCGCAAACGTTTAGGGTCGTTAATAGACACTCCAACCCAGGCGTTCCATGCATCTACTTCGATTTCCCTTTTTCTTTTGGCAATTGCCTTCTTATACAGTAACCTAGCACCAATAATTACCCTTTTAGAGGATGTGGGATTTGTTAGTACAGCAAGTAACCTGGACTTTGCTTTCGTGCTTTCCAAATCAAACTGACCCGGCCTGGCTGGCCCCTTCCCTCTGCCCGCCACAATGGAGAAAATGTCAGTTAAATTGGACATTAGGGACATTAATATTCAAAATAATGCTATGGTCGCCCATCCCCGCAAACGGAGTACCTAGTTCACAATGATTGCCTTGGACTGCTTTCCTCAACATGGCCTGCTTCTCACTGTGCTGCCATATAAGCCTCTGCCCTGGAGGCATCCAAGGGCACCTCAGGAAGGTATGGCTGCAGAGACCGAACACACCTCATCAAGATTTTGAGTTCAAGCCTGATTTCGGATATTTTCCTTACAACAAGCACCCACGACTTCGAATCCCACAAATGCGCCGCAGAATTTAGCCGGGACACAAAAGTAATCAATTGTGGACCGGCGCAGTACCAAAGAAAAGGTGGGCTTACCAGGGATTTTGTCAGAAAGCGAGCATTGAACAGTCCACAACCATGAATCAAAAAGATTGTGCCATAACCTGTGCCATAACCTGAGCCCTTCCGCGCACGTTCTTGCATCCATCATGACAGGTGAGTGTAGGATGTTTCTGAGGATGCTTTAACAGGGATCCAAAGTACTGTGAGGGGTCAGAAATAAGAGGCGGACACAAAGTTATGTTTTCAACATTAGAAATGTTATTAAAGTAAAACGGTTTGGATAAAGGCCTCTCTGTCCCTATCCTAAAGAGTTTCCCTACCTATGAAACCAACTAAAGATCAGTCTGTTGTATCGTCAAAAGTAGCAAAACTGTCCTTGTGTCCAGAACATATCTGACCCTCACACTAAAAATGAACAACAAAATGTGCAAAGTAAATGTCTGTTATAAATTCAGGAAAAATTTTCCAAAAACCAAACGGTGTAAATTCAACAAAAACAATCCTTGTATCCAGGAGATGGTTCCCTTCCCCTAAAATATAGAAAGTGTTCAGTTCAGACAGTAGTTTTCTGATACTTTCAAGTAGAGGAAGAGTGACTTAGCAGATGTTGAAAAAGCAGATAATTACTCCGCCATATAGGATATTTTCAATGATTTGTACATTTGAAGTCCCCAACTCCCTGACCCCCCCTTTTTTTTAATCTTTTCCTCTTTCCTTCTCTTGCCTGCAAGTCCAATATCTAGCAGCATCCTAAACATCTCTGTGGTTAAAATCACGTCATTACCTGGATTTATTCTTTCCCACATGTGTCCATAAATACACACTTCATAAATAAGCGACTCAAATATATAGTTCTGATTTCTGTCAATCCTATACACGGTACCATGATGTGCTGCAACATCTGTGCACCTACTACTTGACAAAATCTGCATTTCTCCTCAGTTAAAACAGTGTTAGTTGATCTAGCTGATAAAACTTATCCAGTCAGCAGAAGACGAAATATTCAAAATTGTTCACGATAAAAAAGATGGATATTGCTCAAAGTACTTTGCCACCATTCCTAATGGTTTGTCTACCCGAGAAAAGGTAGATAATTCCTAATCATATCAACAGTATCTATTCAATCCTTTGCAATTACTGCACATTTTCAGTAGTACCCCTTGTGAAGTTCTACGTGGGTAAGGTAATTCCATCCCTGTTATATGATCTGGATATCAATCCCCTATTGGGTTCAATAGATTGGGTGGAGTTGGAGGGCAACATTTTGAAAAAGGCACTAAATCTTCCCAAAAGTCTTCCTATTGCATGCTTAAGTTACCAGTTGGGCTTGCAAGCTCACTTGGACTGGAGGATAATTTCTTCGTATAGGCAGATCTTGCTCCTGCAGAAGAACTTGTATGAAGATATAGAACTATTGAATGGGTTTTTCGTGAATTTACAGAATTAAGCTTCGAGTATCGTGCATCAGTGTCATCTAATCAAAATTGACCTGATTGAAAAACCTATGAGCGTCAAAGAATCCTTGTAAAGACAAGATTGGATTCCAATGGTCTGTGTAATGCGTAGGTCTAAATTGGCAGCATCACTTTCACTCTTCGATAAAGCGAGGGGTTATTTATCAACTTATTTCCATATGCTTGGTGGCGTTCTGAATTTTTAAGAATCCGTCTGAATTTGCTGCACACTAGAGAGATCCAGTCTATTCAGCTAAAGCAGTCCTGTGAGGATGATTTATGCCCCTTATGTATGGAATCTGAGCCACATACCCTTAAACATCTCATGATTGTTTGCACTGTTACTTAGGAACTGAGAGTTAAGTCGTTGTCTTGTTATCTGGAAAATGCAAGGTGGTTAACTTCTGATTCATTTGGGGGAAAGAATGGTATCCGGCTATGAAGTTCGCGTAGCAATAAATGTTTTAAACATGTTGAAAGCGTTGGCTTTAGCGCTTTGTAATGTATAATTGGTGTTTTCTTCTGTTTTTAATGTTTAGATATTTATTGGATGTTAATTTTGTTTCTCTTCATATTAATTTTATTTGTATGTGAAAAGTCTGTCTAACTGTAACTCAATAATAATTTGAAAAAAAGTATCCATGCAATCTTTTTCTTGAAGACTACATTTTACTTTTAAAGGATTTACCTTTTAAATCAAGTGATTTCCCACATTCAAAGGGAATCGACTTAACAAGTTGTTCCATCTTTAACATAAATTTGCTGCTCTTCATGCCCAATACAATATGCAGTCTTCATACAGTGATATATGATATGATAGGTTATTTATAACGCACTTAATACCCAGAGGTTTCTAAGCGCAGACCCGGGGATTGAACCTGTTGTGCTCCGTGTCGTCTAGTTTCCAAGGTGATCACGTTACCCCAGGGTAGCTTTGGTTGGGAAAATGATTTTTCTATATTCTGAAGTGACACGCCAGTTAACCCAAGAGCGCATGGAGTGTAGACCAACTTCAAAGCACAATGATGCTATAGGGACTGAAGTTGACATATTGAATATCTTTCTTGAAATTCTGCCTTCAATCCTGTCCCATGGCATCTCCTAATAGGCAGTTTTTACTTCTGACCCATATAGTAATTTTGTAATTACTTTCCCCAATGTAAAATCGTATTAATGGTTTTATGCTAAACCTAGAATAGATCTTCATTTGATATGCTAACTGATGCGCTCTATTTTCTTTAATCTTAGTCAGATAGCACATATTAGGCTGCGCCGTTAAGCTGAAACCTAAATGGTTAAGTTTTTATTGATTCAATTGTAACAATTGTCTATTTTCCATTTCTATTTCTCGATTTTCTTTGGAGACCTTACAAAGTGGATAACACTTCAGTTGGTTAATTATCAATTCATTACATTGTGCATATGCAGCCAAAACAGTTAATAGCCTCTAGAGGCTAATGTGGGTACACTCTAACAGCACAATATCATCTGCTTATTCCATCCAGCTGATATGCCCTCCGCCCAATTTAGGGCTCTCGAATGATGCTTCATCTAATGTCTTGTGCAGATCAGCTAAATAAAAATGAAGAAGGCATGGCACCAATATACATTCTTGTCAGAGAGGACCTTCAGCGTCCAATATGATTTTAGTTTGATTATCTCAATGTATATATTCTAAAATGGCCAACAAGGAAGGGGGAATTTCCCATTGCCTTCATTATTGCTACAAGATCTGCCGGTTAATAGCATCGAAAGCCCTGGAGAAGTTAATCAATACTGCATACAAAGACGCCTCTCCTTTGGACCAGACACTGTCTCTCAATGTAGTCATCACTAGATCACCTAGTGTCGTCGCCATTTTTTTACGAAATCATATCTGGTTTTTAGAGAGGATCTTCTTGTCGGTAATCCATCCTCCAACTTTTCCAAGACCAAAGCAGCGAATATCTTACTATCTGCATCTAGAAGGGCGATCAGCCGGTAATTCATAGGATCCATCCGATCACCCTTTTTGAATATGGGAACAACAGAGAATTTCCATGTCTCAGGCAGTTTTTCGACTTGTCATATCATCTTCAAATAACGTAAACGGCAGTTCTGCCCACACATCTGCATTCATTTTTAGAATATCATTAGTGAACACATTTGGTCCTCAAGCTCTAGAGCTAGAAGCAAAAGCTATCATGCATGCAACATCGGCCATTTGGAAAGTCATATTCCATGATTTTCCCTCACATGTACCCACCCTTTTTATATATGAGCTGTTCATACTATTCCAATGTGTGTGCCAACTACTTTAACTTACTACACAACTTTGTAGCTCCTTTTGTGCATTAGTTAATTCCCCAATTAAACTCCAAAAGCTGTGTATCCCCTTCAAAGTGCTTAACATTTTTTATCCATCTTTTTTAAATGAGTGGGTTTGAGGCCAGTTTGTGTACTTTCTTTCGACTGCTTTTTTACTCCGTTTAGGAATCAATATCTGACATAATCTTAACTGCCTTAGCTGCTGCCTGTACAATTTATATTTTTCAACCTGACTGCTTTGTCGAACCTATGTTCATGTGTCCGTATTAGAGTTCTACGGCATACTGGTTTCTCTGTGTCCATAAAAACGATGAACACCTAACAAGTGTATCCTTCATGCAGTACTTCCTTTACATTAGTAGAAACGTAGTTTTGTAACTTTCTCATCAGTGACGCGCCCTTTCCGAAAACACATATGTTTTTATCCAAGGTTAATGATCAGGTTACTGCCATAATGTCCCAACTTTGTTGTGATTTCAATGGGCAACGTTTCTATCACCATATTATGATTACGTAGTGCAGTTTTCTTCACCCCTAAGTTGGTTCATATTTCGAATAAAGGTCTAGACATGATCATATAATTGATAACAGAAGATCTGGAGCCACTTTTTCTTGTGACATGAGATTCCAAATCACCACCATGTTTCCGTAAGTGACCAGCAGATCCCATACAAGAAACGGGACATTCCATTTGTCCTTATTTAAGGAAAAGAAATGTTGAACCAATTGTGTGTTAATGTCTCCAGCCAAGATGTTTGCATTGTTACCTATGATGGCTGGGATTTTCTCCAGAAGAATATCTAAGACGATAAACGCTGGGTTCCAATATAAATTAATGATAAGCACACTGGTACTAATCCCCTGGAGGATAATAACCATTTGTACCGCCAGTATGCCTGGAACATTATTACAAATTACGATTATGTTGCTAATTTGGGAAATTCTTGTTGCAATTCAGTGGCCACTAGCCTGAGATTTAGTGGCCACTTTCTGCACAGTGGTGAAACCATCAATACTATTTTTTTTTCCCCAGAGCCAGGTTTCCTGAAATAGGATCACATCATTTGTTTCAAAATTCGATTTTCCTGCTCATGACACAAACTATTGTAACCTCTAGAGTTCTAAATTATTATTTTAAGTTCCCTTTTTGGTAGAGGACTTTTGCTGGAACGCTTTTCTTAGCTGTTTCTCGTTATAAAATACCAAGCAGCCAAGCCCATCCTTACTGTTCTTCAGAATCCTTCATTGGCTATTGAACTAATTTGTGGAAGTTTCAGTCTCTGCATACCTGTATCAGGTTTCTGCCTATTGCTCAATCCCTTTGATGATACAATATTTACAGGTTTTCGGAAAGGAGCATTGCTAAGGATATCAGTTTTAACATTTAATTCTCCAATGATTAGTGTATGAGCCCTTACCTCATCACAAATATTTTTAGAACATTGAACTGAGGCACCTAAAATAAAATTTAGTGCAGAGACGGTTTGAGAGGATAATTTGTTTTGGTTGTCAGCTTCTTTTAGTGTGTGATGCATGACGTTGCTCTCAGTTCCCTCAGGTCCCTTCCATCAATTGAGATGGCGTATATGGCGCGCCTTTGAAATTGATAATGACTCGCACAGATCCAGCAAATTTGCCTCATCTGATCTGGTAATTAACAAATGGAGACCAGTGGAGGCCTCGACTATTGCCTCCCCACATACGTGATTTTTAAACAGCCTACATTTCCCACACAGGCAATGGTCTGTTAAATTGTCTACTCCCTCTTGAAGTTTTACTTTTGTGGGGGCAGGACACCTAACCTCCGTACTTCACCCTGCACACGGAAAAATCTATTATTTTCTGTGCCATAATAGGGTTTTATGCAGATATTAGTAAGTTTTCCTATCTTCAGTTTAGCAGCCACATTGTTTCCTGCGACTACTTCATCAATCAAGCCCTTCTCAAGCATACGTTTCAGTGCCATATTTAAGTCGGCACAAATAATTTGTACCAGCTCCTTCTGTTTGAAATTCAGTAGGTTTAGGAAGAGCGTGTTTTAGATTGTTTGGGAACTTTATTACCAACTTGTGTGACACAATTTTCTCCCATAGCTCTTGTCCACCCCGACCAGTTTGCTCATTGACTAATCCGATATAAAAGCCACCCGTAGACTCCTGTCGGGTTGGATTGTAACTATATTCTAGATGCATAGCTCTTGACATGTGAATTGCAACCAACAAAATAGACTGGTTTTAAAAGTACACAGGAATTGCTAATCGGCTCACAGCCATCTGTAGTTGACACCTGTTTTAGCAGTAAAATCAATTTGGAAATTAGCATTTAGCTATTGCTCAAGTCCACAAAAATACCCACTTCTAAAGGTCCATACAGTACAGGTCACTTGGTAAGCAGTTCTGGCAGTCGGCTCGTAGGCTCTTAGCCCTGCAATTGCCAAGCGTCCAATGACCTGTGCTAATTTATAGCTTTATTAATTATTTTCACTTGTCAATGTTTTATTAACAAAAAACTGCGAAGGGGGTGTTGCTAGCCAGCGTGCGATGTGCATGTAGTGCGGAGCTCCTGCTCCACCAGCCCAAATCCTGTCAAAATCTTGCATTATAACCCCACGAAGTAAGTCCAAATCAATGTGACTGCAGTGGAAGATTCAGGAGCCGCGATCAGCGCTCCAGAGGGAACGATACGAGGTGTGCAAGCCCTAAGAATCTGTGGCGAAGTGGAGACCGGGCGTGACTCGGATGCACTCCCAAGATGGCAGCCGGAACAGGACACGGAGAGGGCCAGCGGCCGCCTGGTCAGAGAGACCGAGCGTCCACACCCAGGTGCCTGGAGTGTGTCATTGTCGCCCCCTGATGAGGACAGAGAAGGTAGCAAAAGATTTGTGGGACTGCAGGAGGGCCGCGTGAGTAAAGTGATCTTTCTCGCGGGCGGTGCAAAGGGGCAGACGCCGTCTCCCAGCCAAGGATGACTAAACAGTAGACCGGGAAGGGGCTGCGGAATCATCTTGCTGCACTACACAGCGAGGAAAGGGAGAACAGGAGGCAGGGTCCAACCACCCAATAAACTGACCCAACAAAACGTTGTTCTGGGCACAAGTGACGTGAGGATTCCAGGGGCAGGCACACCTTGTGCGGGGGACTCTGAGATGGCTACGTATGGCCGGGGAGCCTGAGAAGCCACCCACAACAACACAGCTCTCGTGATACAAGGCGACGTAGCTGAATAGCTGAGCAGATGAGAGGCGCAACGCAGAGATGTAATTTGGACCTTGACACCCCCCTCCCTGCTGAATAGATTGTCACCAGCGGGTCTGAAGCAAGAATGTGGATCGCTAGGAATAAGACACTGACCTAACCACCTAGGGGGGGTGTGCCCGGGAACGATTAGGAGAAACACTACCCTGCAGGTTGACCTGAGAGCCCACGTTGAACAGTTCCACAGCACAAGAGATGCCCTTAAGGTGCAACAAGACACGCCAGGCGCCGATGAACAGGGCCGCGGATGGGGCAACAAGTTGACTCGCAGTTAAAGTAGGGGAAGGAAAGGAGGGACCGAAGTGAGTCTGGAGTGCGCCCCTGGAATCCTGCCCCGGATTACTGCAACTGGCTCCCCCATCAGACTTTGATTTGAGCGTGGTGATATGGTGGAAAATAAGGCGCAGAAAGCGGCCGAGATGGCGAAACCCACACAGGAGGGACACCAAGGACCACTGACCCGTGGCAGAGTCGCAAGGGGCCAACGCTGACGTTATTGGGAAGGCGGACTGCAATCATTACAAGCCAGAAAGAAGGGTCTCCACATTGCCATGCGCACCAAACACCACACGGAAGTGCTTGGAGCCATGTCAGAGGGGAGCCACCAAACTGAAACTGGAGAAACGTGGCGGGAGAACCACTACTGTGCACGCGAGGATCTGGGTGCCACAACTGTTAAGTGCAGCCCTGACCAGATCCATGGTCACCAAGGTTAAGGGACATCAACGGATGGAGAAGTACACACAAGTGAAGGATCAATTGCAAAAACAGGAGGGGCCGGACCGAACCACAGAGGACAATGCAACAGGAGGGGGGTGGCAGAGTGACCCTGGACATGTTAATGGAGGCGATTCCAGCTACCAGAGAATCCCTGGAGGTAGGCATTATGGAAGTGTGGGTAGACGTCTCCCTAGTGAGAGCTGAACTCCGTAATGTGTGCAGGAGGGTCCCAAAAGTGGAACAAAGGGTCAGTGCAGTGGAAGATGGCGTCCAACACCTTAAAAACCGGGGGCGACTAGAACCCTGGTCCAAGAGCGGAGGACGCAGAGGGTCGCTCTAGACGCTGCGACATCCGCCTGATCGGAGCACCAGAAAGAGAAGACCCCAGCGCAGAGCTATTCATAGAAAACCTGATCCTGAAAGTGCTGGGGATCAAAGGACTGTCTAAATTCTTCACAGTGCAGAGGGCACACAGGGTGCCGAGTAGATTCCCACCACCAGGCGCCCCACCGAGAGTAATGGTGGCCAAGATTATGAACTTCCAGGATCGGGACGCCATACTACAAGAAGCCCGCAAGATAGGACTCTACGAAATTGGGAATACAAAACTTCGCGTCTTTCCGGCTTTATGTTGGAAGAACAATGACAGAGGAGAATATACAACGCAGTGAGGCACCAACTCCGAGAACTCAACATGAAATACATGATGTTTTTCCCGGCTAAGTTGAAAGTGCTATCGGGGGGAAAAGCCATGGTTCTTTACGTCCCCAAAAGAAGTGTGGGATTGGCTAGACATTTTGCCACAGAGCTGGGATTTCCAAAATAGAGGGGGGTCGGGGGGGAACACAATCCGGCGCTGGGGATTGAGCAAGGCGAGGGATGTGGTATTGTGTGAGGTGAGTCACTGGGGAATAGTCACCTGGGAATAAATTGGAGGAATGGAGGCAACGTGTAACTCCCCCCGCTTAGACGGCGCCATTGGCTACTGCCCACGAGGTGCGGGGAAAAGGTGGGACATGTTCGTCAAGGGGTCTGCATGTTGGGAGTGGTGGGTTGGAACCCGAAGGGGAGACACCCAAGAAACACATTTGGGGAGTTTGAGGGAGGGGTGAGGGGGGCAGTGGTGTGGGGGAGGCAGTTGGGGGTTGATGATACAGAGTTGGGGATGGGTATTATCTGGAGCATTATTGAGGGACAGGGCAGAAGCAAAAGTCCTGGGGAAAGATCAGACACTGGAAGGCACAATACTGAAAATGGGATTATGAGAGGAGAAAGATATCACAACGTAAAGCTGGAGCGAAGGAGAAAGGGTCTTAGGGGCTAAGTGGAGAATTGAAGGGAAAACGCTGCGGGGAAGGGGGATGGGATACAATTCCTGGTTGCTAAAATGGGAGAGTTGGGAGGTTTGAAAATCGATTAATGGAATGTTTGAGGGCTAGGATCAGGACAAATGAAACGGAGGGTTTGGGAATTTCTGAAACAGCATGGAATACAAGTGGCCCTTATACAGGAGACACACATGGGTAAGGGGGACCTGGTGAACTTGGGGAAATTGTGGGGGGAGAGGTGTTCGGTACATCCTATTCGACCCAAGCCAGGGGAGTATTGATCTGGGTGGCAAGAGGGGTGCCACTACGGGTGGAAAAGGTAATGAGGGATGAGGACGGTGATGGTGGTGGAAATATGGGAAGGATGTTCAACGTGTCTGGTAAACTCATATGCACCGAATGTTGACGATAAGGAATACTTCCCATCGGTCCTACACATGGTTTGGGTGCACAGAGGGGAAATGATCTTATGGGTGGGCTTTAACTGTCACCTAGATGCGCACCTGGATGGGCCTAGCAGAAAACATATGACGGCATTTCTCCACAAGGTGGTAGAGCACCTCCATTTGGTTGAAATATGGAGGGAGAAACATGGTGAAGAGAAAGGGTTTTCATATTATTCAGGAGTTCATGGATCGTATTCGCGCATAGACAATCTCCTGACGGGGAGGGAATACCATCAGCAATTTGAGGGGCCAGAATATTTAGGACGTGCCCTGTCTGATCATTCACCCCTGGTGGTCATGTTGTTGGGGAGAGGTACGAGGCCCCTGCATCGGTTGTGGCGTATGCAGAGACAGACGCCTTAGAACATGGGGCGTTGAGATAAGCGAGGGGATTGAAACTTATTTTGAGTTGAATGAGGGGTCGGTGACATCAATGGAGGTGCTCTGAGAGGCCTTCAAGGTAAACCTAAGGGGGGTGTGCCTCTCCACAACGGTGGGGGATCAGAAAAAGACTGCAGGAAACATTACGTCGGGTGGAGGGGCAGGTGGCGGAATTGAACAGGGAGACGGAGGGGTATCCAGGTAGGGGTCAGATGGGCACTGAACCTTGAGCTTTGCCACAAGACCCTGGCAGACCTGGCATACTTGGATAATGGTAAATGGGATGTTCGACTACACTGGGAGGGAGACCAAGCAGGGAAGGTACTGGCTTGGTTGATAAGCAGGGAAAGCCCAAAACAGGGGATAACCAAGATCAGAACTAAATAGAGTGAGACAGTGTGCACCCAGGAACAGATTAATGGAGTCTTTGCGGAATTCTATGCGTGGTTATATACAAGTGAAAAGGGGTATGTGGATATAGATGTGGAAGATCTGATGGACATGATCCGGCTACCAAAGCTAGGGGGGGGATATGAAGGAAGAACTGGAGGCCCTGATAGAGGAGGGAGACATCAGATGGGCAGTGCGCACCATGAGGAAGGGCACGCCCCCCTGGTAGTGATGGATTCCCCATAGAATTGTACTCGTTTATAGACCTCTTAGGCCCAAAACTCAAAAAGGTATACAATGAGGCATTCGAGAAAGGGAGCCTCCCGCAATCCATGAGGGAAGCTATAATAACCGTGATCTTGAAGGAGGGGAGGGGGAGGACCCACTGGACTGTATGTCATACCGACCCATATCCTTATTGAATGTTGATGGGGAAAATCTTGGGGATAATTTTGCCAGCCAGGATGGCGAAAGTGGCTCCAAGATTGGTCCACTCAGATCAATGTGGGTTTATCGGGGGCATAAACGCAACCAGTAATATTGCTCGCCTCACCATGTCATGGACCACGTAAAATCCCAGAAACCGGTCATGGCGGTTGCCTACTTTGACGCCATGAAAGCGTTTGATTCGCCGGAGTGGAAATGGCTATTCTGAGTGTTGAAAGAATTTGGGTTTGGGGAACATATCTGTAAGTGGCTGGGCCTGCTATACAACAAACTGATGGCGATGGTAAGGACTAATGACTGGGTATCTGGGAAATGGGAACTAAGCAGGGGTACGTGACAGGGGTGTGCAGCGTCTCTAATACTATTTGCCCTTGCCCTGGAGCCCCTAGCAGAGTTTCTACAGCAAGAAATGGTGTAGATGGGGGATAGAAGCCTGGGAGTGTGAAGCATATATTGTCAATATATGCGGATGATCTGCTTTTATATGTAACCAGTCCACTGGAGAATTTACCAACGCTACTATAAGTATTAAAGAATTTTCTACGCATGTCCGGTTTTCGCATCAACAAGGAAAAATCTGTGTTATTCCCTTTTGGGAGGGCTATGGGAATGTCACATACAAGACCTGCCGGAGGTGGGGATAAAATGGGGGATGGAGTTGTTTAAATATCTGGGTATACAGATATTTCACGAGATGGATGAAACCTTTGTACACAACACAAAGAGGGCATTAATGGAGTATAGGGGGACTCAGTACAATTTTGGAAGGACCTACCACTTTCCCTGATGGGTAGTGTGGTGCTATGCAAAATTGTGATCCTACCGAACTTACTCCATTTCTTCACCAAGATACCATATGTGGCGAAAAAGATCTTTAAAATGCTGGACAGTAAAGTGGGGGAACTATTATGGAATATGGGGAGGAGGAGGGTGCCCTTGACAATGCTACGTAGATCTAGAACAGAAGGTGTGTTAGACCTACTTGACTATGAGAAATACTTGATGATAGCGCAGCTACAGTCTGTGCTGGTATGGGGACAACCAGGGTGGGGAGCCTGCCACCGATTCCAAAGGGGGTTGAATTGTTGTGCAACCCAATGGGGACTAAGAGGACTTCAATCGTTTTTGAGGCAGTTAGGGAAACATGGAAGAAGTATATTCGGCAGAAAGGGCATGGAGGGCTTTATGCTGGGTATTTGCCCTGGGAGGTGGACCGGAAATTGCGACAAGCAATGTATGATATGGCATTTATAACGCGCATATACACAAATGTTTCAAGGCGTGACACGGCAAGGGAGGGGGAACAAGGGAAGACAGAGACAGCGATCCTCCCAGGCCAGGTGACATTCAGATTGCGCAAGTGCACCGGATGGGCGAGGGGAAAATGCAGTACATGGGGGTGGGTGGGGAGGATAAATAAAACAATAAGAGTAGTACGCCAGTTGGTTGCAAGGGTAAGTGCAGGCATCAAGTGTCAAGTGCTAGTGGGGGACTGTAGGGATACAGAAAACAGTCCCCAAGTGCATGGGTTGCCAAGGAGGCAGTGCAGGTGTGCAACTGGCGAGGGAGGGGACCTGGGCCTGAGGTTCGAGGGTGGACAGGTAATCAGTGCAGTTTCAGCTAGGAGGTCAGCAGGGGAGACGAGGAGAGAAAGCAGAAGCAATGAGGAAGGTTTTGAGGCGCTTCCGGAGATGGTTAGCCTCAAGTTTTAGAGAGGCTGTTCCAAAGGGAGGCCTCAGCCGAAGAAAGAGATCTACCACCAACTTGTTGCTTGGAGAAGCAACTGACCCTGAGGGAGTTGGAATCGTATGAGCGAAGAGCTCGAAAAGAAAGATATTTAGGAAGATAGAGTTGAAGGTATTGAGGCCCCAGGCCCCAGAAGGCCTTGTGGACAATGCAGATGGTTATCTTCGCAGCCACTGAGAGCCAGTGCAGAGATTTCAGTCCTGGAGAGATACAATCCTTAGGCTTGAGGCCAAGGACAAGTCTTGCATGTTTCAAGGAGAGAAAATACCTTCTTTTGCAGAATGGTGCACAAAATGTGACATTTCAAGGGGCTTGTTTTTGGCATACGTAGCAGTAGTCCGTAGATTGGCGAAATGGGACGAAATTCCTGAGGAACCGGAAACTAGTCCATTGTTGCGGGTACTATTGGAACAAGCGGGAGGCACAGCGAGGATCTCGCACATATATAAAGCCCTACAGGAAGAGAAACCCAAGGGGGTATTAAAGGTGAAGGAGAAATGGGAGGTGGATATGGGGTACCAGATACCGGAAAATAAGTGGGAAGGAATATGGGAACTAGTTCGAACGGTATCGCAAAATGCCCGATTTCAGATGGTCCAGTTTAATATTATGCACAGAACATATGTGACCCTTACCAGATTACGGGCGATGAATGACAGGCTGCCAGATGAATGCCCTAGATGTGGTAGGGGCCCAGTGGGATTTTGGTACATGATATGGGACTGTGGGGTATTAGCAATATATTGGAACAAGGTGATTGAAGAGGTGAACGTGTTGTTGGGGACAAAATTGGAGTGCAACACGAAAATATGCATTTGGGCGACCCTCCCGGGGTGGGGGAAGAGACACAAAATACAGAACAAGAGGATACGGTTCCTATTATACGCAGAGTTGCTATTGCGTAGAAACGCCCACAGGGACCAGCACTAACAATGTGGCAGGCAGATGCCCGCAGATGGGGGTGGGGAGCTTGCCGAACTTACAGGGAATAGCAGCGTATGTAGAGGGGAAGTAAGAAGTATACTGGGGTCAATTGCTGAATGATCTATCAAAATCTAATGATCTGAAACCGCCATGACACATCCGCTTAGGGAAGAGTGTGGAACGGAGGGCAGGGGAGGGGTAGGGGTGGGTGTGACAATGCTGAAATTGTTCCCCGAGGGGTAAGAGGACAAGAAGTGCTGATCATTGTAAGATAGCGGTGAGGTGGGAGGAGGCCTTGTTGGATTAAACTAAGAACACGAACAAGGGGGGAGGGAAATGTTGAACTCATTTATTTTTTCAGTTATGAAAAATGCAAATAAAAAGTGTTTAAAAGAAACAAACTGCAAGCTGTCACAAGTGAATCACGCTATTTGTTTTGGCTCTACGCTCACTTAACACTCGCCATTTATACTTTCCAATATGGTCCGGATTTATGAAGACCCCAATCAGCTAGCAGCCAGATGGAAAATTAATACATAAACCGTTCCTTTGAGAAACCGACAGTTGGCTCAAAGGCCTTTGCCCAAAGTCACAGACAGTCTAATTACAGAGCAGTTCCATGGACTATAAAGAAAGCTGAATCAAAGTCAAAAGTCAAATCATCAGCTCACCTTTTTCACACAAGGTCTGTAGATAAGGATATGAGGTA
Organism: Ambystoma mexicanum; assembly: GCF_040938575.1. Taxonomy (NCBI): domain Eukaryota; kingdom Metazoa; phylum Chordata; class Amphibia; order Caudata; family Ambystomatidae; genus Ambystoma; species Ambystoma mexicanum. The sequence continues at coordinate 896,344,705 of NC_090939.1, forward strand.
GCACACTGGTCGCTTCACATGCTTGCCGTCTGCAATGTTCAGTAATCTAGCCTCTGCACACAGTAGACCTCCTACCGAACGTCAAACACTTAAGTTCGACACTTCGGTCCGTGGTTATGTAGGAAAGCCCTTCTCCTTAAAGGGCCAGCAGCCATGATCTTTTCACAGCAGTAGAAATCAAAAGACTGAATTCTCATCGAAGTCTTGTATCCACCTACAGGAATCCAAACGCCGGTTTCACTTTCACCTAACACTAAGCTTCGACATTAGGTTTTGTTATGAATATTATGTTATTTATTTCTTCAGATTTATATGGTCGATTGCTTCACACTGAAAACATAATAAAGAAATTTGCACAAGAAAAATAAATGCCTTTCATATAACACTTCCTTAAGATGATGACAAACTTCTTTTCCAAACAATGTTGATTTTCCAAAGGGTGGAAAACGTATTTCTTGGCAATTTAAGAAAAGATGCTTTAACGCTTTCTTAGGGATGATGAAATCGTCATTTCCAAACAATTACTCCCCAAGAACAGTAGAGATGTCTCTTCTACACAACACCTTCCCAAGAATGACAAAAAGTATCTTTTCAAAACAGTGGTGGTTTTTACAAGAATGGAGTAAAATGTCTCTTCAATTCAATGTTTTATTTAAAGAAGGTCTCGTGGTATACTCTCCTGCCAGGAATCCTTGTTCTGTTTAACAACTCTGTATGGATTAGCTGGTAAATTCCTCTGCCAGGAACCACTATCCCCCCCCCCCTCCTCCCACCCCCTCTGCCACCCTTCTGGGATTTGGAGATCCCATGCTATACTGTCCTGCCAGGTATCTCCCCAAACAAGGCCCTCTGGGTTCTGAGGATGCCCCGGTGTACCCTCTTGCCAGGTAGCTCCCCTTCCCCAAAGGCTTAAGTGGTCTTCCTTCTACGGCTATACTGTATTGGCTCCAGGCTTCACTTGTTCCAACTTCCCCCATATTGGCATCCTGTCATGATCCATGCCTCTGACCCCCTCAGGTATAACAGCCCCCTGGCAGCAGTGGGGCTAAAGCCCTTCACACTGGCCCCAAGGGCCTTAAAACTCCATCAGAAACGTACATTGAGTCAGTCATGGCGCCTTTGGCGCCAGGCTCATTATCAGGAATAAGGCAATACCAGTTTTGGACCTTAATCCAACATGGAGGCCTATTACACAGCTCAGTTCTTTAGACCAAGCCATGCTGTCTAGTGTTTTGGTTGTGGCTGGGCCTGGAACTACTTGGCCTGGAACTACTTTACCTGGGCTATTTAAACCACACCCAAACAGCAGAACACGCTTCGCGTTATTCTGCACTCCTGCAGCGTAACGCTCATCGTGTTTAGCTCCTGCTCATCTGCTTCTCCGGCAGCCTGATCCTGAAGCCCCCAAGATCTGGATTCTATTAAGAATAAAGACAACATTAGCGAGCAAGAACACTTACCTGTGAAGTAACCAGTCTTGAATACATCCTGCGCTTCGCTTACCTCGCCCATCTCCGGAGTTTGCCGCAACCTGCTAAGGTAAAGAAACAAGGACAGCATTAATAACAATTCTTACCTGGGCATGCAGCGAGTCCTGGCAGCACCCTGCGCTTCTCTTACCTTGCCCATCTTCGGGTTTCACCGCAACCTACAAGGGAGAAGGAATAAGGTCAGCATTAACAAAGCACTTACCTAGTCAAGCAGCGCTTCGATTGCTTATCACTCCGGAACATCACCGCAACCTGTACAAAAAAGGGAAGAGAACACAAGTTAGCAATTAACACCAATAAACAGCGCATGCTCCGCGCATCAATAACTCGCTGTGGTCTTCGCCACCGGCGCGGCAACTCCGAGATTGCAACTATCGCTGTGAAAACAAAAAGAGACATTGTTAGGGAACAGGGTAGTGGAGCAAGACGCCGAGAAGACAGAGAAAACAGAGGGAAAGAAAGAGACAGAATAGACATAACTCACCTGGAAGACAGCAAGAAGAGTCAGAGTCACAGCCGGTCTGGACCCGACATAAAGGCACACGGACCAGTGAAGCAACTAGGTCCACGGAACACCCGCACCAACCACGTGCCCCTGCACAGAGACGCAGGACGGCGAGTTCAACGCACAAAAACCTAAAGTGAGCAATAACCCCAAGGGAGGGGTTTGGACCAGAAGGAGGTGGGAGTCCACCCATCACAGTACCAGTATCTTAACCCTCCATTCTCCCGTTATAGGCGCTGCCCCACGTCTGGCACATAACCAAGCAGAGAGGGGTCCGGGATATCGCTTGGACCTCCATCCAGTATCGTGTGGCGCCCCTGTGGTTACCAGGTGAGCATAACACATCCCTTATATGGAGACTTGTTAAAGTGTTGATTTCTATCTTCAATGTTAGCCTTCATTGGCTTGGGCAATACTTGTTTCAGTCTCCCTTATATTGACTTATCATATGTGAAGATGTGTACCGTTCTTGCCTTTCAATTACTTTGTAACAGTTCATGTGCTCATGATGGCATTTACTCCAGCTATCCCTATATTGAAGTCTCGGATATGGAGACTCGTAAATTCAATCTTTGAATATCACTCGTTTGATGTTTAAAGTGATTTCCCCATTGTTCATTTGTCGGTCGGCACGCCCCTCGGATCCCAAAACTCTTGGGCGGACCCACTGGTATTCTCTTGCGTGTCCGACCCGTGGTGTATGTTAAGATGGATTTCTGAACTCTGACCTGGTGGGCAGAGGTTCAGAAGGCCAACCTAGTTTCTTGGAGCAGGTGAACCTTCTGGACAAGTCGGACCAATCGAGGTAGGATTGGCAGCGGTCAAGACTAGGTCTCAGGACCGGTGAGGGTGAACGAAAGCCCACAGTGAGCAAACGCAGTAAACTACACCACAAATTACTCTGTCATGTGTATATATTAAAAATACATACACATGTATCAACCCCTTAACTGTCAAGGCCCACCCCCCACCCCCCAAATACTCCCCCTGCCCCCAGTGCCAAGGCCTTTTTTGGTGATTTCGGTATGTCGCCATTCAATCCCTTGTAACTTTTTTATTACATGAGATATCTTGGATACATTTGACACCTTTTCTTCCCACATATCGGCGGTCATAACGACACCAAGGGATCCTAGTTTGCTGTATGGGGGTGAGAGAAAGTAACCAAAAAGGGAGAACATTTTGGGTTTATTCAGAAAATGCCAATAAAATGATGTACAAAGAAGCCTGTGGTTTTTTGCTTGTAAGAGCTAGGGACAAATGGTTTGCTGTGCTGAATTTCGCCATTTTACAGGCTTTCAAGAACAGGTTGAGTGGAAACCAATAAAATATATTTTTATGATTACCATTCGTTTTGTGAGAAATAGGCGATTTTGCCCTTTTTTTCCAGTAGAACATGCGTGGACGTAATGGAAGAGTAGGGTAGGAAAGCTGAATGGGAAGATAGAAAGGCATACATTTCTGAAAAGTAGACAAAATTCCAGGTTTAGGAAGGGGTGATTTGCACAGGTCAGGCAACAACTATATGGGGAAAATGTCTATAATTTGGGAAAAACTGGACAAAATTAGAGGGAAAAAAGGTATGTGGTGGACATGGTTGGCCGGGTAAGGCAATGGCTTCTGTGAATTTTGAGAAAAGCATTCCCCCCCCCCCGACTCTTCCAGTTAGGAAATCACACATTTTTCCTAATGTTTCACAAAACAAGCAATTCCCCATGCGAAAAACTGAGCCATGGTACACAGGTTTTTTATGCTTACAGCCTAAACAGACGTACTTAGCATGTGTAAGTAAGGAAAACAAATGTGGTGAAGAATGGCACGCATATGTTTTTTTGAAGGAGCACAGGCAGACCTTTTGAAGGGTAGGTGACTTGTGCAGGTTACAGAAGTGTATAGTGCCTAAAGCAGCAACTAAATGTAGGTCACATTTGGAAAATGAAAGGGTTGTGTGACAAAGTGCAGCAGCAAATGTATGAAAATTTTATGAAAACCAAGCGAACACAACAAATGTCCTACCTTTCCGCATTCCCACAGGTGTCCCAACAAAAACACTACCTCACATGTGTGCGTGCATCTACCTGGGCACAAAGGGGAAAGGCGAAACCACTGGTAACCCCAAGTGTTTCGGCAGAGCAGATTTTGTGGTTATTTGCTCTTTTGGACAACCTACACATTTGGGCCTGAGGTGTTGCATCCACTAAGGAAAACAGGAACCCCATGCATTTCCAAAAAGAAGACACCCATGGGAATCCAGAGGTCTTACTTGGCGAATCGCCCCAGAATTTATTATCCACAAAGCCTCGGCAAAGTCCTAAATTTAGGACGAAAAAAACTCAATTTTCAGATATTTCCCACCTGGAAACTACCAAAACACGCTGGCAACAACACATGTCGTACCTTCCCACATTTCCACAAGTGTTCGGATGAAAACAGTACCTCGTGTGGGTGTACCTACCTGGGCGGAAAAGAAAGTGTTGACCGTTCACAAGTCCAACAACAGTCCCAGGGAGCCCCGGGAGGGTCCCCGTCCTTTCCCCGATGGAAATTCTGTAATGCTGCCTAGCCAGAGCACCAGGATTGTCGGGGGTGATTTCTCAGGCCTTGGGTGGTTGTCCCTTATGTGGGTTGACCGTCCACAAGTCCAGCTGCGGTTTCAGGGAGCCTCGGCGGGCTCCCGTCCTTTTCCCCGAGGGAGAAGGTGTAACACAACCAGCCAAGGATGGTCTGAACGGCTCCATATTGCCGCAGATCGAGGGAGAGAAAGGTGGACACCTTCTCATTTCACCCCGGCAGCCGAAAATGGCTGCCGCTGTGAAATTTACTTTGTTTCATCACAGCACACATTACACGTGCTGACGTGAAACTGAAGGAAATGTAACCACCGGGCCGTGTGGAGGAACCTCCTCCTCACATAGCACGGGGGATCGCACAAAATGAAGTGCAAAAAAGGGTGAACTATCTCATCCTTGGCACTGCAATGGTAATGCTAAGGACGAGATAGCTTGTCTTTGGGACTTAATAGGTTACAGGCCTTTTAAATCAAACGCAAAGTAAATCTTCAGCAGTATTAACAAAACCAGCACAACACTATGAAACATATATACAGTAACCAGTGTCCTAAAGGGATATTACACAGTAGAGATCCACAACCTGCAAAGAAAGGGGTCACACAGTGCGAATATCTTTTAGGTAGTCCTTCACAATTCAAACCCTAACTAAATCGATAGTCCAGTCCCTAAAATGAGTGGAGCCTTAAACTCAAAAGTACATTCAGTGCTGGTGCATTCGGTTGTGCGGTTAAGTTCAAAACTGTGTCTCTTCAAGGGGCTGTAGTGACTCAGAAAGGTGGGTGAGGTAGTGAGGAATTAGTTCCCACTATTCAAGGAAGTTCTCCCTAAGGGGGCAGAGCAGGTTTCAAGAATTGGGAATATGTCGGTAGCACAGGTCACCTCCATAAAGAAGTGGCCCTCAGGGGACATTTGTGCGTAAAAGTCTATGGATGCGCCAGGGGTCACCGGTAAGGGATGCAAGTACTTACCGATCCTCGGCGTACTCTGGACCAAACTGCGCCATTCCAGTCCATATTGTTCTTGGGTTCGAATCATGCAGTTGCGAAGCTCTGCGGGATTCATGGGCTGCGTTCCGGAATTGATTCTGTGGTGGGACAGGGGCGATTTCTCTGCTCCTGGTGAAGGGATCAGGCCAGTTCCAATGCAGCAAGTCTGAGGGCACAGGGGGCTCAATAGCAGGGCACTCACGAAGATGTCGCCACAGCTGGGTGTCACGGTGAGTGCTTATGCTCGGGTTCAGGTGTACTCTCCCAATTCCAGACCTAGGAATGCTAGATGTACGAAACTCAGTGGGAGAGTGCCTTATACCCAGAGCTTACAGTCTCAAATTCTCAAGTTGAAACTCGAGACGGCGGCAGTTCCAGGGCAAAGGACCCGTACGAGCTGGTCAGTTCACTCGGCGGTGCAGGAAGACTTCTGAAAAGGCTCACTTACAGGTCAAGCAGGATGTTGCGAGAAGCGTTGGTCCCACTATTCCAATGGGTCGAAGCACCCTTGCAGGCTTTCTAGTTTCAATCAGAAACAGGGGGTCCGATGACACAACAGTGGGGTCAGGGTGGCAAAACTTCCAGCGGGTCACCAGCAGTTCCATGGATCTGCTTCTTCGTTTCAGGATACTTGGCTCCTTTACTAAGTTCGATGTGTACTCAGAAGATTGACTTGGAATAGGTGTAAGGTGCCCTGTTTTATCCAAAATCGAAACCAATAGGAGATCTGCTCACATTCAGCTATACCAGACGTGGACCAATCGCAGAGCACGGTGGTCCCAGTCATCCCAGCACACCAGACATCCTGGCACCCAGCATGTGTATTGGAACTAGACCACTCCAGCCCACATCCTGGAGGCACACACACAAGGCATGCAGAAGCCCGCAAAAGCTTCGGTTTGCTCGTGGGTCTGCATGACCAAATAAGGATGTTTGCGGGTCGGCTCGACCTGGGGAAGGCAAAGGGACAAGATGGCCAAAGGACAGAACCAAGGATCTCGTGGCATGTCCATTTTAGGCACTGGCCACTATCCTGGGCCAAACGCGGTTTGGACCATAGAAAAGAGTCATAAATACGTAAAAAGTAACAGCTGCCTCCAGCTCTGTCCAGGGCACACTTGTACCTCCACCAAAAATCATTTGAGGGTGTCTAGGGCTTTAAAATGAAATTGGGACCACAGTGCACTGTATTGTAAGGTACTGTGTACAATGATAACATGTTACTAAAAATAGCAACAAAGTGAAAGACTAAGGGAAACAAATTCACCTAGGGCATGTCAGTTGTCCCATAACAAAATGAGCAAATGCACAGCGGAGTATGGCAGAAGGCTGGGCTCCACTGGTAAATCAGGCTAGGATGGTCAGACGACAGCAGAAAGTTGGGGGGTGGAGGGAGGGTTCTCAACTGGAGGGAAAATTACTCCTAAATGGAAATCTTTCCTAACCGTGTAGAGCTGCAGCGATGTCTGTACCTCAGGGGAGCTCTACCCGCTTAGCAGACCTTATGGTGCTCCTGTCAGCTTCTCCATCATGTTCAAGAAGAAAACGGGTACATAGGTTTAGCAGAAGGTGTTGGAAGTCCGGGGAAGCTTGAAAGGGAATCTAAGAAGAGGGTCTGGGACACAGTTACTCACTTGGCAGGAGAGTAAACCAAGGGGGAGCAACGCTGCTGTGCAAGTCTGGGTCCCGCACCCAAGAGAGGGTCTGGAATGTGAAATGTAATCAAAGAAAGTTATCCTCTTGACAGGAGATTGAACCAAGGGGCAGTAATGCCACTGTGCGAGTCTGGTACCCGCACCCATATCAGAAACCAAGGTTTAAAGACCAGAGGGTCTGGGACCCTGTGAAAGAATTGTTTTGAGGATCATCTGGTTTGGCAAGAGAAGACTCCAAACCACCTTTTTGAGTCTGGGACTGGCACCCTCATAGAAGAATAAGTCTAAGGGAGAGGAGTACCACCCCAGTCTTGGAACGTTGTGGTTTTTAATATTTCTTTTCAACGCTTTACTTCCAGTGAATCTGGTAACTTTTATGTTCATTAAGAACACCAAGAATACTGTTTCCTTTAGTAAAGAATATCCTTGCACAGTTATCTTAGATTGCGAGTGTTGGGGACAGAAGTAGGTTTTTGACACGATAGTGACTGACTTCTTACTTTCGGACTTCATTATATTTTCTTTAGTTTACTTTGAGGCAGGGAAATCCCTCATAGCATTTAGGGATAGAGAGGCTTTTTTCCAACTTTTTTTTGTTAATTAAAGTCTTTGCCCAAAAATATGCCACCACTGTGTCCGACTCGTACTTCTGCACCCTTAGTGTATATGCTGTTCTGCATTGGCAGAGAAAACTTATCCAGAGCAGACATGACTGAATGAGTGGTTCAGCAGTTACTACAAAAAGCGGTGTGCAAACTGCTGAAAAATGGCTGTGCCATTAGTGAGGCTGAAAGGCATCATTTGATACTTGTAATGGCTGAATTGCCATCTTCCATTCATCCATCCCGAGTCTTAACAAGAATCAAGTGTTATCTCTTTTGTAAGTTCAGTTTAGTAAATACTGTAGCATTATGAGCGGCCTCCAAGATGCAAGAGACAAGGGGGTTGTGACTGGATTTAGGCACAGGTAGTCAAAGAAGGGTTTTAGTTCGGTGTGTCCCTCTTTTGGGCACAAAAAAACAATGAAGCGCCGAAAGGGGATCTGGACTCAGTGATTTGCCTGTTCTTAAGTGGTCTTGGTCTTGGTCTATGCTTGTTTTCTGGTTCTGAAAGAATCTACGTGCGGCCGAACGGAACAAACGCGTTTAAGACCAGATCTACGGAGCAGTCAGAACTGTGTTGTTGGGGTAACATTGTCGATGGCATCCATGTCAGAATATTCTGAATATTTCTCAGGAATAGTGAAATCCACTGATGCATAGGGGCTGTTGGCTTGTTGCATATGCTGGGAATGAAGAAGAACCCACAAAATCAACCAGCGGGCAATGTTGAACATGTTCTCTGATCCCAGAAACAATGTACAATCTGCCCAATATGTGTATGGGTTATGTCTATGCAGCCAGGGGGATGTCCAGGGATCACAGGGAAATGGGCTGATTTGATTGAGTCAAAAGAAATTGACTTGACTTGTTTGGTTGCTCTTAGTGATATGGACGCACTGTGCTGAGTAGTGATCTCAGGGACTAGAGGCTGTTAGTATACACCTTCCATTGGCTGGTCCATCGTTTTTCCTTGTTTGGGTAGATCATGTTTGTGATGTTGGTTGTCTCTGAATATTCCAGTAGTGCTGGAATACACTAGGGCATTGTGGAAATTAAATGAATTTCCTGCTATGTCGGATATATTTTGATCACTGAGACGGTTTCCCAGGGAACTTGCTGTCCTTCAACTCAGTCTTAACAGAACCCCTGGGACTGTCTACTTCTCTCATTCTTTTGTCCCTTATGTGGGTGGAAGCAGTTAAAGCCCAACTTCCGTTCAGCATCAGCCAGACATTCCCTTACCAGATGTCTCCTTAAAGACGCATTCTTAGTTGTTAGTTCCTTTCTTAAGGCAGAGGGGGGCCAGACCCATTTACCTGTCATCTTGGAATGGACCGATCTTTTGTTTTTTCATGGTGCCTCTCTTGTAGCCTGAAGTACACCTGCAGAGCCATAATGATAGGTCTGAGAAGGATGCTGTTGTCAGGAAACCGTTGTCATGTCTGTGTAGAGAGCCTGTACAGACTCACCCATCCGCCACCCAAGCCAGTTTAGAGGAGTGATTAGTAGTGGGGTTCTGCCTAGAAAAGTATGTGGGGAATTAACTGCCAGTTGAATTCCCACCAAGAAGCTTGAAAGAAAGGAACACAAAATTAATCACTGCATGAAGACCACACTACTACTGTCTTTGTAGTTCCAGAATCGTTCCTGTGATGTAAAGTGCTCCCGTACAATCGAAAGGAAAAGAAAACATAATACGGGGAATGGAGAAGGAAGAACTGTAGTACTTGGGTCCAGTGTTCCCTCTAATTATTTTTCCCTAAGTGCGGAAAAGATTAGCCTTCGTGCGCACATTATTTTCCATGTGCGCAACTGAATATCGATGTAGACCACTTTGTGAGAATGCATAGTTGTGAGATACCATCTCCGAAGGGTTTGGAAGGAAATGTCCCCTTCCCAACTACCGCAATTCTTTACAAATCAGTGTAAAAGAAGCATCTTGCAACTCTTTTTCCAGACATATAGGTTAAAACATACCAAATGTACTCCTGTGCCTAGAGAAAAACGTGTATGCACAAAAAGGTTTTGCATGGTCCGGATAAACAATAGGTTTAGTTGTGGCTATTCATTTGTCAACACTGCTCAGAGACAATTCAGAAAGTGTTTAAAGCCATTGGGAAAAAACTTTATTACAAAAAACAAGTATCGCTAATCACTGATGTGGTTGTCAAAAAAATCAGACATTATGACATTTTTGCAAAAATAATAATTGCAACTGGAAGAAATGCGTCAGAAAACATGCCAATAGGAGTTCATGTGACCCTTTAATGGCGTAATTCAAGGGCCAGGAGAAAATGCCTCTCATAATTTATGTAAGGATGATAATTGCATCAGAATAACTGCCCCACAGAATATGATGATCAGAATTCATGGGCCTCTGCTTACTATCCACACGTGTTGTTCTGTGAGTTGTAACAACATATACTCAAAACCAGTCTTATAGCTAGGAGGCATATACTATTTTACTCCCTAAAAACAGGGCTATGTGCTCAAAAAAACGGGAAACCACAAACATATAGGAATCTACCCCCTGCTTCTAACCACAAAGTTCCCCTGATCTCTTTTCGAATCAGTGACTAGCAGAGCAGTGTCGTTGGTAGAAACTCTAATATCACTGCCCGATCTCAAGAGGAATTTCAGGGGGAAATGACATTTGAATAAGCATGAAATATCCCTCCTGGCAAAGCCAATTACTTTCTTACTCCATGAAAAATCTTTTGATTTCAAGTATGGAGTAAAATCGTATCAGAGCCCTGATTGTAACACTGACATCGAAAGTGCAATTACAGGGCACATAATACAGCCTATAGTTTTGCACACCTTTGATCACCACAGCCTAGACAAAAAATAAACAAGAGCGTTACTGAGGTTTCTTCTGGCACCCTGTTGTAGAAAATCACGTATATGTGCCCTTTAAGTCAATAGCAGCAATGCTCACAGTTACAACATATAGAGCACCTTCTTGTTTAACTACGCACCCCGCTTTTGAAATTCACTTATCGGTTGAACAAGATGCACGGGGATGCTAGGAGCAATAAATGCAAACCCATTAATATATTGAAAAGTCGTCAGCAGCTGAGCATTGAAAGAAATAGAAGGTGCAGTTTCCTAGGCTATTACTATTGTTTCCTATACTTTAGCAAACACAAATTTCCTTCACTGTACTGCCAAAACTTCTGATTTGTTGTTTGAAAGTTTCCAATTAGTTGTTCACCCCAAATGGGTATTCTCCTGTTCTCTTCCACCCGTTCCCCTCCCGGGCTTCTGTGCTAGTCTCCAATATTAGTTGACAGGGTTCTGTAAAAAGTGAGGGATTGTAGAAGTAAAACTCTAACTCAGATATTTGCATACCCACAATACTTTGCAAACAAATCCAATTTAAAGCCTCATGATGATGATATGTGCAGTTTAGGAAAATGTCATAAATCTGCACGTGCACAATTACTATGAAGTGCATAAAAGATTGTTTGCAACATACCTCACCTTTCAATTGTTGAGTAGGTTTCGACAAGTGCTCAGTGAAACCATTTTTGTATATCAGCGAGTTAACATAACTTGTTAAGGTCTATCCCCCATGGAACTCTGAACATTTTGAAAGGTTGAAGATTGTGTGAAAAGCATTCTTGTTAACTGAATATTGTTTCCCTAATTTTATATATGATTAAGGCCAGGCAGAGTCCATACCAATTATCCCTTTCAGGCCAAGTAAATGATGTTTCAATGTTGCTCTCCACTCATATAGTAATGTTAGCAATGCTAAACTAGGAGACGCTGGGCATGACATTTGCCTACTCAAAATACTTAGAGGGCAAATTAATATTTGAGTTTTATAATGTGCCCACATGCAATGGGGCACTTCAACGTGCTTGTGTGACATATGTACAAAGAATAGGAAGCATGGGATGAGGTTAAATATCCTAGTAGCCTGCTTACTTACAACCAGTACTAGATATTTGAGCTGATACTCGGGTTATATAATGTGGGTAATGCTTTTGCTAAGTCACAATGAGTAACAGAAATGCTTGTGCTTGAACGTCATTCATATTATAACATAAACCAGCACTTGTATCTAAGTCTGGTAACCTTTTACTGAGCTATGGTAGGCAGAGTCATGGTTGTCTGGTAATATCTGCATGCGGAATGGGGCGGAGTCCAAGTCACACGGTATAAGTGTGGCAGAGTCAAGAATAGGATCCTTGTTGGGGAGGAATGATAATTTAGTTAATGTGTGCAGGCATATCTAAGTTATATCTTCTGTTCATGGAGCCACTTTTTCATATTCAGTTTTAACCTTGTGCGGGTGTATTCTATTTTTAGAGATTTTAGGTTTTTAAGGTCAAGCTTGCATAATAGGGCTATGTAAATCAGTTAGGCCAGAATATCAAGAATAGTTAGTATAATTTAGCTTCATTTTGAGAGAAAGCAAATATTAGGTACCTGCTGTGGCTTGTGCATTATTAAATAATAATAAAAATTTGGCATTAATATAGCGCTACGAACCCTCAGGTATCTGAGCGCTGCTTATTATTACCCACGGTGTGTGGTGCTCATTTATCGACCTCGGAAGGATGAAAGGCTGAGTTTGACCCCGCCGGGATTCGAACCTGTGTTAGCAGACTCTGCACGATGTCAAAGCGAGTGCTCTACTCGCTGTGCCACTCTTATTTGATTATTTGAATAGGTGGGAATTGTCTGTGTGCGCTGCTAAAATTCTTCTGAGCGGCACCCAAAAGGAAGCTGGGCAAGCGCACATGCGCACAGCTTAGAGGGAACATTGCTTGGGTCCATGGGCCAGAACACTGCCCCAAACGGCTTCCAGGATGCAATCTTCTGGAAATATTCCCTGAAATAGACCAGTCGCTACAGGAAAGTCAGAGTTTGGTGTGTCCGTAGAATCTAGGTACACTTAATGTGGACTGTAAGGCCGGAGGAAAGGATCTATCTCACAGCAGAGTCAAAATAAGTCTGATTCACCAAATCCAATAAGGCAGCCAAGTAGCAATCCTAGCGACATACAATGGGTCAGGCAGGGTTCCATTCAGAACAGTTATCGGGGCTGAGGCAACTTACTCCAACGGACAGTTTGGGTACACAACGGGAAATTGAGTGGGTAGTCCGAATACATGCATGGTGCAGACCAAGGCTATGGCCAAGTAGCAAAACAAGGGGCCATTACATATAAAATCCACTAAGAACAGATAATTGCATGAATACATAGTATCCTGGGCATGGGGATTTCTCCAGTGTTGCACAATCTCATGCAGATTTCTGGTGTCTTTTTTGTTGTTCGCCTGATGCTTGCTGCGTGCAAAAGTGTTTGTCAAACGTGCAGCAAAGCAGTGTATATATCTGTTTTGACGGGGCGAGCCCTACAGATAAGGGGTGTATCAGCCATTTTTACTCCCTAGAAATAGGCAAATACTGCCCACAAAAAAAGATGCGGAGTAAAAATATTACCAACAAAAATTGGAAATGGACACATATGTGCTTGTTCCCCCGCTTTCACCCAAAACAGCTACATGGAAAGGTGTGGACCAGTAGTGCACTTGGAGCCACGGGAAGAAACTACTATAATTACAGAAGAGGAAAATGTATCTCTTAATGTTCATGAATAAGTTGGTGCAAAGATGCATTTCTCCCACAAAACATTTAACGGGTAAAAATATTTTTACTTGCTTATCAAATATTTCCATTGCGAACAAGACTTAGGGCCTCATTACACGGACAGCGGTGGACCAAGGTACTATTAGCACCTTGGTCCATGCCGGTAAAATACCGGCACCGCCTTGGTGGAAAGGGGAATTACCGCCCTATTCCAAGGTTGGTGGGGCGGTAATTCCCCCTTTCCCCCATTGCCCTTCCCCATTCCCATTTTTGCCCCATAGGGCATAATGGGAATGGGGAAGGTGCTAATTACGGCACCGCAAATTGCGGTACCGTAATTAGCTCCCTGGTCCCTTTGCGGGTTGGTTTTTAACACCTGCAAAAAGCAGGCGTTCAATTCTCCAACCCGCAAAGGGACCTCGTAGTAAGGTGGTAAGGTTTTACCGGTAAAATACCAGTACCGGTAAACCCTTACCGCCGTCCGTGTAATGAGGCCCTTAGATTTTTACTCCCTAAAAAATAATTTTACGTCGAACTTTATAAAATAGGGAGTAAAATGCATGCACAATCTTATCTGGAGCACTGGTCAGGCCCCCTTGGGCCTATATTCCAGCCCTGAATCCGCTAGGGAAGCTGTCTCCTGCACTGTGTGTGCACTGCTCCTCAGGACCGCCGGGCGCTGTTGGACTGTACTATAACAGCTGGTCTGAGTACCATTTAAACAGACAATCCCCTATGTAAAAGTGAACTCTGTTGGTCTTCCGTCAGCTGGTTTAATTTGGTTCCGGTAATTTGGAACATCTGGGTGATGGAGTTCAAGGAGGGATTCCTGGACAGTATACATGAAATCTGGGTAATTGAACATACCCTTGACAAGGTTTGCATAGTTGTCAAAGGGGAACTGTGGCAGTCGCCAAGAGTGGCCTAATCTAGCTCGTTTATATTCCCTGATCATGAAATGGATTCTGATGCCAACTTGTACCTTGTTTGTGACAAATTGATGCGACTTAAACATAAACTGAATGGTACATACGTTCAGAGATTGACACCAGCCTCCAGTTTCTGTTGAATTTGCCAGAAATCAGGCCTAGCGATCCTCTGTCACAGGGGTGAGTTCTCCTGTTGTAAAATATGCACGTCTCTAGTTTGTGTTTGCATGGCTTCAAGTAGTACCTTGATCAGCACCATCAATTGTTCGTGAGTATTAAACATTGGGGTTGTGACCTGTCAAGTGCAGCTCTTTCTGTTGAGAACAACCAAGAACTCCTCCCCCCCCCTCCCCATTTATAAGCCATTGTGGCTCCCCTTTGGGGAGAGGGGCCTAATTCCCTGGATTGGTCACAGTATGCATGATGAGACTTCTGACTGGCATTGGGTTCCCTACATTCCTGTGCAAACAGCTTGTCGGTCATTTTCAGTCTAAAATATCGTCTTTTGCAAACCTCATTCTACTCTTTAATGCCTTTCTGGAATTTTGGGGATAATGTAGTACTGCCAGTATGGTTGACCACAATCATGGGACACACCTCTCTCCTAGAAGCCAGCAACAAAGGAAGGGCATGTATTTTGAAGGAGGGCCAAGACATGACCACAAGGTTCCACCTTTGGAAGCATTTCTCTGCACCAAATCACCAATTGTATGTAATTCCGTGTGTGGGTTACTTTCTGATGCCTGTTTACTGTCTTGGAGTTTGTAAATGTCCCAATGAGCTCTGTGATTCACAAATCATTGTCCTATCACTGGGCTGTGACATTTGCTAGTTCTCCCTTGTTCCTCCGTCTACCTGTCTTGCTTAACCTATTTTTCTTATAAAACAGTGTGGTGCATCTCTGTCTAGTGTAACCACTTCATTATTTAGCTTTCCATGCATTGAGGGTTTAGGAAATCCGGCCACCATGTTGGAATCAAGCAAATCTATCATCGATACTGGGCTGCTCTGCAGGGTGGATTCCCATGTTAAAAACGCAAGAAAAAATTGCCCTATATAACTGTGATTCCCATGTTGACGGTGAATGTTGTCCCCTGTCGGTGCTGAACGTGCAGTGATTAAATAGCTTGCTTACTGAATCCTGCTCACGAGCTAGCTCTTGCTTTTGTCTCCTCTTCCATGATGTCTTCCAGACTTGATGTCCTTTGAGCCTCCAACATGGGGCACCCTACATGTTCCGAACTGAATGAACCCCTAGTTGCCAAATGGGCAGTTGCTTCCCTGAATGTGTGGTTTTGGAGCCATCTCCCGGTGGGGCTTGGGAAGACTGGATGGTTTCTCTGGGATACTCCTGATGTCCCTCTCCATGGGTTGAATCATGTAGCTTGTTTCCCCTGGCTTGTGTGTCCCAGTTCTTCTCCATTACCTCCTGGAAGTGACTGTGCCATACAATGCAACATGCAACACTTATGGCATGCAATGATCGAAGTACAAATTAGTATTTTGTGTGTTCTCTTCCATATCAACCAAAAAGTTTTTTAAAAAAAATATTAAGTAACTGTCAGTGCAGATTTAGGATGTAGGGAGCTGTGTGCTCCCCTATAGATTCCAGCATACACACCACTCTTGCTCCTTTGAACTGCACCTGGAATCTGCATTGCAATTGAGTATTTGTAAGGGTTTCTGCAACTACCCAAGAAGACTGTCCAGAACTGCGGTATTGAACCACTACAGGCAAAGCTCCTTGATTGGAAACCGGGCATATACATGCTACACCAGGGACGTGAATTTCATGTTTTATACTGACCATCCTCCAGTAGGAACTTGCTTCCGTGAAAGATGATGCTCAGCATTTGTGCCCTGTGTCTTAACCAGCGATGTATCTGAGGTAAGCAGGAAGGTCCCCGGTAACCCTCTGCTCTCCTCCCAATGCAAAAACATTTAAAATCTGTTGTTATGCTTAATCGGTTGTTTGGTTTCAGCCCACCCACCCAACTCAAAAAGAAATACTTGATCTTCAGAAGTTCCAGGAAGATCTAACTACCTGGCTCTGTCTCTAGTCACCCATCTCCTAAACCACTGAGCCAGAGATGTTTTCTGGCACAGGGCCTTCAGTCATAGGGTAAAAAGGGCTGGTTTTCCTGGGCCAATCAACTTCGGCTACAACAAGCAAAAGGTTATCGATGAATATGTGGTGTAAAATGCTCCTGTGTGTTGTGGATGAACAACTAGTATCCATAGTTACCTTGCACCATCACTTACACTCAACCTTTCTCTCTTCCTTCGTGTCCTTGCTATCTTCCTTCATCCTACTCTCTCCCGTGACCCCCACACCTTTGAGCTCTCGCTGTGCCCCTGCACCTTTGAGCTCTCGCTCTGCCCCCTGCACCTTTGAGCTCTCGCTCTGCCCCCCGCACCTCTGAGCTCTCGCTCTGCCCCTGCACCTTTGAGCACTCTTCCTGTTCCCTACTACTGAGCTCTTGCACTGTGCCCCCACCAAACTATCTCCCCACATGCACTGTTGCATGCATCCTTTCTTGCAACCCTAATCACATTCCACATTCACCTTCATACCCCGCCTTGCTCGCATATCCTCCAGCTCACCCTCGCTGCCACCTTTTCGCTAGCATCCTCCTACGCTCACACTGTCATACGCGGCTCTCATCTTCTCGCTCACCTGCATCCTGCCTCACACCTTTGTGCCTTCTCCTACTACATGTCTATGAATGTAAACCGCAATGAACAAGGACCAAACTGATTGGCTTTGCCGAAGCAGGTTTCCTCTTCAGAAGTCTTTTAACTTCCTTTTGGACACTCACATTGGAGTGCTTTTGTCTATTCTGTTTTTCAATTGGATATTTTAGAACAATTTTCATTGTCCACCACTCCTTTCACCCGCTGCTAATACGCCAGCCTTCAAAGGATGCGTTGGTTGTGGCAGACATGCACCTTGCTTTTTGTTCTTATCACAAACTTTAATCCAATGAATACCTTCATCTGCTGTTGTGGGTTGTCGCTGACGTTAATGGAGTCAGTCAGCTGCTTTTGGGAAACACATGCTCAGAAGATGTGCGTCCTCCCCAGCAGGATTGACCACCTCCTAACCAAAGATGACATGCTCCTAGAGTCCGAGAGACCATGCATCCAACATTCAGCACAAGTGGTGCCTAAGGTTTCCAGAGACGTTACAATTTGTGAATCTTTTACAATAGCTTAAGCTTGCTCACAGAACTTAAGCACCACATGTTCTCACTGTGGTTGCAAAGCTCACTCTATTTCAGAAGCCTCTTTCGTGCCATTTTAAAAGGCACCACGAAGGATCGAAAAATGCGAGAAGCTTAAATGCTTTTTCTGAGCAATGTCCGAAAAAAAAATTCTCATCCAGTACCAAGTATTGCCCTCATGCCGTCTGGCTCTACTGATTTGGTTGCCTCTCCTTCTGTACTCAGAGTTGAAATAACCCTCTTGTCTGACACACAGGAGATGGAGTTTGATGCCTCACTGTACTTTGATGTGTGAACTGCAGTTTTTTTGTATGTCTGAGGGATGCTGCCACATCACCTCTGCATGCTTTCAATCTGATTTGAGATGTCCATTTCTGTAGGATAGGGTGTTCTTTGGCCAAAATCTTTCTGCCCCATTGCGTCAGTGACGCTCATTTTAGATCGAATTTTGGGTTCCGAGGCCAGTTCAGGTGATGGTGCACAATGCCACAATTGCAAAATGTCAGTCCTTCATTACATGTATCGGAGCTCCTGCATCGCCTCCTGTACGAGCTACAGACCAACTCAGATTTCCATAGCTTCATTCAATCCAGGAACATGGGGAGAGGTTGCCTACTACTTTATTTCAAGACCTGCTTTCAGATGAATTTCTGGTTGCTTGTGGCCCAGAGGTAATGGCAGTTTAAATCAATTCATTACTAAGGTTCTGGAACCAGTGCCATCCCCAATTAACCTGCTATTGGAATCCATTGCAGTTGTCAACCAACACAATTAAGCAATCAAGATGTTCCTGTTACAAAATAAAATTTTCAATCCTGGACACAGCAATGTATCCTGGTCAAGGTGAGGCAAATTTGCTACTTTCCACCAGGCTCTAAGCATAGTCCTAAGGAAAGCGTGCCTGACCCTCACACTAAAAATTAACAATCAAAGGTTTAAGGCAAGTGTTTCTGTATTTGATTTAGCAAAATGTGTATAAAAATGTAATATGAAAAACAATGCTTAGTATAGCAAAAGTGTCTTTTCCAAATAATAATTCAAGTGTAGCAGAAATTGCTTTTTCACATAACACTTTAACATAACACTTTCTTAAGGATGGGGAAAAAAACAGACTTTTTGAAGAATAACAAAAGTGCCTCTTTTACACAACAACCTTTTAAGCATGGCAAAAGTCTCTTTTCAATTCATGATTCCTCAAGAGTAGTAGAAATGTCTTTCACACAACACTTTCTTGAGGACGGTCTCCTGGTATACTCTTCTGCCTGGGATCCTTCTGGGCTTTGCAGAACCCCTGGTATGCTCTTGTCAGGTATCTTTTCTCCCAAACGTTCACTGCCTGATGTGCTTCTTTCACCAGGACTTCTTACAATGTTCTTTTTAAATGGGTCACCTGGTATACTCCTCTGCTCTGCCAGGAAGCCCCTTCTGGGTTCTGGGTTTTGTAGATCAAAAAATAGTTCATAGGCCCCCCTCTGCAATAACGAACACGGCCCATTGACTTGTTCTTTGGGAAGATACCCACTCAAGAGTCCGCAGCCACGCTTTAGCTCACCGTACCTTTCACACATGTGAAATAACCATTTGCATATCAGTCTTTGTCCCGCCCATATGGACAGTCCAGCACTGAAATGCTATGGCACTTCCCTTCTGAACAAGAGTACCAACAACAACCCCATACACGTGTTTCAGCCTTGTTGGGCCTCATCAGTGAGGTGGAGCTGTGTCTCCCTGAGCACAGTGAGCAAGGGGTCCACGTCTGGATGACCCTAGTATACTTCACTGCCAGGTGTCCCTCCCAAAAGGATCACTGCAACATGTGCCTCTTTCACCAGGACTCCCTACAATGTTCTCTTTCAGTATAACACAGTTGTACTCTTTCACTGTTTTTACTTCATGGACTTTAGATACTACTTAACTCAACTTCCCCCATATTGACATCTCGTATATCGAGACTTGTTAAAGTTCTATAAACTTTTTAGCTGGTATTCATTTGCTTATGGCAATGCTTGTTCCAATTTCCCCCAAATTGACATCTCTTATATGTAGACTTGTACCAAGTTTGCCTTTCAACTTCTTCTTTAATGTTCATCTGCTGGTGATAATATTTACTCCAAATTTCCCCATTTTGACTTCTATTGTATGATGATTTGTGTAAATTCAGTTTTTCTGATTTACTTGGTCGGTTTTTGTTACACCCCCGGGTCCCCAACACCTATGGGCAGACTCACTGGTGTGTCATGGCGTTTCTGAATCGTGGCACGTTGCTGCATCAAAGTTGTAACTCTGGGAAGGCTTCCCCTGCTTTGCAGACACTCATTTGTTTTCCCTACCGGCTCCGTATTAATCTGCCGGTTTAACTGTGGCTGCTTAACAAGACCGCCTCCCCAGCTGCCTCGCTGCTGCTCTCTCAGCTGTCCTTCCAGGGCACCCCCTGCGCTTCTCCCTTTCTCAAGCCTCTTTGGCAAAGTATGCTCACAAGCGGTTGCATGCAAGCGTCTCTCTCATAGCACAGTTAGTCTGTGCTTCTGCCTTCAGTTCTGCTTCCCGCTTTGCCTACTCTGCATCTCTCTTCTTCTTTGCTCCATTGAAGGTGTTAACCAGATTTAAATGTCCCGCTCAGCACATTTCTATTGTGGCAACCAGTGTGCACATTTAGGTTGGTGTTTCCTTCAATCCACATGAACTCCTTTTTCCTCTTTCTCGTCTTAATATTTGAGGCTTTATGGGAGAAGGAGTCCATAGAAATTTTAGATCTGTTAATGTTATATTTTTTTAAATCAAAGATATCAAAGAAAAGAGATGTTAAGTGAGTATTATGTGTACATAAGGTATGAATACTATTCTGCTGGGGTTGTTTTCCAGGAAGGGTTTTTTGTATCTTACAATAAGAGTGATTAGTAAAATGACAACAAGCCATCATGAATTTAGGAATTATAGGGTCTTCTTTATTTGGAAGGGAAGAATAGTGTCGCTCCTACCACATCTCCCCAACAGCCATCTCCTCCCATGTGATCCTCCCTTGAAATACCATCCCCAGGATCAGGTATCAGCTGCTGTCCTCTGGCCACATGGGAGGACATCAGTGATGACTCCACAGGATTCATGACATAACCCTCACACTTATAACAAAACTAAAAAGGATTTGTCTCTTCAGGATCCAGAAGAATGACTCCCATCTTCTGGACGGCATGGTTTGCAAAGTAGGGGGATTCTATCCCTTCTCCAAGCCTTTCTCAGACTTGGAGGGGGCGGGGGAGGGAATGGCTCCGTTCCCTGGGCCTTTCTCAGGCTTCCCTTGATAGTTCACTGTGTTTGGGGGAATGTCTCCCTTCCCCACGTCTTCCTTAGGCTTCTCATGGCAGTTGACTGGACAGCTCTGGTATACTCTCCTGCCGGGGACTGTCTTTCACATGTGTGGTTCCCAGACCCCTTCTTGTGCGTCCTCTTGATTGTTCACTAGGCAGCCCTACCTTCCATATTCAGCCTATCTCAAATGTGGGTCGCAGACCCCTTCCGCTTTGCATATGCAGGTCGCAGACCCCCCCTGAATTGACTTATCTGTGGGTTATAGACCCCTTTATTCAGGCTTCTTAAATATGGGTCCCAAACCCCTTCCTATTGTCTTCTCAAATGCGGGTCACAGCCCCCTTTGCAATAGTTTCTCAAGTGTCCCAGAGGTCCCCGGGCAGCCCTTGTACCTTCTCTCGGGGCTCCCTGTCCTTCAACTACTTCTCGGGTCTCTGCTAGTCTTCCTGCAGCTCTTTTCAGCTGCTTTCTGTTCTGGCTCTTCACTCTCTGGTGGAGCCACGCAGTGCATACCTGCTCGCTGGCATCATACAGTGCTCGTCTGTACCCGGGCCTTCTGTCTTGTTCGTTTTTGGGATGTCGCACTTCGGCAAAGTAGGTAGGCACTCCAGAACTCTCCCCATTTCGTCCTTGTAGTCCAGCTTGACTCTCGGCTCTTCCTGGTGCGGGCAAGGACCTCCGCTTGTGGTGCCTCAGGGGAGAGACTGACCACAACATTGGTGCCTCTTCCCTCTTTAAGCTACTTGAGACTGACTTGACTACTAGACTGTTCCCTCTGGTTTTCTGAGAGATTGGTTAGGACTCTGTATCTTCTTCGTCACAGTACTTTGAGGGGATGACTCAGTGGAGTTAGTCCTGATCTTCCTCGTCACAGTACTAATGCCACAGCTATGACAGAGATACAAAGTGGAACCTATAGGATCAGGGGAAGGCAAAGAAGAGGAGCAAAGAAAGGTGGGTGAATGTGTGGTGTACCGCGTTGGCTCCAGATGTCCTTCCTGTTTCCCAGTGGTGGAATCCCTCCACACAAGATCCACCTGCTAAGTACCACCCCCAGGGGGGACTATTGGGTAGCGGCTTCACCTCCCTGACCCCATGGAAATGGTCTCCCTTACCCTCTCGGAGCAGGGATGACATCATGAGATTCATCACAATATGTTGCTGCTTTTGTTGTAGAAAATGAAGTGTTTCTTATGCTTTTTATCATTTTTATGTTTCATCCCCTCTCCTAATGGGACCCCCAGAAATTTTTCCTGGACTTCTGGACCTTCTTCCTTCAGTCCTGAATGAGCAGAGCCTTTTTCCACTCATTCATTCTTGTAGGCTCTGTCTTTTGGAACTCTGTTCTTTGTATTCTACCTGAACTATGGAGTTGTGTCTGCCCCAAAGCTCTTAAAGGCATCTGTGTTTTTACTACAGCAGCACACAACTCCTTATGGGCAGTGTTGCTAGGCCACTTGGGGTCCTCCTTTAAGATTCTTTTTCTATATGCTTGAGTAACTACAGTTCGAATGGATTGTGTCCTCCCACGTATTCCTTATCTTTGATAAATCCACTTCCAGCTTGCTGGCCTCGGAAACAAATTTCACAGTGGAGGGCGCTGCGCATCGACGTCCCTCGAGTCGGTGTCCCTCGAAGGCCTCCTTATCGGCGCTGACGTCACTGTAGGTATAAATAGTCTTGCGCAGCATCCGTTGTTCCGTTTAGTTTTTCCGTGCTTCGTGAGCCTCGGAGACACAAAGCTCGGTTCTACGCTGTTCTTTGAAAAATCTTCGAAATTACTCAAATCTAAAATATCTACGATGGCATCTTCATCCGAACGATCGACGCCACTATCTGGCTTCAAAAAATGTTGAGATTGTGGAAAGATGTCACGAACGGATCCTCACAGGATCTGTTTGTGGTGCCTGGGATCAGAGCACCAATGTTCGGAGTGTCAGAACTGCATGTTTGACTGCAAAAGCCTTGAAGGAGCGTAAGGGGAAGTTAGAAAGAGATAAGGCTGCTAAATCTTCTACATTGTCCTCGGCTGAGTCGAGACATTCGTCTCCTCGCGGTCAAAAGAAACCTTCCCGATCGAGATCTCGAAGCAGTTCCCATCACTCTTTGAGATCGAGATACTCTAAGAAGAGGCGTCATAGACCTCCCTCTTCATCTTCCTCAAATTCCCTGGAAAGGGTCACCCCCCCCCCCCACTAAACACAGCTCTCCAACTAAGTGGGAAGAATTTCATAAAAAGATGCTTAGGGTCTTCGAGAAAGCGGCCTTGACCCCCTCGGAGATGCCTAGAGGTGATACCCTGGGTGAAAGACCTGAAAAACAAAAACGTTGCGAGTCGTTCAACCCGGCAACCAAAAATCCTCGAGAGCTTCATGAACCCTCGAGTAAAGGTAAAACATCATCGGGTAAGGCTGCATCATCGATGACATCGTCGAAGGGAACTTTGACGCAGAAATCTGCGTCATCGACGCCATCGTCGACCCCGATGAAGGATACATCCTCGAGGCCTCAAACCTCAACTACGCCACGGACACCAGAAGTGTCGAAGGTTCCGACCAAGGCATTGAGTGGTGTCGACAACTTTGACAACAGTGAGCAGGATTCCGGTCCTCTCGAGTACATTGAGTCCCTTTTCAACGCCTTTTACAGGTTTGTCAAGACCTACAACATCTACGTCGACAACCACAACGTTTTCACAAGCAGTAACCACCAATTTGGCTCCTTCTCTGGAAATGGGTTTTACACCTTATCCAAGATCTGATTATTTCAGAGCTTTATCCTCTATATATGAGGAAGGGGAGGACTCTGACAATGAGACCTTTTTGGGTTACAACGAACAACAGTACCCATTCCATACAAACTAATTTCATAAGAAAATAGATTGAAAGATCTACAGGAGTCTTTACAAGATGCCAGTCGCATAGATACCTCTCCAGAGGCAAAATTTGCTAGACCGGAACCTGGAGAACATGCAGAAATACCTTATAGAGCCCTTATGGCTAGAATTATGCAATTTATGGGGTGGACTACACCTGCACCCTCTTTCCAGCAAGATGATCTTACTGATATCTTGGATAAAGGGTCCCAAGAGGACCCTATCGTCCCTTTCCTTGCTGCATTGCAGAGGAAAATATCTGCAAATTGGGAGACACCTGCAGTTATCCCTGCAGTAAATAAAAAACTCTCTGCTAAATACAGAGTGTCCGCTTCAGACTCGGAATATCTAAGCTAGCACCCAACTCCAGAGAGTTTAGTATTGCAGGCAGCAACGTCGTCAAGTAGTAAGTCGGCATACCCCACTATACCACAAGACAGAGATGACAAAAGATTTGATGCCATGTGAAAAAGTCTTTTCAGCATGCAGTGTGGCGCGTAAGTCTATCAAGGCCACTTGCACGCTAGCGAGATTCAGCCACACCCTTTTGGAGTGTGCTTCTTCAGCGGCTGACTGTCTCCCGGAAGGGGAGGAACGAGAAGCATTCTTGAACATCATCAAGGATGGGAAGGATGTGATGTGAGTCCCTCCAAACAGGCATCGACTCTGCTAACAGCATCAGCAGAGCCATGGCGGCGAGTACCACAATCCGCAGATTTGCGTGGTTGCGGAAGTCTGGTTTCGAGGGGATTGGGTCCTCTGACGTATCCCATATCTGACAGTAATCACCACAGCTGTGCTGCTTTGGAAAATTTTTGCCGTCTGTGTCCTGCATCGATAACGTCGATGCGCCATCCTCGAGGACCTCCTCCAACGGCCGACGTCACCCGATGTGATAAGTAGGACGCACGACGCCCATAGCCTCAGTTCCGTTTTTTCCGCGAACGTGTTCGCTTCGTGAATCTCGGTACGCCTCGACTCTTTGGAGTTTCTGTTGTTCATCTTGGTTCTTCGAACCCGTTTGTGTATGATTTAATCGTGAAGATGTCTACCTCGTCTTCCACACCACATCCGGGCTTTAAGAAGTGCAGGGACTGTAGGTCCAAGATGTCGCTCACAGACTCGCACAATGCCTGCCTCTGGTGCCTCGGGGAGGCCCATGACACGGATGACTGTGTCGACTGCCAGTCGCTCACGTCGAAAGCCTTGCAGGAGCGCAAGAAGTTATCGGTAGGTAAGGTGTCCAAGCCCCGGAAGTCGAGGTCTGCAGGGTTTTCGAGGGGCGACTCTCTGCGTTGTCGTCGGAAGTCCAGTGGGTCTCGGTCCCGGAGTCAGTCTTGCCACTCTTCTGCCTCTTATAGGCACTCCCGGAAGTGCCGTCATTGGTTGCCTTCCCCGTCCTCATCCGAGGACTCCGCCCGTTGGCGGGTCGCTTACCCCACCAAACATGCGACACCAGAGGAAATGGGCTTCCTTCGGGAAGAAAATGTTGGCGATTCTCGAATCGCAGGGCACTGGTCCGTCCGCGCCTCCAAGTGGGGTCGGTCGTGATCGGCCGAGAGACGCCGCTCGCACGCTTTCGGGCTCGTGTGGTCGTCGCGATTCGCGGAAAGGTCCCGCTCGGACAAGGGGAATCATTCTCGGCATGCCCGGTCCAGCTCCCGGTCCTCGACGCGCTCGAGACTGCGTGAACCTGTGAACTCTTCGAGGAAGACGTAGACGCCTGTGGCGCCGAGGTCGTCGACGGACTCTCTCGAGGCTCCGCCTCCGAGGAAGTAGTCGACGCCGTCGGCACCCAGGATGTCGGGGGACATGCTCGGGGCTCCGCCTTCGAGGCCTGTGTCGATGCCGTTGATGCTGTCGACGCTGCGTTTGTCGTCAACGCTGATTCACCCGACGCCCTCAACGCCTTTCGGGGCTGTGTCGACGGGGGTACCCCATTGCTCGGGGGAACCACTTAGGAAGGCTCTGGCCAAGGTCAAGCATGGCTTTGGTTCCAGTTCTGTGCCTTCTTACCGCCATCTGGAATTCATTTCAGAGGTGGATGAGGGCTCTGATGATGGCATGGTGCCTGACACAGTGCCTGACGAGATTCTCTCTGGCCATAGCCAGTTTGAGGACTTGAGGCAGTCCCTACATGATGCTAGTGGGCTGGACACCTCTCCGGAGGTGGAGTTTTGTAGGCCTGAGCCTGGCACTCATGCCGATTCTTCGTACCTGCGACTTATGTCACGGGTCACCGAGTACTTAGGTTGGTCTGCTCCCCCAGGGGAGTTTGTTCAGGATGACCTTATGAATATCCTCGACATTGGTCCACCAAACTGACCCGGTACTGCCATTCCATATGGCTCTGCAAAGAAGGGTGGCAGCGGCTTGGACTGCTCCGGAGAGTCTCCCGGCAGTGAGCAAGTCTTTGCCGTGAAAATACCGCCCAGCCAGTAGTGACCCCTGCTACTTGTCCAAGCACCCTCCTCCGGAGAGTTTGGTGGTGCAGGCGACTACGGCCCCGGCAAAGCAGGCGTCGTACCCTACCATCCCTCCTGATGGGGATGACAAGCGTTTTGACGGCTGGGCGAAGAAAGTGTTTTCTGCAGGGGGTATGGCGCTTCAGGCGTCCAACTCCATTTGTGCCTTGTCTCGTTTCACGCACACTCTTTGGAACTGTGTTTCCTTGGCGGCTGAACATCATCCCGAAGGGGATGAACGGGATGGTTTCCTTGCCATGGTTCAGGATGGCAAGGATGCCATGTGTGAGGCCGTTCAGTCGGGTTTGGACATGGCAGATTGCGTCAGCCGGTCCATGGCGGCGAGCACCGTGATACGCAGGTTTGCGTGGTTGCGGAAGTCAGGGTTTACTCCTGATGTGCAGGCCCGGTTCCTCAACATGCCCTTTGATGGGGAACATCTTTTTGTCAGCAAGGCTGACGAGAGCCTTGAGAGGTTGCAGACCTCCAAAGCTGCAGCAAAGTCGTTGGGCGCTGCAGTTCGACAACCTCCGCCTTTTCGTCCCAGGGGACAGCAATGAAGGGGAGATTCCTTTCGTTATTACTCATCCTTTGCTAAAGCGAGAGGAGCTGCCAGTCAAAGGAGCCACTGTAGGAGTGCCAGAGGTGGAAAACAAGGTACTCGAGGTGCCAAGGCTGCTCGGGCTGTTGCCTCTTTGCCCTCAGGCAACGCTGCAGCCGCTTTAGCTCAGTCATGAGGCCATGTGCCATGGTCCGCCGGTTGGGGGAAGGCTGGCGCAGCATCTTGCAGAGTGGTGCGCCATTACTTCAGATGTGTGGGTTCTGGAGATCATAACCCACGGCTACTGTCTTCCTTTACGTCAGAGGCCTCAAGATAATCCACCGGGGAATCTCTCTTTGAAGAGTCTGGATCCGCTCCTTGTGCAGGAAATTCAATCCCTGCTGGAGAAAGGCACCATAGAACTGGTGCCTGTAGCGGAGAGGAACAAGGGATGGTATTCCCCTTATTTTTTGATTTCCAAGAAAGACTGGGGATTGAGACCCATCATGGACGTGTGCGGTTTGAACAAACTCCTCAGGAAGGACAAGTTCAAGATGGTTACTCTCTCTCAAGTCCTCCAGGCCCTTCAACTTCAGGACTGGTTGGTGTCTCTCGACCTCAAGGACGCTTATTTTCATGTGCCGATCCATCCGAAGCACAAGAAGTACCTGAGGTTTGCGGTTGGCGACTCGCACTTTCAGTTTCGGGTCCTGCCGTTCGGATTGACCTCCGCCCCGAGGGTCTTCACCAAGCTCATGGTAGTGGTGGCGGCGCACCTCAGGAAAGGGGGGATTCACGTCTACCCCTACCTGGACGATTGGTTGATCAGGGCGTGCTTTCCCGAGCAAGTCTTGGATCATCGTTCAGTCACCTGCCACTCCCTCCACAAGCTGGGCTTCTCCCTCAACTTAAAGAAGTCCCATTTGACACCAACTTAGAGGCTCTAGTACATCGGACCAGTGCTCGACACGTCCCTGAGGCAGTGTTTTTCTCCCCAGGTGAGGGCTCATCACATTCAGCAGATGGTGCACAAGCTTCAACTTTCCCAGACTCTCCCAGCGTTAGAAATCTTGAGACTGCTCGGCCTCATGGCATCCTGCATTCTTCTGGTGCCAGAGGCCAGGTTGCGGATGAGATCTTTGCAATGGGCACTCAAGCTCCAGTGGTCTCAGTCCTCTGGCAGGATGTTGGACCCGGTTCAGGTGCCGTCTTCGGTCGCCCAGGACCTTCTGTGGGGGGCCGACGTAGGCAATCTGATGAGGGGGGCTCCATTTTGGCTGCCCTGGCCGGAGGTGATGATCGTGACGGACGAATCCCTCACGGCATGGGGAGCTCATGCCAACGAGTTGACAGTCCGCGGTCGTTGGGCTCTGTCTGAGTCCAGACTCCATATCAATCTGTTGGAGCTGAGAGCCGTCAGGCTAGCCCTGAAGGCTTTTCTGCCGACTGTGCGAGGAAAGAATGTCCTGATCCTGACGGACAACACGGTGGCCATGCACTACCTCAACAAAAAGGGGGGGGGGCAGGGCACTTCCTCTGTGCAGGGAGGCGATGCAGCTCTGGTTCTGGGCAATCCAGCAGGAAGTTTCGATCGCAGCAGTTCATCTGGCAGGAGACGAAAACGAGACGGCGGATGCTCTGAGCAGGCAGAGCGCGATCTCTCACAAGTGGGAGTTGGCTCAGGAGATTCTCCTGGAGATCTTCGCCCTTTGGAGGACCCCTCAAGTGGATCTCTTCACCTCCAGTGTCAACCGGAAGTGCGAGAGGTTCTGCTCGCGGGAATTACCTCCAAACGGAGCCTAAAGGAGACGCGTTCGTGGTGGAGTGGTCATTCCCACTGCTGTACGCGTTTCCTCCAGTCCCCGTCATCCCGCAAGTACTGCGGAGGTTATGGAGCTTCGGTTCCCGGATGATCCTCATTGCTCTGGTGTGGGCCCGGAGAACGTGGTACCCGGACCTTCTCGACTTGTCCATCTGTCCTCCACGCCGTCTTCCCTACCGAGACGATCTGCTCTCACGGGAGGGTGGGGGGTCAGGTTCTCCATCCAGAGGTCGGGTCCCTCAGCCTTCATGCTTGGTTTCTGAAAGGTTGAGGTATAAGGATTGGTACCTCCCTGAAGACGTGATGGAGGTGTTGCTTTCGGCCAGAAGGCCCGCAACAAAGTCCCTGTACCGTTGCCGTTGGAGTAAGTTCTGCGACTGGTGCAGGGTTAAGAATGTGGATCCTTTTGCATGTGAAATTTCCATGATTCTGTCTTTTTTGCTTTCTTTGGCCCACAGGGGTACCATTAAAGGTTACCTGGCGGCGCTGTCTATATTTAAGCGCTCGTCTGAAGCGCTTAAATATATTTACACACTGAAGAGTGTTCCTATTTTAAAATTCCTTTTAATTTCTCAGTTTCTAAAAGGGCTCACTAATGTGTTCCCTCCGTCACCTTTCCAGGTGCCCGGTTGGGATTTGAACCTTGTTCTCAAGTTTCTGATGGGTGCTCTGTTTTTGCCTTTGCATTCATGCCCTTTGAGACTGTTAACTCTGAAAACTGTATTTTTGTTTGCGGTCACTTCCGCTCGCAGAGTGAGTGAGTTACAGGCACTTTCAGTTAAACCACCCTTCTCTGTGTTTCATAAGGACAGGGTTGTCCTTGGAGTTCGTCCTTCTTTTCTTCCGAAGGTGGTGTCGGAATTTCATTTAGGCCAGAAGGGTTATTCTTCCGGAATTTTATCCTCCTCCACAGCCTGGTAAGGAAGAGGAGAGGCTCCATAGGCTTGATCCTAGGAGAGCGTTAAGCTTTTATATTTCACGCATGTCCCGGGTCAGAGTGGACGATCAGCTCTTTATTGGTTACGCTGGAAAGCTTTTGGGACAGGCTGTGACGAAACGGACTTTATCTCGCTGGATTATTTTGACTATCTGAGTGTTACCGCTTGGTGGGTAAGGACTCCCCGGTCGGCTTACGGGCCCATTCTACCAGGGGGTATGGCTGCAGCTACTGCCCTGCAGAGGTGTGTTCCTATTCGCAACATCTGTGATGCAGCCCTCTGGGCTTCGGTACATACTTTTGTACATCACTATTCCCTCGATTCCATTCGGGGGCAGGATCTGGTCTTTGGCAAGGCGGTCCTTTACTCCGCAATTTGATTGGGCATGCTAAATTTCTGTTTTCTAAATTCTTTTCCCACCTCCTTGCTTTGGGAGTCTGTCATAGATATGGAATACGTCGGAGAACCCTATCCCCTCGAAGAACAAGTTACTCTCTTACCTGGTAACGTTCTTTCGATGGGATGGTCCGACGACTTATTCCATATCGCTCCCTCCCTACCTTCCCCGCTACAGAATTTCTTATGTGATTGCAGCTTACGTTTCCGCAAGGCTTTGTGTGTCAGACTGGCAGAAGACTGGTGGCACACGTTCTGGCAAAAAACTACAACTGAGGCTACGGGCGTCGTGCGTCCTACTTATCACATCGGGTGACGTCGGCCGTCAGAGGAGGTCCTCGAGGACGGCGCATCGACGCAGACGCTGAAAATTTTCCGAAGCAGCACAGCTGTGGTGATTACTGTCATAGATATGGAATACGTCGCCGGACCATCCCATCGAAAGAACGTTACCAGGTAAGAGAGTAACTTGTTCTTTGCTCCTGATGTGCAAGCCAGACTTCTGAATATGCCCTTTGACGGCACTTCTCTATTTGGCAAAAAGGCTGATGAGAGCCTGGAGAAATTACAGACATCTAAAGCAGCAACGAAATCACTTTGGGCTGCGATCCGGCAAACTCCAAATCGTCCCACAGGTACATCCTGGAGGGGTAAGTCCTTTCGTTTTTACTCTGCATTCGGAAAAGGCAGAGGACAGCCAGCTCAAAGGGGCCAGAGACGATTCACCCGTGGTGGACGGGTCAAAGGTACCAAACCTGCATCAGCAGGTGCTACTTTACCCTCCGCATCTGCGTCAGCCGCTTCTAAACCCCTCTGAGGTGTCCCCTCACAAGACACTAGTAGGAGGCAGGTTAACTGAACATCTGACAGAATGGCAGGCTATTACGTCAGATGCTTGGGCATTGGAGACAGTTGCTCAAGGTTACTGCCTGCCTTTCCTACAAACTCTTCAGAGCCATCCACCAGGGAACAACTCTTTGAAGTTTCCAGACCCGCTCCTTATGCAGGAGATTTCAGACCTGCTAGAGAAAGGTGCCATAGAACCGGTATCTGTAGCGGAGAGGAACAAGGGTTGGTATTCCCCCTATTTCTTTATTTTTTTTTATTTTTTCTTTATTGGTTTTACAAAAACAAGAGAGAGGCAAACAGTATTCAAAGGAAATTATACATCTTCCCGAGGTACATGTCAAATAATCAAAGCAAAGTATAAGAAGCTATTGGAATCACTCAGTTTCGTGGCAGTTCAGTTTGCCTGGGTAACTCTCTTACACTGTTCGCCTCAACCCCCTCCCCCACTTGGAGTAGTGTACATCATTGGTATAATCTTTTAACATAAGCACTGGGAGCGCATAATTGTCACATTGGAACGTCTGCAGGTACTCTGTCGACTGAGAGTGGGTCTCTGACCCCTTGTAGTGTTCTTTTGAGGTTGGCGTCACTGGGTCAACCTTCTGAGGGTTCCCCCAACTGGGAGTCCGTAATAGGTGTGATATATTTATTTTTAAAGTCCATCCACAGGGTTTTACATTTTGCTGATTTATTGTGTAGGGAGGCCGTGATCGTTTCCATCACATAAATGTTCGTGGCCAATTTAATCTATTTGTTCTTTCCTGGGGCTAGAGGAGATTTCCATTTGATCGCTATCAGGGCTCTCGCCGCTAGCAATAGCTGGGGGACCAGACCTGTCATCCGGATCCAATCCTCTTCGTCCCTTTCGAGGCCAAACAGTATAAGGCATGGGTCGAGCTCCCTTTGGATTCCATTTACCTCCTTAATCCATCCCAGGACCTCGGTCCAAAACACTTTGATCTGTGGGCAGCTCCACCACATGTGCCAGTAGTCGGCAGTTTCTCCACAATGTCTCCAGCACCTCGGGCTCATTGACTGGGACATTTTAGAGAGTTTGAGTGGATCATAGTGCCACCTATGTAGAAGCTTTATAGCATGAAGCTTATATTGGTTGGAAATGGAGGATTTGGGTGCAGCTCTACACATTAGGTCCCATTGGTCGGGGAGTATCTCTTTGCCAAGGTCTTTTTCCCATCTGGCTCTAAGGGAGTCTGTGGATCCGCCTCCCGCAGCTATGAGCGTCTGATACATTACGGAAATAAGACCTTTCATTTCCGTTCTGGAGTCTAGTAGTTTCTCAAAGGCGGTAAGGTCCCTTTTCAATTTTTTTCTCCACTCAGGTTTCGTTAACACCCCTTTCAATTGGATAAAGTGGAATGTTGATAAGTTGCCTATCCCTAGTGCTGTGGTCCGATCCGGTAACGTGATGAACGGGTCTTTTCTTTGGAGTTGCCCCACCCTCTCCAGGCCCGCCTCATACCATGACTGGAACCGTTCTAGATTCGGGACGTGGTAGTTTATGCCAGGAGACCACAAGTGACTGAGCGGGGATGGCCAGGTTGTGACTTCACGCATCTCTTTCCCAGTGCGCCATATGTTCCATATGGTAGTGAGTATAGGATGGTGTTTAATTTTCCTTTGGACCCATTGGTATGGCGACCATAGCCATTCTGCTACTGTGGCGGGGGACATGTAATGATTGTCCATCTGTATCCATTGTAGGTGTTTGTGGTCTCTAAGGTGTGGGATTAAGACGCGCAACTGGGCGGCTTTATAATAAGTCCATAGATCGGGAAGGCCTACTCCACCCTTATCTTTAGGGAGTATGAGTGTGTCGTATGCGATCCTCTGTCTCTTTCCCTGCCAAATGAATCGCATCATGATCTTACGGGCATCTATGAAGAATTTTCTGGGCATCACAATTGGTAGCATCTGGAAAGTATAGAGGAAGCGGGGGAGGCACACCATTTTAACAGCACTGATACGCCCCAGCCAGGAAATCGTCAATCTGCTCCACTTCTCGAGATCTGTCTCAAATCGTCGGAGAAGAAGGGGGAAGTTAGCCTCATAAAGGTCACTTAGGGTTCTGGTGATCAGAATTCCCAGGTATTGCTATTTCGTATGCTCCACATTGAGCCCAAGTGTGAGATACTTGGCATCATTCTCGTCGGCGGTACCTTGGAGGGGGAAGAGTATGGACTTTGATTTGTTTACTTTAAAGCCGGAGTATTGGCCGTATTCTTATATTAGGATTAGGGCATGATGGATAGAGGTAGTAGGTTTAGTTACGTGTAGAAGGATATCATCTGCATACAATGCTGCCTTATATTCTGTCACTCCCAACCGTATACCTTCTATTTGGGGGTCTTCTCTAATTTTTTGGGCCAAAGGTTCGAGGGAGAGTGCAAACAGGATCGCGGAGAGGGGGCATCCCTGTCTAGTCCCTCGCTGTAGTGCAAACCACCTGGAATACTCCCCATTCATAAATATCGACGCTTTGGGGGAGGTGTATATTGCACGTATCCCATCGCGGAATTTGGGGCCTATCCCTACTTTCTGGAGGACTGCTCCCAGGAAATCCCACTCCACCCTATCAAAGGCTTTTCCTGCGTCTATGGATAGGAGAACCGGGTCGTCTGGTAAACTGTGTGCTGCGTGGATGAGGTGTAAGGTTTTACGCATGGTGTCGGCACCTTGCCTTCTAAGAATAAACCCAACCTGGTCGGAGTGTATCAGTTTAGGCATTAAAGTCTCCAGTCTCGTGCCCAATACTCGAGCATAGATCTTGGCGTCGAGATTGAGGAGGGAGATGGGGCGGTATGACCCACATAACTTGGGGTCTCTGCCCTCCTTAGGAATAACTATTATAAGGGCTTTCCTGAAAGAGTCCGGAGCAACTCCAGAATCAACTATCTCATTAAAGAGTTCCGTGAGGAAGGGTGACAGTTGGTCGCTAAAGGTCTTGTAGAAGACGGCCGTGAAACCGTCTTCACCCGGGGATTTCCCTAGTTTCAGCCGCTTGATTGCATCACGTGTCTCATGTTCGGTTATTGGAGTATCCAGGAGCTCGGCCTCTACGTGTGTTACTGTAGGCATGGTGATCGAGGACAGATAGGAAGATATGTCAGATTGGGCAGAGATCAGATCAGAGGTATATAGATTTTCGCAAAAGCTGGCAAAGCACTCGGGTATTGAGCAGAGGGGGTGCACCGTGGGATTAGTGGTCTCCGTTATCTCTCACCTTGCGTTCCTCCCTCCGTTCCTGTAGCCTGGCAGCTAATGGTGCGTCAGCCTTGTCCCCCTTCTCGTAGTATGTCTGCCTAAGGAATTGCAGTTTTCTCACCACCTGGCCATGTTCCAATAGTCGCAATTCTTCTCTTTTACGGTGAGCTATATCTAATGTGGTGGGGTCCCCCTCTGCGTTGTCTCTTACTTCCGCCTCCAATTGGTGTATTTCATTACGCAGTTTGTTTTCTACGATCTTACGTTCCCTTTTTTTAGAGGAGCCCTCACGTATCAATATCCCTCTTCAAGTGGCCTTCCCAGCTTCCCAAATCACTTGCTTGGAGACCTTTGCATTATTGTTCACCTTGAAATATTCTTCGATCTCAGTCTCCATTTCGTTTTTAAACACCACATCAGTCCAGAGGGACTCGTTGCAGCGCCAGGATCCCCCAGCGACAGGTAGGTTAGCCCTGTTGACATCCGCCAGGACCATGTCATGATCTGACCATGTTATCGGAACAATTCCGGAGTGGTTTGTGGACTCTGTGCGGTCAGGAGAAAGGAATATATAATCTATACGTGTGAATGTGCCATGGGGGTTCGAATAATAGGTGAAGCCACTTTCGTCAGGATGCAGAGTCCTCCACACGTCTCGTAGATCATATAGTTCCATCATGACGGCGAATTCAGTGCGATCCCCTCTATGCTGGGTCCTCGTGTCCGGTTTACCTGGTCTCCAGTCTACAGAGGGGTCTACCCACTGGTTAAAGTCGCCTCCTAGGATGAGGTGGCCTGCGGTTTCTAGTACTATTTTGGGGATCGTTTTCCTAAGGAATGCGGCCTGTCTACTGTTGGGTGAGTATATTGTAGCAATCGTGACTTGAACTCTTGCAATTTTCCCCACTATTAGAAGGGCTCGACCACTCGCGTCCGACCAAGTCTTTTCCAACTCAAACCCAATTCCCTTCTTGATGAGGATTCTGACCCCTGCCTTCCTGAGCGGGCCAGAGCCCCAGAATTCCATGCCTCCCCGCCTCCCCAGAACTCTCCCTTCCTACCCCCTTGCAAATTTCGTCTCCTGGATGAGGAGAATGTCTACATCAGATCTGCGGAATTCTCTGTGCACCAATGACCTCTTAGTAGGCGAGTTCAGTCCTTTCACATTGATTCTCCCAATTCTGAGGGGACCCTTGCCCTTAGGCTTCTCAAGTGACGCCATCAGTGATCTGTATTCGACTATCGATCATCTATTGCGGCCAGAGATACATGCAAGTTCCCGACTATCGATCATCTCTTGCGGCCAGAGATACATGCAAGTTCCCAGTGCCATCTTGACCGTGATGCTTTGAAATGAGCCCAGTGATGTGTGTACACTTTCCAAGTGAGTATTACCTCTGCCCCCTTTCCTCCTGTTCCGCCATAGCTGGTAGCGCTCGTGTGAGCTCGGGAATTGGAGGTGCTGCATGGGTAGCTGTTGACGGCGTCTGGAACGGACTGGATGACATTGTACAGTCCGTCGGCAGACCATCAGTGGGGACCGTTGCCTCACGGTCCCGATCAGATATACCATCACAACTTAAGGGTGAGCCCCCATCTCGATCTCCCCCCCTCCCCCCTAAACATTATACAATTTCAACAATAATAATAACAGACATGTGAAAGTTTAACGTTACCTGTGTTCCCCGGGTCCTCTCGCAAGAGTTTACATCGCCTCACAATCCAAAGGGGTGTCCGGCCAGCGGTGGCACCCACACGACGGATCTTGCCAGTTCGCAACCTCTGCGGAGGCTGGTGTCTCATGTTTCAGCCGTGGATGCATTCAGGCCGGGTCGTACACACTTCTTCTTACTTATTCATTGTCAGGCATATTGTTGGGTCGTCTGTATTTCCTCGATCCCTTTACTCTTTTGCGCCTAGGGCCCTGGAGCTCCCACTGTGACCCTGGCTGCTCATTGTCGCCTCCGTCGTTGCCCTTCGGGCCCGCGCCAAGGAAATCAGCAATGCAGTCTTTGATTTCATCTTCAGAGCGTAGGACTATTTTCCTGCTCCCATGCTCAAAGGTGAGTGAGAAGGGATAACCCCATCTGTACCTTGTGCCCCGGTCCTTGAGCCATTTCATCAGGGGGCTGCAGAGGCGTCTGAGTGCCAACGTTAGCGAAGACAGGTCCAGAAAGATCGTGATTTGGGCGCCCCCCATTGTGAGTGGGCCTCCAGACCTGACCTTCTCAAGAATCCTGGTTTTATCTTGGTATCACTGAAATTTGGCCAGGACGGAACGCGGGCCACCAGGCGGTCCGCCAGCTCTGTGTATACATTCGGTCTCAGGCTCATCAATTTCTTCATCAGCGGTGAGTATTTTAATGATGTCGTGGATGGTGTCTTTGAGGTCCTTTTCCGTTTCACCTTCGCGCTCTGGAATACCAAAAAAGCAGATATTGTTCCTCCTCTCCCTGTTTTCTAAATCGTCCATCTTGAGCCGCGTCTCAACCTCTCTTTTTTCAATGTTACGAATCCGTATATCCATCTGAGTTTCAAGGGTGTCAATCGAAGCCTGATTGTTCTCCACACATTTCAGTCGTTCTTCAAATTTGTCCAAATTTGTCCAATCTCTGAGTAATTTTATCGATTTTACCGCCTAGATTGGCCCCCATGTTTTTTATCTCATTTAATAGAGTGGTAATATCGCCTTTTAGTGGCGGCGGCACTCGCCTCCGATGTGTCCATGGACATAGTCGCTGTAGGTCTGCTGAGCGAGGGGGACGGGTCGTAGGCAAATCTGGCCAGTTTGTGGAGGGGGTCCATACAGTGCAACCCGGATCAGAGGAGGCACACGCCCCTAAGTAGGGGGCCCTACCCTCTTTGAGGACGTGCAGGACTGTAGGATCAAGGCTGTCACCTAACTTTGGTATCTCGTGTAACTCGACGTACAGCCATCAGGATTTGCGGTGCGCATTCCGTGGGGACGTGCAGGGAGTTCTTCAGATAGTACTGTCAGAGTTGAGCTCTGTGTGAGGGAGGGTCGACTGTGGTAGGGTCTAGAACCTTGTTGCCAGAGGTATCGCCGTCCGTCAAGTGCACCAGGAGCCTCAAAGCGCAGCCCACAAGGACCGAGCACGTGTCGCCATCATAACATTAAGGGGTGTGTAGTGGGCGTTGGTGTGAAACTTCCTTGAGTTCCCCGATGAGTAGAGATTGATTTGTGTGCAGGGTTGAGGGGGCAGGGCTCCAGCAACCTATGCTTATAATGCAACGTCACTGCACCTTCCGGTCACATTGGTATCGTCAAGGGATCTCCTGTTGCCCCTGCACTGTAGCTGCCCATGGCAGAGTACGTAATGTAGTGCTGGGATCGACTGGGCCACAGGACCCCGTTTGTCCACGTGAACGGAATGGAATATGTCCAACAGGTTGTTTGTATAATGTTGCTCCTATGAGGGGGTGTTGATTTCCAGGTCTTCAATCACACGTTTCAATACACCCCCCCAGCGTTGTGTTCTCTGGTTCCTTGCGTGCAGGTAACATTACCTCTCACAGGGCGTTATTTCAGTGCAGTTGCAGCATGCCTGATTGTGTAGGGCTTCAAAGTGATTCCAGAGTCACGGTGTGTGCCGTGTCTTTGATTCAAGAGTCTCAACATCAAAGTTTTCCCTTGCAGGTCACGTCCCCACTTCTTCGTACTGGCCAGACTATGGAGCGTTTGGTGATGGATGTTGTAATCTTCCTGAGGGGGTCGGGTGCTTCGCTGTGGAACCCACACCACCTTTGCCGGAATCGGGGCGTGTGAACTTTTGTAGGGACCGTCTGGGCTGAAGCCACGTAGTGCGGAGCACGGCCGTGTCTGACACTCGCAGGTGGGAGGGCCCGGGTCAGTTCAGTGGGCGCCGGGGCTCTAGTTGCGAGCAACGGCGCTCCGGGGCACCGCGTTCTCAGCAGACTGTGCTGGCTACGCCTGGCCCGAAACTCAGCTTACCTCTCTGGGGAAGCCCTTCGTTCTGGTCTGGTGTTCTGCAGGTTGGGGATGGGGGTCCGTGCCGGGGAGTCAGCAGGGGCTCTTCAGTACAACGGGTTGCGGGGCGGGAAGGATGCACCAGCGGGTACGACGAGAGTCGAGCGTTCTACTCCATGCTGGCCCGCCTTCCGGCGCGGCCGCGTCGGATCGTTTTACTTTCGTTTTCAGGCCTCGGACGAGGCAAAACTTCTAATGGAGCTTTCTTGGGCTTCCCAGCCCCGATTTCGTTTGGGTTTTCTCCAGTGTCGTGGGGGAGTGTTCCGACGTACAATCCACGGGTCTGTCTCCGTGGGGGGGGTCGCAACTTGGGGGCTCAAGTCACTTCGCGGACCATTGGAGACGGAGCTCACACGGGATAGGCAGTCATCCGTGCGCTCCCTGGTGGCCTTCCCCCTATTTCTAATACCGAAGAAGGAGGGAGGATTGAGACCCATGTTGGACTTGCGAGAATTGAACAAATTCTTCAGGAAGGACAAGTTCAAGATGGTAACCCTTTCTCAGATCCTTCAGGCCCTCCGGCTTCAGGGCTGGTTGGTATCTCTAGACCTTCAGGATGCTTACTTCAGTGTGCCAATCCATCTCAAGCACAGGAAGTACCTGAGGTTTGTATTTGGCAACTCTCATTATCAATTTCGAGTTCTGCCATTTGGGCTAATCTCCGCCCCGAGGGTCTTTACCAAGCTAATGGCGGTTGTGGCTGCAAGTTTAAGGAGGGAAGGGATTTGCGTCTACCCCTACCTAGACGACTGGTTGATCAAAGCAGTGTCTCCGGAACAAGTTCAGATTCATCTAGATTATGTTTACCATTTCCTCCACAAGCTGGGCTTCGCCCTCAACTTAAAGAAGTCACTGATTATACCATCACAAAGACTCCAGCTCATTGGAGCAGTCCTGGACACATCCCTGGGAAAAGCCTCGCCACCAGAGGTGAGGGCTCAACATATTCTACAGATGGTCACCCGGTTTCAAAATGCCCAACGTCTACCAGCCTTCGACTTTGCTCGGTCTCATGGCATCCTGCATTTTCCTAGTACCAGAGGCCCGCCTGAGGATGAGATCTCTCCAGTGGGCGTTAAGGACCCAGTGGTCACAATTCTCAGGAAAGATGTCAGATCTCCTACTAATCCCAGACAGAGTAGATCAAGACCTTCAGTGGTGGGCCTGTCGGGAGAACATCTTGAAAGGAGAACAGTTTTGCAACCACGGCCGGAGATAACAGTAGTCACGGATGCATCACTCACGTTTTCGGGAGCCCATACCAATGACTTGACCATAAGCGGTCGTTGGTATCCATCGGAGTCCAGACTACCCATCAACCTGTTAGAGCTGAGAGTGATTAGACTAGCGCTGAAGGCTTTCCTGCCATCAGTACAGGGAAAGAATGTCCTGATAATGACGGACAACACAGTGGCCTTGCACTACCTCAACAAAAGCGGGGGCGTAGGGTCACTGCCACTGTGCAGAGAGGCAATGCAGCTCTGGTTTTGGGCAATTCAAGAAGGAATCTCTCTATTGGCAGTTCACCTAGCCGGAGAGAAGAATTTAATGGCGGACGCTCTGAGCAGGCAGAACCCAGTCTTCCACGAGTGGGAACTAGCTCAGGAAGTCCTTCACGAGATCTTCGCCCCTTTGGGGAACCCCTCAAGTGGATCTGTTCGCCACCAGTATCAACCGGAAGTGCGATCAGTATTGCTCAAGGGAATTTCCCCCGAGAGGAGCTCTAGGGTTCGCGTTTGTAGTGGATTGGGAGTTTCCACTTCTGTACACATTTCCTCCAGTCACCGTCATTCCTCAAATGATCAGGAGGTTGAGAAGATTCCTGAAACCCATGATCCTAATTGCCCCGGATTGGGCCAGGAGAAGGTGGTACCTGGATCTTCTAGACATGTCCATCTGTCCTCCGATTCATCTTCCGCAAAGAGAGGATCTTCTCTCGCAGAAGGGAGGTCGGGGTCTCCATCTGGATACCAGGACCCTCAACCGTTACACCTGGTTTCTGAAAGGGTGAGATACAAGGATTGGGATCTCCCGGATGACTAATGGAGGTGTTGCTTTCAGCCAGAAGGCCAGCAACAAAATCTTTATACCGCTGCCTTTGGAACAAATTTTGCAGCTGGTGTAGAAAAAATAATATTGAACCCTTTTCATGTAGTACACCTATGGTGTTATCTTTTTTTGCTATATTTGGCAAATTCAGGTCTTCAAGTTGGCACAATCAAGGGCTACCTCGCTGCGCTGTCAAACTTCAAGTGCACTGTGGAGGAGCCTTCATACTTCAAATTGCTCATAGTGATTCAATTTCTGAAAGGGTTAACTAATGTTTTCCCCCCAACTCCTTTTCAAGTTCCAATGTGGGACCTAAACCTAGTCTTGAAATTTCTAATGGGTTCTCTATTCGAACCCCTTCATTCCTGTTCATTATAGTTTCTTACTCTTAAAACAGTCTTTCTGGTGGCTTTAACTTCGGCCAGAAGAGTGAGCGAATTATAAGCTTTATCTTGCAAACCTTCACATACAATCTTTCATAAAGATAAGGTTGTGCTCCAAGTGAAGCCGAATTTTCTCCCAAAGGTGGTCTCAGAATTCACATCACACAAAATATAACCTTACCCTAGTTTTATCCTCCTCCCCATCCAGGGAAAGAAGAAGAAAGATTGCACAGGCCGGATCCAATGCGTGCCTTGAGTTTTTACATTAGCAGACTTGCGAGGATTAGGCAAGCAGACCAATTGTTTGTGGGGTATGCAGGGCACAAATTAGGTTTACCTATTACAAAATAAACCATCTCAAGATGGATTATATTAATCCTTATAGGGTGCTATAAATTGGCAGGAAAAGAGCCCCCTCAACATCTCAGGGCTCATTCAACAAGGGGTATCGCAGCCTCTTCAGCTCTCCAAAGAGGAGTTCCAATTAAGGACTTATGTGCGGCTGCCACATGGTTGTCTGCTCACACTTTCACTAAATTCTAGTCTTGATTCCTCCTCTAGCCAGGAGATGTAATTTGGAAAGGCTGTGTTGCACTCTGCATCTTTAAAGGGAAACATTTCACTTTACTCCTGCCTCCTCTATATACTATTGCTATGGGTGTCTATCAATGATAAGGAATACGTGGGTGGACGCAATCCATTCGAAGAACAAGTTACTTACCAACTGTAACGTTCTTTCGACTGGATGTTCCTCCCATGTATTCCTTATCGCCCCTCCCATCCTTCCCTGCAGTAAAACGTCCTTGTAGTTGCAGCCTACGCTCCTTCAAGGTTATTAACCATTTCAAAGCAAAACAGCACCTCAAAACGGAACTGAGCAACAGATGCTGCGCAAGACTATTTATACCTACGGTGATGTTGGCGCTGATACGGAGGCCTACGAGGGACACCGACTCGAGGGACGTCGACGCGCAGCGCCCTCTACTGTGAAAATTTAATCCGAGGCCAGCAAGCTCCCAAAACTCAAGTCATAGAGATTGGCACACACTGCCTTCAGTGGAGTGCCAAAGGGATACCTAGTATCCCCCCTTCTCTCTACTTGTGACTTTTTAGTCACGTAGACAATCACCTAGTTAGGTGGCAGTGGATGTGTTCTACCAAATATTGTGTACATTTGATACTGCATAGCCAGGGTAGTACTCAATGGGCATCCAAGTACAAACAAAAACATCAAAGGCACACACCACCCACCTCTTAAATGTGCACTACTGAACGTATGCTCCCTACCTGCACATGCCCATGAGATAAATGATCTACTATCCACACTTAATCTGGACTTACTTTGCATCACCGAATCCTGGCTCAATGATGCCTCCTGCCCAGCCATCGCACTAGCCCTACCCACAGGCTACACCATCCTTAGGCAAGATAGATGTGATAAGATTGGAGGGGGAGTCGCCCTTATCCACAAAGACTCACTATCCATCAGATTAGCAGACCATAGTACATGGGGTGGTAATGCTGATATCCTATCAGCCAAGCTTACGCTCTCCCCCAATAATCTAATCAACATCCACATCCTATACTGGCCTCTCGGACTCCCAGCTGACTTCCAAGAGCACCTCTCCCATCGACTCAGCAACAACATTAAAAAGTCCACCAAAATCCTTCTATTAGGAGACTTAAATTTAGGATACAATGATCGTAAGGAGAAATCCGCCGCAACTCTTGCTAAAGAACTCGCAGACTTAGGTTTCTCCCAAAGAGTCCTCACCCCTACTCACTCCAAAGGCCTCACCCTTGACTGGGTCATGGATCACAACTGTGCATCCAACATTACCTCAAACACCGTCCTTCCTTGGACGGACCACACATGCATCGAATTCCTCATCCCCCACCAACCCTAAACCTAAGACTCTCACCCACGCACCACCTGCCACAATAAGAAGTTCTAAAAAACTCAACGCAGACAACTTGCGTCCCCACCTTTAAAAGCCCCTGCCTAGCACCACCTTTCTCTCAGGACCCAAATATACTATCGGCTATCTTCAATGATACTCTCACCAATGCCATAAACTCTATAGCCCCACTTGAAAGCAAGAAGGAAAAAAATAATTTCATTG
Source organism: Ambystoma mexicanum (assembly GCF_040938575.1). Classification (NCBI taxonomy): domain Eukaryota; kingdom Metazoa; phylum Chordata; class Amphibia; order Caudata; family Ambystomatidae; genus Ambystoma; species Ambystoma mexicanum. The sequence goes on from NC_090939.1 coordinate 896,387,248, forward strand.
CAACTCTTGGTTCTCGGAAGAACTCCAAACCCTACGAGCTCAAAAGCGCCAGTCGCTTAAAAACTGGCAAACGGATCTGAGTCCTCTAAATAAGAGCCTCTTCAAACAAATAGCCCTCCAATGTAAAAAAGCCATTTTAGCAGCAAATTCCAACTCCTTCAATAATAGGATCTCAAAGGCCAACTCCCAAGCTAAAGAACTATTCGCAATCTTTAATGAATTAGTCACTCCTGCGGCTACCGCTGACGAGATAACTAAAGACAAAGCTTGGTGTGCCAGCATTCAGTCCGCCATGCTCAACAAAATAAAACTCCTCCAGAACAAAATCCAAAACCACTGCAAAGCCCTCCCAAGCCAAAAAACCAACAGCCCTACACAAGACAAGTGTAGTAATCTCAATCACGCTCAGTTCTCCTTCAGAAACGTCACTGAACCTGAGGTCCTTAATCCCATCAAAAACCTCAAACCATCCCTCTGCAAAGCAGACATTTGCCCTCCCAAAATCATCAAGGAATGCGCCAATGACCTAGCACCCCTGATTACTGCCTTCATTAACGCATCTTTCCAAACAGGAACTGTCCCAAACAATCTCAAGGAAGCCTGGGTGCGGCCACTTCTTAAAAAAAAAAAAAAAAAAAAAAAAAAAAAGCCACACTTGACCCAGCGCAACCCAACAACTACAGACCGATAACGACCGTCCAGTTGCTCCTAAAAATCCTGGACAAAGCAACTCGCATCCAGATCCAATCATACATAGAAGATAACTCCATACTAGGCAAAAGACAATCTGGCTTCCGTGTCGGGCATGGAACAGAATCCGCCTTATTAGACCTAAAAAATCAAATCTCACAGATCATGGACAAAGGCAAACCTGCCTTACTCCTCCTCCTCGATCTATCAGCTGCTTTTGACCTGGTAGATCACCAAACACTCACCACCCACCTCACCCATGCAGCCCATTTCTCTAATCAAGCAGCATCCTGGATCACTTCCTTCCTTGAAGGAAGAGCCATGAAGGTCTAATCCGACACAGTTAACGGAGATCCTATCACTATAAACTGCGGTGTCCCCCAAGGATCTTGTACAGCCCCCACCCTCTATAACCTCTTCACAAAACCCCTCTTCGACCTACTTGACTCCATGGGTGTTGCATATACAAACTATGCAGACGACACTCAAGTACTTTTACCCCTATCTGGAGTCTATCGCCAAGACGCCACGGCCCTTCACAACATCTATGCCACTATCCAAGCTTGGATGGCAATCAATGGCCTCTGTCTTAAGGGGGAGAAGACTGAAATTCTCATTCTGGGCCAGACAAACACATTATCGAAACTAAGCCCCCAATACAACAACTTCAACATGGACAACTCAACCACCCCCATATTATCCTCTGTCAAGACTCTAGGTGTTCACATTGATGCAAATCTATCGATGAACAAACAAGTCAGCGCCATAGCCTCTGCATCAGCGTTCAGCACCAAACTCATCAATGCCATTAAACCCTACTTATTCACCCCCAACCGCTTGGCCATAGCTAGAGCAACTATAGGAGCCAAACTCGATTATTGCAACGCCCTTCTAGCTGGCACCTCCCCAAAAACATTCACAGACTGCAAACCACACAAAACCATGCCCTCAGAGCCGCCATGAGCATCCCTAGAAGAGACCATATATCCCACGCCAGACGTGAAGCATGGTGGCTCCAGGACAAAGACCATATTACTCTGAAAATCCTCACCATCACTCACAGATGCATCAACAAAACCGTTCCAGCATACCTATCTGAAGCAATATCAAGGACCACTTCCACTCGCCCTTCCAGACCTCAGTACACCAACCAGCTACACATACCACGCATAAAGAGAGCCACAGCGGGAGGTCTAGGCTTCTCCTATATTGCACCGAAACTCTGGAACTCACTCCCTGCCACCCTTGGAGCTGAAACTTCCATCTCTGTCTTCCGCAACAACCTCAAGGCCACTCTCCTCAACTAGCAAGTGGAGGACTGCCTCCTCCACTTCTGCCATGTATATTGTGATATAACACAAATGTAATATAACTATATTGTAACCTGTATTTCTGAGGCTTGTGGAATCTGCTTAGATCACATGCTGTGCATAGGCCGACATCTAGTGGAAGCTGCGGAGTATTACAGTTTGTTTTTCGAAACTCGAAAATGGGTGTCGACACAGGGCGTGCCAGTAATACTATCCCTAGTGTACCGTCCACTGTACCCATGATCCCTCACGCGTCTAGGTCCCTCAGATTGTTTTTTTCCGCCATACTGGTCGGAAGCATTTCGCGGAGTTCCCTGGCCTTAGCCATACTTTTGCTAAATATTGTTATTTACCCATTTCTCCACCCCAACGTCGAGTCACCGAACTACCACACTCGACGCCGGCCCAGAGAAGAATTCGACCGTCGACAGCTGCACGACGGATTTGGGCCTCGGAAGGCCTCTGGCCTCGGCCTGGACCTTGGAAGGCCTCTGGCCTCAGCCCTGCAAGTAGGGAGAGTGGGGGGTGGACATACTCTACACCCTTTTGGAATATAGGTACATTCTTATATATTCCTACACTTTCCAGTCAGCTGCCACAAGGTGCCTATGGAGGGTACCCCTGTCCAATTCTGCCCCAAGTGCAACCGCAAGAACCCTTGGGTTTACAGACACGCCACGTGCAATCTCTGCTTGCCGAGAGACCACCCTGAGGCGAACTGCAGAGCGTATAGTAGGTTTAAACCACAAACACTTAAGGACCGTTAGATCAAGCGTTGGGCCCACCACGCCAGGCGTGGGCAATATGGCGTCGAAACACAGCCGAGCGCAAGTCCCCGACCTCGGAAGGTCGTCCGGCAGGGCGGCTATGGGGAAGACCCCCGGCGACATAAACACTTCCCACAGCACTTCCACAAAACACATGAAGTCCAACCGGGACTCGACACGCACGTCGAGTTCTCGGAAAGAGGCACATAGAGAATGGTCCGAATCGGCGTCCTCTGGGCGTTCTAGATCGCCGCATGACTCCAGGCAATCATCCACTGTTGCCAAGAGTGCCTCGCTCCCCAAGGTAACGGAGGTTCGATCGTCGGAGGACGAAGCCGACTTCCATCCCCAGACCGCACTCCAGGAGTCGGCGCCCGCAGACCGCGTTACGGCGGCTCCCGAGCCCCTACCTCCACATTCTAAGGATAGGGACAGTACCCCCGAACCTCGACGCCAGGCTTCGAAAGGCTCCGGAGGGGCGAAAAAGCAGGGAAAACACTCTTCCACTCACGGGGAGGGGGAAAAACAACAAAGGAAGCAGCCTCAGCCTCCTTCCACTCCTCATAAACAGACAGGTCCAAGTCTTCTGCTATCACAAAGACCCCTGCTCAGACCAGCAAGTCTAGTCGGGATAAGTCAGAGAAACTTCCAGAAAGAGTCATTCCCAGTTCTAGAGAATGGTCTAGTGATGACATAGACAGTCATGTCAAGGATGTCATCATTGGCACTTTTTTTACGCAAAAAACCCTGAACACTTTCTCCCTTATACTCCCGACGGGTCAGCACCCTCAGGCTCTAAGGATCCAATACCTCCAAGTAAAAAGTCCCGGTTTGAAACACCAACACGGTCTTTGGACCCCTTCTATGTACAGCCCTACTCTCAGTATCAAGGAGAGACATCCTTTTGTGAGGATCCAGATTTGGGCATGTTGGAAGAGCAAAATGGTACGGGCTACTATGGGGATGATGAGGACCAAGAAGAGGAAGACCCTGAAACCTACAGAGTAGATTCCCCGGTAGAGAAGGAACCCCCGGTTACCGACTCCCCTGTCGTCAACCAACCCCTCCTGAATTAAGTTCTGTCTCGAGCAGCAGAACATTTCCACATTGACACCGAGGGTGCTCAAGAGGAGAGGGACTTCGCCGAGGAGTTAGTGGGAGAAAGGAGGCATGTTGCTCAGGCCATCCCTATCCTTAAGTCTATTTAGAGAAGAATAAACCCTTCACTTGTAAATCCTAACCTCACCAGGGCAGTGAACCCCAGGATTGAGAAACTTTTCAGGGCAGCCCGATCAGACCCACTGTATATAAGGGGACATCTGAAGCCGGACTCCGTGGTTGTTACACCCGTAAGAGGGCTGGAACACCCTTGTCATCGTCCGAAGCTCCTCCCGACGAGGAGAGCAAGAAACTATGGTTTGGGCTGGAAAGTAGCCTCCACTTCCGCCTTCCAGGCAAGGATTGCCAACTCCACCACCCTGTTGGCCACCTACAACTGCCATCAGTGGGTAGAAGTCGCGGCACTCAGACTCCGCCCCAGAACCCTTAAAGAGCCAGTTGGCACGAGTTTCGGCAGAGGGAAGAGCCGTGTCCAATTGAATTTTAAAAGCAACCTTTGATGCCGCGGATAACGCCGGCAGATTGATAGCAGAAGGTTATCAAGAGACACGCTTGGTTACGGCAGTCTGGATTCAAAGCTGAAACCCAAGCATCATTGTTAGATAAACCGGTAGAGCCGGATCTGTTGTTTGGTAAGGCGGTCGAGGACGCACTGAAAAATGCCAAGGACGAGTATGAGACACTCAAATCCCTAGGCCAACTAACCAATAAACCCCCTAATCAGAGAGGGAATGGCAATTTTTGTCGCCCACGTGGCCAAAATTCCCAGAGAGGATCTAACTATTCCCAGGTGCAGGATACACCGTGGAACAGTAATAACCAACAGTCTACCCAGGGTTACGGCAGGGGTAATAAAAGAGGATGTGGTAAAGGTAGAGGCAGCCCCAGTAGAGGAGGCGGCACGCCTCCACCAAAACAGTGATGCTCCGTTCAGGGTCCCTTCTCACGCAACCCCAGTAGGGGGACGCATTTCCAACTTCACCCAAGCTTGGGAAGGGATCACATCAGACAGATGGGTGCTGTCCACAGTATCCGCTGGGTACTGCATAGAACTGTTAGTGTCCCCGGAACCATCCTCCACGACAAAAAATACATTCTTTGGACCACCAGAAGATCCTCCTCGAGGAGATCGTCAATCTGCTAGCAAAGGACGCGATAGAACTCGTACCGGGACACCAGGTAAACAACGGTATTTATTCAACTTACTTCCTTGTGTCAAAAAAAGATTTAACAATGTGCCCAGTATTGGACTTGCGTCCTGCTAACAAGTATGTCAAGCCCCAAAAGTTTCGCATGACAACTCTCCAGGAGGTATTCCCCCTCCTAAAAAAGGGGGATTACATGGCAACATTGGACATGAACGATGCCTATTTTCATATTTCCATGTTCCCAGCGCACAGAAAGGTACTGCCCTTCGGGATAGCTTCGGCTCCAAAGGACAACCGACCTCCTCTTCGAATTGGGCTTCTCAATAAACGAGAAAGTCAAGTCTGGTGCCAAGCACCTCCAAACAGTTCCTAAGAGCTATCCTAGACACTCAAGAGGGGTTGACCTTTCCTTCCCGAGGAAAGAATTTGGAATATACTGCTGCAAATTCCGCAATATCAGTCCGGTCGCCAGATAACGGTACGCAAAGCAATGTGTTTGCTAGGCATGATGACATTGTGCATTTACCTGCTTCCCCATGCGCGCCTTTGCATGCGTCCCATGCAGGAATGGTTGGCGAAACAGTGGTCCCAGGCAAGTGGTCAGTGGGACGATCTAGTGGTCATTTCGCCAACACTTGTACAAAGCCTTCTCTGGTGGACAAGAGAAAATCTGTCCAAGGGGAAACCCTTTTACGATCCCGAGATACAGGCGGTAGTCACAACCGATGCATGCCTGACAGGGTGGGGAGCTCACCATCTCCACCACACAGCTCAGGGTCTCTGGTCTCACTCAGTGGCCAATAATCACATCAACCTGCTAGTGCTTCTGGCAGTATTCAGAGTGCTTCAAGCGTTCAAGCCCTACCTGCTAAATCTGTCAGTGCAAATCCGGACGGACAGCACTACAGCCATGTTTTACCTGAACAAGCAAAGAGGGACTCGTTCGCCAAATCTGTCCAAGCTTGCCCAGAAAATTTGGATATGGGCACTCAGACGGAACATCTTCCTGTCATCGCAACATGTTCCAGGGGATCTCAATTCTCTAGTGGATGCCCTGAGCAGAGACCCCCCTCCCAGAGGAACACGAATGGTGTCTACACAGAGAAGTCGTAGAAGATCTTCTCTCAGTGGGGTTTCCCCACTATAGACCTATTCGCCACAAGCGAAAACAGACAATACCCAGGATTTGCATCCAGGTTCCCCCAACCAGACTCCCAGGGGAACGCCCTGTGGATGAACTGGTCAGGAATGTTTGCGTACATTTTTCCACCACCTCCTCTCGTCAGGAAGGTGGTCAACAAGATGAACAGAGAATCGATGACGCTCGTCCTGGTTGCTCCAATGTGGGCGAGACAAACGTGGTTCCCACACTTACGCACATTAGCTGTGTGTGAACCCATCAAACTTCCGGGCTGGTACAACCTACTGTCCTAGCACCAAGGTCAAACAGTGCATCCTCAACCCAACTCAATGAACCTGGCAGCATGGCTCCTGAGGTCATAGAGTTCGGACATCTCAATTTACCACAGAGGTGTATGGACATCCTAAAAGAATCTAGGAAGCCAAACACGAGGCACTGCTACTTTTACAAATGGAAGAGATTCGTTATTTGGTGCCAGAATAAACAAATCAACCCAGTTGATTGCCCTCCTTCCGCTATTGTTACATACATGCTCCACCTGCTGGATGCAGGACTTTTTTTAACTCACTGAAGGTACGCCTGGCAGCTCTGTCGGCATACACCACTTCCCATAACAAGGTGTTGTGGTGGAAAGTACCAGTAGTTAAAGCCTTCATGGAAGGAGTAAAGAGACTTCACCCTCCTATTTCAAACCCACCACCAGGATGGGACCTTACCGTGGTGCTATCTAAACTCATGGGCCCCCCTTTCGAGCCCATGCATAAAAGCAGTCTCAAACACCTGACTTATAAAACAGCCTTCTTAGTAGCAATTACATCTATAAGAAGGGTCAGTGAAATTCAGGCTCTGTCAGTGCAGGATCCTTTCTTTATTGTTCATAAGGATAAACTGGTTTTACGCACACACCCTAGGTTCTCACCTAAGTTTATTTCCAAATTCCACGTGAACCAGTCCATCGAGCTTCTGGCTTTCTTCCAAGATCCACAAAGCTCGGCTGAGATGAAACTACACACCCTAGATGTGCGTAGGGCGGTCCTCTACTATGTAAACAAGACCAGACCGCTAAGGAAAACAGACCAGCTGTTTGTCTCCGTAGCTACAGGCAGAGAGGGGGATCGCGTCTCTAAGGGTGCCATCTCTAAGTGGATTATTAACTGTATCCAGCTGTGTTACTCCCTTTCTGAAAAAACTCTGCCTTTCACGCCGAGAGCCCACTCTACAAGAGGCATTGGCGCCACTCTGGCTTTCATTGCAAATGTACCCCTTGACACCATTTGCAAAGCAGCTACTTGGAGCTCTATTCACACTTTTACTCAGCACTACTGCATTGACACCCATTCCAAGACAGATACACAAGTGGGACAAGCGGTTCTAAGACATTTATTTGCTCATGACCCTGCTCACATCCCACCTCCTTCAGGTACTGCTCGCTAATCTATGCACAGCATGTGATCTGAGCAGATTCCACACGCCTCAGAAGGGATACATTACTCACCGTAATCGTATTTCTGATGCTTGTATCTGCTTAGATTCACATGCGACCCACCCTTCCTCTCCTCTGAGAGAAGGCACATGTATGCTTGTAGTCTTATCTTTCTATCCATCTGCTTGGATAATCTGTACTCACGCTACTCCTCATGCTACCTCATGTCAGAAAAAATACAATCTGAGGGTCTGTAACGCTCACCTGATTCTCGCAGAGGCGCCGGTCTTGACTGGGCGACTACCGTATCTTCAAAGGTGATGTGTAGCACCCGGTTGGCTCTTTGGGCTGGACCTCTGTGCACTGTATGCCTGACGTGTAGAGTAAGATGTCTGCAGATAGAAAATATGGGGTTAATGAACTGGGGTTATTGGGGTGTCCCTATCTCTTTCCTCTTCTCCTCTCCTGTAGACCCCCAAAGGTTAACGCTCTCACCTTAGGTAAGTGAATGCCGAGCTCTCCATCTGCCTCGGGGCAGGGTGCTGTAACCAGTTTCTTCACTGGATAGGTAGCGCAGGCCTCTTGACTTCAGAGGACTGCTGTCCGTCGTTTACTGCACGAACGGTAAGTTTCGAGTCATTCAAATGTCTTTACAGTCTTTAGTAATGATGTCTCTTGTTTTGCAGGGTTCCGGCGATGGCGGATGACGGGCTGAAGTGAGTTGAAGATGGAGCCCGTGTGATGAATAGAAGCGCCTGGAAGCATGTAAGTAAGCGCTTGTTGCCTGCTTCACTATGCGCTCTAACTGTCTTTTTATTTTGCAGGTACGAGTTCGGAGCGGCTGCAGGGTGCCGGAATACCCACTGGATTAGATGTGGAAAGGAGTAATGGCACGTGAGTATTAAAGTTCCCCAATGTCTTTAAACGCACCTTGTTTTGTCTTTCAGATGCGGGATGCAGCGCCGAAGGCCTACGGAGCGTACGAAGAGTTGGTAAGCCTTTGCCTTTCAGATGCCGGAATGCTAACCTGTTCTTTCTTGTCTTTATAGGTGTTGCTGAAGACTGGATTCAGAATGGTAAGCCTTTGCCTTTCAGTTGCCGGAATGCTAACCTGTTCTTTCTTGTCTTTATAGGTGTTGCTGAAGACTGGATTCAGGATGGTAAGCCTTTTTCCTTAGGCCCAGGACCGGATGCAGAAGACACGATGAGCGTTCTGCTGCAGAGGTTGCAGAATAACGCAAAGCAAGATTCATCCACCGGGTGTGGTTTAAATAGCCTCCTGTAGTGCTTAGGTGTCTCCTTCCACAGCCACGCCTAAGTAAGAAAAGAGTTCCTGGTAAGAAAAGAGTTCCTGCCTTCCAGAAGAGTTCCAGTGTTCTGAATCTAGGGAGTGGCTCCAGCCCCACCCAACAGGAAAAGTAGTTCCAAACAGAAGAGGATCAGAGGCTCAACTGGCAGGCAAGTAAGCAGCATGGTCTGCTGAAGGTAAGTCCACCCAAGCATTATGAGCCCGGCGCTTCCAGCGCTGGGACTGGGCATATTTATGAGCCTGGTGCCACTGGCGCCAGGACTGGGTCCAAAAGGTCCCAATTGGGACTGGTTGGCACTCGGAACCTGGGTTATGGATCTGCTTCCAAGGGAGTTGGGAAAACCCTGACCTTTTGGAAGCAGAGATCATGACAGGGTCCTAGACGTGTGAGGGATCATGGGTACAGTGGACGTCACACTAGGGATAGTATTACTGGCACGCCCTGTGTGGACGCCCATTTTCGAGTTTCGAAAAACAAACTGTAATACTCTGCAGCTTCCACTAGATGTCAGCCTATGCGCAGCATGTGAATCTAAGCAGATACAAGCATCAGAAATACGATTACGGTGAGTAATGTATCCCATATACTGCTAATGACTATCTAACTATATTGCAACCTGTATATATATTGCTAATGACCATGTAACTAAGATTTGTACTGTAACAAGTACCACAATGTCCTTGGGCTGTTGTGCGATATATATATACGAATAAAACAAACAAAACAAGTACCAACTTGTGGCCTCCCCAATCTTTTTTTGCCATTACTAGCGTGGTTGTCCTTTGTTAGCCCTTCTACCATTGTGTGTGTGTGTGTGTGTGTGTGTGTGTGTGTTTTTCAGTTGTGATTTTTTTCCGACCACAATTAGAGTGGTAAATACCCCCAAATCCCCCTGTTTTTTTACCCTTATAACGCCACCCCACCAGACACTTTTAACCACTTTACCCAACAGCGTTTATTCATTTAATGTTTACAGTGTTTTTCGGTATTGTGGTCCACTCTGAAATTTACCACTCTGTAATGTTTTAGATATATTGACTAGATACCGTTTTGCCTTTGGTGGGAACCCTTGGGTATCCCAGCCTAGGCTCCAGAGTGTCCTGGCAGGCAGGAAGTGGGGAGGAGTCTTCCATCCCCCTGTCCTTTGTAGAACCAGCTGCCACATGGGGTTGGGCTGTCCTGATTGGACAGCGGAAAGCCCCTTTCTGTAAAATGCTGAGAGAGATTGCAGAGGACTGTGAGCTGGAACTGTATAAAAGGTTAGGCTTCTGGAGTGAAAAGCAAGTCGAGCACTGGAAGCTGAAGTAACCGAAGAAGATGACCAGCGACGCCTGCAGACCCTTTGCAACACCATGAAGCGATCATTGCTGTCCTGACCGTGTTTTCTATGTGCAGTGGAGCTCTGAAGAGGACGACTCCTTCCCTTTGGCTGGTGGGAACAACCAGTCCCAAGACTAACTTTGAATTGAGCCATGTCCCGAGGTCCTAGGAGTTTACAGAGCTGCGCACCCCCAATACCAAGAGACCAGCTGTCCATTTTGAGTGCATCGTTGTGGGAAGGCAGATTCCATCCAAATTTTTGCTGAACCTGTAAGGACATTCCAGAGGTCCGATCCAACTCACCCATACCCCTTCACTAGAGTGTGGGACTGCAGGAAGCGAAGAAGATTGACCGGGCAATCCGTGTCCTTTGCTGGTGCTGTAGAAAAGGCATGAAAACTGCAGAGTGAACCAAGAAGTTGCTCCCTCGAGATTGCTGCGGAGAGATCCAGTCCTTGTCCTGCCTTCAGTCATCAGACTAAGGAATCCAGAGAAGCCTCCAGCACAAACATTTTCTTCTTACATAAGGTACTGTGTGGAAAACTGTATTGCTTACCTGATTCCAAGAAGTCACTCTGAGCTTTGGAATGCACCTCTAGAACCTTGAACCAAGCTAATGTCACACTATTTTCCTCCCTAAAAGTGACTTTACTATGCATTTGCAGAGTAAATGTATCACCATATGAGCTGTTAGAAACCGCAGGTGAGAGTGTTAACCGATAATACGATAATTGTCTTTTCCCTTTGTAATGTTGCTACAAATGTAACCGCGAACAAACACAAAAGTGAAGTGTCCTTTGAAGTGTATTCTGAAGTATTCAGAAGTGTTCTAGTGTAAACGTCTAAAGTATTTGAAGTGATTCTGGTGTGTGTATATAATAAATATATAATTTTATATAAAATGTTAAGTGTTTCTTTCGTGTGCATAACTAACTAAAGTTCAGTGTACTTACCTACAGCTCACATCTTCCTCTTAAGATAAGCCTGACTGCTCCGGCACTCTACCATGGTCCTGAGTTAGCTCAGACTGATACTAAGAGTTGGAGATCTACAAACCACTGGGATAGCTTACTAAAGTCTTACTACCAGTAGGACTTGAAGAAAACTCCCCTAACAACAGTTTTCAAATGTTATTGGGCGAAAGGGTGGCTTTGCTTGAGGAGTATTCAAAAGGGAATTCCTTCAAATGGACATGTGGCTCTGTACTATTCGCAAACAATGTTGTGGAGGGATTAGCATGAAATATTTCTGAATGTCATTAAAATGTAAAATGGCAATATAGTTGATAATTTGATGATCGAGTATTTTAGTTCCTTCATTCCCATTCAATTGTAATGTTTTTGATTGAGTCTGAAGCTCTCTTGATAGCAGCATGCCACTGATACGGTTTGTTTAGATTCAGGCAACTTAAGTTACAACCTATTTTAGACATGCTGTTTTAATATTGATATTTCTATTTCACAGGTGTACCTTTGCCGTTGCAAACCATGATTTTATTGACGCGTACAAATTCCAGACAGTTGTAGTTCAATATCCTTTTCTTTGGTGTTTCATTTGGTATCCGTATTATACTGTCTTTTATGCAATGTTTGGTGCTGAGTATCCAATGTTTGTGTATGAATGTGCTTAGATATGTGCTTTTCTGGAGTCGATATGCAAACACCAGACTGCGGACAACACTGTTTTGAAAAAGAGGTGCACCATATCGTAATTTGTTTCACATCAACATCATACATTTAGACATTTCAATCAAGTTTCTATTTGGTAATTATAAAATGTTTTTATTCATCAAGAGCAGCCATTTCTCTTAAATCTGGCTTCCAAACATCCATGGGGTCAAATCCTTGTGTGTAGGTACACAGGAGGTTGTAATGGGGTATTTTGTGAGATCTGGTCAATAAATTGCTGGCTATTAGCAGTTCACTTGTGTAGAAAATGGAGTTAGTGGGTAACACCCACCAACTTCCATTAATTGTCATGTCCATTAAAGGTTTGGCAAGCCATCGCTTATTGAGTTTTTACTTTTTTACTATACACTTGCATTAAATGCGCATTATGAACAATGGGAGTGGGGAGACTGAGGAGGGAGATTAGTTTACGATCTAAGCTTAACCCAAAGGCCCTTTATGGATCTTGAATAAAGGGAGGTGGTTAGAAGAAAGGACTAGTAGGTAGATGGGTGGATTGTATGCCTAATACAATGGTACAGCCAGAGATTTCCATTGTATACACTGTGACAGTCCTCTGCCTGACCCTTGATGTTGATGGTGGGGTAGCCAAAGGGACTGGTTGTTGCCGCCTACTACGTGAAGTTGGACCCGGGGATCATTTCTGCATTAGATGACTTGGACAATGATTGTTTCAACAGCAGTCTTCTAGCGCTCTTCTGCAGCCTCTCATCCTTCAGTTCCTTTGCTCCAGTGCTCAACTAAGAATGTGCTATGTTTTTTCCACAAACATCTTGTGATGAGTGTGACGAGAGCTATCATGAGTTGGCTATCGGGGTCTACATCAAGTTAGACTTAAACTCTGTCATTGGATTAGTGTAGCAGAGCATTCAGGTTTCACACTTAAGATGGGCAGGTACCAAAATATCATTAGGCCCTTACACAATAAAATAAATTACGCAAAATATACTGTTAAAGTATGTATACCTTCATTTAGTACTACATTAAGGTAAAAAACGCTGTTCCATAAATACTTTATTATAATACAACAAAGGAAGCACAGAAGAAAAATACAGTAAAGCTAAACGGCATTGATTCGACTTGTCTGCAGGAAACACAACATAGGAATGTATGTATGTTTATATATGTATATGCATATATATCTATGGCTTGTGGATCTGCTTAGATCACATGCTCTGCATAGTCCGATATCTAGTGGTAATCTCAAAGTATTGCAAGATTTGTTTTCGAAAGTCAAACGGACGTCGACAGGGCGTGTTAGCAATACTATCCCCTAGTGTGATGTGTACTGTACCCATCGTCCTTCACGCGTAAAGGTCCCTCAGATTGTTTCTTTCCGCCATTGTGGTCGGTCTCAAGTTGCGGGGTTCCTTCCAGGCTGATGCCTTTTGATTAAACGTTTAGTCATAGAAGTCTCTTTATTGTCTGCTTTTGTCGCAGCGTTACCCAACTGTTCAATGGCCTTCGACGGACAACTGCTTCGACTTGACTGAATTGACAACCAGACGCTGCCTTCACGAACTTCTTCGGGCTTCTGCCCTTAAAGTAGGGAGAGATGGTGACTTCTTTTAGAAAATGCATATTCTGCCACCCCTTTTCCCTTTTCCTCATCTATCTGCCCTTTCCATTTATAATGGACAAAACACCTTTTAAATTTTGTCCCAACTGCATAGAAAATTCCTGTGGATAGACACGCACTGAGTGTGCAATTACTGTCTCTCTATGGAATCGTCCTGAAAAGCTTTGCAAGTCCTGCAATCTTTTCCACGCGAAAACTCCCAAAGATCATTGCACCAAGCGCTAGGCCGTCGACGCAATGCGGCCCAAAGCCTCCATCGACGTGATCGAGGGAAGTATCAATGTCCTTAGTGACTGACCCCTCACTCCAATAAGCCGGCTGGCGGCTCTGTGACGGAGACGACACCCAGCGGCCATATCGCACAAACGATCAACAACGTTAAGCACATAGCCCATGGCCGACATTCGATGAAATCCTCGAGCGTAGGCCCAAGCGGTGTCTGTGAAAAAAGCCTCTAGATCTTCCCTATCCTCTGGGCCATCGCTTATTCTTTTGCCTCACGACGGGCCCCTAAAACTGGTACCAAAGGTCGGTTCGGAAACCGCACACAAAAAGGTCCTTTTCATGTGCCAAAAAACAGGCGGTGAAAGGCGCATCAGCATCCCCTAAACATAGCTGCAAGAACTAATTAAAAAGCACGTCCCTGCTACCCTTTTATTAAAATAATACATTTTTAAAAAAGTCACTGAAAGTCAAAATCCTTGACTCCTTTGTCCTCCAAAAGCATACAGGTTATGGATTCTTCCTCCCATGTAGGCAAACTCTCAGGGGCTATGCAACAGGACCAGACACACTTTCAAGCCACCCCTACCATGTCGGTCTTCCCACCTTCATGTGACTATACCCCCGAACAATTGAACAGAATTTTAAAAAGGATGTCCTGCTTTTTTGACTTAATAGACCAGCATCCAGAAGAACTAACCTCCCTTAGGGATGCCTCTCTGCCAGGGGCTTCAAGACATAAACCCCCTGCCAACAAAGCTCGTCTTGAGCCACAGCCTAGGACTTCTGCCCTAGGTCCCCCGGCCTCCACCTACCAAGACCCCTTAAAGGACATGTATGATGTGGATCTCTCAGGGTCACAAGACCCAGGCTGTCAAGGGGACCTATACAGTCAGGACCAATACTACGACAACGATGATGACCTCTACATCATCCAGTTGCCCATCAACGCCAGCTAGTAGCAGATTCTCCTGTAGACTATCAACTACAATACAATGAACTGCTGCTGAAGGCTGTCCAACACTTGGGTATTGACTCCCAAGAGGCACAAGTAGACAAGGACTTTGTGGAGGACATCCTTGGCGACTGGAAGTCTGCCACTCAGTTTATCCTACTGTTACAGTCTATACAAAGACTTATACAGCCCTCCCTACTTGCGCCTAACCTCACAAGGGTGGTTAACCCAAGAATCGAGAAATTATTCAGGCCAGCTCTGACAGACCCTCTGTATATTAGGGGTCAGCTAAACCCTGACTCACTGGTCGTCCCCATTACCAGTAAGAGGGCTGGCACTCCTCTGGCGTTGGCTGAAGCCCTGCCAGACAAAGAAAGCAAGAAAATCTACACTTTCGGAAGGAAAGTTGCCTCTCAGCGGCATATCAAGCTAGAATCACAAACACTACACTCGTGGCTAGTTATGGCTGCCACAAGTAGGATGTCTTGGAACACCAGGTTGAAGCATTTCCAGAACCCCTAAAATTTCAAGTGTTAAGCCCTATCTCCGAGGGCATGCAGGTATCAAACTGCAGCCTCAAGAGTAATCTCGATGCAGCAGACCATGCAGGCCACATTATCTCAGAAGGCACGCTCATCAAGCGCCACGCCTGGCTCAGACAGTCTGGTTTTAAGCTAAACACTCAGGCCACCCTCCTTAACATGCTGATTGAGCCTAATGTAGTTTTCTGTAAGGCTGTCGAAGACTCCCTCAAGAACGCAAACGAGGAATACGACACTTAAAAAAACAAACTTTAAAATCCCTTGGCCAGTTAAGAAACAAGTCCTACATACAGCAGAACTCAAGAAGGTTTCTGGGTCAGGGTAACACTCAGAAGCGGACAGTCTTCATCACAAGCACAATCTTCCTCTTCTAGCTTTCAAAGAGGAAATAAAAGATCTAGAGGAAGAGGCAGAACTGCACCTGAGAGAGACTCCACTCCTCCCAAATGACGCACCACTGCAGGTCCCCTCCCATGCCACTCCAGTTGAAGGTCGAATTTCACACTTTACCCATGCATGGGAGGGTAGAACGTCAGACAAGTGGGTGTTGTCCACCGTGGCAGGTGGCTATTGCATCAAACTGTTACAAAAGCCACACAAACGCTTGCCAAGATGCAGAAAGAGGACACCAGAAGAGCGACGCATACTTTTAGAAGTAGTAAAGACACTGCTGAAAAAGGACGCCATAGTGATAGTCCCAGCAAATCAGGTAAACAAGGGTATTTATTCAACGTACTTTCTTGTGCCAAAGAAAGACCTCTCCATGCGCCCAGTACTAGATCTGCGCCCTGCGAACATGTCAAACCCCAAAAGTTTCGCATGACCACAATTCAAGAGGTAATCCCCCCCCCCCCCTCTCTGAAAATGGGGGGGGGGAGTACATGGCAACATTGGATATGAAAGAGGCATATTTTCATATTTCAATGCTCCCTGCACACAGGAAATATCTGCAGTTCATGATAGCGGGAGTTCGCTACTAGTTCAAGGTACTCCCCTTCGGCATCGCCAAGAGTATTCACAAAGGTGCTTGCAATAGTAGCAGAACACCTGTTCAGAGAGTCAATCCCTGTACACCCTTATCTGGACGACTGGCTAATAATCGCCTCAAATTTGCAAACAAAATACACAAAAGACAATAGACCTTCTTTTAAATATGGGATTCCATCAACGAAAAGAAATCAACTTTAGTCCCCAGCCAAATAAAACTATTTCTGGGAGCAATTCTAAAAACAAAAGTGGAGCTGGCTTTCCCGTCATACGAGAGAGTACAAAACATGCTGTTGCAAGTACCTCACTACAAGGCCGGTCGCCAGATAACTGTTTGCAAAGGAATGCGCTTGCTTGGGATGATTGCCTCAAGCAGTCACTTGGTTCCACACACGCGCCTGCGCCCAATGCAGGAATAGTTAGCAAAACAGTGGTCTCAGGCAATCGGTCAGTGGGACAATCTAGTGTTTTTTTTCGCTAACCCTGGCACAGGCTCTTCGCTGATGGTCCAGGGACAACCTGCTAAAAGGAGAAAACCCTTCCGCGTTCCACCAGCACAAGCGATTCTAACTAAAGATGCCTCACTCGCTGGATGGGGGGAGGGGAGGCTCACTGCCATCATTTCACAGCCCACAGCAAGTGGACACGTGCAA
This sequence comes from Ambystoma mexicanum, assembly GCF_040938575.1. Classification (NCBI taxonomy): domain Eukaryota; kingdom Metazoa; phylum Chordata; class Amphibia; order Caudata; family Ambystomatidae; genus Ambystoma; species Ambystoma mexicanum. The sequence continues at coordinate 896,404,102 of NC_090939.1, forward strand.
CAGCCCAAAGACATATCAACTTCCTGGAACTTCTGGCAGTCCACAAGGCGCTTCAAGCTTTTCAGCAACATCTTACAGGTCAAACAGTGCAAGTCCTTACAAAAAATATGGAAGTGGGAACTTGAGCGGAACATGTTCCTAACCTCTCAACGTGTTCCAGGGGAACTCAATTCTCTGGCAGACACTCTAAAGAGATACCCTCTACCAGAAGAACACAATTGGAAACTCGACAAGGACATCCTAGACAGATTATTTTCACAATTGGGCCATCCCCCATTAGACTTGTTCACCACAAGCCTAAACGAGCAAAGCCCATACTTCGCATCCAAGTTTCCTCAACTAGGGTGCAAGGGGGGGAACGCCCTGTGAATGAACTTGTCAGGGAAAGTCGCTTAAACTTTTCCACCCGACACCACTCCTGAACAAAATAGTGCACAAGATGCATCAGGAACAAGTGACTCTAAACCTGGTTGCTCCTGTGTAGGCTCAAACTGGCGACCCAATCAAGCTCCCATGCCCACACAACATGCTAACACAACACAAGGGAGCACAAGGGACCACCCTCTCCCTCAATCTATGAACGTGGCAGCTTGGCTCCTGAAGTCATAGAATTTGCCCACTTAAATCTTCCAGAAAGGTGTATGGATATTCTAAAGGAGGCACGGAAACCCAACACCAGACACTGCTGTTTCAATAAGTGGAAGATATTTGTAATATGGTGCAGGTCACAAACCCTAAACCCAACAGGGTGTTCCCCAGCCAACATTCTACATTAAATGCTTTACCTACTAGACTCTAGCCTAGTATTTGACTCCATCAAAGTACACCTGGTGGCCCGATCAGCTTACACCACTTCACAAAAAAAAGGTGTTGGGGTGGAAAGTTCCTGTCGTTAAAGGATTCATGGAAGGGGTAAAGAGGCTATACCCTCCCATCCTAACCCTCCACCGGATTGGGATCTCAATGTCGTTCTCTCCAAGCTCATGGGTCCACTGTTTGAGACTATGCACAAGGGTAGCCTAAAAAATCTGACTTACAAAACTGCAGTCCTAGTAGCCATCACCTCTATAAGATGAGACAGTGAGCTACATCCTTTGTCCGTACAAGACCCTTTCTTCATAATGCACAAAGACAAAGTTGTCCTCAGAACACATCCTAGGTTTTCACCGAAGTTAATTTCAAAGTTCCATGTTAATCAATACATAGAACTTCCTGCCTTCTTTCAAAATCCATCAAACTCAGCTGAAAGAAGCCTCCATACACTTGATGTACGGTGTGCGGTCTTGTACTATGTCAACAAAACTAAACACATGAGGAAAACAGACCAGCTTGTTTCCATAGCACCTGGGAGAGACGGCGATCACATATCAAAAAAAGGCCATCTCCAAATGGATAGTCAAGTGCATACAGCTCTGCTATTCCCTATCCAAAAGAATTTTGCCTTTCACTCCCAGGGCTCACTCTACCAGAGGCACCAGAGCTACCTTAGCCTTCATTGCAAACGTCCCTCTGAATGCCATTTGCAAAGCTGCTACATAGAGTTCCATTCATACTTTTAGACAGCATTATTGCATTGATATCCACTCTAAAGCAGATTCACAGGTGCGGAAAGCGTTTCTAAAACATCTATTTGCTGCGGTACCCTCTCGCATCCACCTCCTTCTCCAGATACTGCTTGCTAATCTATGCAGAGCATGTGATCTTAGCAGATTCACCAGCCTCAGAAGGGATACATTACTCGCCATATTTCTGATGCTTGGAGTCGAAGGCGCAGAGATGTTTTCTGGTTTATCACTGTTTCTGATTTATGACATCTGTACTTGCCCTACACTTTGTACAACCTCATGTTAGAAACAATCTGAGGGACCTCGATGTGTGAACGACCATGTGTACAGTTCACGTCACACTAGGGATAGTATTACTAACACACCCCCCCTGTCAATTTCCATTTTCAACTTTCGAAAACAAATCTTGTAATACTCTGCGACTACTACTAGATGTCGGAAAATGCATAGCATGTGAATCTAAGCAGATACAAGTATCAGAAATACGATTACGGTAAGTAATGTATCCTACATAATTCTGAGGCTTGTGGATCTGCTTAAAATCGCATGCTTTGAATAGGCTGCCATTTAGTGGCACGTGCAGAATATTGCATGACTTGTTTTCAAAATTCGAAAAGGTATGTCGACTGGTGTGTTTGTAATACTATCCCTTTTGTGACATCTGTTGTACCCATGGTCCTTCACGCGTTGATGGCCCTTAGATACATTTTTTCTAACATAGTGGTCGGTCGCATGTTGCGGAGTTCATGGCTCTTATTGTTGAAATGAATGTAACTTCTCATCAACATCTGTAAGGGGCACCTGGCTATTCCCTGATCTCTCCAGGTGGAAACGTACATGTATAAATAATAAAACTGATCAGGGCTGTCCGGATATACAGTGACCCAATATTTTATTTTAGTTATTTCTTTTGAATGCTGAATCAATCAGTTTAATCAACAGTGTTGTATGGGGAGCACTGGTGATCGAATTGTTGACAGGTCTGTGTTTCGGCCTTGTACCAAGAGTGAGATGTAATTTTATCGGCCTTCATCAGGAATGGGAATTGTGAGACCTACTGAAACATGAGGTTTCCTGTGATCATGCGGGCAGAAATCAAGCACGTATGGTGCAGATTTGCAGTTCTGTTTTGAAATAATCTTGGTGTGAGGACCCAATGTTGTCAGTGGTTGTGGAGTTCACTGTAGTTGGCCTCAGTTCTATAGGTGCCAGCTTTGCACGCTGGGGCATGAGTGGTTATCCCTCTGTGTGTGACCCTCTGCACTACTGACAAGGGTTGCATACCGAGAGATAGCCACTCACTCCGGAAGGCAGGCGGCGGCACTGCTATGGAGACTACCCCAGATGACAGTGGCACACACAATCGTACACAACATGGGGATACTCGCTCACGTGACAAATACACAACCCCCATCCTCTCAACAACGAAGTCCTCAATCAGGCCACGTGGTACATAAACGCACCACCAGTATATCTACCTCAACAGAGTCCTCTGTGCCCACCCCCGTGTGTGATGCGACAGTCCTCCAAGACAAGCGTAGAGCGAGAGGGCTACCATGCATGAAAAGCCCTTCGGCCATGTTTAGAAATCGCACACGGTTGAATTTACGTCGAAATGAACGTCTGTGTCCTCCAATGTTCACGCTCCTGAATATACTCTGAAACCTCCTACACAAAAGACGGGTTTAAACCCCCTGTCAACACGCCCTCACGTACATACAAAAACATTGGCGCAAGTGCATACATTGTTGAAACACAATCTCTACACTGATGCCTTAGTTCCTTTGTCACAAGCTTTGCTTTCTGTACCAACACATAATTCTAAAGCTGTTACATTTCCTCCTAAAGATAGACCTTGAACAGGCTCTTGGACAAAAGAGAGATTGAGCAAACTATGGAAAAAGTCTCTTCTTTTGTGTCATTTATGGAAATATTTCCAGTGGGACATTTCCACTGCGTCAACTTCATAATAACTCTGTTGACGCTATCAAAGGCATGAGCCAAATCTACAAAGGCAAGGTACATCTTCATTTTCTTTTTGATGGCCTCCATTTTGAGCAGATTAAGCAGGAAGAGGTTTAGCCCACATCTGACACACCTTACCCCGTTTGACGGGCGTCTGCAGCTTGTTTGTTTTACCCACTTTGTTAAATGGTTTAACAGTTGGGTGGCGAATATCTTCCCTACCACATCCAGGAGTGCTATTCCCCTATAATTTTTTATGTCTGCTCTTGTCCCCTTATTAAATATTTCATAATTCGGGATCCTACGCTCTTTAAGAATGCTCTAGAACAGGCCATCACAAAAATCTGCCCACTCTTCAGGGTTTTGCTTGAGTGTTTGGTTTGTTAAACCGTCTGGGCCCGGGGCCCGAGACGCACTACTTTGCTTGATGTTTTCTAATATTTCATCTCAAGTGATATTGGTATCTCAGGCCTGTTGGTGGTCAGAATGGTGGTTATCTTGCCCTTGTTGGTTAAACAACGATGTATAATCGTCAATCCATTGCTCTTCAGTGACATTGTTACATTAGCTCAATTGTTGTGGCGCCTCCATGTTGTTAATTATAGTCCAGAACTCTCTTGAGGTTGTTCTGTGCCATAATTCTCAGCATTCTTTCCGCGTCTCGCTGTTCCATGATGATTTTATGTAAGTTTAACCAGTTCTTCGCTTTTATTCTCGCTTTATATCTTTACTACGATCTATTTCTGTGCTTTGCATGATGGCTCTAATGTTTTTATTAGCTCTCGCTTTTTGATGACTATGTCCCGATCATAAGCATGTTGCCTTTTGAAGGTCGGCTTTTTTCCCTCCATTGCTTCTTTCTCTCTATAGTTGTAGCAGAGGATAGTATTGCATGTTGTCCTCTCCTTCAGTGTTTTCTTTATCCTTTGGAAATTTTATCATGTTTGCAACTTTATTTCTATCAAGTCTCAATCTGTTTCTTTCCGGTTTTATTTTCACAGTGTGTTTCCATGTGGTGGTGGTGTCCTTTTTTTCTCCTATCCACCTGTTGGTTACTTTAAGGTTGAACATTTTTTCTGGCAGTTTTTCTGATGCATAGAAATTGTCCAACACTGATTTTTTTTTTAGGACCTATTTTCCATGTTGCTTGGGGTGGCATGTCGCGTCTGATGTTTCCGTTTAGTAATGACATCGCTGGGGGGGGCCTCCATCTCCTCTGTCCAAACCATTTCTTACAGCGTTCAAATGCTTCCATTTTAGATCGTTCCTCTGTTTATCTGGATTGGATGTGGCACATTCCATATTTAAGTCTCCGCATAATATAATATTATGATTAGACTTGTTAGTCATGATAGTGTCAATCAGATCACAGATCTTATCAAGGAATACCCACTTGTCTGTCGCTTTGTGTTGCCAGTATACGTTGATGATATACATTTCTGTTTCCTTTCGGCTATTTGATGTTGAGATTAAATGATAGTCAATTGTATATACGGCGAGGGATTGAAACAGTTCAGTATTCTGAAGCCACTATTTGTGCTGACTAAAGCTATTAGACCGAACATCGGTCACTCCTTTCGTTGTTTGATACCTGGGTTCAAAAGAGATTCGAAACCTTCTACACATGGCAGTATTTGGAGACAGATTTCCTGCAAGCATATGATGTCCAATGCCTTTAAGTGCGGTGTGATGTTACGAAGCAGATAGTCATAACCACGTGTGTTCCACAAGCCCATCTGTATTATAATTTCATCTTTGTTAGCTGGGCATTAGCTATCCCACTTTGTATTTAGGGCTCCAGCAAACCAGCTCCACGTGTCACTCTCACTTGAGGTGTCTGCGCTAACCACAACATTTCTTGTTTCTGATTGAGTTATGTTATCGCAAGCAAATGTGATTTCTATTTGTTTTTTAGGCTCTTTCTTCTTCGCCGGGTCTTTGGTTTTCCAGCTCCTCTGCATCTTCCCTGGCGTTTTTTTTAAAAAAAATTTTTGGGGCCGTTTTTGCTTGTTATAAAATAAATACACGTTCAAAGAGCTTTCATCCAAGTGTTTGGGCTGTGAGGTGGTTTTCATTATCTGGTTCTCATGACTAATTTCTTTTATGTCGAATACTAAGGAGTTGAAGTCGGACATGCGGGCTAGAATAATTTCCCAGATTGTTTTGGAATAAATGTGCAATAATACTCGGTCCAACGTATTCCTTAACACATTCGACTGTTTTGATATTGTTAGATGATATCAATCTTAGTTGGGGAATATGGTGAATTAACTCCAGAACATTGTATCTGTTTAAAATTAGCCAATCCGTAGAAGGAAACATTCTTTCAAGCAGCAGGCAGTAATTGAAGTCCGTCTTTTGACTTTTGTTGGCATTCTTCTAGGAGACTTTTGAGTTTGTTTGCCTATCCACCCACCATCTTCTTCGGAATCCATCTTTGGGGGCCCCTTTTCTCTTATCTCTCTGTGGGGAGTTATTACGAGAGGCCTCCAGAACATTTGTGGTAGCAACTCTCTAGTGAAAGCATTTAGTCTCTTGTCTGAGTCATTCGTGGTTGGGGTCTCCTTACTATTTTTGGTCCGGGTGATAAGTATTGTACATGTTCTTCTTGCACTTTTGGCGGGTCTCTCAATGCGTTCCGCAATTAGTGCGGTCACCTGTTCTTCATCGGACTCAGATCCTAAGATTATGCACTATCCGGTTCTTTGCCCTCCTCATCTGTCTATCTCATATATAGATAGGATTGCCAGTTCTTCCATTTTCTCTTCTTTGATGTATACCTGTGACACTGTTTTCTGTTCTTTCGTTTGCCTCATTGAAGAGTAATTTACCATCTTCCTGAGGCAACTTTTTTGGTCTTTGCAGTTTGAATTGTGACATGACATTTAAGGACTTAATATTCCTTAAAAATGTACAGGAATTTTATCAAATCTTTGCCTCTGGGCATATTTTTTGTTTTCCTTTTCTATTTTGCCGGTGTGCAATTGTGACACTTAGATTTTTCGTATGGTATTCTTTTTGTTTTATCAAAGATGGAATAACTCTCCTTGTCCTGCATGGAATTTTGCCTCTCGACTTTGTTCAGCATTTGTGGATCTTTTCTAAGACCTTCCGCATTTGCTGCAGTAGATGGAATGGCTATCAATGTAGTTTAGCCAGACTCTGTATCCTCGGGCGTTGTACTAGAGCCTTCAACTATATCTGCTGTGTGCAGACTGGCTGTTGTTGAGTCAGCATTTCATTCAGTCCTTATTTTCTTTGGGTCTAAGTTTGCAATAGTTTCTCTTGTATCAACCTGTGCTTTCAGGACCACACGCAAAGTGGAGTCTTCACTGCTCTGAGTTACGAATTCACTTGCCCACTTTTGCCTCCTATGTCTTTGAGAGCCGTGGCAGCAATCCTGTTGTTCACTATGGTGGTTAATATTTTAGCTTCATCTCTGGTGCTGGCATCCTTTTCCTCTCTTCTTTCACCTCTCTTCTCTAAGCACCTGGCATCCTGACCTTCTTGGATAAGGTGTTGCCTCTTTAGAATCGTTAATGCTTCCCTTGCTACTTCTGTGAGGAGTCTTTTATCGCCTGCATGATTTTTTAGTTGTTCCTTGAGCAGATTATTTAACTTTGATTTTTTTTATCATAAGCCGATTGCAATTTCATCTCATGCAGCTCTATTTCCAGATTGATCATCTTCGAGTTCATAAGCGCCTTTAAAGTATTTTGATCTTTGTACTTGTCATTAAGCTGTTCGAACAATTTTGTAAAGGGGGCCACTGCGTTGGTCATTGCTTTGTGCATTTATATAGCGCTACGAACCCTCCGGTATCTGAGCGCTGCTTATTTCCCACGATTTGTGGTGCTCATTTATCGACCTCGGAAGGATGAAAGGCTGAGTTTGGCCCTGAAGGGATTCGAACCTGCGTCAGCAGGCTCTGCACAGATGTCAAAGCGAGCGCTCTACTCGCTGTGCTATCGGACCGGCTGATGCAATGTTCGGCCTCAGCTCATTTATCACCTGCTCCACCATCACAAATGTGTCCTGTGAATTCCTGGTAGGCGCCATTGTATTTTGTCTTGTTGGAGGTATAATTCTTCTAACTTTTGGAAATTGTCTTTCAGCAAATGCGGAATCTGAAGATGACTCCTCTGATGTGGAGGTACCCTTATTTACTTGTATTTGTGTCCGAATTTTACTTTGTTGTATATTGGGCTGGCTCTTGACTCTGTCTTGCCATGTCTGGAGTATTTTTTTTTTTTTTTTGCGAACAGTGTACTAGCCCTATAGGACTTGAGTCCATTCATCTACATTTATGGGGAAGCCGCTGGTCATTTTGCTCAAATATACGTGTTGGCTAACAGTGCCGCGTGTACAGCAATCAAGGTTATCTTGTAGAGCATTGTCATTGCGTGGCAGCATTTCTGATTTTCTTAGCCTTTCTGTGGTTGTGTAATTCAGAGCAAAGCTTAGCTTGCATTTATTGCAGTAAGGTCTTTAATTAGCTGCTCAGCAACTGCTATTGAGTTGCGTCTATCTCGGGTGGTCTCTGCATCACATTCCTTGATCTCTGCTCCTTGCTCACTGTCAAACGCCAACTTGGGCGCTTTTATCGGGTGAAAGACGTCATCATGAGTTACGTCCAGCGGGTCCTGCCGGCCCCTTTGGATCTTTATCAAGACTGTTAATTCCAGCTTCCTTTCCACTCAATGGATGACATTGTACGCTAAAGACCGGAGTGTCTTTAGCGATCCTATCCATATTTTTTGCCACCAGTTTCTCCAATTCGAGATTGTGCTCAAGGCAGGGACCTTATTCTGTGGCTCTCCCTCTTTCTGAGCTTTTTCGGACTGGAGCTGTGCTATCCGCAGTTTGACACTCTTTATTGCCAGAAAGATGTTCGTCTTCTGTCTCCTTGTTTGGCACTAAGTTCTTCATTAGTTCCATTATGCGCCATGTAATGACGGAACTCTGCCCTTTCGATTGACAAGGTTGGGGCATCTATTATGGAGGAGTTCGGCCATTTGCGGTCGCGAGCCCCGGTCTGTTCCCCTCCGAGGGGCACTAGAGGTAGTCCAATCGGGATCCAAGGTAGTTGTTTCGTGAAGGATCATCTTTGTTTTATTGACGTCATTCAATCCTCCCACACACATTTTCATTCTGTGAAGTTTTTTAACTTTCGCTTCCTTTCGATGATTTTATCAGTGATGTTGGGCGCGGGGTTGAGCTCTAGGGGCGGGCAACTCAGATTGTGCTATCATTTGCGATATGTCATATTTTTTACAGCATTTCTCACTCATTCCCCCCCGTTTATACATGCTGTTTTAGCACTTACTTGTTGGTAAACCGGATTTCCTTCTTCAGCCGCTGATGCAGAATAGCAGCGGCATAGTTGAGCCCTTGTTTGGGGAGGCATTAAATTGTACTTCACCAGCCGGTTTGAAGTCTGTGTCTGTGGCTGTGACTGGGGAAAAGCATCCATCGCTGTTTTTATGGAAAATGTTCCTCCTTCGTGCACCAAACCCACCACGCACACCTGGAACACTCGTACACACTCATTTTACTTTCCCTGGGCTTACCGGTTGCCTTTGCTTTGCCTTTGATTCGCCTTCGTCTGCTTTGCTGTATTGGCTTGGTGTGCGCAGCCTTGCTGCTATTCCTGTTTCCTCAGTGCGTGCTTCCTGCAGCGTTTCCCTTCCTCGCAGTGAACTGTTGGCACTGCCTTCTTTTCTCTCTGAAGTTGGGTCAGTCTTTCTGCTGTCTGCGGCAACGTGTCTTCCTTCCACTTGGATTCTAGTTGGGTTCCAGACCGGCAAGTAGACCCGCATCTGCAGCCTTCTCCGTTTCTTAGCAAGACTGTGTTCAGTTAGTATTTAAACTTCCCAGCTCGGCTATTTCTCCTCTAACAACTAGACCGTTGCATATGATACTATGTGCCAGTAATCATCCATACTCTGCTGTTCTTCCTCGTGTCAGTGTCCAAGGTCCCACCTTTTTAATGACATTGAGGAGTAACTGTTTGTCATGATCTCTGCTTCCAAAAGGTCAGGGTTTTCCCAACTCCCTTGGAAGCAGATCCATAACCCAGGTTCCGAGTGCCAACCAGTCCCAATTGGGACCTTTTGGACCCAGTCCTGGCGCCAGTGGCACCAGGCTCATAAATATGCCCAGTCCCAGCGCTGGAAGCGCCGGGCTCATAATGCTTGGGTGGACTTACCTGCAGCAGACCATGCTGCTTACTTGCCTGCCAGTTGAGCCTCTGATCCTCTTCTGTTTGGAACTACTTTTCCTGTTGGGTGGGGCAGGAGCCACTCCCTAGATTCAGAACATGGAACTCTTCTGGAAAGCAGGAACTCTTTTCTTACCTAGGCGTGGCTGTGGAAGGAGAAACCTAAGCACTACAGGAGGCTATTTAAACCACACCCGATGGATGAATCTTGCTTTGCGTTATTCTGCATCCTCTGCAGCAGAACGCTCATCGTGTCTTCTGCATCTGATCCTGGGCCTAAGGAAAAAGGCTTACCATCCTGAATCCAGTCTTCAGCAACACCTATAAAGACAAGAAAGAACAGGTTAGCATTACGGTCTTCAGTGACAGCTCTTCACTTACCTGGTCCATCGGCTGTCACCAACGCCTCGCGCTGCATTCCGGCATCTGAAAGACAAAGGCTTACCTACTCTTCGTGCGCTCCGGAGGTCTTCACACTGCATTCCGGCATCTGAAAGACAAAAGCTTACCAACACTTCGCACGCTCCGGAGGCCTTCGGCGCTGCATCCCGCATCTGAAAGACAAAACAAGGTGCGTTTAAAGACATTGGGGAACTTTAATACTCACGTGCCATTACTCCTTTCCACATCTAACCCAGTGGGTATTCCGGCACCCTGCAGCCGCTCCGAACTTGTACCTGCAAAATAAAAAGACAGTTAGAGCGCATCGTGAAGCAGGCAACAAGTGCTTACTTACGTGCTTCCAGGCGCTTCTATTCATCACACGGGCTCCATCTTCAACTCACTTCAGCCCGTCATCCGCCATCGCCGGAACCCTGCAAAACATGAGACATCATTACTAAAGACTTTAAAGACATTAGAATTATTCGAAACTTACCGTTCGTGCAGTAAACGACGGACAGCAGTCCTCTGAAGTCAAGAGGCCTGCTCCCCTTATCCAGTGAAGAAACTGGTTACAGCACCCTGCCCCGAGGCAGATGGAGAGCACAGCGTTCACTTACCTAAGGTGAGAGCGTTAACCTTTGGGGTTCTACAGGAGAAGAGAAAGGGAAGAAGAGAGAGACATTCAATAACCCAGTTCCTTAATCCCATATTTTCTATCTGCAGACATCTTACCCTTCGAGTCAGACATACAGTGCACAGAGGTCCAGCCCAAAGAGCCAGTCGTGTGTTACACATCACCTTTGAAGATACGGTATACGCCCAGTCAAGACCGGCGCCTCTACGGGAATCAGGTGAGCGTTACACTGTTGAACATGATTAGTCATTTTTATTACTCCTGATCTCTTCCTCGTGTCAGTTGCTCATATGTGGTCCCTATTAGGATCTTGGGGAAAAAAGTGGATCTACTAAAATATTGTGGATGGATATGACAATATGGCATTAAAGTCTGGGGAATCGAGGGGACATCCCTGAAAGGATACGGGGTGGGGTATGTGGTTTCCTCCAACTATGTCCCATCATTTCACTGAGGTGTACTTCCTCCCAAGTGGCTCTCCCTCATATATAACTGCCCCCCAGAGTCAGGATCAGGTAGTCTCTGCTGTCCCCTGGCCACATAGGCGGAAGCAACCTCAGGGAAAGTAGTGAGAACATCACTAGATTCTTTATTGTGTGTGTGTGTGTGTATATATATATATATATTTCTGAGGCTTGTGGAATCTGCTTAGATCACATGCTGTGCATAGGCCGACATCTAGTGGAAGCTGCGGAGTATTAGTTTGTTTTTCGAAACTCGAAAATGGGCGTCGACACAGGCGTGCCAGTAATACTATCCCTAGTGTGACGTCCACTGTACCCAAGATCCCTCACGCGTCTGGGATCCTCAGATTGTTTTTTTCCGCCATACTGGTCGGAAGCATCTTGCGGAGTCCCCTGGCCTTAGCCATACTTTTGCTAATTATAGAAGTTTAAAATTATTTATTGACATCCTTCCCCACCCCAACGTCGACCCTCGACGACGGCTGGAGAAGACATCGACCGTCGGCTGCTGCACGACGGATCTGGGCCTCGGAAGGCCGCTGGCCTCGGCCCGGGCCTAGTAGGCCGCTGGCCTCGGCCCTGCAAGTAGGGAGAGTGGGGGGTGGTACATAGTCTTCACTCTTGGTATATAGGTACACCTTATATATTTCCTACACTTACCAGCCCGCTGCCTCAAGGTGCGTATGGAGGGTACCCCTTTCCAATTCTGCCCCAAGTGCAACCGCAAATACCCTTGGGTCGACAGGCACGCCACGTGCAATCTCTGCTTGCCGAGGGACCACCCCGAAGCGTACTGCAGAGCGTGTAGTAGGTTTAAGCCTAAGACACTTAAGGACCGTTCGACAAAGCGTTGGGCCCACCACGCCAGGCAGGCGGCCATGGCAGCGGAGGGCGCCTTCAGCGATGGCAGCGACGCCGTACTTTCGGACGGCGAGGGCATTACGGCGTCGAAAGACTGCCGAGCGCAGGTCCCCGACCTCGGAAGGTTGTCCGGCAGGGCGGCTATGGGGAAGACCCCCGGCGACGCAAGCGCTACACACCCTACACACACTAAGCACACTAAGTCCAACCGAACCTCGACAACGTCGACTTCTCGGAAAGAGGCACAGATAGAACGGTCCGACTCGGTGTCCTCTGGGCGCTCTCGATCGAGATCGCCTCATGACGCAAGGCAATCATCCACTCTTGCCAAGAGTGCCTCGCTCCCTAGATTAACGGAAGTTCGATCGTCGGAAGACGAAGACGACTTCCACCCCCAGGCCGCGCTCCAGGAGACCGGGGCCGCAGTTAACACCAGCGAGGCCCCACGCTCGAAACAAGATACCTCTCCAGACCCTCGACGCCAGGCATCGAAAGTCTCTGGGGCCTCCAAGGGGCAGGGAAAACATTTTTCCACGCACGGGGAGGGGGGGAAACAGCGGAAAGCACAGCCTTCCACTCCTGTAAGACCATCCTTCCACCCTAAGCAGACAGACAAACTTAAATCTACTGGGACATCAACATCCAGCAAGGGTACCCTTGATAAGTCCTCTAAGTTGCCTACTAAAGTCATACCCTGTTCCAAAGAATGGTCCAGTGAAGACATAGACAGGGTCATGTCAAGGATGTCTTCCTTAGCTGATTTTTATGACAAAAACCCAGAACATTTCCTTTCGTATGACCCTCAAGGGGCCACACCCTCAGGCTCCTCTGATCCTATCCCCCTAAGTAAAAAGGCCCGGTTCGAAAGACCTGAACCCTTCGAGGTGCAGCCTTACTCTACTCCATACTCTACTCCACACCCCAGATACCAAGGACAGCCTTTCCCTGAAGGGGACCAGGAGTTTACAATTATGGAGGAACAAACCGGGACTGAATACTATGCGGATGATGAGGACCTGGAGGAGGTAGAAGATGAACAGGAAATTTACAGAGTAGATTCCCCGGTAGAGAGCAAAGCCCCAGTTACCGACTCGCCAGTTGATAACCAGCCCCTCCTTAATGAAGTTCTCGCTCGCGCAGCAGAACATTTTCACATCGACACCCACGGTGTACAGGAGGAAAGGGACTTCGCAGAAGAGTTGGTGGGAGAGAGGAGGCCGGTCGCTCAGACCATCCCTATCCTTAAATCCATCCAACGTAGAATAGATCCATCCCTGGTGAATCCTAACCTCACCAGAGCCGTCAACCCCAGAGTCGAAAAACTTTTTCGGGCAGCCCAGTCTGACCCTCTTTATATAAGAGGACATCTTAAACTAGACTCCCTAGTGGTTACCAACACTCGGAAGAGGGCTGGGACACCCTTATCGTCGTCAGAAGCTCCTCCCGACAAGGAGAGCAAAAGACTGTACGGGTTTGGCAGGAAGGTAGCCTCAACGTCCGCCTACCAAGCAAGGATTGCAAACTCCACCACCCTGTTGGCAAGTTACAACTGCCCTCAATGGGACGAGGTCGCGGCGCTCATAGCCTCTGCTCCTGAACCATTAAAGGGCCAGTTGGCTCGGATCTCGGCAGAAGGGAGAGCCGTGTCTGGTTGCATATTAAAAGCAACTTTCGACGCCGCGGACAACGCAGGAAGATTGATAGCAGAAGGTACTGTTATCAAAAGACATGCGTGGTTACGGCAGTCGGGGTTCAAAACAGAAACCCAGGCTTCATTAATAGACAAGCCAGTGGAACCCGATCTATTGTTTGGGAAAGCGGTCGAAGACGCACTTAAAAATGCCAAGGACGAGTACGAGACTCTCAAATCCCTTGGCCAGCTTACCAACAAACCCCCTAACCAGAGGGGGAACAGTAATTTTCGTCGCCCACGCGGCCAAAATTCACAAAGAGGCAACTATGCCCAAGGACAGGGTACACAATGGAACAACAACCAGCAGTCTACCCAAAGTTACGGCAGGGGTAACAAGAGAGGTCGTGGAAGAGGCAGAGGCAGCCCCAACAAGGGAGGTGGCACGCCTCCACCAAAGCAGTGACGCTCAGTTCAGGGTCCCTTCTCACGCAACCCCAGTAGGGGGACGCATTTCCAACTTCACCCAGGCTTGGGAAGGGATCACCTCAGACAGATGGGTGCTGTCAACAGTGTCCACAGGATATTGTATAGAATTACTGCAGCGTCCCCGGAACCACCCTCCACGACAAAGAATACACTCCTTAGAACATCAGAAGATCCTTCTCGAGGAGATCGCCATTCTGCTAGAAAAGGACGCGATAGAACTCGTCCCAGGACACCAGGTAAACAAGGGTGTCTATTCAACTTACTTCCTTGTGCCAAAGAAAGATTTGACAAAGCGCCCAGTATTGGACTTACGGCCTGCCAACAAGTATGTCAAGCCCCAAAAATTCCGTATGACCACGCTACAAGAGGTAATCCCCCTCCTAAAAAAGGGGGATTACATGGCAACCTTGGATATGAAAGATGCTTATTTTCATATTTCCATGCTCCCAGCGCACAGAAAATACTTGCGCTTCAAAGTGGACAGTCGCCACTACCAATTCAAGGTACTGCCCTTCGGGATAGCTTCAGCACCAAGGGTATTCACCAAGGTACTGGCGGTGGCAGCTGCACACCTACGCAGGGAGGCAATCCCAGTGTACCCTTATCTGGACGACTGGCTCATAACGGGGGAAACCCCAGGAATTTGCAGGTCAAACATTCAGAGGACTATCGACCTCCTCCACGAATTAGGCTTCTCTATCAACGAGAAGAAGTCAAGTCTGGTGCCAAGCACCTCAAAACAGTTCCTAGGAGCAATCCTAGATACTCAAAAAGGGTTGACCTTCCCTTCGGAAGAGAGAATTCGGAATATACTACTGCAAATTCCACATTATCAGTCAGGTAAACAAATAACGGTACGCAAAGCAATGCGGTTACTGGGCATGATGGCGTCATGCATTTACCTGGTCCCCCACGCGCGTCTGCGCATGCGTCCCATGCAGGAATGGTTGGCGAAACAGTGGTCTCAGGCAAGTGGTCAGTGGGACGATCTAGTGGTCGTTTCGCCAACACTCGTACAGAGCTTACACTGGTGGACAAGAGAGAATCTCGCAAGGGGAAAACCCTTTTACGATCCCGAAGTACAGGCAGTGGTGACTACAGATGCATGCCTGACTGGGTGGGGAGCTCACCATCTCCACCACACAGCTCAGGGTCTCTGGTCTCACTCAGTAGCCAAGAACCACATCAACCTGCTAGAGCTTCTGGCAGTATTCCGAGCGCTTCGGGCGTTCGAGCCCCATCTGCTAAACTTGTCGGTGCAGATCCGGACGGACAGCACGACAGCCATGTTCTATCTGAACAAACAAGGAGGGACTCGTTCGCCAAATCTGTCCAAGCTTGCCCAGAAAATCTGGATATGGGCACTCAGACGGAACATCTTCCTGTCATCACAACATGTTCCAGGGGAGCTCAATTCCCTAGCGGATGCCCTAAGCAGAGACTCCCTCCCAGAAGAACACGAATGGGTCCTTCACAGAGATATCGTAGAAGATCTCTTCTCTCAGTGGGGTTTCCCCACTATAGACCTATTCGCCACAAGCGAAAACAAACAATGCCCAGGATTTGCATCCAGGTTCCCCCAGCCAGACTCCCAAGGGAACGCCCTGTGGATGAACTGGTCAGGGATGTTTGCGTACGCTTTTCCACCAACTCCTCTCATCATGAAGGTGGTGTACAAGATGAACAAGGAATCGATGACGCTCATCCTAGTTGCTCCCATGTGGGCGAGACAACCATGGTTTCCACACCTACGCAGGATGGCGGTGTGCGAGCCCATCAAACTCCCAGCCTGGTACAACCTACTGTCCCAGCAACAAGGTCAAACAGTGCACCAGGAACCCAACTCAATGAACCTGGCAGCATGGCTCCTGAGGTCATAGAGTTTGGCCATCTCAATTTACCACAGAGGTGTATGGACATCCTAAAAGAATCCAGGAAACCAAACACAAGGCACTGTTACTTTGACAAGTGGAAGAGATTCGTTATTTGGTGCCAGAATAAACAAATCAACCCAGTTGATTGCACTCCTTCCAACGTTGTAACATACATGCTCCACCTGCTGGACGCAGGTTTGGTTTTTAACTCTCTGAAAGTACACCTGGCAGCCCTCTCGGCTTACACCACATCCCATAACAAAGTATCGTGGTGGAAAGTACCAGTAGTTAAAGCCTTCATGGAAGGAGTAAAGAGACTTCACCCTCCTATTTCGAACCCACCGCCAGGCTGGGACCTCAATGTGGTGCTAGCTAAGCTCATGGGGCCCCCCTTTCGAACCCATGCATAAAAGTAGTCTCAAACACCTGACTTATAAAACGGCCTTCTTAGTAGCCATTACCTCTATAAGAAGGGTCAGTGAAATTCAGGCTCTGTCAGTGCAGGATCCTTTCTTTACTATCCACAAAGACAAACTGGTTTTACGCACACACCCTAGGTTCTCACCTAAATTTATATCTAAATTCCATGTAAACCAGTCCATCGAGCTTCCGGCTTTCTTCCAGAACCCGCAAAGCTCAGCTGAGGTGAAACTACACACCCTTGATGTGCGTAGGGCGGTCCTCTACTATGTAAATAAAACCAGACCGCTAAGGAAAACAGATCAACTGTTTGTCTCCGTAGCTACAGGCAGAGAGGGGGATCGCGTCTCTAAAGGCGCGATCTAGAAGTGGATTATCAACTGTATACAGCTGTGTTACTGTCTTTCTGAAAAAACTCTGCCTTTTACGCCAAGGGCCCATTCTACTAGAGGCATTGGGGCCACTCTGGCTTTCATTGCAAATGTTCCCCTCGACACCATTTGCAAAGCAGCTACTTGGAGCTCTATTCACACTTTTACTCAGCATTACTGCATTGACACTCATTCCAAGACAGATACACAAGTGGGACAAGCGGTTCTAAGACACCTGTTTGCTCATGACCCTTCTCACATCCCACCTCCTTCTTCGGGTACTGCTCCCTAATCTATGCACAGCATGTGATCTAAGCAGATTCCACAAGCCTCAGAAGGGATACATTACTCACCGTAATCGTATTTCTAATGCTTGTATCTGCTTAGATTTACATGCGACCCACCCTTCCTCCCCTCCGAGAGAAGGTGCATGATTGCTTGTAGTCTTACCTTTCTGTCTATCTGCTTGGATTATCTGTACTCACGCTACTCCTCATGCTTCCTCATGCCAGAAAAAATACAATCTGAGGATCCCAGACGCGTGAGGGATCTTGGGTACAGTGGACGTCACACTAGGGATAGTATTACTGGCACGCCTGTGTCGACGCCCATTTTCGAGTTTCGAAAAACAAACTGTAATACTCCGCAGCTTCCACTAGATGTCGGCCTATGCACAGCATGTGAATTTAAGCAGATACAAGCATCAGAAATACGATTACGGTGAGTAATGTATCCTATATATATATATATATATATATATATATATCTGAGGCTTGTGGAATCTGCTTAGATCACATGCTGTGCATGGGCCGACATCTAGTGGAAGCTGCGGAGTATTAGTTTGTTTTTCGAAACTCAAAAATGGGCGTCGACACAGGGCGTGCCAGTAATACTATCCCTAGTGTGACGTCCACTGTACCCAAGATCCCTCGCGCGTCTAGGATCCTCAGATTGTTTTTTTCCGCCATACTGGTCGGAAGCATTTTGCGGAGTCCCCTGGCCTTAGCCATACTTTTTGCTAAAATATTAAATTATTTACATCCTTCCCCGTCCCAACGTCGAACTTCAACACTCGACGCCGGCTGGAGATGAAATCGACCGTCTGCTGCTGCACGACGGATTTGGGCCTCGGAAGGCCTCTGGCCTCGGCCCGGGCCTTGGAAGGCCTCTGGCCTCGGCCCTGCAAGTAGGGAGAGTGGGGGGTTGGACATACTCTACACTCTTGGTATATAGGTACACCTTATACATTTCCTACACTTAACAGCCCGCTGCCTCAAGGTGCGTATGGAGGGTACCCCTTTTCAATTCTGCCCCAAGTGCAATCGCAAATACCCTTGGGTCGACAGGCACGCCACGTGCAATCTCTGCTTGCCGAGGGACCACCCCGAAGCGAACTGCAGAGCGTGTAGTAGGTTTAAACCTAAGACACTTAAGGACCGTTCGACGAAGCGTTGGGCCCACCACGCCAGGCAGGCGGCCATGGCAGCGGAGGGCGCCTTCAGCGATGGCAGCAACGCCGTACTTTTGGACGGCGAGGGCATTACGGCGTCGAAAGACAGCTGAGCGCAGGTCCCCGACCTCGGAAGGTCGTCCGGCAGGGCGGCTATGGGGGAAGACCCCCGGCGACACAAGCGCTTCACACACTAAACACACGAAGTCCAACCAAGACTCGACGACGTCGAGTTCTTTGAAAGAGGCACAAACACAATGGTCCGATTCGGTGTCCTCTGGGCGTTCTCGATCGAGATCGCCGCATGACTCCAGGCAATCATCCACTGTTGCCAAGAGTGCCTCGCTCCCTAGGCTAACAGAAGTTCGATCATCGGAGGACGAAGACGACTTCCACCCACAGGCCGCGCTCCAGGAGTCGGAGCCCGCAGACAAGATCAGCGCGGCCCCACGCTCGAAGGACAGGGACTCTACCCCCGATCCTCGACGCCAGGCGTCGAAAACCTCCGGAGCCACAAAAGGACAGGGAAAACACTTTTCCACTCATGGGGAGGGGGTAAAACACGCCATTCCCCCTAAACAGACAGACAAGACCAGCTCTGCTGATGTGTCTAAAACCAGCAAATCTACTCAAGATAAATCTCCGAGACTTGCTGAGAGAGTCATTCCCAGTTCCAAAAAGTGGTTGAGTGAAGACATAGATAGGGTCATGTCTTCTTTGGCTAACTTTTACAATAAAAATCCAGACCATTTCCTTTCGTATGATCCACAAGGGGCGACGCCCTCAGGCTCTAACGATCCTATCCCCCCCGAGTAAGAAGCCCCGGTTTGAGACACCGATGAGGTCTACAGACCCCTTCGAGGTACTACCATACTCAAGACCATACTCACTGTATCAAGGAGAGGCTTCCTTTGGTGAGGACCAAGAATTTGGCATGGTAGAAGAGCAAACCGGGACGGGCTACTATGGGGATGATGAGGATCAAGAAGAGGAAGAGGAAGACCCTGAAACCTACAGAGTAGATTCCCCGGTAGAAAACGAAGCCCCGGTTACCGACTCCCCTGTCGATAACCAACCCCTCCTAAACGAGGTTCTCGCACGTGCAGCAGAACATTTACATATTGACACCCACGGTGTCCAGGAGGAGAGGGACTTCGCCGAGGAGTTAGTGGGAGAAAGGAGGCCTGTTGCCCAGACCATCCCTATCCTTAAGTCCATTCAGCGAAGAATAGACCCGTCCCTGGTGAACCCGAACCTCACCAGAGCAGTCAATCCCAGGGTTGAAAAACCTTTCAGGGCAGCCCAGTCTGACCCTCTCTATATAAGAGGACATCTGAAGCCAGACTCCCTAGTTGTCACTAACACTCGTAAGAGGGCTGGAACACCCTTGTCATCGTCTGAAGCTCCTCCAGACAAGGAGAGCAAAAAACTATATGGTTTTGGCAGGAAAGTAGCCTCAACGTCCGCCTATCGGGCAAGGATGCAAACTCCACCACCCTGTTGGCCAGCTACAACTGCCATCAGTGGGAAAAAGTCGCGGCACTCATAGCCTCTGCTCCTGAACCATTAAAGGGCCAGTTGGCTCGGATCTCGGCAGAAGGGAGAGCCGTGTCTGGTTGCATATTAAAAGCAACTTTCGACGCCGCGGACAACGCAGGCAGATTGATAGCAGAAGGCACTGTTATCAAGAGACATGCGTGGTTACGGCAGTCTGGTTTTAAGGCAGAAACCCAGGCATCATTGTTGGACAAACCGGTGGAAGCCGATCTGTTGTTTGGTAAGGCGGTCGAGGACGCACTGAAGAATTCCAAGGACGAATACGAGACACTCAATTCCCTTGGCCAGTTAACCAATAAACCCCCTAACCAGAGAGGGAATAGTAATTTTCGTCGCCCACGTGGCCAAAATTCCCAGAGAGGATCTAACTATTCCCAGGGGCAGGGTACACAGTGGAACAACAGCCAACAGTCTACCCAGGGTTACGGCAGGGGTAATAGGAGAGGTCGTGGTAAAGGCAGAGGCAGCCCCAGCAAAGGAGGCGGCACGCCTCCACCAAAGCAGTGACGCTCAGTTCAGGGTCCCTTCTCACGCAACCCCAGTAGGGGGAAGCATTTCCAACTTCACCCAGGCTTGGGAAGGGATCACATCAGACAGATGGGTGCTGTCAACAGTATCCACAGGGTACTGTATAGAACTATTGCAGCGTCCCCGGAACCATCCTCCACGACAGAGAGTACACTCTTTAGAACATCAGAAGTTTCTCCTCGAGGAGATGGCCATTCTGCTAGAAAAGGACATGATAGAACTCGTCCCGGGACACCAGGTAAACAAGGGTATTTATTCAACTTACTTCCTTGTGCCTAAGAAAGATTTGTCAATGCGCCTAGTATTGGACTTACGGCCTGCCAACAAGTATGTCAAGCCCCAAAAGTTTCGTATGACTACGCTACAAGAGGTAATCCCCCCTCCTAAAAAAGGGGGATTACATGGCAACCTTGGATATGAAAGATGCCTATTTTCATATTTCCATGTTCCCAGCGCACAGAAGGTACTTGCGCTTCAAGGTGGACAGTCGGCACTACCAATTCAAGGTACTGCCCTTCGGGATAGCTTTGGCACCAAGGGTATTCACCAAGGTGCTGGCGGTGGCGGCTGCACACCTACGCAGGGAGGCAATCTCGGTGTACCCTTATCTGGACGACTGGCTCATAATGGGGGAAACGCCAGTAATTTGCAGGACAAACATTCAAAGGACTATCAACCTCCTCCACAAATTAGGCTTCTCAATCAATGAGAAAAAGTCAAGCCTGACCTCCAAACAGTTTCTAGGAGCAATCCTAGATACTCAAGAGGGGTTGACATTTCCTTCAGAGGAAAAGAATTCGGAATATACTACTGCAAATTCCGCAATATCAGTCCGGTCACCAAATAACGGTACGCAAAGCAATGCGTTTACTGGGCATGATGGCGTCATGTATTTACCTGGTCCCCCACGTGCGCCTGCGCATGCGTCCCATGCAGGAATGGTTGGCGAAACAGTGGTCTCAGGCAAGTGGTCAGTGGGACGATCTATTGGTCGTTTCGCCAACACAAGTACAAAGCCTTCACTGGTGGACAAGAGAGAATCTTGCACAGGGAAAACCCTTTTACGATCCCAAAGTACAGGCAGTAGTCACTGCCGATGCATGTCTGACGGGGTGGGGAGCTCACCATCTCCACCACACAGCTCAGGGTCTCTGGTCTCCCTCAGTGGCCAAGAACCACATCAACCTGCTAGAGCTTCTGGCAGTATTCAGAGCGCTTCAAGCATTCGAGCCCCACCTACTAAACCTGTCAGTGCAGATCTGGATGGACAGCACAACAGCCATGTTCTACCTGAACAAGCAAGGAGGGACTCGTTCGCCAAATCTGTCCAAGCTTGCCCAGAAAATCTGAATATGGGCACTCAGACGGAACATCTTCCTGTCATCACAACATGTTCCAGGGGAGCTCAATTCCCTAGCGGATGCTCTGAGCAGAGACTCCCTCCCAGAGGAACACGAATGGGTTCTACACAGAGAGGTCGTAGAAAATATCTTCTCTCAGTGGGGTTCCCCCACTATAGACCTATTCGCCACAAGCGAAAACAAACAATGCCCAGGATTTGCATCCAGGTTCCCCCAACCAGACTCCCAAGGGAACGCCCTGTGGATGAACTGGTCAGGGATGTTTGCGTACGCTTTTCCACCAACTCCTCATCAGGAAGGTGGTGAACAAGATGAACAGAGGGTCAATGACGCTCGTCCTAGTTGCTCCCATGTGGGCAAGACAACCGTGGTTCCCACACCTACGCAGGATGGCGGTATGCGAGCCCATCAAACTTCCAGCCTGGTACAACCTACTGTCCCAGCACCAAGGCCAAACAGTGCATCAGCAACCCAACTCAATGAACCTGGCAGCATGGCTCCTGAGGTCATAGAGTTTGGACATCTCAATTTACCACAGAGGTGTATGGACATCCTAAAGGAATCTAGGAAACCAAACACAAGGCACTGTTACTTTGACAAGTGGAAGAGATTCGTTATCTGGTGCCAGAGTAGACAAATCAACCCAGTTGATTGCACTCCTTCCACTATTGTTACATACATGCTCCACCTGCTAGACGCAGGATTGGTTTTTAACTCAATGAAAGTACACCTGGCAGCCCTGTCAGCATACACCACTTCCCATAACAAGGTCTTGTGGTGGAAAGTACCAGTAGTTAAAGCCTTCATGGAAGGAGTAAAGAGACTTCACCCTCCTATTTCAAACCCACCACCCATGGGAGGGGTCCCATGCATAAAAGCAGTCTCAAACACCTGATTTATAAAACGGCCTTCTTAGTAGCTATTACTTCTATAAGAAGGGTCAGTGAAATTCAGGCTCCGTCAGTGCAGGATCCCTTCTTTACTGTCCATAAAGACAAACTGGTTTTACGCACACACCCTAGGTTCTCACCTAAGTTTATATCTAAATTCCATGTAAACCAGTCCATCGAGCTTCCGGCTTTCTTCCAGAACCCGCAAAGCTCAGCAGAGGTGAAACTACACACCCTAGATGTGCGTAGGGCGGTCCTCTACTATGTAAATAAGACCAGACCGCTAAGAAAAACAGATCAACTGTTTGTCTCCGTAGCTACAGGCAGAGAGGGGGATCGCGTCTCTAAAGGTGCCATCTCGAAGTGGATTATTAACTGTACATAGGACGACATCTAGTGGAAGCTGCAGAGTATTACAGTTGTTGTTTTCAAAACTCGAAAAGGGACGTTGAATAGGGCGTGCCAGTAATACTATCCCTATCCCTAGTGTGATGTCCCCTGTACCCATGATCCCTCACGCGTGTAGGTCGCTCAGATTGTTTTTTTCCGCCATACTAGTCGGACGCATGTGTGCGGAGTTCCTTTCGGCGTACAGTCTTATCTATATTTCATTTACTGTTAGATCTCTTCCTATCCTTTATTCACTGAACGTCGAAAAACAACGCCAGTGATGATCGAAGAGACTTCCGTTGAAGACTGCTGCTACAGACCCCAGGCCTTGGAAGGCCACCTCTGCCCAGTCAGTAGCCCCGCTGCCATACCTTGACCTTATGGAGAGTACTCTGTTTAAATTCTGCCCCAAATGTAACAAGAAGTTTCCCTGGGTAGATAAACATACTGTTTGTAATTTGTGTCTCCCTCGGGACCACTTTGAGGCATCTTGTCGGGCCTGCTGACTATTTAAGCCTAAAACCCTAAAGGACCGCTCCACTAAGCGCTGGGCCCACTACGCCAGGCAAATCGAGGCCATGGCGGTAGAGGGAACATTCAGCGATGGCAGCAACGCCGCCTAATCGGACGGCGAGGGCAACAGGGCAGCTTCAGCTACCCAGGCGCAGACCCCCGACCCCATAGGACTGGCTGGCGGCCACGTTGTGGGGACCACATCCGACGGCAAAAGCGCAACACGTACATCCACCACCAAGCACATTAGCCCCAGCCGAGACTCGACACGCATGTCGAGCGATCAGCAACGGTCGGCACCTAGAGAGCGGTCCACCGAATCCTTGTCCTCTGGGCATTCTCGATCGCAGTCGCCTCATGACCAGGCCCACCTCTCCGAGGACGGAAAAGGTGTCGTCCCTCAAACCACCACTGAGACCTGGTCATCTGACGACGATACCATGTCTCGACCCACTACCGAAACTAGACGCTGCGCGTCTAACCCTACACCCGAAAACTGACGCTCCTTGTCAGATCACGCCTCTGAAAGTCGACGTGATGCGTCAGACCAAGCGGAAGGCCCCAAGAAGTCTAGTAAGACCACCTCTAACCATGGGGGAGGGGGTAAACACCTGAAAAAGTCATCCAAAGATACCCACACTTCTAAAGAGAAGCAAAGGGAGGACAAGGCTGCTAAGAAACCAAAAGAACCTCAGTCAGCCCCCAAGACCAAGGTTATACCTCCCACAGATGAGGACATGGCCCTTAACTCTGTCTGTGACTGTACCAAGCTCCAAGGACTGGAGCTCTAAGGACATAGACAGACAGAATAATGAAGAGGATGACATTTTTGGCAGATTTTTATGAAAAGGATCCAAACTAGTTTCCGAGTTATAAAACCACCCCTCCCACCTTGGCTCCTTCTGGTTCTAGGGCCACTCCTTTGTCTTCTCACCCCCCCTCCGAAGAGGGCACGCCCTGATGCTCCCTTTCAGGTCTTAATAATAGACTCCTTTGTAGTAGAGCCTTATGACCCAAGTTCTTAGCATGAAGAACCTGACCCTCAATTCGAGGAGGTACAGGCTGCAGACCCTGATTAGGACGGGGATGATGAGGACCAGGAAGCTGAAGATGAGGCAGAAGCTTACACTTAAGATTCCCCAATTCCTAAAGACCCTCCTGTTAATAATTCTCCAGTCGATAACCAACCTCTCCTTAATGAGGTGTTGGCTAAGGCTGCTGAGCACTTCCAGATAGATGCACAGGAAGTGCAACAGGACAGTTATTTCGCAGAGCAGATCCTGGGAGACCAAAGGGCAGTGACTCAATCCACTCCTTTACTAAAATCAGTCCAGCGCAGAATTCTGCCTTCCTTGCAGACCGTGAACCTCACACGTGCAGTAAATCCATTTGTTGAAAAATTATTTTGCGCTGCTCCCTCTGACCCTTTATATATCAAGGGCCAACTAAAGCCAGATTCCCTGGTTGTTACCACCACTAGAAAGAGAGCGGGAACCCCACTTGCTTCCTCAGAGGCTCCTCCAGATAAGGAAAGCAAAAGAATCTATGGTCTAGGGAGGAAAGGCGCTTCATCTGTGGCTTATCAGGCTAGGATAGCCAATAGTGCCACCCTCTTAGCAAGTTATAATTGCCATAAGTGGGAGGAAGTATCTTTATTGCTTTCCTCCGCACCTGAGCCTTTAACGTCCCAATTAGCGCAAGTAGCAGCTGAGGGGAGGACAGTGTCGGACTGTCTCCTGAAGACCAACTTCGACGCGGCTGATAATGCTGGTAGAATAATCGCTGAAGTTACGATCATTAAGAGGCATGCATTGTTAAGACAGTCAGGATTCAAGCCAGAAACTCAGGCTACCCTGATAGACATGCCGGTCGAAAGTATTGTTCGGCAAAGCTGTCGAAGATGCACTAAAAATGGCGAAGGATGAGTACGACACCTTTAAAATCCCTTGGTCAACTCACTAACAAACCCTTGGGACAGAGGGGAAACAGTAATTGTCACCACTTTCGGGGCCAAAACCAGGGCTCATCGTGGGGAAATTACCAGTCACAATCTTCCCAGGGCAACCCAAGAGGGCAGCGCAGGGGACGTAGGCGGGGAAGAGGCTGTCCCGCTAGAGGTGGTACACCACCTACCAAACAGTGAATTTCCGGTTCAGGTCTCCTCCCATGCTTCCCCAGTAGGGCGGCGCATTACTAACTTCTCCCACGCATGGGAGGGGATCACCTCGGACAGATGGTTGCTGTCCGGAGGCTACTGCATAGAGTTACTACAGCGCCCCCATGACCATCCTCCAGGACAGAGTACACTCGCAGCAACATCAGTAACTCCTCCTCGAGGAGATCGCAACTCTGCTAGCAAAGGATGCCATAGAGGTCATCCCGGCAAATCGGGTAAACAAGGGTATCTATTCAACCTACTTCCTTGTGCCAAAGAAAGATCTCACAGTACGCCCAGTATTAGATTTGCGCCCTGCAAACAAGTATGTCAAGCCATAAAGGTTCTGCATGACTACGCTACAAGAAGTAATCCCCTACTAAAAAAGGGGGATTACATGGCAACACTGGATATGAAAGATTGCTATTTTCATATTTCAAAGTTCCCAGCGCACAGAAGATTATTGCGTTTGAAGATAATGAACCAGCACTACCAATTCAGGGTGCTGCCCTTCGGAATAGCCTCCGCTCTAAGGGTATTCACCAAGGTACTGGCGGTGGTTGCAGCGCACCTGCGCAGGGAGGCAATCCCAGTGTACCCTTACCTGAATGACTGGCTCATTACAGGGGAGTCCCCCCTAATTTGCAGACAAAACATCCAAAGAACCATCATCCTCCTCTTTCAATTGGGCGTCTCCATCAACGAGAAAGTCAAGCATCGTGCCAAGCACCTCCAACCACTTCCTCAGAGCTGTCCTAAATACTCAAGAGGGGTTGGCCTTTCCGTCAGAGGAAAGAATTAGAAATTTGTTGCTGCAAATTCGTCAATATCAAGCCGGTCGCCTAATAAGGGTGCACAAAGCAGTGTGCTTGCTAGGCATGATGGCGACTTACATTTACCTGGTTCCCCACGCGCGCCTGCGCATGCGACCCATGCAGGAGTGGTTGGCGAAATAGTGGCCTCAGGCAAGTGGTCAGTGGGATGATCTGGTGGTCGTTTTGCCAACACTAGTACAGAATCTTCGCTGGTTGACGAGAGAGAATCTAACGAAAGGAAAACCCTTCTACGACCCAGAGGGTTCAGGCTGTCGTCACAACCGATGCCTCCTTAACAGGGTGTGGAGCTCACTACCTTCACCACACAGCTCAGGGTCTCTGATCTCGCAAGGTTGCTCAGAACCACATCAATCTGCTGGAACTTCTAGCAGTATTCAAACACCTCCTATCAAACCAGTCAGTGCAGGTCCTTACAGACAGCACAACTGCAATGTTTTACATAAACAAACAGGGGAGCACTTGTTCACAAAATCTGTCCAGGCTTGCCCAACAAATTTGGAAATGGCCACTCAAACAGAAGATGTACCTATCAGCCCAACATGTTCCAGGGGAACTCAACTCTCTAGCAAACTCTCTGAGCAGAGATCCCCTTCCAGAGGAACACGAACGGAGACTACACGAAGGCGTTGTCGAACACCTCTTCTCTCGGTGGGGTTTCCCCACAATAGACCTATTCGCCACAAGCAAAAACAGTCAATGCACAGAATTTGCATCCAGGTTCCCCCAGCCAGGCTCCAAGGGGAATGCCCTATGGATGAACTGGTCAGGGAAATTTGCTTACCCCCCCCCCAGACTCCTCTCTTGAACAAGGTGGTCAACAAGATCCACAAGGAACAAGTGACGCTCCTCCTAGTTGCTCCTATGTGGGCAAGACAACCTTGGTATCCATGCGCAAACTGGCGATATGCGATCCCATCAAGCTCTCGTGCCTGACCAATCTACTCACTCAGCACGGGGGGATTAACAGTGAACCCTCAACCTCACTCAATGAACTTGGCAGCATGGCTCCTGAAGTCCTAGAGTTCGGACATCTTAACCTACCACAGACGTGTATGGATATCCTAAAGGAAGCATGAAACCCTAATACTAGACCCTGTTATTTTGACAAGTGGAGGTGATTTGTAATTTGGTGCTAGTCCAAACAAATTAACCCCATATAATGTACCTCATCCCACATTCTAAATGATATGCTCCACTTGCTAGACTCAGGGTTAGCATTCAACTCTTTTAAGATCGACCTGGCGGCCTTGTCGGCCTACACCACCTCCCAAAATAAAGTATCATGGTGGAAGGTGCTGGTCATCAAGGCATTCATGGAGGGGGTAAAGAGACTTCACCCTCCGTTTTCAAACCCGCTGCCAGGATGGGATATCCATGTAGTACCCGCAAAGCTCATGGGGGGCCCCCGTTCAAGCCTATGAATAAGTCAAGTCTTAAACACCTGACTTACAAGACTGCCTTCTTTGTGGCTATTACTTCCATAAGAACGGTTGGTGAATTGCGAGCATTGTCCGTGCAGGACCCTTTCTTTGTCATACACAAAGACAAACTGGTTTTACGTACACATCCTAGGTTCTCTCCCAAGTTAATTTCCAAATTCCAAGTGGACCTATCCATTGAGCTACTGGCTTTCTTCCAGAACCAAACTAGCTCAGCGGAGGTAAAACTCCACACACTAGATGTAAGGAAGGCGTTCCTTTACTACGTAAACAAGACCAGGCCGCTTAGGAAAACAGACCAACTGTTTGTCTCCATAGCACCAGGCAGAGAAGGAGACTGCATTTCCAAAAATGCCATTTCCAGATGGATAGTCAGATGCATACAACTGTGCTATTCATTATCAAAAAAGACACTGCCTTTCACGCCAAGAGCTCACTCCACAAGGAGCACAGGAGCTACTCTGGCTTTTATCGAAAATGTCCCCTTAGACAGCATTTGCAAAGCAGCTACTTGGAGCGCAGTACACACTTTCACTCAGCACTACTGCATTGACACTCATTCCAAAGCAGATACACAGGTGGGACAAGTAGTTTTAAACCATCTATTTGCCGCTGAACCTTCTTGCGACCCACCACCTTCTCCATACGCTGCTCGCTAATCTATGCATAGCATATGATCTAAGCAGATTCCACAAGCCTCAGAACGGATACATTACTCACTGTAATCGTATTTCTAATGCTTGTATCTGCTTAGATTCACATGCGCCCACCCTTCCTCCCCTAAGAGAAGGTGAATAGATGTTATGAGCTTCTCTGATATTTATCTGCTTGGATACACCTGTATTCAAGCTACACTTCATGCACCTCATGCCAGAAACAAAACAATCTGAGGGACCTCGATGCGTGGACCATGGGTACAGTGGACGTCACACTAGGGATAGCATTACTGGCACGCCCGGTCGACATCACTTTTCGAGTTTCAAAAACAACCACTGTAATACTCTGCAGCTTGTACTAGATGTCCGCCTATGCATAGCATGTGAATCTAATCAGATACAAGCATCAGAAATACGATTACGGTGAGTAATGTATCATCTATATTTTACCAGTACTTGTTTACTGTTACATAGTCTTTTGTAGCAAAAAAGATGGTCCAGCAATGATTTACTGAGCACAAAAATGTATTGCAGCGCAGTGCGTGTTCCTGTCAAAGAATTCTCATTCTCATTGTCAACATCAAACTTTACCTAGTCAAATTAGACATTACCCCTTTTAGTGCTAATGGCATTACCATCCAAGTCCTTAGCATTTCTGAATGAAATGCTTATATTATAACGTTTTAAGTCCTTCCCACATTCATTAATGATCTCGTCCAGCATTTCTAAGGGACTTCGTTGTTTTTAATCCCTCTATCTTTGCTCGTCAGCACCTGTCGTTTTACTTTGTTGATACAATGCCTGACTTATTGAGCTTTTGTGTATTATTGTGATCTTTTGAAAATGGAGTCGCAAAGATGGCGAAGTCTACGCTTACTTGATATTTCTCTTGACAACTCACATCTTTTCTGAGAGCATTTCAAGCACACAAAGAAGAAAATTGGTATGGAATATTTTTTATATTTGTAAATGCAATGTATTTCATTCGATATTTGTACCAATTTATTTAACAATATTGTAATTTGTGTATAACCTATTGTATAAAACTTTTTGAATTCTTCTTTCACCTTGGCCTGTGTTTTAGTGAGAGCTTGCAAGTCTGCCATTTTTCATGAAATATTTAAAATATTACAATTCAAAGCCACATAAAAGGAAAGCATGGAGCTTGAAGAAAGGGTGCCAACAAGGTAACAAGTTTGAAACTCTTATCGAACCCTGTTAAGATGAATTTTCAGAACTTTCCCCCTGGGCAGGTTCTGTCAGGCCAACCTGCTCTATGACCACGGTTATTGACACTTAGTCTATCCAAAATCAATTTTAGTGATATTACCTGAGCAGTTAGGCAGACTTCGGGAGCTATGGGGCTGGTGTTAAAGTACAAATAACCAGATATAGAAATAGTCAATAATTGCGAGTCCAAACAGAAGTATGAAAATATATTAATTTGTTAGGCCAAAAAACATTAAGCAGGTAAAACTCAAGGAAAGCATATATATCACACAACAATTATGTTCACAGTTGGTTAGCCCAAGGTGATATTTCGTACACTTGACATTAACACATTAAAAGTAGTTCACTTAAGTTAACCAATGAAACAGTAGCAAGTAAAGTGAAAAAGACAACGCATTAAAACATAAACCATACGTCCATGCTCAGAAGTGTAAGGCAGGCACCTAATTTCAGCAGTACTTCTCTATCAAGTAAGTAGGCCCAGTGCCTTAACATAGTCAAATTGACACGTTTGCTAGGAAGTCTCAAAAGTTTGGTAAAGCCAGCACGTTGGTAAAATAATGTATTTTTAAAGCACTTCTGGATTTAGAAGGTAAGTAAACATCACACCACAGAAGGGGAAACTATGGGGGGGAAGCATCCTTGGCTGGACCTCCACTGATCACAGGCAGGCAAGCGTTTTAGGGATTGTGTTTTGCACCCATACAATACCTATGGCAGAAAGTGGGCACAGAAATAGGTAAGTACACTTGCACATCTTACTCTGATTTTCTGATGTGCTACCGTTGTGGTACTCGGTCACTGAGAGCATTTACTTCTGCCATGGTCCTGTCACTGGAGGATAGGGGTCGGAGGGGGGGGGTCGCGGGTGCAGTGTCTGATGATGGTGTCAGGATTAGTTTCCGGCTGTGCAGCTGCTTCGATCTCCGGTTATGGGACAGGTCTGACAGACTCACAGCTGGACTGGCCAGACCACTCGGGACACCAGCCACATTAGGTCCCATGATGCAAAGAGACCTCCAGAACACAACAGAAGCAGGTCCACCAGTGAAAAAACTCCAGTTGGGAGTCAGCAGGTGGGAATAATGGCAGCAGTTAAGATTTGACTCCAGGAGAGACGCCACAAGTCGGCAACCAGCAGAGTGCCTAGCTTCAGCTTGGGAAGGCGACTAGTGCAGTAGAGGCATTGGCAGAAGAAGGGCAGCTCACAAGCTGGATTTGGGACACTTCACACATCATTTGATGGCAGACCTCTTGTACAGGCGTTGGGACAAGTTGGTTCCACTGTCTGAGGGCCAAAGCACCAACAAGGGGGCTTCTGTGATCACAGCAGGGATTCACCGGGATATGGCCGTGACAATGCTGATTGTCCTTAGCAAAAGTCTCTCGGTTTTCAGCGTGGCCTCTTCTTCTTCGGGTCTTGGTTCCAGTGTACAATCTTGAGGATCAGCTGCATGGTGCCCCTCTTCAAGTCTAGCTGGACGTTTCCCCACATACCAATGATAGGAACCTGCACTGTTTGACGACCGACTAGAACCCCACGTCTGCCCAACAACAGACATGCTCTGCCATTGATGTTGATTGGGACAAGACGATTCCAACCCATCATTACTGCCATATCAGATACATAAATCTCTGTGTCTGATAATCCAAGCTGGATCACACAAGTGTATACCTTTTTATATGGCTTTTCTGGACCTGCAAGTGCAGAAATAAGGTCAAAAAACAAGATGGCTTAAGCACTGGGCATATCCTGTATGGCATGGCCATTTTGAATATATGGTACTCGAAATGGCATTATGCTATAAAAAATAAAGGTGCCTGGGAGTGCACTGAGAAAATAAGTAAAATGTGAATCACTGCCTCCAGCCTTCCCTAGGCACACCCGAAAGGCCAAAAAGATGTTACAGGAATCAAAGCAAAAAGGGGTACCCCTGCAGCACTTTGTGTGCTACATTAAAAACACAGAAATCACGAAATAGGACGCAGTTACCTTACATTGGTAATCTTAGGGGCTTGTATCCTCAAATTAAATGAATTGGGCAAGGTATGTCATGCAAACAGGTTTTACTTGCCTCCAAAGTCGGACTGCAGCTCAAGACTTGACGAAAGAGCTTAGGGTTCCATTGATGTTAATGGAGGGAAAGTTGCTAAAGGGTAAATCTTTAACACCACTGATTTATATGCGAATTTGAGCTCTCCACTGGGATCTACGTGATTATTTCGTAGCCAAAAATGTTGAATGCTAAAATTACGAATTTGAAAATGTACGGCACAGAATAATAACGTACATCACTGCCACCCTATATCCCCCCACTCTTCACTCCCCCTACCCCTTAATCTTACCTGCGGCTGCACACTTACCTGCTGTCCCTCTCTGCGGTGCTTTCCCTGCGACGTGAGTACTTCCCCTTTGAGGGGCGGAACTTCCGCCGCAGAGTGCATTTTCCTCTTGTTTTTAAACTTTATTTGTTGCCTGCTTTCCTTTTTATGGAAGTGGGGGACAACCCCACACCCTCCAAATTCCATTAATGTCAAACAAGGGGAGTAGGGGGACACCCCTGCAACACCTGTTCCCCTTATTCGACATTTTCGGAAAGCCGTATTTTTTTTCAATGCCCGTATTCGCCCTTTTTGTGCATTCAGGTTTTTTTTCTCTGTATTTTGGGGGTAATACCCTCCACTGTCTCATGCTTCAGGTTTGTTGGGACTTTCTAGATCCTCATGTAAAAAAGGCTATGCCCAAGGTAAACAATATTCTAGCTCCTTTAATGCTATAGTTAATATATTATAGATCCTTCATTCCATTACTGGAAGTATGCCCCTGCTGGGGAAATGTATAATATTCATGTTAGAGGTGCAAATTTGGGATCTGGGAGTAGAGCAAGCTTTTTGAGAGTGAAGCGAGTTCCAAAATGACGACAGGCAGAATTCCCACAGACAATAAGAAATTTAAATGATCCCCATATTTATAGTTGACTAAAAAGTTACACATTTGATTTCTTTCTGATTAGGTTGAGTTTAACTTTAAACTGGTAGTCAGATTAGGAAAGCTAGTTTCCCAGTCAAGCAGCAGTTTAGCTTGCTTGTGATGGTTCCCACAGGTGTCGCAGATAGCCTTAGTAACTCGGAAACCAGGAAAATTCAAGTGTTTTCTTTTTTAATGTTTGATTTTTTTTAAAAATCCTCTTAAGGTGATCATGTGGAGATGATAATGTGGAGATTGAACAATCAGCTGATCATTATGTTGTACAATTTAGTAATAGGCCGATTTTGCAACGTGACGCACCAGCCTGGTTAAAGGAGCTAGAGGGTCTCGCTAAGGGCCGTTCCTCTCTGTTCTTACATATATACTGATTATTTCTCCCTAGTGTCTAAGGTCTTAATTCTATGAGGGCGAGGGTCGAAAGGCAAACGCCTTATTGATGGAAGTTCCCTCAGGGACTTCCTAGACTGGCCGAACACTATCAATAATGCTAGTTCTAAAGGAATAATGGTTTGTGCCTTTCAGACACTGCCCGATTCGGTCTTCTTGCTTTCACGCCCACGCACTCTTCCTTTTTACTCTCTTTCTCCCACTACTATTCTTCTTCCAACTCCACTCACCACCCTCTTTCTATGACCTACATCTTTCTTCTCTGCCCCTCCGATGTCTCCCATTCCTTCAAAGCCTTGCCCTCACTTTTTGATGTTACACTACTCTACCCCCTGGCCCCACTGCTACTCCCACCTCCATACTACTACTCGTCCCAATACTACTACTGTCCACCTCTACATACTACTAATTTCTCTTCACCTCTCCCTACCCCCCGCTTCACACCTTGCTCTACAAACCCTTTCTCACCGCCTACTCATGAATATGGTACAAAATAAAGGTCTTGGAGCCGGTCTACCAAGAAGAAACACTGACAAATAACCTGTTTTTTGGGAAGGTACCCACTTGGGAAGGTCTACAACCATGTTTTGGCTCACTGTACCTTTCATAGAGGAGAAATATCCATTTACATATCAGTCTGGTCCCACCCACTTGGACAGTCCAGTGCCAGAGAGCAAGGGGGGGTCCACGTTTGGATTACCCTGGGTAACTGAAGGTGAAGTTTCAAGTTCCTAAAAACTAGACCTTCATGAGTGGAAGAAATTACATAGAGCAGGGTCTTTGACCCATGTTCGTTCTCAGTACAGGTGCTCCCACAGTCTTGTTTAACAGGAATATGGTGCTCTGCTCGCCATTTAAGAGATATAGTGCCCATGTCACATTCCTGCTGCACTCGCGTAACAATTCTTGCCCCCTCACTTCTCTCATACACCCTTTTCTACTATGCTTACCCTCTCCAAATGCACACTTCCTCTCACCCCATGTACTATCCTTACTACCCTACTCCTATCTCCCACTCTCGAATATGCTCCCCTTCACAAACACTTTCTTTCACTGCTTCACTCTCACATACTGGTACCACTTTCCCTCACAAATACCTTAGCTTGCATGTTGACTGAGTGATCTGCCTCAACACCCCACTACACCGTTCTTCCTCTGCCTGGTCTGCCTTGTGTGCTCTCATCTGAAGAACCCACTCTGCCTTTCCTTCTGTCACCTGTTTATACTGCGGTCTTGCTGGTTCTGTCTCCCTCTTCCGTTGGCTGCAGTGCTCACCGGACTCTGTAAACAAATCTGTGCCTGTCTTTTTACCAGGTGCTGGATTACACAGGTGAGAGGCTTTAAAAAGCACCTCTAAATCCACCCCCGTGCCCCACCTCTCCTGCTTTCCAGCATGGATTTGGTAACCATATCTAATGTTTGAACGTTTATTTTTCTGCTGCCACTGTGAGTTATTTGCTTTTCTGAAGAGCTAGATGATGTCTGGTTGGAGTGTCTATTCACAGTCCATATTAATTTGTGTTTCAAAGGGATTGGTTCCTCCGACGTATTCCACATCTATAACGGGTAATCACCACAGCTGTGCTGCTTCTGAACATTTTTGGCGTCTGCGTCCTGTGGCGATGACGTCGATACGGTGCCCTCGAGCCGATGTCACCGGATGTTAGAAGTAGGACGCACGACGCCCGTAGCCTCAGTTCCGTTTTTTCCGTGAACGTGTTCGCTTCGGAGATCTCGGGTGCCTCGGTTCTTCTGAGTATTTCTATCGGTTCTTTGAACCCGTTTGTTTGTTTGTGAAGATTTCCTGATGTCTTCGTCTTCTACTCTGTGGCCGGGTTTCAAGAAGTGTCAGGACTGCGGTTCCAAGATGTTACTGACGGACCCGCGTTACGCCTGCCTCTGGTGCCTCGGTGAGGACCACGCCACGGATGATTGTGACGAGTGCCAGTCGTTAACATCGAAGGCCTTGAGGGAGCGGAAGAAGCTTTCTGTTGGTAGGGTGTCCAAGCCCCGAAAGTCGAAATCCATTGGGCTTTCGACCGACGATTCGAGGGGCGACTCTCCGCATCGTTGGTGTAAGTCCAGGGGGGGAGGTCTCGGTCCCGGAGTGGGTCCCGCCATCCCCCTGCCTCTTCGAGGCACTCGCGGAAGCGCCATCACCGGTCGCCTTTCCCCATCCATCTCCGAGGACTCCGCCCATTGGCGGGTTGCTTGTCCCAACAAGCATTCCTCTCCTGCGGAATGGGATTTATTTCGTAAGGAGATGATGGTGATTTTTCAGTCGCAGGGCTCCGTTCCGTCCGCGCCGCCGAAAGACGCCGACAGGGAACTGTTAGAGCCACCATTCGCACGCCTTCAGCCTCGAGCAGTCGGCACGATCACCGGGAACCTTGGAGGTCCTGGTCGGACAAGGTGGATAGCTCTAGCCATGCCCGCTCCAGGTCCCAGTCCTCAATGCCATCGAGACCGTCAGAGCCTGTGAGGTCTTCGAAGAAGACGTCAACGACTTCGGCGCCGAGACCGTCGAAGGACTCTCTCAAGGCTCTGCCTCCGAGGAAGCCATTGGCACCGAGGCTGTAGAAGGACACTCTCGAGGCCTGTGTCGAAGCCAACCGCGCCACGCTCGACACTGATTCCGTCAACGCCTTTCGGGGAGGCTTTATCGGAGGTTCCCCCGGAGACCGGTGGAAACCCTGAGGAAGGCTCTGGCCAAGTCAAAAAATGTGGTTGTGCCCTCATCCAGGGATTTGTTCCAGCCTCTTGATTATATTTCTGAGGTGGATGAAGGGTGTGAGGAAGGTTTGGTTCCTGATGAGGTTCCTGACGACCTCTTATCTGCTCATAGCCAGTTGGAAGACCTGTGTCAGGTGGTCTGGACACCTACGGAGTTTGAGTTCGGTAGGCCTGAGCCTGGCACGCACACTGAGTCTTCTTACCGGCGGCTCATGTCGAGGGTGATGGAGTACTTGGGGTGGTCTGCGCCACCAGTGGATTTTCTGCAGGATGACCTGACGGATATCTTGGACCAAGGTCCACCAACTGACCCGGTTCTGCCATTCCATATGGCCTTGCAAAGAAGGGTGGCAGCGGCTTGGACTGCTCCGGAGAGTCTCCCGGCAGTGAGCAAGTCTTTGCCAAAGAAATAACATCCAACCGGTAGCGACCTGCTACTTAACCACGCACCCCACTCCAGAGAGTTTGGTGATGCATGCGGCTGCGGCCCCAGCAAAGCAGGCGTCGTACCCTACCATCCATCCTGATAGGGACGACAAGCGTTTTGATGGCTGGGCGAAGAAAGTGTTTTCTTCAGGGGATATGGCTTTACAGGCAGCCAACTCCATGTGTGCTTTAGCACGTTTCACTCGCACTCTGTGGAATTGTCTCTTTGATGACTGAACATATTCCTGAATGGGAGGTACGGGATGGCTTTCTTGCTCTTGTTCAGGATGGCAAGGATGCCATGTGTGAATCCATTCAGTTGGACATGGCAGATTGTGTCAGCCGGTCCATGGCGGCGAGCACCGTAATGCGCAGATTTGCGTGGTTGCCTAAGTCGGGGTTTGCTCCTGATGTGCAAGCCCGGCTTCTCAACATGCCCTTTGATGGCGAACATATTTTTGGCAGCAAGGCTGACGAGAGCCTTGAGAGGTTGCAGACCTCCAAAGCTGCAGCAAAGTCGTTGAGCCCTGCAGTTCGCCAACCTCCGCCTTTTCGTCCTAGGGGACAGCAATGGAGGGGAGGTTCCTTTCGATACTACTCTTCCTTCGGTAGATCGAGAGGAGCTGCAAGTCAAAGGGGCCACCATAGGAGTGCCAGAGGTGGAAAACAAGGTACTCGAGCTGCCAAGGCTGCCTGGGCAGTTGCCTCTTTACCCTCAGGCAATGCCGCAACCGCTTCAGCTCAGTCATGAAGCCATGTCCCATGGTTCGCCTGTTGGGGGAAGGCTGGCGCAGCATCTTGCCATTACTTCAGATGTGTGGGTTCTGGAGATCATAGCCCACGGCTAGTGTCTTCCTTTCCGGCAGAGGCCTCACAAAAATCCACCAGGAAATCTCTCTTTGAAGAGTCCGGATCCGCTCCTTGCGCAGGAAATCAAATCCCTGCTGGAGAAAGGCGCCATTGAACTAGTGCCTGTAGCAGAGATGAACAAGGGATGTATTCCCCTTATTTTTTGATCCCGAAGAAAGACTGGTGGGGATTGAGACCCATCATGGACTTGCGCGGTTTGAACAAGCTCCTCCGGAAGGACAAGTTCAAGATGGTTACTCTCTCTCAAGTCCTCCAGGCCCTTCAACTTCAGGACTGGTTGGTGTGTTGGTGTCTCTCGACCTCAAAGACGCTTATTTTCATGTGCCGATTCATCCAAGCACAAGAAGTATCTGAGGTTCGCGGTTGGCGACTTGCATTTTCAGTTTCGGGTCCTGACGTTCGGATTGACCTCGGCCCGAGGGTCTTCACCAAGCTCATGGTGGTGCTGGCAGCATATCTCAGGAAAGGGGGGATTCACGTCTACCCCTACCTGGACAATTGGTTGATCAGGGCACGCTCTCCCGAGCAAGTCCTGGATCATCTGTCAGTCACCTGCCACTCCCTTCACAAGCTGGGCTTCTCCCTCAACTTCAAGAAGTCCCACTTGACACCTACCCAGCGGCTTCAGTACATCGGAGCAGTGCTCTACACATCTCTGGGGCAGTGTTCACCTTCCCAGGTGAGGGCTCATCACATTCTGCAGATGGTGTGCACATTTCAACATGCCCAGAATGACACTGGCATTCGAGTTCTTGAGGTTGCTCGGCCTCATGGCATCCTGCATTCTTCAGGTGCCAGAGGCCAGGTTGCGGATGAGATCTCTGCAATGGGCTCTCAAGATCCAGTGGTCACAGTCCTCCGGCAGGATGTCGGACCCTGTTCAGGTGCTGCCCTTGGTCGCCCAGGATCTTCTGTGGTGGGCCGTCGAAGGCAATCTCTTTAAAGGGGCTCCATTTTGGCTACGCTGGCCGGAGCTGACGATTGTGTCGGGCGCGTCCCTCACGGGATGGGGAGCTCATGCCAACGAGTTGAGTCAGCGGTCGTTGGTCTCAGTCGGTGTCCAGACTCCATATCAATCTGTTGGAGCTGAGGGTCATCGGGCTAGCCGTGAAGGCTTTTCTGCCTTCTTTGCGAGGGAAGAATGTCCTGAATCCTGACGGACAACACAGTGGCCATGCACTACCTCAACAAAAGTGGGGGGCAGGGTCTCTCCCTTTGTGCAGAGAGGCGATGCAGCTCTGGTTTTGGGCCATCCAGCAGGAAATTTCGATCTCAGCCGTTCATCTGGCCGGAGACGAAAACGAGGCGGCGGACGCTCTGAGCAGGCAGAGTATGGTCTCTCACGAGTGGGAGCTGGCTCAGGAGATTCTGGTGCAGGGTTAAGAATGTGGATCCTTTTTTCATGTGCCATTCCTGTGGTTCTGTCTTTTCTCCAGCATGGGGTCTGGCATGGATTCACATGCTCATGGATATTCCCCGTCGTCAGGCCGGGAATCCTCGGTATAGAAAAAATCAGTATCAGTTTTGTTTCTGATCTGTCTTTCTTAGTAGTAACCAATCACTGGTCTCTCAGTCATACTGCCCCCAGCCAATGACTGCCCTCTCCCTAAGCCCCGCCTCTGGCAGCCCTCCTC
Organism: Ambystoma mexicanum; assembly: GCF_040938575.1. NCBI lineage: Eukaryota > Metazoa > Chordata > Amphibia > Caudata > Ambystomatidae > Ambystoma > Ambystoma mexicanum. The sequence continues at coordinate 896,443,023 of NC_090939.1, forward strand.
AGATTTTTACCGCACGTTCAAGTGTTGGGAGTCCTCGTGCTGTAGCTCTCGAGCTTTTGCTGCATTTTCGCGCTTTTTTCAGGAGATTTTTCTCATTTTTCGGTTAAATAGAGCCTCAAGCTCCACCGTTTCTACGTCCGATCAACAGGGATCCGTTTCGGAGTTTTCTACGCCCCTCAAGGGTGAAGATTTCGTCGAGTTACGCTTTTGGAGGATTCCAGAAGTTCCGAGGCCTACCCCGGACATGGCCCACGAGAAAGGAAGCTCGACGCCCGGGAAGCTGTTCAGGACCTGCCCTGGATGCCAGCTTCAGAATGTTTTCAAGGAGGACGAGCATTCGTTATGCCTCTGTCTCCATGAGGACAAGACGCACACGGAGAAGGACTGTGCGTTTTGTGGGAACATGTCGGAGCGGACCATGAAGGATCGCCACCTCCGTCTCGCCAACTGGCTGGAAGGGTAGAGCCTGTTGGGCGAGAAGAAGAAAAAGAAGTCAGAGCGGTCTTCTAAGTCCTGTGAGGGTGCCCTGGCGACAGGGGCCCAACAAAAGGCTAAGCACCGCGAGTCCGGGAGCACCGAACGTTCGGGCTCCTTGGCTGCCAGGCAGGGCGCATCCTCCCCGGCGCCATCAACCGCGAGCCAATGCTCTGGCTCGGGTAAGAGGAAGTCCGAGAACCCGGCGAAGCTTCTGGAGAGGCCCTGGTCGATCTCCAAGATTCTGGCAGAGGGGGAGCGAGGCTCAGACCCCCCCCCCCAAGGTGAAGGCCCCAGACATACAGAAGGTGACAATGGTCTTAATTCACCCTGCTAAGACCTCGATTGAGGATGTCGCCGCGGCCCTGGCTCAGCCTGTGGAGGCTACATCTGTGGAGGCGACCTCAGGACCCAGCGTCTCCCTGCCACCGCGGAGGGAGTCGTCTTTCAGGCCCATTGAGAAGTCCCCCACGAAGTCCTTGTTGGAAAAGGTGGGGGAGGGGCTGGTGGCCATCGTGGATACGGACACGACCTCTGAAGAAGAGCTCATCGAAGTCGTGGAAGACGCCCAGCCCATCGGGAGGGATCCCGACGAGGGCGACGACGAGAGCGACGGTGTCGCCGACGAGACTCCTCAAGAGCCCTCGCGCCCGTCGTTTCCGGCACCGCAGGACACTTCGGTGGCCATTTTGTCAGCGATTCAGTCCTTATGCTCGGAGATGAGGACAAGGTTGCCCCTCCCCCCGACGGAGGTACCTGAGCCAGACCCGACGAGGGAACCGGAGCCAGGACCTTCGGAAAGTCCACCGCATAAGAGGAGGAGGACGCATCCTACGCCACCTCTCCCACCTCTGCGGCCTGCTCTGCCTTCCCCCCGGTCTACTACCCACGGAGATAATACAGGCACGGACACGGATATGACAGTTACAGATGACGACAGAGGCGACGACGGGACGTGTCCCCCGTCGCCCCCTGCTCGGGTGTCCCCGCCCGACGAGATTGGATCCTTTCATGCGATGATTTCCAGGGCATCCGAGCTCTTCCAGCTCTGCCCAGAAGAGAAGAAGGAAGGGTTCCTTTAGCAATGGCGTGAGGCTAAAAGGAAGACGGTCCTCGCCGTACCGCTTCTTGATGACATCTGGGATGAGGGGCTCGCCCTCCTGAAGAACCCTGCCACGGCGCCGGCAAAGAGGGACCGGTACGAGAAGTAGTACCGGGTCCCCCACGCTGCCCCCTTGTGCCTTTGGGTGCAACCTACCCCGGATTTGGTCGTCTCGGCGGCGGCAAAAAAGAAATCTGGGGGGGGCATCGGCCTTGACATCAACTTCCCTGCCGGACGGCGAGGGCAGGAAGCTGGACACGATGGGACGATGGATCATCTCATCCGCAGCGACGACTATCAAGGCGGCCAACGCCTTGGCTATCGTAGCCTGCTATGACAGGGAGTTGTGGTTCAAAATCGCCCCTCTGTTGGACTTCCTTCCGGACGCCAAAAGGGCTGAGGCCCTTGAAATCCTACAGGAGGGTGAGGTTGCTTCGGACCACGCCATCACGGTGGCAACGGACATCGCCAACACCGGTTTCCGTCAGTTGGGCAACAGTATTTGCTTGAGACGACGAGGATGGCTCAAGGCCACGGATTTCCGCCAGGACGTACAAACCAAGGTTTTAGACATGCCCTTCGACGGGAACAACCTGTTTGGGAAGGAGGTTGATGAGTCCCTTCAGGCCATCAAGACAGACACAGAGACTGCCCGGGCACTGGGAGTGCTCCAGCAACAACGGCCGTCCTTTCGGAGCTCCGGAGGCAGACAAGGTGCCTCCAAGGGATCCGGCAGTGCTCCTCCACGTACCGCCAAGCGGAAAGATCTTCGTCCCAGGAAGCCTACAGGGGACGCGGCAAGTCGTCGTCGACAGGGAGGTCAAGGAGGCAAGGCGGCCTCCAAACAAGATTGAACCGACTGTGGGGTCGGGCCCCCGCCGAAGCACCCCAGTGGGAGGCTGGCTGGCGAGGTTCATCAGCGTGTGGGAGTCCATCTCCACCGACCGTTGGGTGCTGGACGCCCTGGCCCAGGGGCACGCCCTCGAGTTTCAGAAGAAGTGCCCTCGCGTTCCACCCGTGGCCAGGATGGAAAATCTCGTCCCTCAACTACTGTTGGAAGTAAGGGCGATGCTCAAGAAGGGTGCCATCAAGCTCGTCCCAAAGAGGCTTCGGGGCTCCGTAGTTTGCTCAAGGTACTTCCTCGTAAAAAAGAAGACAGGAGGATGGCGCCCCATCCTGGACCTGCGACGACTGAACAAGTACATCAAGGCACGGAAGTTCCGTATGGTCACCCTCCAGCACGTGCTGGGACAGCTGGAGGAGGGCGATTTCCTGTCGTCGTTGGACTTGGAGGATGCGTACTTCCACATCCCCATTCTAAAAAGACACCGAAAGTTCCTCAGGTTCGTGGTCCAAGGGCGGCACTACCAGTTCAAGGCCCTCCCGTTCGGATTGAAGTCGGCACCCAGGGTGTTCACCAAGTGCCTCGTACCGGTGGTGGCGCGGCTGCGCCTACAGGGGATCCACGTCTACCCCTACCTGGACGACTGGCTCATCCGGGCAAGGACAAGGGAGCTAGCCGTGGAGCACACTGCGAAGACCGTCCAGCTGCTCACGGACCTGGGATTCTCCATCAACTTTCCAAAATCCCACCTCGTTCCGTCGCAAGTCGCCCTGTTTCTGGGAGCCAAGCTCGACACAGTGGCGCGGCTGGCCTCGCCTTCGAAGGAAAGGACCAGGACCATTCTGGGCAAGGTGCAGCGTCTGCTGGCCACGGACATGGCCAGGGTAAGATCTATCAAATCCCTCCTCGGGATGATGTCCTCCTGCATTTATCTGGTGCGCCTTTGCAGACTTCGGATGCGCCCTTACAAGAGTTCCTCGATGCCCGCTGGGTCCAGTCGACGGGCAGCTTCGAGGACAGGATCCCTCTCAACGAGACGTTCCGTCAGGCGATCCGGTGGTGGGATACCTGCTCCCATCTGTCGGCGGGCACGGACTTTCAGACCCCAGCTCACCACGTGACGGTGACGACGGACGCCTCCCTGGAAGGTTTGGGAGCGCACTCCGGAGATCTTCACGCGAGAGGCCTTTGGCTCCCGGAGGAGAAGTCACTCCATATCAACATCTTGGAGCTCTGCGCAGTGTTCTGGGCCCTCAGGTTCTTTCTTCCGTCCCTCAAGGGCAAGGTGGTGAGGATCTTCACTGACAACACCACCACGATATTCTACATCCGGAAGCAGGGCGGATCCAGGTCCCCGGCCCTATCCAAGGAAGCCCAAGATCTGTGGCATTGGGCCGTCGCCCAAGGGATGTTTCTGGTGCCTCTTCATCTGGCAGGAATAAAAAACACGATCGCCGACTCACTCAGCAGGGAGCTGCGCTCGTGCCACAAGTGGGAACTATGCCAGGATCAAGTGGATCGACTCTTCGACGATGGGGCGAACCCCAAATCGATCTCTTCGCGACGGCGACTAATTCCAAGTGCTGGAGGTTCGCCAGCAGGTTCCCCCAGCTGAGGAGCATGGGCGATGCTTTCTCGCTCCCCTGGGACGGCCTATTTCTATATGCGTTCCCTCCGCTGCCGTTGCTGCTCCGGCTAATCAACCAGCTCAAGAGGTCCCGGTGCAGGATGATCCTCATCGCACTGGCGTGGCCGAGACAGATCTGGTTCCCGGACCTTCTGGACTTGTCAACGGCCATACCAGTGAAGCTGCCGACCGACGCAGACCTTCTCTCCAGAGAAGGAGGCGCCATTCTTCACCACAACCAGGAGTCGCTGAACTTGCAGGCCTGGCTCCTGCAGCACTTGAGTTTGGAGGGTACGACATCCCAGCCGACTGCAGAGAGGTTCTTGCAAAGGCCAGGGCGTCCTCAACTCTCAAGTGCTACGGACATGAATGGAAGAGGTTCTCTGTCTGGTGCCGTGCACAGAAGATTAACCCTCTGCGGATTACGGCCCCTCAAGTACTGCCGTACCTACTGTCGCTGGCCAAAGCTGGACTGGCTCACGCCTCCATCAAAATACATCTGGCTGCAATCTCCCGATATACCAGGACTACGGGACGGGCGTCCTTGTGGTCTCATCGCCTGGTGAAAGAATTCATGAAGGGACCATTCCGATCATTCCCGCCGGTGAAGGCTCCTGCCCCGGCGTGGGAGCTTAATGTGGTGTTGACCAGGCTCATGGGGGGCCCCATTCGAGCCTATGCATTCGGCACCTTTGAAGTTCCTGTCATGGAAGACAGCTTTCCTTGTGGCCATCACCTCCGCACGACGAGTGGGAGAGATCCAGGCCCTATCTTGCAAGCCTCCATACTTGACTTTTCATGACACGAGGATGGTGCTGAGGACACACCCCTCCTTTTATGCCCAAGGTGCCGTCGGACTTCCACCTCAACGAGCCCTTGGTGTTGCCAGTTTTCTTCCCGTCACCGGCCGAGAGGACCTTGCACTCGCTGGATGTAGCTAGAGCGCTGAAGTTCTACGTGGACCGCACAAAAAGTTTTCGGAAGACGTCGCAGCTGTTTGTGAACTTTGGGACTGTGTATCAAGGGAAGGCTCTCTCGAAGGCTTCCGTTTCCAGATGGCTCTCCGGCTGCATAATGCACTGTCACCGGTTGGCAAACCGACCGCTGCCCGGCCGTCCGAGAGCCCATTCGACCAGAGCGATTGCTGCTACCACGGCGTTCCTGTCTGGGGTGCCCCTGCTGGACATCTGCAGGGTTGCAACGTGGAGGTCGACCACACCTTTACAAGATATTCTACTGCATCGATCGGGACTCCAGGGAGGAGTCCAGGGTCGGCCAAGCAGTGCTGCGCAACCTGTCCGCCTGAGGTGAGCCTGGTGAGGAGGTAAGATGCTTAATGTTGAGTTGATGTGATGCTTAATGTTGAGCCTTTGCCACCTCCCGTGGTTGTGCATGTGTGTACTGCTATGTATTCTTTATTCATGAGCATGTGAATCCATGCCAGACCCCATGCTGGAGAAGGAACAAGTTACTTACCTGTAACTGTTGTTCTCCAGCATGGGTCTGGCATGGATTCACATGCGAACCCTCCCGCCTACCCCTCTGCGGCTCTTCACTTGGTCATACTGCCACTTCACGTGCTTCCAAATCTGAAGATGGCTGCCAGAGGCGGTGCTTAGGTAGAGGGCAGTCATTGGCTGTGGTCAGTATGACGCAGAGACCAGTGATTGGTTATTACTACGAAAGACAGATCAGAAACGAAACTGATACTGGTTTTTTCTTTACCGAGGATTCCCAGCCTGACGACGGGGAATATTCATGAGCATGTGAATCCATGCCAGACCCATGCTGGAGAACAACAGTTACAGGTAAGTAACTTGTTCCTTCCATAAACAAACGTTATTTGCTTCAGAGCCAATTTCAGCCCCTTTTTTCCCCAATGCTTTTTTATAGTTCCTTCTTATACTTCAATAAGTGTCTTATTTGCCTATGTTTGGTGCTTTCTTTGTTCTGATCTTTCCCCCGTTGGGGTTGGCTTGGTTTACTCGCCTGCCAAGCACTACCCATTTACTCCCTCTGAATGAACAAGTAGGAGGATGAGGCAGTTTGGAAAACCCCTCTCTTTTAATTCCCCCTTCCTCGAATGTCCATGACATCCGCTAAATATGTGTGTAGCCCCAGCCACTCGGTTTGCCAAAAATCCCCTTTGCTCCCATAACCAATGTCTCCCGATAAATACCTTTCACAGGGTTTTCTTAGATGCTGTGTGCTGTACTCTATTTTGGGAGCTGTAATGTAGGGCGGCACTTTCCAGCTTCAGTAACGCGATCTGTCAGTCCTGCTTGATGCACGTTTTCTGTGTATTTCCACCAACGTTCTGCCCTGCAGTTACATTGTTTGCGCTTCCTTGCTCTGGCTTGACTTGGCCTGATTCGGCTAGTCGCCTGTTGCACCGCTGGGCGACAGCCTTTTCACCTCGACATCTCTGTTCCCCACTTTCCTTCTCTGTTGATCTTGAGCACTTTAGCTCAGCACAGGATTTCTCACTACGTTCGCCTTGCTCAATGATTTTTCCCTTTTCCACAACTGCTTCTGCTCTCTCTTTTCAGTCACTGCCATTCTCTGCATACCTCTCAACTCATACGCTTTTGGCAGCTGTCACCCGCCTATAAAGCATCTCTCTCATCTGCCAAGCTCTCTACCCTTCCATGTATATGAATGGTCTTTCACCCGCCAAAGGCAAAATTGGGTGTTTTCACCCACCGTGGGGTACAAAACGTTGAGGGCTATGTCTGTCGGCTTTCAACAAAGCTTTTAGTCCATTATTTCTTTTTATGGGATATTGGTTCCTGACCATTATGTTTTGGCTAGATCGTTCTTTGTGGCTCTTTGTACTCATTCTATACTCTGTCTCTGGCCTCCTGTTCTCAGTATCATGTTCAAAAGAAACTATTTTCGTTTCACAGAGATATATGAAATTGTGAGATTGTTGGGCCATGGGGTTAGTGAAGGTTATGGATTCTTCTTGGTAGTTTGCCACCTTAGATCTTTGTGAAGTATTTGTCAGTCGGAAAGGGGACGATATCTACGGACTCGTCACATACACACACACACTGTCCCATTATCCTCCACCATGTATATGCTCTTTTGCTAGAGATGTTCAGCTATAGATAGTACTTTGTTTCAATTCCTTGTCCTAGAAATGTTATCGCCCATCTACTGGAGAGAAAAGTATTTGGGTTGGGGGGTGCCCTTCTCCCACAACCACCAACAGTCTAATAGATTGGGAACTCTGTGACAAAATTACTACTGCTCTGCATGAGTACACGGTTGAGTAGTAGCTAAACCACACACTCGGCCACTAGTACTAAAGCAGCAGTGGTCCCAATCGTAAAGGTGCAGAAGGCATAGCTAAAATGGTATACCTCCTTCACCTCTTTTGGTAGTGCTGCCAGAGGGCAGGGTATATCTTCATGATGGGTGTGAGCTGATAACAGTAGCTATCAAATCAACGCAAGTGAAATTTTTGGAAAATAAAAGAATTCCCAATCAAGTATCTAACCGAGTATAGAGTTTTAATCAAACAATAACATGCTATCATCTAACTAAAAAAATACTAGCCGAAAAGCTGAACATTCATACTGTTGTAAAATGTCACTGGGAGATGAGCAGGGGTGCTCAGGCACTTGTTTGACGCAGAAACAATATTCAAGAATATCTGTGAAGACAAATGTATTCAAAGGGGGTTTAGTCACTACGGTACTAAAAGTGCACCGGGGAAGGGATGATTGATCGCAAGTAGGCCTGCTGTAAGGGATTCAATCTAGGTGGTTGTAACAAGTGCCGTTGGTCTTATGACATCACACCCAGAGAACATGGCCCACTGGAAATTGAGGGGATAGGAAAAGGAAGAGAGCCCTAACGGAAACCAAAATAGTAGGACCATTCTCTCAAACCATACCTGCTACCTGGTTTCTCTAGCTGCACCCCTGTCCCATGCCTGCTAATTTCAAAGGGACTCCACTGGTCAGTACCATGGTGTGAGGGATGCTTTGTCAGTACCCACCTTTGAAGCACAGTACCCAAGAGACCTCCTGGGGAAGTCTCTGTGCACCGGGGGAAGGTGTTACCCTTTGTGACACATAATCAAAGTGCCAGCATTCTGGCTATTGTTCCACATAGCTGTAGTGGAGACAGTCAGACCAGATACTATTTCTCATCATTCTTGGCATAACTCACCTTGCTTGCAGAGTGGACACTGTTCAATATTATATTGCTGTGGCTTTATAATTGTGTTATTATAGCAGTCACAGTGATACAGCCACCAGACTGTCTAGATTACGCTATTATTTGAATTGAGCTCCGAGGTGCAGACTGGTAAAATGCTGCCTCTACTTGCAGGAACCTGGTGGCCCAGCAGCTGTCAGAGATTTACAAGTGACCTTTGAGCCTGTTCTGTGCCACTGCAGAGCTGTTGATGTAGAGGTCAGGAGAGACTGAGTGCAGCAAGCCACATTTGCTCTCTATAATTTTGGCATGGAGCATGGACACAATCACCCACATCATTTCAACATTAAAAATAAAAAAAACAAAGGATTTCACACCCTGGCAGATGGCATAGTGTCGTACAGATGCACCGATCATAGGACATCTCTGCAGTCATTTGATAAACACAGTACATGCTCCTATTTTGAGCAGAATGCAGTGGTAGCTTAATTAATGTATGAAATGATATTGCATTTATAACGCGCCTGTACACAAGTGTTTCTAGTGCCATTAGTTTCTCTGTTGCTAGAAGCTGCCATGCATTCTGCCACCATATGTGAATATGTGTGGATCACTCTTCTGCCACTGAGCCCTTATCAGAAGTTTGCCTGCCATTGACTAAGTAGAGACAATCTTCCCAGTGGGTGAATGTAATGAAGGGGGCAAAAATGTATATTGCTTGTTGCTAGCTGCAGGTGCACTATTATTAACATTGAGATCATTCGACAGACCCACTCGTAAAAGGTTTCAGTTTTGGACATTCCCACTATACATGCAGGAGAGTAATGGTGCCCCTATGTTCTTTACAACATATTCCCGATGCCTGAGGTTTTGTGTACCATCTATGTAATGACTCCTTCAATTGGTCACAGGTCTAGGAGTTTTTGAACAGGACAATTTGCAATCACACAACTGGTTACGAAGGACTTTGCCAACATCAGCATGCAATTTGTCCATATAGCCCCACAAGGATCGCTCCAAGGAGGACCAGATAATCTTATCACTGTTAAAGATTAGATACTTAGGAGAGATGTTGGTGGCCATCAGCTTTTCAAAAGGTAGAAGTTTCCTGGTTTGGACACTGTCTTATTGGGGGCATGTAGGACCTGATGGCGGAGCAGGTGATAAGTCTGTCATGCTCCCAGAACTTGGTTATCTTTGCAATCTCCAAAAACTTTACTAGTCCCTCCTACTACCCCCAAACATGAGATACACCACCCCCTGTGTTCTCTCCAACATGGAAAGTAATTTTTAGAAACAGACTGAGAGTAGTCAGAGTTTCCGTGTATGGGGGTGAAGGAGGAGTTAAAGGAGGATAACCCCAGGAGAAGCAGTAGATTGTACAAACCTCAAGCACACGCCAAGTCTCAGGGTGGAGCCACAGGGAGGGTGGACACAATATCTTGGGAAGTGTGACAAATCTAGCGAGCTCCTCGCTACTTTCTCAGGGGAAACTCCCCTCATGTGTGCCAGGAAAGGCAGAAGCTACCTGACTCTAACCCTGGGGGTGGCTATCTGTGGGAGGACCACATGGGGGGAGGACCTCCCTCTGGGAGGGGGAAGTGAGTATGCTGGGTCAGAACAGGTCTTTATCTGCACTCCTTGGAAATACCCATTTCATTCCCCACCCCTCATTCTTGTGTGGGATATTGTGGTGTGGATAAAGAATATCCACTATTTAATGACCGCTGACCATATATACATCCTCCCCCTTAATAACACTGAGACAAGGAAGAGGGATTGAGTGATGAAATCATTATGAGCGGCAAGCCAACGCCGCATTCTAGTCATTGGAAGATGTTAACAGGTGCTGCGACATTCAAATATGGATCACCTGAACAAGATGAGCGAATCTGCCCCCCCCCGAAGCTGGTTGGGACATGTGAGCAAAGCGAGCTGCAGACCGGAGCAAAGAAGCTGGCCAGGATGATGTCCAAGTATGTTAGACAGAGGACTGTTTGCACGCTGCCATCCTGTGCAGCAGGAGCTGCTGAGCGAAGGAGAAGGCCAGACAGGAACCGAGAAGCTGACGAGACTTGCTTCCATGCAGCAGACAGACAGTGGAGGAAACAGTGAGACGCGAGGGACGCCGAAACTACCAAAGAAGACGGTTAAGCCTATTGAAGGAGATTGGGATACCGGGGCACTCCAGGGCAGATGATGCACGCCGTTAGTAAAGAGCAAAAATCCACACAATGGAGGTGGCACATTTAACACAGTTGGAAAAGGGTCGGTGGCCCGACATATGAAAGATATAATTACCTGGATACTGAAGGAAATGCTAAGGAAGTTTGTGAACCTTGGATTTGCACTTCAATATTGAGAGGGCTCAAAAAGCCCTGGCAGGTGAGTAAACCAGGCACTCAGCGAATCTGGGACTCGCATGCAAGTGACAAGACAAAAAGCCCTGGTGGGAGGGTAAACGGGCATACAGCAAGTCTGGCGCCCACACCCAAATAACGAATTAAAACCCTAGCAGGAGAGTAAACCATGGATAGGAGAAACGGTGCAGAGACCCCAGGAAGTGCTGAGAAAGCGGAGGAAGAAACCCCCTCTTTTTGAATTGTGGACCAAAAGGGAAGAACCATAACCCTTTCTGAAAATGGCATCAGGGGTCCAGAGAAAGAACTGTAAAGTGTTGTGTGAACGGAAAAAACTCAAGGGTAGAGCCATCCCCTTTGGGATTGTGGAATATATGAGAAGTGACACTTTGAATAACCAGAAAGACTCAATGGGAATGGAATGCCCTTCTCTACTGAAACTGTATTCATTTTTCTTTTTTGCACCCTAGAGACTTTATATTTGGAACTTTGGAAGGAATCTGCAGGTGTTCAGCCAATAGACATTCCCCATTTCACGTTATATTGAGTTTAGTGTGTGATGGTCATCTTAGGATTTTGGGCACAGGACCGATAACTCTTTTTGCTTTAGACATCCTTACACAGACGTTTCTTGGTTGTGTTCAGGCAGGGAATCCCCTCTTGGAGTAGGGGATAGGTAGGATTTCCCCAACCCTCCTTTTTCTTTTGATAATAAGTGTTTGATAAACACAGAAAATGCTGCTGTGTCTGAATCGTACCCTTGATCCCTCGCAGACCCTTCAACAAACCAATAACCCATTGTATCTTTGGCAGGCGAGTGAACCAAATCAATACAATGCAACTGTGCGAGTCTGGAACCCGCACCACAAACCGCGAGTGTCTGGGGACTCTAATAATTGATGATTGTCTGAGTCCCAGAAATAAATAAGCGGCAATTACATATTTGAAGCAATGGTCAAGACCCCTAAGACTGAAGACCGAGGAATCCTATGCTGGTAGTCTAGCTCGCCGCTCCGGTGGAAGAACAATTCCTCTTAAGTCATTCATAGACTAAAAAGAAGCTAGGCGAAAGGAGTACATCCACAAGTTTGGAACTTTACCTTTTTGAATATTATTTGTGTAACACTTTTTACGGCCAGCAAGACTGGAAACTTTTCTGTTTGAAAACAAAGAACACATTTTCCTTTGAGAGGAGACCAACCCTGTGCACTTGAATTAGTTTGTCGTGATTTTGGGACACGACTGTGACAGACTTTTATAGTTTCCGACAACCTGAGCATATCATTTGTTTCCTTTGAGGTATGGCAATCCCTCTTAGCCTTAAGGATTTAGAGGCATTTTCCAACCCACTTATTAATAAAAATCTATAACTAAGATCATGCCACCATTGGGCCCAAGTCTTACTTTTCCAACCTTGCAGTTCTCATTGATTATTCCAGCAGACGCACAGATTTTACTTCTGCCGTTTTTATCATTATAAGGCCACACATTAGACTCTCCAATGTACTCTACTACTTCAACGCCTTGTATTCAGGAGCCAACAAGGCGATCACTGACAAACTCCAAAGACTGAAAAATAATGCCTTAAGAGCAGCATTGAAGAGCCCACCTAGAGAGCACATATCTAAATACCGGACAGAGACCCATTGGCTAAAAATAAAGGATAGAATTTTCCTTAAAACTATCTTTCACGTCCAAATGCCTAAACAATCTAGCACCTCCTTATCTCGCGGAAAAAATTACTAGAAGATCTACAACCCGACCAACGAGATCCACTAACACATTTATGCCAGAAATCCTAAGATTTAAACTGACCACGGCTGGTGGAAACAGCTTCCCTGTCAAAGCTGTGCAATCATGGAACACTCTCCCAATTGACCTCAGACGCCCACTACCGTATGGTAGGTTCAGGAGTAACACTCTCAAATGGCTTTGCACTAACAACCAGTAGCAACCGTCATCCCACCCTACGTCCACCCTATCCTCCTGACACGACCCTGACTTCCACTGCACTTAACATTGCCACAGTAACCTACATACTGAACCTCTTATCCATAGCTGTGGGCACCCTCCTAACACAAGCAATGTTAAGCCTGATCCACACTATGCCTATGTTCAGATATTCTAACTAACTATGTTCTTTTCTCCCATTGGCAATTGTTGTACTGTACTTGGTCAGTATTCTACTCTGTACCAACTTGCACTGTAACTAAGTTTCGAGACTTCTTGTACTGCTGCGCCCAGCTGCCCAAGGGCTTGGTGCTCATTATCAAATAAATAAACTCTGTGATGAATCCGATGGTGTCATCACTTATTTCCCGGCGACGACCTCTCACCATGTGGCCAGGGGATGGCAGTCGCTACCTGATCCTGACCCTGGGGGTGGCTATTTGAGGGAGGATCAGATGAGGAGGGAGACCATCTCTGGGAGAGTATCATGGTTCCATCGGGTGAGACATGGCATCCCCATTTTTTCTCTTGAAAATAACCCTCCCATATCTAATACTCTCATGGCCTATTGTTATATGCCCACTCCTTCTCCCATGAAGAATAGGGAAATCACTCTCTCCAGTTCCACCTACCATTCATGCAAGAATCATTCACCATTCAAGACCACCGAAAATGTCTAAGTCTTCCGAACCAAATCCAAAACCTGGACTTCATGTACCAGAATGACCAAAGTACTGGGATGATGATGATGATGATTACAAAGAGGAATAATCGAGCAATGCAGAATAAGGAAAGCCCCAAGCACATGATCATTCTAGTGTTAAATCAAACACACCTGTGCCCAGGAAGTTTAAAAGGCAAGTGAAGCAGAACATCAATGGCTGCTGCTTGCGGGATAGAAAAGCGTCTCTCTGTGAGGGTGAGGAATACCGAAAGGCGAGTACTGATGGAGGGGAGCCAGGCGGCTCACCAGCTAAAAAGGCTGCAGAGTGAGCAACACACGCTGCAGGAACGCCAGGAGCCGGTGAGGGCTCTTCAGCGTTCACAGGTGATCAAGAGCAGTGCTTTCCATACTGGTGCCCGTAGCAAAGCAGACACTGAAAGTGGAAGCCGCCAGACCAGAAGAAACCAGGCTGAGCTGGTCACAAGAGAGAAGCAGATGAAAGCGCTATTCCGGTTGACCGCGGGAGCATACAGCAATGCCAACAAATGCCAGTGAGTCTTCCCAGAGGCCATTGAGACCACGTGGCACGTCGGCGGGTATGCTGGATGAGAGAGAGAGAGAACACGAGAGAGAGAGAACACGAGAGAGAGAACACGAGAGAGAGAGAGAGAGAGCGAGAGAGAGAACACGAGAGAGATGGAGAGAGAGAGAGAGAGAGAGAGAGAGAGAGAGAGAGAGAACACAAGAGGGAGAGAACACGAGAGGGAGAGAGAGAGAACACGAGAGAGAGAGAACACGAGAGAGAGAGAACACGAGAGAGAGAGAGAACACGAGAGAGAGAGAGAACACGAGAGAGAGAGAGAACACGAGAGAGAGAGAGAGAGAGAACACGAGAGAGAGAGAGAGAGAGAGCGAGAGAACAGAAGAGAGAGAGAGAGAGAGAGAGAACACGAGAGAGAGAGAGAGAACACGAGAGATAGAGAGAGAACACGAGAGATAGAGAGAGAACACAGAGAGAGAACACGAGAGAGAGAGAGAGAACACGAGAGAGAGAGAGAGAACACGAGAGAGAGAGAGAGCGAGAGAACAGAAGAGAGAGAGAGAGAGAGAGAGAACACGAGAGAGAGAGAGAGAACACGAGAGATAGAGAGAGAACACAGAGAGAGAACACAAGAGAGAGAACACAAGGGAGAGGGAGAGAGAACACGAGAGGGAGAGAGAACACGAGAGAAAGAGAACACGAGAGCGAGCGAGAGAGTGAGAGAGAACACGAGAACACGAGAGAGAGAACACGAGAGAGATAGAGAGAGAGAACACGAGAGAGAGAGAGAATACGAGAGGGAGAGAGAGAGAAAACAGGAGAGGGAGAGAGAGAACACGAGAGAGAACACAAGAGCGAGCGAGAGAGAGCGAACACGAGAGAGAGAACACGGGAGAGATAGAGAGAGAGAGAGAGAGGGAACACAAGAGAGAGAGAGAAGACCAGAGAGCGAGAACACAGAGAGAGAGAGAGAACACAGAGAGAGAGAATACGAGAGAGAACACGAGAGAGAGAGAGAATACGAGAGAGAGAGAGAATACGAGAGAGAGAACACGAGAGAGAGAGAGAGAACACGAGAGAGAGAGAACACGAGAGAGAGAGAGAACACGAAAGAGAGAGAACACAAGAGAGAACACAAGAGACAGAACACAAGAGAGAGAAAGAGAGAGAGAACACGAGAGCGAGAGAGAACACGAGAGAGAGAGAACACAAGAGAGAACACGAGAGAGAGAGAACACAAGAGAGAACACGAGAGAGAGAACACAAGAGAGAACACGAGAGAGAGAGAGAACACGAGAGAGAGAGAACGAGAGAGAGAGAGAGAGAACACGAGAGAGAGAGAGAGAGAACACGAGAGAGAACACGAGAGAGAACACGAGAGAGAACACGAGAGAGAGAGAGAGAGAGAACGAACGAGAGAGAGAACACGAGAGAGAACACGAGAGAGAGAGAGAGAGGGAGAGAGAACACGAGAGGGAGAGAGAACACGAGAGGGAGAGAGAACACGAGAGGGAGAGAGAACACAAGAGGGAGAGAGAGAGAACGCAAGAGGGAGAGAGAGAGAGAACACGAGACGGAGAGAGAGAGAGAACACGAGAGGGAGAGAGAGAGAACACGAGAGGGAGAGAGAGAGAACACGAGAGGGAGAGAGAGAGAACACGAGAGGGAGAGAGAGAGAACACGAAAGGGAGAGAGAACACGAGAGAGAGAACACGAGAGAGAGAGAGAGAGAGAACACGAGAACACGAGAGAGAGCGAGAGAACACGAGAGAGAGCGAGAACACGAGAGAGAGCGAGAGAACACGAGAGAGAGCGAGAGAACACGAGAGAGAGAGCGAGAGAACACGAGAGAGAGAGCGAGAGAACACGAGAGAGAGAGCGAGAGAGAGAGCGAGAGAACACGAGAGAGAGAGCGAGAGAACACGAGAGAGAGAGAGAGAGAGAACACGAAAGAGGGAGAGAGAGTGAACACGAGAGGGAGAGAGAACACGAGAGGGAGAGAGAACACGAGAGGGAGAGTACACGAGAGGGAGAGTACACGAGAGGGAGAGTACACGAGAGGGAGAGAGAGAGAGAGAACACGAGAGGGAGAGAGAGAGAACACGAGAGGGAGAGAGAACACGAGAGAGAGAGAACACAAGAGCGAGAGAGAGAGAATACGAGAACACAAGAGAGAGAACACGAGAGGGAGAGAGAGAACACACGAGAGGGGGAGAGAGAGAGAGAACACGAGAGAGATAGAGAGAGAGAACACGAGAGGGAGAGAGAACACGAGAGGGAGGGAGAGAGAGAGAGAACATGAGAGGGAGAGAGAGAGAGAACACGAGAGGGAGAGAGAGAGAACACAAGAGCGAGAGAGAGAGAGAACACGAGAGGGAGAGAGAGAGAACACGAGAGGGAGAGAGAGAACACGAGAGAGAGAACACGAGAGGGGGAGAGAGAGAGAGAGAGAGAACACGAGAGAGATGGAGAGAGAGAACACGAGAGAGAGAGAGAGAACACGAGAGAGAGAGAGAGAGAGAGAGAGAGAGAACATGAGAGGGAGAGAGAGAACACGAGAGGGAGAGAGGGAACACGAGAGGGAGAGAGAGAGAACACGAGAGAGAGAACATGAGGGAGAACACAGAGAGAGACAGAGAACACGAGAGAGAACACACGAGAGGGAGAACACAGAGAGAGAGAGAGAACACGAGAGAGAGAGAACACGAGAGAGAACACGAGAGAGAACACGAGAGAGAGAGAGAGAGAACGAACATGAGAGAAAGAGAACACGAGAGAGAGAGAACACGAGAGGGAGAGGGAGAACACGAGAGAGAGAACACGAGAGGGAGGGAGAGAGAGAGAACACAAGAACACGAGAGGGAGAGGGAGAGAGAACACGAGAGAGAGAGAACACGAGAGAGAGAGAACACGAGAGAGAGAACACAAGAGAGAGAACACAAGAGAGAGAGAGAGAACACGAGAGAGAGAGCGAGAACACGAGAGCGAGAACACAAAGAGAGAGAGAGAACACGAGAGAGAACAGGAGAGAGAGAAAGAGAGAGAACACACGAGAGAGAAAGAGAGAACGCAAGAGAGAACACGAGAGGGAGAGAGAGAGAGAACACGAGAGAGAGAGAGAGAACACGAGAGAGAGAGAGAGAACACGAGAGAGAGAGAGAGAGAGAGAGAGAACACAAGAGGGTGAGAGAGAGAACATGAGAGGGGGTGAGAGGGAACACGAGAGAGAGAACACGAGAGAGAGAGAGAACACGAGGGGGTGAGAGAGAGAGAGAGAGAGAGAGAACACGAGAGGGGGAGAGAGAGAGAGAGAGAGAGAGAGAGAGAGAGAGAGAACACGAGAGGGGGAGAGAGAGAGAGAGAACACGAGAGCGGGAGAGAGGGAACACGAGAGAGAGAGAGAGAACACGAGAGATAGAGAACACGAGAGGGTGAGAGAGAGAACACGAGAGGGTGAGAGAGAGAACACGAGAGGGTGAGAGAGAGAACACGAGAGAGCGAGAGAGAACATGAGATAGAACACGAGAGAGAGAACACGGGAGAGAGAGAGAGAACACGAGAGGGGGTGAGAGGGAACACGAGAGAGAGAACACGAGATAGAGAACACGAGAGAGAGAGAACACGAGAGGGTGAGAGAGAGAGAGAGAGAACACGAGAGGGGGAGAGAGAGAGAGAACACGAGAGCGGGAGAGAGAACACGAGAGAGAGGGAACACGAGAGAGAGAGAGAACACGAGAGAGAACACGAGAGTGTGAGAGATAGAGAACACGAGAGAGAGAGAGAGAACACGAGAGGGTGAGAGAGAGAGAGAACACGAGAGGGTGAGAGAGAGAACACGAGAGGGAGAGGGAGAGAGAGAACACGAGAGGGAGAGGTAGAGAGGGAGGGAGAGAGAGAACATGAGAGGGAGAGAGAGAGAAAACACGAGAGAGGGAACACGAGAGAGAGAGAGAGAGAGAGAGAGAGAGAGAGAGGGAACACGAGAGAGAGAACACGAGAGAGAGAGAGAGAGAGAACACGAGAGAACACTGAAAATAAACCCCTCACAAGCAGATAGATGCAAATTGTGTGAAGGAAGGAAAACCCAGGACCGGATTATATATCGGGAAGACATAGTTACAAAAATAGTGTATGTGCAACTATGTAAAAGGGCAGGAAGCCCATGTGAATAGAGGAAGCCCTGGCAGGAGAGAGTATACCAGGCAACCAGAACTGTGTTTACAGTAAAGAACTGTGTTTGACAAAAGTCCTGTGAAGGAACATCAGGACTAGGAAAGGATTGTATGAAACAGATGTTCAATATAGCTACAATTGCAAAGCCAATACAGTTTTTACGTCAACATTGTTGTGGGCCAAGAAAAGCACAAAGAACTGTTGAGCATGAATCTTCGGAGAGCCAAGAGGAATCCAGGGGAAGGCAACCATCCTCTGGACCAAGGACCTATATTCTTGCAGAACCTTTATGTAGAATGCATGTTATTCTTTTTGGGAAAACTTTCCCAAGTCTTCCAAGGTTAAAGACATTTGCTGTTTCACCTTAGAGTTTAGTTTTAGTGTGAGGGTTAGAATAGAACTTTGGACGCGGGACAGTTTATTTATTTATTTATTATTTTTTACATTCTGACGCAGACAAATCCTTAGTTTAGGTTCAGGTCGGGAAATTCCTCTTAGAGCAGGGCCAGAGCGGCATTTTCCCAACACCTTTATTTTCAATAAAAGTCTTTAACCAAAAACATGGTTAACTTGTGTCAGAATTGTATTCCTGACTCCTCCCAACTTTCTGTTCCAGAAACAGAATATATGGAACAATGCAAACAGTTTGACTCCTCTAGCAGCCATACTTCTTGAATCAACCCAATATCTGCTTGTCTAAAGTGGTGATTTTTATCCAACCAAAGCAAATTTCTTGCTAATTCTGCAAGATGCCATCAGGAGAGGCACAATTGCGTATTGGGAATACAGAGATGATGCTCTTGGATCCTGCAATCCTCATTGTAAAGTGTTAACCAACCATGATTAGTCGACTTCTGTCAGGATCATTTTCTGTATCATCTGAAGATGTGTTCCTAAGCAGTGTTCAAGTTCCTTGCTTAGCTGTTGCTAGTATAGTACTGGCGTCCATGTGTTTTGTTGGTAGTGTGAGTGATGTAGGTGTTTGGGCCAGAGCAATACGCACTACTATGTCAGGCGAGTGTACAGCTGGTGATATCCCCATCATAACATCTGCTCTATTTTGGCTATATCAAAACTCGGTTCTGTCAAATCAGATTTGTATGATGGCAAAATCTTTATAAAGGGTGGGAGTTAGAAATGTTGCAGTCATAGCAGCGTTTACAATTTTTCTTGGTATCTACTCCATAAACAATATATAATCAATGTCCTTGAATATGATCACTTAATGGTGTAATGAAATGGGTGTCATGGACTTCTTGCAGATGCATAGGTTGCATTACTGACACTTAGTTGCACAAAGGCAGAAATAGTAATGATCTGGGATCAAACTTGGCTTAAAGGCTCTTTCCATGGAAGAATCTGGCTCGGCTGAAACCAAGTTGGCATTGAAGTTGCTGTCAATGATTATCTTTAAAAATCAGAACTGGAAGTGACTCCGAAGGGATGCTTAGTGGAGCATTTTTCGAACAAATGAACGTCTTTTCTTGAGGAAAACTGTATTCTTTCCTTACATTTAATTACTCCGGTTATAAATGACCCGGCTTCCACTCTTTCACTAGTTATGATTTAGTTTGAATAACACCTGCACTGCTGATAGTGATGAAGCATATATATCCCTATTTTGATGAGGTTTTTCTCAAGTGTTGAATCTAAGTTTTCTCGCACCAGACTTCAACTTCGGTCTTCATTGTCTGTGGGTCCTTGATTGGATTTTATTTTGAAATCTAAGATGAACCCGAGCAAAGCAAGATTTACAAAATTTCTTTTGAGATTTGTTTTCTGTGTTAGTAATTGTGCCGATGTCTCCTGTACACCTCATTGGAGAACAAGAAAGGGATGGATGCACGGTCTCGAAGTACTATAGTCATTATCACAATCACTGACAGTTACAGTGATGTTAGATTCATAGTTTAATCTTGTTTTTCTAACTCCTGTTCATTCCATACCTGTTATACATTGTCTCGATGGAGTGATTTAGCATCTAGTTTGCTAAAATGCAAGTGATTTTGAACAGTATGGGTGTATGTTTTCCCCAAATACTATTTAGTTCAGTTTGTAGGACAAATGTGTCCCTAATAAGAGCTTGCTCTCGGTAGCAGAATATTAACTTTTTTCTGAAACCAATTTTTGAGCAGGCCCAGGTTTCTTTTCCCTCAGTTTTATTTTCATAAATTAATTTTTGATTGTCATTTCAACTCGACATAAAAAACATCACTAATGCACTTCTCCATAAACCTGTTTGCTCGAAAGGCCACCCCCACCCTAACCCTTGCATCAATACTGAATGATCAAACCCCAAACCAAAAACTTCACACTGTACTCCTTACAATCTATACATTTTACTACAATATAGAGATCAATGTAGTTTTCAGGACCTTTGACTTGGCAACAGCAATCCCTCTGCGGAGGGGGGTCAGAGTCACCTCCTGCAAACGACCAATCCCCTATTCTGTCTGGGGGCCATTACATTCCCCACACCATATTTTGCTTGTGAAGGGAGACAACTTAGTCTCCCTGGACTGTCTCACATCCTGCAACACTCCGGTCATATTTTCTAATTCAAATATCTGCCATGCCTTATTAACCCACTCTACCTCTGTGGGCAACATGCTCCTTTTCAGTGGCTCGTCAGACAGGCTCTGGCAGCCACAAGTAAAAAGTGGGGCATGTGCGGCAAACTTCAAACTCCCCTCTTCCTTATTTAGGGCAAATAAAATCAATAACGGATCCAATTCCCTCTGTATTTACCAACCCATCCCAACACCTCTTTCCAATACTGTTTCACATTCACACACGACCGCCACATATGTCCATAATTAACCCTTTCCCCACAATCTCTCTAGCACAGGGGGCTTGTTCCGGGGAACATCTTAGAAAGCGGAAGCGGGTCATACTGCCACCAATAACTTTGATGCCATGACATTTATATTTGCAAGCAATAGACCTCTGATGTTGCCTTACAAAGAGCCACTTCCAGTCTCCATGCTTCAAAGGTTGAAGGGGAAAGTCTGTGAGCTTATATTTTGTTCTAGGTTGTGTATATTCCTTTGTAGTTTCTGTCAATGTTTCCAGGATAAGCGAGGGTTTTCAATCAAAAGATGTGATCTCTTCTATTGCTGTGGTTCTAACTTTAACTTTTTCTTCAGGCGAATCCAAAATTGTGTTTTCAATTGTATTGAATCCTTACTTTATCGTCCCCTTTTTATTGGCCATTTTTTCTGCCAATGTAATGTTGCTTTGCATGCCTGGGAAGTCTGGACAGTGCAGAAGCTTAATATCTTGCATTTCGTCAGCACAAAACTCTCCAGTCCCTCGTTTCTGGGAGAATATTATTATTTAAGCTAACTGCGAAAATGGAGACTAACTGCACCATTCGGGGGAACACCCAAGAAAAGAAATAAATGCAATGGTCCAAGTCTCGGAGCTTCCACTCAAGTAATCCTGTTCTACTTCCCAACGCTAGTAGTATTGATGCACTAACATGCTGATGTGCTTGAAATGTTACTGGCTACTTCTGCAACACCACAACAAGGCTTGGCTCCATCTTTGCAGTCCTTCTTCCAAGAGGCTTTTTGGGGCAGAATTTGATCTATGGCTCCCCTAAACTTTTTTCTGTCTTCAATGCTTTTTCAGTTTCCTTTTTGGGACTATTGAGATTTTTCCATAAGTCTCCCTGTTGCTGTAGCCTTTTTTCTGATGTGGTGCCCTTAGTAACCCATATGACACAGTTCCAGCCTATTTTTGACCCACAGTAAATTGCTTGCGTTAAAGTGTGTTGTGGAGTAGGCTGATTGCATCATAATTTAGTTTTGGCAAACCAGGGGTCTAGCCACTTTTACCTCATTAGTAGACCAATGCAGCTATATTGTAGGCATTGGTGTACTGATATATTTTATATCTGATATGTTCGGGAAAAAAAAGAATTGTGAAATGACCTAATTGTTTTGACGGAAAAAACGAAAATTACTTTTCACTTTTTTTCACTTTTTTTATTTTTATAATGTGGAGGGAGTCCCACCCTCGCCCCCTTCCTACCCTAACTTATACCCTTACCTCACCCCCACATATTATTTACCATACATATATAAAAATACCTACTATTTTCAGTCAAATATATTGGGTCATTTCTCATTCTTTTTTTGTATTGGGTTATTTGTATGTGTTCAATATTTTAAGCACTGCTCTCGGCCATTTTGTTTTGTGGCTTTTCTTTGTATGTTTGGCCCACCAGACACCGCCATTCTGGGAGTGGTTCATGGTTATTTGTGCAGTGTTGCGGTGAACAGGCAGTTGAAAGAAAATTGATAGGCTTGTTACGCAACCTGTTGATTTTTTTTTTAAAACTCTTTTATTGAATTTCACAAGATAACAAGCAAACACTCCCTCCCCCCCTCTCCCACCCTCGCACCTCCCCATCGGCAATGAGCTTAACCCCTTCTACCATCGTCCACACGGGCTAAAATTCTACAGTCACTGCAAGTTCATCAGTCTCAATCGCTGTGGGCACCACATCGCCTTAAAATCATTTTTAAGAACGTTCAATAATTCCCCCCAATCTGCCGCGAAGCGCTGTATCTTATTGTCCATGGCGTAAGTCACCCATTCCAAGGCCACAATCTCCCACATCTTTCGGAGCCAGTCTTGAATCATAGGGACCTCTGGGCCCTTCCATCTCCGGGCTATTAACAGCATAGCGGCTAGAGTCATTATAACTTTAGCTTTTTTCCTTCCTCTAGGTTCACCTGCCCCCGGATCATCCCGGACGCCCAAGAGGATTTGCGCTGGGGTTCTCTCGTCTCCCAGCCCGAAGGCCAGCTCCTGTGCCTCCTTTACTTCCCCCCAAAACAGTTCAATTTTTGGGAATTTCCACCAGATGTGCTCTGCGGAGCCCGCCATCTCACAGCCCCTCCAGCATTTCCCCGACACAGTTGGGTAAATCCTATGAAGCCGGGCAGGGGTATAATGCCACCCGAACATAATCTTATACCATGCCTCTTGTAGGTGGGGTGCCTTGACCAGTTTAGGAATTCTCCTCCACAACCTTTCCCAGTCTGTCCTACTGACCTCACATCCCAGGACCCGCTCCCAATCCCGCATGTAGGCCCATTGGACCCCCGCCTTAGAGCCATCCAGAGTCTTATAGATGTTGGAGATGAGGCCCTTCGCTCCTTCATTAGTGAGCAGAAATTTTTCGAAGGGCGTTGGGTCCCTTGTGGCTGCCGTCTTGACCCCTGGATGTAGTACCCAATGGCTTATCTGGGCATACCTCAGCCTCTCCCCTTCTTGTACTGCGAAATAGGCAACCTGTTGATTTTAATTGTCTTAGGATGGCAGACGAGTCAATACAACAAGGTTGTGGTGTATTCTCCAGGCCCCAGGAATCCTCCAATAAAAAGATCAGGATTATAAAGATCTGAGTGACTCTTTGGGTAAGTAAGACTGACAAAGGGAAAATTACCTTGTTGCCCTACATCAGTACTCTGCAGAATGAGCTTAAGGATGTATTGGGAAACGGCCTTCTGGCAAGATATAGGCTAAGCTGGAGATACTATCTGGAAGGTTGTTGTATGTGGAGCAGTAGATGGGGAAAAGTGGCTAGTGACTCTGGAGCAAAAGCGACATTGCACTTACAACTCGGCATACGTGCCATTCAAAGCATAACATGTTAGCATGCCAAAATATCGATTTTTACAAAACATGAGTAGATGGGCTCCCTTGGAATACTGGGGAGGATCCTGGAAGAGAATCTTTACTGTGACAAATTCACATATGAGGGCCGGAGGGAGGGGGCATGAGAACCTCTGGAGCTTTGGATCGCCACCCACTCCATGAAGCGCTTTGAAGCACTTCACTTGTGTAAGCGCTCTATAATTGAACAATAAATAAATAATTAACTAAATGATGTCAACACAGGCGGTTGATTGTGGTTCATCCAAAGCCTCCCAGCATAGAGCATAATGGCTGGGAAGGTGTGATGTTTAGTTGGCAAAGGAGAAACCAGGGAAACCTAGGGTCCCCTGCTATTGAGCCCTTTTCAGAGGCTCTGCAAGCTACATGACCGTGTTCATGGAAGTAGGGGAGCAGAGTTCGACAAGACCCCCAAGCCTGTTACGCAGAAGGCTCTGCAAGTCAGACCCTCATGGAGAGGAGGGGTGGGGGGGTTTGAGGACCAATAAGCCAGTAGACTATACTAAGAGAAACGTTGAACAGCTACATACCTGTGTCGCACCATCTGGGAATTAGCTGGCCACAGGAAGGATGCCGCCCGACTCAAAGATTGCAGATTTGCCTTTGGTGCACTTAGTTGTGGGGCTGCTTGCAGCACAAGTAGAATCACCTGTGGACATTTATAGACTGTGCCAGTCCTGGTGAATCCAAAAGCCATTCTTACTACAGCTGTTGTGTGTCTCCTGCCCACAAGCCCATTTATACAAATGCCTAGAGAGAAGTTATAAGATGGTTTGAGAACATAGTATGAGGCAGGTGGAGGAAGCGATGATGGAGAGGAGAGGTCAGATCGGGCAAGGCACAGAGAGCAGAGGTTGATGAGAGGTAGGAGATGAGAAACATTGAAATGAATGGAGGAGGAGGTAAATATCTAAGGAGGGATGAAGAGGAAGAGGGAGTGAATGACCTAAAAAGGGGAGGAGATTAAAAATACAAGATGGGACCAGGAGGGAGAATCGGGCTGTGGAGCACATAAGGTGTAAGGTAAAGATATTTCTGATGTTTGTTAATCTGCTTAGAATCACATGCTGTGCATAGGTCCGACATCCAGTGGTCACTGCGGAGTATTGCATTTTGTTTTTCGTAGTCGAAAAGGGGACGTCGACAAGGCGTGTCTGTAACACTATCCCTATAGTGACGTGCGTTGTACCCACAATCCCTCACGCGTCGAGGTCCCTCAGATTGTTTTTTTCCGCCCAGTTTCTGGTCGCCTTTCGCGGAGCTCCTAGAGAGACATTGCTATACTTACCACGGACCTCGGTCCTTTTGTCATAACTTAATATACTGGTAACGATCCCTCCCCCTCGACGTTAGCTGTGAAGCTGTTTCTCCGCCGAACTATTTTCGACGGAGAGGAAGAGCGGAGGAGATCCTTCGGCGCTGCCGAACACGTGGCCTGGCCTCGACGGCCAACTTACAGTAGGGAGAGTGGGGGTTAGAACTTTGTCTCTTCTCTTTGAGAATGTCTTTCTTTCTCCCTTTTCTTTCCCTTGGGGTTGTTATCGCCAGCTATTATTGCCTCAGCTATGGAGAGGACACCATTTAAGTTTTGCCCACGCTGCAGGGGCAAATATACTTGGAAAGATAAGCACAAGCTCTGTAATCGTTGCTTACCCCTCGATCACATAGAGAACAGCTGCGCAGCCTGCAAGCTCTTAAAACCCAGGACTCTTAAAGAACGTAGGGTTAAGAGGTGGGCGGACTACGCGATGTCGAAGTCAGTTTCCTCACCCGCTGCCGCTGTTACTGAAAGTGACGAGGAGTGCGATAACTCGACGTCCGTTACGGAAGTCATGAACCCCCAGAAGGAGCGCTCCCGCTCCTCGTCGTCCGTCCCCGGCCCCGACGGGCTCGGCTCACGCCCTGCTTATGGGGATGAACACCCCGGCGACAAGGACGCACACAAACCCCATAAGGCTAAACACATTACCCACGGCTCTTCTTCGTCGAGAACGAAGGATCCATCAGCGCCGAAGGGGACGCAGGGCACTCCGGCGTCTACCGCAGACCGTAAAGGTCACAAGCCCCACCCGCAAACGCAGCCGCGACCAGCGATTGGGCTTCCATCTAACACGGGCGCTACCCCAAAAACATCCGACGCAACGCTCCATAGAGCGACCGTCGAGGTACAACGCGCAACGCACACAACGTCGACACCAAAGCCCTCGACGGACAAAATCGTGGCCGAGAGCCTAGCGAGAATTGTCGCCGAAGACGAACGTACGCGGACGACGAAACAAACGTCGAATACCGCGTCGAAAAAACACAAAAGTAGCCAGGAACTGCCCCTTTCTCCAAAGGACGCTTCCGAACTACCTGAAGGCTTTTCAGAAGGAGACGGGAACCTCTCGTCGACGTTGTGGGAGCGTTCGAAACGATTCGAAGGCGAAAACACTAATTTCCCCCCTCTAGACTATTCAGGGGTACCCCATGAGACCCTTGAAAGACTCCATTCTTGCATGGAGAAAATGGAAAGGTTTCTAGGAAAGCAAGACCCACCCACTCACAAAAGACAAAGCGAATGGCCACAGAATGACCCTAGAGTCAAGATTCCTAGGCTGGTTAACCTCACTGAGGAGGAGCAATACCTCCAAGAAGATGAGGAGTGTTTGGGTGGAGAAGAAGAGGTAGAACTTGAGGAAGAGGGGTTCGAAGAAGATCCTTACACCACTCCTACAGGGTTTGAAGAGGATACAGCTACCTCGCAGCCCTGGCATTCACCGTCAGTGCAGCCTTGGCAATCCCCATCAGTACATTCAGACCCTGATGCCTTTCTCCCTTCTCCTCTCAAGGATTCACATGGGAACTCCTCTCCCATAGATGACCAACCTTCCCTCAATGCACTATTGCGCAAGGCAGCAGCGCATTTTGAGATTGATACAGGGGAAACTCTTCCAGACATTGACTTTGTAGAAAAAGTCATCAAAGAAAAAGCCCCTGTTAGCCAATCTATTCCACTCCTGGCTTCTATTAAAAGAAGAATTTCTCCTTCCCCTTACTAACCCAGCTTTAGTAAGAGGGGTCAACCCTAGAATAGAAAAGCTCTTCAGCCCTTCATCCTCTGACCCTTTATACATCAGAGGACACTCTATTCCGGACTCCCTTGTGGTTACCAACACAAGAAAAAGAGCAGGGGTGCCACTATCCACTAGTGAAGCACCTCCAGACAAAGAAGGAAAAAAAAACTCTACGCACTGGGGAAGAGAATCACGACCTCCGCCGCCTTCTCTACTAGAATTGCTAATAACAACTCACTTTTAGCTAGCTATGCAGATGCACAGTGGAACAAGCTGCGCAGCGAAGCAGAGGAAGCACCTGAACCTCTGCGTTCTCGCCTGCTAGCTATAATATCAGAGGGCACACTGGTAAACCAGGGCATCGTTAAGAACTCCCTAGATGCCGCTGAGACGGCTGGCCGCTCCCTAGTGCAGGGAATACTTCTCAAGCGCCACGTTTGGCTACGCAATTCAGGTTTTAAGCCCGAAACCCAAGCCTCCCTCATAAATAAACCCATTGAACAGACGCATCTGTTTGGGAAAGCAGTAGATGAGGCCCTAGAACATGCTAAAAAAGAGTTTGATACCATCAAGACTCTTGATCAAATTTCTAGGCCCCCTAACAGGCGAGGCTATGGTAATAAACGCTCCTTTCGTGGCCAAAGACAGCAGCAGAACCAACAACAACAATATTACTCTGGCTCCAACTGGCCCACCAACCAGGGTAACACCCAGTTCAGTCAAAGAGGCCAACGCCGTGGCAAAGGAAGAGGTCGTGGCTCCAGCCCCAGAGGTTCCACGCCCAATACCAGCAAATGACCCGAAAATTCGGGTCCCCTCCCATGCATCATCGGTCGGGGGCCGGCTAACATCGTTCCTTTCAGTATGGGAGGGAATCACGTCAGACCGTTGGGTATTATCCACCATAGCCCACGGATACTGCATCGAGTTCAACGGTTCCCCGAAGTACAAACCCCCACGGAACCGGCGCATGACACCGCAACACCTCTCCATTCTTCTTCAAGAGGTGGAAGAACTACTGAAGAAAGAAGCTATAGAGCCCGTCCCCCTATCACAGGTAACAGAAGGTATTTATTCAGTGTACTTCCTTGTACCCAAAAAGGACTTAACCATGCGCCCTGTATTAGATCTGCGCCCAGCGAACATATTTGTCAAACCCCAAAAGTTTCGTATGGTGACCTTACAGGAGGTAATCCCACTGTTATCACAAGGGGATTACATGACAACACTGGACATGAAAGATGCATACTTTCATATTTTAATGTTGACATCGCACAGAAAATACCTCAGGTTCAAAATAGAGGACAAACACTACCAGTTCAGAGTACTACCCTTCGGGATAGCATCTGCACCAAGGGTATTCACGAAAGTACTGGCAGTGGCAGCGGCCCACCTGCGCAGATTATCCATCCCGGTATACCCTTACCTCGACGACTGGCTCATAACAGGGGATTCTTACGAAACATGCTTCTCCAATACCCAAAAGACCGTAGACCTTTTGTCCCGACTGGGCTTCTCCATCAACGAAAAGAAGTCCAGCTTAGACCCCAGCCAAACCAAACAATTCCTAGGGGCTCTAATTCGAACAAGGGACGGCCTCGTATTCCCCTCCAACGAGAGGGTCCAAAACATGCTGTTTCAAATTCCCCATTATGTAGCAGGCCAAGAGGTAACGGTACGCAAAGCAATGCGCTTGCTAGGGATGATGGCGTCATGTATTTATTTGGTACCTCACGCGCGCCTGCGCATGCGCCCAATGCAAGAGTGGCTCTACAGCCAGTGGTGTCAGCCAGTGGGACGATCTAGTGGTGGTCTCGCAGGCCTTGGTTCTCTCGCTACGGTGGTGGACAAAAGAAAACCTGTTATTAGGGAAAACTTTTGCCACACCCGCAGTGGAAGCCACTCTAACCACAGACGCATCCCTTACAGGATGGGGGGCTCACCTATCCCATCAGACGGCACACGGAGTGTGGACTCCGAGTTTAGCATCCAAGCATATAAACCTGCTGGAACTACTAGCGGTGTTCAAAGCACTGAAAGCCTTTCAGGAACACTTACAAGGAAAGACAGTGATGGTCCTCACAGACAGCACCACAGCCATGAACTACCTCAACAAGCAAGGGGGCACTCACTCTCCAGGACTGTCCAAGCTGTCCCAGAATATATGGAAGTGGGCTCTCAAACACAACATGTTCCTACTAGCACAACATGTACCAGGGGAACTCAATCTGCTAGCAGACAAACTCAGCAGAGACTTCCCCCTGCCCGAAGAGTACGAATGGCAATTGCACGAAGACATCGTCTTAGACATCTTCACGCAATGGGGATTCCCGGAAATAGACCTGTTCGCAACCCTGGAGAACTCACAATGCCAAAGTTACGCCTCCAGGTACCCCCAGAACCAGTCCAAGGGGAACGGTCTGTCGATTCAATGGTCAGGGAAATTTGTTTACGCCTTTCCCCCGACTCCCCTTCTCAACAAAGTGGTGCACAAGATGCACCAGGAGCAGGTTACCATGATACTAGTGGCCCCAATGTGGGCACGGCAACCTTGGTTCGCTCACTTGATGGAGATGTCCCTATCTCCCCCAGTGAAACTTCCCTGCCCGTACAACATGCTGTCACAAGACAAGGGCAGGACACTGCATCCATGCCCTCAGACCATGAACTTAGCAGCCTGGCTCCTGAGATCATAGAATTTGGACATTTACAACTCCCACAGAGATGTATGGACATCCTCAGGGAAGCCAGAAAACCTAATACTCGACACTGCTATTCTAGCAAATGGAAAAGATTCGTTATCTGGTGTAGAGGTACTAGCATCAACCCAGTTGACTGCTCTCCTACTGACATTATTCTATACTTGACCCATTTACTGGATTCAGGTTTAGCGTTCAATTCCATTAAAGTCCACCTAGCGGCACTTTCTCCATACACCACTTCCCAACTTAAAGTGTCGTGGTGGAAGATACCAGTTATCAAAGCCTTCATGGAGGGGGTAAAGAGGATACACCCTCCGATAGCTAACCCAGCTCCCGGATGGGACTTAAATGTGGTACTTTCCAGACTCATGGGCCCTCCCTTCGAACCCATGCACAAGGCAACTCTTAAAGATATCACCCTTAAGACTGCTTTCCTAATAGCTATCACCTCCATTAGGAGAGTAAGTGAACTACAGGCTCTTTCTGTACTAGACCCCTTCGTAACAGTTCACAAAAATAAAGTGGTTCTACGCACACACCCAAGGTTTGCACCTAAATTCATCTCGAAATTTCATGTAAACCAAACTATAGAACTACCAACGTTCTTTCAAAACCCTTCCAGCTCGGGAGAAAAAAGTCTGCATACACTAGATGTACGCAGAGCTGTCATGTTCTACATGGAAAGAACCAGACCACTGAGAAAGACTAATCAGTTCTTTATCTCGGTGGCAGCAGGAAGAGAAGGAGATGCGGTCTCAAAATCCACTATATCTAGATGGATTGTTCAATGCATCACTCTCTGTTACACTCTTGCTAAGAGAGAACTACCCTTCAAGCCAAGAGCACATTCCACTCGAGGCACTGGGGCTTCCATAGCATTCATTGCAAATGTTCCCCTTGAGTCCATCTGCAAAGCGGCTACCTGGAGTTCTGTGCACACCTTTACAAAACACTACTGTCTAGATGCACACTCTAGATCTGACTCCCAGGTGGGACAGGCAGTATTAAGACATCTTTTCTCTACTGTTCCTTCTCATAACCCACCGCCAACTCCGGGTACTGCTCGCTAGTCTATGCACAGCATGTGATTCTAAGCAGATTAACAAACATCAGAAGACAATGCATTACTTACCGTAAAAGCATTTCTGATGGTTGTATCTGCTTAGATTCACATGCGCCCACCCTTCCTCCCCGCTCGGATGGAAGGAACATAGACTTCCTTTATATCTCTCTTTTCTGTACTCACTCACGTCTATAAGGCTCCCTCAGGGCAGAAAAATACAAACAGAGGGACCTCGACGCGTGAGGGATTGTGGGTACAACGCACGTCACTATCGGGATAGTGTTACAGACACGCCTTGTCGACGTCCCCTTTTCGACTACGAAAAACAAAATGCAATACTCCGCAGTGACCACTGGATGTCGGACCTATGCACAGCATGTGAATCTAAGCAGATACAACCATCAGAAATGCTTTTACGGTAAGTAATGCATTGTCATGCCGAGGGGAAGGCAGAGGTGTAAAAGAAAAGTATAGCGGAAGTAAGAGGTAAACACCGAGGGGATGGGGGTGGAAGAGGAACAGCCATACAGAAAGCAGAAAGAGAATCAAGGTCGGGAGAGAAGACAGAAAAAGGAACATGTGGTTATGAGACGGTCAAGAAGAGGTCAAGAGACAACTGCTGGAGGGAGATTAAAGGTCAGCAATAAGAAGGAAGCAGAGTAAACACTAGATGGAAGGGACACCACTTGATCCTCTAAGACGTGGTGCAGG
The DNA here is from genome assembly GCF_040938575.1 of Ambystoma mexicanum. Lineage (NCBI taxonomy): Eukaryota > Metazoa > Chordata > Amphibia > Caudata > Ambystomatidae > Ambystoma > Ambystoma mexicanum. The sequence goes on from NC_090939.1 coordinate 896,474,145, forward strand.
GAGGCGATACTAAGTTTGTAGAGTGGCCAGATCGAGCCTCACGCCAAACCTGAGAGACCGAACTAGGGGAGGAGACGACTCCTGTGACTCTAAGTTGAAAGTGTATTTTTCCAAGACGCAAGAGGAGGCGAAAGGCAAATATACTCTAGGTTTCAAAAATTGTTGTGGCGTGTGTCCCTCTTACCACAAGGAGTAAGAGCGCCTATCAAATGAAAGGGGGGAGCAAAAAGTCCCCATAAAATGAGACAACAGACCCCACAAAAATGTAATTCCGCCCCACTGGCGACGAATGTCCAGCAAAGAGGGCACACATAGACGACTCACCAGCAAGAAATGTCAGTCACAATAAAAACAGGAGTTCTGCAGAAACCTGCAAGTGTCACCGTTCAGCCCTGGGGAGCAGGATGGTACAGCGAGACAGAAATTAAACTGTGCCACGATGGGGGTGACCCAAAATGTCCCACAATGGACCTGAGACAGAGCAGCAGCAAGCCATATGGATTTCCAAGCTACGAATGCCAGAAGGGATCTCCAAGCCTACACACTTGGGGCGGAAGGATGTTCTTGGGGTCCAGTAACTGCAGGCGAGTAATAGTCCAGCCAGCTAGGAGGATGGCAAGAAGCAAAGGAAGCACCCTGTATGGGATTCCACCAGCAAGTAGCAGCAGGATTCATTGCACAAAGGCAGCAACAATGTGAAACCAGGATCTTCAGCAGCAGACCATTTTCCAGCAGTCTTTAGGTAAGAATCTAGAACAGATATGACAGTTACTCAGAGGTTTGATTGATAGTTTATTTGTATAAGGCCCATATACAATGTGTTTCAAAGCGCTTCAAGGCAAGGGAGGGAGCAAGGGAAAAATACAATGACATTCTTACAAGGCGTTGAGACATAGGAATGTGAAATTAACTATCATACTAGGCCTGGCGACATTTCAGATAATGCAAGAGCTATGACAAAGATAAGGAGGGGAGTAGGAGATGAGACCAGACAAGCGACTATCGTACTAGGCCTGATGACATTTCAGGTAGTGCATTAGGGGGAGGAAGAAACAAAGAGGGAGGGGGAGGAAAAAAAAAAGCCACTATTGTACTAGATCAGATGACACTTCGGATAGAGTAAGTACAAAGAATATAGTAGGGGAGGGGAGGTGGAGGGGGTGAGAGAGAAAAATTAGGGCGAGGGAGAGAAAACTGAGAAGTGGTGGGTGTGGTGAAAGAGGAGAAGAGGCAAGCAGGGGTTTTGGGGGAGCAAGGTACAACAGGCAGGCAAATAGACAGGCAAACCGACATCACAAGCATACAGGGGGAAGGGGGAGGGGAGCCTGTGCAAATGGCACAGCAAGTTTGCATAACACAGCCAGATTAGAAACTAAGCTAAATGTATAAACACAGCTAGATTTGAACCGAGCTGAATGCATAAAACACGGCCAGATTTGAAATAGCGACCCGAATCAGATGCTAGCAGTGGGTGCAAAAACGCAGTGCAATCAGGAATGCAAACATGGGAGACAAGCAGAGAAGGAAACTGAATGTGAAAAGAGGTTAGAAGTGTGTCCAGAAGGAGGGAGCTATCCCATAGTTATGGAGGTTTGAATGTTATGGAAGCCCAGGTTGCTTAGAAAAGTGAGATAACAGCATTGTAGCAACATTGTGGAAGTTCAATGCATGGGTGACAAGAAAATACATTAAGCAGCGTCCCGGTAGCAGACAGGGGCCTTCGTTGTGGGCCTTAGGTGAGGGGGCTGGATATAGCCTGCTGGTCCCCCAGAGGCCAGATTGTTCAGTAGCCAGGCCAATCCAGTGCAGGCAAGGGTAGAGGAGAGCTCCAGGAGCAAGACACATTCACACAGCAAAAAAGGCGGCCATCTTGTAAATCTGCAACCATCATCAGGCTGGGCCAAAGTGCACAGCCTAACTGATTGCCTAGGTACAGGCCGCCCCAGGTGTATGAAGGGCAACAGTGAGGCTTGCAGAGAGGAAGCACGGATTCTCACAAGCGCGGATGGAGAAATAAACGCTTTTTTTTTCTTTTTTTTAAATCGTATCGATTTCATTGTGTAAATTGACCACCTCGCTTGGCAATTCTAAGGTGAAAATGGGGAAAGCCTCCGGCATCCAGGGAAGGGGAGCAGGGAGTCACGTCCTCGTGGCTCCAGGAAGGAAGAGAAAGAAGAGCCAGAAAGCCTAAGCCAGCCCACCAGTAACACTCCAGGGAGGTACACACAGGTTATGGTGGGCAGACAGTCGGGCTGGCCCTAGAAACATAATACAGGAACCCCCACATTGGATGCATATTGAGAAGTCTTGAGGTCTTTAATGCAGTCTATTTACACCAGTTTAAGCCACAACCAAGTGTTCCTCTGGATGAGCCTACGTCTACAAAAATGGCAATTTTGGCTTGCTTTGTGGTACATACATAGGGATGACCAAAAAAAAATGGCCGGGAGGAGGGCATAATAAAATGTATTACTACCCCAAAGACTGTCCTATGGGTGCATTGAGTGATTCATGCCATAAAAAAAAGACTACAACCCTGGTGTAGGCAAAACTAAATCAAAGCTGCTGCCAGCCTTCTCCACAACACACTTTCTGGGTGATAGAAACACCCTGGGACAATAATTGGGTGCTTTAGTACCCCTGCCCTAGTAGCCACATGGACAGCAAAGCAGAAAAGGGTTGCAGCAACATTAGGACTTCAGTAGAAGTCACTACACTCACAAAAAATTCAAAAATAATGTAAGCCAACAAAATGTTTAGGAAAGTATTAACCCCAAAGTGAATTTCTGAATGCATACATTGAGTGAAAATAACATTACATGTAAACACCTTCTTGCATAGTAACAATAGATACATTGTGTCAATTCCTTCAGACCATTCCCTCAAGCTAAAGAGTTATGCATGAAAAATAATGATGACCCCAAATCCTATGCCATTCAAATAGAAGAAAATAATAGCAGACAGTGATTCCTAGTTCCCTATATGGCCGATGCTAGTCATACAAATGAAATTAACGTAGTAAACCCCCCCCTAATCCTCTCGCCCCCCCAACCCGCCACACACCGAGTAGGTGTTCAGGAAGTGCCCTTATTACAGACTTAATAACATGCTTCCATGGGTTATTCAACTGAGGAAATTTAAATATTTGTATTTTTGAATCCACAGGGCTTTGCCAATTCTGTATGCTGTCACGCTGGACCTTCGAATATTTGCAAATAGCGTAAGTAAATGAGCAAATGTTATATTATGAAAACAAATCAGTAACTGGATATAGTTCAGATTATAGCATGCCAAATCTTTCCATCTAAATTGCAGTTCTCTACTAAACTTTTGAAAAATGTTTTGGCGTTTAATCAGTGTGATTGTACATAGAATCAAATATATCTATTCTCCAGCATGGGGTCTGGCATGGATTCACATGCTCATGAATATTCCCCGTCGTCAGGCTGGGAATCCTCGGTAAAGAAAAAACCAGTATCAGTTTCGTTTCTGATCTGTCTTTCGTAGTAACAACCAATCACTGGTCTCTGCGTCATACTGACCACAGCCAATGACTGCCCTCTACCTAAGCACCGCCTCTGGCAGCCATCTTCAGATTTGTACCGCACGTTCATGTGTTGGGATCCTTGTGCTATTGCTCTCGAGCGTTAGTGCTATTTTTTCACGTTTTTTCTCAAAAACTTCGTTTTTTCGGTCAGAAGAGCCTCAAGCTCCACCGATTCTCCATCCGATCAACGGGGACCCGTGTCGGATTCGCCTGCGCCCCTCAAGGGTGAAGATTTCGTCGAGCTACGCTTTTGGAGGACTCCAGAAGTTTCTCAGGCCCGGTCATGGCCCAGGAGAAGGGGAGCTCGACGCCCGGAAAGCTGTTCAGGGTCTGCCCTGGATGTCAGCTGCAGAACGTCTTCAAGGAGGACGAACACTCTTTTTGTCTTTACTGCCTACATGAGGACAAGACGCACGTGGAGAAGGACTGTGCGTGTTGCGGCAACATGTCGGAGCGGACCATGAAGGACCGCCATCAACGTCTCGCCAACTGGCTGGAAGGGAAGAGCCCGTCCGGCGAGAAGAAGAGGAAGAAAGCCGAGCGGTCTTCTAAGACCTTTGAGGACGCCCCGGCGACGGGGGTCCAACATAAGGCCAAGCACCGCGAGTCCGCTGGCACCGGGAGCGCTGAACGGTCGGGCTCTACGGGCGCCAGGCAGGGCGCACCCTCCCCGGCACCATCAACCACGAGCCAACGCTCTGGGTCGGGTAAGAGGAAGGCTGAGCACCCGGCGAAGCTCCTGGAGAGGCCCCGGTCGAGCTCGAAGGCGGAGGGGGATCGAGGCAGTGTCCCCCCCCCCCTCAAGGATAAGGCGGTGAGCGCACCTAGGGTGGTGAAGGCCTTAATCCATCCGGCCAAGCCCTCTATCGAAACTGTCGCGGCGGCCCTGGCTCAGCCTGTGGAGGCTACACCAGTGGTGGCGACCTCGGGGCTCAGAGTCTCCCTGCCACCTCGGAGGGAGTCCTCTTTTGTGCCCATCGATAGGACCCCCGTGAAATCCCCCGTGGGGAAGAAAAAGGGGGGGCAGGGCGTCGTCGTAGATTCGGCCTCAACCTCGGAGGAGGAGCTGGTCGAAGTCTTAAACCACGGCCTCGGCGTGGAAGAAGACCGGCCCGTCGGGATGGATCCTGACGCAGGTGACGACGACATCGTCGAGGGTACCGACGGGGCCCCTGATCGCCCGTCGGATTCCCCTCTGCCAGCGCCGCGAGACAACTTGGCGGCCATTTTGTTGGCTATACAGTCCTTATGCTCAGAGATAAGGACGAGACTACCGTTGCCGACGGAACCTCTCCCGTCGGGGGACCCAGAACCGGGACCTTCTGGTGTTCCCCCTACCAAGAAAAGAAGGATCCACCCTCCGCCTCCTTTTCAGCCGTCGCGCCCCTTCCAGCCCTCCTCCCCGTCCACCCGAGGGGATGATACGGGGACTGACACGGCAGCGACGGGTACGGACGACGAGGTATACGACGAGGATGTACCGTCGTCGCCTCCCACCAGGGCTTCTCCGCCCGACGAGATTGGATCGTTCCACTCCATGATCACCAGGGCATCCGAGCTTTTCCAACTCTGCCCTGAGGAGAAGAAGGAAGGTTTCCTTTATCAGCGGCGCGAGGCCAAGAGGAAGACGGTCCTCTCAGTGCCTCTATTGGACGACATTTGGGATGAGGGCCTCACCCTCCTCAAGAACCCTTCCACGACGCCAGCTAGAAGAGACCGGTACGAGAAGAAGTACCGGGTCCCGGACACGGCCCCCCTGTGCCTCCGGGCGCAGCCTACCCCGGATTCCGTCGTCTCCGCGGCGGCCAGAAAAAAAGCGGGGGGGGGGGTGCGGCCTCCACATCGACTTCCCCACCGGACGGCGAGGGAAAGAAATTGGACGCTATGGGACGCAGAGTCATCTCGTCTGCGGCGACGACGATTAAAGCGGCCAACGCCTTGGCTATCGTGGCCCGCTACGACAGGGAGCTCTGGTACAAACTGGCTCCCCTACTGGACTTCTTGCCGGACGACAAGAGGGCAGAGGCCCTGGAGATCCTGCAGGAAGGTGAGGTGGCTTCGGACCACGCCATTACCGTTGCGACGGACATCGCCGACACTGGGTTCCGCCAGTTGGGCAACGGCGTTTGCCTTAGGCGGCGTGGATGGCTCAAGGCTACGGACTTCCGTCAAGACGTTCAGACCAGAGTCCTGGACATGCCCTTCGATGGGAACAACCTGTTTGGGAAAACAGTGGACGATTCCCTTCAGGCCATTAAAGCGGACACCGAGACGGCCCGGGCCCTTGGAGTTCTGCAACAACGACGGACGCCCTTTCGGAGCAGCGGAGGCAAGGGCGCCTCCAAAAGTTCCGGCGGCGGTTTCTCCACCTACTGTCAAGCGGCCCGCTCGTCGGCTCAGGAGGCCTACAGAGGACGAGGCAAGTCTGGCGGACCCCGCCGTCGTCGCCAAGGAGGTCAAGGTGGCAAAGCCTCGTCGAAGCAGGATTGAACCGACCGTGGGGTCGGGCCCCCACCGAAGCACCCCGGTGGGAGGCCGGCTGGCGAGCTTCGTCAGCGTGTGGGAGTCCATCTCCACCGACCGTTGGGTGCTGGACGCCTTGGCCCGGGGCCACGCGCTCGAGTTTCAAAGAAGGTGTCCGCGCGTCCCCCCCGTGGCCAGGAAAGAACTTCACGTCCCTCAACTTCTCCTGGAGGTAAAGGCGATGCTCAGGAAGGGCGCCATCGAACTCGTCCCAAAGAGGCTTCGGGGCTCCGGAGTTTACTCGAGATACTTCCTCGTGAAGAAGAAGACGGGGGGATGGCGCCCCATCCTGGACCTGCGACGTCTGAACAAGTTCATCAAGGCGCAAAAGTTCCGGATGGTCACCCTCCAGCACGTCCTGGGTCAGCTGGAGGAAGGAGACTTCCTGTCGTCGTTGGATTTGGAGGATGCCTACTTCCATATTCCCATCCTAAAGGGGCACCGAAAATTCCTCAGGTTTGTGGTCTAAGGGCGTCACTACCAGTTCAAAGCCCTCCCCTTCGGACTACGGTCGGCACCCAGGGTATTCACCAAGTGCCTTGCACCGGTGGCGGCGCAGCTGCGCCGCGAGGGGATCCATGTCTACCCCTACCTGGACGACTGGCTCATCCGAGCCAAGACGAGGGAGCTCGCCGTGGAGCACACGGCAAGGACCGTCCAACTTCTCACGGACCTGGGATTCTCCGTGAACTACGCCAAGTCCCACCTGGTACCCGCGCAAAACGCACTGTTTCTGGGAGCAAAGCTCGACACAGTGTCCCTTCTGGCCTCCCCGTCGGAGGAAAGGACCAGGTCCATCCTGGGCAAGGTACAGCGGATGTTGGTTTCCGACGCGGCCAAGGTGAGGTCCATCAAGTCCCTCCTCGGAATGATGTCGTCTTGCATCTACCTCATTCCCATGTGCAGGCTCCGGATGCGCCCGTTGCAGGAGTTCCTGGACGCGTGCTGGATCCAAACGACGGGCGGCTTCGAGGAGAGGATCACACTCGACGAGAGTTTCCGCCGAGCGGTCCGGTGGTGGGGCACCCGTGCGCATCTGACGGCGGGCATGGACTTCCAGACCCCAGACCACCAGGAGACAGTGACCACGGATGCCTCCCTGGAAGGGTGGGGAGCGCACACCGAAAATCTGCACGCGAGAGGCCTTTGGCTCCCGACGGAGAAGTCCCTCCATATCAACGTCCTGGAGCTCCGTGCAGTGTTCTGGGCCCTCAGGTCCTTCCTTCCGTCCCTCAAGGGCAAGGTTGTGAGGATCTTCACCGACAACACCACCACCACCATGTTTTACATCAGGAAACAGGGCGGAACCAGGTCCCCAGCACTGTCCTAGGAGGCGCAGGACCTGTGGCATTGGGCCGTCGCCCAAAGGATGTTTCTGGTGCCGTTTCATCTGGCAGGGATAAAAAACACCATCGCCGACTCACTCAGCAGGGAGCTGCGCTCGTGCCACGAGTGGGAACTACGGCAGGATCTAGTGGATCGCCTCTTCCGACGGTGGGGCACACCCCAGATCGACCTGTTCGCGACGGCGACGAACTCCAAGTGCTGGAGGTTCGCCAGCAGGTTTCCCCAGGCGAGGAGCATGGGCGATGCTTTCTCGTTCCCCTGGGAGGGCCTGTTCCTCTACGCGTTCCCTCCTTTGCCACTGCTAATCCGGCTCGTCAACCAGCTCAAGAGGTCACGGTGCAGGATGATCCTCGTCGCACCTACGTGGCCGAGGCAGATATGGTTCCCGGACCTTCTGGACTTGTCAGTGTCCCCGCCAATCAAGCTGCCGGTGGACGCGTATCTACTCTCCAGGGAAGGAGGCGCCATCCTCCACCACGACCCGAAATCGCTGAACTTGCAGGCCTGGCTCCTGCAGCGCTAGAGTTTGGAGGATACGACATACCGGCCGACTGCAGAGAGGTTCTTGCAAAGGCCAGGGCGTCCTCGACTCTTAAATGCTACGGACACAAATGGAAGAGGTTTTCTGTCTGGTGCCACGCACAGAAGATTAACCCTCTACGGATTACGGCTCCCCAGGTACTGCCGTACCTGCTGACGCTGGCCAAAGCTGGACTGGCACACGCGTCCATCAAGATTCATCTTGCTGCGATCTCCCGATACACCAGAACCACGGGCCGGACGTCCTTGTGGTCTCATCGTCTGGTGAAAGAGTTCATGAAGGGACTGTTCAGATCGTTCCCGCCGGTGAAGGCTCCGGCCCCGGCGTGGGAGCTCAACGTGGTGCTGACCAAGCTCATGGGACCTCCGTTCGAGCCTCTGCACTCGGCCCCGTTGAAGTTTCTGTCGTGGAAAACAGCGTTTCTTGTGGCCATCACCTCCGCACGACGGGTGGGAGAGATCCAGGCCCTTTCCTGCAAGGCCCCGTACTTGACTTTTCACGACACGAGGGTAGTGCTCAGGACGCACCCCTCCTTCATGCCCAAGGTACCGTCGGACTTCCATCTCAACGAACCCTTGGTGTTGCCTGTGTTCTTCCCGTCGCCTTCATCGCCGGCTGAGAGGACTTTGCACTCGCTGGATGTGGCTAGAGCGCTGAAGTTCTACGTGGACCGCACAGTGTTTTCGGAAGACGTCACAACTCTTTGTGAACTTTGGACCTGTCAATCAGGGGAAGGCTCTCTCGAAGGCTTCCATTTCCAGATGGCTCTCCGGCTGTATCATGTACTGTCATCGGTTGGCAAACCGACCGCTGCCTGGCCGTCCGAGAGCCCATTCCACCAGAGCGATCGCAGCTACCACGGCGTTGCTTTCTGGTGTGCCCCTGCTGGACATATGCAGGGCTGCTACGTGGAGGTCGACGCACACCTTCACGAAATTCTACTGCGTCGATCGGGATTCCAGGGAGGAGTCCAGGGTCGGCCAAGCAGTGCTGCGCAACCTGTTCGCCTGAGGTGAGCCTGGTGAGGAGGTAAGATGCTTAATGTTGAGTTTGCTGTACTGCTTAATGTTGAGCCTTTGCCACCTCCCGTGGTTGTGCATGTGTGTACTGCTATGTATTCTTTATTCATGAGCATGTGAATCCATGCCAGACCCCATGCTGGAGAAGGAACAAGTTACTTACCTGTAACTGTTGTTCTCTAGCATGGGTCTGGCATGGATTCACATGCGAACCCTCCCGCCTACCCCTCTGCGGCTCTTCACTTGGTCATACTGCCACTTCACGTGCTTCCAAATCTGAAGATGGCTGCCAGAGGCGGTGCTTAGGTAGAGGGCAGTCATTGGCTGTGGTCAGTATGACGCAGAGACCAGTGATTGGTTGTTACTACGAAAGACAGATCAGAAACGAAACTGATACTGGTTTTTTCTTTACCGAGGATTCCCAGCCTGACGACGGGGAATATTCATGAGCATGTGAATCCATGCCAGACCCATGCTGGAGAACAACAGTTACAGGTAAGTAACTTGTTCCATCTCCAGCATTGGATCTTTCATAGATTCACATGCTGTGAATTTTAGCCGCCAGGTTGGGAATCCCTGTTACTTTTTGATTCACCTTGCCCTCGACAAGAACCTACATTTAAAAAAAAATGTTATAACGTGTTTGAAACGGTAGCACAGAGGAAACAGTTAAGAAAGCAGAACATGCATCATCATTTGACATGGCTTATTCTAACAACTGACAGGCTTATATAACAAACTCCCAGCGCCCCCAAGAGTTCTTCCACCCCTCCCGCTTTGCCAGTTAGATGTCCCCTTGGCAGTTCTGAGTGGGGTCCTGAGGTATCCGCTCCATGGCCTTGTGTAGGGCCAGGCGGGCTCCCCGGGGCATGTAAGTTTGAGCTGGGAACTTTTGGTCATACTCCATAAGGGGGGGTCCAAATGTCAGTGAACCCGATGTAGGAGGCCTGCCTTGGTTGCACCTTTTCCGCCACCAGATTGTCCCAAAGCTTGATCCACCACAGGATCGAGGAGGGGCCTTCAGCGGACTTCCAAGTCTGAGCTGTAGTAATTCTCGCAGCTAGTAGCTTTTGTGTGAGAAGTTTGGCAGTTTTCCCAGATCTGGGCTAGGACCCTGGCGCTGGTGCACCCAGTAAAATAACTTTGGGGTCATTGGGAACTGTCACTCGGGTAATTTTCTTTATGGTGGCGATACATTGGTTCCAAAAAGTTAGCATTATGGGGCAGGTCCACCTAATGTGGAAGTATGATCCAGGCTGTCCACATTTACGCCAACATAGGGGGCTGAGGCCTCGGTTGAACTGCTGCATGCGTGTTGGACAGTAATACCAATGTAGGAGCAGTTTGTAGGCGCATTCAGGGTTGGTTATGTAAAAGGAAGATAATTGGGCTCTGGTCCATAGGTCTATCCAGATCTGGTCGTCTAATGGGTGACCAAGGTCAGACTCTCATTGTAACATATATGGGGGTCTGGAAGAGAGGAGCTCATCATACAAGAGTTTGTAGAGCTTGGAGATCCTGCCTTCCATCGGTAGCTCCTGTAGGATAAGTTCAAGAGGGGTGGGGTTTCATGTGGCTTCTTGACGGACCGAGGGGTGAGAGCACCAATGTCTGAGCTGTGTGCATATGTGAACCTGTCAGTTTCAGCTAGTTGGAAGGACAATTTGCATTCCTGAAAGGTGACTGGTTGGCCGTTTTCAAAAAGCTGCCCCAAGGACTCCAGCCCTCCAGCCACCCAGTTCTTGAAGTTTGATGGGGAAAGCCCCGGGGAAAAGGCTGGGTTATAAAAACACTGTGAGTGTGGGCCTAATCCCTGTGGAATCTCCTTGGACCTTAATGCCCCGTCCCAAATACTCAAGGTGGCTTTGGCGGAGGCAAGGATCTTCGTCCATAACCTTCGAGATGGAGGCGGGACATGTGGGAGAAAGCGAAGAGGGAGTGGGAGTCGCTACTGTTCTAGATCGACCTATGTTGGGGGGGGTTACCTGGTAAGCACCACACTTTTAAGTGCGCCAGTTGGGATGCCATATGGTATTTTCGAAGGTTAGGGGCCCCTAGACCACCTAAGTGAGAGTTGCCCATCATGACTCTTTGGGATATCCTTGACTTCTTACCCCTCCATAAAAATCTAAGCATTTTCCTCTGTATTCGCAGGAGGGGAGGCACAGGGACTATAGTGGGAATGGAGGCACAGGCGTATAAGAACTGTGGAAGGAGGTTCATTTTACAGGCTGTAATCCGCCCAGTAAGAGATTTGTTGTGAGGACCATCGCTCAAGGTCTTGCTCTAGCTCTTTAAAGAGAGGAGGAAAGTTCAGTAGGAAAACATCTTTTGGACGGGCCGGGAGTTGGACCCCGAGGTAAAGTATTGATTCAAGGTTCCATTAAATCGGGCATAGGGGTCGGAGGCTCTCTAAGTCGCCAGAGTTCAGTCCTATCCCCAGCGCCGCTGATTTCCCAAAGTTGATGGCAAACCCTACAGCTTCCCCAAACCTGTGGAGTTCCTTAAGGGAAGATATCAGAGAGGGGCAGATTTCCGTTATGGACAGTAGAACATCGTTCGCATAGAGCAAGACATTATGTTGCAAGGCGCCTATCGGGAGCCTCTTGATATCCGAGTCCCGTCTAATTTGTTGGGCTAATGGCGCCATTACCAAAGCAAATAGAAGCGGCCACAGGGGGCAGCCTTGTCTGGTGCCACAGGACAAAGGAATGGGGTCCGACAGATGATGATTAACCCAGAGCAAGGTTTTGGGGGATCGATAGTTGGCTAGGATCATGTTGCGGAAACTAGGAGCAAAGTGCAAGGCTTCTAATGTGAGTTGTAGGAAAGACCAGTCCACTTTATCAAAGGCCTTGGAAGCATCCAGGGCCATCAGGGCTAGTTTAGGGGCGTCTTGGGTCGCTATGTCTACCAAATCGAGGGCTTTTCGGATATTGTCCCTAGTGGATCTATTTCGTATAAATCCGTCTGATCTGTATTGATTAATTCAGGGAGGATCCTGGCCAGACGGTTAGCAAGTATTTTTGAGTTAATGTTAGTGTCAATGTTCAGCAAAGAGATGGGTCTGTATGAACAGTTATCCCTCAGATCTTTACCAGGCTTAATCAGCAAAACAGTTATTGATTCTTGCATGGAGGGGGTAACGGAACCTGAGGTACCAAAGGAATTAAAGAGCGTTGTCAGCGGGGCAGTCGGTTATGGGCGGAACAGTTTATAAAACTGTGTTGTAAAGCCATACAGACCTGGGGCCCTAGATTTTAAGTATTTGATGGCTTCTTCCACTTCCTCACCTGTGATGGGAGCGTCCAGCTCTTCCCTATCCGCCTCCACGAGCCGAGGAAAAGCGGCGTCTCGAACGTAGTCTACTTGCGCCCTTTGGTCGTGAGGTAGTGCTATTATGGTCTCGGAGTGGTGGGCAGCAGCCAGCTGTAGTTTCATGTGTTCTTCGTAGTGGATGTGGCCTTGCGGATCCCACAGGCCTATGATGGTTTTCCTTCTCCTTGTCTTAGCTAGCTTGTTCACTAAAAGTGTATTTGCCCTGGTTTTTTTTTGCGTAATAACTTTGGTTTTGGCCAGCGTATGTGCCGTCTCGTCTGCATAGTGGGCCTCTGGTCTTTTCCGAGCTATCTGCAGTGCTCAGTAGGTTTTAGGCATCCAGCCTTTGTTTGTTGCAAGCTTTGGCATTTCGAATCTCCTCTTCCAATTTTACCCAGACCTGCTGTCTCTGTTTATGGTACGTCGCTCTGTGGGCAATTAGTTCTTCCATAACCGCGGCCTTCATAGCGTCCCAGGTAGTGGCCGGGAAGGTATTTTCGGTCGGGTTCTCCTGAAAATAGTTCCGGATTACTCTGGCTATGGATTCCCTCAGAGGCATGTCATTAAGGAGTGGGTCTTATAGGTTTCAGCGGCGTCGGGGGAGTGGATCTGGTTTATGTGCCTGCAAGGTTAATTTGACCGGGGCGTGGTCTGAGAGTACCGTTGTCTATCGTTACCTCGTCCACAAAGGTGAGAGTCTGTGTGGAGGTCAGCAAAAGGTCTATCCATGGGGATGTCCGGTGCACGTGTGAGAAGAAGTTGTCCTTTATGCCTTGGTGTAGGATGCTCCAGACGTCCACTATCCCCAGAGTGCGAAAGAAGTGTAGGAGACCAGTGGCAATTTTAAAGTCTCTTGGGGATGGTGGATGTGATTTGTCCCCTAGAGGTTCTGGAACCCCATTGAAGCCACCCCCGATGAATATTTGACCTTCAACGAACAGGAGCAATTTATCACCTAGCGTAGCGTAGAACGATTCTTGTCGGTCATTAGGGGCATAGACCGAGACAAGTGAGTAGAGTTGTCCATATATGAAACCTTTGACAGCCGAGTATCATCCCTCAGGGCAGCATAGTGTTTCAAGAGCTCTGAAATGGGTCCCTTTGGCCAAAAGAACCGCTGCCACGCCCCCTTTTTAGCCCCGCTGGAAGCCATATATTGATTTGGGAATTGCATGTGGCGGAAACGCACAAAATCAATTGGGAGCAAGTGCGTCTCTTGCAGACCCTCCAGGTCCAGAAGGTGCTGCAGGATCGATTTCCATTTGGAGGGAGAGTTTAATCCTTCTGTGGTCAACGAAATAGTTACATTTTTGGTGTGGCAGAGGTTCCTTTGATGTGCTCTTGTCTTGTGGGCAGGATTGGGGGCGGGGGGGGGGGGGAGAGTCAGGTGTGGATCAGTCGCCATCCATGTCCTCCATCGTCTTGGTTCCGTGGTGCAACCGAAATGTTAACTTAGGCTTCTAACAGGAAGCTACAACAATAAACTTAGAGGGCACCAAGCAGTTTTTGTCATCAGTGCCTCCAACAAACTGTAATAAAGTTACCAACTTATCGCTCAAGGGGTTACAGGTGTCATTCACCTTGGAGTCAGGCATTGGCTGTGTGAAGCCCGCTCCGAAAGCCACGCCATTGTGTCTTCCATTTTGTCGCAAAGTGTGTAAGCCCATCCTTCGGGACCACCAGTTGGGCTTGACGTCAGGGGTTGCTTACTTTTTCGCCCCCTGCCTCTGGATCGCTAGGCCCTGCCAATGTCTCATTTGAGTCTTCGGTTCTTCTGGACCTTCGTCCAGGCTGCCCTTTTCGGCTTCGGGGCGAAATCGTTTGTGGCACTGCTGGGGGATCTGCGGGAGGGACCCTCTCCATATTCGGGTAAGGTGGGATGCAGGATAATTTGGGCATACTCCAAGTGTCCAATCGTTCAGGGGACCCCTTTGTAGGTGAACTGAAGTGCGGTTGGGAATAGCCACCGATACTTGACTTGTTGAACACGAAGGAACAGCATCAACGGCCTCGGGGCTCTCTGTTTCTGTATCGTGACGAGGGCTAGGTCTTGAAAGATCTGCAAGGGGACCCTGAAATGAAGGCTCGTCTCATGTGCGGTTTGCCGCCATGATTGCTTCTTTGGTTGTGAAAAAGTGAACCCGAGTAATGACATCTGGGGTGGGGGGAGGCCGTGCCCACTCCTCAGTGGGTGCGGTCCAACGCGAGTTGGGATTTTTCAAAATGTGTAAGAAGAGATTGGAATAGGTCCCCCACGTATTCCGCTAGGCTTCGGTCTGGGACTGAGGTCACCCCCCCATATAGATAGGTTTTTCCGACGGCCCTATTTTCTAGGTCCTCCTGTTTATGTTCCAGAAGTTCATTTTTATTTGTTAGGTCTTGGATTTTATGTTGAATTTCCACAAGCAGTGTTGCATGTTCCTGGGTTAGGTCCTCCACTTCCCCCACTCTCTGCTCAACCTCCAGGACCCTTTGGTCGGTTTGTTCCAGTTTGTTTGTAAGTTCTGACATGCAGGATCGAAATTCTGACTTGATGTCTGACATGAAGGCCTGGATGACGTTTTTGGTGGCCAGCTGGTTAGTGGTTTTCGGGGGTGTTTGTTGGCGGGACAGGTCTGGAGGTTTCAGTTTTCCTTCCTTTGTCTGGTGGAAGCAGCATCGTGGAGATATCTGCGTTTTGGGGGGTTTGATATGTTTCAACATCTTTGGGGGATTTCAGCAGCGCCTAGACGGTCTCTTCCCAAGGTGTGAGGCATGAAGGGTGTGGGGAACCACCCTAGTTTGGGGGGGTGAGTCAGTAGTACAATGCTCCAGTAGCCAGGGACCTGAAAAATGCTTCCTTGATGGTGTCACAGGCCCCTGCCTCGGAGTATTCGTAGGTAGTATGTATATTTGATTTGCTAGATAAAGACCGGTCTATGTCTGTGGATCAGTGCCCCATCAAGAGTCCAAGAGCGTTGAGGGTTGCTTCTGTGATGTTTGTAAGTTCCCTCCACAAAATGATAGCTGAAAGAGGGGGAGGGGAAGATAGTTAGGCTTGATTTTCTGCTTCCTCAAGTCAGATTGTGCTGGGGAGGCCGCATTAAACGGCTCCCACCATGTGTGTGGCATCAGGGAGTATCTGTGAGTGTTGTGGGGCCACTATGGCTGCTTCGCAGCTTCTGCAGCTTTCCGACGTCCGGAGATGAGGATGAAGTTCCCTGGAGGGAGACGGGCCTAATCCCCCAATCTTTTCATGCTAGGTTGCAGAATTTAGTCGCATGTTCATGTGCGCGGCGTAGGTCCGAGTCCGTGGGCACCT
This sequence comes from Ambystoma mexicanum, assembly GCF_040938575.1. NCBI lineage: Eukaryota > Metazoa > Chordata > Amphibia > Caudata > Ambystomatidae > Ambystoma > Ambystoma mexicanum. The sequence continues at coordinate 896,489,741 of NC_090939.1, forward strand.
ATGGGACCAACCTGAATGTTTCGAAGGGATTGTGTCTTCCAACGTATTCCTTATCTTGATAGATCATCTCCAGCTTGCTGGCCTCGGAATTTTTTTTTCAGTAGAGGGCGCTGCGCGTCGATGTCCCTCGAGCCGATGTCCCTCGACAGCCTCCGTATCGGCGCCAATGTCATCATGCGTATAAATAGACTTGTGCAGCGTCCATTGCTCAGTTCCGTTTTTCTGCGCTTCGTGGGCCTCGGAATCACGTTGCTCAGTTCATTAGTCAGAAAATATATTCTTCATTATTCCTCGAGAATACCAACTCTTACTCGATGGCTTCCTCATCCGAACCGACGACTCTAAGGTCCGGCTTCAAAAAATGTCGAGACTGTGGAAAGAAAATGTGGTTGACAGATCCTCACAGGATCTGTTTTTGGTGCCTGGGATCGGAGCACCAATGTTCGGAATGCGAGGACAGCATGTCCATGACGGTGAAAGCCTTGAAGGAGCGTAAGGGGAAGCTTGAGAGAGGTAAGACAGTTAAAACTCCTTCGAAAGTTTCCTCGGCAGAGTCGAGACATTCGTCTCCTCGCTGACACAGGAAACATTCTCGGTCTAGGTCTCGAAGCAGTTCCCACCACTCTTCGAGATCCAAGCATTCAAGTAAGAGACGTTGAAGATCCCCTTCCTCGTCTTCTTTTGTTTCTCCGGAAACAGTCACCTGCCCTACAAAACATAGCTCTCAGGCTGAGTAGGAGGAATTCCGTAAAAGGATGCTTAGCGTCTTCGAGAAAGCGGCCTCGACCCCCTCGAAGACTGCTGAGGGTGATACCCTGGGTAAAAGACTTGAAAAATCTAAACGCTGCGAGTCGTTGCACCCGGCGAAAGAAACTACTCGAGAGCATCATGAACCCTTGAGCAAAGGCACTGTGCCATCGACGCCATCGTCGAAGGTCCCTTTGACGCATAAATCTGCGTCATCAATGCCATTATCGAAGGGCTCATCGACGCATAGGTCGATCGAATTGACGCCGTCTTCGACGTCAACGCCGAAAAAGAGCACACCCACGCCCATCACTACCTCACAGCCAGTGGTCATACCTAGAGCCTCTAACATGACTTTGAGGTCATCGACAACCTCGAGTAGGATCCCGATCCTTGTGTTCTTCGAGGCCACTTCCAATCTTCTCAACGCCTTTTTTCGGTGTTTTCGAAGCCTTTAACGTCCGCGTCGTCGACGTTTTCCCAACCAATTATGACTAATTTAACCCCTTCTGCTCTGGAAATGGGATTTAAGCCATTTCCAAGGTCTGATCATTTCAGACCTTTGTCTTCAATTTATGAGGAAGGGGAGGATTCGGATCAAGAAAGACCCTTTGGGTTGCAGAGATCTGCAACACCAGAACCAGAGGAATTTACCTCTGAGGAAAATAGGTTGCAGGACCTTCGAGAATCCTTACATGAGGCAAGTGGGTTAGATACTTCCCCAGAAATAGAATTTGCCAAACCAGACCAAGGGGAACATGCTGAGACCCCTTACAGAATTTTAATGGCAAGAATTATAGAATTCATGGGTTGGTCTACACCTTCACCTGCATTCCAACAGGATGACCTTAAAGACATTTTAGTTAAAGGCCCACAGGAGGATCCTGTGGTTACATTTCATGCTGCATTACAAAGAAAAATATTGGCTAAATGGGAAACTCCTGAGGTTATCCCGGCAGTTATCAAAAAGTTATCAGCCAAATATAAGGTATCTACTACTGACCCTGAATTCTTGTCTAAACGTCCAACTCCAGAGAGTCTGGTTGTCTAAGCAGCAACTGCATCAAGGCAGTAGATCAGCATACCCTACTGTTCCACAGGACAGGGATGACAAAAGATATGACTCTATGGCTAAGAAAGTTTTTTCTGCATATAGCATGGCGTTGAAATCTATTAACGCTACTTGTACGCTCGCAAGGTTCAGCCATACACTTTGGGAGTGTGCTTCATCAGCGGCTGACTGCCTCCCAGAGGGAGAAGAAAGGGAAGCGTTTCTAAACATCACTAAGGATGGTAAAGACGCAATGTGCGAATCCCTTCAAACAGGCATTGATTCTGCTGACAGCATCAGTAGGGCCATGGCGGCAAGTACTACAACCCGCAGATTTGCGTGGTTGCGAAAGTCTGGGTTTGCTCCAGATGTACAAGCCAGACTTTTAAATATGCCCTTTGATGGCTCTTCTTTGTTTGGTAAGAAGGCGGATGCCAGCCTAGTGGGGAGAATTCTCTCTTTAGGCTGAATTTACTAACCTAGTGAGTCCCCCAGCAGCTTTGCTGGATTTCTGGAGTTTGTTTTTTTCTCCTGCCAAGAGTGAGACTCTTTCTCCCACTCTTGGACATGATTTATGGTGTTCCTTTGACTGTGAATGTGTTTTATGGGCTATGGGGTCCTTTACTCCATAGGGTCTCATGTGTGTTTACTATGTGTGTTACACAGCACCCTCCGTGCAGTAACACAGGGGTGTCATAGTGACACCCCACCATAGACTCCATACCCTGGGACTGACTACTGTCTCCCAGGGCATGTAAAGTCACTATTGGCTTTACTAGTCCCAAATTATTAACAGAAACCAGTACAAACCATCATATTGTGGACGTACTGGTCGGGGCAATTCGATTGCCCCGGGGTCTGTTAGTCGAGGGGGCACGTCTCCGTCCCCCCTGATCGAGTTTTGGCTGGTGGCAGTGGATACTACTTTTTATATTCGACCGCGAATATATCTCTATGGGATTTTCCCATTGTTCGAGGCTACCAACTTTAATTATTTAATTCTCATAGCCTCGAACATACCGCCGGTTATTTATTTAATATTAATTCGCCGGTTGGTATTTATTGTCAGGACTCGATTCTAAAATGGCGTTTGTGTTCTCTTCTGTGACTCCAACCCAAGTCGAGCCCTTTGTTCCACCTTTTGGCGGGCTTTTCCACAGAAGCCTCCAAAAGTGGTGCCACTCTGTCTGGGTATCACAGGGGGTGTGGGAGGGGGTTTAGGCCCCCTGGACTGAGTTACCTTGGTAACTCAAGTCGCACTCTTGTGTGATTGGCCCAAGTGGTGAGCCGGCCGGCTCACCACTTAGCATGTTTGATTGACAGCTAGGCTGAGTGAATAGGGGTATGCTGCATAAAAGCAGGGCTTTGGGGACTGGAACTTCAGAAGTCGCCACAGGACCTGAGAATCCAACGAGGGAGAAGCTGAGCTGACCTACCACGACGACACCACCGGTGGAGCCCTGCGGAACCGACTCACCACTTCCCGACGACAGAAGATCTCCCGGCTGGAGAGGCTTCTTCCCCTGACTGGTGGGCACAACCAGTTTACCTTCTTTTCTTCGCACCCCAGACCGGTTTGTGGTCGAATTGCCCGTGCCAAGCACCCCGGCGGCCGGATAGCCACTCACCACTGAACCGCAAATCAACGGACTGCTCCTTGTACCTGAGAAACTCCGCGACTGGTTTCTTCCCTGGCAATGCAACAGACTCCTGTCTTCCACCACGACGAGATCCTCTCTTCCCCCGGACGAAGCACCGACTTGCATCCGCTGCCAGGAACAACTGCCCCCGCTGGAGTGTTCTCACCACTTTAAGGTACCATGTCCGAAAGGCCTCCCTTTCTAAAGATTGCTACAAGGTAATTGTCATGATCTCTGCTTCCAAAAGGTCAGGGTTTTCCCAACTCCCTTGGAAGCAGATCCATAACCCAGGTTCCGAGTGCCAACCAGTCCCAATTGGGACCTTTTGGACCCAGTCCTGGCGCCAGTGGCACCAGGCTCATAAATATGCCCAGTCCCAGCGCTGGAAGCGCCGGGCTGATAATGCTTGGGTGGACTTACCTTCAGCAGACCATGCTGCTTACTTGCCTGCCAGTTGAGCCTCTGATCCTCTTCTGTTTGGAACTACTTTTCCTGTTGGGTGGGGCTGGAGCCACTCCCTAGATTCAGAACACTGGAACTCTTCTGGAAGGCAGGAACTCTTTTCTTACCAGGAACTCTTTTCTTACTTAGGCGTGGCTGTGGAAGGAGACACCTAAGCACTACAGGAGGCTATTTAAACCACACCCGGTGGATGAATCTTGCTTTGCGTTATTCTGCAACCTCTGCAGCAGAACGCTCATCGTGTCTTCTGCATCCGGTCCTGGGCCTAAGGAAAAAGGCTTACCATCCTGAATCCAGTCTTCAGCAACACCTATAAAGACAAGAAAGAACAGGTTAGCATTCCGGCATCTGAAAGGCAAAGGCTTACCTACTCTTCGTGCGCTCCGGAGGTCTTCACACAAAGTTTACCAACTCTTCGCATGCTCCGGAGGCCTTCGGCGCTGCATCCCGCATCTGAAAGACAAAACAAGGTGCGTTTAAAGACATTGGGGAACTTTAATACTCACGTGCCATTACTCCTTTCCACATCTAATCCAGTGGGTATTCCGGCACCCTGCAGCCGCTCCGAACTCGTACCTGCAAAATAAAAAGACAGTTAGAGCGCATAGTGAAGCAGGCAACAAGCGCTTACTTACGTGCTTCCAGGCGCTTCTATTCATCACACGGGCTCCATCTTCAACTCACTTCAGCCCATCATCCGCCATCGCCGGAACCCTGCAAAATAAGAGACATCATTACTAAAGACTTTAAAGACATTTGAATGACTCGAAACTTACCGTTCGTGCAGTAAACGACGGACAGCAGTCCTCTGAAGTCAAGAGGCCTGCGCTACCTATCCAGTGAAGAAACTGGTTACAGCACCCTGCCCCGAGGCAGATGGAGAGCTCGGCATTCACTTACCTAAGGTGAGAGCGTTAACCTTTGGGGGTCTACAGGAGAGGAGAAGAGGAAAGAGATAGGGACACCCCAATAACCCCAGTTCATTAACCCCATATTTTCTATCTGCAGACATCTTACTCTACACGTCAGGCATACAGTGCACAGAGGTCCAGCCCAAAGAGCCAACCGGGTGCTACACATCACCTTTGAAGATACGGTAGTCGCCCAGTCAAGACCGGCGCCTCTGCGAGAATCAGGTGAGCGTTACAGTAATAACCCCTTAACCTTCTGGACTGGGCTGGCCGCCTTGACCCTCTTACTGGTCCCTTTCTTTGGTCCAACTCCTTTTTGAACCGTTACAAGACTTTTGTGCACTGCAATCGTGTGACCTTGGACACATTTCGTTTGATCCTCTTAAAGTGGATCCGGCCTATTGAACTCTAACTTCACGGTTTTACTTTGCCTTCCTCTCTTGTTATGTTCTTGTAAAAGTGTTGGGATCTGTTGCAATTTATTCCCTGCCTTTCTCTCCCTTTTAAAAACGAACTATTAGAGTGCCATCTACGTTAAGCGCTCACCGCTGTCTGAAAATAAGTGGGGCTTTACTTAAGACTTGTCTAATATTCTTTTAAGGGAGTGTATATCTTTTAGTGACCGTGTTTCTGAATTGCTTACTCTTAGTGCCTGTGTGTTTTTCTAGATGGGGTTTTAAATAAATAATTATATCTCTTTTACACCAAGCCCTGGTCAGTGATTACTTGTTCTACTGTGCTCTCTTGACCTATTGTGAATACTCTGTATACTGTCTAACTCTTCTTGAGGGAAGTCTGACTGCTCAGCCACAGCTATCAAGTGAATCTGTGTGGTACAGACTGCTACCAAGTGGGTTTACTGCCAAACACCTGTAGTCCTAAATCTTTTGCAGTGGTCCCAGAGGGAACTGCACAGGTTTCTGCCTAACACCTAGAACAGTTACAGACATCCAAAGCAGCAGCAAAATCCCTGGGTGCTGAAATCCGTCAAACGCCATATCGCCCCTCAGGAACCTCTTGGAGAGGTAAGTCATTTCGCTTCTATTCTGCATTCGGAAAAGGCAGCGGACAGTCGGTTCAAAGAGGTCAAAAAAGATTCACCCGAGTTGGACGGGGTAAAAATACAAAAGCCGCAGCAGCAGGTACCTCTTTACCCTCGGCACCTGCATCAGCCGCCTCTAAATCACTCTGAGGACTCTCCTCACAAGACACCAGTAGGGGGCAGGCTAACTCAACATCTGACGGAATGGCAGGCTATTACGTCAGATGCTTGGGCATTGGAGACAGTTGCCCAAGGTTACTGCCTGCCTTTTCTACGCATTCCTCAGAGTCATCCACCGGGGATTAGCTCTCGGAAAGTTCCAGATCCGCTCCTCTTGCAGGAAATTGTAGACCTGCTGGAGAAAGGTGCCTTAGAACCGGTACCTGTAGCGGAGAGGAACTATAGTTGGTACTCCCCCCTACTTCCTAATACCGTAGAAGGACGGAGGACTGAGACCTATCTTGGACTTAAGAGAATTGAACAAGTTCCTCAGGAAGGACAAGTTCAAGATGGTAACTCTTTCTCAGATCCTTCAGGCCCTCCAGCTCCAGGACTGGCTGGTATCTCTGGACCTTCAGGATGCTTATTTCCATGTGCCAATCCATCTCAAACACAGGAAATACCTGAGGTTCGCAATTGGCGGCTCTCATTATCAATTTAGAGTTCTGCCATTTGGGCTGACCTCCGCTCGAGGGTCTTCACCAAGCTAATGTCGGTAGTGGCTGCAAGTCTAAGGAGGGAAGGGGTTCACGTCTACCCCTACCTGGACAATTGGCTGATCAGAGCGATATCTCCGGAACAAGCTCAGATCCAGCTAGATTATGTCTGCCACTTCCTTCACAAACTGGGCTTTTCCCTCAATTTAAAGAAGTCACAGATGATACCATCACAGAGACTCCAGTTCATTGGAGCGGTCCTGGACACTTTCCTGGGAAAAGCCTCGCCACCAGAGGTGAGGGTTCAAGATATTCTGCAGATGGTCACCAAGTTTCAAAATGCCCAACGTCTCCCAGCCTTCGACTTTTTGAGGTTGCTAGGCCTTATGGAATCCTGCATCTTCCTTGTGCCAGAGGCTCGTCTGAGAATGATATCTCTTCAATGGGCACTGAGAACTCAGTGGTCGCAATTCTCAGGGAGAATGACATACCTCATTCAGGTTCCGGACAAGGTGGCTCGAGACCTTCAGTGGTGGGCCTGCCAGGAGAACATCTTGAAAGGAGAACTGTTTTGGCAACCATGGCCGGAGATAACAGTAGTCACAGATGCCTCACTCACGGGGTGGGGAGCCCATGCCAACGACTTGACCATCAGCGGTCGTTGGTCTCCATCGGAGTCCAGGCTACATATCAACCTGTTAGAGCTGAGAGCAATCAGACTAGCGCTGAAGGCTTTTCTGCCATCTGTACAGGAGAAAAATGTCCTGATAATGACGGACAACACAGTGGCCATGCACTACCTCAACAAAGGGGAGGTGTAGGATCACTGCCTCTGTGCAGAGAGGCGATGCAGCTCTGGTTTTGGGCAATCCAAGAAGGAATCTCTCTATCGGCAGGTCACTTAGCCGGAGAGAAAAACTTGACGGCGGACGCTCTGAGCAGGCAGAGTACAGTCTCCCACGAGTGGGAACTAGCTCAGGAAGTCCTTCAACAGATCTTCACCCTTTGGGGAGCCCCTCAAGTGGATCTGTTTGCCACCAGCATCTACAGGAAGTGCGATCAGTTTTGTTCAAGGGAATTTCCCCCGAGAGGAGCTCTCGGGGACGCGTTCGTAGTGGACTGGGAGTTTCCACTTCTGTACGCGTTTCTTCCAGTCCCTGTCATTCCTCAAATGATCAGGAGGTTGAGAAGGTTCCGGAAAGCCATGATCCTAATTGCCCCGGACTGGGCCAGAAGAACGTGGTACCCGGACCTTCTGGACATGTCCATCTGCCCTCCAATTCGTCTTCCACTCAAGGAGAATCTTCTCTCGCAGAAGGGAGGTCAGGTTCTCCATCCAGACATCAGAACCCTCAACCTTCACGTTTGGTATCTGAAAGGTTGAGATACAAGGATTGGGACCTCCAAGATGACGTCATGGAGGTGTTGCTTTCGGCAAGAAGGCCAGCAACAAAGACTTTATACTGCTGCCGTTGGAACACATTTTGAAGCTGGTGTAGAGAAAAGAATATTGACCCCTTTTCATGTGGTACACCAACGGTGTTATCTTTTCTACTCTATTTTGCAAATTCGGGCCTTCAGGTTGGCACTATCAAGGGCTATCTCGCAGCGCTATCGATCTTCAAGCGCACTGCAGATGAACCATCGTATTTCAAGTTACCCTTAGTAATACAATTTCTGAAGGGATTAACCAATGTCTATCCTCCAAGACCATTCCAAGTTCCCTTATGGGACTTAAATTTAGTCTTAAATTTCCTGATGGGTACTCCGTTTGAACCACTCCACTCTTGTTCCCTAAGGTTTCTTACCCTTAAGCCTGTCTTATTAGTGGCATTGGCATCTGCTAGGAGGGTGAGCGAATTACAGGCTCTATCTTGTAAACCCACTCATACAGTTTTTCATAAAGATAAAGTTGTCCTACAAGTGAAGCCTAATTTTCTCCCAAAGGTGGTTTCTGAATTGTACATCACTCAGAAGATTACCTTGCCTTCATTTTATCCCCCTCCCCATCCAGGGAAAGAGGAAGAAAGGCTGCATAGGCTAGACCCAAGGCGGGCTTTGAGCTTTTACATCAGCAGACTTGCTAGGATTAGGCAAGCAGACCAACTGTTCCTAGGTTACTCGGGGCACAAATTGGGATTACCGATAAAAACAGACCATTTCCAGATGGATTATTTTAGCCATTCTGGAATGTTACAAACTGGCAGGGAAAGAGCCTCCTCAAACTCTTAGGGCTCATTCAACCAGGGGTATCGCAGCCTCTTCGGCCCTCCAAAGAGGGGTACCGATTCGAGACATATGTGCGGCTGCCACATGGTCGGCTGCACATACCTTCACAAGATTTTACAACCTCGATTCCTCCTCTAGCCAAGAGACTAGATTTGGCAAAGCTGTGTCCTCTTGAAGGGAAACATGGCAATTTTATTCCCACCTCCAGTTACACACCACTGCTATGGGAGTCTATCAAGATAAGGAATACGTCGGAGGACACAATCCCTTCGAAGAACAAGTTACTTCTTACCTGGTAACGTTCTTTCGATGGGATGTTCCTCCGACGTATTCCTTATCGCCCCTCTCATCCATCCCCCCCAGTAAAACTTCCCTTGTGGTTACAGCTTACGCTCCTTCTGGGTCACTAACCAATTCATGTAAAACAACTGTTAACATCAAAACGAAACTGAGCAACGGACGCTTTGCGAGTCTATTTATACGCATGATGACGTCGGCGCCGATACGGAGGCTGTCGAGGGACATCGGCTCGAGGGGCATCGACGCGCAGCGCCCTCTATTGAAAAGAAATTTCCGAGAGCAGCAAGCTGGAGATGATCTATCAAGATAAGGAATACGTCGGAGGAACATCCCATCGAAAGAACGTTACCAGGTAAGAAGTAACTTGTTCTTCTGCGCCTTCCCAGCGTATGGAGATGAGGGTTCATGTGTGGGGGCCTTACCTCCTCTTCCAGAGGGGCAGATCCTCCGTAGGTTCCTTGACACCGTGGGTTGGAAAGGGCCGACCGCCCCTGCCGCTCACGTAGCTGGTAGAGAGAGGATGGATGCCTGCGGAGGGAGGAGGAGCATCTCCCGAGTCCGGGTTCTGCATTTCTGTTGCTGCAGACAGGTTGCTTGCTGGCAGTCAGGTCCTCCCCACACTCCCACTAAGCTGGAGGTCCTCTTGGCCCGAGGGACGTGAAGGCAAGAGGAGGAGGTGGGGGCTGGGGGGCAAGTCGTAGCTGGGTTAACGCTGCCGGCAGGGTCCCGGTGGCGTCAGTCACCTGGGGTCAGCCTCATGAGGGCCCCCGACGGGCATCCGAGGCTAGAGATATTAGCACCAAATTGTTAGTCGGTCTGTGGTGATGAGATTCAGGGGATCTTAGTTCTGCTTTTGGAGCGCTTCAGCTCTCGTCTCCCAGAGGTCCGCTCATCATCTTGGAACTTGGCCAAGAGCGGGTGCGGCTTCAGCGTTTGTGGTCAGGGTGAAGGAGACTGCGGTGAAACCTCAGATTTTCCCAGCGAGTGGTCCAAACTTTTCGATCTATGTAGGTGTAACTTGCGTAGTCCACGAATCCACGCTTAGCCAAGTCTAAGTGCGGGCTTCACACAGAGTCTACTACAGAGACAACCTCATCGGTGGCCACGCCCAAGAACCTACATTTTGTAGCTCAACACCCTTGTTATGGGCATTTTTGGTCCCTACCAATGGGACCTCAAGTAGCTCTAGACTCGACCCTTCTATTCCTCTTCCCCCTCAGATTTTAACCGCATGTTCAGCTGAGGAGGTCCTCTGGTTTTTCCACAGTTAGAATTCTAGGTTGAAACTCTTCAAATACGTTTTCAAGGAAAAGAACATTTTCTCCACAATCAAGTACATTCTTCGAGGTGAGGAAGTTTCTTCTAGGGATGGAGGGAAAAGGAAACCCCTTTTTAAGCTCTGTGCCACTTGTGGCCTCAATGTGTATGAAGGAGAGGAGTACTCCGAATGCATATACTGCCTCTACCCCCACCACTCAGTTGAGAGCTGCACTATCTGTCGAGGTCTTAGCTCCAAGACTAGATATAACCAGAAGGCTCATCTGCTGGCTCAACCAGGGAAACTATCCCGAAAACCCCTCTGCTGTCGAGTCGACCAAGAGCATGGCTGCTCCCCCAGAGAAACGACAGCAGTTGAGGGAAAGGACCAGGTCGGAAGAACGGCCAGTGAAAAAGGCAAAACACAGGATGGCCCATGGCTACGAGCCATCGTCTGCATCTGGAAAACCGGAGGGGCCAGGCGGGCCAACGTTGCCCGTAGAAGGCCAGTCCTCACCGGGCAGGAAGTCGGCAGCAGAATGTGGCAAAACAGCGGAAGGACGCAAGAATAAATCAATGTCCATGAGAGGGAGAGACCCCGTCCATGGAGCGGGCGCAAATATCTCCCAGGACACGGGTGAAGGCACGTGCAACCCATTGTTGGCCAATCTGAAACCGCATAAGCATGGCTCAACTGATGCCGTTGAGTCACGGAAAAGGGCACAAGCACGCCCCGATCACGGCTTTGAAAAAGGAGCGGGAAAAGTCACGTATAGCCAACACATCAATGTTGCCAAAGCATCGAGATCCTGACCCTTCCACAACTATACATAAAGCGGCCTCATCGACGGCATCTCACAAATCCAGCTCGTCCACGACTACATCTCACAAGTCCAGCTCACTCAAAACAAGCTTGTCGATGACAACACATAAATCAGACTCGTCGACGAAGAAAGCCATGAACAAGGACCGCACAAATATGGTCCCGTCGTCCAACTCAGCAGCCGGCGAAAGACACACCCCCGTACCTCAAAAAACCACGGAAGGAGGTCCTGCCGGCGACAGACGATGGCAGCCCTGTCAGCGTAAGTACAAGAACTCCCTGGGGGCGCGCAGCCTACACAATCCGAGGAAACCTCCCAACCACACATCAGTCAGGTTTCTCCCATCCAGTACTCCGATATAATGCCAGAGGAGATACTGCAGCACAAGGTAGATACTGACTTCAAAACACAGCATCAGCAGTCAGACTCCAAGCAGTTGGTAATATGGCAGGAGGGTGCTCCGGCTAGATCATCTACACTAGGGAGGCATATTCAGTAAGGAGACCTCCATAAAATGGCCAGTCGCACACAGCGACAACCACAGGAGGAGGCGGGCCCGGCTCTGCCTGGGGGACACTCCGACCAACAAAGGGAAGTAAGAGCACTATTAACCAACCCATAGGCCCTACTGTCCATACAAGTGCTTTCATCCCAGTAGAGTGTCATTACCCAGCGTGATGTAAGTTAATGAGACCAGGAGCGCTGGCCCTACTACCGCCTCAACCAGTGGTCCCATGGGTACCACAGTACACCCCAATCAGGCCCAGGTCCACATTGCAGGCGAGGTCAGCAAGATCCGCCAGAAGACGCTCGCAACCCAGGTCAACTTCTCCATCCCCACCAGCATCTTCCGCTCTCAACCAATATGCAGGGGCAGGAGTGGTTCTCTGCCACTACCCTCTGCGTCACGCAAAAGGAGCCGTACAGCAACTCAATCGGTACCGGAAGATGGGGAACTAACATACGGATGCAGACCAGCCCCATGACACCACGTCATCGTCAACCACTCCAAGAAGGGACGACGATTGGGACACTGATTCCCCAGGGACGAGGAATCAGCAAAGCCACTCCCCACATACGACCCTCCCTCTACAGTCATGAAAGCATGCAAGGAGTTTGGGCTACTCGCTTTGGAGGACGACAAGGAATGTTTCTTATTTGACCATATGGGTAAAAGGAGGAAGACTGGTCTCAATGCCCATCCTCGACCATGTCTGGCAAGAGGGGCTAAAAACAATGAAATGCCCTTTCGCAGTGGCAGCGGTGACATGCTGCCCAGACAAAAAGTACAACCCACCAGAAAATGCTCCCAACCATCTCTCGAGTCGGCTACTGCTAGCCGGAAAGCTAATTCCGAAAAACAAAAATACACGGAACCACTGGACAATGAAGTGCGAAAACATGATGCTTTTGGTGAAATAAAGTCTTAGCAATTGAAGCTACAACAGTCAAAGTAGCCAATTCCCTAGCCATCATAGATGGGTATGATAAACAAATGTGGCATAAGCTCGCACCAATCCTTGAACATCTCTCAGAGGAGAAGCGCAAGGAGACCAAGGCAATCCTAAAGGAAGCAGAAGAGTCCTCTAACCTAGGTATCAACATGACAGTGGACCTGGCAGAGACAAGTTTTAAGCAAGTGGCCAACGGAGTAGTCCTAAGAAGGCAGGCCTGACTCCGAGCTCTTTGGCTCCAAGATCGACAAAGTGTTAAAAACAATTAAACCGGACACTGACAGTCAGGTCGCTAACATCCCTACAAAACGGTCAACCTTTTCGTCAGTTCAGGGGAGCAGCCGGCCGAACATCCACGTCCTCGTCCAACAAAGGATGTCGGTACTCAAGAGGCTCAACATACTACTCTCAGGGATACAAGGGGGCTTACCAGGGGTATCACAAATGAAAGTATTTGTCCAAATCAGCGCTTCAAGCAGCCCTGTGGATCCCAGAAGGAACGACAGGGTAAGAACTAACAATGACAACCCAACCCTCTGCGCCCTGGGAAGGCAGACCTCCACGTTCGGCCGGAACTGGAGAAAGATAGCAAAAGACAAATGGGTGCTGGATATAGTCTTGTACAGGCACCTGCTAGAGTATAAGCAAACGCCCCCTCCCATACCTCTAAACCACCAACCACACAAGACCGTGCTCCTTCAAGAGGTGCACCACATGTTGCAAAAAAAAGCCATCTAAAAAGTCCCCAAAAAACCAAAGTGGAAAAGGGAGTTTCCGCAAACCGGATCGAAAATGGAGGCCCATTCTAGACCTTGGAAGGTTAAACAAGTTTATAAAGTCCCAGATGTTCACTATGATCACTTTATAACACTTCATAGAGACAATGCAGCACCACGACTACCTTGCGTTCCTGAATCACCAGGACATGTATTTTCATGTACCCATCCATCCACAGCACTGGAAATACCTCTCATTCCCGGTCGGAAAATCATACTACCAGTTCAGGGTCCTACCATTCGACCTGAAATAGGCTCTGCGCACCTTCACAAAAAACGCCTTGAGCCAGTGGCGGCCAGCCTGCGCAGACAGGGATACCACATCTACCCTTATTTAAATGACTGGATTGGGCTTTGCCATCAACTACAAGAAATCCTTCTTGCGTCCGTCCAGGACACACCTATTCTTGGGAGCGGAATTTTCCACCCAAGAGCCACGCGTGCCTCCCTCTAGTGACAGAGTAAACACCCTTACGGCCCTGCTAAAAACATTCACGCTGAGCAAGGTAAAAATGGTGCAGCAGTGCATGCAACTACTCGGGGGGGGGGGGGGGGATGGGGGGATGGGGGGGGGTAATGTTGAATGTTGTTAGGCATACCACTGGTTCCCGACTGCAGGCTTCATATGAGACTGCTACAAGAGTTCCTGGAAGCAAACTGGTCACAAACCATCGGATCATGGGGTATCAAGGCTCGATTCCCTCTCAAACTACACTTACAGCTTCATTGGTGGGCAGCCAATGTCTGCAAGGGGAAAGCGTTTCAGGAACCAGCACCCAACAAAACGCTATTTACAGATGCCTCCCTCCAGGGGTGGGGCGCTCATGTGAACGAACTGCACGTCAAAGGGCTATGGACACCCCAGGAGACCTCTCTACATACATAAACATACTCTAACTCGGAGTGGTTTGATGGGGACTCATGTCTTTCCTCCCAATATTACGAAACCACAAACGGTCAAAGTCCTCACGGACAACACCGCCACAATGTATTAAATGCAGAAGCAGGGAGGGACAAGATACAAAACATTCTCCAGGGAATCTCAACTAACATGGCACTGGGCATTCAAGCATTCCACCTACCGGGAATCCACAATTGGATGGCGGACAGCCTCAGCAGGCAACTGTCTCAAAACCACAAGTGGGAACTCAACTAGTGACACTCCAATCACTGTTCCAACGGTGGGGTCGGCCGACAGTAGACCTATTCGCCACCATCCACAACAAGAAGTGTGCCAGATACGCCTAGGGACAAGTCACTGCGCTCTCCAGAGCCTGCCACACACCAGCAGCAGCCTCGGTCCCGCATGGTATCTGCAAGGATCAGAATCTCTGTAATGTGGGAGGCAAGTGTTTCTGGGCTTTTGGTTTCCTTCCTGGTAGCTCCGGTCCCTGTCCCCAAGGGCGGGCAACCACTTTTTGTGTATGTCCCTCCTAGTTCGCCCTCACTGCCCAGTTATTTTCAAGGCATGGGCTCCCGATCTAAGATCCACAGCCCCTGCCCATCGAATCTCCACACTGTGAGTGGGCTAAAGTGCCCTGATTGTCGCACTAATTGCCTGTGGGCAACGAACAGGGATGGCATGGTGCGACACATACCTTTTGTGCTCTGAGTTTCGAGCGCAGCTCTGCCTGCCGCCTGTCTCCTCGTATCTCTGCCTGCAGACGTTTGTTTCCTGGGGTAAAGGTGTGCGTTGATTTGGTCCGCTGTTTCTCCTTGCCTGGGACGTGCCCACTGTGCACCTTGTACCTCACTGCCAGTCACCTTCATTTGTGTGGGGATCAACGGTTTTGGGGCTCAGTATGCGCAACACTCCCAGGACCGTTCCAACCGACCAGCCATCTTTTAAGGTGACATACTTCGTGGTTTTGCACCAACTCTCCCCTGCTGACGCTGCTCTTTATTCGTGATCCATTCTTCTAATCTACAGACGCTCAGTCATTCCGCAGGATATTGCAAGAAGGATTTGTTCTGTGTGGAGCTCCGCACTTAAGCGGCCATCTTTGTCAGCGCACCACACCACAGCGCCCCTCCCCCCCCTTCCCGGAATAACTGGCCTGGCTGCAGTTGTGAAGAAGGAAGAGTGTTTTTTATATTTAGTTAGTGACACATGGAGCTTTGCACCATCCTTTATTTACAGATGCCATTAGCAATTGTACCCATTAAAGTTTGATTGCTGTTTCAAAGCTATTTTTATAGCCTTCTAAATGGAAAAGGGTACATTACCCTAAATGGTTGTGCAATAATTTTGATTTTTTTTTAATTTTAATGCACTTCTTTGGCCATTAGTTTCTAGGAGCTCATTTCAAAACGGATGCTAAAGTTGGCCAGGCTGTCATTCCCAGCTTGTTCACTTGATGGCATGCTTCAGTTTGTGGTCCACAATCCTAAAGTCTTTCCTCCTTAGAGGTCTGTTACCAACAATGAGGAATGTGGAGGAGGGTGTGCAAATGCTACATGTGAGGCCACACAAATATGTTTCAAGTTGTTTTATTTTCTTAATCAGGATGTTTGAAGAGGTTTTGAGTGATCAACCCAACTCTGTATTGAATAATTTCTCCGTTTAATCAATAGTAAAGTCTATGGGGCTCAAACATATTTCTGGGGTTTATATTCAAAAGTTCAGGGATCCCAACCAAGGACATGTTCGCCCTTTTCCGCAATTCACTATACATTTTTGGCTCCTTTGTCTGAACATTCATTCAACTCCTCTGCTTCACATCCCTGTTTCTTGGAAAACCCTCTTGCCAGGGTGTCAGACCTTGTGTGTGTTTGCACATTACGTTTATGCAGTGACAGGGAGTTGATGGTGTAACAGTCACCCACCAGAAGGCTGGCCACTTATCCTCTACAGGCTGGGCCAGCTATCTCTGGCCACTTCCTTGTCATAGGGTCTTGGTTTTAGTCCCCAACACCCGTCCTTTTTAACCTCCTAAAGAAGTTGCAGCGGTCCTGTGCCTACAGTTGCCTCTTCTACAACTTCCTGACTTTTCTCTCCTGCTCCCTCCCCCTCTCCCCCTCTCCCTTTATCCCCCCTCTTATGCTCTTACTTCCAGCTTCCTCCATTGCCCCTGCTCACTCTCCAAACTCGGACTCTACAGCTTCAAAACTCCCTCTCACTGCTTTGCTATGACCTGGCACTTACATAGGGATAGGGATGGGGGATGTAAAACCCTTTCTGATTAGCCAGAGGGTGTCTTGCTCAGTGGCAGGGGGACTGTATAGTTCTGCACCAATGGAGCATGTCTTTAATAGGCCACAGCCATCTTGTAGCATATCCTAGAAGGTACTCATTACTCGATAGGTTGCAGCTGCAGCTCTCTTCCGATCTGTTGCTGTAGAAGCCCCAACTCTGGAGTTTGTTGTTTCGCTGTCCCGTGTCCAACAATCCATCTGGGTCTTATAACCTCTTCCTAGAGTGTCCAATGTCTAGCATATCGGACCCTTGAGATGTGATGTTGCTTAGTGTTTTCTCATTTGTTTTCGATGGGGGCGGGGCTGCACATTCTTCTGCTATGAAGTTGTAAAATGGGCCACAGGATGAGCAAGTCAAGGCTGTCTACGTGGGGAGGAGAGCTGAAAAGCACTTCTACTGAATATGTTAGCTATCCACATAATTTTCCTGACTCCAAATCAGAAAATGTTATCGTTGTCTGGTCCATGTTTTCCTTCAGGAGAAGAGTGGTTATGGGAAATAGTCCTGCCCTTCCAGACCTGTTGGCAGAGTCTGGGTAGCAAGGGTCAGGGATATTTTCTCTGGTAGTTGTCTGAACATCCAGGACCTGGTTATAGGACTCTGCACTCCTTAATCCATATTTGAGACTCCCAGATCCAGTCTAGGTTTTCTCTCTGACCTAATGGGGCATTCTGGGAGTTGTATTGCTGAACTGTTGGTCTCTCCACAATGTCTAGGTAGCTTGGCCTGGGAATGCACCTGCTTTTGACTTCCTGGGGATGTCCTCTAGAGACCCATTTGGCAGTGACTATGATGTCAAATAGCCACAAGCTATTATTTACAACAGTCCAGCATGCAACGTACGTCTTGCTTTTGAACTTTTTGAAAAGTCATAATTCTATTCAGTCTATTGTCTCAAGAAAATTCTGCCTTCCTCATGGAACCATGTTATGTTTTTCTTGTGCTCATATATAAATTAGACTGGAAGGAAAAGCTCCGCTGTATGGAAATGTTTCTGCAGCATTCATTTGGCATGTCTTTGCATTGGTACATGTTTTTCCACTGAACTTTTTTTTACTACCTGAAGTAGGATATGTGTGCCAGCACAAGATAAGAATTGAAATTAAAAATGGCTTTAGCACTGAATGCATCGCCCATCTTTATCAACAGTTCCCCAAATTCTATTTCCTCCCATCATCCCAAAGTTGCACCCCTTAATGTTATGAATGGTAGAATCCAGATGACTAGATCAGATCGGAAAATTGGTCTCGTGCCATAAAAGGAACACACACAGTAAATCGGATACAAAGAATACTTTTGCATTAAAAAGAATAATTAGAAATCAATACTGATAAAATGGTTTAAAATGACCTGCTCAAGAAAATCATGGGTTTTCGTAACATCTCAAAAAATAGAGTACATTTGTCATGCTTGGTTAAAAATTCCAATTTAGAATCCTAACTACTAGCACAAATATAATGCATCCAGGTTTTGCACCTACCTGTTTGTAAAACATCCCAGTGACTAAAATTAAAATGTTCTTCTTCGTCATGCCTATATTGATGTAACCAGTATACCCCGGTCTTTGCTGCATTTCCAAAGAGGTACAACTATCTCCGGGCAAATTATTGCAGTAGGGGTACTCTTGGGAATCCTTTTTTTTGTAAGAGGTCCATTTGAATTGATTGTCTACTAGGTGCTTGCCGGAATCGCCACAGTTCGCTCCCAAATAATTCAGCTGGTGATGCCTGAGCTTTAAAAAAGTCAATCATAATAAGTTGGGTGCCATTGCCTAGACTGCTCTATAGCAAAGCGCCACCTCACCTCTTCAGAACCACTTCACTTTTATAGATCTGAGGAGCCCATAATAAATTACTTGAAAGTCTGATGCCTCAATAGTCTAAACAATGTACTTGTTCCAGGTGCGTGCCATGCCATGACAACTGTTTTAGCAACATTAACTCCAATTTTTCTCTCGGTACAAAGCTTGGAGAGTATCTGAATTTGTCTGAGACCAATGGGTGTTTTAGAAATTATTCTAGCTTTGCCAGTATTTAGAATACCCATCTTCCTTTTACTGGTTATTGTAGCATCAGCATCGGAATGTAAGTTCCTACTTGCCAAATCTTATATATATAAGCGAAACAGAAGACGCTCCAAAACGCAGCCATGTCAATGACTTGTAGATTGCCATGCAGACCCAGAATACAGAAGCATGTGAAATAACAATTGTACGTTCCCACAACCTGCATATTTAGTGTGAGACATGCAAAGCAACAAGAAACTGATACGAAAAGAGAAGTAGTAATTGGTATGGAGTGTGACCTCTTGTGTCCTCATTTCCATCCAAAAATGGAAACATTTCAGACATGCACAGAACAAATATTCTACCAGAAAAGAGATCTGTTGAAAAGCCATGGATCCATTGTTGGTTATCCACGCAGATGTTAAAATCTCCCCTAGGCAGAACTATGCTGTGGAATGCAATCAGGTGGTGTGTGACTGCACCTATCATCTTAGACAGTCAATAACCATCCACTTTATCATGCAGCAAATAAAGTACTCAATTTTCTAAAATGACTCATAAAGGCATACTCCAAGAATGCAATCTTATGCCAAATGTCACGGATACAGATAACTATTCCTTTTCATAGAGGGACCATTCATAGCTTGGCAGAGATACTGTACTAGAATCTGCATAACGTGTTCATGAGGGGTGTACTGTAGCAGTTCTTTCAGTCCCAAAAATGAATTTTATCAGCTGGTTGTGGCATTAATGATGTAGGGTTGATGGGGAAACCGTGGACTCGGTGGTCAAAGCAGAGCAGTACAAGCAGATTTAGGAGTCTGGTCAGGCCAAGACAACACAAAGTATGGATTTCCTGGATGCTTTGAGTCTCCATTGGAGACCCAAAGGAGAAATGGGTTGTTGATTGGCAACCAAGGAAGCAATTCCAAAGCTCATGTACCTGCCATGTAGGTGCATGCACTGTACCTCTAAACTGGCTGTGCCCTTGAACTTACCCCAACTTAAGTTTTTACACACAAAATATATAGCAAGTACCACCAATAGCAGTATTCAAATGAGTGGCCTAGTGTGATGAAGTTAAAGTACTGGAAATAGCAGAGCTACCTTTTTTCTGTTTCTTTGTAATCCTATTCAATATGATATGCCGAAAATAAAGTTAAATGCATTCTGTTTTAATCGCCTGTGAAGAGCATCATGCCAATTGTTTGAGGATTAGGACTTTACTTATTGTTGTGTTTTAGAAATACAAAGTGGGGATTATATAGCATACCTTGTGTAAACAGTCTGTTTGTGTCTTGCTAGGCTGATATACAACTGGTAAAGAAAGGCAAAGGCAAACTCGGGGATACGTTAGAAAAGGCTGCAGAGGTCCTGATGAGCTGTTTTCGAGTCTGCGCCAGTGACACGTGAGTGAAGGCCTTTCCTTTGTAGATCCTGTTTAGTGTTTTAAAAAAACACATGCATTTCATTATCGGACATTAACATGCCCTGTGCCACAAAACCCATCTGCTGTATGATGAGCGTTATGAATCTTACACAGTCTGATACTGCACCTCAAAAAGGGCCCATATCAAATTATTAAATTGCTATCTGTGTAATATAAAGATCTTGAAATAAATGTTTGTTTATTTATAGCGCGTGCCAGACCCGAAGGTATCTGGGCGCGAGAACAAGAATACTTTAGACTTACAGGTTACAAAGTTACATGGTTACATAGATACAGGTCAGTACAAATACAGCATGTAGTACATATGCATTTACAGGTATGGGTGCACAATAGTAAGGCTGGGTCCAGTTAGGTTACTGAGTAGATTAGCCGGTAATGCTAGGATTACTGATCGTTACCTTTTAAACCAGTTGATGATATTTGATCTAAAGTGCGAGTAAAATTGGTCAGTCCATAGGGTCGGTGGAAGAGAATTCCACAGTTGGGCCTCTTTGACGGGGAAGCTATTACCTCCGGTTGTGGACATTTTGAAGGGGGCAACTGAGAGGCAATTTGTATAGGCTGCTCTAGAAGGTCTAGATGTGACTCTTGTTTTGAACCTCTCTGTCGGGTATCTCGGTGCTAGGTTATTGAGGCATTTAAATGTTAGAGATGCAGTTTTAAGTTTCATTTTGTCTAGAGTGGAGAGCCAGTTGGATTGTCTTCTAATCGTTGATATATGATCTCTTTTCGAGATTCCTAATGCTGCTCTAAGGGCATTATTTTGCAGTATTTGAATTTTCAGAGTAATGTATTTGTTAGATCCCAAATATAGAGCGTTGCAGTAATCCAGTTTGGACAGCACACGTGCTCTTGCCAAGGTGGTGCAACTGGTTGTGGAGAGGTATGGTTTTGCTGATCTTATCAGCTTACACGTATAGGCTGTGGATGATGCCATAGCATTCACCTGTTTGGCCAAGGTGATGCTGGAGTCGAAGTAAAAACCTAATGTTTTTACCTCCTCGGTGACTTTGATTGAGTGGCCGTCTGACAAAGGCTGTGTAGTCTTGGCCGAGTTTCTTGATGTTCGGGGTAGTCCCCAGTATGATGAGTTCTGTTTTGTCATCATTCAGGCATAGACCGTGAAGTGCCATCCATGCCTGGATGATGAGGTATATCTTATTCACTAAGGCCAAATCCTGTTTGTAATCCTCGGAAAGATCATCAAACAGGGGCTTGGTAAAGATATTATCCATGGTCGGGTGAATGCATGAACCCTGGGGTACACCGCACGTAATGGGAGCAGGGTCTGCAGCTGCTGAGGTAGAGAAGACCCTCACAGTTCTTTCACTTAAAAATTATTTGATCCATGCTATAGCTTGGTACGAGAAGTGTGCTGCAGATTCTAAGTGGTTGCAGAGCACTTTGTGGTCCACCAGGTCAAACACTGCTGAAAGATCCAGGAGGGGAAGCAGGGCAGTCTTCCCTTGGTCTCGAAGCTCGTCGACCTGGGCCTTAAGATCAATAAGTGCGGTTTCAGTGTCGTGCTGCGGTCTGAAACCTGATTGCCGGGTGCCTAGGAGTTGGTGCAACTCCCAAAAAAATTGAATCTGTATATAGGCCACTCTATCTAAAATCTTTAGTAGAAATAGCACTGTGGTGATGGCCCTGTAATTTGTAGGTATAGCTGGGTCCAGTGATGGATTCTTAAGGAGGGGGAGTGTTAAGCAGAAACCTGTGCAGTTCCCTCTGGGACCACTGCAAAAGATTTAAGATTACAGGTGTTGGCAGTAAACCCACTTGGTAGCAGTCTGCACCACACAGATTCACTGTGGTAGCTGTGGCTGAGCAGTCAGACTTCCCTCAAGAAGAGTTAGGCAGTATATAGAGGATACAGGATAGGTACAGAGTCACAGTAGTACAAACAAACACTGACCAGAGCTAGGTGTAAAAGTATATACTTATTTATTTTAAAGGCACACTCAGAAAATTACACTAGCACAGAAAAAGGTAAGTAAGTCAAAACACAGTCACTATTACTTATATGTACATCCCTAGTCATTTGTTGGACAAGTCTAAGTTAACACCACTTATTTCCAAACAGAGGTGAGCGCTTAACGTCAGATGGCACTCCGGGAGGGAAAAGCAGAAATGATGAGAGCAGTAAGTTAAAACACTTTTCACAGAAGGTTAGCAAAGACAGTCAACGGTGGAACAAGGAGAATTCGTTCGGGGCCCGCTTCAGAGAGAGCCAGGTAAAAATATGCCCAAGATCACACAATGTCGCAAGTCTTTGCAGGTAAGTAGAAAAGGTTTTACTACGGTTCTGAAAAGTTTAGTTGGGGTGTCCCCGACCTACCCAGGTTCGAGAGCCGAGGGCTAAATCTACCCCGTACAATCGGTGGCAAGGGAGGCCGGGCGGAACACAGTACCTTTAAAAGTGGAAAGGATCCTCCAGCGGTGGTAGTCGTTCCTGGTAGTGGGTGCAAGTTGCGGCATCGTCCAGGGGAAGAGGTGAGCTTGACGTGGAGGAAAGCTGCAGGTCGTTGCACTACCAGGTATGAGGCCAGCCGTGGAGTTTTCCGGTCACAAAGGAGTTTACCCCTCTTTCGCGGTTGAGGTAAAAAGTGGTATCCCGGTTGCCGGGGTGCTTGGCACAGGCAAGGCGGCCACGAGATGCTTCGGGACGGCGAAAAGAGGGCAGCAACTGGTTGTCCCCACCAGTTAAGGGAAGGAGACTCTCTGGAGGGAGATCTCCTCTGTCGTCGGAAAAAGTGGTGAGACGGTTCCGCAGGGCTTCACCGGTGGTGTCATCTTGGCAGGTCGTCTCGGCTTCTCCCTCTTCGGCTTCTTAGGTCCTGTGGCGACTTCTGAAGAACCAGTCCCAAAACCCCTGCTTTTATGCAGCAAACCCCCATTCATACAGCCTAGCTGTCACTCAGACATGCTAAGTGGTGAGCGGGGTGGCTCACCACTTGGGCCAATCACACTAGAGTGCGACATGAGTTGGCAAGGCAACTCAGTCCAGGGTGCCTAAACCCCCTCCCACACCTCCTGTGGTACCCAGACAGAATGGCACCACTTTGGAGGGCTTCTGTGCAGAAGCCCGCCAAAAGTGGAACAAAGGCTCGACTCGGGTTCAGGGTTACTGAAGTGAACCTAGACGCCATTTTGGCGGCGAGTTCTGGCAAAAAATCCCAACCGGTGAATTTATATTAAATAAATAAACCGGCGGTATCTTTAACATTGCACCAAAAAGTGGTGCATTAAAATCAATGGGAAATCCCATTGGGAAATATTCCGGTGGAATATTTCTGTGGTATCCACTGCCACCAGCCAGAAACTCGGCGAGGGGGGACGGGACAGTACCCCCTCGACAACAGACCCAGGGGCAATCTAATTGCCCCTACCAGTACTTCCACAGTAAGATGGTTTGTACTGGTTAAGTTCCTAAGTTAAGACTAGTAAAGTCAATAGCAACTTTACAGACCCAGGGAGACAGTAGTCCGTCCCAGGGTGTGGAGTCTATGTTTGGGGGTCTCTAGGACACCCCTGTGTTACTGCACTGAGGGTGCTGTGTAACACACATTCAAAAACCAATGATAGCCTATGGGGAAAAAATACCCCCTAGCCCATAAGCACATAGCAAGTCACAGTAACACCCTCAAATCATGTCCAAGAGTGAGGGTAAAAGAGTCTCACTCTTGGCAGGAGAAAAAAATAAACCTCAAAAATCCAGCAAAGCTGCTGGGGGACTCACTAGGTTAGGAAATTCAGCCTAAACAGAGAATTCTCCCTAACGGGGAGGACCAGATTCCTTGAGATTGCTCGTATCGTGCCTGAGGAGAATGAAGCATTGATGAGTTTAGAGATAAATGGAGATAAATCTTTGGCAGCATCTTTTATTATTTGTGCAGGACAGTTATCTCCTCAACAGTTTGAAGGTTTGAGCGATATTATTTTTTCAACCTCCAGTATGGAGACTTTAGTAAAGTTAAATCATTGTTCTGGTTTGGCAGTAGAGTGTGATTTGTGAGGGTGGGTAGTTGTGGGAGGTATGTTTTTAGTTTTTTCTTAAAGATTTTGACTTGGAGTGTGGCAATTTTTTTCACAAAGGGCCTTCTGAATGTTAGAGCACCATGTTTTATTTTTGACACAATTGTCAGGTACCGGGATGGGGTTCTCCAATTCCTTTAGTATTGTAAAGAGCTCCCTGGTACCGGATTTGGCTTGCTGCTTCTGTTGTGAAAGCTTTCTTTTTTTGCTCGCCGAATTTCATTTTTGTATTTTGTGGAGGTATTGATTAGGGTGCCTTTATTCGTCTCAGATGATACTAGTCTCCAAGAAGATTCACACTTACATTTTTCTTTCCTTAGTGATTTCAAGTATGGGGTAAAGAAGGCATTTAGGTGTGCTCTAGGTTTACTGTTTCGCATTTTTAATGGGGCAATAGTATCCAGGGCGTTGGTCATAACTGTGTTAAATTCGTTAACTAAGGTGGATGAATCTAGGGTGTCGGGCAGCGATTTGAAGGTGGGGTGAATTAATGGTAGTACCCTATCTGTAGTTATGTTTTTTTTATTCCTTGTCAACATAGGGGGTTCTGCTAGAGTATTATTTTGGGGTAGGAAGATTTTAGAATCTATAGAGAAGGCTATAAGAGCATGGTCTGTCCATGTTTTTGGGCTAATGGCAGTGATGGTTGTGTTGCAATTATGGTCTGCCACCCAATCAAGTGTTCGGCCTTTATCGTGGGTGGGCTGTGTCACTTTTTGGGTGAAACCGAGCTCTGAGAGGACATTAGCTATGTTAGTAGCTTGTGCATCTTTGTGATCATTGAATCCCAGGTTCCAGTCTCCTAGTAGAAGGGCTTGTGATGAGTTTTTAGGTTATCTGAAAGGATAGTAGAGATGTCCTCTTCGAAGGAGCCAATGGGGCCTGGTGCCCTGTAGATAAGGTGTATAGTAATAGTTTGTGAGTTGGATGTTGGTAGCTTGAGAGTTAAGGACTTGCAAGATTTGGTATAAAAGGGTGTTTCTGTTCTTATTGACAGATTAGTTTTGCCTATGAACGCTATGCCTCCTCGGCAGGAGTGAGTTCCGTCTTCTCTAAAGATGGTGTAGTTGGTAGGCACAGCAAGCATCAGGGCAGGGCCAGCCGCTTGGTGCAGCCAAGTTTCCCTGATGGCTAAGAAGTCGTAGTTACCTATATGTAGAATGTCAGCAATTTCTGTGGCATGGGCGATTAATGACCTGGCATTAATAAGTGCTCCTTTCAGGATGGGGCTTGATATAGGTAGAGTAGGTAGAGCAGGGCTAGTGTATTTGGCTTGACTAGTTCGAAGTTTGTGAAGTTTGTCTGTTTTGTGGTTGTATTTAGTGGCGGTACTTGGTGGAGGATTGTTTTGTTTGGTAGAGTTCTCACGATAAATACTACGACGGACACTTGCAATGTTGTACCTAGCAGGCAAATCGTATATTTTTGGCAATCTCGAGCGTAAGTTAGAGTTCCTACATATAAGGTCACATGGTACAAGGGAGATAATGGAATTAGGACTGGGTACCTTTACTGGGGGCTGTTCAATCTAGGGTGGTCGTAGACCGTTTGGTTTTACAGTTCAGCATTTTTGTCGACATGTTTTGTAGATGCGCGCTCGTTTGAGACATTATTGACCAGAGAGCAGTTAGGTAGAGGAAGATAATAAACATTATGAAGCAAGGCCGTGTGGATATCTCTGGAAGTAGGCTAAATCACTAGGCAGATCTAACTAAACAGTACATTAGACATTGCGTTTGATGGGCAGTGCCATAAGGGCAATTACAGATCAGTTAGGGAGTCTCTGGATTAGCAGGGTATGGTTAACTTTAAGTTTTGTTGATAAACATGCTAATACAGTGTAAAGAGTTCAATATACTGGTCCCGTTAGGGACTTACATGCATTTGCAGGCACTATTGCCAGTAATCGGCACTAGGATTTATGCGTGAAATACGTGTTGGCAGACATTCATGATACAGTCTACGCATTATAGATTGTAGCTGTTAGGCATGGGCTAACAGTGTTTGACATTGTGGGGAAAAAAGTGCTCTCCTGTTTCATATGCTCACACAAAGTGTGTACTAATTAGGACGTTAACAAGCAGTTATTACATGTGGGTGATAACTAGATCGGGAAAGTGTAGCTACATACAAAGTACTATGCGTAGTTGCAGCAGTCTGTAGCAGACTTGCGTAATAGTCATCATTATAGTCTGAGTCGCAGGTAGAGTCAACAGGCGCGAAGTTCATATGGGCAGTATGCCGGCACCTAGCGCCTGTGGCGCTCTGTCAGCTCGGTCAATATGAGGCCTTCTTTCCTAGGCCGACTGATAGCCTGCCGGCTTTTGGAGAATAGCTGAAAACATGTGTGGCAGCCAATCCGGAAGAAGTTAGGCCAGGCACACGGTGGGACAAGGAAAAGGCAAAGGGAGAGTTTGGGGCGGAGGCCATCTTTGATGCAGTTTCCTCGTGTAGTTTCAAGTGGAAAGTGGGCAGAGGAATCGCAGTATGCACACAATCTAGTGCATGTAATAATAATCAGGCATCAGAATTGCAGTAGATGCTAGCTCGGATCGGGCAGGAAATAAAGGTGCTCTGAGGGGCTTCAAGGCAAAAAAGGGTCAAAGTGCCTGGAGCTTACCTCCTATGCCCTGCACTTCTAGGATCAGGTGTGCTGCTCCTGCAGCACATCGGAGATGCTTGGGAGCTCCTGCTCCGGCGTAGGAAGGGATGGGAATGGTGTTGGAGAAATTATTCAATGAGGTTATACAGTAAAAGCAATTGCAAACAGTTACTTACAGGAGTGCTATCATGAAATGCAGTTGCACCAAAAATGTTTAGTATAAGAAAAAACAAAATATCTATTAAAATACAAGTTAACCATCATATGCCCAGCTGCTCAAACTATGCCATATTCTGCCAGACCAATGCCATATTCCAGGTTTGTTGTCCTTGTCCCAAATACTGGCTCCATTTGCCTGTTAGAGAAACCAAAAAAGGCATGCTTTGGTGATCGTAAACAAATTATTAGTAACCTATGGCACTATTTCAAAGCACTATAATAAGATTATTTATGATGTTTGTTAATCTGCTTAGAATCACATGCTGTGCATAGGTCCGACATCCAGTGGTCACTGCGGAGTATTGCATTTTGTTTTTCGTAGTCGAAAAAGGGGACGTCGACAAGGCGTGTCTGTAAGACTATCCCTATAGTGACGTGCGTTGTACCCACAATCCCTCACGCGTCGAGGTCCCTCAGATTGTTTTTTTCCGCCCAGCTTCTGGTCGCCTTACGCGGAGCTCCTAGAGAGACATTGCAAATACTTACTACGGACCTCGGTCCTTAATTATACTTATTATATTGTTAAAGATCCCTCCCCTCGACGTTAGCTGTGAAGCTGTTTCTCCGCCGAGCAAGTTTTCGACGGAGGGGAAGAGACGGAGGAGATCCTTCGGCGCTGCCGAACACGTGGCCTGGCCTCGCCGGCCAACATACAGTAGGGAGAGTGGGGGTTCGAACTTTTATCTTCTCTTTGAGAATGTCTTTCTTTCTCCCCTATCTTTCCCTTGGGGTTGTTATCACCAGTTATTATTGCCTCAGCTATGGAGAGGACACCTTTTAAGTTTTGCCCACGCTGTAGGGGCAAATACACTTGGAAGGACAAACACAAGCTCTGTAATCGTTGCTTGCCCCTCGATCATAAGGAGGACAGCTGCGCGGCCTGTAAGCTCTTGAAACCAAGAACTCTTAAAGAACGAAAAGTTAAGAGGTGGGCGGACTACGCTATGTCGAAGTCAGTTTCCTCACCCGCCGCCGCTGTTACAGAAAGTGACGAGGAGGGTGATAACTCGACGTCCGTTACGGAAGTCATTAACCCCCAGAAGGAGCGCTCGTGCTCCTCGACGTCCGTCCCCGGCCCCGACGGGCTCGGCTCACGTCCTGCTTATGGGGATGAACACCCCGGCGACAAGGACGCACATAGACCCCATAGGCCTAAGCACACAACCCACGGCTCTTCTTCGTCGAAGACGAAGGATCCATCAGCGCCGAAGGGGACGCAGGGCACTCCGGCGTCTACCTCAGACCGTAAGGGTCTCAAGCCCCACCCGCAAACGCAGCTGCGACCAGCGATTGGGCTTTCATCAAACACGGGCGCTACCTCAAAACCATCCGACGTAACGCTCCATAGAGCGGCCGTCGAGGAACAACGCGTAACGCAGGCAACGTCGACACCAGAGCCCTCTACTGACAAACTTTGTCGAGAGCCTGGCGAGAATTGTTTCCGAAGACAAACATAAGCGGACGACGAAACAAACGTCGAATACCGCACAAAAAGCTATGGAAACGCCAAAAAAGCGCAAGAGTAGCCAGGAACTGCCCCCTTCATCTAAGGGCACTTCTGAACTACCGGAGGGCTTTTCAGAGGGCGACGGAAACCTTTCTTCGACGTTGTGGGAGCGTTCTAAGCGTTTTGAAGGTGAAGACACCGATTTCCCCCCTCTAGACTATTCAGGGGTCCCCCATGAGACCCTTGAAAGACTCCATTCTTGTATGGAGAAAATGGAAAGGTTTTTGGGAAGCCAAAACCCACCCACACCCAAAAGACCAAGAGAATGGCCCCAGGATGACCCTAGGGTCAAGATTCCTAGGCTGTTTCCCCCTTCTACAGACGCATATGACCTCACTGAAGAGGAGCAATACCTCCAGGAAGATGAGGAGTGTTTGGGTGGAGAGGAAGAACATGAGGAAGAGGGGTTTGAAGAAGATCCTTACACTAGTGCAGGAGCTTTTGAAGAAGATACAGCTACCTCGCAGCCCTGGCAATCCCCATCAGTGCAGCCTTGGCAATCCCCATCAGTGCACTCAGACCCTGATGTCTTTCACCCTTCTCCTCCCAAGGATTCACCTATTGGAAACACCTCTCCCATAGATGACCAACCTTCACTTAATGCACTATTGCGCAAGGCAGCAGCGCATTTTGAAATAGACACAGGGGAGACTCTTCCTGACATAGACTTTGTAGAGAAAGTTATTAAAGAAAAAGCCCCTGTTAGTCAGTCTATTCCGCTCCTGGCTTCTATAAAGAGAAGAATAACTCCCTTTCCAATCCGGCCTTAGTTAGAGGGGTCAACCCTCGGATAGAAAAGCTCTTCAGCCCTTCGTCCTCTGACCCTTTGTACATCAGAGGACATTCTATTCCGGACTCCCTCGTAGTTACTAATACAAGAAAAAGAGCGTGTGTACCACTATCCACTAGTGAGGCACCACCTGACAAAGAGGGCAAGAAGCTCTATGCACTTGGGAAGAGAATCACGACCTCCGCCGCCTTCTCAACTAGGATTGCAAATAACAATTCCCTACTAGCTAGCTATGCAGATGCACAGTGGAGCAAGCTGCGGAGCGAAGTAGAGGACGCACCAGAACCCCTGCGTTCACGCCTGTTAGCTATAATCTCAGAGGGAACTCTTGTAAACCAGGGCATCGTAAAGAACTCGTTAGATGCCGCAGAGACGGCTGGCCGTTCCCTGGTTCAGGGAATACTTCTCAAACGCCATGTCTGGCTGCGCAATTCAGGATTTAAGCCGGAAACCCAGGCTTCCCTGATAAATAAGCCCATAGAACAAACACATCTGTTTGGGAAAGCAGTTGATGAGGCCCTAGAACATGCGAAGAGAGTTTGATACCATCAAGACTCTTGACCAAATTTCTAGGCCCCCTAACAGACGCAGCTATGGCAATAGACGCTCCTTTCGTGGCCAACGCCAGCAGCAAAACCAACAGCAATTTTACTCTGCTACCAACTGGCCCTCTAACAAGGGTAACAACACCCAGTTCAGTCAAAGAGGCCAACGCCGTGGCAAAGGAAGAGGTTGCGGCTCCAGCCCCAAAGGTTCCACGCCCAATACCAACAAATGACCCGAAGATTCGGGTCCCCTCCCATGCATCACCGGTCGGGGGCCGGCTAACATCGTTCCTTTCAGCATGGGAGGGAATATCGTCAGACCGCTGGGTATTATCCACCATAGCCCACGGATACTTTATCGAATTCAACGGTTCCCCGAAGTACAGACCCCCACGGAACAGACGCATGACACCGGAACACCTCACTATTCTTCTTCAAGAAGTAGAAGAGCTACTGAAAAAAGAAGCTATAGAGGCTGTCCCCCTATCTCAGGTAACAGAAGGTATTTATTCAGTGTACTTCCTTGTACCCAAAAAGGACTTAACCATGCGCCCTGTATTAGATCTGCGCCCAGCGAACAAGTTTGTCAAACCCCAAAAGTTTCGTATGGTGACCTTGCAGGAAGTAATCCCACTGTTATCACAGGGGGATTACATGACAACACTAGACATGAAAGATGCATACTTTCATATTTTAATGTTGCCAGCGCACAGAAAATATCTCAGGTTCAAGATAGAGAACAAACACTACCAGTTCAGAGTACTACCCTTCGGGATAGCATCTGCACCAAGGGTATTCACGAAAGTACTGGCAGTGGCAGCGGCCCACCTGCGCAGGTTATCCATCCCGACTGGCTCATAACAGGGGATTCTTACGAAACATGCTTCTCCAATACCCAAAAGACCGTAGACCTTTTGTCCCAACTGGGCTTCTCCATCAACGAAAAGAAGTCCAGCTTAGACTCCAGCCAAATCAAACAATTCCTAGGGGCTCTAATTCGAACAAAGGACGGCCTCGTCTTCCCCTCCAACGAGAGGGTCCAAAACATGCTGTTTCAGATCCGCCATTATGTGGCAGGTCGAGAGGTGACGGTACGCAAAGCAATGCGCTTGCTAGGGATGATGGCGTCATGTATTTATTTGGTACCTCATGCGCGCCTGCGCATGCGCCCAATGCAAGAGTGCCTCTACAGCCAGTGGTGTCAGGGCAGCGGACAATGGGACGATCTAGTGGGGGTCTCGCAGGCCTTGGTTCTCTCGCTACGGTGGTGGACAAAAGAAAACCTGTTATTAGGGAAAACGTTTGCCACACCCGCAGTGGAAGCCACTCTAACCACAGACGCATCCCTTACAGGATGGGGGGCTCACCTATCCCATCAGACTGCTCACGGAGTGTGGACTCCGAGTTTAGCATCCAAGCATATAAACCTGCTGGAACTACTAGCGGTGTTCAAAGCACTGAAAGCCTTTCAGGAACACTTACATGGAAAGACAGTGATGGTCCTCACAGACAGCACCACAGCCATGTACTACCTCAACAAGCAAGGGGGCACTCACTCTCCAGGACTGTCCAAGCTGTCCCAGAATATATGGAAGTGGGCTCTCAAACACAACATGTTCCTACTATCACAACATGTACCAGGGGAACTCAATCTGCTAGCAGACAAACTCAGCAGAGACTTCCCCCTGCCCGAGGAGTACGAATGGCAATTGCACGAAGACATCGTCTTAGACGTCTTCACGCAATGGGAATTCCCGGAAATAGACCTGTTCGCAACTCTGGAGAACTCACAATGCCAAAGTTACGCCTCCAGGTACCCCCAGAACCAGTCCAAGGGGAACGGTCTGTCGATTCAATGGTCGGGGAAATTTGTTTACGCCTTTCCCCCCGACTCCCCTTCTCAACAAAGTGATGCACAAGATGCACCAGGAGCAGGTTACCATGATACTAGTGGCCCCAATGTGGGCCCGGCAGCCATGGTTCGCTCACTTGATGGAGATGTCCCTATCTCCCCCAGTGAAACTTCCCTGCCCGTACAACATGCTGTCACAGGACAAGGGCAGGACACTGCATCCATGCCCTCAGGCCATGAACTTAGCAGCCTGGCTCCTGAGATCATAGAATTTGGACATTTACAACTCCCGCAGAGATGTATGGACATCCTCAGGGAAGCCAGAAAACCTAATACTCGCCACTGCTATTCTAGCAAGTGGAAAAGATTTGTCATCTGGTGTAGAGGTAAGAGCATCAACCCGGTTGACTGCTCTCCCACTAACATTGTTCTGTACTTGACCCTTTTACTGGATTCAGGTCTAGTGTTCAATTCCATTAAAGTCCACCTAGCGGCACTTTCTGCATACACCACTTCCCAACTTAAAGTGTCGTGGTGGAAGATACCAGTTATCAAGGCCTTCATGGAGGGGGTAAAGAGAATACACCCTCCGATAGCTAACCCAGCTCCCGGATGGGACTTAAATGTGGTACTTTCTAGACTCATGGGCCCTCCTTTCGAGCCCATGCACAAGGCAACTCATAAAGACCTCACTCTTAAGACTGCTTTCCTAATAGCTATCCCCTCCATTAGGAGAGTAAGTGAACTACAGGCTATTTCTGTACTAGACCCCTTCGTAACAGTTCACAAGGATAAGGTGGTTCTACGCACACACCCAAGGTTTGCACCAAAATTCATCTCGAAATTTCATGTAAACCAGTCAATAGAACTACCAACTTTCTTTCAAAACCCTTCCAGCTTGGGAGAAAAAAGTCTGCATACACTAGATGTACGCAGAGCTGTCATGTTCTACATGGAAAGAACCAGACCACTGAGAAAGACTAATCAGTTCTTTGTCTCTGTGGCAGCAGGAAGGGAAGGAGATGCAGTTTCAAAGTCCACTATATCTAGATGGATTGTTCAATGCATCACTCTCTGTTACACTCTTGCTAAGAGAGAACTACCCTTCAAGCCAAGAGCACATTCCACTCGAGGCACTGGGGCTTCCATAGCGTTCATTGCAAATGTTCCCCTTGAGTCCATCTGCAAAGCGGCTACCTGGAGTTCTGTGCACACCTTTACAAAACACTACTGTCTAGATGCACACTCTAGATCTGACTCCCAGGTGGGACAGGCAGTATTAAGACATCTTTTCTCTACTGTTCCTTCTCATAACCCACCGCCAACTCCGGGTACTGCTCGCTAGTCTATGCACAGCATGTGATTCTAAGCAGATTAACAAACATCAGAAGACAATGCATTACTTACCGTAAAAGCATTTCTGATGGTTGTATCTGCTTAGATTCACATGCGCCCACCCTTCCTCCCCGCTCGGATGGAAGGAACATAGACATCCTTTTCTATATTTCCCTCTTTTCTGTACTCCCTCACGTCTAGAAGGCTCCCTCAGGGCAGAAAAATACAAACAGAGGGACCTCGACGCGTGAGGGATTGTGGGTACAACGCACGTCACTATAGGGATAGTGTTACAGACACGCCTTGTCGACGTCCCCTTTTTCGACTACGACAAACAAAATGCAATACTCCGCAGTGACCACTGGATGTCGGACCAATGCACAGCATGTGAATCTAAGCAGATACAACCATCAGAAATGCTTTTACGGTAAGTAATGCATTGTCATATCTCTTTTTACACCAAGCTCTGGTCCGTGTTTGCTTGTTCAACTGTGTTCCTTTGACCTATTGTGAATACTCTGTATACTGCCTAACTCGTCTTGAGAGAAGTCTGACAGCTCAGCTACAGCTACCAGGTAAATCTGGGTGGTACAGACTGCTACCAATTGGGTTTACGGCTAACTCCTGTAGACTTAAACTTTGTGCAGTGGTCCCAGAGGGAACTGCACAGGTTTCTGCCTAACAGGTAGCGTGTAGATTTTGGGTATCAATGGTTTCAAAACCAAAAGATACTCGTTTTCCTGTTTACAAATCCACACTCTCTCTCAAGAGCTTTGTCTAGTTTGTCTCGAATCATGACAGAAAGTCTTGTAGTGGGATCGTCTCTAATACGTGAATAAAATGAGTGATCATCTAGCTGTCTGTTGCATTCAGTGATGTATGCTAGCCTGTTCTGTATTACCACAGTGCCAACTTTGTCCACCTTACGTATCACTATCTCCCTATTCAAGGCGAGACTTTTGACCGCATTTCTTTCCACGTTACTAAAATTGTGGAAGGCCTCTGGTGTTTTTTTGTTCAAACTGGAGTTTGTCACGCCAATCTCTTTTGGCAAAAACCACCACCTCAAGAGTGTTACCCGAAGTTGGGGGGTTCAAACTGAGAACGATTGCTTAACCCGCTTTAATTTGTCTGTGTGTCGTACGACTTATCGTGAAAGTATTGCTGTATATGTATCTTGCGTAGTAACTGCTCAATTTCTACTCAGGTCTGAAACTTAACATAACGGGCTTTGAGTACGAAACCGAGGCCTTTGTTGAGTACAGTTTCTTCTACTATGTTGGCAACATAAGTAGAACGATTAACTAATAAGAGTGGTTGCTGCGTGTCCTCCTTTCTTCCTGCTCCCAATTGTTGGTTGTTGGTCTAAACAAGAGACTGAAGTGGAAGCTTGTTGCTGTTGTTGTAGTGGAGGTTGGCCTGAATAGAATTGGTTATTTGTGGCCCCACCTCGCTGAAACAATCTGTTCCGGTTACCACCCCGCTGTTGTCTACCTCGATTCCTATAGGGTCTTTGGCCCCTATAGTTGTGATTACTGCCGTTGCTAGAACTCCCATAACTATAGGATGTATTTCCAAATCTCACCTGCCTTTGTTGGTTCTGACCTCCTTTCTGGAAATTCAAAGGAACATAGCCATCCTTTGTGTATCGAAAAGCATTCTCATGTGAAAATTGGATGAGATCCTTTTTTCCATTCTGGCTATGCAATCCTTAGTGCAGACCACTTTGAATTCGATGATTTCCTTAGTAATTTCGTTCAACCGTTTTTTAAGTGTCCAACTGAACTAATTTCTTAATTGCTTCAATTTTTTCTAGATCGCCCGTAATTTTAACAGTCATGTCGCATGCAGTATCTATAATTAGGATAACACCATCGCGCCCGCATTTGTTACCGATGTAACTCCATTGCATTGCAAATTGTTTATCGTCCAAAAACAAACGTGGTTCATTGTGTGCGATTAGACCTTGTGGCAAGGTTCCCGATCGAAAGCATTCTATCGTGATGAAACCATGGAGTTCGGTTAAATTATAGTAGCTTGTTCCAATTACTTAATTTAGTGGCTAGCGAACTCTCTCCTTCTTCCAAAAAGTAGGCTCGAGCTAGCAATTCTTCTGCATATTTGTCGTCATTACTTTTAGTCCTTTCAGCCGCCATTGTCAGGGCCAAAAAAAATAAATGTGCTCTAGTTATGAAGATGTCTCTAATCCGCAACTAACTTAGAGACAGTTTAATGCCATGGGCACACTGTAAATCAACCATACTCATATACTACACATTGAAGCCTCAGAATGACTCAAACCACAGAAAATAAGTCTCATGGGACAAACCCGCGCGAGAACAAACGAATACAAAGAGAGACCAGGGGAGAAATTCAAAGACGCACAGATTCGGCCCCACAACAAGCGAAGGACAATCTACGACTAAAGAATCAAAGTGTCTTTCAAGACTCCCTTCCTGCGTTTGGACTGCTCAGTCCATGTACCAAATAGGTGCTGAGTAAAAGTTCTTTGCAATTAATATATAAACATATAATTTTATTGAATAAACAGGTATAAAACCACATCAGCCCTAGTGCAAAAATTACAATACTAAAAAAAAAATACCCCTGCTATACAAAATTAGCTAAAAAGTGCAATATACAAAATTCAAAACAGCAAACAAGTGCAAACAAATCATTGGTTTAGCAGGATAGGAGGCTCCTCCTAATGTGGGTTGCCTCTCAAGGCTTAAACAACTGGTCCTATGAATACATATCCCTTCTCTGCTGAAAGGGACCAGGTACAACTCAATATGTTATGAACACTGCTTTGTGTGGTGGGGGTGGGTGTCCCATGTGGTGAGGGATGCCTGTGGGGTGGTGTCAAGGGTGATGGGGGGGTGTCCCTTGTGGTGTGGTCTGCCTGCGGGGTGTGGTCATTGGTGATCCCTTGTGGTGTGGGCTTGCCCCTTCAGGAGGGGTCAGCTTCCAGTTGATTTGTGTGTGTATCACAGGGTACGTGCGGGAGCTTCAATGCGATTTGGCTCTAGACGCACCCCAGCCAAATCACGTGGAAACTCCTTAGCGTGCCCACCCGCACCCCAGCCAAATCGCATGGAAACTCAGCATGTACCCCGTCCGCACCCCAGGCAAATCACGTGGATACACTGCGCGTACCCGTTCCGCATCGAGTTTTCACGTGATTTGGCTGGGGGGGGTGTCTGTAAGTTGGTCCAGGGATGGCATGTGGAATTGCGCTGTGTTTGGTATTTTACTTGTTACTGCGTGTGGGGGCGTGATTGGGCGTTAGTAGTGCTGCTTGATGTTCCTTGTGCCACGGCTAGTGATGCCTCAGGAAATCCATGAATACGCGTGCAGCGCAATTGTTTCTTTGTGCCACAGCTGGCGCAGGCGTGGCACACGCTCCTTCTCGGCGTGCGGCGCTTGTGCCTTTTCTATGCTGGATTCTATGAATCGGGCCCTTAATATGTACTGGCCTTTGCCAAAAAAAAATACTTGGCTTAATAAAAGTAGCATCCTGATATACTTCTGGTCTGCAACTATTTCACTCCCACACAGGCCGTTGGCTCTTTTAAGAGTGGAGTAGATGATTACTGCTGCACTCTCTCTTCTTGAGCCCCTTTGAACGTGCAGTGAACAGAGACAAGAGAGTAGTGACAGCTCTAAGGGCAAGTGATGAAGGTGAGCTGCCTTTTCATTGAACAGGGTCATTTAAATATCCAGTTGTGCTACATACGTGTCAATTTGATTAGCAAACTTGCAGAATTACATACCAGATTGATATGCAAAGCTGCTATTCATTACATACCTTGCTGTCTGACCATGCTTGTCCGCAACTCAAACCAAGGGCAGTCACTGGAAAGTGTTAATTCTGCTGCTGTGGTAACTGCCAAGATGCAGAAGAATTCAGTGAGAAATGTCTTGTGCTGTGTTAGGAGTGTAAACTTGTTCTAATTAGAGGACGGCAATACATTGTGCCCTGAAGCATGGCAAACCTACCCTGTGTTCAGCATGTACCTAGCAACTGTGAAGAGAAAATGCTTGTCGAGAAGGGTAGCTATCACAGCTGGTGTGGTCTGGGCGTTGACCATGTGGCATTGTGGGAATTATTTGTTTAAAATGGAACTGATCACTTTTTAACAAATGCGTCTCTAAGAGACAGTTACAATATCTGACCGTCCTTCATTCTGTAAGTCCCATAGGCTGTGACAGATTCTAATCATTGGTAAAACAGCAGAGAACTCGCACAATCACAAAATTTGGCAAGAATGGTTAGGTACAA
This sequence comes from Ambystoma mexicanum, assembly GCF_040938575.1. Lineage (NCBI taxonomy): Eukaryota > Metazoa > Chordata > Amphibia > Caudata > Ambystomatidae > Ambystoma > Ambystoma mexicanum. Next base: position 896,526,908 of record NC_090939.1, read on the forward strand.
TAGATAAAGAAAAGGTGGCATGTTCATAACCAAGCAGAACACAGGTCTATCAAACATTCTATATTCATCAAAGACCTTATATGCTTGAGGGAACTGCTGTGCTGTCATTCTTTCTCCGCCAAAGCCTCAGTTGCTCTTCCTTAAGCAGCCAATTTGGAAATAAGCTATGTGCTTTAATGTGAGGTTGGATTAATTATGCAAACCTAGTATGGGCTGCGTGAGCACAAAAATGTAAAACCTGAGAAGACAATCCATCACTAGAAAAAGTAATGCCTGGCTTTTCTCAGCAATGTGTGTTTTGAAGGACCGATTAGTCATTGGTAAAGCAAAGAGTTCACACTCGGTGAGGAAGGTTGCGAAATACGGGCTTGCAGGATGAGGGTGGGTTATGCAGGTTTTCAGAAAATGATTCTTACTGTTAATCCTGCACATGTGCCTTAGCTATTTGTCAAGCGTCCCTTTGGGTTGTTAACAGAAAAAAAAGGATGAAGCCATGACTTGAGTGCTATGAATGTTCCCGGAATTGGCTGCTCCATTGGCGACCATTCACAGTACTATTATTGTTTGCATGAAGGATCTTGGAGGGAAGCAGCCACTTCCCCAACATATGGGTTCTGATGCAAATCAGTCTGGACTCACCACCTGACTCCGAGCAGGAGTGCCCATTCACCCACACACAGGAATCCACATTGGTAAGAAAAGCCAGGAGAACTGAATAGAAAGAGATTTTATTAAGAGCAATTTACTCTAAATTGCTGGTTTCTTGCAGCAAGCTCTGGTATGCTTCATCAAAAAGATCTGATAAGAGGCACACTTCCTAAACATCTATTTATCTGAACACTTTAGAGCTGAAATTTGCAAAGTCTTTTAACCACCTTAAATTAAATTTGTCTCTACGTGGATGATGCATGGATGTGTCATTGATTATTGCAAACCGATTTTCCAGTTTCACACCTGGTTGGTAACCAATATATAATATAATTTTTAAAGTCAATGGATGAGTATCATTTATTCCTTCACCAATCATGGCAGTGATTCGTCCTTTCTTGTTTTTGGGGAATGTGTGCAGTGTGGGTGAGTCAACTGGCTCCATGGGACAGTAGGCAATGTGGTTTGAGCATTCCCTACTTTGGTCCCATCTGTTCATTTTAAGTGAGCCAAAATCAAAAGTCTCTGCTTCAGGTTGTTCATTGATTTAGCAGACCTGCAAACCTCATATTAGAAGTTACTTGGTGTCACCTGTTGATTCTAATTCAGAGGCGTAATCTCCCCCAAGTATTCAAGCGGTACACAAGTGAATTCAGGATCTTTGACAGATGCATGGGAAAATCTGTGGTGCATTGGTTCCAGCTTAGCCGGCACCAAATGAATGATTGCATGCACCATTGACCTGCTTGCAAGAAGCCGACCATTTCGTTAATCACAAACCACCATAAACTTGAAGACCAAAAATGATTTCTCATTTGCTGCACAAGAGTGTATCCAGTTGTCTGGCATCCAAAAGGCAACATTTACTTTTATAGTTTGGAGAAAAGCACAAAATCGGTTTATTCAAATACTTCTAACGTCTAATAATTTGGAAGAGAAGTGTGGTCTAAAGTGTGGGGTGGAGCTGGGAAGAACCTCATCACCAACCATTTCTCCTTATATTTCAAACCAATTCATCTCTCAAGTACTATTTTTTTTGCATTTTACTGGACTTTGCTAAATGAGATGTATTATGCAGTACACAGTTCTGGTTTTGCCGCTTGGTATCTTAAAATGACCTATTCTACAAAACAATTAATAAATGAGTTGCCGTCTTTGACTGTATTGAGAATGACATACAAAAAAAAGTATTTCAGCAGGTTTCCTATTCTGATTGTGTTTAATTTGTACGATCAGTCTTTGCTTCCACACACATTGGAATCCAAGTGTAATATTTTTGTTGTATGTATTTATGCAGCCGAGCTGGCATTGATGATTCCAAAAAGTGGGGGATGCTGTTCCTGGTGAATCAGCTGTTCAAGATTTACTTTAAGGTATAAATGGCTTCAATATACTTTTTTTCACATTGTGGGTTATTTGTTTCTTAAAGCGATGTATTCAAACAAACTTTTTTGTGTGTAATTTGTAGATCAACAAGCTTCACTTGTGTAAGCCACTAATCAGAGCAATTGATAGCTCAAATTTGAAGGATGAGTACACTATGGCACAACGATTGACTTTCAAGTACTATGTTGGACGCAAAGCGATGTTTGACAGTGATTTCAAACAAGGTATGCAAGATGGACTCAACAAAGGCATTTGGTGAAATAATGTAATGGTGTATGTATGTGTAAGGGATTAATAAAGCGCAAACCTAGCTGGGAAGTAAATAAGCGCTGTACTAAGGGGACGCACCCATAGATTATGATAGGTTTCAGGAGTAGCTGGGAAGCTGGAATGGGCAGGGGTACTCCAGAGGGGGAGAAAGGGTTGAGTGAGAAGTAATCGGCGATTGGCGAGATATCTTTTGAGGAGTAGGGTCTTTAGGCTGCTCCTGTAGTGTAGAGTAGAGGGGGCAGTCTTATCTATGTTGGAATCGTGTTGCAGAGAAATTTTCGATAGCAGCAAAAGGTCTGTTTCCTGTTTTTTCCGCTTGCAGGTCTTTGTTTGCAGACAGGTGATGTGTGGCTTCTGATGGTGCACTGGCCTCCAGAGATGGAACGTTTCTGGGCCTAGTAGAGCAGTGTTTTGATTGTGACTGCATTTGGAGGTGATGCAGCCAGTTTGAACATATGTGCTTGAAGGGGTGTCCAGTGCAGCTCCTTGAGATTAGGGACAAAAACCTTAAATTCTCAGTTCTTTGAGACCTGCTGCACATATTGGACATCTTTCAGCGGGGCTAATGTGGATTCTGGGACTCCTTGCGAGTAGGGCTTTGCCATCGTCAAGATAGGAGATAACCGGGGGTTTAATCGGCTGTTCTGAAACTCGGAACAATCATTAAAGATTTGTATTGCTGCTCCAAGAGCGGCAACTACTGGACTGGTGCATGCCCCAGTGAGTATGCTAAAGCCTTTAGCAGTGAATTGCACAATGGGTCACCCCTGTAGTGTTTTTCTTTCAAAGAACGGATACCTTCTCAGGACCAGGGATAAACCCAAACAATCTGAGGAGGAGGAGTAGGTCACCAAGCCCCCCACATGTGTTCTAGGTCATATAATCACTTTATACTTGGATGAATCGGGACCAGCACTCAAACAATATGGCTCATTATAAAAATATATAATCCATTTATTCTTCTATATACATCTCGGACATCAATGTAAACAATTTCATGAAATCTTTCACAACAGAAAAATGGAGATCAATTATAAGGCGTAGGAAAACAAAGTGTATTGAAAAAATGAAGATTTACTTTTATGTGCATCAAGATTAGTTCCCAAAAGTGCAAATGCATACGGGCGCATACATATTTGATTGTACATGCATTATCAAAGAAACCATAATCATTAGCCACTACACTATTATTCCATTAACACTTTTCTTGGCCAGCCAGGCTGGTAATGCACATGTCCAATGTTGCCTGTGTGGCTTTTTCTACCCATTAGACCGTCTTCAAGGTATGGTTTTTGCTCTAGGGCTTTTAAATGTCCAATAAGAATGAATGAAAATATATGTGGAAACTGTTTTGGCCGGTTTTCAGGGCACTCTCATCCCTAGTGTCCCCAGAGAATATTTACAACATCCTTCATCATACGGGACAATTTCTTCAATGTGATGATGAATTCATGGCACCGTTGTGCATGTGATCTCACCCATATTTAAAATATACAAGCCAAACACATGGAATTGCACATAAGAGATTACTCTATGCATAATGGTGTTAACCTGAAGACCTATTGTTTGAAAATGATCCCCAAACAGAACTGACCATCATGTGTAGAGGGCGGTTTCTAAACCAGCTCCAACAGGTGAGTACTGCGGCATGCATCAATCTACAAGTGAAGTTATCATGAGTGACATGGACTTGTATTGAATACAGTATTACTAATTATTTATTTTCCAAGCTAACAGCATTTTTACATTTGTCAAAAATATGTCCATCTGAGTCCAGTGCATCCTACATACAAAGGATAGACACTAAAAACTTGTGCCTGTTACTAAATACAGACGCGCACGGATGATAACAGCAAGGATACTGTATCCCTGTGTGCTTTGGAACACCGGTACGGGCAATTTCATACCTAGTTAATCTGTCAACAATCCACCCATTGCAGAGTCGAGCACTGCTTGCATGCCCGGTCACAGCGTGCCTAGCGAACGCTGGAGGCAGTGCCATTAAATCGGCTTTGCTTTTCCAATGCTATTGTAGAACGGCAAGCTGTCACATGAAGCTGACGCCAGAACGGCTAACTTATCAAACGTTAAGTACACAACGAGTTGTGAATGCGTACATGGACGCCATGTTGAAATGGTCTCCCTAACCCGTGGGAACTAATGTCATTGTTACGCTCACCTGGTCTCTGCGGAGGCGTTGGGGCATGGTTGCAGCCCTCCCTGCACTTGAATCACCCCCTTCAGGCCTCTCCCTCAGTAGAAAAGCTGTGAGCGGTGGTACGTGGTGATACTACTCCTGCGTGGAGATAAGAGTGTGCGAGTGCGCCAATCTGTGATTGTTGTACCTCTCGAACCCTTCACCCCAAAGTACGGTTTCTGTGAGCATACGCCAGCCCATAAAGCTCACCTGTGAATTATGGAAGATAATCTCTCTGTCCTGCTACTTCTGGCAGGGACGCGTTGAATGGGATCTAGTTCCTTCACTGATCCTTGGTAAGGATTAGTCCAGTCCAGCTGTGACTATGCTTCTCCTTATGATTGGTAAGTCTTTCTTGAGCTCTTGTAATGCTGTTCGTTCTGTTTAATGTCTTTATATGTTGCGCCTATTTATGCCCGCAATACTGTCTCTCTTCTGTTTTCTTCCCTTAGATGGAAATGCAGCCTCAATGGAGCTGTGAGACACGAGACGCGGCCGGATGGAAGGTGGATGCTACTGGAATGTTAGACAGCAGATAAGTGATGTTTTAAGGAAAGTGTGAAGTATGGCGAAGCGCAACCTTAAACTGACTGTTTTTTCGATGTCTAACCTTGTCTTCTGTTTTTCCTTGCAGGCGCGCTGCTGTTGACGATGGAGCGTGTCGTGCTGCAGTGCCAAGATGAAGATTTCGGCGTTCCGGAAATTGTAAAGATGAATACTTGGTTTGCTGAAGAGATGTACAGGTAAGAACAGCTTTCCCCAGTTGGTAAGTATGCTGGCAGGAAGCAGGATATCCAGGAAGCAGGATCTTCAAAGGTAAGTCTGACCTCAGGCGACGGTGAGCGTTACGCTGCTTGCAAGTGCAGAATAACGCGAAGTGTCTGCCTTTAGGATCGGGGCAGCTTATATAGCTGAGATCGTGGGCACGCCCATTAGGGCCAGCTTACCAGCCACACCCTGCCAATCCTAGAGAGTGAGCACGTGCAAAGGCACTCCATTAGCAGCCACACCCAAGAATACACTTGGGGCTGCTTAATGGATGGAATGTTCAAGGTTAATGCATCCTGCTTAATGGATGGAATGATCAAGGTTAATGCATCTGAAGTGCTATGTCCCTAATAAAAGCTTTTTGGTGTTAAATGGATGTTCTTGTTTACTTTTGTTCATGAGCCTGGTGCCAAAGGCACCAGGACGGGGTCCACCCAGGTATCCTGTGCATGCAACCCCTGCATGCCTGTGCCCCTGACTTCATGACAGCTGGTGGCGAGTTATGCTGACGCTCCGTGGAACCTAGTACAGGAACGTCTCCAGGAGGTCCCAGAACCCATCAGGTCTAAGCTTGTTACCATTGTGGCCGAAGGCAGGCAAGTAAACCAGAATGTAATAAAAACACTCTGGACAAGGCTGAAACAGCAGGCAGGTCTCTGGCCCAGGGCACTTTACTTAAGCGGCACGCTTGGCTTCGTAACTCGGGTTTTAAGCCTGAGACACAGGCTGCTCTCATCAACAAACCCATTGAAGAAACTAACCTCTTCGGGAAGGCGGTCGATGAGGCCCTAGAAACAGCCAAAAAAGAGCATGAGACTCTTAAGTCTCTGCAACAAATTACTCAAAAACCTTCCCTCCAAGGGGGCGGTAATTCCCGTCGGTCCTTTTGAGGGCGGTCCCATGCAAGTCAGAACTATGGCACGGGCAACTTTAATGCTGGACAAACGTCAGGAAGCCCTGCATACTACCCACCAAGGGGTCAGCGACGCGGCAAAGCCAGAGGTAGAGGCCTCAACCCTATAGGAGCCGCAGCCATTGGTCAGAAATGACCATCAGAACCAGGTCCCCTCCCATGTCACCCCGGTCGGGGGGTGCTTAACATCTTTCTTCACGGTATGGAAGGGGATAACTTCAGACCAGTGGGTCATAAAGACAGTCGCCCATGGGTACTGCGTGGAATTCGCCCGACCTCCACAATTCAGACCACCGCGCTCAGGCGCCTCTCACCGAACCATCTGGAGATCCTGAATCAAGAGGTGGAAGCGCTGCTGGGTAAGGACGCCATAGAAGCCGTCCCTATTCTTCAGGTAAACAAGGGTATTTATTCAATGTACTTCTTTGTACCCAAAAAGGACCTCACCATGTGCCCTGTTCTAGATTTGCGCCCAGCAAACAAGTTCATAAAACCTCAAAGGTTTTTCATGGTAACGCTACAGGAGGTGATCCCACTGTTGAAACAGGGGGACTACATGGCAACATTGGACTTGAAAGATGCATACTTTCATATTTCAATGTTGCCAGCGCGCAGGAAATATCTAAGGTTCATGATAGAGGACAGGCATTACCAATTCAAAGTGCTCCCCTTCAGCATCGCCTCAGCGCCAAGGATGTTTACCAAAGTCCTGGCAGTAGCAACAGCACACCTGCGCAGACTATCCGTCCCGGGTTACCCTTACCTCGACAACTGGCTCATAACAGGGGACTCGTACGACACATGTTTTTTGAACACCCAAAAGACAGTAGGACTTCTGTTCAGTCTGGGTTTCTCTATCAACGAGAAAAAAATCCAGTTTGGTCCCCAGTCAAATAAAACAATTTCTGCGAGCTCTAATCCGGACGAAAGATGGACTTGTCTTCCCCTCCAACGAGAGGGTTCAGAACATGCTTTTTCAGATCCCTCAATATGTAGCCAGTCAGGAGGTGACAGTGCGCAAAGCCATGCATTTGCTAGGAATGATGGCATCATGCATATACTTGGTTCCCCACGCACGGCTGTGCATGCGTCCCATGCAAGAGTGGCTCAACAATCAGTCCTCGTTCTCTCTCTGCAGTGGTGGTCAAGGGAAAACCTTCTGAAGGGGAAAACCTTCACCACCCCTGCAGTGGAAGCCACTCTCACGACAGACTCATCTCTCACTGGGTGGAGGGCTCACCTGCTTCAGCAGACCACGCATGAAGAGTGGCCCCCACAAGTAGCGTCCAACTATATAAATTTACTGGAGCGATTGGCAGTGTTCAAGGCATTCAAGGCCTTTCAGATTTAGCTACAAGAGAAGACAGTGCTGATTCTAACAGACAGCACTACAGCCATGTATTACCTGAACAAACAGGGGGGCACTCACTCTCCAGGGCTATCCAAGCTGTCCCAAAACATTTGGATGTGGGCTCTCAGACACAAAATGTTTGTTATCCAAACATGTTCCAGGCAGACCTGCTCAGCAGAGATTTCCCTCTGCCCATAGAATAGGAATGGCGTCTGCACGAAGACATCGTGTCCAACGTCTTCGCAGAATGGGGCTTTCCAGAGATCGACCTGTTCGCAACTCAGGAGAACGCCCAATGCCAAGACTACGCCTCCAGGTAGCCCCAGAACTGCTCCAAGGGGGAACGGTCTCTGGATAACATGGTCAGGGAAATGTGTCTATGCTTTTCCCCCCTGACTCCGCTTCTCAACAAGATAGTGCACAAGATGCACCAGGAACCAGTTACCATGATACTGGTGGCCCCAAAGTGGGCCCGCCAACACTGGTTCGCTCATCTAATGGAAATGTCCCTCTCCCCACCAGTAAAACTACCCTGCCCATACAACATGTTGTCTCGGGACAGGGGGGAGACCCTACACCCATGCCCACAAACTCTGAACTTAGCAGCTTGGCTCCTGAGGTAATACAGTTTGTACACCTACAGCTCCCTCAGACGTGCATGGACATACTCAGGTAAGCTAGAAAACCTAACACGTTACTTCTACACAAGCAAATGGAAAAGTTTTGTCATCTGGTGAAATTCCAAGGGTGTCAATCCCATTGATTGCTCCCCCACACACATTGTGCTGTACCTAACCCATCTGTTGGACACTGGGTTAGTCTTCAATTCCCGAAAGGTTCATCTGGCTGCTCTTTCAGCCTACACCACATCACAACAAAAGGTGTTGTGGTGGAAGATAGCGGTGATTAAGGCCTTTATGGAAGCGGTTAAGAGGATGTATCCTCCCATTTCTCACCCAGCTCCTGGATGGGGATCTAAATGTGGTTTTTACCATGCTCATGGGATCTCCCTTTGAGCCAATGCATAAAGCAAGTCTCAAAGACCTGACTTATAAAACGGTCTTCCTAGTGGCTATCACTTCTATTAGAATGGTTAGCGAACTACAGGCACTTTCTGTTCTAGACCCCTTTGTTACAGTCCACAGGGATAAGGTAGTTCTGCGCACTCACCCCAGATTTGCGCTAAAATTCATCTCGAAGTTCCATGTGAACCAATCGATTGAACTACCTACCTTTTTACAGAATCCCACTAGCATGGCCGAAAGAAGCCTACACACCTAGATGTGTGCAGGGCAGTCATGTTCTACCTGAAAAGAACGAAACAAGTGAGAAAAACCCGGTTTATTGTCAGTGGCAGCTGGTAGAGAAGGGGATCCTGTCTCTAAATCAGCTATCTCAAGGTGGATTGTTAAATGCATCACACTATGTTACACTCTTGCTAAGAGAGAACTGCCCTTCAAGCCTAGAGCACATTCTACTCTGGGCACTGGGGCATCCATAGCATTCATTAAATGTTCCCCTAGAGTCCATTTGCAAAGCGGCAACCTGGAGTCTGGCAAGCAGTACGAAGACATCTTTTCTCTACTGTTCCTTCTCACAACCCACCTCCAACTCCGGGTACTGCTTGCTAGTCTATGCACAGCATGTGATTCTAAGCAGATTAACATGCATCAGAAGACCTGCAATAGTAATACCGTAATAGCATTTCTGATGATTGTATCTGCTTAGATTCACATGCACCCTCCCCACCTCCCCGCTCGGGGTGGAAGTAACATACATGTCTTACTACTTTCTCTCTTTATGTACTCACTCACCATAGCGTTGGGCTCCCTCATGGCAGAAAAAATAAAATCGGAGGGACCTCGGCGCGTGAGGGATTTTGGGTACACTACACATCACAATAGGGATAGTGTTACAGACACGCCTATGCCGGCGTCCCCTTTCGGTCCCCGAAAGATGAGCTGCAATACTCTGCGGTTACTACTGGCAATCGGACCATATGCACAGCATGTGAATCTAAGCAGATACAATCATCAGAAATGCTATTCCGCTAAGTAATGCATGTCATCTCTATCTGCACCATCAAAGGCAGCGAAGAGGTTGATTGTTGCTATATAAATGCAGTCATGTTTCCTAAACTCTGCCAGACTCATAATACATTTTAAACTGAAACCATTTAAGGACGTGCTGTTACGCTCACCTGGCTCCCACAGAGGCGTTGATCTGAACTGGACTGCTGCGGCCTCCACCAATGTGATGCTTAGTGCTGAGATGACGGACTGGACTGGCCCACTTAGCTTCGTCTACTTGGCCCGTAGGAATATTCTTCTGCAAATGGAGAAAGGGAATTAACCACCCATGGAGTTGAGCGTAAATCCCCCCACTCCCGCTGTTCTTCCCTCTGGTCACCTTTGGTGGCCCTTCTTATAATCTCACCTGATGGTTTGGAAAGATGAGCTCTCCATCCTGCATTGAGCGCAGGGGCGCGTAGATAACCAGTTGCTTCACTGGCTCGAAGGAATTGGTGAGTTCCAGAACAATTGTGACTGTGCCGGCAAGACGCCGTAAGTATGTAGTTCGTAAGTCTTCAAACATGTGACTTGCACTCTTGTCCGATTCCTTGCAAATTGCAGCTTGATCCTAGCGATGAGTTCCTCGTGGCAACCGGTAATATTCAGGTAAGGATTTGTATCATCCAACTCAGTTCAATAAAATAAAGTCAGTATCTAACCTGTTGCTTTCTCCCTTATTCAGGCGCTGAGAGAAAGTATGAAGTCTCGGGGAATAATGCCTCTGGCGGTAAAATCAGGTAAGTCTATTGCGGAGAGGAGGTTTCCCCTTGTTTGTCCCATTGTTTCACCTTGCTGTCTTTTTGTTTCCCCTTAGGGGCCGGGGTTCGACAACAACGCTGTGGAAGCTGCGTCGTCCCGTGATGAGGTATAGTACCCCCGGTGGTAAAATCAGGTAAGTCTATGGGGGAAAGTAATATTGCCTCTGTTTATTCCCTTGGCTCACCTTGCAGTTCTTGTGTTCCCCTTAGGTGCCGGAGTGCAGCGGCAACATGCAGAAGGATGCGGTGGAATGCGAAGATGCTACGAAGGCCGGTGAGTTCAGCGCGGCGCTGCAGCAGGCGAGGCGACGTGCATAAAATAACTTCTCTCTTCCAGCTCGAAGGCACGGTGGATCGGGAATTCAGGTAAGGATCAAAGGTATTGCTCCTGTCCTAACCTTTTCTCCTTCTTTCTCCCTCTTTCTAGGAGCTCCAGACTCGAGGCGGGCGTGGCAGAAGACTGGATGCAGACTCGCAGGCACGGTGAGCGTTACACTGCTGGATGCAGAATAACGCGAAGCGTGTGCTGCTCTTCGGGCATGGTTTAAATAGCCTCCAAAGTAGTCCCAGGTAAGTATTCCCCCCCAGCCCCACCCGAGTAAAAAAAATAGTCCCTAGGTAAAGTAGTCCCTTCCAAGCCTCTTTAGGCTTGGAGCTCTTGCAGCATGGTCTGCATCAGGTAGGTTTGCAGCATGGTCTGCATCAGGTAAGTTTCAATCTGAGACTGACTCTCCATATGAGCCTGGCGCCATAGACGCCAGGACTGCACCCAAATAGCCCCTAGCAGGGCTTGTTGGGCTTGCTTGGGTAACTTGATGCCTGCTTCCGGGGTTGCTGGACTGGGTCTGGATCCCCGGGGGTAGGCATCATGACACATGCCTAGATCTTTTTGAATTTGAAAGTCTGTGTAAGGAAGGCATGGTATCAAGAATACACAGACACAAGTGATCACAGTTCAAGGGTGTTTATTAAACTGTATAGGTAGGTTGAAAAAAAAAAAACTAATCTAAACCGAAATCTAAGATGCGAGCAAGCTATGACCATCAAATAATAATAAGGCAGTCCTAGTGGCGTTGTCAAATAAAATGGCCTTATACTAAGAAAAACCTATTGCCAATCCCTAGGGTAAATACCAAAAGAGTGTGGGACAGTGTTCACAAGAAAGAAAAGTGTTCATAAATAAAGTCAGGATGTGGTAGCCAGGGGTCTCCGTTCCCCACCTTTTTGAGCACGGGAAAAGGTGGGACTCCTGAGCACAGCACACTCTCGAGCTTTCCCAGCATGAGACGACCGTTCTGCTTCACATATCGGACCTTCGGTAGTTAAGTCTCTTTTCTACAAAAAAGTCTCTTGCCTCCAAGGACCTGATGGGTTCCAAAAATAACCAACAAAAAACTTCTGTTACAAATGTACGTTGGGTGATGAGTTCATCCCTGGGTCCCCCTCTTCCCGGTGCAAGACCCCTCACGAATCGCAGCCTCCCTTGGTCGAGTTTACTATGGCTTTTCAGAACAATCTTCACTGTAACATTCACAAGTCTTAATGTCTTTTTAAACAGTTCACTGCTGACACCCCTCTGCCGGGTTCACTTTCGTCAACACACTGTTCTTTGGGACTTTAGACTTTGCCTCTCTTTCTTGGCATCCCGTCCATCAGGTTCACTCTTGCCATTTCACAATTCCTTTTACTTTCTTCTGAGGCGTGATTCACTTCCCTTTCGTTTCTCACTGGTTTTCTGGTCAAAGACCTTTGATTGTAAGAGGATCTGTATGACCACTTTGACCTTTCTTGGCGACTCTCCTATGGCCTTCGGGTATCGGTAGTTTCCTTCAAACACAGGATTAACCAGAGTCTCTAGAGTGAGCACCCTTGTGGTGCCGGACTCCTTGCAGCTTGTCTTCCCTAAACAATGTATAGTTCTTTGAACTTTCCTCAATGTGCCACTATGCGACTTTCATTCAACACAGTTCGGTTTCTTGATCGGTCCTCCCCCCGACTCACCGGCTGTGATGAACTGCTTGGCTTTCTTCATATCTGGAGTCGAGGCCGGTACGAAGGTAGCAGGCGTCTCTCTCTGTCCTGATTATCAGCGTAGGCATGCTCCATGTACCTTTGACATCTGCTGCAACACACTTGGGCTATTGTTTGCGGTCTTATGATTCCTTCGGGGGAGGTCTCGCGGGTCTGATTCGGAAAGGGAAAGGTCTCTCCTCTCCTTGTCAGTCTTTCGGTTTTTGCTGCCTTTCTCTTCCTCTTGAACTGCTGGGTTTGGCTAGCTCTCTCATTGTGTGGTCTTCCTTGCTCATATTGTTCTCTTGTGCTTCACCTTTTATCCCTGTGGGGAAGGGAAAGGGCCGTCGTGTGTGTCAATTGCCTGACTTTGCCTGACCCTTGTATTGGTACATGTATGGTAAACGGCTTTGGTGTTAGTCCGTTGTCTTTCATGGTGTGCGAAAGTGATTGTGTGGAAGGGGGGGGGCATTGTTTCTGAATGTCCTATGTGGTAGGATGGGGAAAAGGTGTTGGAATAAGGGGGATACCGTGTCTCACCTGTCTGTATCCCACTTCACTCCCCGAGGCCCTCTCACCCCCCCAGGTGATCCTCCCTCACTGGTCCACCCCCAGGAACTGGATCCAGTAGCGATGGCCGTGCCCTGGCTACCTGGATGACCGATCCCCAGGGACTAGCTAGAGAGACACCTTTAGGTTTTGCACACCTGTTAGGCATTTTTTAATCTTACCCACTCCAGTTTGCCGAGTGGTCAAAATCGATGCCCGTACCTCAGGGTTACCTTTAAGTAATATATTGGATAGGCTGTTGGGGCTGGGGGCCCTAGAGGTGCTAATTAGAGTAATATTTGTTATGGATTCTGTGTCCACTTTAAGATGCCAATCCAAGACCATTGACATACTAGCAGAGGATCGCCCAATAACCGCGTTTGATGGAGTGGCAAATAAATTGGAGTAGTGCATCACCCAGGTTAGTTCTGGGATGGGATTTAGTAAGCTTTCTATTTGAGGCTTAACAGAGTTGATAAGTTTCCAGAGCTCTTGGGTATTGCGTTTATTTGAAGTAGTCAAACTACATTCAGCATCTTTCTGAGAGCAAGATTCCCCCAAGTCAATTCCGGTAGCACTGTTTAATCTTCCTAATACTCGCATCCCTCTCTACGAGGGATACGGTATAAGACTTGTTAAGCGACCTAAGTGGTGACCTCATCTCCTTTTTCCTTTCAGCTACCTCCAGATCAAAGCTATGATCGTTTCTTGTAGGCAATCCTCAAGTGATTATCTCTGGGCTTAAATGTGTGACTAATCTGATCAGAGATAGTCACCGATGTTATCCACTGAAACTACGTTACATTGACAAGGGAGTGGCATCTCCATTAAAGATAAAGCAACAGAATCATTAACACGCTGGATTGTTACAGGATTCCAATTAATTCTGTTACCAGCAATGTTAATGTTTATGTGGAAATTGCCACTAGCTTGTGCCGTGGTGTCTAGTTTAGCCTTTCCCAAGTCAAGTACTTCCCGCAATGTACTATGATCAGTATATTCAGTGCTAGTAATATTAGAGTTAAACATTTCCCAAATAAACCATTACTCGCGAAAATGTAATCAATCATCAAACTTAAAGAGGTAGTTTGGTTAGAAATGTTATTGGCCTAATGGATCAGGCATGTATTTCATAGCATACATCGATCGTTGTTAAATAAATTTCCAATGCAATTTACCAGAGGTTTTTTTCTCATTTGAACACATGCGAAAACAACGGCTCGGGTATCTCCATCTTGTGCTATTCTTATCCGTTGATCTGTTGCCCTAAGTTCAAGTGCGCTCGCAGCACTGGTTCAGATCGCCCGCCCCTAAGGTTGACATCACTAGGTGCTCTGGATGAGCTCTACCTATTCCAATGATGTTAGTGGGCAGCGTAGCCAAATGTACCCTGTCAATCACCAACGTCCTAACGTTATCTAACGCAGAACCAGGAACATAAACACACAAACATCCACAAAAAACACAAAACTTTTGTTTCCCTTTTCAAAACTGATAGAAGCATTTTATTTTGAAGAATAACGCACTAGTCAGGAATGTAACGAACACAACAATGAAAATAGTAAAGTCCACAAAAACTTTGTTAAATATTTCAAGCACAGTTCATCATAACTAGCTAATTTCACATTGTTCTAATTTTTGATGTAATCGTGAATGCTGATGATCTACTGCTGAATCTGATCATCGATCGATTAATCAAAGTCTTTCCGTTCCTCAAAGAAAGCTATGTTCCATGACCGACCAGTAATCTACGCACATTGCCCTCCATTGCCGAGCAGAAATTAGTGCTTCAAAATTGAAGGAAATTCAACACTTTTTCATCTGCATGTTTCTAGAACCTGTAGGCTGACGTGTTGCTCCTTGTTACTGCAACCACGAAAGGACAGATTGTTGACTGGCGATCGTTCCAGTTGATGGTTATAATATATTCGTACTTCATTATTGTCCAAATATTGTTGAAGAAGCCATCAGCCGGAAGGCTGTACCCATGGCAGGCACACATCGGGATCAGCTAACGATGTAAAATCGAGAATACAAAAACATATTTTAGTACCCACTTTATAATTGAATATACATAGTACATTCTTATGTTGGCTATAAATGTAAGTTACAATTATCACGCACAATGTCTATTCTTTGCATCAAATTGAACATTCATCCGTCACGTTCATCATGTAGCACACAGCACACTTTCCATGCACGCTTGGATAAATATTGTTTACAATGTTGCTTACATTGTGTTTTGAGATTCATTCATCCGATGTGATGGAGGACCAACTGCTTCGAAAGACTGTTTTCTGAAATCTAAGCTTTAATTTCCGGCATTGGCTTCAATATATTGAATAGTATCATTTCTTTGTGAATTTTCGACACATTTGGTCCTTCAAATTGTTAGTGCAGTGGATTCAAGACACATAACAATGGGACTTTATCTAGCGTTCACAGCGTGTCCGAGTAAGTTTTGTTTCGGTAACACATGCCACAAAATGAACAATATTAGTGCCAATCAGTGTGCTGAATAACAACTAAATATTTCAAGTAAACCGCATATGATATTTACTTCAATGTTGACGGTAATCAAGGTGCCTGTTCCCACTACATAGTTTGTCCTGAAGAATGGCTGGCGCCTGGAGGGATAATAGTGAGGGATACAGAGGCACAGGGATCCTGGAAGAGTGTAAGAACATTGCATTCCAGGCGTATGTTGAAGTCAACCAGGAGTAGTTTGGATGCAGAAGTCACAGGAGAGGGTGTGAAGTCATCCCATTCAGAAAGGAAGATGGACACAGGGCCAGGGGTATGCACATAGTGGCAAGGTTGAGTCGGAGAGATACCCATCTTGCAGACAAGACTTTGAAAGGAGGAATAGTGCTGGGTGGGTATGAGAGGGATGGATCAACTCTGGGGAGATCAGGGCTACTCCAGATCGGTTGGTCTGAGGCTTGGAGAGGATCTTGTAGACATCATTGAGGAGGGAGTTAAAAGCCGTGACAAAGCTGGCATTGAACCACGTCTCATTAAGAGCGAGGACGTAGAGATCAAAGTTTTCAGGAAGGTAGCAGATGTCAGTAGAGGCTTACTAGCTTCTGTGTAGATAAATTCCCGCAATAATATTGATTTCTGCATTGATGCAGGCGCGTCTGGTTGTCATCCACATATGGGCCTCCAGAGTAAGATTTATCCAGTGTAAGATGTAAATGTGCAAAGGCCATAGGCGCAGGTTCATAATGCACATCGGCAATACACATTCCTTCCACTTTTATTTAAATGCTATATACAGGTGCGACTGTACTAGAAAGGGGAAGACCAAGGAGAGCGGACCAAACAATCGTACTAGGCCTTGTGTTATTCAGATCGTGCAAGGGGGATGGAGAGAAGCACCAGAGGGAGGGTAGTGGAGAGTGCAAAATGCTAGCTGGAGTAAGTGCCGCCAGGGTTGCCGGCTTGAAGTGCAAGTGGGCTTGGGACTTCAAGAATTGCAGATACAGTCCATAGTGTGCCCTTGGGTCTGAGGCAGTGCATAGGGCTACTGGTCATGAGGGAGCCTGGTCCCCATAAGCTGTGGAACCGCTAGCCCTATTGGGCATGCATTCTACATAGTAAATACATAACACAATACACAGAAACTTGTTTTGTGTTGGCAATAAAAAGGCTGTGGCTTTTTATTCAACATAATACTACTAAAACATAACTTAGTATAATATGTGTATTCTTCAACAACAGGTGTACAGTGTTTTCTTAGTTCTGTACATTTGGGCACTTGTGCCAGGAAATGGAAGTTGCCCTTCTTTGCTCACAGGGTGTTGCCAGCATGAGCTCACAGGTCCATGTGTTTGGGACCTGTAAATGAGCCGGTGAACACTCCTGTGTCTGAAGGCAGTTTCCTTCCGGGCACATGCTGCCTTTAATGCCTGTCTTTTCCGTGACTTTCATTTTCATACAACAACCATTGCCCAAATGTACCTTTTTACAGGGGTGGGTGGTATCCGTGCAAATGAGAGGCTGGGTCTGCAAACGCAGAGTCAGGATACACTTAGGTCTGAGTGTTTTCTGCAAATCTGCCCCTGCAGCTCTTCCTTTATAGGGCAAATATGCCCTGGGCCCATGCCAGCATATTGTTACTGTACCCCCGAAAATGTATGCCTGTGCCAACAGCCACTTTGCACCTATGTGCCTGGCTTCCTGCTTTTGCCCTCTCATACTCTTTTGTCCCGTCCCATTTCCTCCATACTGTATGGGTGTCCCTCGCTAGGGACGGGAGACAGAACCTTTTTCACCAGAAAAAACCTTCTTTCCCTTTAAATCTAGAGGTCGCGCAGGGGTGCGGCCTTGGGAGAATGGGCTCCCCTGACTCCGCCCATGGGGGCCACTCCCCAGTCTTCTTTTCTGCGTCGAAAGGATCAAACTGCTTTCACCAGCGCTCCGGGGTCAGGCCTCAGGCCTTGTAATTCCACACGCTCAACCTGACTGATGGCACCTTTTGTTGTGTCCCGAGTCCCCTCCCTGTCGGACTCTTCCAGTGAGTCCTGCTTCATGAGAGAACAGGTGGGGTCCCGGGGAAGTGTTTTGCCTTATGGTCGCCTTTCTTCCACCCCCTTCCACCTTGGTACCCCATGGGCTGCTCCGAAGCTTAAGGGCCTGTGCCCTTGAGCTCCAT
The DNA here is from genome assembly GCF_040938575.1 of Ambystoma mexicanum. Taxonomy (NCBI): domain Eukaryota; kingdom Metazoa; phylum Chordata; class Amphibia; order Caudata; family Ambystomatidae; genus Ambystoma; species Ambystoma mexicanum. The sequence goes on from NC_090939.1 coordinate 896,544,487, forward strand.
GGGGGGGTGTCCCCTGATTCCGCGGCACTGGTCATAAGGTTCAGAGGGGGGCAAGGTAACCAGTTAGCACAGCAGAACGAGAACATCAGCAGGGGAGAGAAAAAAAGCAGAAGCGTAAAGGAAGGTCTTCAGTTGCTTCCAAAACCTGAGGTGGTCCTGCTCAAGTTTGAGAGGCAGGGTGACTGTTCCAGAGGGCGGCACCAGCTGAGGAGAGAGATCTCCCCCCGCCCCCACTCCAAGTCTGGAGAAGCGTCTGACCCTCATAGTTAGAGGTGGATGAGTGGCGGGCTCGAGAAAGAAAGTGCTTGGTAAAAGAGACCTTGTTGTAGTGTTGTCACCGGCACCAGACTGTTGAAATATTCCAGCCTACTGAGAACTAGGGCTCTGGAGACAGTGATCTTCTAGGGGAAAGTGAGAAAAGGAAGAATACCTATGCCAAGGTACAGCTGTTAGTTGGATTTCTTGGAGACGTCTGTGATGTCGGGAGAGAAGAAGTTGGAGTCGAACATGACTCCAAGGTTTCTGGGTTGAGTGGAAGGGTAGGGAGGAGAGCGCAGGCATGGGGGCCATAGTTAATTGAGGAAAGATTGAACAGCTGTCCTAATTTAAAGGATCTGAATCTTGCTGGTATTGAGGCAAAGCACATTCAATTGAAACACTTGAAATAATCATACCAGCATTTATTGAAACATTCATCATTTACTTCACAAACATGAATTCATTAAAAAGCCAATTTTTTGTCAATTACACCAAGTCACATATTTCATTTTTTGTACAATGAAAACTGCTTGCAGGCACTGTGTGGAAACTTGAAACTGCCTTTGTTAAACATTGCAAAGAGAGGCACACATTTAAATCTTGATGTCAACCTTTCCACAAGTTCAGGTTTTGAAGGGAAAACCTCTTTTGCAATCTTTAGCGGCACAGCATGGGCCCAAGTAATGCAATCTGGTTCAATTCCATACGTTTGTTTGGCCAGCACATTCAGTGTCGGATCTTTTAAGAATTCAAAATCCATCTGCTGGTAGATTGTCTTTGCCACCTACTGTTTTCTTCTTTTGGTATATTCTGTGTTGTAACAAGGCATACCAAACAGTCCTGCAGTTTTTGCTTGTTCCCTTCCAATGTCCTCGTTGTGTGCAAGTACAGCCACTCTTGTTCTGACCTCCATGCCGTCCATGCTGGAATGCAACCGTTTAGGCCTGTACTTTACGCACATCTTGTGGAACACCTCTAAATCTCCAGTGTGGCAGAATTGGGTGAGTCCCCTCATGTCTTTTGAAAGCATTTTGTCACAAACAATCTTCTGAAGTGCTGCGTGAGGCAGGGAGCGTTGAACGAACAGTCTTATGCTTCTCCTACTTGCTCAATGGTCCATGTGCATATTCATGAACATTTTCATTTTCTTGCCAAGACTGTACGTTAGGACAATGTTGCATCACTGAAAGCCATTTTTCCAGTAGAATATCGATAGATCCTTGACAAGTTGTTGAGCTCCACCAGAAATGGTTGCTTACAGACTGTGACCAATTTAAAATGTTTTCTGTGGCCTTTTTTTTTTTAAAGTGGCTGTAATTTTTCGAAATGGATTTTGCTCCGTTCCCTACATAGTATTGATGCTTCATGTTGGGGAACTGCTCTTGCATGGCCTTGGCAATTGAAACGTGCCTGTCAGTAGCTATCAGGTCTATGTGCAGTCATCTCGATTCCAGAAGTTGAATGATTTTGATGAAACCATATTTTTCCATGGCAACAGAAGATGTACATTGTTACTTGCACTGGAGACAGCTGCACTTCGCGGCTTCATGGAGTTGGGAGTGGGGCTCTCAATCCGAAATGATTAACATTCTGCCATCTCTCCACCTGGACCTAACTTGGTGGTCCAGGGACTGCAACCTACGGATGGGCAAGCCCTTCCGGCCGCCTTCTCCGTAGGCCACCATTACCACAGACTCCTCGTTCAAGAGCTTGGGAGCCACCCTGGACGATCTCTCGGTCCATGGCACCTGGACTTGACAGGAGCAGGAATACTACATCAATTGGTTGGAGCTGAACGCCATCTAGCTAGCGCTCAGAGCATTCCTACCACTTCTCAAGGACAAGGTTGGCCTCATCCAGACAGACAACTCGACCAGCATGTATTACGTCAACAAGCAGAGAGGCACCAGATCCCCTCCTCTGTACAGACTGGCAATCAGCATGTGGGATTGGGCCTTGGAAAACGAAATTTACCTCTCGGCAGTCCACCTCCTGGGGGAATCCAACTTGGAGCCGGACAGGCTCAGCAGGCTGGGAGCGGACAATTACGAGTGGCAGCTTAAACAACCTCGTTATTCAGGAGCTCTTCAACAGGTGGGGTCTAGGGAAACTAGCCCTCACAGCGTGGTACCTGTGCAGGTAACGCTTCGGCACGTTAGCCTCTCAAAGGCCAATCTGGAGATCATACAGGGCGCCAAGAGCAAAGACACCAGGTCCCAGTACAACAAGAGCAAATGGACCAGGTTCTGCCTCAGGGCAGACTCCAAGGGAATTGACCCCTCTGGCCTGCACTCTGGACGATGAGCTTTCCTTTTCGGCGCACCTAGCTCATTCGGGCCGACAGGTCGACACCTGCCGTACATACCTTGCAGCCATTGGGGCTTACAGGAACTCGAAGGAAGGCATTTTTTCCTCCTCCAACCCTATTGTCAAACACTGGACCGGTCTTGCGAGGCTCTACCCACCCGTCAAGAGAACGCACCCAGTGTGGGACCTGACTAAAGTCTTGTGCGCCCTGGCTCACAAACCATTCAAACCAATGGTGTCCGTGGACATTAGGCTGGTCACCATCAAGACGGCATTACTAGTTGGCCTTACCTCGTCTCGCAGAGTCAGCGAGAGTCAGGCACTGGTTGCCTCAGAACCATATACCACCTTTCACAGGGACAGGGTAGTCATGCGGACGCACCCGGCATTTCTGCCCAACGTTCCATCTGCATTTCACTTGAATGAGGAAATAATCCTGACGTTTTACCTAGGACGAAGCACTGAATGCTGCACTACCTGGATGTCAGGCGTGCCCTGAAATTCTACTTGGACAGGACCAAGGGCTTCCACAAGTCAGACGCCCTGTTCGTCACTTTTGGCGGCTCCAGACCAGGCTATCGGGCCTCGAAGGCTTCCATATCCCGCTGGATGGTCTCTGCCATCAAAGAAACGTACGATGGCCAGCACAAGCTGCTCCCGGCCAACATGCATGCCCATACAGTATGGAGGAAGGGGGACGGGGCGTAAGAGTAATTATAAGTTACTCACCGTAGTGACTAACAAACTCTTAGTCCATAGTCCCCTTTTCTCCATACGTTCCACCAACCTCCCCTCTAATAATACTGGTGTCATTGGGCAATGTTAAATCTTTTGTTGACGCATCAATGAGGACTGAGTGTCATGATTCCTGCCCCTCATGTCCCCAGCCCTCCAAGATGTCAGGCTGGAGCCAGGCCACGATCACCTACATGCCCCTCAAGGGCCTCTCCATCCCTCCAAAGACCCACTTGGAGTCAGACTTGGCGCGTGTGGCACCATACTCACTCACTCCCATAGGATAACATTGGGGATTGGACTTGTAGTGCATTGATGGGGACAAGATGGATGCCCCCACATATTTCGGTTCCCAGAACTGCATGTGCAGTCTAGTCTTTTGGGTGTGGTTCAGCCCAGAGACACCTGGGATACCCAGAGACAATTTAAGCCACGCCCAGGCTGAGAAACATGCTTTGTGTTTTCTGCACCTGCAGCGTGACACTCACCGTGTTCGGATCGGTCTCCAGTAGGCCTGCATCTTTCTTCTGCGCTCAGCTCCTGCAAGAAGAACAACACCGTTAGGAACAACCTTATCTTGCGGCGCTTCTGCCCATCATTCATCGCTTCTTCTGTTCTGCGGGCATCTTCGGCGGTGTCATTCCCATCCCGGCACGCCGCTTCCTAAGGAACAGGGAAAAGAACAGAAAAAGGGCATTAGTAAGCATTCAGCAAATCTTCGCTTATTTTTAAAGACTGTTCGAGCTTCAAACGCTTACCTGAATCCCAGCTGCTCTGGGGGAACTCTATCTCTGGAACTTCTCATCCATCTGCAAGAGGAAAAAGACACTCCAGCTTAGCGTGGAAACATCTAGAGGCGCCGCATACCGCGCTTACTCACCTCATTTCTTCTTCATAACCGGCATCCACGCTGAAAACGTTGTGGCACCTAAAAGACACAGAAAAAGAACTTGGTTCAATACAAATACGAAAGGGTCGCATTCCCATCGCGCTCTCACTCACTTTCAGCGCTACTCATCTCAGCAGCACGTCGCCATCCCCGGACGCCGGCCATCATCTAAGAAAGGAAAGGTACGTGCCAGTGAAGTAATTAGGCAGCAACGAGCCCGCATCAATCAACGCGCCCCTGCGCCGAAAGCAGGACGGAGAGCACACTTTCCAAGAAAACAAGGTGACCTGTGGATCAAAGGGAAGGGTTGCACCCTGGGGAAGAAGGGGTTCAAGCACACAGAGACAATAGGGAGTTAAACTCTACCAATCCTGTGTTTCAGGCCCAGTCTCCACTTGAGTAGACTCCAGGGAAGGGTTTGAGGTCGTAAGAGGTCAGAACAGGCTGAGTGACGTTCCCGTGGATACCAGGTGAGCGTTACACTGAGGTGTGGCGCCGGAGGACGGAGTCAGGGCAGCCCATGCTCCCTGGGCCGCACCCTGGTGCGCCTCTAAATTTAAAGGGGAAGAAGATTTTTTCTGTGGAAAAAGTTTGTCTCCCAAGGGACGGGACGCCCATACAGTATGGAGGAAAGGGGACTATGGATTAAGAGTATGTTAGTCACTACGGTGAGTAACTTATAATTTCCCTTCCGACTCTGTAGGATGCTGACACACAAACCTTCCCCTTTTCTGACACAAACACCTTCACACCACACAATAGACAACAGTCTAATGTTAAACCTGTGTACCTGACATGTCTCAAATCAAGGGTCGGGCAAAGTCAGGCATTTGACTCAAATAACACACACCTGACGGCCCTTAATTTCCCCACATGGATAAAAGGTAGAGCAAGAGAGCGTAGTACGAGCAAGGCGAGTACAGCAGACCGCACGACGAGCCGGCTACCATGCGGCCGTTCAAAAGGAGGAGAAAAGCAGCGGGAAACGAGAGGATGATGAAGAGAGAAGTGACCTTTCCCTTTTTGTCCCAGGCCTGGAGAACCTTTGTGAAAGAAAGCCTAAGACCGCGAACAATAGCACAAGTGTCATGCAGCAGATGTCAGCGGTACACGGGGCAAGCTTATTGCGATGAGCATGGGTGAGGTAAGCTCCTGCACCCGTGGTACCGGCCTTGACTCCGGGAAAGCCAAAAGCAAGCGGTTCATCACCACCAGTGAGTCGAGGGGAGAGCCGATAAGAACTGGGCTGTGTTGAGGGAGAAATCGCAAAGTGGCAAGTTTTGAGCCAAAGCTGATGAACATTTGAATGAACTGTTAAAAGTGTGAAGGGGAGACCAGCTACGGAGGGAAACCGGCAAAACCTGGGTGCTAAAGCCTCTGGTTGAGCCTCATATGAGCAAAAATACAACTCCTAGAAGGCCGTAGGAGGGCCAGCAAAATAGGTCAAAGTGGTCATACATAGGGTGGAGCAAAATCCTTGTACAACCGAAAGACTTTGATCTACAAGCAGTGTAAGAGAAAGGGAAGTTAATTCCACAGTGAAAGTGAACATTCAGAAACCAAGGGAATTGAATCCCGTTAAAGTCAAGAGGGGTCCGAGCCCGACCGAGTGAGATCCAGGGGTGACGCTATCACCCAAAATTGATTGATAAAGGAACTGTGATTTATTTTGAAATGGGATAAGTGAAGAGTCAGCGCCCAGAAGAGGCAGAACCAGGGAAGAAGCCATCCCCCTACGTGAAACTGTGATGAACAATTGAGAAGGGTCAGTGCCCACAAGAGGGGGACTCAGGGGTGGACCCATCACCCAGTGAACCTTGGGAACAAACCTTTAATTTGATAAAGGAAGTTTTGTTTCTGTTATTTGAACACCACAGGCCCGAAGGCAAGAGACTTTCTTTTTTTTTTCTTTATACTTTATTTAGTACAGTGACAGACATGTAACCACGAAGTACAGCTTTAAGCGAGAGAACTACAGCATTGTGTTGTATCAGCAGGAATTGTTATCACAGTTTTTGGGGAGGCAGTTTCATAGCATGGTTTTTACATGTCACAACAAGTCACGTTGTTCAGCATTCGTTCTCTGTAGGAAATCCCGAAATGGGCCCCATATGTCCTTTGATCTACAGGCAGCCATTGTTAATGAAAGGCATCTGCATTCTAAATTATTGAAGTGATCTAATGGGGTTATTTCTTAGTTTGGCCTTAAAATCTTCAAATGTGACAAAGGTACCGCCGGGAAAGAGGTCATGGAGTGACCGCTCCTCTCCAGTATCCCACATACTCTGGATATCTTTATCGTAAGTCGTGGGAATACCCGGGCATCTCCACAGAGGAACCGATTCACAGTACGGATGCGCCACCCCATGTCTCTTAAAAAGCCTCGACCAGGCGTTCACAGTTGTACAGACCGGATCAAATGGGCATGAGTTGAGGTGTTTAACAGCGAAGATTATTGATTTTAGGTTCGAGGGTAGAGTACTATATACCTCAAGGTCTAAATGTAGTGGGGTGTTATGGGAGGAGTAGCAGTATCCTCCATATTGCGCCTGTGATACAACATAGTAGAGCTCAAAGTCCGGTTCCATCAGGCCACCCCATTAAAATGGCTCAGTCTGTCCCTCCCATTTAGTTCGCGAGGGAGCGCAGTTTGTCAAAGAAAGCGCATCCCGGCCATACCGGCCATACTGGTATGTTACAAAAGTAATTTATCAATTTGGGAACTACAATCATTTTGAGTGTTGAAAGTCTGCTGTTTATTGATATAGGGAATCTACCCCAAAGTTGCAGCTTGACGGCCAGGGAGTCTAAATAGGACTCGTGGTTATGCGCTAGTAAAGAATGTTGTGAACGAGAAACCAGTACGCCTAATTACTTAGATTTATGGGGGACCCATCTAAATCCCATTAGATCTGAGGGGATAGGAGTGTCATCCGTCAATGGGAACAACTCTGATTTAGCCACGTTTATTAAATATCCAGAGTATGTTGTGAATTTTAAGATCTCCTCTAGTTACGGAGCCATGTTCATTTCCGGGTTGCGGATATATAACACTGCGTCAACGGCATAAAGGGATATGACTTGTAGTGGGCCTGCAATATGGAGACCCCTGTTACTGTCTATATTATACCGGCCAGGGTTCAATCGTCGTAGCAAAGAGAAGAGGAGAAAAGGGGCAACCCTGCCTCGTGCCGTGACCCAATTGAAAGGAGGGTGAAAGTGTGCTGTCAGTGCACACTCTGGCCGTAGGGATGGCATAGAGCAGGCTTAATCCTCCAGTTGCATCCGTCAGAGCACCGTGAAGAGGAACCTCCAAGAGACTGAGTCGAAGGCCTTCTCCACGTCAGGTGAGGCGGCCACCGCTTTGGCACTTGGATCTATTTGGGCTATGATACAGAAGAGTCTGCACAGATTAAACTCAGTCGAGCGTCCGGGGATGAATCTGGATTGGTCTGGGTGAACCAATATTGACATAAAGGGAAGTAGGCGGGCAGACAGGATTTTGGCAAATATTTTGGTATCTGTGTTAATTAAAGATAATGGTCTATATGAGGCCATTTCCGGAGCTGGCCTGTTTGGTTTCAACAGCAGTAATGACCGCTTCGGAAACTGTAGGTGACTGGAGTGTAGAGACTCTTCCCAGACCATCAGTAGTTTGGGTGCCAGAATCTGTCGAAGTTCTTTGTATAGTTCAGTTCTTATCCCATATGGGCCGGGGTCCTTACCGGACAGGAGAGCAATTATAGCTTCGATCACCTTCCACAGCGACTGGGTGATTTAGTATTAGCTGTGTTTCATATGATACAGATGGGATAGGAATGTTGCTTAGGTAACTAGCCAAATCGCCGTCCGTGCACGCATCGCAATTGGTATATAGTGTTTTATAGTATTGGTAAAACTCGTTATTGACTTCATCATGTGTGAATAGTATATTACCAGACTGGGACAAGATCCCTGTGATGTGTTGAGCCCCTTTCTCTGATCGGATGGCGTTCGAGAGGAAGCAGCCCAGCCTATCTGCTTCCCCGTACCGCCTTGTCTGTAGGGGCCGATACATCAGTTTGACTTCTCTGTCCGCTAGGTCTGAAACCTTGTGCAGGTTAATAAGTCCCAGTAGCGCCCTGTTATGTGAAGTACCATATTCATTTTTGAGCTTCCTCAGGTATGTCTCAACCCTGGCCAAGTCCCTTCTTGTCTCCCTTAGACCCCCGGCAGAGATTGAGATCACTTTGCACCGCAACCATACCTTGAACACTTCCCAAACAGTCGAGTAGTGGGAATCTGACTTCTCATTTGTTTGGAAGAAGTCAATGACCCCCTCCCTCAATGACGTAAGAAACAATGACTCCAGCAGGCATGAAGTAGGCCTTCTCCAAAGGGGGTTTTAGGGGTAGCAGGGCGGCCGCAGTCTATTGCCAGGGTGACAGGTGCGTGGTCAGAAATAGTTCTAGGATATATCTTGCAATCTTGAACCCGTGCCATCAGTGTCGCTGGGATCAACCAATAATCATTTCTGGACTGTGCATCGTGCACCGATGAATAACAGGTATATTCCTGTGAGTTAGGATTGTGAACCCTCCATGCATCAACCAATTCTTTTTGTAGCATAATTTGCATTATCATGCAGCCTGCGTTTGTCAAATCCTGTTTGGTATCTCTTGAGCAGTCCAATGCACAGTCCAGGATTGTGTTGAAGTCGCCTCCCCAAGGTAGTCAGGAAGAGGGGACCTCCGGCTAGGTTTTCCACTAAATGCCCATAGACTTCGGGGTCATCTAAGTTGGGACCGTATGCATTGACTAGTGTTATATCTGTAACAGCTAGCTTACCCCATATACTCACATAGCTTCCCGGGGTGTCAATGCAGCGCTTGGTCTCCTAGAAGGGAAGTGAATGGTGTATCAGTCATCACCCCCTGGCCTGCGATAAGTAGTCTGTGTAGTCATGCTGGTTCCCCAGTTGGGTGCAAATCTTTCATTTGCTGATCCCTGGGCGTGGTTTTCCTTCACCATTACAATCTTTGGACCATGGCGATTAATGTATGATAGAATATTCTTTGCTTTAATAGGGTTGTTTAGGGCCCGAACATTCCATGTGAGGAAGGAGATTTTATCAACCATGGTGACCTGTCTGCTGTATTAAATGTATATGCCTTGCACACATGGATAATAATGATTCTATATATTGTGTACTAAGGAAACAGTCTGCATTTTTTTATATGAGCATGTAAATACAACAAAAAAAATTAAGAACTCCAGTAACCTTGGGTGTAAATGTATGTTATTGACCCCAACTTGACGGACATCCACCCAGCCACCCTCATCATCACCCCCAACTTGACGATGTATCCCAAAATAAACTGTGGGAATTTCAAGGGATGCGCTGTGAACAGAGACTGCTATCCTGCAGCTGTTTGCAGATACTACAGTCGGTCCCGAAGATGACAATATTAAATATATGCGCTTTCTTGAATCACAAGGACATTGGTAGATTACAGCATCAGTGAGTAATTCTCCATGTTATCCAATCCATTGTTGCGTGGTTGCAGGCTGCGGTCACGATTGCGGTCTCGCTGCGGAAGGGGAAGGGCGATCGATGCCTCTATGTATGCCCTTGCCCCAGCTGGATTCTCGCAAAAATTGCACAACCCCCTTGTTGGAAGTGTAGCTTGACGGGAAACATTATTGCATACGGAACCTGTCTGATTCCTAGTAGTTTCTTCACAGGGTCGTAAGATTTGCAGAGAGCTTGTACTTATTATTATTAGCAGAAACGTCAAGGTAAATATAGATTTCCAATGCCTCATGACAAAGTGTGCCTTTCTCACATGCCATGCACAGTATTAAATCCCTGTCGCAGTAGTTGAGCAATCCTGCTAGAGTGGAGCGTGGGTGTGCACCAGGTTTAGGTACAGGAGCAAGAAGGCAGTGCGCACGCTTGACTAAGAATTGCGGGAAGATCTTTGATAAAATTAGACACTTTAGTAGACCTTCAACGAATATTTCCATGGGTCCCTTGCAGGCTGGTACAGGAATCCCAACTATGCGACTATTGATGCGCCGCAAGCGTGACTCGAAGTCCTCGCTCTTGTTGCAGATATCACTGATGACCTGTTTCAGTTCCAAAATATCGCGGTCGTGCCTGTCGACCCCGTCTTAAGTGTCGCCAATCATAGTTTCTGCCTCATTGATGCGGGTGCTTTCTTTTTCCAACTTAGTTAATGGAGCCAATTATGGATACAATATCGTCCAGCTTCATGTTCACAGCTATGAAGCCGCTTTGCATGGCCGTCAATAAATGGTATTCTCGGCTGTCCCCAGAAGTTGAAGCAGGATCGCTGTTAGTCGTCGGTTGTGGTGTCCCCATGATCTTGGCAGGGGTATTGGTGAATGAGTCCATTGGCCTTTTTTCTTCCCACCAGCTCCTTTCGTCATGTTTTCTTCAGGTGACGCTGGTTTTCGTGGTGGTAATTGACCAGCAGGATCAATGGGTGACTGGGGACAGGGGGTGGGGGGGGGGGTCAGGAAAGTAAGAGTGGTGCTACAGAGTGACTGCACTGACCGCCAAGAGGCCTGGCTTCCAGGGCACTCGCGAATAACGAGACGAGTGTGACCACATTTCTTTTATTCCATATCAAGTAGATAGTTGCAGAAACTGGTGAGAAGAAGGATGTTGACTGGAACCAAATTAAAGTGGGGGATATGTGCAAGCGGCAATCTGAGATCAGTGGGTCACTGAAAGGACAACACAAGTGCTGGCGCCAGAAAATGGTGCACAATGGTAGTAGTTTTACAAGGATTGTCTAGACAGGTGCCTCGAGGCAGGAGCGAGACTCAGAACCATGGAGACTCTGGAAAGGCCTAGTCAGTTCTCAATGTGGGGCTCGACACACACAGGGGTCGTCGAAGCCCAACTCACGGGAAGATTATCCAATGCTAAGGGCTCCTATCCACATTGATTGCCCAGCGTCTGTGCCGGTGTAGTAGCAGGTATCCCCACTCGACTGGTCATAGCGGAGCCACAAGCCGGATCCATATGAGGGAATCGGCGCATATGGATGTGCACACAAGGCTGCGCGGACCGCAAGGCAGAGCCCGAGCAGTGCTACAACAGGCAGCAGCCAGTGTGGTGGCCCGTGTGGGACCGCAGTAGGGATTCCAGAAAACAAGGAAGGCTCCAGAGGGGGTCACAATGTGCCGCGAGCGATGGCCTGCGACCATTGAAGGGTATTCAGAGGTCTGCGCTGCACAACGGGGTCTCCTGGGCACCTAGTTGTAGCGAGATGTCTGCCTACACACAAACGATGGATCCAGGTGCGCAGGGCACTCACCGGGCTAAGATGCTGAGAACCAGTGGGAGGAGACTTAGTCACGCACTCGGTATGGCTCTGGCCACACACCCAGCTCGCCAAACCGCCACCACTTTGAATGTTCCGGTGGGTGCATGCCTCCAATCTGCGAACCCTGAGCCACCGGCTCGACGGATATGCTGGCAGGTCTCAGCTCGAATAGTTACTGGGCTGCTGCCTTCTCTCCAGTGAGCGGTTCTGGGCAATTATGGAGCCACAGGATCACAGGATGTTCTGCAATGCACAAACCACCATTAGATGCCGAATCCGTAACAGTTACAAGGTTTAATTAGCCAGAAGGATTTCTACGGGGCCAGAGCTCCCAGCTCAAGCAGCCATCTTGCTGGCTGCTCAACAACACCCTCCTACCCCCCCAAGGCAAGGGACTTTCTAAGGAAACGAGACTTGGCCATCGATCCTGAGAGCTGCCATTGGAACTGTTGCCTCATGCTGGAGAAGCCAGAGACTGTAGTGTACTGTGCTCCGAGCTCCCATTTTACCCTGTCTCCAAAGCGTGGAGAAGGGAGACCCGAGCTATCGCATCCTGACCTATTATTTGAGAACCCTTCTTTCTTTGCTTGAGAACTATCCAACACTTGCTCCCATCTTAGATTTAGGTTTATATTAGGCGTTTTTCCAACCTATACACAGCATTCATTGTTCAATAAACAACCTTGAACTGAGATCACTTGTCTGTCTTAATTGTTGTCACCATGCGTTCCTCACAAGTAGCACAGTCCTTGTACATAATACATTCAAATAAAATGTAATAAATTTTCAAATAATGTAATGTTAAAAGCTTTCGGGATCTCAAACTACATCTTGAGAAAGTGGTTTTAATGATTGGTGACCTTGCAATAAGTGTTAAACTCTCTACAAAATTAAGTTTCATCCTCCAATTAACATTTTTAAATTAATAATAACATGGAGTCGAACAATCTGTATGTGAGACATTTTTAAAATACATATATGAAAACTATACCTGATCACCTTCAGACATGTTGCAGGGAGATGTTTCGAGTTCAACCTTGAAAACATGTTGATTAATCTGTGTCCCCTTTAATGCCTTGTAATGTTATTTTGTTTCACCCTTTCATCCATTCAATTTTTCACTAAGCAGCAACTAAAAGAAACACAATTAATATGGTGAAAGGGTCTGTTATTCAGTGACAAAGTACATTTTTCTGAAGGTTTACTTTCATAGTTGCATGTGTTTCTGAGATAAATACAGCAAGGTTGGTGATGTAATGCTTTGCAATTTGCTGACCGTATTGCACATCGGCACAAAAAATGGCAACTGAAAGGAAAAAAGTTAGCCTCTCACCATTAGTATAAATTAATACATTTTCACTTCTATTACCTCATCCTCCGGACTAGTTGCAGTAGAAAAATTGTATGTTGTCGAAGTTCAAGACTCCGCCTATGTAATGATAATTGAAATAAGAAAGATGTAAAAGCAAAATTTAAAAAAAACTACATTGAAACGGTCTTTATTGACAAAGAAGTTTAAAAGTTAACACTATACATAGAAATAATCAATACGTTTTTGGTTGGAACTTGAACAAATACATATTTTGTGTAGTCGCATGTGAAGGATTATTCTAAAAAAAGGTACTTGAAAGTTGAGTGAGGTCGCTGTGGATGTAGCATCCTGGTCCTTTAATCGATGCAAATAGTCAGAACATTGTTTGTGAAATGTACTTTGGTATTGTAACTTATACCACATCAAAAAACAGAAGTTTGTGTGCAGGTCTCACCATTAGGATGTTGGACGTGTCTGTGGTTTCCTCCATGCTAACGGTCTGTACTTCCATCTGTGCAGTCTACGTAAAACCCGACATGGTAATTTACCAAAAAAGGTGACATTTTAAAAAGACGTCAGGAGAGTGTGTGTGTTTGGTAAGGCTCCCATCGCTTAGAGCTATTTGAGTATCTCACAAAATAATCTAAAGTTACAAATGTATAAACCAAAGAAGATTGTGTCAAGAAGGAAAGACTTGTAGTAAAATATCAATGGAATTATTCCCCAAAAAATGATTGTTATGTATGATACCTGCCCACTGACTATTTCCTTGATTGTTCAGATCAAAGACGTTTTATACATGCAAACCTAGAAAATGGTAAAATACATTTAGAAATGTAGCATCCACTAATCACCTGGGTCAGCGTGCGCTGAAACTGAGTTGGAACTGCATTGGGCAGTCGTTTTCGAAGTAGTCTAGGGCAACGCTTTTTGGTGTACTGTGTTGGCTTGTACACATCTCTGGACAAGTGCATACTGCAGACTCAGAATCGATTGCCCCTCACGTCATCCAAGACATTCTTGGCTCTGCTTTCAATTTCGGACACTGGAACTCCGCAGTTGGAGTGCCGTGTTCTTATTAAATTTAAATCCTTCGGAAAAACCTGAAGGACTGTACTGTTACTTTTAGAATGGCTAGTATTAATGCACCGAAAACGATACAATAAGACATTGTTCGATTGCCCTTATGATCTGTTAAAGAAATATAAAAATTATTAGCATTAAAAAACTATCAGTGGGTAAACCAAACATCTCATCCCTCTGGTAACAGTACATTGACTTTATTGATAATGGTGTGCACTTTTAAATAAAATAAAGTGAGAATAGGGAATACATTGCAGTATAGAGCAAGGTAGTTCACAATACAGAAAACTACTCTAATAGATGACTGTTACTTGGAACAGATGAGCTGATTCAGCAAGCAAGGTAAGAAGTGGAGAGATGCTGATATCCGTTGTGGATTTCACAGATGTTCTCTTGGTAAATTATAAAGTGTTTATAAAGGCTTACAGAAGAGGGTGTGTATGTGAACGTCTGACGTGTTTGTTCGCACCCATCGGACCTCTTTGACAATATTTGACCTCCTGAATCCTGCCACTGCAGCCCCCTTGCGAGCGCACACCCACAGTTGCGAACTGCCATTGATGCTGGAGAGAGGGGGAGAGTGAATGAGGATGAGGCAGGTGCGATAGGCCAATACACGTGTTACTGCACACCAATATCTTATACTCTTAAATATTTGGATGTGTAGTGGACTTAAAACATTTCTCACAACTGTTCTGCTTGAATTTTTTATTTTTTTATTTAGTATGGTAAAGTGGATGTCCATGCCATTACAAATTATACTACTGTGGTCGAGGTTCTAGCTGCATAAATTTACAGTATTGTCCGCTGTCACTGGGGAATTCGTTACTAATGGCTCGAACCACAAAGGCAGATATTACTCTTCTGATGCGAAATCCCAGTCTTCCATGAAGCCGCCATGTAAACGCACGATATGCCACAAGCATGTACCACCTGTGTAAGAGATACAGACCTAGTTTACTGGAATTAAGCCAATAATTGAATTTTCTTTTTATTTGCACTTCCTTGTAAAATCTACAGCATTGTTTGGATTTAAAACCTTTTCATACAACTTATTGACAGTACTTGTGATTTACAGTACGGATCAGTTCCAAATGTGAACGCACATTAAAGAAAGAACATTATTGGAAATATTTCAAACAAAAAAAGAAACGTCATTGTTCGGACGATAAATCTACAGTGGAACACTTTGGCTTAATTACACAATGAGTAAGTTATTCAATTTACAGAAATATTCTTGCGTCAGTGATCCGTCGAACTTGTATTTATCTAGGGGAACAACATATTATGTCACCTGTGTCTATTTTCAAACAAATAAGATATATAGAGTGAACCTACTATTACTTGGAATACAAGGGCAAACTGTAGCTCATGCATAAAGACCATCATTCGGAGCATGGATCTTCTAAGGCAGGCTCCCCTGAAGTCATGCAGCTCAGTAAGGCATAGTGGTGGTGTCTCTTCTTTGGTAATGTAGACCAAGCAGCCAGAGTTTTCTCTGCAGCAGCAGTTCTCCACCAGAGTAGGCAAAAGCTTACAATGAGAGCATGTACACCAGGTGGAAACGTCTTCCATGCGAATGGGTTCAGTCTCAGGCTCTAGCGATCTGCATGAATTTGATCCGATTCCACATTGTATCCACTTTTTTTTCTTTCAAGGATCTCCTCTTCTGAGTATTCAGTCTCGTACATGTAAGGCTGAATTGTTGCCATAGCACCTGAATAGTGAAGAACAACAGAATCGATAGAGAGGCAAATTAACACCTTTTTGTTTGTGTAAAGCAATGAAAAAGGATTCCCATTAACATTGAATGTTAAAAAAGACAAGCAAAGAAACAACCCATGTAACAAAAGCACATCGTAAAAAGGCAAGATCATACTGTAAACATTGCCATGGGCACTTTTTAAAAATGTTTTGAAAAAGATCTCTGTACAGAATATAAGAAATGGATAGCTACTACTTGGTTAATTTATTTTAGGCCGTCTAAGTACCTGTTCTCAGTGTGTCGTCCTTGGCAGAGAGCTGAACAGATCAGAAACAAGTCAGGGAGGCTCGAAATGAAATGCACGTACACGAAGGAAAAAAACTCCCAGCAATGTGTGATTAGAGAGGGGTCTGTTTATACTTATCGAAGAAAGAGGCGTCTTGCCATTTCCATGGAAACACATCAATAGATTGTGCACAGAGGACGTTGACATGAGCTGTGCATTGGCTTGTTGCGAAATGGGGCGGCATCGTCTAGTGATGGCAGTGTTTGGGGCAGTCGATCCGACTAGGTGCTGCTAGGGCACTTGAACTTTTGGCGACAGATCAACGAATAAGAACCGCACAAGATGGCGGTACCCGAGCTGTCGTTTTTGCATGTGTTAAGTGAGAAAAACTCAGATAAATTGCATTGGAAATTTATTTAAGAACGATCGCAGTATGCTATGAAATACATGCCCGATCCATTAGGCCAGTAACACTTCTGACCAAATTACCTGTTTAAAGGTCCGGTTTAAAGGTCTGTTGGACCTAGTGTGTTTGCTCAGGATGTCCCCCTTAACAGCTCTGTTCTACAAATTAAGACCTAACCCACTCATGGTTTCCAACCACATGTAGCCACAATATTCTTTCCCTATCAATTTGGAGTAGATTCTTCGCTCTAGATCCAAATTAATACATGATGCATTAAGTCTCCACCAAAAAAATATGACTATTTGTCCAGATATCCACTCATGTATTAATAGAATTTGTTATATTGCTTGTGACAGTGTTGGTTTTCCCTATCCCTAGGCGTCAATAAACATTAGTTAGACTCAAAATGGATTCCCAATACGATATTCTAACATGTGTGGCCAGAATACCGAACATAGGCTGGAAACTTGCCAGAGTTGATAAAGCACTACAAGATTGAACTAAGGTCACCAGGCCACCCGAAGGGCGACCACGAGTGCTCCTTTTTGATGATTGGAAATTGGTTGCATAGCCATCAAAAATTGATGAGTGAGCCAGGTCTCTTGGAGAAATATCATAGAATGTCCCTGACTATTCCGTGAGAGGACCATAAAGAAAAATGATTCTACATCACGTAGGCAACTGGGGCTAGGTATCCTTATTCCCTCTCAGGGCTCGCGATAGCCAAAACCAGTCTTTTGGTTGGCTAGAACTACTCGGATTGTTCAGAGAATTGCATCACCCTCGAACTTTGATTCTGGTTCACTGGTATCAGTATTTCTTTGAGGTGGGGTAAATTGTCCACTTCATGCCCTGCTTCAGATTGAACCCTATCCATATAGGGTGTCCGGTCGAAGCCATAGGCAAGTATAGTGGAGAGTTCACCCATTATCACGTCAAATGTAATTTTTGAGTGAAAATATATGTCCACTTGATCGGTCCTGTAACGATCACCAAACATGATCCGATCCAGATCATTTACGGTAATGTCCTTGAGTTTAAGAGTGATGTTCAAAAATCGTTGTATATTGGTTTGATTTAAAATTGTGTTTTTGGGGGGGGGGGTAAAATACTTTCAAAGAGTACTCTGTGAGAAGTGCCCCAAGGTATAGCCTTATCCTGCGTAGTAGCTGAGGGAGGTTTATTATCCCTAAAGTATGCAGAACCCTTCAGCGGTTGAGACGGCTGAATGTTATTAGAGCAATTGCCACCCTTCAAACCTTTCAGAAGGCTATAAATGCCACTCTGGGGTCCAAGAGGTACATTCTCTCTCACTGCCTTAAGTCATCATTGGTGTATTGCAAAGTACCCTGAGTGTTGTGTAAGTCTGAAAGAGGAAACGATGTAGCAAGATTTTTAAGCACTGTTGTTCCTGGATACATGAGAGGCTCTGTTGCAGAGTTGGTGAGATTATTACTTGAGGGAATGCTCCGGGTACGAGATGGTAACAAATTTGGTGCCATAGCATTCAATGGCTTGTTAGATACATTAAAGGATTGACATGACAGAGGCATTGTGCAGGTATTTCATTGAGAGGATGTTAACTTTTACCGATGCATTGCAATCTCTCTCAATAGGCGTAAAAAGTTCACATTAGGGATAGATTGCCCAATGGGGCATAAGGTGTCATAATGGACCTCCACAATGGGCTTGATGCGTACAATGGCACAATCGGGCTCACCAATGTTTCTGTTTCTCACGCTATCAATACAACTTGATTATTATGTTTATTGGAACATACTACGTCCCTAGTCAAGGTTGCTTTAATTAAGGGCTTGTTTAACAGGAAGTTAACACATTTCCTCATAGCTTTCTTTTGCTGATGTGGATGTGTAATATTTTTAGTTTTCTTTACTAGTTTACTTCTCATATGTTTGGGACGTGCAGTGGACAGACATGCAACAATGGTTTCTGCTAGGCAATTGTCAGTGGCCCCATCCACACAACCACCATCTCGATGATCCATGGATGGCCTAGGACAAAAAAGATGGATCTGGACGTTGGAGAAGTAACACCATTCAATCAACTTGGACCTCCGAAACATTTATCAATACTGCCGTATCGTCATTTACTACAGTCCCAAAATGATTAGACGATCTTGGGCAGGTTGTGGCTGCTCCCTGATTGCATATAACTTTCACAGTAGTGTTGTCAATTAAAATTGAGCTGTTGAGGGCAAGAATGGTGTCATTCATTTGTGCACCACCCTCGTTCCTCAGCGGTTAGCTGTGTACCAAAAAACAGCATTGCAGTTCCTGTCAACAATAACATCCGACAATGATTGAACGACAGGAGCACGGCTTCCCTCACTAGAAGGAGTAACTGTTACTTTAGCGGAGTGCTGTTGCTGCTGATCAGTCAAAGTATTTCAAATTACTATGGCTCTTTGAGTTATCCAGTTTAAAAGCAATGATTCCAACATAACCGAAACACACAACACTTGGTTATTTTCTGTCAGAATATCCATTTCTCCCGCTTCCAGTACATTGCTGCTTTGCTGAAAACAAAGTGGAAAGCTGTTGAGGTGGAAGCTGAGCCGGGATAGATGAAAATGAGACAATTATAGAAGTGTTATTAAAAGGTAAAAGAGTACAAAGGTCCAGCAGAGTATCCATCATCGTTGATGTAGTAAACTGGGATGCTACGTAGTTCTGTGATATATTGAAGTCCTTATCCTTCAAAGGTACCTCTTGGGCATAAGGGCAGGGAGTTTCCGAAATGAGTGGTAAAGGGAGTGTCCTATATGATTGAGGAAGGTGTAAACGAACACGTCGGTGCCAGTCGAGTAATTTAGTAGAAAATGGTCAGTAATTTTGCCTTGAGTGAAGGGGGTGTGTAGTTTCTCCAGTCTCTTCCCTTGGTTGGTAGACCCATGCCCGTTTAGCACAGCAGACACAATAGGGAAGTGGTTAGAAGACCCTTCACACAGATAAGGTGGAAATGGTAAATTAACGGCCAAGAGGATCTCTTGATCTGACAGCAGGGCGAAGTTCAAGGACTTGATCGTAGACATACATTTACCACTGCGCAGGTCATACATTGGGGGCCAGGTGCCCAGCTGCGGAACTGCCAAACTGTGATCATACTTAGTCCACACTCCCGTTCACTCAAAGAATTATATGCAGAAGCCCAGGCTAAACGAAGACTGTGTTGCCCGTACTGTTCTTAAACATCAATAAAAATCGATAAAAGTCTGATCACAATTTTTTCCAAACAGGAGAAAATGTATATTAAAAGTATGAGTTTAAGATGGGATGAGAAACTTAATTTTCTTTTTTTAAAGAAAAGAAATAATACATGTATGCCTGTTTCACAATTAATTTGAATGTTCTTTCGAACCGGGGATAGACTCTGATTATATGGAGAGGGTTTTATCGACTTACTGCACATCTGAAGAGGAAGAAAGGGAAAAGGGCAGGCCATTTTACATCTTGAAAACTGTGTTATTATATAGGGGAGAAGTTAGACTTGATGGTATCCCAAGGTGACAAATAGTGGTACCTAAGAGTCATAAAACAATTTAGAAATTGCTCATTTTCATCTGATAGGTGGACATCTGGGAACCGCTAAAACCCAAGCCCAGATTGTGAATCTATTTTATTGGCCCGGGATATATGCTGATATTAAGAATGTTGTCAGTACTTGTGTCCTTTGTCAGAAAACAAGTACCCAGGTACCTCTCCCAGGTCCCTTACAGCCCTTACCTAGTATAGACCTACCTTTTACACATATATGTATGGATATGGTTGGACCCCTAGTACCATCAAAGTTAGGAAACAGATCCATATTGGTCATATTGGACTACACAACTCGTTATCCTGAAGCTTTTCCTTTGTGGAATAATGCCTCACAACAGATTCTAAAACGTTTAATTCTCTTTTTCTCAAGAGTTGGATTCCCGAAGGAGACCCTGACTGATCAAATGCTTACCTTTGAGTAAATTCATGTCTAAGGTTAAGGAGATTCCTCAGATAAAAACTTTACGTACCTCTATCACCCCCAAACTGATAGTTTGATTGAAAGATTCAATAAGACCGTAAAACACATTTTTAAGAAACTAGTGGAAGTGAATGGAAAGAATTGGGATGTTATGACACCATGGTCCCTTTTTGCTATTGGAAAAGCACCACAATCTTCCACAGGATTCTCCCCATTCGAATTATTATATGAGAGAGAACCACAAGATGTTTTAGATATGTTATGTGAAATCTGGGAAAAAGGAGAGAAAGCCTCTCTACCATTATCTCAAATTGCCCAGGGGTGAAAGAACATATGGCAGCGGTCGGGTCTATAGTACAGATTAATGACTAGAATCCAGGAACAACAGAAAGAGTACCATGATAAGAAAGTGATGTTAAGATCTTTTTCTGTTGGTCAGAAGGTCTTGGTCCTCCTTATAGCCTCAGAAAATAAAATGCTTTCTAGATGGCATAGTCCCCATCAGGTTATATTACAGACAGGACCATCTAACGCGAGTTTCACAACCAGACAGAAAAATTAATAAGAACTTCTGTCACGTGAATCTTCTCAAGGAATGGAAAGAGAATCCTGTCGGGGACACTTCCGTGATGTTAACTAGTCTGCTATCGCATGAAAATGACACCAATACTGTAATCCCTCCAGATTTGGCACAAATCGAAAAAAGGATTAATGGATCTCTTAGAACAGTTCCCTGATGTTCACAGAGCAAAATCAAGAAGAGTAAATGGGGTATATCAATATATCCGTTCCCCTCTAGGAAAGGTTATTCATTTTAAACTGTATCGAATACCTTAGAGTAGAAAGAATATAATTTAAGAAGGGTTGGAAACTGTCAAAGGCTGATTTCATAGAACCTTCTCAAAGCCCATGGTTTTCTTCTATTGTGTTGGTCGCTAAACGAGATCAATCATGGAGATTTTACATTGATTTTAGAAAAGGTTGGGAAATGCAGTCTTGCTCTCCACGATTGATCTAAGGGATACTGGCAAGTTCCAGTCAATCCCGCAGATATACCAAAAACAGCTTTTTCCGCTCCCCTAGGTCTTTTTCAATTAAAGTCCTACCTTTGGTTTACACTGAGCACCAGCCACCTTTCGAAGGCCAATGGGTTAAATTCTTCGACCCTATGCTTCCTTTTGCAGAGCATATAGTGATATTATCGTCCATAGCAAATCTTGGAGCCAACATATATACTTAACTAAAGCTCTGAGAAAAGCAGGATTTACTGCAAACCCAAAGAAATGTCATCTTGCTAGATCTGCAGTAAAATATCTTAGTTTATTTGTAGGGAATGGACTAGTTCAGCCTCAAACTGAAAAATTCAATGCACTAAAAGAACCCCATTCTCCAAGACATGAAAGAGTTGAGAGCCTTTTTGGGGTTGGTTGGATATTATAGACGGTTTACTCCTAATTTCTCGTCTACAACTTCTTCTGTCACGGATAAGCTCAGAAATGCAGAACTTCAGAAAATCAAATGGCATCCTGAACATCAATTATGTTTTGACAAACTGAAACCTATCTTGTACAGTGAACCTGTATTGAAGGTGGCAGACTTCAATTGCGAATTCATCCTGCAAACTGATTCCTCACATACTAGTTTAGGCTCAGTTCTTTCGCAGAGTTATGATGGTATAGAACATCCAATCCTCTATAGCAGGAAGTCCTTCCCCAGCGAGAGGAAATAAGCGACTCTTGAACTTGAAGCAATAGCCATTAAGTGGGCCATGACCTACCTCAAATATTATTTGATTAGTAGAATGTTCCGACTTGTCACAGACCGTGCCCCGTTAACATGGTTGAGCCTTCACAAGGACATTAATGCAAGGGTCATGCGCTGGTTTCTTGATTTACACCCCTATTTTTTCTCAATCAAACATCAGAAGGGAAAAGAGCAGGGTAATGTGGATTTCTTTTCCAGTTTCCCAATAAAGAAAACCAGCAATATTAGGGGAAGGGTATGTGATAAATCCTGCAGAGTCAAGTTATCGCTGATTCCACTGTGATGACCTCCTCTCACATGGCACAGGGACGGCAGCCGCTACCTGATCCTGGCCCTGTGGGGCCGGGGGTGGTGTGAGAGAGGATCATGTGGGAGAGGACTACCAGGAAGAGGTGATTTACTCCCTTAATAGACGCAGTTTTCTTCCCCTCCTTTTGAAGAAAATCCTATAACGCCTAAACTGCTGATGGCATACTCCCATTTTGAGTAGAATACCATTCATACCTCATATACACATAAAACACACTTAACATCTCCGGTTTTTGTTTTAAATAAAAATTCTAAACAAAAGCACTTTTCGAAGTCCCATAAATCCTATGGACTCTAACTCACATAAAGCCTCAAATACTGAGACGAGGAAGATGGAGGAGTTAATGTGGATTGAAAGATACACTGAGCTGAACATGCAGACTAGTTGTTGCAATCCAGCCCGGGTATGCAGGACATTTAAAAATGGCATACTCTGAGTCGGAGAAGAGCAAAGCAGAATGGGAGAAGCTGGAAGCAGATCAGAGGGAGAAGGCAACAGCACAGGAAAGGACTGTGCTGGAGAAGGCAGGCGCTTCCCAGCTACCGCTAGTAAGCATTATGTCCGACCCTGGCATGAGGCCACAGGAGTCACAGCAGGCACTGTGGGAGAGCCGCTGAGAAGCCGGCAACAGCAGCAAAGCTACCAGAGACGCTGTTGCGAAAAGCCGCACCAGTCTTACCGTCGGGTGAATGCTGAGCTGGCAGGGGAGCTGAGAGGTCTGCAAAACGGGAAAAGCCACCTCCGAGTGAAAGCTTCACTGCAGCAACATGCAAAAGGTCGGGAACGCTAACGGATACCGGTAAGTCTGCCCAGGGCTACAGCATTTGCATAAATCAACATGTATGATATGTCAATATGGGGAAAATTAGAGCAAGTGTTCTCACAAGCAGATGAATGTTGATGAAGCTAAGACAAAACTTGAAGTCTTGATATATGACGTATCAATATGGGGAAAGTTGGAACAAGTAGTTCCTTAAGCCAATGAAGTATTAACAGTGAAGGAAGACAACTGTGTTATACTGAAATATATTCAGAACATGAAAGAAGTCCTGGTGAAAGAAGCACACCAGGCAGGGAACCTTTTGAGGGGTTGTGGTGGGGGATACCTGGCAGAGAAGCATACCCAGGGGATTCTTGGCAGGAGATTACACCAGGCAATACATTTAAAATAATCAGAAGAAAAAGACATTGTGAAAAGATACCTGACCAGAAAGTATACCTGGGGATCTGAAGAACCTACTGAAAGATTCCTGGCAGGAGAGTGTACTAGGTCCTCCTTGAGAAGTTGTGTGAAAAAGACACTTTTGGTAGTTGTTTTTTAAATGAAAAATGCACTCTTGCTATCCTTAAGGAATTATTATTTGAAAAAGACACTTTTGGCCATCTCACCTGAAATATCCAGGGGAAGGGAAATTGCCCTTTGGATCCAAGGATTATTTGGTTGGGTTTATCTACTTGCTTTAATTATGACCACTTTTTTTAATCAATCTTAAATTGGAGCCATTTCCTTACACCCTTAGTTCATTTCTAGTGTGAGGGTCAGATTAGAATGTTTTGGACACAAGAACAGTGAGACACACTGATCTTTAGTTGTAGTTTCCTAGGCAGGGTAACTCTTTAGGATAGGGAACGAGAGGCCTTTATCCTACCCTTTTATTTTGATAAAGATGTCTAATGTTGAAAACACTACCACTTTGTGTCCACTTCTCATTTCTGGCCCTTCACAGCATACAACCAAGCGTGTGGAAAGCAGGTTACAGGGATGGCCACCGTAGCACAGCGACACCAGGCGTATGGTCGCAGTCGAAGAAAGCATCCTATCTCTGGTCCTGACAATGGCAGGGAGCTGTAACTTCACAGGAGGACCACTTGTCTCTCAAGCCGAAGACCCCTGGAGTTCCGGGCCAAAACTTGGAATGACAGTGCTCCCATTGCGTTAGCCCAATCTGGAGCTGGTCAGTCCAATGGGTGGGCCAGGGACACTTCAGAGGGCTCCAACTTGCTTGGGTACCAGAAGACGCCGGGGCTAATTCTTCCTACCGGTCCAAAAGGTTGAAGTACTGACTAGGGCCTTCAGAGATCAGTAGCCAGACAGGGCTCCACCAGGACTCAAAACAGGTTTGGTTGCCAGGCCTCTTTAGGGAATCTTCCACAGACTTCCCAGCTACCGACCGGATACTTGGCTCCTCTTCAAATCTGCTGGAATGACTGCAGGACACCACCTTATCCAAAAGTCAGAAAGTAAGCCTTTACCTGGCAAGTGCATTACCATAAAAGGACATTCCTGACCTGGCAGGGCAAGAGGAAGGCCAAGGGACAAGATGGCCAAGGAACAAAACAAAAAAAACCTGTGGCATGGCCATGTTGGGAAACTAGCCACTTTTAGTAGCCAAACGCGGTAATGCTAACAAAGTACAGTAAAAAGTAACTGCTGCCACGATTTTGTCCTTAGGCACTCCTTAGGTAACCCAATTGCACTGCATTGAAAGATGCATTGTGCAATGATAAAAAGTTACCAGAAAAGTAACAAAAGTCAAAAGACTAAGGGAAAACGTAGTTTCTCAGCACTGACCGCCTGAAGGACTAGCATGTGAGCAAAAGGCCAGTGGAGTGAAGACGAAGGCTTAACTTCAGTGTAAAAAGTCAGGTCAGTTTGAAAAATAAAAGCAACAAGTTTGAGGGTCCATAGAAAATGGGGGGAAAGTTCCTCAAAAGGGAACCTTCTTAGCAAACCCTAACAAAATAAATAAAAAATAAAATGGGCGCCAACCAAGGAAACCGCAGTGTCCCTCTTTAGTCTTAGCTTTTTATATATTTGTTCTCAGAGAAGGCATGCCTTTTGACATTTACTTTGGCTCCACGTGTTCACCTGACTACTATAAATACAAGTTTGGATTATTTGCCAAGTTATTTGATTTAAACCTCAATCGAGAAGGAATATTTCCTCTCTGCATAATGTAAAGCCAGGGCAGGTCAATTAAGGGTTTCCTCTCTCCAAGATTTCCTGTTTCTGCATTCTAAAAAGTGGCACCTGTTATGATATATTTTATTTATATTGCGCTCGTTCACAGGTGTTTCAGAGCGCGACCAGGCAAAGGGAGGGGAACAGGGGAGAAAACAAAAACAACGATCTTACTGGGCCCAGCGACATTGAGAATGCGCAAGTGAATGGGGAAGGGAAAAGGGGGAAAGTGCATGGGCATAAGCGAGGTCAAGGTAAATAATAAGTAAATAAATAAATAAGGTGATCCAAAACAGAGGTAGTGCAGCCAGTGAGTGGCCAAGTGCAAGGTTAGTCAGATAGGGAGTATCTGATAAGTGCAGAAAAAGAGTGGGGGGGCCTGTATGGGTACAGATACAGGCCCCAGTGCAAGGGGTGGCCAGGAGGCAGTGCAGGAGGGGGGCAGCGTGAGCAGGTACTCTGACTTCTAAGATGAAAGACACAGATACTCTGCAGCTCACTGTTGGTTAATAAATAGGGTTGATACTTCTGGTTGTTCTGTCAGGAGAACATTTGGCTGTACTACAATGTAGGCTAACTTTCTCCCTGTGTCGTTCACAGCCACCTGTATGGGACTCCTTAGTATTCCTTTGTTCAAGACCAGCTGCTCTCCATGCCAGACTGTTCTTGATAATGCCCACCTGGTAGTAGCACTTTACCACCAGTATTTTTTCCAGGTCATTGTGATGACTTTCAGAGCTGCAAAAGTGTGATTACTTTTGTTCTGACCCAGTCAGTGTTTTGACTGACTGTAAGAGTTCTTCCCTTATGAGGTTGTCATTAAAAGGTGTACCTTGAAGTAACTTCCTATGATCACTTAATAAAGACTAGCCACTATTAGGGCAGGATTCCATTTTATTTTTTTGAAAATCAATTTTTATTAAGTTTTATCCATGTAGTACGACAGTACATAGCATGTGTAAGCATGAGGTAACAAAAAAAACAATCGTAACACCCCATCCCCCTTGCCCCCCACCCCTCTACAGTTCAAGATCTCATTAGTTGCTTGTTTGACAGACTTTCCTGAGACAGATGTATTGTTCCACAATGCACTTGGCGCGCCGAAGTCCTGGGTCCGACTGGGAGAAGTTCACGATCAGGTCAGTGTACAATGGTCCAGTGCCCCTGGGGGAAGACCCCCGGCTCAGGCGCGGAGCGTTAAATTGATCGGCCATATTTGTCAAAAAAGGGGAGCCAGATTTCCTTGATGTTGGACTTGGACTCATTGAGTAAGTGTGTGAGAAACTCCATGTCATATATGGCCCGCACCTTGGTCACCCACGTTTTTTCCCCCGGCATTTCCGGGCGTTTCCATTTTTGTGCGAGGCAGCATCTGGCCGCCACCAACATGATTTGGAGCATATGGTCCTGAGTGCCCTCCTGACCTTCCCCAATGTCGATTCCAAACAGGAGGAGCCAAGGGCAGGAAGACCGCTCAACCCCGTCCACCCCTTTGATCCAGGCAAGTACCTTTTACCAATAGTTTTGGACCACTGGGCATCCCCACCACTTGTGGATGTAGTCCCCCCCTCTCGGTCTTACATTTCCAGCAGTGTGGGTCGTACCCTGGTTTTATCCTGGCAATCCTCTGCGGGGGGTAATGCCATCGGTGTAGTGTTTTGAGGGCTTGATGGCGATACTGGAGGGAGGCCGTGGATCGGTTGGCCCGCCTGTACATCTCCGCCCACCTCTCGTCATCAATCTCCTCTCCTAGGTCCCTACCCCATCGTGTACGCGCCGGTGGAGGATCTCTGGGGACAGAGAACAGGAAGAGTTTGTAAAGGCGAGATATTATCCCCTTAGAGCCCCTCGCAGATAGAAGCTTTTCGAACTCCGTGAGATCCCTCCTGAGGGTGTCGCCCCAGGATGGCTCGGTGAGGACACCTTTGAGCTGGAGGTAGCGAAAGGGGGACAGGGTACCAATTCCCAGGGCCTCCTCGAGGTCACTTAAGGGCAGAAAAGAACCCTTCACCCAAAGATGGCCGGTCCTGCTAAGGCCTGCCTCGAACCACGACTGATACGCCGCTGGTTCTGCTATTTTGGCCAGTAAGGGAGGGGCCCAAATGCAGCTCAACGGGGATGGCCACGTCGTGAGCCACCGATAGTAACCTCCCTCTCGCCACAGGGACCACAGCACCTTCAAGATTGAATGATTCAGGACACTTCTGGGGATATTCTTCCTCGGGACCCAAAGCCATTCCTCTATTGTGACAGGGGCAAGGGGCCTGTTATCCATGGCAACCCATTGTTTTTTCGTATCTGGGGAGAAGTGATCAACCAAAACCCTCAGCTGAGAAGCTCTCTGGTACGCTTCCAGGTCAGGATAACCCACTCCCCCATCTTCCTTAGCCCTAGTCAACACTTTGTAGGAGATCCTATGCTTTTTGCCCGACCAGAGGAAGTTGAGCAGGACTCGCTTTGTTTCTATAAAGAAGGTCTTGGGGATTATCACCGGGAGCATTTGGAAGAGAAATAAAAAGTTTGGGAGGAGAACCATTTTTATGAGGTTAAGGCGCGCCATCCAGGAGAGCCCCGATCCCGCCCACCTCTCTACATCTCTTCTGATTGCGGACCAGAGGGGGGGGGGGGGGAGTTGGCTGTGTACAGTTCCTCAAGGTCACGCGTAATCTGTACTCCCAAATACCGGAATCCCTCTTCAGTCCGTCTAAAGGGGAGCCCTTTCACAAAGGCCATCACCGGATCTGACAGGTTCCTACCCATAAACGCCACTGATTTATCCAGATTGACTTTATAACCCGATAACTCTCCATAGCGCGTGAGACCCTGTAATAACCGGGGGACTGTTTGGGATGGTCTGGTGACGTAGAGTAGAGCGTCGTCCGCGAAGAGGCAGATTTTGCATTGCATGTCTCCTATCTGTACTCCTCTAATAGCCTCGTCATGGTTCCATTACTAGTGCGTAAATTAGCGGGGACAGGGGACATCCCTGCCTTGTACCACGTTGGAGGGGGAACTCTCTCGATTCTGTCCCGTTTGCCACCACTCTAGCCGAGGGGGAGGAGTAAAGCACGGCCATCCACCCCAGCCACCTAGGACCCATCCCCAGAGATGCAAAAACCTCCCCCATGAAAGCCCAGCTAACCCTGTCGAAGGCTTTCTCCGCATCGAGAGCCAGTAGGAGAGCCCCCTCATCCCGGACCCCCACTGTGGCAAGTATATGGAGTGTCTTCCGTACGTTTTCAGAGCCCTGCCTGTTGAGGACGAATCCCGCTTGGTCAGGGTGTATCAGGCGTGGAAGGCAGATCTCAAGTCTGGAGGCCAAGATTCTGGTAAAAATCTTGGCATCTAGGTTAAGGAGTGAGATGGGTCTATAGGACCGGACTTGGGTATGACGGTGATGAGGGCTTGCAGAAACGTCGGTGGAATTGAGTCTCGGCTCCTAATCTGATTGAACAGTTTGGCTAAGGGCTTCACCAAGATCGATTGGGTCTATTTATAGAAATCAGCCGTGTAGCCGTCCCCACCCGGTGCCTTTCCTGCCTTCAGTCTCTTAATGGCGCTCTCCACCTCTTCCTCTGAAATCTCCCCCTCAAGGGCCCCCATGTCTTCGTCGGATAGCTTGGGGAGGGGGTGCTCCGCCAAGTAGCCTGAGATATCTTCCAGTGATTCGCCTGCTTGCCTGGAATAAAGTTTGCTGTAATAGTCGGCAAAGCAGTCCGCTATTTCCTCCCAGCCCCTGTGAATCCTGCCTTCCCCATCGCTAAGCTGGGCAACCCCCCTTTCCACCCTGCAGCCCCGGGATCTTTGTGCCAAAAGAGTCCCCATCCTGTCTCCCCGTTCATAGTATCTTTGCTTGGTGTACCGCATTTTCTTAATAACCTCCCCTATAAGAACCGTGTGTAGCTCTTGTCTTTTGCCCTGCATTTCCTCTAGGAGTGCCTCTGTCTATTCCGGGAACGCCCAGTCTAGCCCGCAAGACCCCCAACTCTGTACGGAGTTTGCCCTCAATCAGGCCCCTCTCCCGTTTAGGCCTCGAGCCCTCTGCTATGAGGAGACCCCTAAAAGTGGCTTTTCCGGCTTCCCATACTGTGGACATGTCGGTCTCGCCATTATCATTCGTCTCAAAGTAGGCCGACATTTCTTGTTTCATAAAATCCCGGAATACGGGGTCCCTAAGAAGCATGTCGTTGCACCTCCAACGGGAGGATCTTGGGGCGACAGGCAGTGACCAGTCAGCCACAAGCAATTCATGGTCCGACAACGTTATGGCCTTCACCCTTTGCTTTTGAACCACCCCATTCCCCTCATCTGAGATAAGCATAAGCATGAGTTCAATTCCAGTGTAGTTACAGTGTGGGGGAAAGAAAAAGGTGTAACCTCCCTGACCCGGATATGCCCTGCGCCAGACGTCCACCCAATAATGGTCTCTCAAGAGGGCCTGCAGGGCCAGGTTATCCTTGGAAATCCCCTTGGGCCCCCCTCCCTTGGCAGACCACCAGTCCAGACGGGGGTCAGCTACCAGGTTAAAATCCCCACCCAGTATCATGGCCCCTTCTGCTCATTCATCCATGACATTAAAGACCCGAGTGAGGAACTGCACTTGCCCTGAATTGGGCGCGTATAAGGTGGCCAGGGTGATGCGTTGTCCCTCGCAGAACCCCTTGACGCCTAAGAATCGGCCCCCAAAACCTCTCTTAGTTTCTACCCCCGTGAGATGGAACGCCCTCCCCAGGAGAATACCTACCCCCTCATACCTACCCCCTCCTTCTTGGAGTTCGCATGTGAGGCCCAGTAATTGGAACCAATGTCCTTCCCCTTAATTCTGGATTCCCTTCCCCGTTTGTAGTGTGTTTCTTGTAGAAAGAGGACTGTTAGATGTTGTTGGCAGAACATGTTGCTCGTGAGGGACCTCTTGTTTTGGGAGTTAAGACCCTTGACGTTCAGCGTGCCTATCCTTCCTTCAATCATTATCGTCTTTTGGGTTGTGCACCTTGAACCCCTTGTAACATCTGCGTTTCAGAGCCCGCAGCCAAGCAAGTATGTGATTTGAACTGGCCCCCCCCCCTTCATCCCCATCTCTTTCACTAATCATTCCACCCCCGCCCCCCCAAGCCCAAGCCTCCCCTTCTGTCCCCTCCCCCCACCCCCCTTTCCCTTGTAATGTAGGGCGTTCGTCCACATCCCCCAACAAGTGTCGGGGTTGGTCAACGAACCACCAAGGACTCTAACCCCAGCCACGGGATTTTTTGTATTAGGAAATCTCAAGTCTTGGAATCAATATAGGTCTACCCACCAAATCCTCGGTGCAAATGACCGAGGTGGAATTCTGGAACCGTGAACCCCCGCTTCAGCCTGTAAACTCCAAACTCAGACTTTCTACGTGGGTCACCACAACAAAACAGCTAACATTTAATAAAGTTCTGCCCGCCCTCCAAACCAGCGGGCCGCATGTCACGCCAACGCGGCGCCCAGGCGTGGCCCCCCCCCGGTCCCCAGGACCCCTTACTGCCAGATCCTGGGACCGATGCTCATCATAGGATTTCCTCGACCTCCGGAAGGGCGGTGCTGTTATGGCTTCGGGTGATCCTCGGAGGTCGTTGACGGGTGCCTGGTTTTCCGAAATGTCCAGGCCCCCTTGACTTTAGATTTGCCACTAAGCTGTCCCAGTCTGTCTGGGCCCCTCGGGGGGTCCCGGGCTCTTCCATCTGGGCCGCTTGAGTGGCCTGCCTGGTCGCTGACCAGGTCGTCCGTGGCTCTTTGAATGTCTTCCTCAGATACCAGGCGATGTTTCTCCCCCAGCCATTCAAATTCCAAACAGAAGGGGTGTCCCCAGCGGTATCGGACCCCCTTTCCCTGAAGCCATCTTGTGAGGTTTCCGCATTTCCTTCTCATTGACAGGGTGAGAGCCGACAGGTCCTGAAAGATGGACACCCTGGAGTCACCGTATTGAATATTGCCAAGGTTCCTCGCTTTCTCCAGAATTTTAGCTTTGTCCTTGTAATAGTGTAGCCGGGCCAGGACCGAACGCGGGCCTCTGCCCCCTCCTCCTGCCCGATGGACCCTGTCAAACTGAATCGCACCTTCAGCGTCCGCCCCCAAGACAATCCTTACGATGTCATGTACTTTGCCCTCAAGGACTAGTATGGTTTCTCCCTCAGCCTCCACTAAACCAAAAATACGCAGGTTATTCCTTCTCTCCCCGTTCTCCATTTTGTCCACCTTGAGCCGGAGTTCCTCTTCGCGTCTTTCCATGTCCCGGAATCTGATTTCCATTTGGGTCTCAAGGAGAGTAGTGGAGAGCTGATTGTTTTCGACTCCCTCCATTCGATCTTCCAAGGTGGTGACTTTAGTCGTGAGGTCCGCCAATTTGGCTCACATGTCCGTCCTTATCCCGCGGATCTCCTCCAGAATCGTCTGAATATTATTCTGGATAGCACCCAGGTCTGGGGGTGGGGTGGAGGGGCCCCCCGGTCGCCATGACGTTCTTGCTGGCCACAAATTGGTATTTCGACAGGTTTTCTTTCCAACTCATGAGAGGCTTATTTTGGCCACCTGCTATTGCCGAGGCGGGGGGGGGGGGGGGGGCAGCGTGTTTTCCGTGGTCGTCCCAGTGCGTGTCTGGCCTGTCCGGACCTGTCAGTTCCCCCTGTGGTGGTGGTGGTGGTTTTGCGGCTAGGGGGCTCTGGATCACAAGTGCCCCTGGATGCCCCCCTCTAGTGACCGTGGGGGAGGGGTGCGTATGGGGGGGGGGGGGCGCGCTCCCGCGTCGGCCCCCAGGTTCTCGGACCCGACGGTGGCCTCCTGGTGGCCTGTAGGTCCGCTAAATGTGGAGAGGGGGCGGGCATCCAATTTCCAGGACCCCGACACTGCTCTTTTTTACTTGGCTCCGGGGTCCCGGGATCACCCTCGGTTGCCGCCCGGTGGGATCGGAAGAGGGGAGGTAGGGGGGGTAGGGGGGGCGCGCTCCCGCGTCGGCCCCCTGGCGATGTTGCTGCCCTGTGGGCCAGTGGCCCTCTCTTTTCACTTGGCTCCGGGGTCCTGGGATCACTCTGGGACACGGCCCGCGTCGGCCCCACGGCGGCGTTGCCGTTCCGTGGGCCGTAGGCCGTTGGCCCTCTCTGCTTCAGGCGTCTCCTGCGTTGGGCCGCGTCAGTCGCGCTCTGCCAGAACCGTGCCCAGTATCTAGGGCCGGGGCGGGAAGCCCCGATGCGCTGCGGGTGTACGGCCTCGGGTTCTTCCTCTGTGCGGCACCGCCTCCTCCTCGCCCGTGGCTTCCCCACTCCAACCGAGGCCACGTATGCGCGGCAGCTGCGGCCTCCTCTAGTGCGCCGAGCCGCGGGGGAGGAGCCGCGCGAACTTTCAGGCCCGTAGAACTCGGCTCTGGGGTGTCGGATTGGCACCGGAGTTGGGTGTAGCGGGGGGGGCCACAGGCTCCCACAGGGTATGTTGGGCGTCTTGCAGGTCATGGGACCCTCGTTCCGTGCTAGCACCGTCGTTCTCCCGGGGCTGGGTACGGAGCTCCAAGCTCAGGCGACCATCCTGCCTGCGCCCCCTGGTGGCCTCCCCAGAATTCAATTTTTTGCAGTTTATTGTCTAACTTTGTGGGTTTCCCAAACATTTTGCTGGCATGCTTTTTTCCCCAACTTTTTTCTTGTGACTAGTGTGACCTTTACTGAAGTACCTTTATCACTGCATCCAATTTGCCTGTATGGCTTTCAGGGCAGAAGTGATTCGTGTTGGTCCCAGAGAATTCTTTTACCCTGAAAGCATGCTGGGCAGTGGGCTGGTGGCAACTGTAACATAGTTTCGGCTACAACAGGGCTGTAGAAATGGTAACTGCATTAATAGTCCAATGCACATATATAGGAACTATTGCATTTTTACAAGTTCTGTTCCTGACTATTTTGTTTTGTGGCCTTTCATCGTCTACAAGGCACAACCATAATGGCTAGTTGCTCGAATAGGCGCATCATCATCCCACCAAGGCAACCTTGTTTTATATTTAGACCAAAGGAAATGGTTTAAAGTCCCCTAGGTATTGGAATGTTCATCCTGTGTGGGAGTGCCTGGTGTTTTTCTGCCCAGTGTGGCATGCCAGGAGGAGGTGGACCACCAGAGGACATGTTGTATGTAGTTTTTATTTAAATAAAAAGAAAACACCTCCCTGACCTACTACTAAAATCCTAACAAAACTATACTAAGGTGCTTGTCTACAGTCAAAATCAAAAGATGTCCTCGGTCCAAACCTATCCACTAAACCTGCCCAACCACTTAGCAAAACGTAAAAGAAAATAGGTGGAGTACCCTGCCCTCTTTGTTCTCCCAAACGGTCTCTCTGGTTGTCCTAGGAATCCCGCTGAAGTCTGGGTCCAATGGTTAGAAATAAGTAACAGCATCACACACATCAGAAGTGCAACGCTGGTGAAAACGAACGCTTTTTACATTGTTTATACGTGACCAGGCACTGCGAGCATAGCGTTGCTCTTGCCATTGAAATTTGCTTCCTGGAGGAGGCAGAGCCAGAGGGACACACGTGCAAGATCACGTGACTTGCAGGGGCCTGAAAGGAGAGCGCGACCCGCCCGAGCGGCGTTAAGCCCTTTGCAGACAAGCCTGCTGGCTGTTGTGCGGCTGTTAGGCGCTGGTGGTGCTTAGCCTGGTAGGAGACTGTGGAGGTATTTCCTCTTTGATCCTATCCAGGTGTCTCTGACTAGTGGTGTTCCACCCCATACCATGTCACTTATTCTTTTATATCTATCTAGTTTAATGCATTCGTGCCCAGCATTTGTGAGATATTTTACTGCAGGCTGATAGCTGTTTGTTCGTTTTCCTGGTTAATCCTGGGATACTTGGATGCTTTATGCATAAATCTAGTTGCAATTTTATCTGAATAGCTTTGCATTTCGACCCTATTGATACCTGCGCTAGGTGGAGGAGTTCTTAGTGCAGTTGTTTTAGTTTCAAAATCCAACTTTTAATAATTGTACTTTGTTGATCTTATCCCTACCTCACGTTAATTAATTGATAATGGCACATGGCTTACGAAGTGGTCGTTGTATGGAGGCCACAACTAAAGCTCTTACATCATCTAGCATTGATTCTATGGTATGTAAAGAATATATATCATACCAGGAATCATTATCACTGGATGCCTTGGCTGGGAGCATTCCTGTTGCTCATCCAATTTGTACAGATCATGCCAATCAAGCTATCCACCTAGCTCAAGTTCATGCTGCATCAACTGCATGTACGGATAGCTTTACACAGGAGGTAGTAAGTGACCTTGTACATGTGAATATAAGTGATTGTGCGACCACAATAGCCCCTTGTACTCCTAGTAAAGAGCAATTTAACATTCCAAAACATAGGATGGCCGCATTAGACGCACAAATTAATCAATCTATCGGTATGATGACTCCATTAGTATACAGCACAACACAGGCGAGTAATTTTTGTAAATCTAAGGGTAGTCAATTCATCAAGAGCAACAATCATGTTTTGGAAGAGATACATTTGGGAACAATATCGCAGACACTTATTCCCCAGAGGAGATCAAATCACAAAACAAATATCCACAGATTGAATCTGTGGTAGGTACTAATGACGCGGACGGAAGTGTACATTCCCCAGCTTCCCTCCCCGTGATTACTAAAATCTTTGATCTCCTTGACAAGGGTCATGAAGTCACACACCTAGAACTTAGAGAGACTAAGGCTATTTTATACCATCTATGTTCTAAAATTGATAGAATTGAGGGATTCATAACCTCTATCGATACCCTCAGATTCCTTAAGTCCGAATCAGGCGAGAAAGGAACCAGTGAGGCATGTACTGAGAGTGGTGGTAAATGTATGAATGGTCCACAACAGACTAATCATGATATCATTCTTGAACCTGTAAAGTGCAAATGTGAACATGATTGGAAAGAGATCAAGGCATCGGTTAATGCATTGAGCACTACCTTTAAGACTTACCTACCAATTAGGGAACCATCTTCATCAGTACTTTTATCAATACCTGATAGCCCATCTGCACTAGTAAAAAGGAGGAGCTTGAAAACGATGCATCCAGTGAGACACTGACTTTCATGTCCCGTTGAGCAAAAAGAATGCATATGCGAGCTGTTAAGAGGTCCGCCAAGCAGAAGAAGGAAGTAAAGACTCACACGAGCAATGAACCTAGAAAGGACAAAAGAGTCAATTCCACATTAGAATGAACTGATGATGAACACATCGATGTAGGACAATTGTCAAAAGAAAGCCAAGATGCTCTGAACCCAAATGTTATCTTGGCAGATGAAGATAATCCTAATGGCAATATTATGAATCGAGTAACAGGGGCAGTAGCTCCTCCAAACACTTTAAATCTTAAATCTGGAAGTATAAAATCTAGGAATGATTCTCTCGAGGTCTTATCCATTTCTAAATCCTCAATTGAAGCCAAAACACGTAAGATGTCCTTGAAAGCGATGGAAAATAACAATAAAGAAGATATAGGGTCAGCAATTGTACCGATGATATGTACGGAAGTTAAAACTAATCTAAACAACTATTTCCCTATAATAGGGAGAACCCGCACAACTAGAACTACCAATAAACAACATGGTGCTCCTAGTGGTGTAGACTCTCAGTCATTGTTAAGAAAATCTTATAGTGAAGTATGCTCACATGCGGTGCGCAGATCACCCACTGCGAACATCTTAGATGAGCAAAGAAGAAATGGTAGGGGTAAAACCACAAAAGTAGAGGTTGGCGAATCATCCAGTAAAACAGTAGCTGAGGTGAATACCATCAAGTCGATTATGTCAGTAAATGGTATGGGCAAAAAAATAAAAATGGCATTACCCGAACCAATGAAGATGCCTTGCATTGAGAATTATACATTTAGCTGTCCTCCCCAAAGTGAATCTAATGGTACTGTTCAAACACAAAACGGTATATTTATTCATGGCCCTTCACAAAATAGATGACTATCACAAAGTTTCAATAATAATGGAACTCTCCCGAACTTTCATGAAAGACATACAGTACAGCATAAAATGCTAAATTCAGAGTATCAGAATCCAACTACTAATACGGCAGTTCTACAAAATCAATCTCTGAAGCGAGGAATGGAGGACATTCCAACCCCAAATCTAATTTCAACAAGAGCCCCATAGTCATATGTTCCAAGGCAGTATATAATTGGGTTTGAGGGGAATGTTGTAGATTTGAAGGACAGACGTATCGATCGATCATTTTTATTTTCTTTATTTTCTAAAATTCCCCAACTGAGAATGGTGCAGTCGGATGATATTTCCAGGGTATCTATGGCTAGATCAAATAATTACAAAGCTGTATGTTATCTCACTTCTGAGGCAATAATGAAAGTTATTTGGTTCTGCCGGGAGGATATATATAAAAAGGGAAGGCTTGGTATTTATCACTTTTGCAACTGAGGAGGATGCGGCTGCCTTTTTAGAACCACCAGATCTTTCTGATGAAAATTGCTGTGATCTGAAAGGACCGACCATGAAATTAAAGGAAGGTTTGGATGCCAACTTGGTTGAACTCCTTAAAGTTGTTGCCAACTCAAAGGGTTTACCCTGGTTGGAGCCGATGGTTTCAGCAATTTTGAGCTCCAACTCTTCATCTACAATTAAATTACCCTCAGTATAGCCACTCAATGATTTAATATTTAAAATCATGTCTTGGAACTCTTGTGGATTCAGGAATTTAATGAACTGGTATCTTAATTTATGTAGTGATGCATTACCTACGATAATTATTATACAGGAAACGATGAAAACTGAACCCCTAGTAATGAGGGGATACTCTACCTTTAGTTCGCTAGCTAAGAGACATCTAAAGGGTCGTCCATTTGGGGGGTTAGCAATTGCAATTAACACTTCACTCTCATCGCAATCTACATTCGTTTGGGACTCTGGAAGTCTATTAGGCATTCACCTTGAGATACCCTCTATTAGATACCCGTCATTAATTGTAATCTCCTTATATTGGAATCCTGTGAATGTAACAATAGATGAAATGCTTGATGATTTGGACGCATGTCTAAAATTAATTGCTGGAAAGTACCAGTCCTGTGATATTATAGTAGGGGGGATTTTAACTATGACTGTAGAAATTCAAATGAAATAGGCATTGCTAACTCATTCACTTTATCATTTAGGAGAGGAGCCAAGTTCCGGGAATTTTTAACTAATTGGGACTTTGATCTACTAACGATTAATGAATTGAAAGCTAGTGCAACATGGGAAAGAGGAGGGAAGAAATCAACAATCGACTTTATTTACGTCACTCGCAATCTCATTACTTTCATGGCACCTTTAGAAATAAATCAGATACTTATCAGTGATCCTGCACAATTAACAACATCTTTGAAACTGAACTATCACCAGATTAGAGCAAATAGTACATTAGCAGTATTTGAAATTGATCGTCCACAACATTTTATCAGGTGGAACAATGGGATATGTAATCAAATTGTTAAACAGGTCTCGCTCGAATTAGAAAGGAAAGATTGTGCTAATTTTCGAAGACTTTCCACCATTGAATACTCTGAAACAGTTAGAACAGTACTAGGTAGATTACAAAGAACTCAAAGTACGGGGCATCATATTCATTCTTACGACCAAAAATGTAAATTGCTAAAAAGGGAAAAAAACAAATCTTTAAGAAAACTGAAACAGAGTAAACTAACTAATAAGGAAATTATGGAAAGGAAGTCTCAAATTATATTTTTTTATAAACATAATCTAAAATTTGCACGTATACTAAGACACAATGAGGAGAATTGCGCTTTAATACGAGCCATTGTCACATGACACTCATGTTATTTGGCGCACTTTAAAAGCCGATTCTAAAAATGTCGTATTATCTATGCCTAACTGTATTTCTGAATCGACGTGGGTAAATTATATAACTGCTAAATACCAATTACCCAACAAATTTCGGTCTGGCACAAGCATTCTAGCAGATCTTAATAACATACCACGGCCTAAGTGGAATCTTAGTGACATCGTCTGGGCAATCTCACGGCTATCCCACTCCAAGGCCGCGGGCCCTGATGGACTCCCTCCCTGCCTTCATAAGGCGCACCCTCTTATGTGGGCAGAAATTACCAATACGAAATTTGAAACCATCTTCGAATCTGGGGAAATTCTACCATCATGGCTATCGGCAAATATAGTTCCTATATTTAAAAGAGGCGATCCTTCACTTCCTGAAAACTATCGCCCGATTTCTCTAATTGATACTGAAGCAAAACATTTTGCGATCTTACTCTTACAGGATCTAGAGAAATGTATTGAAACAAAGGGCTTATATTCTAAATATCAATCTGGTTTCAGGAAGTGTATGAGCACAACTTTAAACGGAGTCACTCTCTCGCCCATGCTATAGCAGGAGCAAAGCACAAGAATTCGAACCCAGTGTACATTGCAATGATAGATATGAGTGCAGCATTTGATAATGTAGTTCGTAACTTGTAATGGCGGCAAATGTTGGGGTTGGGTATTCCGAGTGATCTGATGTATTGGATTATGAAACTATACACAAAAACATTGTATAGAGTAAAAGTTTCAATGGATGGAGGTACCACAGCACCAATAGGCACAGCATTGGGACTAAAACAGGGTTGCAATCTAGCAGCAACCCTATTTAATCGTTATATGTCGGATTTGGATAAAGTTTGGGATAATAAGAACTTATTCTCTGTCAAGGTTGGGAGTATCTCCCTGAAATGGATGGCATTCGCAGATGACATTATCTTGTTCGACCCAACTCCGGCGGGGCTACAAACCAAAATATCACTTTTTGTGGAATTTGCTCATGCACATAACTTGACTCCAAATCCGGCAAAAACTGCCATTATGCAATTTGGATTAAAACAGAAAAAAGGCAATTTTAGATGGCACATAAAGACACACAGTTAACATCCATCGATACCACAATTTATTTGGGGTATCATCTCTCAGCTCAGAGCTCAATGAATTTGTGGACGGATATCATTAGGTCTAAGACTAGGCCGCTTTTGTTACAGATGAAAAAGATTTTTTCACGGCTGTGTAAATTCTCACTAACACCATTAATCGAATTTATGGCACTGAGGACTGAGCGTGTTATCCTCCATGCGTAGGACATTTGTCTGTGTGACATGTCTGCTAGTCTGGATTGCCTACAAGGATCACTTTTGAAAGCCGCGATGTTCCTTCCAATGTCAATGCCTAATGCTCTTATTCGACATGAATTGGGGTTGGTTTCATTATCGACCCGATGGAAGTGGAGACAGCTTTCTAATTATGCGAAAATTCATTACCCACCTACTAATTTGTTGTATGTGGATATGAATAAGATGTTAGGTTCACACACTCCAGCCTTGTTCTATAAATATCATATGAACATGCAACAATTTCTGTGCGAAGCAAATATTACAGTGCATGATGTATACCAGCGTCCCTCATTTGCAAAAAAAAAAAACTTTTCGATTCAGACTGGTGTTTAACTACTGATCGGATTAAGACTTATAAATTATATCAGGAATGTGGAGCTTTTCTTAAGCAGCGTATTGCGCGATATAATCATATTATACTATTTCCTTGCGAAATCACTAGGAAAGCATTTATTCGATTTAGATTTAACCTTTATTATACCAGACAAAGGATTAAGAATTGGAAAGTAAATAATCCAAAAGATTTAGTCGGATGTCGCTTTGATGGTTGTAATGAACCGCTTGAAACATTGAAGCACTTGATTCTTTATTGTCCTCATTTCAAAAGAATCCGAACTGATAGATTGATGAAATTTGTTCATATTGATTTTGAAGACTGTTTGGAGTCCTTATGGTCTCGAATTATGCAAGGAGCACATTACCCCTTAATATTTGAAGTGTTAAGCTTTTGTAAGTATATTGAAAAAGAACTTGCATTGCTTGAAATAGGGAATAACAATAATATGGTAAATCGTTTATTCATCAAGTGGTAAAGAGTTTTAAAACTTTAAATATGGAAATACAACAAAAGTGGTGCACTCATGAAATATGTTAATGATGTTGATCTGAGTATTTTACATAATCTGAATACGCATTGTTTTAAAATGTTTAATTCTAATCTGAGGTAATGAAATATTTTGTATTCTAATTGTCTATCTTTGCAAAGGTTCTTTTATTTGTAATTGAACTAAAAGCAAATAAAAAAATAAATAAAAAAAATAACAGTGCTTCTCAAAGAAAACAATTCTTGTCTATCCAAATTTTCCCAAAGTTCAAACAAAGTGTCTCAAGTTCCTGGAAAAATAAAATGTCCAAAGTTCTTTAGGTGGAGGGATATTTCCCTGGTCCCTTTCCAACAACTTGGTTGTTCAACCAACTTTCGAATACCTCCATGCTCCTGTGCTATATGCTTTTCGCTCTGTCTGTTGTGCCTCTGTGGCTGCTTTGAGTTCCCTTCACCCAATGTCTTAGGTGGTTCTTTAGAGTACCTATGACCCTTTTCTCCTTCTGGCTCCCTTAGTTTTCTCTGGTCCCTGTGACCCTCCTCAATGCTTGTGCTGCTGGGGTTTCTTGGGCTCCCATAACCCTTCTCCTTGTCTCGTCTTCTCTCTTTTCTCGGTTCCCTGTGACCCTCGGATGGGGCTAGGGCAGTGCTTACCTCTTCACTGCCCCTTCTCTCTTCCCTTCTCCTACCTCTGGCCTGGGAAACCCATGTACCTGGTGTGTTGTGGTGCTTGCTCCAATGAGGGTCCGTCTCATC
Source organism: Ambystoma mexicanum (assembly GCF_040938575.1). Classification (NCBI taxonomy): domain Eukaryota; kingdom Metazoa; phylum Chordata; class Amphibia; order Caudata; family Ambystomatidae; genus Ambystoma; species Ambystoma mexicanum. Next base: position 896,585,567 of record NC_090939.1, read on the forward strand.
AGAGACTGCAGCGTTCTACGTGGTTTACCAGTTTTCTGCCCTGGATGCTAGCAGTCTTTGTTTTGGCTCATCTCGGCGCTCTGTCTTGTTGACTCTAAATCGGAGAGCGGAGGACCCAGTCCTCCTTTCGTCCCTGGATTCGGCGGCGGTTTGTGGGCTCTGGGCCTATCACATACTGTACATGGTGACGCTTCCAGGTCTGGTTCACTTCACGTGCCCTCTGCCACTTAAGCCCGCCCTCATCAGGCAGCTGGCCTGTCCTTCGCACGTTCGCGTCCTTCTGCGCTGCAGCTGGCTCTGCTTTTCTGCATGGCTCCGCCCCTTGTCGATGTTCTCTGAGTCTCGACTCAGTATTGGGTTTCTCTTCTTCCATTGAAGGGTAGTTGGCCCTTTATTCTCGTTCCTGTAATGGGAAGGGGGGCATATTGCTCATAACAAGTTGTCAAGCAGGAGGAAAGTTCTCCATTATCTATAGTGAAACACATAGATGTTGTGCCCTCGTTTCTTAGTCCCAAATCAGCAGAGAGTACATTGGGTATAGGGAGTTCCCTATGGGAATGGGAGTCCTTGTTCCCTAAAGGTGAGTAATTCCCATTGAGGTCCTGCTTCACCCAAACCCCTAGGGAGGACTTTGCAGCGCGAGCTCACCACCCTAGCCTCAAAGCTGGTGATTCCCCCTAGGAAAGAAGGGACGAATTCTCCAGATTGTTCACACCAGCCAAACCTGCTGCCTGGACATTGATTGGTGGACTGGCATATGCCAGCCCCTTTGGGAATTTGCATATCATTGAGACCCTATGTGTTCCTTAGATCTCTTCCTGAACTTACCTAAAGACTGCTGCTCAGTGCTGAGGTTTCTGGTGTGGCCAGACTGTCATAGGGTTGTATGGGCGTTAAGTCAAAAACCTATCTATCCCTTGCCCGGCTGAGATCAGTGGTTGTCTGGTCAAGGATCCCCTCTGGGCTTTTTTTCTTGGGACATTTTGCAAGAACTTTACTTGCCTTTTAATTCATTTTCTGGAACATTTACTAACATTTTCTGGAACATTTACTCAACCATTTACTTTGGCAAATCAAATGGTAAACGCTCCTGCAAATCAAATATAGTGCAACTTGTGACTTTTTGGGCAGTATGCCCTAATTCAAAACCGTGTTGGATTTACTAAGCACTAGGGACCCGAGCCTGAATTTGTAATTTGGGGATTCTAGGGCCACTTTATTTGGCCCCTCAACTTTTTGCTCATCCCCCTGTCGTTTTTGGTTCTTTAATCTCTTTTTGGTGGCTAAAGGGACTTCTCCGTGCCATCATGTCCCTTCAGGCCTAGGGCACCATTTCTGCCCTATTGCGATAGTTTCTCAGTAAGTTGGTTTTAGGGAATAGGTTGGTGGTAGTTGTGCTTTATTTTTGGCATTTCCAAGGGTGCAAGCAATTTTACCGCATTGGTAGCCCAATGTTCCTTTTTGGGGTACCAATGTTTTTTTTAAATTCCTGCTCCCAGCCAATTTGTTTTCTAGGGCTCCACTTGTCTAGGTAACCACAAGGTAGGCTCAAAATGGCCATACTAACCATGTGGGTAGCCTCTGTATTGATTGTAACTGGTTTAGGCCTGTTTTGGATCCTGAACAAACCCTCAAACTTCCTGGGCAGGTGGATTTGGCTAGTATGGTTGGCATCTTATCGTCTGCCCCCAGCCCCTTTTTTTTTATTTTGTATTTTTCACAGCGGTTTTTAGGTTCTAACCTGCATTGAACGCTCTTTCTTGCCGGTTCCTGTAACTTGGGGGAACCAAGTTAACTTGCCAACCAGCTTAAGGAGATTTGTGCCACAATTCCCACTATTTTGGCAATTTTAACTCTATACTGACCAGGTACAGTAGTTTTGGCATATCCTGGTTTGTGTTTTTCCTGCTAAATGTAGAGTCCAGATTTCTTGAACACTCTTGGTGACTCACTACATCTGCTAGGGTGAGCCCTCTACTTTGGGACCATTTCCAGACTGTTGTTTACTGCTACATCCTGCAGTTTTCTGCCAGGATCTCTTCCACCTGGCTGCGGGCTGCTGGAGGAGTCCAGGAAGGTGCTAAGAGTTCTTCACTGTCCCAGATGTAATCGGCCTCCAGAGTCAGTTGACAGGATTGGAAGAGTACGGCATGGAAAATGACCTGAAAATCAGCACGGGAATCTTGATCCGGGAAAAAGGACGTTGTAGGAAAAAACCTTCAGCTAAATGGTGCCTGGGAACATCAAATGTAGAGCAGGTAGCCTTCTTTAGGTACCTGTGGGGTCTGTATTGGCAGGAGCAAGGTAGAAGCTACTAACATGACCGCTCTGAAGGGAAAAGCAGAAATGCTTGCGTATCAATTGTTAATTCTGAAAAAGAAATTCTGTAGATTCTCAATGCTGCCTACACCTAAGTTCTACAGATTGTAATTGGTTATTTATAACACGCAGAGGTTTCTAAGCGTGGACCCGGGGATCAAACCTGTGTTGCTCCGGGTCGTCTTGCTTCCAAGGCGAGTGCGTTGCCCCTGAGCTATCCTTCCGAGACTATATTGAAGGTGGTGGCCACGCTGACGTACTGAGAAGCTGCTTTATTTTTCCCTACAAAACACTGGGTAGCCCGAGAAGGCACTTTATTGAAAGGTTTTGTGTCTTCCAAAATCCACTCCCATTCAGGTCATCAGAAGGGAGCTAGGGATAACTTCATTGAAAGCAATGGCTGATTGGACGTCTCTGGCTTTTTGTTTTTGGAAAATGCACTCAAGAATCACAGGTGCCAATCTTAGCCACAATAAAAAAGAGCTTTTAACTCGGTGGCAGACGACTTGTACAGAGCTACTAGACCATCTTAACGTCTCAGTGGCGAATCTGCTAAGTAACCCAAATAAAGTCAAGCGGAAACTGTGGGAGACTGACTGGATTTTTACGCATGATGAGGCAAACAAATACAAACTGTTCTGCAACTTATCTAATGAAACACGAGCGCTGGGGGAATACTTTGAAATACTTGGACATTTCCAAACCCTAATTACAGATCGCAGTTCATGAGGATTAGACTTAATTTATGCGAAACCAAAGAAGTGCTATCAAGAACGTCCAACTACCCCAAGGACATAACATGCAGGTTTTGCAATGAAAAGGGGCTAATGGAAAATCTACAACATATCTTTTTGTGTGGAACAACCTGATCACTGCTTAGGACAAATAGTTTAAAACGTGTTCTAGAGAACATACCGACTCTATCAGCGGAAGAATGGTGGACAGAACTGACCAAGTTTAAGAAAGCTGCAGATAATCTTAATGTTTGTTTTTCATCCCTTTGGGGATATTTGGGTTGTTAGACTCTGCCAGATCTTTAAATTGGGATGTTCGAAGATATCACCAGAAGTTGTTTTCATCCTCGGACCATTTGCTGCCATAGTGCTACCTTATTTTGTTCGCCCTGGTGCAGTTTGTGCAGGTACCCTAATTTTCGTCAAGCCTCCTCTGCTGGATTTTTCACTCATGCCTCGATGGTAGATGGCCAAAGAAGAGCCTTTATTATTCCTCTGGGATTGTTGTTGGATAAGGGTGCATGATCCTGAGTACTGCATCCTGAGTACTGCACCTGTGGGAAGAACTGTCTACTTACCAAGTTGTTTTGGGTCTCCCAAGCCTTTTCCAACAGAGCCGCCTAAATGAGACCTAACTTGGGACGCAAGGAAGGGTATTTATTCATGATATTTCCCCCTGGATGTCTCCCGAGTCAGTGGTAGTGATTGCTGAGAGGCGTTCTCCTCAGGCCTAACGCAGCCAGAACCGATCTGGATAAAACCTGCCGAACGAACACATACCATTGATCTCTCAACCACCACTCCTACCGCTATGAAGCAGCTATTACACGAATGCCACACCAGCTGCACACAGATCCGGTGCTCACACGCACCTTTGACTCTCTCTACTGACTTGAACTTCGGTTCCTGAGGGCGTTCAACCTACCAGCGCCTTGAGACCATACTAATGGTACATACGCCACTATATAAATGCAAAATAACATAACATAACATAACCTAACATAACACTAACATGCTATTTTACCACTTAAATACTGAGATGAGGAGGCGGCTTGAGGACTCTTGGAAGGGTGAGGCATGTCAAAATAACTATGGTCAGGCAATGAGAATTAAAAGTTGCAGGTGTATAAAAGAGGAAGCAAGCTGGGCAGGAGAGCGCAGCATTCGGAGTTGGAGCAGGCAGATTATGGGCCGGTGAAAAGGACGCTGACTGCAGAGGAGCCATAAAGATGCAGAAGCTGGAGCGGGCCCTGAGAGGGTCTGGAGCTGAGCAGAGCCCATTTCCCTGTGTTCTCCGAAGGGAGTGGGCGAACACAGAGAAACCGCCTAACACTGCTGGAAGTTCTGGGCGAAGCAATCGCTGCTCGCCAGAGCTCTGCGGTAGAGCGAGCACAGACAGCGAGAACCCAAGAGCGAAACTATAGCACCCGGAGGAGCGGCCACACACACACCAGTGAGTTGACAGGGAAGCATCACTCAGGCCGGGCGCTCCAGGGGCCTGGTGTGTGTAATGGCAGATGCCGGTCAAGCGAACGTCTATGGAAAAGGGGTCTGGAGACCGAATATGAAATATTAAATACCAAACTAGTCAAGAAGGTAATGAGATTTGAATGCTGAACAAAGGAAAAGATATGAGAATATCAATCAAATGAAACCAAAAGTTAATGGGCAATGAAATGTATTTAAAGAAACAGCATTTGCTAACAATGTGAAACGAATAAAAAGCAAAACACTATTGGATAGTGTGGAAGAAAGGTCATTACCAGGAGAAATACCACAAAGGAAGGTGTGAGAGTCAGATGTTGGAAAAGGCAAGAAGCCACTAAAGTGAACCAGAAGTATATTTGGACTTGTGACCTAGATGCAGAAAGAAGACCTGTGTTGTCAAAGAACTCCTATGAGAAAGAATGAACTGTTGTAAAGTGCCAAGGGTTATCGGTTGCGCTACCTGTGATGGGTGGACCTTTGGTCCGACAACTGCACCTAGACAGAGGAGCCCTTACTTGGAGTAAACCAAAAGAAATCTTGAGGCTGTGGCCGGTCGGCCTAAGCTTGTTCAAGTAACAGAATGAGAAGGCAAACTAAACAAGTGAATGTGACTGCGAATTTGAAACCTGCGGAATTGTGTTGAACTTGGGGAAGGGAACCCTGAGACCATTTTGTGGAACTGTGTTGAACTTGGAGCTAAGAGCAAACCAGGAGCTGGAGCATGTTCAGAACTTTAGTTTGAACACCGTTTCTTTGGTTACTGACATCCCTACACATTGTTTTGCTTTGCTGTGAGGTCAAGTATAGGTTTTGGACATACAGACTTTTAAGTTGACCTTACGAACTCAGACTATCCGTAGTTTATTTAGGTAGGGAAATCCCACCTTCGTATAGGGCAAGTTGGGCCTTACACCATCCTGACATTTGAATTAATAAAGCTCTTTTGTTTGAACTTTGAATCTGTTGACTGTGTTTTGCTTCATGATGCCTTCACAGCCTTTAGCATTTGCCATTACATCCTACGGAACATTGAACTGGCAGTGGAACTCTCCCTAAAGTGACTCTGTGGTAGTTACCTGCCCCTGGACATTGTTACTGGATCCCCTAGGCGTTCAGTAATTTCTAGACCATTTCGGTACTTACCTAACATGTTCTGTCCATTTTTAAAGTCATCCCTTTAATTTCTGCTATTGTAAATGTATTTGAAATACTGTTGCTTCAACTGGTAGCAATGTGTATATTTTTCTGTGAAATGTATCAGGAAGCAAGGTAACTGTTACTGAAATGTTCATTGAGTATTAAAACCTTTTGCTAAAGTGTATTGTGGTTCCATCCTGTCTGTGGCATTGGTGTGTCCTAGGTGACTGGGCATACCGTTTTAAGTCCCTATAGAGAGGTCTTCAACCTTTTGCTCTCCAGATGTTTTGAACTACAGCTCCCATGAGCCCTAGCCAGTGTAGTCGATTGGTGAGGCATCATGAGCGTTCTAGACCAAAATATATTGCATACCCTCTGCCCTAGGAGGTATACATTAGTGTTAAGAGCATTTTAGGCCCAAGTATTGTCGATCCATTTTCCCCCCAGGGAAACATTGTGTTTCCCCTTCTTTTAATCACATTCCTTGCCGTATGTGCTAGGCCCTAACCACCAGGGCCCGAGTCTGCACATTACCTGGCTTCTGGTCGCCTGTAGGCCTCTGGAGATTTTTATTTTTTTATTTTATTTGCATTTGTTAAGCGCGCAGCAGCCCGGAGGCATTGTGGCGCTGGTTACAGACAGTTTACTTAGTTACAGATGTGATGAACAATTGCAATCATAAATACAGGCATGAAGATATAGCAGAACATACAGAGGGTCAGATGAAGAGGAAAGGTTTGAGTTTTTTGCGCAAGGTGAGGAGAGAGTTTTCAGTTCTGATGTCTGTGGGTAGGACGTTACATAGCTTGGCGGCCATATAGTGGAAACCTAATCCGCCCACTATCTACCTGTTGATGTGGGAGTGTCTAATAGGTTAGTGTAGTGCATCCTGATGGGTCTAGAGTGAACCGGTTTGCTGAGATGCAGAGCTTCTCAGTGAGGTAGCTTGGTGACTTTGCAGGCGGGGGTGAAATTGTGGATAATACAGCAGGATTTGAAGGTAATACGTACCTTCAGTGGTAGTTGAATTTGCTGAGTCGCTGGAGTTGTGCTGTAGTGTGTAGGACACCTTTCAGCGGTGCCATGGTGGTCACCAGAAGGCCTTCAAAGAGGTCATAGCCACCATCTAGGTGGGAAAGGACCAAGGCTTGGACAGCAGATATAAAGCTGTTTGCTAGGATGAAGGGTTTCCTTATCGGCAGGAGGGAAAGATGGTATCAAGCAGTTTGTGTTTTCATTGCTTCTTGAAAGAGAGGTGTATCTCGATGTAGAACCCATGGGACTTGGTGCATGTGGTTAGCTGGGTTGTGAAGCCCTCAATGTACATAGCAGAGAGCCATGTCTAGTTGTTACAGTGGATTCCAAGGATTTCAATCTTGGAGTGGCTTGGCTTCAGGTAAACACCGGACATGTAGGACTGGATCAATGTGAGGCCGTGCTTATCCCTGTGGATGTCTTCAGTGTAGGGGATCTTGAGGTAGAGCTGGGTGTTATCTGTGTATTGGTGGATGTGGATTTTGTGTGGAGCTTTGAGGGTTTAATGTGGTTCCATGTCCAGGTTGAAGATCAAGGGGAAGGTGATGGATCCTTGTGGGACTCGGTAATGGGTACAGTTGATCTGGAGGAATCCATTTTGACAAATGGGTGGCTTTTAGTGAGGGAGGGGTTAAACCAGCTGAGGACAGTTTCCTTGATCCCCATGCAGCAATGTAGAATGTCAGTGTTTCTGGTGGTCTACAGTGTCCATGCATTTGAGATACCCAGGAAAACCAGGAGGCAATTATGGCCATCATTGATCATCTTGATGGTAGTCATTTTCTTGCTGCCTCTGGATCTGAAGACCGATTGGTAGGAACACTTCAACGCCATACAGTGTCTTCTCTTCAAGCAAATGCTGGTCAATGGGTACAGTGGGCAGGGTGGTGTAGGCCAAATATTCATCACAGACCATGCAAATGCCTTTGGTGCCCCAAACGCACCTACACTCACAGGCTTTCTCGGTTCCACTTTGACACATAGAGAACAATCAAATTCTGCAGCGTGCGAAACACAAAGGGCTCTTGGAAGTGCTTTCACATATGGCCTCACGAACACACCAACTCTCGAAGATGGTTCCACGGTTTTTATTTGAATTTTTGAATCTGGTGTCTTAAGTACTGTCCCGCTCTCTCTTCTCCGGTGGGCTTTTCCCTACCAGTCCTAAATCCCAAGGTAGACACTAGAGATTTGTAATCCCTCCTGTCTATTACCTGGCTGGCTACTCGTGAGGGTCTAATGGCAATCCACTTCTAAGTGTGGGTTCCTCTGGGAAATTCTAGGTGGACCCTACCAGGGTCTCACAAAGGCTACAAGATCTTAAAAAGCTGTGCCTTTTAATAGCCCCGTCTCACTTAAAGGGATACTCTAGTAAAAAATTTTATTTCAAAAATAGATAGGCCACATTAAAAAAAAAATACTAGCATCCTCCGTTTTAAAACTTCCTATGTAAAATTTTGAGATATTTAAGCTCAAAAGCAAGCACAAGGGCGCCGCCATTTTGTGAAATGGAGGCCCTCCTGTGCTGGCTTTTGCGGCACTAATGAAGGAAAAGCCAGCCAGCTGTAGTAAACAAAGTCTACCGCTGGGTGGCTTTCCCTTCATTAGTGCCGGGACTCGGAGGACGCGGACCGGAGACCAGAGCAGGAAAGCTGCAGCTGAATCTCGGTAAGTGCGATTTATTTTTTTTACAAAAAATAAGCACTAGCTGGAGGAGCCCGGAAAACTTAGAAATAAAACTGCAGCTTTAAAAACGTTGTATTTATGTTTGCGGTCGCTTTTGAAGCGATCGCAAACATAAATACAACGTTGTGTTGGAAAACGCTGCGGTTTTAAAACCGCAGCGTTTTCCAACACAACCGTGTTGTGTCTGCCTGAATCTGCTTTTCCATTTGGGGCTCTCCGGCTCCCCCGAGAGCCCCAAATGGAAAAGCAGATTCAGGCAGACACAACGCGGCATTGCAGAAAACAACCGCGTTGTGTCTGCCTGAATCTGCTTTTCCATTTGGGGCTCTCGGGCTCCCCACGGGGAGCCCGAGAGCCCCAAATGGAAAAGCAGATCCAGGCAGACACAATGCGGCATTGCAGAAAACAACCGCGTTGTGTCTGCCTGAATCTGCTTTTCCATTTGGGGCTCTCGGGCTCCCCACGGGGAGCCCGAGAGCCCCAAATGGAAAAGAAGATTCAGGCAGACAACGCAGCATTTCCCATTTGGGGCTCTCGGGCTCCCCACGGGGAGCCCGAGAGCCCCAAATGGAAAAGAAGATTCAGGCAGACAACGCAGCATTTCCCATTTGGGGCTCTCGGGCTCCCCACGGGGAGTCCGAGAGCCCCAAATGGAAAAGCAGATCCAGGCAGACACAACGCGGCATTGCAGAAAACAACCGCGTTGTCTGCCTGAATCTGCTTTTCCATTTGGGGCTCTCGGGCTCCCCACGGGGAGCTGCAGGTAGAAACACTACGCGGCATGTAAACATAACCGCGTGTGTTTCTGCCTGCTGTGGCTTTCACTTTGGGTCTCCGGTGCTCCTAGGAGCACCGGAGACCCAAAGCGATAGCCACAGCAGGCAGAAACACACGCGGTTGTGTTGGAAAACGCTGCGGTTTTTCGTTCCAAGTTTCTCAGGCTCCTCCGAGCCGGAGGAGCCTGAGAAACTTGGAACGAAAAACCGCAGCGTTTTCCAACACAACGTTGTATTTATGTTTGCGGTCGCTTCAAAAGCGACCGCAAACATAAATACAACGTTTTTAAAGTTGCGGTTTTATTTCTATGTTTTCCGGGCTCCTCCAGCCCGGAAAACTTAGAAAAAAAAACGCAGCTAGTGCTTATTTTTTGTAAAAAAAATAAATAGCACTTACTGAGATTCAGCTGCAGCTTTCCTGCTCTGGTCTCCGGTCCGCGTCCTCCGAGTCCCGGCACTAATGAAGGGAAAGCCACCCAGCGGTAGACTTTGTTTACTACAGCTGGCTGGCTTTTCCTTCATTAGTGCCGCAAAAGCAAAAGCCAGCACAGGAGGGCCTCCATTTCACAAAATGGCGGCCCCCCTGTGCTTGCTTTTTCGAATTTTGAGCTTGAATAGCTCAAAATTTTACATAGGTAGTTTTAAAACGGAGGATGCTAGTATTTTTTTTTAATGTGGCCTATCTATTTTTGAAATAAATTTTTTTACTAGAGTATCCCTTTAACCTTTCCCTTTTGCTCCCTTGTACTCCCTGGCCTGATGTTCTCGCCTTTCTCTCCATTACTTCTAATCTCCTCCCTCCTCCTCCTTCCTTTCTCCTCTTTCCCGCCTGCTACTTACCTATTTCTGTCCATCCAATGTTCTCCTGGCTCCTCTGGCTCTACTATTCTCATCTCTACTACTCTCACCTCTACTACTCTGCCTCTGCACAGTCAGCCTCCTTTCACTCTCCCAGTCACCTGATACGCTCACTCTCACATAAGCCACTCTCCATATGTGCACTCCCAGACCCTAGTACCACTTTCACATCAACTAGTACCTCTTTTTGCACACGCTCTTTACAATCCTCCTCCATGCTCTGCTGCCCAATCCTCCCTCCTCTTGGTCTCAGTCTACATCCTCCTCCTTTGACTCAACCAAATGACTCTCACTGCCTGGTTTCCTCTGTTCCTCTTTATACTCTGTTTTATACTCCTCCTCCTTCCCCTTCCATTGGTCCTGGAGCCCATCTGGTTGCCCAGGCCAATCGCTATTCTGTGATTCCTCCGAGGGTCGTGGCATAGACCAGTCCACTTCTCCAATGAGGGCTCGTCTGAGTTGTGTATTGGTGGCCCGCGAGGAACACAGTTCTGCTGCAAGTTCTTTAATGTGTGGTTTGGAGCCCCCGAATTGCTGGTTCGCAACATGGACCACTCAACTGCCTTGTTGCTCTCTCACTGGTGGATTGTCACTACCTCCACCACAAGGAATTGTGGATTTAGCAGTCCTAGAAGAGTGTCACGCCCCCGTTAGTTGCCCCGTTAGCAAAACACACACTTCAGGTTCCAAAACAGACTAGGTTCCACTTACCTATGCAGGTCTGCCGACGGCAGGTGGGCGACGGCACTTAGCACTCTCAGAAGGACATGCGTCAAGTGCGCCCGGTGCGGTCCCCTTTTCTACATTGGCGACTGCCGTGGCGGCTTGTCACCGGGCGCCCGAGGCACCGGCACCACTGGGCTCGTCACGCGATTCGCCACATGACCAGGAAGGGACCTGGTCGGAGCAGTGAGACGCGGAGCACGCATCATGTGTCAAGGAGCTGCACGTAAAGAAACAATCCACGGTGCACGGATCATGATCACGTGACTGAATCATGTGATCACCTTTGTATTCAAAAGGAACGTACTGACTCGCATTCAGCGCTTCATAGCTGACTTCGTTAGTACTGTTTGGCGTTCTCACGGATTTTGTTGCTCTTGATTATCTTGACCACGGATTGCTTCCTGGATTCCTCTTCGACTTCCTTTGGTACTTCGGCATTTGTTCTGGCGACTTACTCAGATTTTTGACCTCGCCCTTCCATTGGAATTGTTAATGGATTTTCCTCTGCATTTGACATTATCTCTTGGTGCTTTGACCTCGGATTGTTTACCAGACTGATTTTTGACTCTCCTGGTTCCGCCTTTGGCTCATGTTTTTTCTCCTGCATCAGGTGTTACCACCCAACTAGAGTGCCATCCTGTGTAACAACTGTCGCCTACCACCGTCGACTACTGCAGACCCCTGTCCATTCACCTTATCCTGGGTACCCTGTCACCTGCATTGGGTAAGCCTTCTGTAGTGATATTGTATTGCTCTGATTGGGATTGCTTCCATTGTCTAACCTGGTTGCTTGCCTTACAGTGGCCAGGGGGGTCCTTCCGGCGTTCCTGGTTCAAGGCTGACGATGCTCTACACCTGTGGCCTCAAAGATTGCACGAGCAGTAATATTACTATTTTGCTCATGTGGTACTTGGGGACAGAGGTTTCATCATCTACACGACCATCAAGTCCTAACAAAGAGTAGGGAAAAGACACTCGTGAGCATTAACTACGGTGAGTAGGGGTTGATAACAAGTGGCACTTGACATTTGTAGCCATGCTGAAGCAGAAGGGACAGAGCTTGTGGCCTTCCTGACTCCCATACCCCACCTCTGGGAGAGGCCTGCCTTTGGCAGTTTCTCCTACTCCATGTTGAAAGGGGTACACATCTCTTCTCGAAAGGGTCAGGTCCCTAGCCCTTTCAGACACATCCATCCTTTCTCCCAAGACCTCTTCCCTGAAGCATCTGGCCACCTCTGGGTACCGGTGAAGGAAATAAACATTAGATTGTTTTGTACCGGGCCGTTGTTCTATGGAAAATGTGTACGGCTGGAGCGCCAAGAACTAGCTTAGCATGCTAGTGTTGGTGTCCTTGTTCTGGGCCATCCACACCAAAGGAGCATGGTTGGTATTAACTAAAACTGGTGACATGTTTGGTGTTGGTGTAGGCTGTGTATGGCCCACTTTACTCCCAGACACCAGTGTCTTTTTCCTGAGGAAGAGGAACAATCGTGGATTTCTCTTTTTTCCGTTCTCATCCTGAACTTGAGATAAGATGGCCCCCAGTCCCACTGAGGAGGCGTCAGTCTGGAGCATTAATTCCCATGAGAAGTCGGGCATGCCCGACACGGTATCTTAAAAAGTTGGGCCTTTTCATTTTTCAAAAGCCATTTGGGCCTCTTGGTCTCATTGTGCCGGTTTGGGATTGGTCTTAGTAAGTTTGTCCGCCAGGGATGCTGCATGTTCTGAAGTTAGGGATGACTGTCAGTAGTATTCTACCAGCTTTAGAAAAGCTTGGATGCCCTTTTTGGTTTTAGCTCGGGGAGAATTCCGGCTGGCTTCCACCTTACTGTTATGTGGCAGCACCAACCCATTCCTAACATGGAATCCAAGATATTTTCCGGGGGACATGGGACAAGTGACACTTCGCCGGGTTGGCCGTATGGTAGGCTCTTTTCAATTGGTCACAGACCGCTGCTAGTTGTCTAAGGTTATCCTCCCAGGTCTTACTATACACCAGGATGTCATGTAGATACTCCCCTCCCCACCGCTCTCCATCCCCAGCGAAGAATTGACACGGTGCCAGGATGAGGTCCCTAAGACGCTGAAACATTACGGGAACCCTGTGGGACGCCAAATGGCAGGACCGCAAATCGGAAAGAGTCCTTCAGGTCTTGAGATGGCAGTCTTTTTCTTTTTATCTTAGTCAAGGAACACCTGCCAATAGAATTTTGTGAGGCGCTGTGTTGAAATGTACCAGGCATCTCCCAGATTTCCACCACTTCATCTATCCGGGGCATAGGGTAGGCATCAGATTCTGATATTTCATTAAGCCTTCGACAGTCGATTCGAAATGTGTAGTTATTGTCTGGTTTTGGCATCACTGCAATTGGAGAGGACAACTTGCTGTATTTTCTTTAGATTACTCCAAGGTCCTATATTTGTTTGTGCTCTTCTCTGACAATTTTCTTTTTTGTCTCAGATAGATGGCACAGTTTGTCTGATCACTCTCCGAGGTGGTGTTTGGATCTTGTGGACAACCCTTCTTACCTGCCTGGGTTAGGAGAGAAGACATCCGTATACTTCTCCGTAAATTTCCCCAGTTCTTTGCTGATGGATGTAGAAAAACCTAGAGGAATTTTGCCTCCATAGATTTGGGTTGGCCAGGGAGTCTCTCTTGTATTGTTCCCATAGAGACCAAGATGGCTGGGTATTAAGTTTCTCTTGTTGTTCAGTCAGCTTATTGATGTGGTATTGCTGGGATGGTTTTTACTCTATCACCCTTTTTTACATTATACGTGAAGGTAGACATGACCTCCGTATTGACACATGGTCCATTCTGGGGAGCAGTGATTTTGCACAGCCATAGTTATGCTTGTGGTTCCTTGTGATGCTGGAAATGCATTGGAGGGACAGGGCCTCCATGTCCTTGTCCTGTCGTCCTTTTTCATTTGTGTTCTGTATTGTTTTCTGCCCAGGAGTCCATGTGGGACTCCTGGCAGTGCAGCTCTTCCTGTTTTTGGTTTGGTGTACAGACCCATGGAATACCCTTATGGCACCCATGGATGGGGGTGCAACCCTGTGCCACTAGTATGTTTTTGGGCACCTGTGTGTGGCCCACTCTCAGAATATGCTTGAATTTCTCCAGCATGGGGTCTGGCATGGATTCACATGCTCATGAATATTCCCCGTCGTCAGGCTGGGAATCCTCGGTAAAGAAAAAACCAGTATCAGTTTCGTTTCTGATCTGTCTTTCGTAGTAATAACCAATCACTGGTCTCTGCGTCATACTGACCACAGCCAATGACTGCCCTCTACCTAAGCACCGCCTCTGGCAGCCATCTTCAGATTTTTACCGCACGTTCATGTGTTGGGATCCTCGTGCTATTGCTCTCGAGCGTTAGTGCTATTTTTTCGCGTTTTTTCACAAAAACTCGATTTCTTTCGGTCAAAAGAGCCTCAAGCTCCACCGATTCTACATCCGATCAACGGGGACCCGTGTCGGATTCGTCTGCGCCCCTCAAGGGTGAAGATTTCGTCGAGCTACACTCCGGAGGACTCCAGAAGCTTCTCAGGCCCGGTCTCGGAGATGGCCCAAGAGAAGGGAAGCTCGACGCCCGGAAAGCTGTTCAGGGTCTGCCCTGGATGCCAGCTGCAGAACGTCTTTAAGGAGGACGAACACTCTTTCTGCCTTTACTGCCTTCATGAGGACAAGACGCACGTGGAAAAGGACTGTGCGTTTTGCGGCAACATGTCGGAACGGACCATGAAGGACCGCCATCAACGTCTCGCCAACTGGCTGGAGGGTAAGAGCCCGTCTGGCGAGAAGAAGAAGAAACCCGAGCGGTCTTCTAAGACCTTTGAGGGCGCCCCGGCGACGGGGGCCCAACATAAGGCTAAGCACCGCGAGTCCGCTGGCACCGGGAGCGCCGAACGGTCGGGCTCTACGGGCGCCAGGCAGGGCGCACCCTCCCCGGCACCATCAACCACGAGCCAACGCTCTGGGTCGGGTAAGAGGAAGGCCGAGCACCCGGCGAAACTCCTGGAGAGGCCCCGGTCGAGCTCTAAGGCAGAGGAGGAGCGTGGCAGTGCCCCCTCCCTCAAGGATAAGGCGGTGAGCGCACCTAAGGTGGTGAAGGCCTTGATCCATTCGACCAAGCCCTCTATCGAAACGGTCGCGGCGGCCCTGGCTCAGCCTGTGGAGGCTGCGCCAGTGGTGGCGACCTCGGGGCCCAGAATCTCCCTGCCTCCTCGGAGGGAGTCTTCTTTTGTGCCCATCGATAGGACCCCCGTGAAACCCCCCGTGGGGAAGAAGAAGGGGGGGCAGAGCGTCGTCGTAGATTCGGCCTCAACCTCAGAAGAGGAGCTGATCGAGGTCTTAAGCCGCGGCCTAGGCGTGGAAGAAGGCCAGCCCGTCGGAATGGACCCCGACGCAGGTGACGACGACGACGACATCGTCGAGGATACCGACGGGGCCCCTGCTCGCCCGTCGGATTCCCCTCTGCCAGCGCCGCACGACAACTCGGCGGCCATTTTGTTGGCCATACAGTCCTTATGCTCCGAGATAAGGACGAGACTACCGTTACCGACGGAAGAACCTTTCCCGTCGGGGGACCCAGAACCGGGACCTTCTGGTGTTCCCCCTACCAAGAAAAGAAGGATCCATCCACCACCTCCTTTTCAACCGTCGCGCCCCGTCCAGCCCTCTCCCCCGTCCACCCGAGGGGATGATACGGGGACTGACTCGGCAGCGACGGGTACGGACGACGAGGCGTACGACGAGGATATTCCGTCGTCGCCTCCCGCCAGGGCTTCTCCGCCCGACGAGATCGGATCTTTCCACTCCATGATCTCCAGGGCTTCCGAGCTTTTCCAACTCTGCCCTGAGGAGAAGAAAAAGGAAGGCTTCCTTTATCAGCGGCGCGAGGCCAAGAGGAAGACGGTCCTCGCAGTGCCTCTGTTGGACGACATTTGGGATGAGGGCCTTTCCCTCCTCAAGAACCCTTCCACGACGCCAGCCAGAAGAGACCGGTACGAGAAGAAGTACCGGGTCCCGGACACGGCCCCCCTGTGCCTCCGGGCACAGCCTACCCCGGATTCCGTCGTCTCCGCGGCAGCCAGGAAGAAAGCGGGGGGGGGGTGCGGCCTCCACATCGACTTCCCCGCCGGACGGCGAGGGAAAGAAATTGGATGCTATGGGACGTAGAGTCATCTCGTCGGCAGCGACGACGATTAAAGCGGCCAACGCCTTGGCTATCGTGGCTCGCTACGACAGGGAGCTCTGGTACAAGATAGCTCCCCTGCTGGATTTTCTGCCGGACGACAAGAGGGCGGAGGCCCTGGAGATCCTGCAGGAAGGTGAGGTGGCCTCTGACCACGCCATCACCGTGGCGACAGACATCGCCGACACTGGGTTCCGCCAGCTGGGCAACGGCGTTTGCCTTCGACGTCGTGGATGGCTCAAAGCTACGGATTTCCGGCAGGACGTCCAGACCAGAGTCCTGGACATGCCCTTCGACGGGAACAACCTGTTTGGGAAGACAGTGGACGATTCCCTTCAGGCCATCAAGGCGGATACTGAGACGGCCCGGGCCCTCGGAGTTCTGCAGCAACGTCGGACGCCCTTTCGGAGCAGCGGAGGCAAGGGCGCCTCCAGAGGTTCCGGCGGCGGTTTCGCTTCCTACCGTCAAGCGGCCCGCTCGTCGTCGCAAGAGGCCTACAGAGGACGAGGCAAGTCTAGCGGACCCCGCCGTCGTCGCCCAGGAGGTCAAGGCGGCAAGGCCGCGTCCAAGCAGGATTGAACCGGCTGTGGAGTCGGGCCCCCACCGGAGCACCCCGGTGGGAGGCCGGCTGGCGGGCTTCGTCAGCGTGTGGGAGTCCATCTCCACCGACCGTTGGGTTCTGGACGCCCTGGCCCGGGGCCACGCGCTCGAGTTTCAAAGAAGGTGCCCGCGTGTCCCCCCCGTGGCCAGGAAAGAACTTCACGTCCCTCAACTTCTCCTGGAGGTAAAGGCGATGCTCAGAAAGGGCGCCATCAAAATCGTCCCAAAGAGGCTTCGAGGCTCCGGAGTTTACTCGAGATACTTCCTCGTGAAGAAGAAGACGGGAGGATGGCGCCCCATCCTAGACCTCCGACGTCTGAACAAGTTCATCAAGGCGCAGAAGTTCCGGATGGTCACCCTCCAGCACGTCCTGGGCCAGCTGGAGGAAGGGGATTTCCTATCGTCGTTGGATTTGGAGGATGCCTACTTCCACATTCCCATCCTAAAGGGGCACCGAAAATTCCTCAGGTTTGTGGTCCAAGGGCGTCATTACCAGTTCAGAGCCCTCCCCTTCGGACTACGGTCGGCACCCAGGGTATTCACCAAGTGCCTCGCACCGGTGGCGGCGCAGCTGCGCCGCGAGGGGATCCACGTCTACCCCTACCTGGACGACTGGCTCATCCGCGCCAAGACGAGGGAACTCGCCGTGGTTCACACGGCAAGGACCGTCCAACTCCTCACGGACCTGGGATTCTTCGTGAACTACGCCAAATCCCACCTGGTGCCCGCGCAAGTCGCACTGTTTCTCGGAGCGAGGCTCGACACAGTGTCCCTTCTGGCCTCCCCGTCGGAGGAGAGGACCAGGACCATCTTGGGCAAGGTGCAACGGATGTTGGTGGCCGACGCGGCCAAAGTGAGGTCCATCAAGTCCCTCCTCGGGATGATGTCTTCCTGCATTTACCTCATTCCCATGTGCAGGCTCCGGATGCGCCCGTTGCAAGAATTCCTGGATGCACGCTGGATCCAGACGACGGGCAGCTTCGAGGAAAGGATCAAGCTCGACGAGAACTTCCGACGAGCGATACGGTGGTGGGGCACCCGCGCGCATCTGACGGCGGGCATGGACTTCCAGACCCCAGCCCACCAGGAGACGGTGACTACGGATGCCTCCCTGGAAGGGTGGGGAGCGCACACCGAAAATCTGCACGCAAAGGGACTCTGGCTCCCGACGGAGAAGTCCCTGCATATCAACGTCCTGGAGCTCCGTGCAGTGTTTTGGGCTCTCAGGTCTTTCCTTCCGTCCCTCAAGGGCAAGGTGGTGAGGATCTTCACCGACAACACCACCACCATGTTTTACATCAGGAAACAGGGCGGAACCAGGTCCCCAGCGCTGTCCAAGGAGGCGCAGGACCTGTGGCATTGGGCCGTCGCCCAAAGGATTTTTCTGGTGCCGTTTCATCTGGCAGGGATAAAAAACACCATCGCCGACTCACTCAGCAGGGAGCTGCGCTCGTGCCACGAGTGGGATCTACGGCAGGATCTGGTGGATCGTCTCTTCCGACGGTGGGGCACACCCCAGATCGACTTGTTCGCGACGGCGACGAACACCAAGTGCCGGAGGTTCGCCAGCAGGTTTCCCCAGACGAGGAGCATGGGCGATGCTTTCTCGTTCCCCTGGGAGGGCCTGTTCCTCTACGCGTTCCCTCCCTTGCCTCTACTAATCCGGCTAGTCAACCTGCTCAAGAGGTCACGGTGCAGGATGATCCTCGTCGCACCCTCGTGGCCGAGGCAGATATGGTTCCCGGACCTTCTGGACTTGTCAGCGTCCCCGCCGATCAAACTGCCGGCGGACGCGGATCTACTCTCCAGGGAAGGAGGCGCCATCCTCCACCACGACCCGAAGTCGCTGAACTTGCAGGCCTGGCTCCTGCAGCGCTAGAGTTTGGAGGATACGACATACCGGCCGACTGCAGAGAGATTCTTGCAAAGGCCAGGGCGTCCTCGACTCTTAAATGCTACGGACACAAATGGAAGAGGTTCTCTGTCTGGTGCCACGCACAGAAGATTAACCCTCTACGGATTACGGCTCCCCAAGTACTGCCGTACCTGCTGACGCTGGCCAAAGCTGGCCTGGCACACGCGTCCATCAAGATTCATCTTGCTGCGATCTCCCGATACACCAGAACCACGGGACGGACGTCCTTGTGGTCTCATCGCCTGGTGAAAGAGTTCATGAAGGGACTGTTCAGATCGTTCCCGCCGGTGAAGGCTCCGGCCCCGGCGTGGGAGCTCAACGTAGTGCTGACCAAGCTCATGGGACCTCCGTTCGAGCCTCTGCACTCGGCTCCGTTGAAGTTTCTATCGTGGAAAACTGCTTTTCTTGTGGCCATCACCTCCGCACGACGAGTGGGAGAGATCCAGGCCCTTTCCTGCAAGGCCCCGTACTTGACTTTCCACGACACGAGGGTAGTGCTCAGGACGCACCCCTCCTTCATGCCCAAGGTACCGTCGGACTTCCATCTCAACGAACCCTTGGTGTTGCCTGTATTCTTTCCGTCGCCTTCGTCGCCGGCTGAGAGGACTTTGCACTCGCTGGATGTAGCTAGAGCGCTGAAGTTCTACGTGGACCGCACGAAGGGTTTTCGGAAGACGTCACAACTCTTTGTGAACTTTGGACCTGTCAATCAGGGGAAGGCTCTCTCGAAGGCTTCCATTTCCAGATGGCTCTCCGGCTGTATCATGTACTGTCATCGGTTGGCAAACCGACCGCTGCCTGGCCGTCCGAGAGCCCATTCCACCAGAGCGATCGCAGCTACCACAGCGTTCCTTTCTGGTGTGCCCCTGCTGGACATATGCAGGGCTGCTACGTGGAGGTCGACGCACACCTTCACAAAGTTCTACTGCGTCGATCGGGATTCCAGGGAGGAGTCCAGGGTCGGCCAAGCAGTGCTGCGCAACCTGTTCGCCTGAGGTGAGCCTGGTGAGGAGGTAAGATGCTTAATGTTGAGTTTGATGTAATGCTTAATGTTGAGCCTTTGCCACCTCCCGTGGTTGTGCATGTGTGTACTGCTATGTATTCTTTATTCATGAGCATGTGAATCCATGCCAGACCCCATGCTGGAGAAGGAACAAGTTACTTGCCTGTAACTGTTGTTCTCCAGCATGGGTCTGGCATGGATTCACATGCGAACCCTCCCGCCTACCCCTCTGCGGCTCTTCACTTGGTCATACTGCCACTACTCGTGCTTCCAAATCTGAAGATGGCTGCCAGAGGCGGTGCTTAGGTAGAGGGCAGTCATTGGCTGTGGTCAGTATGACGCAAAGACCAGTGATTGGTTATTACTACGAAAGACAGATCAGAAACGAAACTGATACTGGTTTTTTCTTTACCGAGGATTCCCAGCCTGACGACGGGGAATATTCATGAGCATGTGAATCCATGCCAGACCCATGCTGGAGAACAACAGTTACAGGTAAGTAACTTGTTCCTTCCCTTTCACCCACCTCCTCCTCACCTGAATGTTCGTTTTCGGATGATTCGTCAGAAGGAATGTCTCTTCTCTCTCTCCAAGCTGCAGCAGGCTTTTTATTGGAGAATTTAGGATGGGCTCTTCCGGAGGCCACCCTGCCTGATGCAATTGCTCGGCAGTGGGGACCTCCAGGGAGACCACCCCACAGGCAGGGAAAAGCTTTGCTGAAAAAACCCTGTTGATGTAGAACGATGTTGGCAGAATCCAGAGGTTTTAACTGGATTCGGTGACGTAGAAAAGTGGTGGTCTTCTTTGTGGAGGACTGCAAGGACCAGCATGCACCGGTGAGATCTTTATCCCGGTAAGGTGTAGAAGAGTAAGGTGATCCAACATAGAGTAGGGAGCTCCGACAGAAAGATGGAGCGAGGAAGGTTCCAGGCACGTCTGAGGGTCCGGAGCGGAACTGCCTTTGCTGCAAGGAATGACCGTGGGAAGCGCGGTAAGTGGATCGGAAACCTGAGAGGTAAAGTGAAACCAAACGGGAAAGGATACGTTCCGAGGAGCAGAACGTAGGGGAGGAAGGGAAACGGAGAAAGACAGGAGAGGAGGGCAAGGAAGGAAAAGAGCACAAGAGTATGCAGAGTAGAACTTGACAGCGTGTAAACCCGAAAGCAATGAGGGTTGCAACGCGCTGTCGAAAGCTGCCGACGCGCATAAATACACGTCACTAACAGGAAGTGGAAACACTAGAATGCTGCATTCACTTCTGCCATGAGACGATACGGCTCAACCCATCCTCCATTGATTCCACAACTTCCATGGTCGGCGGATCATGACACCCACAGAGCAGAGCAGGGTATGGGCTGGTGGCAGCTCCATGCTGAATTTGAAAGGTGCTCTGAGCATCCTCCATTTTGGGATACCCAGGCCCTGCCATTGGAATCAGTCGATTCCTGATAGTAAACAAGATGGCCCATGTGGCCTCTTGCTTTCTATTGCCTGTTACTTTGTTTTCCCAAAGTCCTGAGAAACCCTCACTTTGTCCCTTCCCCCTGACTGGCTGTTGGGTGGAAGTTCCATATATGGTGTTGTTGTGAAGTCCAGGCCAGACTGGCTGGAGCCTTCCCAGTGACTGTATGTTGTGGGTACACCCTGTGGGTGGGACCTGGGTGAATGGAGCGTGTGACCAATATGCACTTCTTGATGTGGATGTCGGGTTTCTGGTGTTTGACATAATGACTGAGACAACCCTGCCCGAAACTGGTATGAATGCAGTGTGTAGTGTTGAATGGCTGGGTACTTGTCCCAATACACATTCCTTGTTGTGAGTGTCAGAGGGAGGCGAATGGCCTGAATGCACTGTATGCCTAATTGGCTGATTGACTGCATGAATGCCCTTCTGGATGATTGGCTGCTGACTGTGACTCCAGCAGTGTGGATGAGAGGCAGAATAGTATATCTGGGGACCTCTTGCCTCTGGAAATTGCTAAGAAGCTGAAGTTGAAACTGATGCTTAATCTCGAAGCCGAGCCTGAAGAAGAATTTTGACTGCTGTCTCCCTTCGCCGAAAGCCGTCGAGACTGATCAAAGAGAGGGCCTGGTTAGGGGCCCTCTTCCCGTGCTCCGAGGGACCATCGAGCACCGCTAACCTTCGCTGAAGCGCCCTTGAATTCAGACCCTCGAAAGGCTGCCGATCGGAGACTGGGATCGCCGAGGAGAACGAAGATCAGCATCGGACATTCCGTCCACCGTCGCCGACCAGGGTTCGCAAGTTTGCTGTAACCGCTGGAGGTCCGACGAAGCTGTGTTGTCCAGAAGAGGGGACTGCTTGACGCCGAGCCACCAATGACCGGAGGCGCACGCTCCTTTGCCTAAGACTTTTGATTCACGGACGCGCTCGTCTGCACCGCCGCCCACACTATCCCGCCAGAGAAGGCCATGCCGTTGATGTGCCGAGGAGCATCCACCGATGGGTTTCCCGACACCCAACTACTGTAGAGACGCCGGACGACTCGGCACCCTTGCCTGGGCCACAGTCCTTCATAATCTGTTTGCGGTCCTGAACTGTCGTCATTGAGGTGCCCCGCATGCCTCTTCCTCGCAGGATGTCTTCGAATCATTGTCGACTAGCACCGCTGGGACCGAAGCTGCCGCCTCGACGCCGAGTTCACTCTCTTCATGGGATCTCGATGATCCGTGGCTCCTGCATTAAAAGGGAGCCGCTCAAGAAGGATCCCTTGACGACCCGACGTCGAACTCTGCTATTCCAGGTACATTGGGGTGGTAGAAACATTGTAGAAGAAAATAAGACTTATAGAACAATATATGGACTGCGCTTGTGATATATCTTTATTTTACAGTTTGCCCAGGTGGGGGGCTCTCCACACAGAACTGTCTAGTTGGTAGGGGCGAGTATTCTGCCAATTGTTCTAACCAACTGCTTTCTTCCTATGTCTATTGTTGGTTTCCTTTATTAAGTGATTTGTGTGACATTTAACCAGAGTACAGTTGATGCACTTTAATGAAATATAATAATAATTGTGGTACCACTTAGAACTGTATATATTTGCCATTGTAGATTTGCTGAGCACAAAGTGAGTTATTGGGATTGTGTACATAACCTTGAACTTAATTATATAAAGTCTGTGTTTTAACAAATACAGTGTGTGGACATTCCTTTTGTGGGGGCTTGGGGACTACACTGTACTTAAGAACCAGCCTGCTTCACCTCCTGAGAAGCTAGGCCTTGATTGCTCGTCCATTGCTAGCGTAATAGAGAATCTTGGCTCGGGTCCTCTGTGCCTCTGCTCTACCAATAGAGAGCGGAAGTACAGACTCCTTCCCCCTCCAGTCTTTACATTCCTTCAATGAGGTTAGCAAAAGTTTATGTCTCTGCGTGGGGTGCAAACTCAGTGAAAAGGTGCCTCAGTGAAAAGCACTTGAGAAAATGCAAAAAAGGACCTTGGCTAAGAAGCTAGCAGTGTGGGCTGCACTCAAAATTACATCTGGTGGCGCTGCTAAATGCTTAAGTGCATCAGTGTTGTGAACTGTATTCTCACAATGAGATTCATAGCAGGGTAACATTGTTACTTGTGAACGACATGCAGTTCCTCTGCAGCAGTAATGCAAACTGGATTCTTGCTATGACATTAACTGTAGATGGTTCGGCTTTTCGCACATGAGAGATTGCTGTTTCACAGCGGCTATAGTCTGTGACAGAGCTTCTGTAAGTGCGTCCAACGGAACCGCAGATGTAATTGTGACTCTGTGTTTGGAAAATTAATTGTAATTGTCAGACCTAATTAGAGGATTTAACAGGCCCTGATGAAGGACACTTGTGTCTGAAATGCATTGGCCCTATAACACATCTGCTCATAAAAATATGAAATAATTGATCACAACTACAACCAGTGAATACATGGTTATAAGACTTGATTTATTAATTGAGCATTTCGAAGATTCAAAAACCACATATGTGGATATTAGGAGTGCAGCCCACACTGCTGGCTTCATAGCCACAGTCCTTTTTTACATGGTCCGTTATGGCTCAACAGTAATTTCTTCTGTGTGGTGGTGAGTAGCACCATGACTGTCTCCTACTTAAATGCATAGCTTTTTGATTGTAGCCTTTCTGTTGATGGGACTGTACTGATTTAACTTGTGCTTTTATTAGACTTTGTATCTTCATGTATTCCTGGGCATTTTGTACTATGGTGGCGTTTGGTGGTGTGCTGACTCTCAGGCCCTTCCCACTCTTTCCTCGTGATGTCAAGGACATTCCCTGGGTCTGGCCATAGACCCGCTTAAACAAAGAACCTCCAGGATGATTGGGGTGTCTTTCTCACAGCAAACGGGGCACATGTAAATTGTCCTAGTTCTTTGTCCTTTGTGAACATTCTCAGGATGTGCTTCATGGTTTGGTTAAACCTCTCTGCAAAGTCATCGGTTTGAGGATGATACAACATGTTCTATGGGTCTTTATCTTCATATGGTCCTTCATTTCACCGATCAGCTTGGACAATAAACTGCTGCCCTGATCAATGAGGATTTCTGTCAGTAACCGTACTTGGGTGAGGAAGGGAATGGGCACCATGTGTATAGCTTTGGTATGTTGCTTATCGTGTGAAAAGCCTGGAAACCTGGTGGCGTATTAGAGGTTTACAAGGATGGGCTTATTTCCTGCCCTGGAGGCTTCGAAGAGCCCCACGATATCCATAGCAATTCGAAAGAAAGAAATCTCTGATAGGTAATGTTTGGATGGGGGCTCTGGACACATCAACCATCAGTCTTCTGACAGATAGGGCAGTCTAATGAATCTGATGGTGTCATTACTCCTTTCTTGGCGGTGACTTCTCCCCATGTGGCCAGGTGACAGCAGCCGCTACCTGATCCTGGGGGTGGCTATATGAGGGAGGATCACGTGAGGGTGTGGGGGGGGAGACAGCCTCCACCAGAGTATCATTGCCTCATCGGATGACACATAGTATCCCCATTTTTCTTTTAAGGATATGCCATCCATTCCCAATGACTTAATGTCATATTGTCATAACCTCGCCTCATCCCCCTAGGAAGAGTATTTATGGACTTCAATTCCCATAAATACGAGAATACTGTGACAAGGAGGATGGGGCGAGTAATATATAAGGGAGACCAAGAGCACAAACTGCGCTCTAGTTGTTGCAGGCGCATACTGCGGCAGGGAAATAGAGACAAGCAAAGCAGCTGACTGAGACGCGCTGCTGGTGGGAGAACGCTGCTCTTCTTGGTATTGACCGAGAGACCATGGGGCTGGCGAGGGTTCTCTGGAGCCAACCGGCTCATCGACGAGGAGAAGGGAAGCTGTCTGCGGTCAAGAACACGCTCCAGGAATGCTAGAAGCAGACTGAAAGCTTCTGGGCATTTGCAGGTGTTGGAAGGCAGCCTCCACCGTCCCGAAGTCCGAAACAACACAGAAGAGCCAGCAGGAACTGCAAGATGCCAAGAAGCAGAGGTGGCGAGAAGGAAGGAAATGCACAACAACCCTCGGCTTGCTGCAGGAAAAACAGAGTATGCCAACAAGAGCCAGTGAGTCCATCCGGGGGAAGCGGGGACACTGCGGCGTATTGGCAGACATGCAAAACCCCAATAACTGTTAATGAACCGCAAGAAAGAGAACAAACAAGTGAGCATTGTCTAAAAAGGGAGAACAGAACCAGTATAAGAAACTTTGAAATGTGTGAGTGTATGCAATTTACATATAAGAGAAGTCCTTGTAGGATAGTATACCTATACAATACAAGATAAATCAAATATACGAGACTATCAAGTTTGGAAGTATGAGAAAAGCCCTGGCAAGAGTGTGCGAGGCAGATAAAGGTTGCAAGTGTTCTCATATATGAAAAGCCCTGGCAGGCGAGTATACCAGGAACATGCAAGTTATGAACATGTTCATATGAAAAAGTCCTGGCCAGTAAGGATACCAGGCATGGCCAAGCTGGACCGTGTGTAAAAATGTTGTGCCAAGAAGTCCTAAGGAGAGCACATCAGGACTAAGAAAAGACTGTAGAAGCATATTAAAGAAGAGAGACAACCTGGCAGGAAGAGTACACAAGGTTTCCTGGCAAGGTAAAGACAAAGAGCCAAGTTTTTTGTGCACCTAGTTACGTTGTCGATCAGGAGAAACTCAAGGAATTGATATTCTTGAATTTAAAACGGAGTGAAGAGAAATCCATGGGAAGGAAACCATCCTCTGGAACAAGGAACTCTATCCCTCTGGAACTTTTGTTTGGGAGTTATGCATTTTTCTTTTTTTAACATTTATTCACTACAAAAGGGCAAATACATTTTCTGTTTTCACCTTTTGAGTTGATTTTTGAAATGTGAGGGCCAAAATAGTTAGTACTTTGGTCACAAAACGTTTTGCTTTGGACATTCTGACTATGGTCAGACCCTTGGTTCTGGTTTTAGGTCTGGAAATACCTCTTAGAGCAGGGACAGAGGCATATCCCAACCCCCTTTTATTTTAATAAGTCTTTGACCAAAGCCATGACTCTCCTGTGTCTGCGTCTCATTCCTGGCTCGTCACATATGGTGTCAGGTGGGATCATGCTCAGTTGACACAAACTGGGGGATCCTCAGGTTTGATAAACATAGCAACAGAGCTTCCAATCCATCAGTAGCTACAGGACCTTCCATTAGATTTGATTTATGTAGTAGCAGGGGGGAGTTGATAGAACCTGGAGACTGAGTATTGATATCAACTGATCTTGTCTTGATACCCCTGTCAGGCAATTATATGAGACATGCCTCGAAGTCGGGCCTGGCATGACGATAGGGCCTAGATGTCTTAGAAAGCGCCACAGACCCCGACTGTAGAAGTCACATAAAAATCTTGATTCAGAACAGCGGGAAGGAAGCATATCAAGTTAAAGGCAGGAGAGAAAATAGCCTGGGGGTCCCAGAGAGGGCTTAGTTTCCCAAAGCAGAGGAAGTTAAGGTCATTTTTAAAACTGAATGGGGGGGGGAGCGAAGGCTTTGGAGAGGCATATGCAGATTCCTCCTCAACCACATCCAAAGCAGTACCACCTAAAGCCCTTGGGGAGGAAGCCGAGAATATTCCTGACTTGGAGTTCACCCAAATGAATGATCCCTTGCTTGCTGAAGCTTTCCATCATATGTTACCAGAAGAGGAGGACGGGGGGGGGGGGTGGAGGGGGCATTTTTTTTCTAAAAACTGGAGTACTCTATAGAGGTGATCTTAGTCTCGATGGTACTCCCGGAGCTCAAATATTGGTACCCAAAAGCCACTAATTAATGGTATTAGAAATTGCTCACTTCCATTTAACAGATGGCCACTTAAGAACAGCCAAGACATAGGCATATATATTCAGCTGTTTCTATTGGCCAGGAATATATGCAGATATGAACAACTTTGTGCTTACTTGTGCCCTATTCCAAAAGACCAGTTTTCAGTCCCCTCCCCCCAACCCCTACCTCCATTACAACCTTTACCAATCATTGATGTTCCCACGGACGCTTATAGCGGAGTTCCTATTTCGGCTTATAGCCATTTACTATTTTTCAATTACCAATAGTTTATTCTTACTATCCTTTATATCACTGACTATCGAAACATCAGACACCGATGAAAACAAGAAAAACGACCGTCGGAAGCATCACACGACTGTTCCGCTTCCGCCTTGGAAGGCCACTTCGGGCTTTGGCCCACACAGTAGGTAGAGAGGGGGAGAGGTCCTTTTCGAATGTATATGCCCCTTTTATTACACTACATTCGCTGAGCTGCCGTATCATTCGGTTATGGACAAGACCCCCTTTAAATTTTGCCCCAAGTGCTATAGAACATTTCCGTGGGTCGATAAACACCTAGCCTGTAACATGTGTCTCCCGAGAGACCATGTAGAAGGTTCTTGTCGAGCGTGTAGGCTCTTCAATCCCAAGTCTTTGAAGGACCGATCTACCAAACGCTGGGCCCACTACGCCAGGTAGCTCAAGGCCATGGAGGTAGAAGGTGCTTTCAGCGACGGCAGCAACGCAGTAGTTTCTGATGGCGAAGGCAACGGGGTAGCTTTGGTTACCCAAGCACAGGCCCCCGACCACGGAAGACAGGCTAGCAGCCCTGTTATGGGGACAACACCCGGCGGCGGAAGCGCTCTAACTTCATCCACCACTAAGCACACAACCCAAGGCCAAGACTCAACACACGTGTCGAAAGGACGGCAACGCACGACGTCCAGGGAAGGTCAGTGGAATCTCTGTCCTCTGGGCACTCTCGTTCGAGATCGCTGCATGACAGGTCCTGGCAGTCGAAGGACGGTACGGACGTTGCACGAATAACTCCCATCGAGGGCCGAGGGTCTGCGGATGATGCTCCGGTTCAGCCTGCACCCGAAATTTGACATTCTGCAACAAGTCAGGTACTAGGCCCCAAATAGTCTGGGAAACACGCTTGAGGGGGCCAGGGTAGGGAGAAAGAGTCCAAGAAAGTCCTCTAAGACCCCTCATAGGGAGAAGACCCCTCATAGGGAGAATTCTCAGGAGGCTAAGCCCACCCCTCATAAGGAAAAATATCAAGAGGCTAGGCCCAAAGAACCTGTATTACTTCCTCCAACAGATGAAGATTTAGGGCTCCCTTCCCAACCATTGGTCATCCCTAGTTCTGCATAATGGTCGGCTGAGGATATAGACAGGGTCATGAGGAGGATGTCCTTCATGACAATTTCTATGAAAGAAACCCTGCCTATTTAAAAAGTTTCCACTCCCGCCCCCCCACCCCCCACTACAGCACCCTCTGGGTCGCAGATCCCTGCTCAACCCCTTGCTAAGAGGTCTCGCCCCGAGAATCCAGTGCAAGGCACAGTCATTGATCTCTTTGACCCGGACTCCGACCATGAAGACCTCCCTATTCAAGAGGCAGCAGACCCTTATTACGGGGATGATGAAGACCCTGAGGTTGACCCCGAGGCAGATATGTATCTCATGGACTCACCTGTTGATCAGGATCCCCCGGTCATGGACTCACCCATTGACAACCAACCCCTACTAAATGAAGTGCTTGTCAAGTCAGCAGAGCATTTTCAGACAGAAACTCAGTAAGTACAGCAAGATAAGGATTTTGTAGCAAAAAATCCTAGGAGATAAGAAGACTGTTACGCGGTTTATCCCTCTCCTCAAGTCCATTCAGCAAAAAATACAGCCATCGCTGGAGACCCCTTATCTTACGCGGGAAGTGAGCCCCTGCATAGAGGAACTGTTTAGACCTGCCCCTTATGACCCGCTGTATATCAGAGGGCAACTGAAGCCCAATTCATTTGTTGTCACTACCACAAGGAAAAGGGCTGTTACTCCCCTAGCTTCCTCTGAGGCCCCGCCTGACAAGGAAAGCAAGAGACTTTACACGATGTGCAGAAAGGTGGCCTCCTCCACGGCTTTCCAGACTAGGATTGCTAACAATTCTACCCTGTTGGCCAATTACAACTGCCACAAATGGCACCGGAACCATCTTCGGCACCGGAACCATCTTCGGCACTGGAACCACACAAGTGTCAGCTTGCCCAGGTGGCCGCAAAAGGCAGAGCAGTGTCAAGCTGCTTGAAAACCAATCTTGTGGCCGTGGACAACGAATGCAGGATAATAGCAGAATGGACTATTATCAAACGCCACGCTTGGTTGCGCCAATTAGGGTTTAAACCAGAGACGCAAGCTACCCTCATCAAAATACCCGTTGAGCCCAATGTACCCTTTGGGAAGGCTGTCAAGAACTCCTTAAAGATGGCCAAAGAAGAATATGATACTCTCAAGTCATTGGGCTAACTGACTAATAAACTTACCTGCCAGAGGGGAAAAAGGAATTTTCGTCGCTCACACGGCCAAAATTCACAGAGGGGTTCCACTTGTACCCAAAGCCAAGGTACTACCTGGGGAAACAATCCGGGTCAGTCCACCCAGAATTACCCAAGAGGAGCGCGCAGATCCTGTGGACGCGTCAGAGGCAACTCTTCCTGAGGTAGCACTCCACCTCAAAAAGCAGTGACTATGCACTCCAGGGGCCCTCCCATGCCTCTCCAGTAGGGCGCATATCCACCTTCACCCACGCATGGGGAGGCAATCACCACAGACAGATAGGTGCTGTCCACTGTAACAGGCAGATATTGTATAGAGCTTCTCGAGCAACCCTGGAACCACCCCCACGACAAAAGACCCATTCCAAGGAACACCAGCGTATCCTCCTCGAGGAAGTCGCCACGCTTCTACTACAGGACGCCATCAAAGTCGTCCCGGCCAACCAGGTAAACAAGGGTATTTATTCAACTTACTTCGTTGTGCCAAAGAAAGATCTAACAATGCGCCCAGTATTAGATTTGCGCCCTGCAAACAAATATGTCGAGTCACAAAAGTTCTGCATGACTACGCTACAAGGGGTAATCCCTCTACTTAAAAGGGGGTATTACATGGCAACACTGGATATGAAAGATGCCTATTTTCATATTTCAATGTTCGCAGCGCACAGAGGATTCTTGCGTTTCAAGATGGCGAACCAGCACTACCAATTCAGAGTACTACCCTTCGGAATAGCATCTGCTCCAAGGGTATTCACGGCAGTACTGACGGTGGTGGCAGCACACCTGCGCAGGGAGACAATCCCAGTGTACCCTTACCTGGACGACTGGCTGATTACAGAGGAGTCCCCCCTAATTTGCATGCAAAACATTCAGAGAACTGGTAACCTACTCTTCCAATTGGGCTTTTCCATCAATGAGAAAAAAAATCAAGCCTAGTGCCAAGCACAACCAAACGGTTCCTAGGAGCTGTCTTAGACACACGAGGGGTTGGTCTTTCCATCAGAGGAAAGAGTCCAAAATATGTTACTGCAAATACCACATTATCGGGCCGGCCGCCAGATAAGGGTGCACAAAGCGATGCGTTTGCTAAGCATGATGGCATCTTGCATTTACCTGGTTACTCACGCGCCACTGCGCATGCGACCCATGCAGGAGTGGTTTGCATAACAGTGGTCTCAGGCGAGTAGTCAATGGGACGAGCTAGTGGTCGTTTTGCCAACACTAGTACAAAATCCTTGCTGGTGGACAAGAGAAAATCTGCTGAACGGGACACCCTTCTACGATCCGGAAGTACACGGGATTTATCACGACGGACGCCTCGCTTGCTGGGTGAGGGGCTCACTATCTTCACCACACAGCTCAGTGTCTGTGGTCTCACGCGGCAGCACAGAACAACATCAGTCTGCTAGAACTACTGGCAGTGTTCAAAGCCCTTCAGGCGTTCGAATCTCACCTAGCCAACCAATCTGTGCAAATCCTGACAGACGGCACTACTGCGATGTTTTACATCAACAAACAGGGGGACACATATTTTCCAAATCTGTCCAGGCTTGCGCAACAAATTTAGGAATGGGCACTCAAATGGAAAATATTCCTATCGTCACAGCACGTTCCAGGGGAACTCTACTCTCTCGTAGACTCATTAAGCAGAGATCCCCTATAAGAAGAACACGAGTGGCAACTACACGCAGGGGTAGTAGAACACCTCTTCTCTCAATGGGGTTTCCCCACAAAAGACTTGTTCGCTACAAGCGAAAACAGACAATGCCCAGACTTTGCATCCAGGTTCCCGCAGCCAGGCTCCAAGGGGGAACGCCCTATGGATGAACTGTTCAGGGAAATTTGTTTATGCTTCCTCCCCCCCAACCTCTCTAATGAGGAAGACGGTGAACA
This sequence comes from Ambystoma mexicanum, assembly GCF_040938575.1. NCBI lineage: Eukaryota > Metazoa > Chordata > Amphibia > Caudata > Ambystomatidae > Ambystoma > Ambystoma mexicanum. The sequence goes on from NC_090939.1 coordinate 896,616,768, forward strand.
AGATTCTCAATGAACAGGTGATGCTCATCCTAGTTGCTCCTATGTGGGCAAGACAACCCTGGTATCCACATCTGCGCAAATTGGCGATGTGCGATCCCATCAAACTCCCATGCCCATACAGTCTGCTCACTCAGCACAGGGGACTAATAGTGCACCCTCAACCTCACTCAATGAACTTGGCAGCATGGCTCCTGAGGTCATAGAGTTTGGACATCTTAATCTGCCACAAAGATGTATGGATATCTTAAGAGAATCAAGAAAGCCTAACACTAGGCACTGTTACTTTTTTGACATTTGGAGGATATTTGCAATTTGGTGCCAGTCTAAACAAATTAACCCCATAGAATGCACTCCTTCCCACATTCTAATTTATATGCTCCACTTGCTAGCTGCAGCGTTAGTATTCAACTCCTTAAAGGTCCACCTGGCGGCGTTGTCAGCCTATACCACTTCCCACAATTAGGTCTCGTGGTGGAAGGTACCTGTCATCAAAGCATTCATGGAGGGAGTAAAGAGACTCCACCCTCCAATTTCGAACCCGTCGCCAGGATGGGATCTCAATGTTGTGCTCGCTAAGCTCATGGGACCCCTTTTCGAGCCGATGCATAAGTCTAGTCTCAAACACATGACTTATAAAACTGCCTTCTTAGTGGCCATCACTTCCATAAGAAGAGTTGGTGAAATACAAGCATTGTCAGTGCAGGATCCTTTCTTTGTTGTACACAAAGACAAGCTGGTTTTACATACTCACTCTAGGTTCTCCTTTACGTTCATCTCTAAATTTCACGTAAACTAGTCTATTGAGCTACCGGCTTTCTTCCAGGAACCCACCAGCTCAGCTCAGTAAAGTAAAACTCAGGTAAAACTCCACACACTAGATGTGAGGAGAGTGGTCATCTGCTATGTAGACAAAACCAGACTGCTAAGGAAAACAGATCAACTGTTTGTCTCCATACATCCTGGCAGAGTAAACGATACCCAAGTGCTCCTTCCCCTAACAGGCTCATATCACAGACGCCCTAGCTCTAAAACAAATATACACCACAATTCAAACGTAGATGGCCACTAATGGCCTCTGCCTTACCGGGGATAAGACGGAGATCCTTATTCTTGGCCAAAAATCCACTCTTGCTAAGTTAGACAGCCTCTACGTCAACTTCAACATTGACAACTGCTCCATCCCAGTCTTATCTGTCAAAACTCTAGGTGTCCACATTGATGCGACCCAGTCCATGAATAAGCAGGTCAGCGCCATTGTCTCTGCCTCTGCCTTAAGCACCAAATTCATTAATAGCATCAAACCATTCTTAACCAAGGAAAACTGCCTGTCAATAGCTAGAGCTACCATAGGTTCTAAGCTCAATTATTGCAACGCTCTCTCCTAGCCGGCACCTCTGTAAAACACATTAACAGACTTCAAATCACCCAAATTAACTCCCTAAAAGCATCCTTGAGCATCTAAAAAAGAGACCACATTTCACAAGTAAGACAGTCTGTTCACTGGCTCCCTGTCAAAGAACGTATCACATTCAACATTCTTACTACAACACACAAATGTATCCACCGCACAGCACCACCTATCTCTGACACACTTCTCAGACCACTCGCCACCAGACCCACAAGACTATGCTACACTAACCTACTCATTGTACTGCGTATTAATAAGGCTAAAGCAGGAGGCATAGGTTTCCCATACCTAGCCTCAAAACTATGGAACGAGCTTCCCACTGCCCTAACAGCATAAAGTTCTCTCTCTGCCTTTAGAAAAAAACCTCAAAACTACCACTACTATCTGTATGACAAACTGTCCATTGCAATTGTACATTAATCATGTTGTATGTGTTTTTATGTGTAACTAAGTTCCTGTTTCTCTTGCTGTAACTAACGCCACGATGCCCTCGGGCTGCTGCGCGCTTAACAAATATGAATAAATAAATAAATAAGGTGACAGCATTTCAAAGAATGCCATCTCTAGGTGGATAGTCAGATGTATATAATTGTGCTTTTCCCTATCAGACAAGACACTGCCTTTTACGCCCAGAGCTCACTCCACAAGGAGCACAGTAACCACTCTGGCTTTCATTGCAAATGTCCCTCTAAACAGCATTTGCAAAGCAGCTACGTGGAGTTCAATACACACTTTCACTCAGCACTACTGCATTGACAATCATTTCAAGACAGATACACAAGTGGGACAAGCATTTCTAAGACATCTGTTTGCCCATGAACCTTCTCACATCCCAGCACCTTCTTCTAACACTGCTCCCTACTCCATGCACAGCATGTGATCTAAGCAGATTCCACAAGCCTCAGAAGGGATGCATTACTCACCGTAATGTAATCGTATTTCTGATGCTTGTATCTGCTTAGATTCACATGCACCCACCCTTCCTCTCCTCTGACAGAGAAGGCGCATGGATGCTTATGAGCATGTCTGATAGTATCTGCTTGGATACAACTGCACTCCCGCTACACCTCATGCTACCTCATGTCAGAAAAATAACAATCTGAGGGACAGTGGGCATCACACTAGGGATAGTATTAATGGCACGCCCTGCCAACGTCCCTTTTCGAGTTTCGAAAACAACTGTAATACTCTGCAGCTTCCACTAGATGTCGGCCTATGCACAGCATATGAATCTAAGCAGATACAAGCATCAGAAATACGATTACAGTGAGTAATGTATCGCATATATTACTAATTGTGGATCATGCAACTCACTATCCTGAAGCATTCCCATTATGCAATAATGCAACCCAAAACATTCTCAAACACTGAACCCATTTTTCTCGTGAGTTGGGGTCCCGAAGGAAATCCTGATGGACCAGGGGACTACCTTCAGGAGTCTGCTAATGGCAGTGGTGAAGGGAATCCTACACATTAAAACTCTTGGGACTTCCATTTATCACCGCAAACTGGCAGCTTAGTGGAACGATTCAATAAAACCCTGAAGCATGTTCTAAAGAAGTTAGTTGAGGTAGATGGCAAAAACTGGGATATCATGACACCATGGGCCCTTTTTGCCGTCCGAAAAACACCACAATCCTCAACAGGATTTTCTCCATTTGTACTATTATATGGCAGAGAGCCACAGGATGTCCTTGACCTGTTACAGTAAATTTGGGAAGAACCGGAGAAAGCCATCTTGCCCCTTTCCCAAACAGCCCAACGGTTAAAAGAACATAGAGCTACTGTCAGAACAATTAGTCAAGCTCATATGGTCAAAGCCCAAGAAAATCAAGACCTACCGTGATAATAAATCTTTGCTTGGGACATTTTCCATTGGACAATAGGTTCTCGTTCTCCTTTCATCATCAGAGAATAAGATGTCCAAATAGCATGGTCCTTTGTGGGGTGATTGAGCAAACAGGGCCATATGATATTGAGTCTCCCAACCCGATATAAGAATTAAGATCCATAATTTATCACAACAATCTCACGGAGTGGAGAGAGGATCCTGAGAACACTACAGTAGTATTGACTAGTTTATTAACTAAAGAATCAGATAAAAACACCCTGATTTCTTCCCACCTATCTCCAAATCGATGAAGAGGACCTGTTGGAATTGTAGAACAATTTCCTGATGTCTTTTAGCTCTGAGCCAGGAAGACTAAAAGGGGTTTTTCACTTCATCTGTATACTCCCAGGGAAAGTGATCCATTTAAATCCCTACCGAATCCCAGGAGCCAGAAAAGGAATAATCGGAGGATGTGGAGAATATGCTAAGATCTGACATCATTGAACCATCTCAAAGTCCTCTCCGATAATATTGGTTGCTAAGGCAGATCAATCATGGAGGTTCTGCATTGACTTCAGACGGGTGAACTCAGTTTCCCAATTCGACAGTTACCCTATGCCAAGGATAGACGATCTGATTGGTCGATTGGGAATAGGTGGTTTCTCCTCCACGATTGATCTGACGAAGGGAGACTATGGCTTTCTTCGCCCCCATTGGACTATTGCAGTTCAGAATATTACCTTTTAGATTACACGAGGCTCTGGATACTTTTAAAAGGTTAATGGACCAAGTCCTCCAGCCTTACTGCTCGTTCTGCAGTGCTTATATCGATGATATAATAATGTATGATACGACATGGGAAGAACACCTACACCACCTGTACCTAGTTACCCGATCCTTGAGGATAGCTGGGATCACAGCAAACCCCAAAAAAAAGTCACTTGGCACAATCAGCAATCAAGTATCTTCAGATTTTTTTGTTGGTAATGGGCTGGTTCAATGCCCAAAGAGAGGAGGTGAGCGCTGTTGAGGAAACTCCAGTACCAAGAAAGAATTAACAGCCTTTTTGGGTTTAGTAGGGTATTAGTTATAATTTCATCATGTCTTGCCTCACTGATAAATTTAAGAATGTAGACCCCCAAAAGACAAAGTGGAGAGATGAAGTCCAACTGTGTTTTTATAAACTCGAGAATATTCTGTGAACCCTTGTTAAAGGTGGCAGATTTTAACAAAGAGTTCCTTTTAAAGACGGACGTTTCACTTTTTGGATTGAGGACTGTCCTTTTACAAGATCACAATGGCATTATTCTCCAGCCTGGGGTCTGGCATGGATTCACATGCTCATGAATATTCCCCGTCGTCAGGCTGGGAATCCTCGGTAAAGAAAAAAATCAGTTTCAGTTTCGTTTCTGAACTGTCTTTCTACTAGTAACCAATCACTGGTCTCTGGGTCATACTGCCCCCAGCCAATGACTGCCCTCTACCTAAGCCCCTCCTCTGGCAGCCATCTTCAGATTTTTACTGCACGTTCAAGTGTTGGGAGTCCTCGTGCTGTAGCTCTCGAGCTTTTACTGCGTTTTGCGAATTTTCAAAGATTTCATCTACTTTTTCGGTCTATCGAGCCTCAAGATCCACCGTTCTACTTCCGATCAACGGGGACCCGTTTCGGATTTTTTTCTACGCCTCTCAAGGGCATCTTTTCGTCGAGTTTCACTTCTTGGAGGCTTCCGGAAGTTCTTTGAGGACTCCCCCGTGTGGACATGGCCCAGGAAAAAGGAAACACGACGCCCGGATCCAAGCTCTTCAGGAGCTGCCCTGGATGTGCACTGCTGAATGTTTTCAAGGAGGATGAACATTCTCGATGTCTCTACTGCCTTCATGAAGACAAAACGTATGTGGAGGAGGCCTGTGCGTTTTGCAAGAATATGTCAGAGTGGACGATGAGGGATCATCGTACCCGCCTCACCAACTGGCTAGAGGGGAGGAGCCCAGCAGCGGGTGAGAAAAAGTAGTCCGAGCGGTCTTCTAAGTCCTTTGAGGGCGCTCCGGCGACGGGGGCCCAACAAAAGGCTATACACCGCGAGTCCGCGGGCACTGGGAGCGCCGAACGGTCGGGCTCCTCGGCTGCCAGACAGGGCGCAATTTCACTGACGCCATCAACCACGAGCCAATGCTCTGGCTCCGGGAAGAGGAAAGCGGAGAACCCGGGTAAGCTTCGGGAGTAGTCCCGGTCGATTCCGACTGCAGCCGAGGGGGAGCGAGGCGGTGATCCTCCCCCCAAGGTGAAGGCCTCAAGTGCATCCAAGGTCGTGAAGGCCTTGATTCACCCGGCTAAGGCCTCTATCGAGGGAGTAGTGGCGGCCCTGGCGAAGCCTGTGGAGGCTACCCCAGTGGAGGCGAAATCAGGGGCCTAGAGTTTCCCTGCCACCGTGGAGGGAATCCTCTTTTCAGCCCATCGATAAGACCCCTGTGAGAACCCCGGTGGCAAAAGAGGGGGGGCACGGTGGCCATCACGGACACGGATACAGCCTCTGAGGAGGAACTGGCTGGAGTCGTGAAAACCCGACCAAGAAGTTCGAGGAGGTCCGGTCCCACGGGAAGGATCCCGAAGAGGCGGACAAGGAAATCGACAGCGGTGGTGACGAGGAACACGTGGAGGCAGAGGATTCAACTCCCCAACCGCTGCGCCCGTTGCAGCCGGTCTCGGGGCCACAAGACAACTCAGGGGCGATCTTGATGGCGATCCAGGCCTTGTGTAGGGAGATGAGGACAAGGTTGCCCTTACCACCAACGGACGACCCTGCGGAGCCTGGACCGTCAGAAAGCCCTCCAAACAAGCGGAGGAGAATTCATCCACCTCCTCCTTTCCAGCCTTCTCGGCCTGCACAGCCTTCTTCCCCGTCTCCTGAGCCGAGGGATGATACGGGAACAGAGACAGCCACGACGGGGACGGATGACGACGGTGGTTACGACGGGATGGACCTTCCATCACCACCTGCTCGGGCCTCCCCACCCAGCTCTGCCCCGTGGAAGAGAAGAAGGAAGGTTTCCTCTCAACAACGGGAGGCCAAAAGGAAGATGGTCCTCTCGGTCCTGTTACTCGACGACATCAGGAGCAACAGCCCCTCATCCCAGAAGAACCCATCCACGGCCCCTGCCAAGAGAGACCGGTACGAGAAGTAGTACTGGCTTCCGCCCCCATGTGCCTTAGGGTGCAGCCTACACCGGACTCGGTTGTCTCCTCGGCAGCCAAGAAGAAAGCGGCGGGGCGACGGCGTCAACTTCGACATCTCTGGCGGACGGCGAAGGGAAGAAGCTGGATGCCATGTGACGATGGGTCATCTCGTCGGCGATGACTACCATTAAAGCAGCCAACGCCCTTGCGATTGTGGCCCGCTACGACAGGGAGCTGTGGTTTAAGATCGCTCCCCTACTGGACTTCCTCCTGGACGACAAGAGGGCGGAGGCCCCAGAGATCCTACAGGAGGGAGAGGTGGCGTCGGACCACGCCATAACGGCGGCCACGGACATTGCCGACACCGGCTTCTGCCAGATGGGCAACAGCGTTTGCCTTCGCCGGCACGGTTGGCTCAGGGCAACCGATTTCCATCAAGACGTGCAGACCAGGGTCCTGGATATGCCCTTCGACGGGAACAACCTGTTCGGCAAGGCATGGACGAGTTGCTGCAGGCCATCAAGGCCGACACAGAGACGGCTCGTGCCTTAGGTGTTCTTCAGCAACGACGGCCGCCCTTTCGGGGCTCCGGAGGCAAGCAAGGTGCCTCCAAGGGATTCGGCGGCAGCTCCTCGACGTACCGCCAAGCGGCCAGTTCCTCATCGCAGGAGGCCTACAGGGGACGCGGCAAGTAAGGAGCATCTCGTCGTTACCAAGGAGGCCACACGCAGGCACACACTGGAATTTCTAAGGAAGTGTCCCTGTATTCCACCTGTAGCCAGAAAAGAAAACCACGTCCCGCAACTACTCGTGGAGGTACGAGCGATGTTAAAGAAGGGGGCCATCGAGCTCGTCCCAAAGAGGCTCCGGGGCTCCGGAGTATACTTGAGGTACTTCCTCGTAAGAAAAAAGACCGGCGGTTGGTGACCCATCCTGGACCTTTGTCGTCTAAACAAGTACATCAGGTCCCAGAAGTTCCCGATGGTCGCACTCCAGCACGTGCTGGGACAACTGGAGGAAGGTGACTTCCTATCGTCGCTGGACTTGGAGGACGCTTACTTTCACCTCCCCATCTTGAAAAAACATCGAAGGTTTCTGCGATTCGTAGTCCAAGGACGGCACTACCAGTTCAAGGCCCTTCCCTTCAGACTGAAGTCGGCACCCAGGGTGTTCACCAAGTGCCTAGCACCGGTGGTGGCGCGGCTGCGCCTACAGGGGATCCACGTCTACCCTTACCTGGACGACTGGCTCATCCGGGCAGAGTCAAGGGAACTCGCCATCGAACACACAAGGAAGACCGTCCAACTGCTCACGGATCTGGGATTTTCGATCAACTTCACAAAATCCCACCTGGTACCGTTGCAAGTCACCCTGTTCCTGGGAGCCTAGCTCGACACAGTGGCGTGACTAGGATCTCAGTCGGAGGAAAGGACGAAGGCCATCCTAGGCAAGGTGTAACGGCTGTCGACCATGGACGTGGCCAAGGTGAGGTCTGTCAAGTCCCTGCTCGGCACAATGTCCTCCTGCATTTACCTTGTGCGCCTTTGCAGACTACGGATGCAACCACTGCAGGAGTTCCTCGACGCCCATTGGATGCAAGCGACGGGCAACTTCGAAGACAGGATCCCACTCAACGAGACCTTTCGACAAGCGATCCAGTGGTGGGGCACCCGCGCGCATCTGACGGCGGGTATGGACTTCCAGACCCCGGCCCATCAGGAGACGGTGACGACGACGCCTCCCTGGAGGGATGGGAGCTCACTCCGGAGATCTCCACACAAGAGGCCTTTGGCTACCGGAGGAAAGATCACTACACATCAACGTCCTGGAGCTCCGAGCCATGTTCTGGGCCCTCAGGTCGTTCCTTCCATCCCTCAAGGGCAAGGTGGTGAGGATATTCACCGACATCACCACGACATTGTTTTACATCCGGAAGCAGGGAGGCACCAGATCCCCAGCCCTCTCCAAGGAGGCCCAGGATTTGTGGCATTGGGCCGTCGCCCAAGGGATATTTCTGGTACCCTTCCACCTGGCAGGAATAAAAAAACACCATTGCCGATGCACTCCGCAGGGAGCTGCGCTCGTGCCACGAGTGGGAGCTGCGGCAGGATCAAGTGGACCTCCTCTTCCGACGATGGGGCAATCCCCAGATCGACCTGTTTGCGACGGCGGCGAACACCAAGTGCCAAAAGTTCCCCAGCAGGTTTCCCCAGCCGGGGAGCATGGGCGATGCCTTCTCGTTCCCCTGGGACGGCCTGTTCCTGTATGCATTCCCTCCGTTGCTGTTGCTGCTGCGACTCATCAACTCAAACGGTCACGGTACAGGATGATCCTCGTTGCACCAGTGTGGCCGAGGCAGATCTGGTTCCCTGACCTTCTGGACATGTCAGCGTCCCCCCGAGTCAAACTGCCGACGGACGCAGATCCCCTCATCAGGGAAGGAGGCGCCACCCTCCACCACGATCCGGCATCGCTCAACTTGCAGGCCTGGCTCCTGCAGCGCTAGAGTTTGGAGGGTACGATATCCCGGCGGACTGCAAGGAGGTGCTTACAAAGGCCAGGGCGCCCTCGACTCTCGAGTGTTATGGACACAAACGGAAGAGGTACTCTGTCTGGTGCCGTGCACAGAAGATTAACCCTCTTCAGATTACGGCACCTCAGGTGCTACCGTACCTACTGTCGCTGGCCAAGGCTGGGCTGGCGCACGCCTCCATCAAGATCCATCTAGCGGCGATCTCCCGCTACTCTAGGACCGCGGGGCGATCATCTCTCTGGTCCCATCGCCTGGTGAAGGAACTGTTCTGGTCATTCCCGCCGGTGAAGGCTCCGGCCCCGGCGTGGGAGCTCAACGTGGTGCTGTCCAGGCTCATGGGGCCGCCATTCGAGCCTCTGCATTCGGTACCATTGAAATTCTTGTCGTGGAAGACAGCGTTTCTTGTGGCCATCACCTCCGCACGACGAGTGGGAGAGATCCAGGCCCTCTCCTGTAAACCTCCATACTTGACTTTTCACAATACGAGGGTGGTGCTGAGGACGCACCCCTCCTTCATGCCCAAGGTGCCGTCGGACTTCCATCTCAACAAGCCCTTGGTGTTACCTGTTTTCTTCCTGTCACCTTCGTCGCCGGCTGAGAGGACTTTGCACTCGCTGGATGTGGCTGAAGTTCTACGTGGACCGCACAAAGAGTTTTCGGATGACATCACAGCTGTTTGTGAACTTTGGACCTGTGAACCAAAGGAAGGCCCTCTCGAAGGCTTCCCTTTCCAGATGGCTCTCCGGCTGCATCATGCACTGTCACCGGTTGGCAAACCGACCGTTGCCCGGCCTTCTGAGAGCCCATTCAACCAGAGCGATCGCTGCTACCATAGCGTTCCTGTCTGGTGTGCCCCTGCTCGACATCTGCAGGGCTGCTACGTGGAGGTCGACGCACACCTTCACGAGATTATACTGCGTCGACCGGGATTCCAGGGAGGAGTCCAGAGTCGGCCAGGCAGTGCTGCACAACCTGTTCGCTTAAGGTGAGCCTGGTTAGGAGGTAAGAGATGCTTAATGTTGAGTTTATGTATTGCTTAATGTTGAGCCTTGCCACCTCCCGTGGCTGTGCATGTGTGTACTGCTATGTATTTTTATTTTTTTTTATTTTTTTTTTTTAAATGTATTTTATTAGTTTCATTACAAACAATAACAAAGAGTAAAACAGGTATCAGTTACTGCTATGTATTCTTATATTCATGAGCATGTGAATCCATGCCAGACCCCATGCTGGAGAAGGAACAAGTTACTTACATGTAACTGTTGTTCTCCAGCATGGGTCTGGCATAGATTCACATCCGAACCCTCCCTCCTACCCCTCTGCGGCTCTTCACTTGGTCCTACTGGCACTTTACGTGCTACCAAATCTGAAGATGGCTGCCAGAGGGAGGGGCTTGGGTAGAGGGCAGTCATTGGCTGGGGGCAGTGTGACCCAGAGACCAGTGATTGGTTACTAGTAGAAAGACACTTCAGAAACAAAACTGAAACTGATTTTTCTTTACTGAAGATTCCCAGCCTGACGGGGAATATTCATGAGCATGTGAATCCATGCCAGACCCATGCTGGAGAACAACAGTTACAGGTAAGTAACTTGTTCCAACTCCCTATTCTTTATATCATTAGGAAACTGTCCCCGAGAAAAGAGATATGCAACTATTGAGTTGGAAGAAGCCTAGCTATGAAGTGGGCAGTGTCATACCTTAGATACTACCTCGCCGGCAGGACTTTCAGATTGGTCACAGATCACTTTCCATTAACATGGATGAGCCCCCACAAGGACACCAATGCACGGATCATGCGCTGGTTCTTAGACATGCAGCCCTATTGTTTCACAGTAGAACTCTGAAATGGAAGAGAACAGGGACATGTAGACTTCCTTTCCGGTTTCCCAATAGTTACTGAGAGAACCCGCAGCATTAGGGGACGGAAATGTGATGGTTCTGATGGTGTCATCCCTCCATTTCTGGTGGTGACCTCTCCCCATGTGACCAGGGGATGGCAGCCGCTACCTGATCCTGACCATGCGGGCGGCTTTATGAGGGAGGATCACATGGGGGGGGAGATAGCCTGCGGGAGAGTATCATGGCATCATCGGACAAGACATGGTAGCCCCCTTTTTCTTTTGAGGATACCCCCATCCATCTCCAATGCCTTAGTGGCATATTTTCATACCGCACCGCATCCTCCTAGGAAGAGGACTGAAAACCTTTTACAAGATCTGTATGCAAGCTGTCAGAATATGACTTGCCTTTTAAAACTCATGAAAACGCCATCTCAGACTCTGCCTAAAAGTCATCCAGTACTTACTTGCCCTTAAAGATCACTGAGAACACTTAACCAGACTTTACATGAAAATCGTCAAGAATGGGCTTCCATTCCCATAAATATGAGACTGCTGTGACAAGGAAGATGGGCCGAGTAATACAGATCAACAGAGGCCAAGAGCACAAGCTGCCTCCTAGTTGTTGCGAGCGCATACTGCGGCAGGGACATTTACACAAGCAAAGCAGCTGACTGAGGCACGCTGCTGGCAGGACAACGCTGCTCCTCTTGGTATTGACACAGAGACAGTGGTGCTGGAGTGTTCCCTGGAGCCAACCGGTTTATCGATAAGGAGAAGGGAAGCTGACTGTGAGCGAGAACACGCTGCCGGAACGCCAGCAGCAGACGGAAGGCTTCTGGGTATTTGCAGGTGTTGGAAGGGAGCCTCCACCGTACCAAAGCACGACACGATGCAGAAGAGACCAGCAGCAGCCTCGAGAGGCTGGAGAAGGAAGGAAACGCCCAACTATCGCCACCAGCTTTCAGCAGCAAAAACATGCCAGCAATATCTGGTGAGTCACCCGGGGGGAGGCAGGGAAACCGGGGTGTTTTGGCAGCCATGCCAAACCTGAATAATTTTTAATGACACACTAGAAAAAGAGCGAACAAGTGAGCATTGTTTGAAAATGACAAACAGAACCAGTATAAGAGACTCAAGTTTGTGAGTGTATGTAATACACAGAGAAGAGAAGCCGTGGCAGGATAGTATCCCAGGCAGATTAAAGGTGCAAAGAAAATACATAAATATGAAAAGCCGTGGCAGGAGAGGGTGCCATGCATGGTCAAGCTGAACAGTGTGTACAAAATATATTGCGCCAAGATGTCCTGAAAAGAGCACATCAGGACTAGGAAAAGGCTGTGGAAGCATATTAAAGAAGAGCAAAAACCTGACTGCGGAGTACACCAGGTACCCGAGCAAGATAATGACACAGATGCAAGTTGTTTTGTGTGCCAGGTGTGTTGTTGGTCAAGAGAAACTCAAGGAACTGATATTCTTGAATGTAAAACAGAGTGAAAAGAAATTGAGGGGAAGGGAAACCACCCTTTGGAAGAAGGACCTCTATCCTTCAGGAACTCATGCTTTGGAGTTGCGCATTTTTCCTTTTTGAACATTTATTCACTACAAAAGGCCAAAGACACGTTCCCTTTTCACCTTAGAGTTGATTTTTAAAATCTGAGGGCCAGAACAGTACTTTGGGCACAAGACCTTTTGCTCTGGACATTGACTGTGGACAGACCCTCTGTTTTGGTAGGGAAATACCTCTTAGAACAGGGACAAAGAAGCACTGCCCAACCCCCTTTTATAAGTCGTTGAACAAAACCTTGAATGCTCTGAATCCACTTCTCATTCCTGGCACCTCACTGCAGACAGTGCAGAACTGTTTAATCTGAGCATACACTGCAGGCTAGTAGAATCAGCTCGGTATGTTCTTTTGCATCTTCTCTAGGCCCAGGTGTCTAACTGTTAGATTTGAATGCACTAATTTAATCACTTCCATCCGGGAATTGCTTCAGTACCAGCAGCTGGTCATATTTAGTGCCTTTCCACCTTGATCAGGTTTTTACTGGTTTGCTACAGAAGAGAATACATTCTCTGGAATTCTGCAAACTCCACAAATGCAGGACCTGGCTCTCATTTTGCCAAACACAGCTTCAGCCCCTTTGGCATTCCTCCAGATCTTCTACTTTTTCAATCTCTGGAACCTGCATCCTTTACCAACCGGTTGGCCTGGCTTTGAGGACATATGTAAGAATTCCCAGCTGAAAGAGGTATACCATGACTACGTATCTGTAGTCTTATCAATGACTCAAATTCCCACATCAAGGGAACGTTTATAGGCCAACCCCGATTTGGGCAATCTAGCCATATATCTTTTCTGGTACTTTCACCCACTGCCCGGTATTGACTAGGTCCCCATACCCTCTTGACAGGGTCAGATACTGGATGCTGTCACTGTACACACTGTAACAATTGCCTTTCCATATACCTGTGACGAATGACCCAAAACCACAGGGTGCTAGGGATGTGTTTAATATCAATACAATGTAGGTATAGAGATGTGTCAAGCCGTGTCCAAACAGATCCAAGGAATGGACTGGAAACCCACCCATATGGACGAAAAAAGAAGGAAAACATCCAAAACAGAAAACAAACTTAGGGGCTACCCAATGGCACATAGACGGGTCTAGGGATAACCCCAGTTCCAAGGTTCCAGGGAAGGATAAGGCAAGAAGCAACAGAATACAGGGACAAGGACAGAACCCTACACAGGGTCAGAAGAGGTCAGTCCAGAACTAGTCCAACAGCAAAACCAGGAAATATCCAATAGCAAGAAGGGGAAAAAAAGCCAGTGATCTGTCTGAGTCAGCAAACAAAATAAGCAGGGAAATCCAGAGACGGGTTAGAAGGCAGGCAGGGGTTAATAACCGGAAGCAAGAACCATACTGAAGAACATGCACACAATGGTACTCTGGGTTGTTGAGCACCACACCCGGGTCTGCAGTGGTTTTAAAGCTTCCACGTGGCTCTGTTGATTTTGCTGAAAAATATGGGGCGTGAGGGTAGGGGCATATAAGGGGTAAGGTGGTGTAGGGGATATAGGGAGTAAATAATAGGTATGGGGATGTTTGTGGGGGCAGCAATAAATATCAGCAAATGAAGCTGCTAAAATAAACTGGGGCTGAATGAACATAGAACCCAAGTAAGAGCGTGGCACTCTGCAGGTTGACTTATGGCTGAAGGCCATCTCTCCTGCTGCTACTGCTCTCTAAAATGTAGAAGGGACAATGGCAGTTGTAAGTGGGCCCCAGAGATTGAGTAACCTAGGAGTGGTCACATAGAAAATTGCAGTACAGTGTGCAAACCTGCATACCTGTTTTTGCATCACCCTTCTGCCATAGTGATTGTATGGATGCAAACGCCACACTTTGGAGGTCATTACGACCCAGGCGGTAAGTACACCAACTTTACCACCATGGTGTAAACTATGTTTACACCATGGTGGATGGCGGATTTACCGCCCCATTCCAAGGTGAGTGGGGCGGTAAATCACCATTTCCCATTTACCCTTCCCCATTCCCATTTTTGCCCCATAGGGCATAATGGGAGTGGGGAAGGTGCTAATTACGGCACCGTAAATTACGATGCCGTAATTAGCACCAAGGCGGTTTATCGCCATGGATTTTAACGCCTGCTAAAAGCAGCCGTTAAAATTGGAATCAGGCGTTAAGGGTTAACGACGGCGTTAACCCTTAACGCCTGGGTCGTAATGACCTCCTTTAACTCTTCTTTCCTGATTGTGATCAGTATGGTTCAGACCAAAGACCGTCCCCAGGGTACCCTATGGTGTGGTGGGATTGGGAAAGTATGCTTAAACTTGTACTTCCCTTCTGAACTCCAAAGGTGCTTTATTCTGCAATTGTATCCAACCTTTTGGCTTTGACAACGCTTGCTCTAGGAGGACTTCAGAGATTTCCTGCTTCCTACTCAGGTCCTTACCTGAAACTTTGACTCTGTTGAGGTTCTTGACCTACTTATCTGGCTGGGAGGGGCTGCTGAAGCTATCGGGTTCTCATACTTATGAGGCACGGTATATAGTTATTGATTTAAATGCATAGTTTCTCACGTAACTACTTAGTTTTCCTTGTTTCATTAACTTCACATACTTCTGACTGCTTTTAATTGTAAAGTCACTCTGAGATCACAAGTGTGTACATATAAATGTGTTTTAGTGATCACTGCTTGGGGCTAATAAATTAGTTTATTTTGTACTCCTGTGCTGCCCATTTTATTTGAGTGCTTTGTGTGTGGTTAACTGTACTACTTCACAACCCCAATGTCAACAGAGCTCTGCCTTGCTGATCAGTCTACGCTACCTTGATAGTTTGCCTTGACCCAAGTGTCAAATGCACTGCTCACTAATTAGGGTAAACCCTCCCATAGGGCTGGTTCTAAAAATCCATCTAAATCGCAATTGAAGGTGCTTAACATAGTTTGCAAACTCTGCTCCACTGCAAAAGCATCGTAATCACAGACAATACAACCACCATGTTTTCCATAAACATGACCGCAGGCACTCTCCAGCACTGTCACACCAAATGACATTGGTGGATACAAAAGCAAGTGTTAATCCAATCCCGTGAGTGGACAATTGTCTTACAGATAGGTTAAGCAGGCTGCTGGTTCCGGAGCACAAGTGCAAACTCGCTGCAAAAAAGTCAAACAACATGGGGGTCATCCAGTCACGCCCAACTACCCACACCCAGGGTCGGGTCCCTTGACTATGCATTCTGAATGGAACAGGTCTGGCATATTTTCTTATGCTTTACTCCCATTTCTCCTCCTACGCAAAGTAATTCACAAATTGGTCCAGTAATCTGTACACAAGTATGGTATTCTCACTTCACTCATATGTCACCCCGAACACCATTCAAAATGCATCCAGTACACAATCTGTTAACTCATCAAAATCAACAGGTAACACACCCCAATCCACAGACTTGACAGCCTGGTTCTTGATGTCCTAAAGTTCGGTTGCTTCCTGAGATGCATATATCTCCATGTACGTGAAGCAAGAAAACTAAACACAAGGCATTGCTATTGCAAAAAATGGAGGAAGTTTGTTAATTTGTGCAAAAATGAACCTATAAATCCAGTTGATTAACCAGAAAATATTGTTGCCTTACTCCTGCTCCTTTCAGACTCTGGGTTAGTATACAATTCACTGAAGGTATATTTAGCAGCCATGGCATCACACACCATCTGGCAACAGAAGATTTCGCAGTGGGAGGTACCAGTAGTCCACGCTTTCATGGAAGGGGTGGCACATCCGCCAACAGGCTGGATCTAAATACAGTCCTACATAGCCATCTGGGTATCCTTTTTGAGCATTTGCACAGCGCTTCTCTAAAGGCCTTCACTTACAAAGTGGCTTTTCGCATTGCTAGAAGTGAACTTAAAGCACTCTCTGTAGGGTAACCGTTTGTCAAAATTCACAAAGTTAAGTTTGTATTTGGAATTCACCCCCCTACTTTTCACCAAAATGTATTTTGAAATTTCATGTGAATCACTCTATAGAATTACCAGTTTTCTTTCAAAACGTAAAGCACCCGGCATGGCTAACTGCTGGTCGTTGTGCCCTCTGCAAGAAGTGTGTAAATGATTTCAATCGGGCGACACACACCTTGGTCTCAGCCTAGTATGTATCGCACAACTGAGATGCCTTTTTCTTGATTTTATGCGAATTCAATTTGAGAGGGTACACAACTTGTATCACACCCCCTTTTTCACATACCCCGGGTCATAATGGACCATGAACCGGGCCGATTGGTGAAAATACAATATTTACTTATTTTAAAAATTCAAAGGAAATCATACCTTTTTTTAATATGGGGCAGCAATCACAAATGGGGTGATAATAACAATGAAAATGGAAGCAATACACTTGATTAACCTTCTAGTAAAACATATACAAAGTAAATATGAATAGGAGCACTTTTTGAATTAGGATAGGTAGCCCCCAAGTTAAGGTTTCCCCCTGCAATGTTGCCTCAACCCACAATTAATCAAATTCTGAGTGGATAGAAAGACACAGCAGGTAGTCAGGAATAAGGGGGAGAACACAGAATCCAAATCCTTCCCTCACAAAATGAGGCGAAACCCTTTGCAATAGCATGAAATGACGCTCGGAAATTGCAAATAATTAATATGCGGTTAAAACTTTGAAGTAAATACGATTTCTCACTAAGGCAACAATGCGCAAACCCTAGCAATCACAAGGCAATGGATCCCCAAGAAGCATACAATTCGAAAATGAGTGGAAAGTTAAAACATGCGGCAGCCAAATGACAAGTTGCAAAGTTGCAATTTTCTCAATTCCCGCTTTAAATTACCCAAACGGTTTTTAATAAAAACGGGTGAAATACTCTGATCTGGAGGTATATCACAGGGACACTATAGAGTTGAAAATAGGTCTCTAGTGGTGAATTGAGAGAGATTTGGAAGGTAGAATGAGGTTTGTTTTTAGGAAAATGGAGCAGTTAAAATACATTTCGGTTTTAAAAGAAAGGCAAAGGTTACTTAAAACAAAATTATCTAGACTATATAGTTAAAGAGGAACACAGTAAGCTCCAAGGTTGATTCACGAGGGTAACCTTGTCACCCCAGTGCTCAACCCCAACAATAAAATATATGGAAATTTGTTTGATTACTCCAAATATGAATAAGGGCTTATAATTTACACCAGACAAAATTGAAAAGAGATGGTGCTAGCACTTAAACATTAAGGACAGGATACAAGGATAATTCTAACAATTTCAACAATTTACCAGGGTATAAATATGACTACTTAGAGAGTGCGATAAGAACAAAGGCTAGACAAGATAGTCTATGTGTTTCTATGGGGTGGGGATTATACTCGCAGTCCACTTTTTGGTTTTGGGATTTTTGGACAGTCAACAGGGTCTGGTCACCACATGGCAGCGCGCCTGGCAAAAGTCAGCCGGGGGAAGGTCTGGTCACCGGGTATCTAACACCTTGGCAATTCTGGTCACTGGATGGCACAGGTACCTTTTGGATGCAGTTAGTGGGCAGCTGTCATGACCCTTGCCCCTGGCCCTCACTGGCAAGTCAGCCTTCCAGTTAGGGCCAGGTCAAAGGCCTTAAAACCTCATCCAAGACTCTCTTGGAGTCAGTCCTGGCGTCTTTGGCGCCAGGCTCATAGCCATCATGAAGACCAACATTAGAATGGGACTATTTACTTGGGACTGTTTAACTTGGGGGGGTTCAGCCAACATGGAGGCACACACATAGCTCAGTTACAAGGAACTGAGCTATGCGGTCTAGACTTTTGGGTGCGTCAGGCCTGGGACTACTTTACCTAGACTACTTTACCTGAGACTATTTAAACTGCACCCAAACAGCAGAACATGCTTTGTGTTATTTTGCTGTGGGCAGCGTAACGCTCATCGTGTCCAGTTCTTTGATGCCAGCTTAACTGAAACCAAGGACCTGCAGAGAGAGAAAGAATACTACGAAACTTACCTGGAACAGTATCCTGTCTTCAATCCATCGCTGACTTCAGTTCCACTCACCTGAAGGTACGAACTCCATCATCCGGCACCGCATGCATCCTGGAATACCATAACCTGGAAAGAGGAGAAAGAAAGACAGCATTAGTAAGCGTTTACTCACATTTCCCCCCGAATGAAGAAAGCCACACAATTCTTACCTGGGTAGTCATCTCCTGGTTAGTATCATTGCTGGAACATTACGGCGCTCGGTGAGGAACATCGCAACCTGCAAGGAGAGAAAAGACACAGGTTAGCAATATAAAAGGCGAAACAGTGTAGCGCATCGCGCATTACTCATCGGACAGCATCGCGCACACCGCGCTTTCGCCTACCGGCCCATGCTCATCTTCAAACTGCATGACAACGCCAAATTACCTTTCCATACCTAAAAGGAAAGAAGCAAGACATTATTATTCGAACTAAGAGGAACATAAGAACTGCATATAAAGACTGTAAAGCAGCAAACCTACGGAGTCGCATCAGGCCTGGATTCCCACAGGGGGACTTGCACCAGTGAAGTAACTTGGTCGCTGCTTGCCCCCCACATCTACGCGCCCCTGCCACGAGGAGCAGGACGGATAATCTACCTTTTACAATATTAAGGTGAGGAGAAGGCCCAAGGGGGAGGAAGGAGTTGAGGCCAAGGGAGGTGGGAAAACATAAAGGCAATCTGGTATTGAATCCAGCTCTCCTATATTGTAGACCCATCTCTAACCAGAGGCCTTACCCAGGGACCGGGAGAGGGTTTGAGAGTGCAAATCATCCAACCAGGGCTGGGTTGGGTCCCCGTGGATACCAGGTGAGCGTAAAAGCAGCAAACCGGCTGGTTTCAGCATGCTTCCCATTGGTTATTTGGGATTTTAGTGGGATTTCAGAATTGAGGCCTTGCTGGGATAGGATCAGCAATGCTTAGGCCTTGTAGTTGGAATCAGCAAGATAAATGGAGCAGATCTGGAACGCGGGTGCAAGAACTTCAGGAAGAGTATCTGTCTAGAGCTCTGTCATGGACTCTTATTTATAATGCATAGTGATATCCTAGAAGTACATGGCTGGGCAGGCTTAGCTAAACAGGTCTCTAAACCACTGGAATGGTCAGGGGTGCTAGTCGCCGCCTCGCTCTCAGCTGGTTGGATTTCAAGGGCAGGATGCCAGATTTATGATGTGAGTTTTACAATGTTCAAAACCTCCCAAAGTTACTTTAGCTAAAATGCAATTTTGCCACAAATGGTACGTTTATACAGTTAAAGTCACCATTCCAGTCCAATCCTCCAGTTTGAGAGACATTGTTTCGCCCTTCTACCAGTTTTTTGCGCTTTTTAGGGAGAATTATATTACTTAAAATTCCATAACTTTATCCATGGGTGTGGATTATCATTAGGCATGCAAGTATTAAAATTTGCAGTTATATCATGGATACTTTCCTTATAATACCCAATTCTCAGCCATTTCTGTTCCCAAGGGGTCAGTGAATGCTACAATGTCTTACATTATAACCACAAAATCACATTTAAGCGATGACATTTTCACATTTTTGCAAAGTCCTGCTGCAGAGATAAGTCTTTAACATTTTTATTAATAAATAGTCTTTGGAAACAAATGTCAGTATTGTTCTTCATGCATGGGCATGCCTTTCCAAGGCTACCCCCTCACCCCAAGGTTGTCACAGAGATTGCCATTGAAGCTTCTGGTGGAAGTCACAAATAGGTGTGCTATTTCACTTCTCACTTTGGTGTCCTAGAATTCTATTGTACAAGGCTGGAGCACAGACCACAGTCTGTCCAACCTAACAATTATCACTTGTGTGTTCAGAGTTTACTGTGGGGGTCCTTATGTTGCTAGCATCCTCCCAGCAGACCTGTTTGTCTGGTTCTCCCCTCATGTGGCCACTGCAGAAACCTATTTTTGGGCTGACTTCCCCCCAGGCAGCCATTGTAGTTTGATACAATTGTATTTATTTTTGCTCCGAATTGGAAGAAAACCTGCTGAATGGAACCATCTCATACATGTATAAGGCTCTTTTCTGATGAAGCACAATGTGAATATGGCTGGGCATGACATTTTTTTTGTTTGTTGGATAAAAGCAGTTTGGTGAAAACAGGGAAAAATAGCATCAGTGCGGCATCATTTTAGAGGTGACATATTCCCTTTTTCAATGCGAATTTTGGGCTTGCAGCCAAGCAGCGCTGCTTTTTCACTCCATTTCTTTTGTATATGTAAGAACACACTGGCAATCTTCCTCAGCGTGCCCCCTTGTTCCTTCCTGCCCAATATGTGCGTGGCTAATGGTGCAGCCATCTTTTTGTCACTGCAAAACGCAGTTTTGCGACCATGGTGCTCACTGGAACCAGCGCAACCATTTTGCTATTTCTGCTGAAGCGCAGCTTGGTTTTGGAGAAATTCTGTTCAGTGGGTCAATGTAGCCCACAAGTGAAAACACTTTACTAGTCTAATTGGTAGTTGTGACAGAGGGTCATTGTTATTAGATTTACTTTCTTTTCATTTTCCTGAAAAGAAAAGAAAACTATCCATGGGACCCATGATGTTAGCGGTTCTATGAGCGTTCAAATAACATTTTCTTGTTGGATAACGAACTTCACAAAAAACTCAAACTTTGTTGACAAATGTCCTGGTTTGCATGAGAGTGTTTATTTGTACACATTTTTTTGAGAGCTTGTGGAGTTTTTATTCAAATTGTCGAACTGTCTTCTTTTGTGGTCGTCTCAGCTTGTCAAATATCCTTTTCAATTTTAAATGTGTTGATTTTATTTTAAGTTTCTTTTCCACTCCATGTCCCTTACTCCCCAAAGTGGCCGAAGCCCCCCCCCCCCCGAACCCTCCCTGAGTCTCTTTTTTTATTTGACTTAGGAATAGTATGAAACCATTTTTTTCTGACCCTTTTTTCAGTAACTGTCACTTTACTTTTTTGTACAAAAATATTTTAAGCAATTTTTATTCTTTTCACTGTTTACTTGGTTGGCCTTTTTCTAACATGTCCCAAATTTTATAATATTCTTAATTTCAATGTCCTTAATATTTTTTTTAACTGTTTGCTTGTTCTCTGTGTAATTTCACTCACCTTTGCCAATATATAGTGCCTTATCCTAAACTCCCTCTGGGTTACAAAACCTTCTTGACTGTTTAGAATCTTATCTATTGACTAACAACCTGATAATCAATACACAAAAAACCCAAACCATGGTATGTAAACCTCATGCCAAATTGAAAGTCAAGTCTCACTGTTGGTTCTTACAAAATGTCAATTTATCTCAAGTTAACCATTACAAGTATCTTGGCGTCACCATCCAGGCCTCTACCTCCTCTCATGAGAGGGAAGATGAAATTCAACTTAAGCTTTGCATGCTAATCACCCAGGATAAAATTCTTAAGAAGAAGTATGGAAAATTCACGCTAAAACATATACTTCTATTTTATCAAATAAAAGTGATACCCACCTTATGTTATGGCTCTGAAACTTTAATATCTACGAAACATAACTGGTGGTCAATCCTAGAGGCTCGTTTTTGGAAACGACTCTTACAATTGCCTCAGAGCACGCCCCTGCCACTAATTCGGCATGAGTTGGGAATCCCATCCTTAGAGTCTTACAACAAATGGAGGATGTGTGCTCTATTCAGAAAAGTCTTACTGGGAATGACCTCTAGTGGTTTGTTGGGCATTTTAGCCCAACATACTAGCACAAGATCATGCATTCACCAAGAACTGGTGTAACATCGTCCTTAACATCTTGGCTGATGCATCTATTACGTTAGACTTAATTATCTCAAATCCGGATCGTGCAAAAAAAAGTTCTTTCTTCATGACTGGATACGTAATCGTACTCTGTCTAAAATATAAGGACTTTGATTCCAGAGTTTTTGATACCAAAGCTCTATACTCTATGGCGCCTTATTTGTTGAAATGCCCAAGCCCATATCTCAGACAACAATTTCTTAGGTTTCGCCGGAATCTTTGGCCAACTACCGAGGTACTTACGAGACGAAACCAATTCCAGCAAGATCGGAATTTTTGTCGTTTCTGCCTTGAGAAAACTCAAAAAGAAACTTTGGAACACTGTATCCTATATTGTCCAATGCTTGTTAATCAAAGGTTGTTGCACTTTGAAAAATGCAGTCTGACCAAATATCATCTAATGTCGATGGACAATGTATGGTCCTACATTGCCAACAATCTGGACTTGGGTATGAAGGTGGCTATAGTTCACTATTTAGATGCCATCTTTCTGAATGTTATTTTGAAGAAGCTGACATTAAATCCCGGGTTGCTGTTGTGTGTTTCTTTTTCTTCATAGGCCTCTGCTGCATCAAACAAACCTTATTGACTAGTTTTGTGCAGATTCTAATTAGCTGCTTTAGCAAAGTGCAAACTACTTATCAAACACATTCAATGAACTATAAATAGAGGGAAAGGTACACTTATGTGACCAATTTGTACTTATCGTGTTTAATTAATTCACTTTTAGATTTTTTCCTTATGTTTACAGGTGACAAATGTTCCTTCTATTTACCTTTTTTCTTTTTCTTTTATTATTTTCTGTTCAAAGCCTGTTTCAAAATGTTAATTAAGATGCAAAAATTGTATGATTTTTAAAATGTAATCAATTCTGTGCTGTTTTATTTTTATACATATTTGAAAGGATGATTGTATTATCCATATCAAATAAAAAAATTAAAAAATAGTGCCTTATCCTAAATTATTTGTACTTTAATGTAACCACATTCATTGTTTACATCTCTTTTGCCAGTCTTCAAATTTAGTTTAATCAATTTGTTCTCCATTTTTTTCTTTCCCTCATTTGTTTCATTTGATACACATCTCATTTAAGCTTATGCCAACTCTGTTTCTGTACCACTTAAACTTGTATGTTTTAATGTAATTGGGCAACCATTGTCAGTGCATGCTGACTGGATATGTTAAATCGGCATTGCAGTAAAAAACACAGCAGAGAATACTATTTTGTTTAAATATGTCTTTGTTCCCATACAGCTGAAGAATATTTGACGTTTGCCTTTGAGCACTGCCACCGCTCAAGTCAAAAGAATAAAAGGATGATTCTCATTTACCTACTTCCTGTGAAAATGTTGTTGGTGAGTAAAATATGATACAAAGAACCCTCCTTCTGAAAATCTGGAGTCCTCTACATGTATATTGAGAGATTAGAGGTATCGCACACACATTTCCTAGTGTCTGTGTATTTGCAGTGGGCTTATCCGTGCATGATTTTGACAAAAAGTGCTCAAAATATTATTTAGAAATGTCTTTGGTCATTTTGACTTTAAACAGATATAAGCCTATTGCCAATTCAGGTGCCTACTTTTCACACTGAATGCTTCTGCAAGAGTCTTCACAAATGTACTTTTCAATGGTAGTGGCACTTAAATGCAAGTAGGGTAATCATCTTTACCTTAACTTTGATGACTAGAAAATGTGGACCTTTTCTTCCATTCAGGACCAAGCGTGTCATTGGAAGACACCCTACTGGATATTCGATATCATATGAGCATCCCAAAGTAATTTCTGCTCCTTAAGCAGAAGATTCACTTAATCAGAGAAGTGCTTATTCGGCGCATCCCTCAACTGTATTAAAGTGAAAACATGCCCACCCCCATTCAGTCCTCTAGGAGAGGCTTTCATCATCCAGATGAGGCTCTCCATTTTTTAACCCCTTTCATACCACTAGTTGGTGGTTACAGATACTTCTGGGCCGCATAGCTTCTTGTACTCCTATCCTTCCTCTGTCTAGGGTGATGGTGGGTATTGTCAATCAGTGGACGCCCAGATTTGGAAAATCCAAATAGTTTTCCTACACCCCCTTGTTGTCCAGTCCCTCCAGTGATGGACTCAAGAGCAAAACCATCTGATAAAAGCACCTTTGAGCACATCATGCTCCAAGATATATGCTGGTAACCCTCCATTGCACTTATAACTGCTTAGGTTAGCCATTGTAATGCACAGTGGTAACATGCAGGTATCCTTGATATTGCGCATATTAGACTGCTTTGGTTAGCATTTGTAGAATTTGGAAGATGGGTAGTAAGACTATAAAGGTATTCTGTCTATTGCGCCCAGAGAATCCCATTAACCTAGTTTCCATGGTAGCATGTCTGTTTCACCTAGAAGAGGCACTAGGATAACCGGTCTATTGCACTTGGTAGACTTGAGGGCAGCCGGTCCACGGTGCCTAGAAAAGTCCACGAAGTTAGCTAACATTTTCTTCCCCACGGAAGATCGGATGACACAGCGACATCAAAGATGAGCTCTATCTGAGCTTAAGGTATGTTTAAACGCACCACTTCGGTGGACATCTGCCGCAGGCACGACTATCCATTCACACACTTTAGAATGCAGCTACGACTATGACAAATTCGGTCTAGCTGGTCACATAACCACTTCGCACTGAAACACCAAACTTGCCTCAACACCTCTGCCATTAGAATACAGCAACAACCTATGACAATTTTGATCTAGTTGGGTAAATATCTAGTCTCCTGCACTAGTGCTCTGTCATGATCTCCCTCGGCACCCACCCTCATGCCTGATGTCTTGGGTTGCTTACTGGAGTCTAGCCATCCGTCCGAATTCCTAATCTTGTCCAAATGCACACACGCATCTTAAGCCTCCTCTTAAAACTTTCCCTGTACTTCGGTCTCCGAGGTCGTTCGTACCACAAAGCGCTTTGAGGCCATACAAATTCAGAAAAGGTGCTATATATATATATATATATATATATATATATATATATATATATATATATATATATATATATATATATATATATATATATATATATATATATATATATATATATATATATATATATATATTACTGCTACAATACAATCTATATCCCCATCATAAAAGATTTCTTGAAATTTAGATGTAATGGCAGACGCATGGCCTTTGAGAGCCCCAGAAAATACACGATCGTAACTTCTTTCTGAAGTAGAAAGAAGTCTTAGTGGTGCTTGAATCGCTTCAAGGACAACACAACTTCTATGTTCTGTTTAAAAAAAAAAAAGCAAGGAGGTATTCTGTGCCTTCCTCTCTGCAACGTAGACAGAGGGTTGGGATTCAGCTTGTCTGCAACAACAGCTGCATCTGACAACACACATCTAGACAAAGAGCAATGTCACTGTGGATGCTCTGACCAGATGCAGAATGACAACTTGCTCTTTGGTAGTTCTTAACTTGCCTCATTTATTTCCCTTTGCTCTTTCTCCTCAGCTATGTACCCTCGACCTTTTTCTCACTCTTATGAGTTTGTCCTGCATAGTTCCCTGTTCTTGCATGTCCCTCCCCTAATCCCCTTTCTGCTTTTCTTGCATTCCTTGTTTTGTTGTTCTTGCCTTCATTTTCTAGTTTGTCTGCTGCTGACCCCAAATATGTACAACTTTTAAGTGTTTATAAATCGGGAAGGGAGTGATAATTTACAATCAAGTGAGCACTAAGTAAAGATGACTGTTTGGCGATGAACGCTGTTTTTGTTAATCCGTGTGGATTACCTGTTGCAGATAGCTTGACACGCCATCCTGCTAGGACTTTTATTTAACTTGCCTCCTTGCTCTCACGCGAGCGCGTGTACACAAACAAGTGAGCAGTAGGTGAAGGTGACGGTTTGGCGGTGCCGATGAGAGACACTTCTGCTGCATCAATATTTATACTGGTATATTTTTTGTTTATGCTTGGAGCTACTTTACACCTCTTTGACGACTACTAGGTAGGAGCGGAAGTTAGTGTTTTGATGTGTGTTGTCAGCCTCTGTCACACATGCACTTAAATACGAGTGAGCGCTGAATGGGGAAACACTGAAAACAGTGCTTTCCGAGATATTGGAACACAGAACTTTCTATCGTTGTAAATTGCAAGTTGAGATTGACATTTGACAATCCTCCTGGCACCCTCGGGTAGTTCAGGTAGTGTTTCTACCACTGCTCAAGTCCTAATTTAAAACTTAATATACATAAGAGCCTGTTACGGTTACCACTTTACTTATCGGCAGTGCAGTGGTTTGGAGTTGTATTTGTTTTGTGCCCACCACAATCATGCAAAAATGACGAGGACCTGCAGCAACGTGCGTGCTAAACGGATTGCTGTTGTGGAAAAAAAAAAGGTATTATGGAGCCTTTGCAGAGTTATATAATGGAGGAAGTCGAGGATCTTGCAGCGCTAGTTACTAGTGCCATTCAAATCTCTCTTCCTTAACCACATTACAGCCTGTGCGAAGATCCTTGAGGACTTGTCCCCAACAAACCTTAAAATTGTATTACCCCATTAGGGGGTAACAAGTCTGTCAAGTCTGATAAGACTGACCAGAAAATGACAGACTTTTTTTCAAACCAATGCCACTCGATCTAGTGAAAAGGACTGTGTTAACGATCTTTGTTCAGACTTAGAAGAGGAGTTTACTATTTTCCTCTCTTGTTTTGGATCAGAAACGATTGAAACAGTGGTAAATGCTTTAATCTCAACTAACTTGCAACAGTGCTTGGAACCCGATGTTGCTAATGCATATTCTCCTGGGTTGGTTTTGCATTTACCTAGCCCCTGTCTTAGCCCTGTGGCCTCTGAACTAAGTGAAGGCGCTGATTCTATTTTAGAGGCCATTGCTGCTTTTTCCGTGTTCACATTCATCCAATGTTATAACTGACATGGAACTAGCTAATAAAGCAGAGTGTGCAATTGTGGCTAGAGTGGAAGTTCACACAGCAGGATTGACTACTCCCTGTGAGATCATAGCCAATCATAGTAAATGACTCTGTGATGTCTGATCTGGAGCCTTTGGAACAATCAAATGATGAGCCCCATGTGGCTAAGGAAAGCGATGCCTCTGCTGCTATGTTAAACATACTTGAGTGATCCATCCACCCCCTCCCTGGCATCCTTCACCTCCTCTGAGCAACGAGACTGGGACGGACGACGACGGTACAGATCTCCCATTGCCCCCACCCCGGTCTTCTCCGCATGACAAAATTGGCTCGTTCCACGCCATGATCGCTAGGGCTTCGGAGCTTTTTCAGCTGCGCCCCGAAGAGCAGAAGGAGGAGGGATTCCTTTTATCAGTGATGAAAGGCCAAGCGGAAGACAGTTCTCTCGGTCCCGCTGTTGGACGACATCTGGGGCGAGGGGCTGGCCCTCCTGAAGAACTCATCCTCGGGCTCCGGCGAAGAGAGACCGGTAGGAGAAGAAATACCAGGCTCCAGACTCTGCACCGTTGTGCCTCAGAGCACAGCCATCCCCGGACTCGGTGGTCTCCGCGGCAGCCAGGAAGAAATCGGCTGGGTCGACGACTTCTACTTCCCCACCGGACAGAGGGGGGAAGAAGCTGGACACCATGGGATGTCGGGTCATCTCATCGGCGGCGACGACCATTAAGGCGGTCAACGCTCTCGCTATCGTGGCCCGCTGTGATAGGGAGCAGTGGTTTAAAAATGCCCCCCTCCTGGACTTCCTCCCAGACAAGAAGGCAGAGGCCCTTGAAATCTTACAAGAAGGCGAGGTGGCTTCTGACCATGCCATCACGGTGGCCATGGACATCGCTGACACTGGCTTCTGCCAGATGGTCAACAGCTTTTTCCTTCGCTGGCGTGGTTGGCTCAGGGCCACCGACCTCTGTCAGAATGTACAGACGAGGATACTGGACATGTCCTTCGACGGGGACAACTTGTTCGGCAAGACAGTGGACGAGTCACTGCAGGCCATTAAGGTAGACACAGAGACGGCCCGTGCCTTAGGCACACTCCAACAACGACGGCCGCCCTTTCGGTCCTCCGGAGGCAAGTTTCGGGATGCCTCAAAGGATTCAATGGCAGCTCTTCTTCATACAGTCAGGTGGCCCGTTCTTCATCCCAGGAAGCCTACAGAGGCCGAAGCAAGTCTGGAGGACTTTGTCGTCGTCACCAAGGGGCCCAAGGTGGTAAGGCCTCAGCGAAGCAGAACTGAACTGGTCGTGACGTTGGGCCCCTACCTGAGCACCTCGGCGTGTGGAAGTCCATCTCCACCGACCGTTGGGTGCTGGATGCGCTGGCGTTCCAGACGAATGTCCCCGTTTTCCACCTGTGGCCAGGAAAGAAAATCACATTCCACAACTACTTCTGGAGGTACGAGCAATGCTGAGAAAGGGTGCGATAGAGCTTGTCCCCAAGAGGCTCTGAGTATACTTGCGGTACTTCCTCGACCGAAGGAAGACCAGCGGTTGGTGGCCCCTTTTAGATCTCAGCCACCTCAGCAAGTACATAAAATCCCAGAAGTTCCGGATGGTCACCCTTCAGCACGTACTGGGGCAGCTGGAGGAGGGAGACTTCCTGTCGTCGTTGGACTTGGAGAACGCCTACTTCCACATCCCCATACACAAGGGGCATCAGAGGTTTCTGCGCTTTGTGGTCCAGGGGCGGCACTACCAATTCAAGGCCCTCCCCTCGGTCTGAAGTCTGCCCCAAGGGTTTTCAAGGGCTTGGTACCGGTGGCGGCGCGGCTACGCCTGCAGGGGATCCACGTCTACCCCTATCTGGATGATTGGCTCATCCGATCCAAGTCAAGGGAACTCGCCGTCGAGCACACAGCAAGGACCGTCCGCCTGCTCACGGAACTTGGGTTCTCGATAAACTATGTGAAGTCCTGCTTGGAGCCATCGCAGGACGCTCAGTTCCTGGGAGCCAGACTCAACACTGTGGCGTGCCTAGCCTCCTCGTTGGAGGAAAGGATAAAAGCTAGCCTGGGCAAGGTACAACAGCTGTTGACCATGGAAGTTGCAAGGGTGAGGTCCATCAAGTCCCTACTCAGCATGATGTCATCATGCATCTACCTCGTTCGGCTGTGCAGGCTGCGGATGTGGCTGCTGCAGAAGTTCCTCGACACTCGTTGGATGCAAGTGGCGGGAAGCTTCGAGGACAAGATCGCCCTCAATGAGACATTCCGTTGAGCGATTCGGTGGTGGGGTGTCCGCGCGCATCTGGCAGCAGGCACGGACTTCCAAACCCCAACGCATCTGTGACGACGGACGCCTCCCTGGAGGGATGGGGCGCACATACAGGAAATCTCCACGCAAGAGGCCTGTGGCTCCCAGAGGAGAGGTCGTTGCACATCAAGGTCCTGGAGCTCAGAACTGTGTTTTGGGCCCTCAAGTCATTCCTTCCGTCCCTCAAGAGAAAGGTGATGCGGGTCTTGACTGACAACATCACCACGTTGTTCTACATTCGGAAGCAGGGGTGCACCAGATCCCCAGCTTTCTCCAAGGAAGTGCAGGACCTTTGGCACTGGGCCGTCGCCCAGAGGATGTTCCTAGTACCCTTTCATCTGGCAGAGTGAAGAACACTGTCACCGACTCACTCAGCGGGGAGCTGCGCTCTTGCCACGAGTGGGAACTTCGGTGGGGTCAGGTGGACCTACTGTTTCGATGATGGGGCAATCCCCAGATCGATCTGTTTGTGACGGTGATGAACACCAAGTGCCGGAGGTTCGCCAGCAGGTTTCCCCAGCCGGGGAGCATGGGAGATGTGTTCTCATTCCCCTGGGATGGCCTATTTCTTTATGCATTCCCACCGTTGACGTTGCTCTGGCGACTCATCAGTCAACTCAGATGGTCCGTGTGCAGGATGATCCTCATTGTACCGGTGAGACCGAGGCAGATATGGTTCCCGGACCTTCTGGACATTTCAGCGTCCCCTCCAGTCAAGCTTCCGGCGGACACAGACCACCTCGCCAGAGAAGGAGGCGCGATACTGCACCACGAACCGAGGCCGCTGAACCTGCAGGCCTGGGTCCTGCAGAGCTAGAGTTTGGAGGATACGAGATCCCGGCGGACTGCAAGGAGGTACTTGCCAAGGCTGGGGCTTCATCGACGCTTAAGTGCTACAGACATAAATGGAAGAGGTTCACCGTCTGGTGCCGTGCACAGAAGATAAACCCTCTACGGATTATGACCCCTCAGGTGCTGCTGTACTTGCTGTCGCTGGTCAAGGCGGGGCTGGCGCACGACTCTATCAAGATCCATCTGGCGGCTATCTCTCGCTACACCAGAACTCCAGGGCGATCTGTGCTGTGGTCGCATCGCCTGGTGGCCATCACCTCCGCACGACGAGTGGGAGAGCTCCAGGCCCTCTCCGTATTTGACATTCCACTGTTCCTCTAGCATGGGTCTGGCATGGATTCACTTGTGAAACCTCCCGCCTACCCCTCTGCGGCTCTTCTCTTGGTCCTACTGCCACTTTACGTGCTACCAAATCTGAAGATGGCTGCTTGAGGAGGGGCTTAAGTAGAGGGCAGTCATTGGCTGGGGGCAGTATGACCCATAGACCAGTGATTGGTTACTAGGAGAAAGACAGTTCAGAAACGAAACTGAAACAGCCTGATGACGGGGAATATTCATGAGCATGTGAATCCATGTCAGACCCATGCTGGAGAACAGTTGCAGGTAAGTAACTTGTTCCGTGTCCTTACTGTGTGTGCACATTGAGGTCCTTCAGTCACCCTCACCCCTCCTGAGATCTAGTCTTGACTGCCTGCCATAGCTACCTTGATTGGTCTGGCTTGTCCAGAGGTTACCCTGTTCCAAGAAACGAGGCTGGTCTTCTGAACCTCTGCCCACCAGGTCAGAGTTATGAAATCCATCTTAACACTTGGGTACTGTATATTACACACTGTTCAACTTGACGATGTCTGTTGTACTTTCCTGCCAGGGCTTTCTCACATGAACACACTTACAACTTGCATCTGCCTGGTATACTCTCTTGCCAGGGCTTTTCGCATATGTATATTCTTTTACCTTTGATCTGCCTGGTATACTCTCCTGCCAGGACCTCTTAGGTGTACTGCATACACTCACAAACTTGAGTCTTTTATACTTCTTCTGTTCTGCTTCTTTGTGAAACTTTCACTTGTTTGTTCTCTCTTATATACTTCAGTCTCCAGCATGGGATCTTTCATGGATTTACATGCTGTGAATATTTCCCGTCATCAGGCTGGCAAACCTCAGTAACTTTAACATAGCGTTTTCCTATGGAAAACTTCGACACTTGGTGTCCTCTCGACGTCTTTTTGGGTGCTTTTGGCTAAACCAATAGGACGTCTGGTATAAAGAGCTCCGCCCCGCGGCTTCCCTTCAGATTTCAACCGTCTCCAAACTGTTGGGATCACCTCATGTTTGCTCTCGAGTGCATTACTCTTTGTGTTCTAAACGTGCTTTCGATTCTGAGCCGTCATGTGCTCTGTGGGCCAGAACAAATCATTGTTTAGGCCTTGTGAGACCTGCTGCCTGAAGAACGTCTACGAAGGGGATGGGGATGCGGATTGTCTGTATTGCCTGTATCACAATTATTCCATGGACAACTGTTCATCTGTCAAGGCTTTTCGCAGAAAACGCTGAAAGACCATAACCGCCGGTTGATCTTTTGGCTCAATGAATGTAATTACCCGGGTTCAGAGGTGGGTTCGACCCATTGGAGCAAGTCCTCTGCTACAGCGGTGAAGATGTCACCTTTGCACCCCAGTTCCCAGTTGGCAAAACCTCCCTCCAAGAAGCAACGCATTGGGGGTGCCTGCGTCAGAGGTGAGAGGAGGCAGTGGGGCCTCTGGATC
This sequence comes from Ambystoma mexicanum, assembly GCF_040938575.1. Taxonomy (NCBI): domain Eukaryota; kingdom Metazoa; phylum Chordata; class Amphibia; order Caudata; family Ambystomatidae; genus Ambystoma; species Ambystoma mexicanum. Next base: position 896,648,697 of record NC_090939.1, read on the forward strand.
CAGGTTGCATCCATCTAAAGGGGTGGGTGGCTCCTGTCTGGACAAGCCAACATGACCGGACAAGTCAGAGGAAGCGAGTGCTAGGCCCGAGAAGTCGGCAGCGCTGCCGTAGAAGTCCTCGCCGGCAGAGAAGTTGAAGTCCCGCGAGTCATCTAAGCACTCGTCGGCGACGGACTGCCATGGGTCATCCTCAGGCAGTGAGCCTTCTAAACATCATTCCGGCACTTCGTCCAAGCGGTCTGCTTCGCAGGGGGAGGCCCGACCAATGACCGCTTTGGTCCCGTCGACGAAAGGTTCGTTGACGGAAGTGCCTCGTCGACGGTGCTGCTGCCTTCTGTTCCTTCATCAGCTGTGAAGTCAGCTCCTTTGACGACCGAGCTGGATGTCTCATCGACGGCCGTGGCCGGTGATGATCTGTTGCCTACGGAGGTGCCGTGGCAGTCGGGGGCGGACTTTGGGCCTTTGCTTCCATTGGACATTCTTCAGCAGGACCAGACACCATATCCAATAGACTCCAGTCCGGAAGATGATTAACATGTGCCGGTGTTCAATCCGTCTGTGTTGGAACTGCAGCCAGCACGTCTGTCTATGTCAGAGGGGGTTGGGGCTGGCCCGCCTCAGTTTACATTGGTGACTCTGCACTCTTTGCTGTCCATGCAGGTGCTCAGCATGCTAGAGTCGATGTTGGGGCAGTTCGATGCAAAGTTTCCTGTGGCTCTGGGCGTGGTGCCCCGACCCAAGGAAAGGGTGGATGCCCCTTAGCCTAGTCTCCCGAGGAGTTCGCTTCCATTTTGGCCGCCGTTGCTGTCACTGGTTGGTCTCGGTCCTCCCAGCGGCCATCCGGAGGAAGGGGAACTGGTAGATTTGGATCCTGATAGTGTTCCCCGGGACACGCTGTCGACGGTGTCCTCGTCGCCCAGGAGGGCTGATAGGTGGGATACGGACCCTGAAATGGATCCTCCTAGTAGCCCGGCTCAGCCGTCTCTGCCGGATGATGTCGGTGCCTTTCACGCAATGATGGCTAAGGCTTGTCAAGAATTTAACCTTACCCCTGAAGAAGAGAGAATGGACTTTTTTCTCTTTGATCACATGGAGAAGCTATGGAAGGCGGTCTTCTCCGTCCCCATATTGGACCACGTGTGGCAGGAGGGTTTGTGCTCGATGCGCCATCCTTTCTCGGAACTGGCGGAGAAGTAGTTTAAAGATCCGGAATCTTACCCCAAATGCCTCACGTTGCAACCCACACCGGAGTCAGTGGTGTCGGCGGCGACTAGTCGTAAGGCAAGAAGTCCGCACAAGTGTGCTACGCCCCCAGACAGTGAAGGCCGGAATCAGGATGCGTTGGGCAAGAAGGTGCTTGCGGTCTCGCGACGACAGTCAAGGCCGCTAACTCCTTGGCCATTATGGCCTGCTATGACAGGGAGATGTGGCACCGGTTGGCTCCGCTCTTGGATCATCTCCCTGAGCAACAACTCAAGGACGCTATGCTGCTGGTTCGGGAGGGGGAGGAAGCCTCCAATCACAGCATTAACACTGCTGTGGACCTGGCGGAGTCCGGATTCAAACAAATCAACAATGGAGTGGTGCCCCAGAGGCAGGCATTGCTGCGATATAGTGCACTGACTTTCAACCGGAGGTCCAACATAAAGTGGTCGAAGTGCCATGTGAAGGTGAGCAGCCGTTTGGTGAAAAAATTGACGAGGCCTTGAAGGCGATGAAGGAGGACTCTGATACAGCAAGGTCCTTGGGTACGCTGCAGAGTGGCTGTTCTTTTTGCCCCTTTTGGCCATTTCGAGGGGCCTCTGGAAATGCCAGGTTTGCTGCTTCCCGCTACAAGGCTTACGGTCGCCCTAGTTATTCGTCCCAAGGATTCCGGCGTTCGTTCCAGTACACTCAGAAGAACAGGGACTATCGGGCACAGCGGAAGAGGCCGGCAGTCCAAGCCGCAGCAATGACTGCCATACGGGCACTCAGCTAGGGGGCAGAGTGGCGCTACACGTCGAGTGGCGTTTAATTACAACGGACCCTTGGGTGCTGGATGCAGTGCAACATGGCCACTTGGAGTTTCGGCCTCTTCAACTCCCTATTCCTCCTGTGAAGGTGGCGCAGCTGCATCTCCAAGTCTAGTGGCAAGAGGTGCATCTAATATTGGAGAAAGGGGCGATAAACGCAGTCCTGGTATCGGAACGAGGCCAGGGGGTGTACTCCTGGTATTTTGTAATCAAAAAGCCAAATGGAAAGTGGCACCCTATTCTTGACCTTCAGCCGTTGAACAAGAATCTGCAACACTTGAAGTTCAAGATGCTCACGTTACAGACGTCATTCGCTCAGTTCAACTGGGGGAGTTCTTGGCATCGTTGGATCTCAAGGACGTTTACTTCCACATCCCGATGCTGCAAAAACATTGCAAGTTCCTTGCGCTCCGTGGTCGGCGACGAACATTTCCAGTTTTGCGTGCTCCCTTTTGGGCTCAAGTCGACTCTAAGGACGTTAACCAAGTGCCTGGCTCCGGTGGCTGCTTTCCTCCGCAGGGAGGGGCATCATATGTATCCGTACCTGGACGACTGGTTGGTCAGGGGAACGTCTCCACAAAGGACATCGGAATCTCTCCAGGTGTCAATGCTCCTGTTACAGCGGCTGGGCTTTGCCTTCAACTTCGCAAAATCCTGTCTGACTCCATCCAGGGTTTTGGTTTTTCTCTGCGCTCAGTTTCTTATGCAGAAAAATCTGGTGCAGCCGTCCGTCGAGAGAGTGGGGAAGCTGCTCTCCAAGGAGGGCGAGTGGGGCCCGGGAACTACGGTCTCGGTCCGGAGTTACATGTCTCTTCTCGGATCCATAGCATCCTGCATTATGCTCATTCCCAATTGTTGACTGTTCATGAGGCCCTTGCAGGAGTTTCTGGCATCCAGGGGGTCGTGGAGTCTGGGTCGATAGTTGAACAAGGTTGTCATCTCCTGGGTTCTAGTGGAGGCCCTGAGGTGGTGGAAGTGCTCAGAGAACCTCGTGCAGGGCATGCCCCTGGTGGAGCCAGACTTTCAGTTCACAATAATGACGGATGCTTCCAAGGTGGGTTGGGGGGCGCACCTCGAACAGTTTCAGGTTCAGGGCCTATAGTCCCTAGAAGAAGCATTGTTGCACATCAACATGTTGGAGTCGAGGGTGGTGCATTGGGCTCTGAAGTCCATTCTACCTCTCATTCAGGGTGCAGTGTTCGTAATTTGACAGACAACACCACCTCAATGTTTTATCTGCGCAAGCAAGGGGGCACACACTCATGGCCTCTGTCTCGAGATGCCCAGGCGGTCTGGCATTGGGCCATTGCTTACAGGATTTAGATCACCGTATTCCATTTACAAGGTGTTCAGAATGTGCAGGTGGATGCTCTCAGCAGAGACGCAGGGCAGTTGCACGAATGGAAGCTGAAGGGGCGCAGGTGGCGAGGATCTTCAAGAAATGGGGCTCTCCCCCGCTGAAGTTGTTCGCCATGCCAGACAACAAGGTGTGCCCTCTTTGCCAGCAGGATGGCTCATCCGGAATCAAAGGGGGATGCCTTCTCGATCCCACCCACGGACGGGCCTGTTCGCGTACACATTTCCTCCCTTTCTTCTGATTCGGAGAACGATCCAGTTGGTGGGCAAGTACCAGTGCAGAGTGATCTTGGTGGCCCCTGTCTGGCCCAGGCAGACGAGGTTCTCGGATCTCCTTCACCTCGCAGTGGACGAGCCGCTTCGTATGGGGTTGGAGCTGGATCTGCTATCCCAGGATGACGGAAAGCTGTGGCATCACGACCCAGAGTCACTCAGCCTGGCAGCATGGCTCCTGACCACTCTGAGTTTAAACATCTAGGAATCCCACAGGATTGTCGTTGGATCCTGGCGGCAGCAAGTGCGCCATCTACCAATGTCTCTTACAGTAGGAAATGGTCCAGGTTCTGTGTCTGGTGCAAGAGCAGCCGGACGTATAGCCTTTGGAGGTGTCTCCAGCCCAGATTCTCCCATATCTTCTACTGCTGAAGGGGGAGTACCTGGCGTTGTCGTTGATCAAGGTGCATTTGGCTGCCATCTCCAGGTTCACGAGATGGCGCAACTCTACTCCTCTGTTCAGTGACCGGTTGGTCCAGCATTTCCTCAAAGGACTTTTTAGGACTTGCTCCGGCATGGAGTCTCAATGTGGTACTCTCCGCTCTCATGAAGCCGCCGTTTGAACCCATGTCAACGGCGTTGTTGAAGTTCCTCTCGTGGAAAGTTGCTTTTCTGGCGGCTATTACTCCTGCCAGGAGGATGTCGGAACTTCAGGCTCTGGTCATTGACCCGCCGTATCTGCAATTAATGAGGGACAAAGTTCTCTTGTCTACTAATCCTCACTTTATCCCTAAAGTGCTGTTGGAGTTTCACAAAAACTCTACTACTGCCTTGTCCACTTTCTTCGCTAAGGCTACCACTCTGGCGGAAAGAGCGCTACATTCCCTGGACGTCAAGAGGGCGTTTAAGTTTTATCTTGACTGTACTCAAGTCTTCAGGAAGACGAGACAGCTGTTTGTGGCTTTCGGCACCTCCAACAAGGGGCAGTCAATTTCCAAGCAAGGACTTTCCCGTTGGATCGCCTCTACAATTTCCTTTTGCCACGGGAAGGCTGGCAAGCCTTTGAGGGGCACTCCTAGGGCCCACTCTACAAGATCTACGGCGCTGTGGGCAGGTATACCGCTCATTGAAATTTGCCAAGCTGCATCTTGGGCAGTGCTGCATACCTTCACTAGACAGTCTGGGACAGCAACATTTGGAAGATGTGCAGGTGTGACGGGCGGTCCTCCAACGCCTGTTTCAATAAGGTAGGCCCCGCAGCTTCCAGGTTTTTTTGGCTTCGTCTCTTTCTGGTTTTGTTATCATGCATGTTGTTGGTTGATGATCATTGTGTTAAGGACTGTGGCCTGGGGCATGGGGTTGGTTTGCCTGTCATGCACCTCCAGGTTGTCATACTGCTATGAAATCTATTCACAGCATGCAAATCCATGAAATATCCAATGCTGGAGAAGGGGGTAGTTGCTTACCTGTAACTCCATTTCTCCAGCATTGTTATCTTTCATGGATTCACATGCGCCCGCTGGCCTCCCCCGGAAGGCAAACCTTGGTTCGGTTTCCTATACCTTAAAGGTGAAAATCTGAAGGTAAGCTGCGGGGGTGGGGCTATTTATAGCAGACGTCCTATTAGTGTAGCAAAAAGCACATAAAAAGACATTGATAGGACAAGAAGTGTCGATGTTTTCCATAGGAAAACGCTGTCAGTTACCGAGGTTTCCCATCTTGACGATGGGAAATATTCACAGCATGTGAATCCATGAAAGATACCAACGCTGGAGAAATGGAATTACAGGTAAGCAACTACTCCCTTTTTCGTGTATTCAGTTTTGGCAGGGTTGCCAATACACCCCGGTGTCCCCTCTTCCCTTTGGTGGATGCACTGCCTTTTGTTGGAGTATGTTGGTCTCCCACGGCAATCCTGTGGCAGTCTTTTGGCGTTTCGCTCCCTCTCGCCACCTCTGATTCTCTGCCTCATGTGGCTCTCGTTCATCTGTTCCGGATATTTCGAGGCTTTGGTGGTGTGGGGTCTGCCTTCCAGTACATGCAAATGCCCAGAAGCATTGTGCTTGCTTCTGTTTTTCTTGCAGCGTACTACCGCTTACAGTTCGCTCTCCACTTCCTTCCCAGTGAGCTGGTTGGCTCCACGAACACCACACCAGCCCCAAAGTCTCGCAGTCAGTACTGTTCTCCAGCCAGTGTATGCCTGTCTGCCGGTTTAAATCTCACAGCATCAGACTTCTTCCTGCAACAACTAGAGCGCTGCTTGTGCTCCTGACTTCCAGTGATCTTCATTACTCAGCTCATCTTCTTAGTCCCAGCACTTTCGTTTTTAGGGCAGTGGTAATCTTTCTGATAAATTGTATGCACATTCTGAAAAGGGGTTCTCATTGATCTTAAAAGTCAGTTCTTGAGGACTTGTATGCAGAGTTTGAAAAAGTGTTTTCAGGAGTCTTGAAAGGCAAGTTAGGTTTTAAAGACTTGTATACTGTACCCGTGAAAGTGTTTGCAGTACCTTTCCTAGGTGGGTTAGGGGCAGTATGACCATTAAGGCATGGAGAATGATGGGGTCATCCTCAAAAGAAAAAGGGCGATACGCATGGATTTGCATGCTGTGAATAGATTACATAGCAGTATGACAACCTGGAGGTGCATGTCTCGTCCGATGATGTCATGATGCTCTCCTGAGGGCTGCCGCCCCCCATCTGATCCGCAATTATACAGCGGCCCCCAGGGTCAGAATCGGGTAGTGGCTGCTATCCCCTAGCCACATGGGGAGAGGTCACCGCTGAGAAAGGAGAGATGACTCCATCAGATTCATCACATTATGCTATCATAGGCATCTCCCGCCAGAAAGGCTCCATAAAATGATTTAGGGATACCCTAAATTATGCTGGAGAGGTTGTGGTGAGGTTGGGATGTGCCTGCATATGTGGTGGCCATGTCCTAGGGCAACACATTTTTGAAAGGACTATTTTTCTCATATCAAAGCGATCACCAATATTAGTTTGCCACTAGATGAGCTCACTATACACTTAGGAGACACAGGGGATGGAAACTACCCATGGGGCATGGGGGGGAGGTGTATGTGCTTCGCAGCTCACCCATCTCTTGCTCGCAGCAAAAATCCCAATAGCACGCAACTGGAAAACCACTGAGGGGCTAATCTTTCAAATGTGGGGCGCTAAAATTTGGGAGATCTTGGCTGCAGAAGAAATTACGGCCCTGTTGGTGGACATTCATGATAATTTTGTGGGACTTGACTCCCATTTATTACGTATGTTAATAATGCATCCTTTTTTTGTGTACAAGCCCCACTATGTATAATCATGTGGCTCTGTTGTAAATGGCAGGATTCTGAGGCTATGTTTGAGTTCGGAGGGTGGATATGGGTGGAGGCCAGGGGAGCCTAGCGGGTTAGGGGATGGTAGTCTGATGTTGGGTTGTCAGTATGTGGGTTCCGATTAGCGAAATTAACAATCACTTAGCCAGAACATGTATAGCGTTGGATTAGTGGATGACTGTTGCCTGTCTGCCTTGTTGTAATAAAGTGGTTTTAAAAAAAAAAGAATTTGAAAGCATTTTTTTCGAATAGCGGAAAGAAGATGCTCCTCCTGGATTTTAATTATCCACTAACATACCAACACAATCCTGACCTTGGTAGTTGCTAGATACCTTAATGTAGACTCCCTCTTAGTTACAAAAGGATTTACAAGAAGTAAATGGACTGGACAACCTGCCATATTTATAGCTAGGAATAGATCCCATCTCTGAACTGGGGCACAAGGTTCTCTTTCATAGCAGTTCTTGCAAGAGCCATTAAAACCTTTAACCTAATCTCTGCTTCTGAAGAGGTAGTCTCCCATCGGATAATGGCCATTTTATAACTAAAGCAAAAAAAGGTGGCAGTTTTACCTTTTAGTGGTGTTCTTATGGAAGTGATTAAGCCAGTCTGAGTAAAACCAGCCTCAGCTTCCATTGGAGACAAAGATAACTTTAAAAAACATAGGGCAGGCCCAAATCACACGCGATACATAACTGTCCATCCCTCTGCAGATAACTTTGTGATCGATGCTGCGACAGCAGTCCATGTGAGTGCTAGAGTTTGAGTTTTGACACAACGGTGGACTTCTTTTTATTTTGACATCCTGACGGACCCATTTCAGATGTGTTGAGACAGGGAAACACCTCTTAGCGCTGGAGCTAGTGAGGTCTTTCCCCAACCCTTCTTTCATTTGAATAAGTCTGTAGCAACAACAATGCCACCTGTGTCGATCTATCACTACTGCACCCTCACACCGTTCACTGAAAGATCCTGTAGATGAGCTGCCCATCCCTACAACGATGCATCTGTGACTATGGAGAAATTGGGCCACATTTGTTGGAATGGGGCTTACCGAAGGTTAGTTTTGGATGAACACCAAAGTAGGTCTTGCAAGACATGTAGGGGGACCTGGAGTACGTACGTCCCTTCAGTAACCACTGAATTGGGAACAATGGGCCTCATTACGAGTTTGGCGGTGGCCGTACTGGTAATGCCAGCACGGCTGCCGCCAAACTCGTGAAATTACCGGCACCCGGCAGTGGGGACGTACGGGGGCATTCCGACCCCAGCTGACCCGGTCCGTCCCTATTGCCGAGGGCCGGTATTCATCACTCCCCATTCCCATTGAGCACCATAGGGCTCAATGGGAATGGGGAGGACAGATGAACTGGCACCATTCATGAATGGTGCTCGTGCATCCGACAAGTTGTGCTCGCCGGTGCCGCTCTGCCTGCCAGGTCAGACCTGGTGGGCGGAAAGGCACCCACGAGCAGAACTCATAGTTTGCCGAACCGGCAAACTTATAATGAGGCCCAATGGCTTTTCAGAAACCACTGTAGAGACCTCATCCGCATTCTATTTTCTGGGACTATGAAGATTCAGGATGCCACAAGTCCCAGCATCTTCAACAACAACAAAAACTTGCTGGGAGTACGTCAGTTAGTACCGACTGAGGATGAGAGGAGCCAAGGGAGAACTTAAAGCAGTCTTAAGAGACCTGGTTATGGACAATGGGGCCAAGCAATCTTGCCAAGATTATGGTAGCCATTCAATAAGGCTGACTCTAAACACTGCCAAACATCTGGTCTGCCCACACAGTATGCATTCGTCTTGTCTGGGGCAGAACACATGCTCAGCTAGTTTAAATGTCTCTACGCAGTGGGGGACTAGACTTAGAGTGAGCCGCTGTCACCACAACAACCACTTTAGAGATGCATCACGGTCCACACAGACACAGGAATGGGCCAAAATAAAATGGCCGGAGGATAGACTTAATATACTTAAGTACCCCAACGGCATCAAGACTGGTACATTGGGCTGCTAATAAAGTACAAATAAATGTACAGCTGCCACTGGGCTCGTCCACAACACAATTGTAGGGCGATGAAATCCCTGTGACAAAAATGTGGTGCTTCAAAAGCTTTCCTTTCCTATGAGCCATATGGGTTACCACAGAGCTGCACATGAAAAGGGGTTCTTCAATAGTTATGCCTCGGACCACAAAAATAAAGTCAAAAGTTCCAGAAAAACCAGCACAGAAAAAAAGTGTAGTGGTCCCATACTGTAGGAGCAGCGATCTCCAAAAATGGAATTCTGTCGTGTGTACATAATTTCGATATGTCCAGTGATTTGGTCATACCATAGAGAAGGATTTCAGACTTTGCGGTCTCTCCAACTCGTATGGCTCGTATGTGCAGCTTGACCTCTGAAATAGAGCACCACCACATCCTTCTTGTTTTCCACTGTGGCTGTTACCTTTGTTGGAAACAGTGCGTAGTAGGACCCTTGCACTATTCTTCTGGCATGGAGACAACCAGTTGCATGTCTTGCTGCCCTTAAATGCAACACAAACGGCGACCCCTTGATAAGTGTCACTATTGCTCCATTTTCGCTCTGTCCTAAATCTGCAGTTTCTTCAGGGGGTCTCGTGGACATCAGCTGGCCAGTTTCTCGTGGCCTGGCTCAGGGTCTTTTTGTAGTACTTGCTCATCACTGCTGCTTCTCTTAGGACTGCACTCTGCAGACTACTCGGTAGTGTAGTTCCAATTTCTTTTTCACTGGTTTCTGCTGTTTGGGTGGCCCCTTTACATCTGGGCTGTGGGTCCAATGTTCAGTGGTGCAGAGCTTCCGTACTGAGCTATCCCATCCGGAACCAAACCGCTCACCACTTCTGCAGTCTCAATACTGGAGAGTGACGAGGAGAGTGAAACTCTGTGACTAAATGTTATTCTCTTATGTCCTATCACTCTCCTAGTGATCTTTTCTGGGGCCTACGTGCTTGTGCATCCCTGTGTGCAGACCTTTCAGTTGTTGACATTGACCTACTGATTGCTGTGGGCTCATAGACTCGTATTTGGTCTCCGGGGTATTTGTTTCAGGAGGCCCGGGGCCTGGCTAAAAGTCCAGTTGGACTTTGCAGACTTGTGTGTACATTTCATAATCCTGTAAAAATGATATTCTGGATTGTACCATATTTTGAAATGTTAATGATTTACTTTCCTTGCCTTATCTATGTGCGTAAGTCTCTAGTGAAAGTGAATGCAGAGCATCTGTTTAGAAACCCAGGTGCTATTACCAAAAGAAGATGGCGGGTTCATTAGTGGGAAATAAAAAACTATATGGTAAGTAGAGAGGCGCGAAAGGGAACTACTGCCAGTGTGAATCATGCTAGCATTTCCATCCCAGGTAAAAGGATGGGTTATCTGGGCTGGGTCACATCACACACAGTGATGGGTCTCTTGGAGCGTGCTTCCGGTTTGGCTTTCTGCTGTTTGGCCGAGTATATACCTGGAGATTTCATCTTCCCCACCCAAAGGTTTACTTTTCCATACTACCGCCACATTGAGGAGGACATTACACATTTGATATTGTTATTTAACGAGTATATGTGAAGATTAGGTCGAAGACTGTCTTCCCTCCATTCAGGTGTGCAGGTATTAGAACAACGAAGTCTGCTTTGCATTATGTATTATTAGTGCCAGACATGTCTGTTTCATCATAATACAAATGTATATTTGTATTGCTCTGAGGTTGAGAAATCGTTATAGGCTAGGACATCTAATTAGTAACGATTATTTTAAAAATATCCTTTTTAATTACCATGTGGTGGTGTGTATCTGTGTTCATTTTATTTCATTGTATCTTCTTTGCATGTGCGTGTCTTTTTTTTTTACGTACTTTTAAGGCTTGTGCCGAATAAAGTTTTGATGATGAACTTAAATATTTCTTTATTTCCTATGCACAACTTTTACAAATAATATATTTTTGAAGATGTTATGTGGACTTTTCCCCATTCATGTCAAAATTATGCATTCCATCAGCGAGACACTAGTTCAATCTGGTTTTTAACTTTGCATTATGGGACTTCTAGCTCTGGATGTCCCCATTATAAACTCTGGACTACAAGCCCCAGAATATAAAGTTAAACTGAGGTCAAGACTCGAATCTCCAGAATTGAATGGATAATGTTGGCACGTATATTCCCTTTTTTACCCAAATTGTTTGCTGCACCTTTAAACTACCTCACATCTTTTGGTGAACTGCATTGACTGCTCAGCCACTCCATTACTTGGAGAGTCTGGAACATAAAGAAAACACTCTGGAAATCATCCAGGTTGAGATATCTGGGCCATAGAAATGAAGTTTAAGAATATTCTAACACTGAGCAAGATAATCTCTCTTCAGGCATCCACATGTTGGCCATTTTCTGCATGACTAGCGGTGTTAGTATCCCTAATGTAATATGCTGGTTCGGACGTGTTTTTATTCTAACTCAGTAAAACGATATCTATTACAGGAAACATGAAAATGTATTTTTTTTGTTCAAATTACAGATTTAGCAGGATTGAAAACCAACTCAGTTTGAGTGTGATTTGTTTTTGTAAAACTTATAATTTGGAGTTGCACAAAGTTTTTTAAATGTCTAAGAATTCATGTTTGAGGTATCGAAGGCTTGAGCTCTATGGTCTGTGACAATTTGTGTTGGCATAGCAATGGCAATGCCCCCAAGGCTTTTCCTTGTTCCCTCACAATTGCAGCATGCTTTAACCCCTTATCTATGTGGTAGAAAATGTAACAGGTTAATATTTTTACTTTTCAGGGTCACATGCCAAAAATCCAGCTCTTGAAAAAATATGACCTGATGCAGTTTTCTGAAGTAACCAAAGCCGTGAGGTACAGTGAATGTTGGTTTTGCTTGTTTTTCCGGGTTTTAAAATTCCATGGTTAAGGGGCATCATTGGAATTCACAGACGGCTGTTATGTGATCAGATCCAACTAATATATCATGAATTTAGCACTGTTGTAAATTGAGCTGCTCTGGTCACCACAATGTTAAGGTTTTCTAAGGGGACATGCATTTTTGCCGATTTGATGATCATGGATCTGGCCTTTTAATGTTTATCTGAAATGAACATGTACATAACCCATTTTGTTTGCTGGAGATCCCATGACTTTTTTTTTGTTTTCATCCATCTAGCGAGGGGAACCTGTTGTTACTAACTGATGCTCTAACAAAACATGAGATCTTTTTTATTCGTTGTGGTATCTTCCTCATCTTGGAGAAGCTGAAAATCATAACTTACAGAAACCTTTTCAAGAAAGTGTAAGTTCTATGGTTGTATGTCATTTTAAGTTTGTCTGAAGCAGTAATTGTTGTGAAACAAATCGATCATTAACTATTGTATTTTATTTACACAACATGTATAACTTACATAACCATTCCAACTAGCTAAGGGCATGCTTGACCGAGGGTGTTAACATGAAGCAAAACTCGTACAATAAAGGTCAAGCACTCTCACCTTGCATACTTGTTCCTCTAAGGGTTAGGTTACAAAAAGGTGGACTTTGTTATAACTTGCAAATAAGTCAGTTGTCTTGGGCCACCTTGAAACCTCGATCTCTCCTACCCAGCATTAGGGCATTTGAGTATGATGCATATCAAAATGATACATTTCTATAAAAAAGCAGTTAAAAATTAAAAAATCAGTGAAAAGATCCCAATAGGGATTGGAGAAATAAAAAAGATGGTGCAGTTCGTTATCCAATGCAGTGAAGCCACAATACAGAGTTATTGGTAGCATAGCAGGGTAAGAGAAAGCAATGGTCATAACGTCATTGTTCGAACAAAGATCAGAAATGGAGGAAAGTCCAGTCTGGAGTGTGTCAGCCCTTTCCATGCACACCCATCACTAGCGCCAGCAGTAAATCCTCACCACCTCCTTAAATCGTAAACCCGTTTGTATGTGTGGTCAAGTACCAACAGTTTTATGAAGTGCTCATACAGGTCCTGTTATGTATTTGCTGTATCCAGTTGGCATCCGTTTCAGTCACGCGCCTGTTGCAAAATGCATAGCTCGCATAGCAATATTTGCCAGCAGTCCATGTCCGCCTGACTAAATGTATTCGATGTTCTGCTATATCCCCATAACTGGCAGGGAGCTCCCTTTTCAGTACAGTGGTGGGGGGGGGGAGAAGTCAATATGGCAACCCGCTACCAGATCCATTTCTTTGAAGACATGTCTCCAGAATATTGTTCTTACTCTTACGTCCCGTCCCCTTTCCTCCATACTGCACGGATGTCCCTCGCTTGGGACGAGAGACAGAACCTTTTTCACCAGAAAAAAACACCTTCCCCTTTAAATGTAGATGCGCGCTGGGGTGAGGCCCTGGGAGCATGCGCTCCCCTGACTCCGCCCACCGGTGCCACTCCCCAGGCCCCTTTTCTGCGTCGACGGGAACGGGCCGAATTCACCAGCGCTCCTGGGTTTGGCTTCGGCCATGTAATACCACACACATCCCCCAGATACTTTCTTCTGTCTTTTTGTCTTCTTTTATCAATCATGTACTAAGTCCTCTGGCGTCACGCTTCACCCCGGCGCATGCTGACTTCAGCGGGCTTCAGCAGGAGTCCAGCCTGCGAGGGGCTCTTCCCTACATCCGATCCCCACGCTCTTTGCCTACGCTGCCTTGGCCCCGACCACGGCTGGGAGGGTTTTACCGCGTGCAACGCACTTTCATCGATTGCTTTGAAGAACAGGTTAGCTAGGTGGAGGGAGCTTTTCCAGAAGTTGCCACCAGAGGACTTGAAGGACTTCGTCAGACATAAGTACAGGCCCAAGGGAGGGCCGCTCTTTTCCAGCGCACACCGCAAGGGCGACTCCTTCCCAAGGAAATGCCCGGACGGGAAGAACCTCTCAGGTTCTCGCACGAGTACCAAGGCTAATTCAGCTACCAGCGGCCAGCCCAAAGGATCTGTAGATCCTTCTGGAGACAGTGCTGAGGGACCACAACGTTCTTTCTTTTACCGGGTGTACACCCGAGGGGCTACGACCTTGTACCAGCAATATGCCCGAGGGGGCACTTGCACGCACGCTGCACTGCCAGCGATACTGCCGAGGGCGACACGCCTACGAGGCCTCAGCCTGAGGTGCAGGGTAGGTCTCGTGCTCCATCGCCAAGAGTCCTGGAGGAGCCTGGGCCCAGCGAGCCAAGCACCACGACTTCGGCATGTGGCATGCAGCTCAACAAGATGGCCACCTCGCCAGACAAGATGGCCACTCGTCCTATACCGCCCCAAAGAATGGAGCAGGTGGGAGAAAGAGTTGCAAGGTGGGACTGGTGTAAACCAGGTATGTGGCCTACAGCTTCTGCATTAGCGCAGGGCAGGTTTACCCCGCAAACAGCCAGACAGAGTATGCAGCGGCTCCAGCAGCCGCCCGCTACCTCATCAATATCACCTGCCACCCCACTGGCCTGCGAGGACAGGTTCTTTGAAAAGTTCCTCATGCTCATGAAATTTCCTCAGATTTTGGCCATCCTTAGGGATGTGATCGGGGACACGCTCCGTACGGCCCCTCCACCTGCGCCTATAGTCATTCCTCCTATGGCTGCGCCGCAGGCCCCGGTGCAGCCCCTGCTGCCCACGGCAGCTCCTTTGAGTCCGACCCCTCTGCATACCACAGTTCAGGTGGTTCCGTACTAGCCTCTGGCTCCGGTCTCCACACCTCCGCCCTCGTCGCCCAGCACTTCTCCACCCGTTCCAGACCAGTCGGACGCCCTTGTGGACACAGACGAGGAAGAAGACCCCGACACACCAATCGTCAGCCAAGGCCTTCCACAAACGACTTGCAGGCCTGGCAGAGTACTTGGGCCTTCCTCAACCCAAAGTTGAACAACCAGAGGTAGGGGTACTTGCCAAGGTCCTCACTCTATGCCCTGCGGCTAGAACAGGGATCCCGATGCAGAAGGACGTTGTTGCCTTGGCCAAGAAGGGGTGGCTCAAACACCACTCGGCCCAGCCTGTCAATCGGCGCAGAGATGCCAAATATAGGCAAATGGAGGGAAATAGCCAACTTCCTTCCAGATCTTCCGGTGCAGAGCCAGTCATGTTTCAAGGCAGGACTGGCAGAGGCTAAAATGGTGGCGCAAGACATCATGGATTTCAGCATGGCCCACATCTACACCTCTGGCCTGGCCATATGCATCGCCACGGGCATGAGAAGGACTGCTTGGTTTCGGGCTACTAAATTTTACCCAGACGTTCAAGAATGCATATTGGACCTTCCATTCGAGGGTAGTGACCTCTTTAAACTCCACTACCGATGAGGAGCTACACCAAAAGAAAAACAGCTTGCAAACTGTGAAGACTTTATCCTTACGAAGGCCACGCCCAAGGTGTACACCCAGTCACATCAACGCTCCGACAAGGGGCGGGCGTTCGTGGGATTCCACGACTTCCAAGAACGCAGGTCCAGGCTGTCGGACCGTTCTCGGAGTCATCACCGGCACAAGCAACAAAAGGGGGAGGGGGGTGCAAGTGCTTTTTTCAATCCCCCTCCTCTGCAACAGCCTCAGAGGGAAGAAGGCATGATGTGCTCCTTCGGGTCTGCGTGTCTCCAGTGGGGGGCACGCTTCCCCTTCACGCACAGTTTTGGCGCCAGAGGTTCCCGGACCCCTGGATCCTCTCGGTAGTTTCCACAGGGTGCCATTTACCGAACCCTTCTGCTCCTCCCTCCTCCCCTCCACTCCCACAGATAGGAACAGCAACTCTGTTGGCAGAAATTCAGTTGCTCGCCGAGAGCTAGGCAATGGAAGAAGTCACAGCCTCTCAGCGAGGATTGGGCTTCTACTCCAGGATTTTCGCCATACAAAAGAACCACCAGGCTGGCCTGAGAGTTGTGTTGGACCACTCCACCCTCAAACTCTCCCTCCCTCTTCAAAAATTCAAGATGGTTACGCCAGCACTTATTGCAGAGACATTGTGCAGTGGAGACTGGATGTGCTCCCTGGATCTGAAGGATGCTTATCTACACGTCCCGATTTGGCAGCCACATCGTGCCTCGATTCAGGATCATAGACTGCTATTTCCAATACAAGTGTTACCTTCTGCCTCAGTTCAGCCCCCAGGGTATTTACCAGGCTCATGAATGCAGTGGCAGCCCTCCTCGGGGCCCAGGGCTACCATGTCTACCCGTACCTGGACGACTGGCTCATCGGGGCGATATCCCTGGAGGCTGTTCACCACACTTCCTCTGCCCTTATGGCTACACTCCACAAGCTGGGGTTTTCGATCAACAGGAAGTCTCCGCTGCAACCTACGCAGAGACTGACCTTTCTGAGCCTCATATGGTACACAAGCTCCGAGAGTTTTCCCCTCGGGAGGGCATGGTCACAGCCATCAAGAAGGCCACTACTCACTTCCTCACCCGAGAAGTAACCTCGGCCTGGTGGTACCCGCATCTATTAGGTATCATGGCAGCGGTCCTACTGGCCGTACCCCATACAAAACTCAAGATGAGAAGATTACAGCTGCACTTCGCAGCCTCATGGAATCAGGAGCGAGGCTCCCAAGCGGAGCTGGTCAGCATTCCTCCTACTTTCCATCCAGAGCTCACTTGGTGGTCCAGGGACTGCAACCTGCGTGTGGGCAAGCCCTTCCGGCAGCCGGCCCTGCAGGTCACCATCGCCACAGATTCCTCCCTGGAAGGCTGGGGGTGCCACTCTGGACAACCACAGTGTCCATGGAGTCTGGTCCCTGCAGGAGCAGGTGTCTCACATCAACTGACCTGAGCTGAAACCCATCTCGCCCTGCGTTACTACCTAAAGTAGTCTCCCCTTTCCATCTAAACGAGGAGATAGTCTTACCTACGTTTTTGCTGACCCTAAAGACGATGCTCAGAGGGTATTGTACTGTCTGGATGGCAGGCACGCGCTGAAATTCCATCTGGTATAGGACCAAGGGCTTCCACAAGTCGGATGCTCTTTTGTCACCTTCGGGGAATGGGGGGAGGGGGGTGCTCGTGGCCCGGTTATCATGCATCCAAGGCTTCTATAGCAAGGTGCATGGTTTTGGCCATCAAAGAGGCCTAGGAGGGGCAGCACAAACCGCTTCCAGCTAACGTGCATGGCCACGCTGTCAGAGCCAAGACCACGGCCATCACATTCCAGCGGCAGGTGCCGTGGCAGGTCTTCAGCAGGGCAGCCACCTGGGCCACCCCCTTCAGCTTTCCGCCGTAAACACTACTGTTTGGACGCCGGCTCTAAGTCAGACGTGGCTTTCGGACAGGCGGTTCTAAGGAACCTGTTTTCTTAAGGAGGCTCTCCTCTCCACCCTGGGGCTACATTCAATTGTAATCGCCCATGCAGTATGGAGGAAAGGGGACGGGACGTAAGAGTAATTAATAGTTACTCACCGTAGTGACTAACGTTAGTCCCCTTTCCTCCATACGACCCACCTCCCCAACCCCCCAATTCTGGTGTCATTAGTCAATGTTAAATATTGTCAACGCATCAATGGGGACTGAGGAGAACACATTTTCCCAGGGCCTCGCCCCGGCGTGCCTCTAAATTTAATGGGGAAGAAGGTTTTTTCTGGTGAAAAAGGGTCTGTCTCCCGTCCATAGTGAAGGACGCTCATATAATATCGAGGAAAGGGGACTACGACTAAGAGTACGGTAGTCACTTTGGTGAGTAACTAACTATTAATTTTTAGCATGACCAAAAATAGATGGCACAAAATGCTTAATCGGTTGCACTCCTTCCAAAAATATAGCAGTAGCTGTTAGTACATTTAAAAAAGAAAATGTGATGGGGAGGGTGGGCGAAGGTTCAGGTGTTGCATCATTTTATGTTGCATCTACCTATTTCTCAATCGGAAGGACATGCAACTCATTGAGTTCCAATGTGCTAAGATTGGGACTGGATTGCTACGATGGATAGGCCTAGTGCTCTCCCGTCTATATCTGTGGGTAAGGAGGAACATTATAGTCGAGGTACAGTGCTTCCATATTTAGATAAATTCCCCTCCTACATGGAAAGAGAGTTTTTTCTGAGATTCCGCCTATACCTCCTCCCCACGAGGGAGGTATTGGGAAGAAGGATCAAAAAGAGAGAAGATCGGATTGTCGTGTGTCGCTGCTGTGGCCAGGAGGTAGAGACTCTCCAGCATTTGGTAATGAGTTGTGCAGTTCTTTCACTCTACAGAGAAAAATGGCTGGGGAAGCACTTTGAGAATCTTGACCTTCAACCTCCTCAGGAGAGGTGGTCCATTTTAAGATGGGGAGGAAATGTATCTTTAACCTTGGCCTTACTGAACTTTGTCAGAGATTTTTTTTCGATGTTGGACATGTAGAATTCTCTGATCTTCCTTTCCTCCCTATATAGTTGTTGCATTTTACATTTACTCTTTTCTAGTGTTTGAGTTTGTATTTGCATTTAAAGTTTTTCTGGAAACTGATTGATGCAATAAAAATAAAAAATATGCCATAATGTCTGTGAATTTTGACGGTACCTAGTTCTCCGACCATTGGTCTGCCAGCGCCATGTTTCTGGATCCTTTGAGTATTAGGGGTTTACAGAGTGGCATTATTTTTTTAATGCCTCCATTGTCTATGGTCCGTGCCCAGCTACTTAGTTCTCTGTTAACAGACCCTTATTTGTCTGGCTTTCTTCATCTCCAATTACAATCATATGGAACAGTCGGACTTCAGAAGTGTATCACGTATGCAGGTATATGGGATGGGCTTAAAAAAGTTAAAACATTTCCTTTGCACCTTTCTGGGGACAGCATCAGTAGAGCATTTCAGTGACAATGCTGAGGATGGGATAAGGAATAGTCTTAAAGTTGATCTACATGGTGTCTCTGGATATTATGAGCCAGCCTTGAGTACCAAAACCAACTAGTTTATGTTGGCGAGCATAGCGCGTGGGTGAGGGGTACTTTTGCCAGCAGGCACAGCAATTGTCTTTCGGGGAATAGAGTGCCATTACCCAAAGGTTATTTGTTTCCCAGCCTGGAGGGTACTGATTGGTCAATGATCACCTATGAAAGCACTTTTTGTTGCTGCCAGGCGTTAACTCTCCGGCGTGGCTAAAGCCCCTTCCGGTCTCGTAGCCTTCAAAATGGATGATTTAACCCTTGCGAGACACATTTAGTAAATAATGAACTATGTTCTCTGACCATCGGGGTGGGGTGCAGGGGGGATATGTGTCATAGCAACATTTGATCCAGATAGTTGTTTGGGCCTTGAGTTCATTAATAGGCTAATTCTGCCAGTTAGCAATAAGGCCCAAACCTTCTAGCTTTTAAGATTCCCTCTTAGCGCATTTTATATTTTAAGCATCTTTTTATTGAGTTAGTAAATTAAACGTACGCGCAGTAAACTCCCTGTGCACCCCCCTCCCCCCCGCAAACTCCCCAACAACCCCTCCCCAAGAACTGTGGCGGTAGAGTGCTTCATAAAAGCATAAAGGAAATTGTACATTAGGGATTTTCACATTGGTACATGAACAGAACAAGTTCAAAAACATAGTCACCATGTTCCAGTTTCCTCTAGTCTTCAGGGCCTCCAAGGAAACCAAGCAGCCATCGACCACGAGGCCTCCCAGAGACTGGGTCCCCAGGGCCTCGAAATGTGTAAAAAATATCTTTTCGAGCATCAGCGGTATTCCCCGGACCCTGTATAGGGCGAACTACAGGAAGTACAGACTATTGTTGCCAAAAATGGCAGCCAGTTTTTGCCAAGCCATGCAAGTTACCTCTATGGGCTGTATCTCACGCCGATCGCCAGCAATTGGGCCTTGCCACAGCAGACCCCTCAGGTCCTCCGGGAACATAATCTCATTTTTCAGGGAGACCTAAGGGAGGTCAGCAAAGGGGGACCACCACCAGTATGAATACTGAAGTTGTGAAGCCAGAAAATACAAGTACAGATCTGGGTATTCCAGCTCCCCCCCCAACTCATACGGTGCTGTCAACACGTCTTAAGATATTCTTGACATTTCCCCGCCCATATCAGACTCGTCATCCATGTACGCACCCTGGTCCAGAATTTGGATGATGGCCACAGTGGAGCATTATTAAAAATATAGAGTAACTTCGGGGGATTACCATTTTAGCCAGGGACATCCGGGCGGCTTGTGTCATGGAGAGGAAGGATCCATGATTCCATTCTGTTCAAGCTTTATAGTTCTCCTCGAACAGATCTAGTGGGAATGTTGAAACGTGTATATCCAAATATCGACATATACTACACACAAATACTACACTGTAGGCACCATCTAAAATGTATTCCTACACCGTTTTGGCAAACCACAGGGTTCCGGGGCAACACCTCCGACTTGGACCAGTTTATCTTCAGACTGTAGACATTCCCGACTTGTTGGATGGCACAAACGACTGGAGCAAGGTTTTCCCTAGGATGTTCTATGTACAACAACATATCATCCGCGTACAGCGATATGATGGAGACATAAGTGAATCCTGATGTTAAGCAGAAACCTGTGCAGTTCCCTCTGGGACCACTGCAAAAGATTTAAGATTACAGGTGTTGGCAGTAAACCCACTTGGTAGCAGTCTGCACCACACAGATTCACTGTGGTAGCTGTGGCTGAGCAGTCAGACTTCCCTCAAGAAGAGTTAGGCAGTATATAGAGGATACAGGATAGGTACAGAGTCACAGTAGTACAAACAAACACTGACCAGAGCTAGGTGTAAAAGTATATACTTATTTATTTTAAAGGCACACTCAGAAAATTACACTAGCACAGAAAAAGGTAAGTAAGTCAAAACACAGTCACTATTACTTATATGTACATCCCTAGTCATTTGTTGGACAAGTCTAAGTTAACACCACTTATTTCCAAACAGAGGTGAGCGCTTAACGTCAGATGGCACTCCAACAAGTTATTAGAAAAGGGAGGGAAAAGCAGAAATGATGAGAGCAGTAAGGTAAAACACTTTTCACAGAAGGTTAGCAAAGACAGTCAACGGTGGAACAAGGAGAATTCGTTCGGGGCCCGCTTCAGAGAGAGCCAGGTAAAAATATGCCCAAGATCACACAATGTCGCAAGTCTTTGCAGGTAAGTAGAAAAGTTTTTACTACGGTTCTGAAAAGTTTAGTTAGGGTGTCCCCGACCTACCCAGGTTCGAGAGCCGAGGGCTAAATCTACCCCGTACAATCGGTGGCAAGGGAGGCCGGGCGGAACACAGTACCTTTAAAAGTGGAAAGGATCCTCCAGCGGTGGTAGTCGTTCCTGGTAGTGGGTGCAAGTTGCGGCGTCGTCCAGGGGAAGAGGTGAGCTCGACGTGGAGGAAAGCTGCAGGTCGTTGCACTACCAGGGATGAGGCCAGCCGTGGAGTTTTCCGGTCACAAAGGAGTTTACCCCTCTTTCGCGGTTGAGGTAAAAAGTGGTATCCCGGTTGCCGGGGTGCTTGGCACAGGCAAGGCGGCCACGAGATGCTTCGGGACGGCGAAAAGAGGGCAGCAACTGGTTGTCCCCACCAGTTAAGGGAAGGAGACTCTCTGGAGGGAGATCTCCTCTGTCGTCGGAAAAAGTGGTGAGACGGTTCCGCAGGGCTTCACCGGTGGTGTCGTCTTGGCAGGTCGTCTCGGCTTCTCCCTCTTCGGCTTCTTAGGTCCTGTGGCGACTTCTGAAGAACCAGTCCCAAAACCCCTGCTTTTATGCAGCAAACCCCCATTCATACAGCCTAGCTGTCACTCAGACATGCTAAGTGGTGAGCGGGGTGGCTCACCACTTGGGCCAATCACACTAGAGTGCGACATGAGTTGGCAAGGCAACTCAGTCCAGGGTGCCTAAACCCCCTCCCACACCCCCTGTGGTACCCAGACAGAATGGCACCACTTTGGAGGGCTTCTGTGCAGAAGCCCGCCAAAAGTGGAACAAAGGCTCGACTCGGGTTCAGGGTTACTGAAGTGAACCTAGACGCCATTTTGGTGGCGAGTTCTGGCAAAAAATCCCAACCAGTGAATTTATATTAAATAAATAAACCGGCGGTATCTTTAACATTGCACCAAAAAGTGGTGCATTAAAATCAATGGGAAATCCCATTGGGAAATATTCCGGTGGAATATTTCTGTGGTATCCACTGCCACCAGCCAGAAACTCGGCGAGGGGGGACGGGACAGTACCCCCTCGACAACAGACCCAGGGGCAATCTAATTGCCCCTACCAGTACTTCCACAGTAAGATGGTTTGTACTGGTTAAGTTCCTAAGTTAAGACTAGTAAAGTCAATGGCAACTTTACAGACCCAGGGAGACAGTAGTCAGTCCCAGGGTGTGGAGTCTATGTTTGGGGGTCTCTATGACACCCCTGTGTTAATGCACTGAGGGTGCTGTGTAACACACATTCAAAAACCAATGATAGCCTATGGGGAAAAAATACCCCCTAGCCCATAAGCACATAGCAAGTCACAGTAACACTCTCAAATCATGTCCAAGAGTGAGGGTAAAAGAGTCTCACTCTTGGCAGGAGAAAAAAATAAACCTCAAAAATCCAGCAAAGCTGCTGGGGGACTCACTAGGTTAGGAAATTCAGCCTAAACAGAGAATTCTCCCTAACACCTGACCCTGCAGTGGATATGGTATTCCCTAAGAAAACCTACAAGAGGTTCAATGGCAAGGGCGAAAAAGATAGGTGACCGGGGGCAGCCCTGTCTCGTGCCCCGGGAGGGGTTAATATAGTATGAAAGAATTTTGTTTGTATATATCGCTGCTTGGGGCGCCTCATGTAGTAGACGCACCCAACGGAGATAGCGCAGGCCCAAGCAGGAACGTCTGAGGATTTCAAATAGGAGGGGCCACTCCACTGTGTCAAAAGCCTTTTCGGCATCCAGGGCGGCCACCACTATAGGAATTTCCGGGTTCAAGGTATAAGCACGAATAGCCACCTCAGGTTATTTTGTGTGTTCCTGCCTGGGATGAAGCCCGTCTGATCAGGGAGTACCAGTTCAGGCATGTATGGGAGGAGCCGGTCAGCTAGAATTTTGGCTAAAATGTTATTATCCGTATTGACTAAGGATAAGGGTCTATATTTTTTTTTTTAAACTTTATTTTTGAAATTTCAAAAATCAAATTATAACATACATGGAAATACTTGTGCTTCTCGTGCCCTCCCCCCCTCCATTGTCCTCCACCCCTCTTCGCCTTATAACCAAGCCTGGGTCTGTAGTGGTTCGTGGTTAGTTGTATTGTTCACGGTGGGACTTGCGTTCGTGGGATTCCAATGAGGTTCAGGTGATCCATCTCAGGAAGCCTCGCTATCTCCGTTTGACATTAGATAAGCTATATTGGGGCCCCAGATGTCAGGTGGCCGGGCGTGTAAGGGTAACAGTTTGAAGTTTGTTTCCGTGTCTTGGCAGTGTGATATATCGTTTAGCCATTGCTGTGTGGTCGGCGCGGGACCCTTCCCCCAGGACATCGCAATTCTTCTGCGCGCCAACAGTAACAGCAGCCCTCCAAGTTTGCGTGTTGTGGGGGTAAAGTGTTTGGTGAGTCCCAAAAGAGTGATTTTGGGGTTGGGTTCTATGGGTACGTCCACTATTGCAGCTTTCTTTTCCAGAACCGATTACCAGAAGTGTTGTAACCTCGGGCAGGCCCAAGCTAGGTGGAGGAAGTCTGCCGTTGGGGCGCTACATCGGCCGCACTGTGGGGGGGTTGAGGGATGGTAGCGGTGAATTCTGGCTGGGGTGAGGTATGCTTGATGTATATATTTTAGGTGGATCAGTTTGTGCCTGGTGTTTAGGGATATCTTCTGGGTTTGCGCCAGAATGTATTCCCAATCTTCCTCCTGGAATGTGGTCTGCAGGGTTTTTTCCCACCTCACTTTAGGTGTTACTGGGCTTCGAGCTGTGTCTGCCAGTAAGGATCTGTAAAGCATCGAGACTAGCTTGTCCTCACCCTGCGACTGGATAACCCTGTGGACCAATTGCCATGTCTCGGGCTGTCGTGGGAACGAGGGTAGAATAGTATGTAGGGCGCCTCTGAGGCGGAAATAGATAAACAAGTCTAGGGCAGTAGAGGCTCCGCGGGATCTGGCCTGTTCGGATGTGAGGAAGTGTCCATCGACAAAGAGGTCACCTATGGTTTTAAGTTTTAGCTTGACAACCCAGTTTAGGAAGACTTTTTCTGTGGTTAATAGGACTGCGGGAATCAATTTTACCGGGAGTAAAGGGGAAAATCTGGTCTGGATCCCACACTTCAACGCTATTTTCTTCCATATTGCTATGGTAGAAAGGACCGTATTTAGGGTTTTATGTGGGGTGTGGGTCAGGCCGAGGATGGTTGCTATGAGCAGGTTGGGGGAAGCCAAGTCGCGTTCTAGTTAGACATGAGGGCGAATGAATTGCGTAGCGTACCAGTGCCCGAGGAATTGGGCTTGTGATGCCCAATAGTAGCGTTCTAAATCGGGGAGAGCCATTCCACCGTTTTTAACAGGCTGTATTAGTGATTGGTAAGCTATTCTGGCTGGCTTGCCCGCCCAAAGAAGTTCCAGAATTATGCTTTTTAAATGGTGGAGCTGTTTTTGGGGCACTAGCAGGGGGAGATTTCTGAACAGGTAGAGGAGTTTGGGGAGTATCACCATTTTTACTAATGACACATGGCCCCATAGGGTGAGCGGAAGTGATTTCCATCTGTCGACTTTCCCTTGTAATGCTTGGATTACCTTACCGTAGTTGTCTTGGAACATTGTTTGGTGGTCTCTGGCCAATTGAATGCCTAGGTAGCGTACATTTGTGTGTTCCCATTTAAAACCATAATCGTCTTGGAAGCTATGGGTCTCGGGAGTGATTGGGAATATGACTGACTTACTATGGTTAATTTTTAAGCCAGAGAAGTTGCTGAATCTTATTATGTCATGGATGACTGGGTTTAGGTTCGTTATGGGGTCGCATATGTACAGGGCAATATCATCCGAGTATAGGGAGATTATTAATTTATGGGGACCGAAGGATAGGCCTCTTTGTATGTGTTTAGCTCGAAGGTCTGAGGCGAGGGGCTCCATCACCAATGCAAAGAGCAGGGCGGACAACGGGCATCCCTGCCTTGTTCCTCTTTGAAGGTTGATCGCCGTTGATCTGGTTTTCCCTAGAATGATGTGGGATCGGGGCTGGTTATATAGTAGGGCTGTCAGTTGGAGGAATCTCTTACCTAGGCCCATTCTCTGAAGGATTTCAAAAAGAAAAGGCCACTCGATAGAATCAAAGGCCTTTTCAGCATCGAGGAGGACTGCCACTGCCTGGTGTGCAGGGTCTGTCGCCTCTAAAATTCCGAACATGCGTCTAATGCCGAACGTGGTATTGCGGCCTGGTATAAATACGGCCTGGTCCGCCAGAACCATCGCGGGCATCAGAGGAATGAGTCTGGAGTCTAGAATCTTGGCCAGTATCTTGTTATCTAAATTGATCAGTGATATTGGCCTGTATGATCCACATTCCTCTGGGGGTTTGTCAGTTTTGTGGAGTAGTATCATGTTCGCCTCACGGAGGGTCGGGGGGAGCGATCCGGTTTCTAGTGCCTCCTCATAGACTTGTAATAATAATGGGGCAAGGATGGGCGCAAATGTTTTATAGAACTCAACAATCAGCCCGTCCGGGCCTGGGGCTTTGATGCCTGGTAGGTCTTTGATGGCCTGGAGGATTTCTTCAATAGTGATAGGTGCGTTTAGGGGTTCCCTTAACATGGTGTCTACCCAGTATAATTATATGTCTGCTAGATATTGGGACAGTTCCCTTTGGATGGCGTGAAAGTTAGTTGTGTATAGGGTTTGATAAAATATGCGAAAAGTTTCTGCTATTTCCTTGTCGTTGTACACCAGGGTTCCTTGTAGGTTTCGGATTTGCTCAATTTGTGTGGGTTTTCGGTCTGCTGCTATCAGTCTCGCAAGAAGGGTGCCTGGTTTCTGCCCCTCTCCATACTGGCGGACACGGTGGCCGTGGGATAGGAATTTCAGTTCTCGATCCGTGGCTGCTCTGAACTTATCAAGCTCTACCTTCAGTGACGCCAGCACCTGAGGGTCATGTTTGGTCGATTGTAGTTGTTCAAGCTCTTTCAGGCGAGTCTCGCTCTGTGACAGTTCTCGTCTAATGAGTTTCAGAATTCCTTGCTCTTTGGATAAACAGACTCCTCTCATGTAGCATTTTAAGGACTCCCACAGGGTCCCAGCGGACGCCACCGATCCTTGATTGATTTCGAGGAATGTTGTGATTTCTGTGCGGAGTTCGGCGGCGAACACCTGATCCTGCAGTGACCCAGGTTTGAGTCTCCAGTGTCTCCTTCCCTCCGATGGGTCTGGCGGGGCGTATTCCACTGTTACTGCCGAGTGATCAGACATGGTTCTGGGCAGTATTTGGCTATTCGACCATTGAGTTTGGCTGTGTGCGGATAAAAGGATGTAATCCAGACGGGAGCTGGTAGGGTGGACCCAGGAGTGGGACGAGTACTCCCGGGACTGGCCGTGTTGGCGTCTCCAGATGTCCACTAGGTCGTATGCTCTACAGATCTCCAGAACCTGGCGCGCAGCTTTGGGAGTAGTTGTGGAGGTCGGGTGGGATTTATCCTTCTGTGGGTCTAGAGTGGTGTTCAAGTCACCTGCCCATATGAAAGTTGCTGATCTTGTTTCTCCCAGGTGCGTCATGACCCAATCAAAGTTGTTGCAACCGTCTGTGTTCGGACCGTAGGAATTTATTATTATGAGTTCAGAGTTTTCGAGAATTCCGTGTAGTAGAAGTGACCTTCCGTCCTCATCACTTTTGGTTGCAAGTAATTTGAATTTCAGAGTTCTATTTATTAGGATTGCCACTCCTCTGGCGTATGTGGAAAAAGACACGAAGTATCTGTGGCACCCCCAATCTCGGGCCCACCGGTTCTCCGTTCCCGGGAGGAGGTGGGTTTCCTGGACCAAGGCGATGTCTACCTTGTGTCTTCGGAGGTATTGTGTCATTCTCCTGGTTTTGATCGGGTTATTGCCACCTTTGATGTTCCACGTAGCTAGCTTGAAAGTAATTGAATTTTGAGGTAAGTTTTGGCCAGGGTGGGGCACCACCTTGTCGTAGGGTGTTCCACATGTGTTGATTCTGAGTTTCCGCATCTTTAGATGTCAGCGGACTATGGTACAGCTGTTGGGCGTTTCCGGGTGGCGGCAGGGGGAGCACGGGCCCCTGACAATCACAATTCCATAATAACAAACCATTTCCCTCCCAATCATGGGCAACCCCCAACTTGCCCATCAGTTTTCCCCTCCCAAGGTCCTGCAACATAACTAAGCTGCGCTTGGGGCGCTAGGGTGCTTCCAAGGGCCAGCGCACCTTAAAGTTTAACATGGAAGTCTAGATCCGGGGGATCGTTCTTGTGTCTCAGGGCAGCCTATTGATGGATGCAGATAAATCTCGGGGTGGGTCCCCATTGGCTCGTTCTCTTCTTTGGAGTCTAGCGTTGTCTGTTTTGTCGGCACCCCAGCTTATCGAGAAACGAATTCGCCTCCTCGGGCGTATTGAAAAATTGTGACTTGCCGTCGTGTTGGTTACGTAGCTTGGCTGGGTAGAGCATGGAATACATCAACTTGTTGTCTTGCAGTCGATGTTTCATGCCAGTGAATATTCTGCGCAAGGCCTGGACCGAAGAGGAGAAGTCGGGAAAAAATTGGATGTTATCTCCATCGTATTGCAGGTGCCCTTTCCCTCTTGCAAGCCGGAGGATTGCATCTCGGTCTCTGAAGTTAAGCAACTTTGCGATTATTGGGCTGGGGGCTGCTCCAGGAATTGGGCGGGTAGTTGGGACCCTGTGAGCCCGCTCCACCACGAACATGTCGGACAATGCAGGGTTTCCAAATATCTCCTTGCATAGTTTTTCGATGAAGTCCTCCATTTTACCTGTGGTTTGTCATTCCCTTACCCCGAGGATCCTGATGTTGTTCTGGCGTGAACGCCCCTCTAGGTCCTCGTTCTTGGCCATAACCTCTTTCATTTGTGTTTCTAGCGTTGTCACTCTGGCGGTCATAGAGGTCACGTTATCCTCCACGTCAGAAATTTGTTGTTCGGCTGTGTCCAGCCTGTCCCCGTGTTTGTCTAAACGGTGTTGAAGTTGGTCAACTTTGGTGGACAGGGAGTCTAGCTTGCTATCTATGTTGCCAATTCCTGCTTTTAAATCGAGGAGGATTTCTCTGATGTCTGTATCTGGAATGGGCTTGACTTCTCGGGGTGTGTCCCCTTCCAAGTTTTCTTGTCCCGCATTTGTTTTGGGGGTTTTCACTATGGCTCCAGCTGTCAGGATTGGCACTCTATTAAGAGTGGCACAGGACACCCAGAATGGGTTTGGGTGGTTGTGCCAAATAAAGTGGACAGATAAGAACACACACAGCGGAAAGGAAAGAGAACGAAGAGTAAGCAAGAGTAGCAAGGGTAAAGATACAGAATGAATACCCTCTTGGGGTGTATGCAGATATAGGAAAAGAGTATTCCATGAACCTTGGAAATACTCTAGCCTTCTGCACAGTTTGCTATAACAGAGGCCCACGCTGTTTGTTCATGACTTGGAACAGCAGCTCTGGGTGTCTGTAATGTAGAAACATGACAAGGGAAGGGGCAGAGGTTGACTGATGGGAACCAACAGACAAGCTCTGTACAAAAGGGTCTACAAACAGTACAAGAGAAGATACTACAGACAATTCCAGTAAAGGAGGTGATAGCAAACTAGCAGAAGGAAATGAAAGGAAAGTCGTGTAACAGGATAGGATAGCAGAGGACAGTAAGGAACAAGGTTGAGCGCTCAGAGGAGCAGGAAAGCAATGAGTAAGCCCACAGGAGTAGGACTGTAAGGTAGAACGCCCAGAGGAAAAAGGGCTTAGGGCAGCAGATTAAAGCAGACTGCACGGCAAGGATCCCGTAAGGGCCGGGCAGTAAGGAGTGAACCCTGAGGGACAGGGCCGCTGAACGTAGAAGGTAGCAGAGGACTGTAGAGGGCTGCTAGGCCGAGAACCCAGCGGAAAAGGTAGGTAGTAGGCATCGGAGCGTGATAAGCTGCAAAGTAGGAAGGCCCAGAGGACAAGGGCTAAGGCAGCCAGAGAGAGGTAGGCTGCAGAGCAGGGAGCCCCAGAGGACAAGGGCTGAAGGCAGCCGGAGTGAGGCAAGCTGCAGGGCAGGGAGCCCAGAGGACAAGGGCTGAGGCAGGAAAGCAGCAGAGCGTGATCAGCTGCAATGTGGAGAGCCCGGCAGGGCAAGGGCGGAGGCTGGAAGGCAGCAGAGCGTGATCGGCTGCAATGTGGAGAGCCCGGCAGGGCAAGGGCGGATGCTGGAAGGCAGCAGAGCGTGATCGGCTGCAATGTGGAGAGCCCGGCAGGGCAAGGGCGGAGACTGGAAGGCAGCAGAGCGTGATCGGCTGCAATGTGGAGAGCCCGGCAGGGCAAGGGCGAAGGCTGGAAGGCAGCAGAGCGTGATCCGCTGCAATGTGGAGAGCCCGGCAGGGCAAGGGCGAAGGCTGGAAGGCAGCAGAGCGTGATCCGCTGCAATGTGGAGAGCCCGGCAGGGCAAGGGCGAAGGCTGGAAGGCAGCAGAGCGTGATCCGCTGCAATGTGGAGAGCCCGGCAGGGCAAGGGCGAAGGCTGGAAGGCAGCAGAGCGTGATCCGCTGCAATGTGGAGAGCCCGGCAGGGCAAGGGCGGAGACTGGAAGGCAGCAGAGCGTGATCAGCTGCAGTGTGGAGAGCCCAGAGGAGCAGGGCTGTGAGGCAGGGAGCCTGGCAGGCTCTGGCTGGAGGCAGCAGGGTGGAGCAAGCAACAAGGCAGGGTCCAAGCAGGAGTGAAGGTAAGCAGCAAACAAGATCCGTAGGAAGAAGCAAAAGGTGGAGGAAGGACTCTCAGATGCAAGAGGCTGAGCCACTGCAGGCAGCAGCCTTTATACTGCCTAGCCCAGCACAGGGGCAGGCTAATTGGTTGCACCTGGCGAAGCACACCTGCAGGCAATCGGCCACCTCCCTTTCTGTTCCTGGGCTGGTGGAAGCAGGGCAAGTCCCTCGGGCTTCTGGGGGGTGTAGTTCCTTTGATAACCAATAGGAACAGCCAGGAATCGATGCTTGTAGCCAGGTGCATTATGGTATGCGTAGTTTGTTGGAAATAATAATAAAACACCAAAGTCTCGCAAATGGGAAATAAAGTTCCCAAAGTAAATATAGATGGATCCAAGAGTCTGTTGTAAATAAATGATAAACAGATAGTCCAAATTGAGCGTAAATGGATGCGCCCATGGCACAGGCATGACAGTATGCCCCTCTCCAGGCCCCTCTCCAGGCTCCCTGAAGACCGACCTACAGGAAGAATGTCTGTCACACCGTACAAGAGTCTTAATCCAAAAAGGCACATCATGAAGCACCAGAAACGGGTTGCAAGGTGAGAGTCATGAATGACAGAGATAGTATCAAAGTTCTGAACTTTTGATGTAGAAATCAGAATAGACGAAGTCTTTGGAACACAGACCCCAACTGTGTGTGCATGAAGAGAGGAACTGCGAAAAACTGCTGCAGGCTCCATGATAGATTTTGCTTTGACGGGCAACAATATGGTGCTGGAAAGTGGAGCCATAGGTACAGCAGAGTTGGTAGCTTTAGGAAGGCTTTCCAAGACATCCGGAGCAGCAATGACAACGTTAGGGTTAGCCGCAGAGAGTTCAGGAGTCACAGCGGCGGTTTTCCCATGATTAGTAGACAGTTCAGAGGTAACAGCAGCAGTGAGATCTTGAATGGCTGTAGAGAGTATCAAGGCTGTAGCAACTGGGTGTGTGGGTGTCATGAGAGAGCCAGCGGGCTCGAACGCACCTGAGACTGGTAGAGTAGAGTCTGGCAGTCTTAGTGCTATAGATACACCAGCAGGAACAACTGGAGCAGTAGTCTTAACAGAAAAACCCTTCGCTGACTTTGCAACAGTTAGCATAGCGGATGTAGGATCAGGAAGTGAAGGTGCTGAGGGATCAGGTTGGGTAGCAGAGGATTCTGCTGCAGCGAGCACAGCTGCGAAGGAAGTAGAACTCTGGGCATCGGGAGCATCAGAATTAGCAGTAGCTTCAGGAATCACATTAGCTATAGCAACCTCAAGATTTGCAGCAGAGACTTGAGGAGTCTCAAATGTGGCAGGGAGTTTAGGAACCACAGCAGCAGGAAGATCATGAATTGCAGTTGGAAGTTCGGGTGCTGTAGCAGCTACAGACAGTTCAGGTGTTGCAACTACTGGTAGATCGGGTACCACAACCACTGGCGATTCAGGGGGTATCGAAGAAACTGAAGATGTTGATTGCTCAAGAGTGTTGTCTGATAGCACAGCCACACTTTGGCAAGCCCCGCTTGCCACTTCTGCATGCTCGGTGTGAACTGCGCCAGTCTCTTCAGCTGCCATTGTCATTTCAGAAGAGGTTGTAAGTGTGAGTACTGGACAATAGGCAAGGGTGAGGGCGGAACCATCCTTTGACTCAGAGGGATTTCCAATCAGAAGACCACCCTTGTTTTGTGGTGTAATGGCTGTGTGCGTGATTTGACCCACCGGAGGAGTTAATTCTTTTCTGGCCGTACAACAACCTGAGTTTCTGTGGCTGGAAGGTGAAAGAGCTGTGTCAGTCTTTAGAAGGGATACATATGCTATATTTAGGTCTTCCATCTGCTTGGTATAAGTCTGCATACCTTTCTGTATGGCAATTCCAGGCCTTATCATGTCGATCTCTAAAGATAAGATGTCAGGTGTTGGACATAGTGTCAGATGGTCTGGTGACTTGTGTCCCTTCATAAGATTCTTATAATACAAATAAACAGTCATCATAGAGGTCTTCGGTCTTTCTTTTAAGGCGTAGGAGTTGTTCGTGTAGCAGGTAAGTATCATTAGTTTGATCTAAAGCTTCAGAAGCTGGTGTGGCAGAGAATTCGGTTGTAGCAATGGGAAGACTGACCTTAGGGTTATTGTGGTTAGTAGATACAGTGGAAGCATTAAGACAACCGATGGTTAGTATAGGTCTTTTGTACCCAGGACCAGATGCACAAACCTCAGGATAATGACTGCCTTGTCTTGTCAAATAAGGGTTTCCAGCATTCTAGGGAGCTTGCCAAGCTGATCTTGCGCATATCACTCTGGCAACAGCGTATTCTGGTTTAGAGTCTCCCACAATGAGTGCTATATCCTTGGCTGTTGCGGTGTTAGAAGGCTTGTCAGAAGACGCAGGAGTGTTTTTCACTGTTTGGTTTAACAAGATCTGTAAGAATTCATTATCTTGCTGTAGCTCTGCAACAGATAAGGACTGCGGGTCATAGTCGCAAATGTCATAATAATTGTACATGGAAGAAGGGTCAGCTAGCCAGTGAGTATAGTACCGTGCTTGTAAATCTTTTTTTACTGAGGCGAGACTGTCCTTTAGACTAAGGTTCTTGTTTGCTGTCTTTAGGGAAACCATAGGTTTATGCAAAGGTTTCTTTACCCGAAAGGAAAGCATCTTTGTTCTGTGTGTGCCTTTCCGGCCTATGGAACAAGACATTTTTTGCTCTTGCATTCTGTCAGGATTGGCACTCTATTAAGAGTGGCACAGGACACCCAGAATGGGTTTGGGTGGTTGTGCCAAATAAAGTGGACAGATAAGAACACACACAGCGGAAAGGAAAGAGAACGAAGAGTAAGCAAGAGTAGCAAGGGAAAAGATACAGAATGAATACCCTCTTGGGGTGTATGCAGATATAGGAAAAGAGTATTCCACTAACCTTGGAAATACTCTAGCCTTCTGCACAGTTTGCTATAACAGAGGCCCACGCTGTTTGTTCATGACTTGGAACAGCAGCTCTGGGTGTCTGTAATGTAGAAACAGGACAAGGGAAGGGGCAGAGGTTGACTGATGGGAACCAACAGACAAGCTCTGTACAAAAGGGTCTACAAACAGTACAAGAGAAGATACTACAGACAATTCCAGTAAAGGAGGTGATGGCAAACTAGCAGAAGGAAATGAAAGGAAAGTCGTGTAACAGGATAGGATAGCAGAGGACAGTAAGGAACAAGGTTGAGAGCTCAGAGGAGCAGGAAAGCAATGAGTAAGCCCACAGGAGTAGGACTGTAAGGTAGGAACGCCCAGAAGAAAAAGGGCTTAGGGCAGCAGAGTAAAGCAGACTGCACGGCAAGGATCCCGTAAGGGCCGGGCAGTAAGGAGTGAACCCTGAGGGACAGGGCCGCTGAACGTAGAAGGTAGCAGAGGACTGTAGAGGGCTGCTAGGCCGAGAACCCAGCGGAAAAGGTAGGTAGTAGGCATCGGAGCGTGATAAGCTGCAAAGTAGGAAGGGCCCAGAGGACAAGGGCTAAGGCAGCCAGAGAGAGGTAGGCTGCAGAGCAGGGGAGCCCAGAAGACAAGGGCTGAAGGCAGCCGGAGTGAGGCAGGCTGCAGGGCAGGGAGCCCAGAGGACAAGGGCTGAGGCAGGAAAGCAGCAGAGCATGATCAGCTGCAATGTAGAGGGTCCGCAGGGCAAGGGCGGAGGCTGGAAGGCAGCAGAGCGTGATCGGCTGCAATGTGGAGAGCCCGGCAGGGCAAGGGCGGAGGCTGGAAGGCAGCAGAGCGTGATCCGCTGCAATGTGGAGAGCCCGGCAGGGCAAGGGCGGAGACTGGAAGGCAGCAGAGCGTGATCAGCTGCAGTGTGGAGAGCCCAGAGGAGCAGGGCTGTGAGGCAGGGAGCCTGGCAGGCTCTGGCTGGAGGCAGCAGGGTGGAGCAAGCAACAAGGCAGGGTCCAAGCAGGAGTGAAGGTAAGCAGCAAACAAGATCCGTAGGAAGAAGCAAAAGGTGGAGGAAGGACTCTCAGATGCAAGAGGCTGAGCCACTGCAGGCAGCAGCCTTTATACTGCCTAGCCCAGCACAGGGGCAGGCTAATAGGTTGCACCTGGCGAAGCACACCTGCAGGCAATCGGCCACCTCCCTTTCTGTTCCTGGGCTGGTGGAAGCAGGGCAAGTCCCTCGGGCTTCTGGGGGGTGTAGTTCCTTTGATAACCAATAGGAACAGCCAGGAATCGATGCTTGTAGCCAGGTGCATTATGGTATGCGTAGTTTGTTGGAAATAATAATAAAACACCAAAGTCTCGCAAATGGGAAATAAAGTTCCCAAAGTAAATATAGATGGATCCAAGAGTCTGTTGTAAATAAATGATAAACATATAGTCCAAATTGAGCGTAAATGGATGCGCCCATGGCGCAGGCATGACACCAGCCTCGAATGTCCGCTTCCGCTGAGATTTGTCTGCTTTCCCCATCGTGATGGTTTACTGTGTTTGCGTTACTAGATTGGGGGCCTTCGCCCGTGGTCTCAAAGGTTGTCTCGTGTGGCTGTATTTCAGATGTTTCTTGAGCTGCAGTTAGCCGGCCTTTCCTGTCCTGCCTTTGTCCGTGTTATTGGGTACCCCGGGAGGGGTTTCCTCTCGCCCTGGAGGGTTGGCTTAGGTGCCCAGCTCCGGCCCTGATGTGAGCGTGTAGGATTGCCTGCCGCTTGAACCGTTGGGGCGTGGGAGAGGCGGGGGCCGCCGAGGCGCCGGACGGTTCGTGCCCCTCCCGGTGTCGTGGGGGTCCTTTTGAGCCCTGTGTGATCGCCGGGGGCGGGCCCGCAGTCTGGCCGGCCTCGGGCCTGCTGTTGTGCCGAGGTGTCTACACAGATCTCAATTCCCGACGCTTGGTGGCGGCTACCAGGCCCACGCGGCTTCGTGCTGGATGGCCGCCGAGGAGGTGGCGGAGGGAGGCAGGGTGGGCCCGCCACTTGGTTTGGGGAGTTGTCTCTTTCCCCGCTCCCCCAACCCGCCAGTCCCCAGCCAGCGCCTCCGGCACCGCCCGCCTCCGTGCACGGCATCGAATCCGCCGCACCTTCGGGGGGTTGGATGGCCCCTGGCCCAAATGTGGCGGGAGGGCTGGTGCTCCTCCTCCTTGTCTCGTTGCCTGTCGCCAGCGGTGCCGCTCGGATGGAACACTCCCGCCAGACACCGCGCCTTTCGGGGGCCGCTGGATCTGCTCACCCAATGTGGTATGCCCAGGCAGCCTCTTGTTGACTTATCTTCTTGCCGGGAAGGTTGTTGATCCCCCGCCACTCTCTCGTGTGTGTCTGCCCAGGTCGCACGTAGTGACGGATCACTCTCCCGCAGCGCCTCGGTCAGATGTCGCCACGGGCCGCAGCCGATCAGGGCCTCCTCGTACCACGCCTCGGGTTGGATAGGAGGCCGCAGTCGTTCTCCACGTCTTCCGAGGGGGCTGAAGGGGTGGCGGTCGGTGCGCTATACTTTGAGGCAGCTGCCCGTCCACTGAGGGGGTCGGATGGCCCCCAGATCCGCGTTATTGGGAAGGATTAGGTGCCCTGACGGTGCTCACACCAGTGCGGCCATCTTGGTCACGCTCTAGCGCCCTCTATAAGGATAGGGGTCTGTATGAGGAGGGCTTTATTGGGTCATTGCCCTGACCACCACAGAGAAAGGATAGTTTTGCACATTTCCATTTCTGAAGGAGGCGTGTTGAGCTTTTCCCCCTGTGCAGGGTCTATCCACCACAGGGCAACCTGGTCCAAATAACAAGTTAGTCATGTCCTACTTGTAGTTGTGAGAGTGTAGTCGTTTGTAATAGCTAGTGAATATCTCATTAATTTGCAAGGGGTCCCTACTTGAGGACCCATCAGAACATTCTATCTCTCCAATATCCTTTGAATGGCGTTCCCGTTTAATCGTGCCCATGCTAAAGTGCGGCTGGGACGGTCACCCTCTCCGTAAGAGTTTGCCCGAATAGGGTCCCCCAGTTATCTCTCCTCCCGGTCCACATGGAGATGCAATTCTTCCTGTTTGTTCCTAGTAGTCTCCTGAGTCAATTGGAAATCCCCCCTTGTAATTCCAGGGCTTTTAGTTCCCGCTCTTTGCTGGAGATGGATCTGCAGATAGATTTCAGCACCCCACCTTCTCTAGCCATGCTGCAGCTCCTAATAAACAGCTTAAAGGCCTCCCACACTATCCTGGCATCAGGGACAGACCCCACATTGGTCTCAAAATAGGTGTGAATGTCCTGCCTGATTTTTTTCCTGGAAAAGAGCATCAAGAGCCTGGGCCCTGAAGCGCCAGCGCATGAACTTCTGGGGCTGTGGAGGACAAGTGACTAGGACCTTCACTGGGGAGTGGTCTGACAGGGAGCGGGCAGTATTTGGGCCTCAGTGGCAGCCCCTAGCAAGTTTAATGTGACCATTACATTGTCAATACTTGATGAGCTGCCATGAAACCCGGAAAAAAAGTATATTCCCTGGCCGTGGGTTGGAGCACCCTCCAGATGTCATACTGCCTGTGGGATTTGGCAATGTTGAGCCATGTAGTCGCTGCTTTGGGTAGTATATTCTGCTGTTGTATGTATCTATCCAGGTGTAGTGTACATTAAGTTAAAGTCGCCTGCCCAAATGATGCCGTAGTCTGGAAATCTATGTAGGTGGTTAGCACAACTTTGAAAAAAACCTGGAGAGTCCATGTTCGGGGCATATATATTTGTTATAAGGACTCTGACACTCCGGACCTCCCCGCAAGTAGCAGAAATCGAACCGCGGGGGTCCCTGATCTTTTCATGAAGTTTAAAGGCCAGCGTACTATGTATGTATTTAGCAGCACCCTGAGAGTGTTTGGACAAGGAGGAACCATATCCATGGACCCCTCCACCCTGGCATAGTAGGAGGCTTGGCATTTGGGGCTAGATGTGTCTCTTGCAAACACATCATGTGTATGCAGCAATTCCTAGCATACCTAGCTATGAGCCGGGACATCTTGTGGTTTGTGAAACCCTGAATAATCCAGGATAACAGCAATATACTGTCCCCTACTTTTGCACTACAAGAAGACATTGATAACCTTCAATTATACAGCAGGACCGATCCATTCAATCCCTTGATAACGCCTCGCCCCACCGAGGTCTAATCATTAAGTACTTATGGAAGACATATGAACAATGAATTAATGCACTCACAATGCCACCTTCCCCCTTTCAAATCTCACTAACTGCCTAAACCAAACCCCCATCAACAAAAACCCAACACCACCCCCACCCATGCCAGAAACCAAAAAATACCAGCTTAGATCCTTTCCTCCCTACCCCCCCAGTTAACCAACAGAATCTGAGACCTATAGAACCTTCAGTTGCTGTGGAAGCAGGGTGCCGTTGGCAGCCGAGCGGCTCCTGGCAGCTTGGGCTCCAACCGAGCAATATGATACCTTCCTGGAATGATCGGGTTCTAGTATCGGAGCTTGATCACTCTTAGCAAGTCTGACCATGGGTCTAAGCAGGTCCAGGAGAGTGGGGTGGTGAGCCAATTTGATCCGGCAGTTCCATAGCGAACCGTTCAGCCACCTCTGATGTCGTGAAGATCGTGGGTTTGCCCATGTGGAGAACACAGTGCTTGGATAGGAATATCATCGCATAACGAACTTTCTTCTGCCTTAAGATATTGTTTACTGTCTGGCAGGTCCCCCGCTGCTCCTGTACCTGAGGATTGAAATCCGGGAATAATTGGATCATGGCAGACGCCCAGTGGAGTTCGCCTTTTTCCCTGGCCGATAGTTGAAAATGCGCACAATTATGGGGCACTCAGGGGTTCCGGGTGGTGGTCTATATGCCAGGCAGCAGTGTGCCCTTTCCACAAGGAACATTTTGGACACCGGGTATCGGCCAGCACTTTCATGAGGGTTTTTTCAACAAGTTGTTCCATGTTTATAATTGGGGTGGACTCCGGGATACCAAGGATACGAACGTTGTTGCGCCGCAACCTCCCCTCTAAGTCGTCATTTTTTGTGGTGATTTTCTTGAAAGTTTGTTGTAGGAGGGAGACCTCTCTCTGTAAGCCTGCAACCTTGTCCTCCCCGTTACTGATTCTGGTCTCTGCCTCTGTCATGCGCCCGCATAATTTGTCAATTTGCACCGCAGATATCTCCACCTTGGAGGTCAAGTCATCTATTTTGGTGCCGAGGGAGTCTGTGCTATTTTTAAGAGCCAATAGGGTGTGGTTAAGGGCCGCAACATCCAGCTGAGAGGGGCCTGGGGCTGGCCGTTGAGGAGGTGCTTGCACGTCCATTTTGGCAAACTGATCCAGTTTGGATGTTTGCTTGGGGTTCACCATCGTGCCCCACATCCCAAAGTGTTGATATTCAGGAGTGCAGCAAAAGTACCTTGTGTTGGCATCGAGCTAAGTAGAATGCTTTTCGCATCAAGATGAGGTAGCCCCACGTGTTCTCAGAGCATTCCCCGTTCTGCACCGCGTATTAATTATGTCTCCAAACAATCTGCCTGGGGTCACAGCAACAGAGCAGCGAGTTAAGGAGCCTGGTCGGCCATGCTGCCAAGTCGGGGGATGACGGAGCATTAAGCAGGCGAGCCACTGGGAGACCCCGCAGGCATGGGCAGGCGATGTTCAAGTGCCCGGCAGCATGTAGGGCCCTGCAGGATATGTAGCAGGCAGAAGCGGCAGAAATGCCCTCAATGCAGCCCAGAAGTCAGCAGGGCCCACAGCAGGGATGGAGAGCTCAGCGGAACCACTGCGGGGAACGGGAGGAGCGTCCAACAGATCAGGCGAGCACAGCACAGTGGCCTCTGGGGCAGGGACACCCGCCTCGCCGCAGCACGGGGGTTGAGGGCCCGAGCGGGGCCCAGTGCCATTGGGACCGAATAGTGCCGGGGCCGGATGGGAGGACGAATCCTCTTCAAGCAGGGTGTGTGATGGCACTGAGAGCCGGCGACCAGGAGCAGAGGGAATGCGATGTGCGCTTTCCCAAAGGGCGCAGGCCAGGCCAACGACCCAACCGGCCCCCGTTTATCCAAATTTAATGAGCGATTCACTGCGCCAGTATCAGCGACGCCAACTTGAGACCCCTATGGGTAAATAATGTGCAGCAAGGCAAGGATATTTGATGGATAGTGGTGCTCTTTCAGACAGCAGCCATCTTTGGCATCGCGCAACTGCGCCCCTCTAATCATTTTTGATAGGTTGATGGAAGTAGTTCCGAGAATATGGTCTATGAAAGGCATTTGGGAGATCTATAGCGGATGTTTAAGGGATGCTGGTTTTATGCTGAATAGGATAGCCCCACTATGGTCTTGTTCTAACCGGCGTCACTTCTGATTTTTCACATTTCACTTTACATTCCACAATAAGTCTGAATTAATAGAGTAGCTGTAATATCACTGGTATGGATGTCTTGGGGTTAGCAATGATTAACACTTAACTCTGTTTGCTACGGGTGAGATGACCAGTTGTGTATATAAGAGTGATTATAGTGGACATCCCTGTCTCATACAGAGTGGAGGGAGTACAGATTGGAGAGAGGTACCCTTCGGTAAGCATCAAAGCTTCTGGACAAGCATATAACTGATGAATCATGTTTATGATGTTTTCTATTCCAGAGAACTTTGATACCAGAGAAAACACATGTAGAGCAACTTGATGTGATTGAAAGCCGCCTTGACATTGAGGGGCAGTATTATATAGCCCTCCCTATGGGCAGGCTTTGATCTTAAGGTTGGTCCTGCACCACTCTGTTCTATAATAACTCATAAATCAGATTGAATTCATAACAAAAAAGTACTTGATTTGTTCAAATCAACGCATAATAGTGTGTCTATTGAAAGTTCAAGCGAATACAAAATCGTGAGCAAATCATTCCAGGATTAACATGGTTATGACCAATTGCAAAAAAGAACAATGTTACCCTTACGTCCCGTCCCCTTTCCTCCATACTGCATGGGCGTCCCTTCCAAGGGACGGGAGACTCAACCTTTTTCATCAGAAAAAACCTTCTTCCCCTTTAAATTTAGAGGCGCGTGGGGGTGCGGCCCTGGGAGCATGCGCTGCCCTGACTCAGACACTCCGGCTGCAAAACTCAGTCCCCTTTTCCGTGTCGACGGGAACGGGCCGAATTCACCAGCGCTCCTGGGTTTGGCTTCGGCCCAGTAATTCCACGTGTGCATACTTCTTCCCTTCTGCCTTTTTTGTCTTTTTATCATTCAGGTACTCGGCCCTCAGGCGTCACGCTCCACCCCTGCGCATGTCAACTTTTACAGGGTTCAGCATGTGTCCATCCTGCGACGGGCTCTTTTAGACTAAAGACCCCCACGCCCTCTGCCTACGGTGCCTTGACCCAGACCACGGCTGGCAAGCTTGTACCGCATGCAACGAGCTCTCCTCGAGGTGTCTGAAGAACAGACTAGCCAGGTGGAGGGATCTCTTCCAGAAATCGCCTCCAAAGGACCTAAAGGACTTTGTCTATCATCGATCCAGGCCCATGGTAGGGCTGCTTTTTTCCAGCACACCCGGAAAGGGGGACTGGATCCGAAGGACTCGCCTGCATGGGAGGGACCGCCCAGAACCTGGTAGCAGCACAAGTACCGAGGCTGAATCAGCTACCAGCTGGCAGGCCGAGGGGTCAGTGGATCCTCCCGATGACAGTGCTGAGGTACCGGAAGGTTCTTTTACCGGGTCTTCACCCGAGGGCCTATGCCCTTGTACCGGCAACATGTCCGAGGGGGAGCATATACGCAGTTCTACCGGCGAATACGCCAAGGGCGATACACCTACTGGGCCTCGGCCTGAGGAACAGGGTAGGCCCCATGATCCACACTCAAGAGTCCTGGACGAGGCTGGGCCTAGTGAGCCGAGCAGCACGACGCAGGCATGTGGAAAGCAGCTTGACAAAATGGCCTCCGTGCCGGACATTCCAGACTTCCGGCCAATGCCGCTCCAAGGCATGCAGCAGGCGGAGGAACGCGTGTCAAGGTGGGACTGGTGTCAACCAGGTATGTGGCTTACAGCTTACCATTCCTTCCCGCGAGGCAGGTTTCACTCTGTCCGTACGGGCAGGGCACACAACGGCTCTGCTTGCTACCCCGTCAATGTCACCTACCACCACTCCCGCCTGTGAGGACAGGTTCTTTGAAAGGTTCCTTGGGCTCATGAAATCTCCTCGGATGGGGGGGTAATCATCAGGGACGCCATCGGGGACGTTCTGGCATTGGCTCTGGCACGGCAGGCCCTAGTACAGGTGCCCCTGGCCCCTGTTCAGTCTCAGCGGCCTGCCCCGACCCCCCAACTGATGGTGCAGGCGGTTCCGCTCCAGCCTCCGCTACAGCCTCTGACTGTTTTCCACACCTCAGCCCTCAGCTCCCAACACCCCTCCTCCGGTGCCTGACCAACCAGACCCTCGGGCGGACACAGATGAGGAGGAGGACTCCGACACAACATCTTCAGCCAAGACCTTCCACGAACGTCTTGCAGGGCTGGCAGAGTACTTGGGTCTTCTTCAACCCGAGGTCGAGCAACCAGCAGAGTGGGTCCTCGCCGAAGTCCTCACGCTACGTCCCGTGGCCAGAACGGGGATCCCGATGCAGAAGGACGTAGTTGCCTTGGACAAGAAGGGTTGGCTCAAGCCTCAGTCGGTCCAACCGGTGAATAAATGCCTGGACGCCAAGTACAGGCAGATGGAGGGGGATACACTCTTGCTATCGGCCCACCCTCGGCCACACTCCTCGGTGATCGCTGCGGCATCACTATACTCCAAGCCTCAGTCGTCCTCAGCCGCCTCCTCTGCGGCGCTGCTAGGCAGGAGGAGAAGATCTTGGAGGCGTAAGGGAAGAAGCTGTATTCCTACGCATCCTTGCACCTTCGTCAAGCCAATGCAGATGCCATACTGGCAGCCGTTAACCAGAGGCTCTGGTGGGAAATTGCGGATTTCTTGCCAGAGCTTCCAGCACAGAGCCAATCATGATTCAAGGCGGGATTGGCAGAGGCCAAGATGGTGGCGCAGGACATCATGGAGTCCAGCGTGGCCCACATGGACCCCTCTGGCTGTGCCATCTGCATTGCCATGGACATGAGAAGAACGGCCTGGCTCAGTGCTACGAAATTCAACCCGGATTTCCAGGAACGCATCTTAGATCTTCTGTTCGAAGGGGGTGACCTCTTCCACTCCACAACGGACGAGGAGCTGGACAAAAAGAAAAACAGCTCACAAACGGCCAAGTCTTTATCCATCCTTACAAAGACCACGCCCAAAACATATACCCAGCCACAGCAGCGCTCTGACAAGGGGCGTACGTACAGAGAGTTCTGCGGCTTTCAAGAGCAGAGGTCCAGGCAGCCTGACCGTTAGCCGACCCAGTATCAGCGCAAACCACAAAAGGTGGTTGGGGGGTTGGGAGGTTAGGACTTTTTCCAGTCCCCCTCCTCTGCAACAGCCTCAGACGGAAAGAAGGCATGACACGCCCCTCCAGGTCCACGTGTCTCCAGTTGGGGGCAGGCTTGCTCTCCATGCACATTTCTGGTGCCAGAATTCTGCGGACCACTGGATCCTCAGTAGTATCCACGGGGTACCGCCTCCCTATCGCTCGTCGAGAGCCAGGCAGTGGAGGAAGTCCCAGCCACCCAGCGAGGCTTTGGCTTCTACTCCAGGATTTTCACCATTCAGAAAAAGAACCAGGCGGGCCTGAGAGTTGTGTTGGACCTTTCCACCCTCAACCTCTCCCTACCTCTACAAAAATTCAAGATGGTTACGCCAGCTTTGATAGCGGAGACATTGTGATGGGGAGACTGGATGTGCTCCCTGGACCTGAAGGACGCACACCTACACATCCTGATATGGCAGCCTCATCGTTCTTTTCTACGATTCAGGATCATGAGCTACCATTTCCAATACAAGGTGCTTCCTTTCGGCCTCAACTCGGCCCCCAGAGTCTTTACCAGTCTGATGAATACAGCGGCGGCCCTCCTCAGGTCTCAGGGCCACCACATCTACCCATACCTTAACGACTGGCTCGTCAGGGCGGCATCTCCGGAAGCAGTGCAACACACTTCCCATGCTCTTATGAACACACTGCACGAGATGGGTTTTTCACTCAACCTCAAGAAGTCGCAGCTGCAGCCTACTCAGAACCTGGCCTTCTTGGGTCTCATTTGGGACACATGCCTGAGAAGGTTTTTCCCTCGGAGGACAAGAGCACGGCTATCAAGGGGGCCACAGCACACTTCCTCAGCCGAGAAGTGACCTCGGCCTGTTGGTACCAACACCTAATGGGTCTCATGACAGCAGTCCTATTGGCCGTCCCCCACAGGAGACTCGGGATCAGGAGGATACAGCTGCACCTTGCAGCATCTTGGAATCAGGAATGGAGCTCTCAGGTCGGAGATGATCAACGTTCCTCCGTCGCTTCACCCAGACCTCACCTGGTTATCCAGGGACTGAAACCTGAGGTCGGGCAAGCCTTTCCGGCAACCTACCCCACAAGTCACCATCACCACTCTGGACAACCACTCCGTCCATGGCACCTGGATCCATCAGGAGCACCACATCAATTGGCTGGAACTGAGGGCCATCTGGCTGGCGCTCAGAGCCTTCCTTCCGGTTATCAAGGGCAATGTTATTCTCATTCAGACGGACAACTCGACCAGCATTTTCTATGTCAACAAGCAGGGAGGTACCAGATTCCAACCCCCTCGCCCCCCACACTGTGCAGGCTGTCTGTCAGCATGTGGGAGTGGGCCCTAGAGAAAATTTACCTCATGGCCGTCCACCTGCTGGGGGAATCCAACCTGAGGCAGACAGGCTCAGCAGACTCGGAGCGGACAACTACGAGTGGCAGTTGAACGACCTAGTGCTGCAGGAGATCTTCTACAAATGGGGACACTCTCAGGTGGACCTCTGTGCCTCCTGGGGCAACAGGAAGTGCCAACTGTTCACCTCCTGGCAGGGTGAGGGCCCAGGCTTCCTGGGCGATGCGTTCCAGATCCAGTGGGACGGAATGACTGCATATGCCTTTCCACCCACACCGCTGATTCACAGGGTGATATGCAAGATCAAGGAGTCTCGCCACCTCAACATCATTCTAATAGCTCCATGGTGGCCAGCCAGGCCATGGTTCTCGGAGTTGCTCAGCCTCTCAGAGAGGCCTCCCATTCGACTTCCGACAGGCCCAGCACATCTTCTGGCGCAGTAGGGGGGCATGATCATCCACCCCGCACCAGGGAAACTAGCCCTCACAGCGTGGTTCCTTAACAGGTTGCGCTAGGTCACCCCAGCCTTTCCCAGGCTAATCTAGAGATCATACAGGGCGCCAGGTGCAGGTCTACCAGGGCCCAGTATAAGAGCAAGTGGACCAGGTTCTGTCACTGGGCAGACTCAAAGGGTATCGACCCCCTGGCATGTACCCTGGACGATGTGCTCTTTCTCTGCACACCTCGCCCATTCTGGCGTGCAGGTAGACACTACGTTTCACAGGGACAAGGTAGTCCTCCGGATGCACACAGAATTCCTACCTAAGGTGCCTTCCGCATTTCATCTGAATGAGGAAATACTGCTGCCTATGTTTTTTGCTGAGTCCAAAGATGAGGCACAGAGAGTTGTGCACTGCCTTGAGGTCATGTGTGCCCTGAAATTCTACTTAGACAGGACCAAGGGCTTCCGCAAGTCGGATGCTCTTTTTGTCACCTTCGGCTGATCAAGAATGGGGTGTCAGGCCTCCATAGCCCATTGGATGGTCTCGACCATCAAAGAAGCTTACGAGGGACAGCATAAGCCAC
This sequence comes from Ambystoma mexicanum, assembly GCF_040938575.1. Classification (NCBI taxonomy): domain Eukaryota; kingdom Metazoa; phylum Chordata; class Amphibia; order Caudata; family Ambystomatidae; genus Ambystoma; species Ambystoma mexicanum. Next base: position 896,693,170 of record NC_090939.1, read on the forward strand.
TGCCGGCCAACATGCACGCCCACACGGTCAGAGCCAAGGCAACAGCCGTCGCTTTCCAGCGGCATGTCCCCTGGCAAGTCCTAAGCAGGGCGGCCACGTGGGCAACCCCTTCAGCTTTCTGCAAGCACTACTGTTTGGATGCCGGCTCTAGATAAGATGCGGCCTTCGTACAGGCGGTTCTTAGGAACCTGTTTGCTTAAGGAGGGTCTCCTCTCCACCCTGGGGCTACACTCAGTTGTAATTGCCCATGCAGTATGGAGGAAAGGGGACGGGACGTAAGAGTAATTATAAGTTACTCGTTGTAGTGACTAACGTACTCGTAGTCCTAAGGCCCCTTCCTCCATACGTCCCACCATACTCCTCCTCCCCTCCCCCCAATAAAACTGGTGTCCTTAGGAAATGTTAATCTATTGTCGACGCGTCTATGGGGACTGAGGTGTGGCGCCGGAGGGCGGAGTCAGGGCAGCGCATGCTCCCAGGGTCGCACCCCCGCACGCCTCTAAATCTAAAGGGGAAAAAGGGTTTTTTCTGGTGAAAAAGTTTCCGTCTCCCGTCCCTTGGAAGGAATGCCCATGCAGTATGGAGGAAAGGGGACTAGTCACCACGGTGAGTAATTTGTAGTTATCCGAATATGTGAATAAGCCTTGCGTCTATAAACCTTGATTATCTACCTCAGCTGTGGCATTTACTGTAAGGTGATTTGTGCATCTTAAAAATAACAAGCAATCTGACTGAGAGACAAGGGCCCACTGCACTGATGGCTGTAGGGACTGACCAGTGCCCCCAAAACAGATGAGCCAAATAAGGTATGTAAAGCAAAATGTCTTTACTTACTTTCCAAAAATCAGATTGAATCTTTCCCAACTCTGATGAATGGAAAGGGGGGAGGGGTTAAAAAGACCTAGCCAGGTAAATACATCGCGCCATATGGAACTACTTTTACACAAGTAAAAAAAACACCACTAGCTTACCCAAATTACTAACATCGAGAGGGTACTGTCTCTGGGAGACTAAGGGGTATCATTGGGGTACCCCTGCCTTGCGACTCATACATACTCTTAAGGCAGAGCACAAAAACAAAGGGCCACGCTCTTTCGGGCATTGGTTTAAGCCTGGCTTGGAGAAAAACAAGTCACAAATTCACAAAAGCCAGCAAGAAGTATGGGGGTTGCAACATGAGGTACAAAGTGGACTTAATGCCTAACAGAACCTACTTCTGGAAAGTGATTTAAAAGGCCAGTCCAATGAGTAACTACACTTTGCGGGCATGATTTTATAAACGAACCCCACAAAGCCATAATTGGCCCTTCAGGTTCCTCTTTGAGTGGATGAAAAGGTAGAGAGCAACACATCTCTCAGGTATTTGGGCTTGCAAGTAAGTTGCAATTCACAGCTCAGTATAGCTTTTTCAAAAAGGACTGAAATTCAGCCTGTGTATCTTCCTCCCATGGAATGCAAGCCTTTTCTTTGCTCTGATCTTGTGCACATGTGCTCTATTAATTTGGTTTCAAATTAGTTTAGCTAAAATAGTTCCTGCTTCCTACCCAAATTGAATGAATCCCTGCTTCACTTTAAATAGGGATGCTTCTGCCTTAGCATGTTCAATCAACCTATTTGTTTGTCATTTTCTACAGTGTTGCATTAGTAGAATTAGCCTTATGCTAGTCAGTCAAGCAAAGTTGTCCCTCTAGATCAACCACTGTCATGTGCCTCAACTGTATATTCTTCACTGGAAATGGCAATGATCCTACCCCTCATGACAGTTTTGATTTAAGGGTGCACTAAAATTTGACTTGGAGTAATTATAAAGCTGAGTTCCGGCTGAAGAAATGCTGTTTGGCTCCGGTTGAACAACTTCTTGCTATTCGGTTTCTGCCAAATACTTTGGCAATGGAATGAGGTGCAAATATGGTGTGCAGATTGCACAGGAGAATGGAATTAAACATTGACAGCATTCCTGATTAAATATCAGAAAAAGGTACATAGGATTGTAAACTGGAGACGAGTGATGATTAGTGAGGTGAGCATGGTTTGTTCACAACAGCGAATGGAGAACAGCAGGGCTGAAGTAATGTATTTGACAGGCAGAGTAACTTGTCCCCACCTAAGAGGCCTCTAAGAGGGACTGCATGTTCAGAAGTCTCTCCAGTTTCCCTGTGAGCCAGTCTGCCAGAGGGAGTTTATAGAGAACTAATATGAAAGCCTCTGTACATGGCCCAAAGTGAGTGAGGAGAGACATTTACAGAGTATTCATATTACATCTGGCCATATATATTTCGAGGGGATTGGGTCCTCCGACATATTCCATATCTATGACATGTAATCACCGCAGCTGTGCTGCGGTGATTACATGTCATAGATATGGAATACGTCGTCGGACCATCCCATCGAAAGAACATTACCAGGTAAGAAAGTAACTTGTTCTTCTAAGGCAACAGCTCCCTCTAGCGGTGACAACAGACGGAGCTGGCAGTCTCTGCTGCGCATGACTGCATCGGACATACATCCCGACGTTTATTATATTGTATGATGATGTGTGGACACTGACTTGGTTTTTATGAGACCTAATCGGAGAGCTATGCTCTGCTGTTGAAATTGGTAGGAAGGGGAGATGTCTGAAAATTGTAACACTTTGCAATAGCCAGGAGGCCTCTTCTAGGTCATTCGGGCAAGGGACAAGTAAGTTACATGCCAGGCAGTGCAAATTGTGGCAGGGTTTTGTAAACACAGTTGCCTCTTTGGAGACTTTGCTTACTTGGAAATGTCTCAAATAACATTCCAGGACAGTCTGCCCCAACAGGAAAGTGTGAGCGATGAGAGGACTTGTGTGGAGTGGGGGAGAGAGAGAACACTATCTTCAGCAGTAGTGGGTGAAAGGTTGAGTAGTGAGGGACATACAAATTCCCTGGAGCCTTGCATCCTCTAGTGAGGTGGAAAGGAGGTTGAGTAAGTGGACGTGGATTGAGATTTGATGGAAGTGCCGCCTTAGAGCTTCTAGGGTTTGGGCAGATTCAGCTACATTTAATCCTTTTCTTTGTTTAAGTCTGCTCCTATGAGTGGAGGCATAAAATACAGTTGAGAGATGGAGTCAACTCACCTTATATGCAACGCCGACTTGTGTCTTGCAAGAGTGGAAAGAAACCATTTATACCTTTCTGAGTGAGCTGCAGGTAATGTTTGAAACTCCACTTTTCACCTACGCTACCTTGCAGCTCGCAAGGAATTGAAATGTGTGAGTCACAATGCCAATTACAATATCAATTTATAGCCAGCATTCAGCCCTCGCCAAACAGTGAGTTTCAAACATTTTGATGTAGACTGCAGAAAAGGACCCCCGATGTATGATGCCCTGATGCACTTCAGTGTCTCTTCAAGTAATTAAATCATACTCTACTTCATGGAACATATGTTGGACAATGATAAAACGAATATCTTCGGTGATCAACATTTCCATAGACCAACATCTGATACGGCAGTGCAGCCTTAAGATCCCCATAGCAATTTTGAATGGTTAGTCATGGCAGCAATGGAGCAGTTCTAACAGGCCAGCATTCATACAACTGAATAACAGTAACTCTTCCATCGCAGTGTTTCACTGGCAGCAGGCACCCCTTGTTCATGGTGGTGCAGACGAGGAGGCAAGGCCTACGGCCAATCCTTCTCTTCTATGCCTTTTGGGACTAATACTTCTCATGCTTCAGTATTTGACCTACAGGTGTTTTCGCTACTTTTACCAATTAGATACAAATCTTGATGCACAATTCACATGCCCTCCTCTTTTGATGAAATCAAGGTTTCAGTGGATTGCCTTTCTCCCGCAGATTCCTCATCTGCTAGATATTCCATCCAGCTCTGCTGCTTTGGAAAGTTTTCGACAGGGGGCGTAGTCGACCTCAACTCGGCCGTCAATCGTCGATCTGTCTTGCTCGTCATCCGATAGTCTGCTCCGGACGTGACATCAGGCGTTGTGTATATATACTTTGTCACTATGCACCACACGTCAGTTCCTTTTTTCTGTGCGCTAACACACTGCTTGGGGAACACAGGTTGAGTCTTCGACTCATTCGAATAGTTTTTGTCAGAAAATTAAAAAAATCTAATTCCTTGACGCGATATATCGGTCGCTCAGGTTTCAGGCTTCAGACAGTGTACTAACTGTGGCACCAAGATGTCCATCACTGACCCACACGAGTTGTCTCTGGTGCCTAGGCACAAGATGGAAGGGTGTCTGTCGTGTGCCAAAATGAAGCCGAAATCCCTTCACGATCGGGCAGCTAAACTCGCTCTTGGTCGGTAGCCCTCTAAATCTCTGGCGCTGTCGATGGTTCGGTCCTCAGAAGCTGAAACCGAGGGTCACACCCCTGACAAAGAACATCGCTGGAAGAAAAAAAAGTCCCACTCGAGGAGCCATTCTTCCTCGTCCCGAAAGAAGAAGAGCCATCACTGCCATAGTCGAGACTGATTCACCGACGAAAAATAGTCAGCGCGGCCTACTACCCGCCAAGCGCGGGAGGAGTTAAAGACCTCTAAGTACGATATGTTCAAGCAACATGCTGCAGGCGGTGCGGTTAGCCCCCACACAGCAAGCCTTGGAGCCAAGTCCAGCACTCAGCATTTCCGACCCCTCTTGCGTTCCCGTGCTGATGCCATCGGTGTCCGTAAACACTTCGCCACTGAAGGAGTTTCAATGGCACTCCACGCTGGATCAACCCCATGCATCCATGGGTATCGACGCTACAGCGTCTCAACACCGATCGGCGCCGAAAGACAAACCATCCAAATTGACGGTTGTCGAAAAGCCTTTTGCCCCGTATTCCAGGTCTGAATTTTTTGACACCATGTCCGTTATATCATTGCTGATGACACGGAGGACCAAGGGGGAGTCAATCCCATTTACATAGGCACGGGGGGGTGTCGATAATTTTGAGGACCACAATCAGATGTTACAGCTTACTCAAGGCCTCCATGAAGCCAGTGGTCCAGATACCTCTCCAGACCTAGCCCTATACTCATAATTTATCGAAGTTCAGGACCTTGGTCATTGGGATGAATATAGGCCTTATCACGAGTTGGGTGGTTGCTGTTAAATGTGACAGTAATGGTATTACCACTGCATTTAAGGTCTAGCCCTATCACGAGTCTGGCAGCATTACCCCCAGCAATGAGCTAGGGGTAACTACTCTGGAAAAATTCACATTTTCGGCACAGTTACTGCTGGTGGTATTAGTGCTGCAGTAATTGTGCCAAAAATGCCCCATTGGGGTCCAACTGACCCAATGGGTAATGGGGAGTCACTGCTACGCCAAACCTGTGATCCGGTGGTATTACAGCCGGACCGGTTGGCAGTGGTGCTATTTGCCCCAGCGGTATCCCAGCAGTAATACTGCCGGGATACCACCCAACTCGTGATGAGGTCCAATGTGTACGAAAAGGGGGGGGGGGAGTTATGGGCGAAAGATTATAATCTGAAATAATCACTGTATGCTTCCATTATGACTAATGATGTTCGCACTGCTGTTAAATAAAGTTTATTTAAAAAAGAAAGGGTCATTGACACCTTGGGCTTGCAGTCCTCAGCAGCACCAGTACAGGGCTGCGATCTCACCGATATATTGGAGGAAGGTCTGGCAACAGAGGGCAATATGCCTCTAAATCCTACCATTGCTGACCCTCTAACCGCTCTGTGGCAGCATCCGTGTTGTATTCCCTGGTAGGCTGACTGTTGGGGTGTGTTCCCTAATAACTGTGATAGAAACTTAAGTGAACTTTATGAATGGAAAAAGTGTGGCAAGGCCAAAGACTGGCATAAGACGTGTGACACCTGATGGCACAGCCCAGAGGCTAACCAGTAGAAGCCAGGAGAGTGTGAAACTGTATATAAAGCCAGGAGGCTGACAAAGAGAAGCAATGTGAATCTGTACACAGGGACACATATTGAAGAACCTGGGTGGGTTGAAAAGCCTATTTTTTCTAAATGAGGGCTAAATTGGGTATCGCTATTGCCTTTGCTCGTCACCACCACAGAGCCTGTTTCCATAAACTCTTCAGGGGTCCTTGAAACAGGACGGCTCAATCCAACATTCAGTGGTCGGCAAGACTCGATTTTATTATATTGAAGGCTTGGAATGGACCAAACGTCTGGGGCAAAGTGACTATATCAGACAGTGAGACCTCCCCTTTTCCCTGCCCCTCCTTATTTGGATTTTTGTGTTCCCTTTGGGAAGTCATCATCTTTCATCATCTGAAGTCATTTTTTGAACTTTGCTGGAACAATTTGAAGAGGATTTAACTGGTACTTCGTTGGAGTAAAGGTTACCCACATTTCCCATTGATTGGGTGAAAACAAGGACCTCATTGAGGGTGCAGACCCTCTAACTTACTGCTAAGAAGGATTTCTAGAATCTGGCCTGGTGAACAGAATGTAGGCGGTTCCCCTCGTTATAGTGAACAGGAACTCTGTGAGGTGAGCCAAAACTCAATCAAGGTAAATGTGAAGGGCAGTTAAGGCTATTCTCCGGACAGCGTGAGTGGGGTTTGGGGTCCTCTGTCATAGCAAGCAGATAGGAGAGAATCGGTGACAGTCGGTCATCTCTGCTTATCCTTCTAGACTAGTCTGCCGCTTTTGACATGGTGGATCATGCTGTTCTTTCCTCTCGGCTTTCCTCTTTAGGTCTTACTGGCTCTTTTCCCAATGGGTTTCTGTGCTATTTCGCTAATCGTTTCTATTCTGTTTTCTGGGATGACAACCCCTCTCCTCCCCACCCACTTATGGTGTCTCTCAGGGCTCTGTTCAAGGGCCTCTTCTCTTCACACTATACACTAGTCCATTGTCGGCTAGCATCTCTTCATTTCATGCAGATGATTCTCGAACCTTTCTTTCATTTTCTTTTTTTTCAGAATCGCTGCATTTAAATCGTTCTGCTGGTCTATCTGCCATCGAATCCTGGACGACAGCCAACTTCTTACATTTAAATACATCAAAACCCGATTTTATTTTTCCCCTCTTTGTATTCCACTGCCTATTCCTCCATCTATTTTCTTTCTTCCATCCCATCTCCCTCTTTCTACCACTGTCCATAACCTTGATGTCCTCTTCGTTCCTACTCTTTCATTCTCTTTTCATATTAAGAATGCTAGATCTTTTCTTACTTTTAATGCGACTAAAATGCTCATTTCTGTTTATTCTTTCGCGCCAGGATAACTATTCCTCCATTTTACTCGGATTACCTGCTTCTCATCTTGCCCCTCTACAATCAACCTTTAATTGGTCTAGTTGTCTTCTCTCCCCTCGTAAATCCATCAGTGCTGCCCTTCATGCTTTACACTGGCTTTCCTTTGACTCCCTTCTTAAATTCCAATTTTTATGTCTCGTTTTTTAATCTCTTTCTGCTATGACGCTCTACTATTTATCATCGTTAATCTCCTGATACCACCCTACCAGATCTTTGCAATCTGAATCTCAATTCTTGCTGTCTTGCAAAAATAAAAATAAAACACACAATGAATGCACACAGTGAAGCATGCAATAATTCAATTCAGACAAGAATGTATAAAAATACAATATTTATTCTAGGCCTTAAATACACACTATAAAATGAAATTAGCAGGTGATATTATTGCACAATATTCAATAATAAACATATATACATTCGCCATAAGTTCTTAAAATGCATTAAAATTACTTAACCACTACAAGAGGTAGATAAATGAATGGACTAAAGATGGAACCAAGTCACAAGTGATTTTCCCTAAATACCACAGTCCAATCCTTAAGAAGATTGGGACCTTGTGCCCAAAAGTCACAAGAGCCACAGTGCTTCTGCCCAGTATGTATCTGTAGCAGGTAAGTTACTTGTGTTGGTGATTGTTCAAAAGAAGAGATGCAACAACGTTACTAGGGTAAGTGTTAGGAAAAGCTTCCCGTTTAGGCAACTTTACCTCCATCTTCTATGGTGCACCAAACTTTCTGCTTTTGTTTTACACCCGTCCGGAATTTTCTAAAGGTAAGTGAACCCTTCACCTTCACTCCCCTGGTCTTTTGCTCATTTGTCATGGGGAAAATGATCAGTCCTCAGTAATGGGAAACTTTGTTTCCTTTTTGTCTTTAATTTTTACCTGTTTGAGCAACTTTTTAACAGTGCACACAGAATCTTACAATGCAGTGCAGTGGGGATACTTTTGTATCGCCCTTGTCTTACACACTGGGGACAAGCTGGTGGCAGCAGATACAGTTTTATCATTTTTGCAGTATTGTTAGTGTGCACAATCGCATTTAACGTGCCTGGCTACTAAATGTGGCTAATGCCCTAAAATGACCATGCCACAAGATTTTTCACTTGTTCTTTGGCCATATTTATTCTTGACCTTCTTCCTGCTTTCGCAGGTAGGAAATCCCTTGTATGGCCATGCATTCACCCAGGAAAGCTGCTGTCTGGTCCCACATCTGTGGTGCCAGAGAGTCTTGGGTTGTCCATGAGTCAACCAGACCGTGGTCCCTAATTGGACCAATGCTGGCAGTTTGAATGGAGCAGGTCCTTGCCATTGGTGGGCTTCGACTTGCTTCCAGGCAGGATTTAGGATAAGAAGAGGACTCATGCAGCTATTTCTTCAGATCAGCGTTGGAGCCAAGTATCCTGTGTACAAGAGCAGTCAACTGAAGATCCTTGGACTCCCCCCGAAGAAGGCCCAGCATTTCATTCCTGCGTTTGGCCCAGTGAAGCCCTGCCGGACTACCTGATCTGTGAAGGCCCTATGCAGTGCTTCAACCCTTGTACTGGTGGGACCAACCAGTCCCGACGCCTTCTTAAGATCCAGCTGTCCTGAGCCCTCGGAATTGTCCATAGAACACCCGGTGGACCGACCTGCTCTCTAGTGCGCTACCTCCACAAAAGCTTTGCCGTTCTGTGTTTTTATGCAGAAACTTCAGTGGTCGTGTGCTCGTGCCACAAGTTGCCTTCCTGACAGGTTTCAGCTTTCCAGCATGAAAGGATCCAATCCTGGAAGGTCTGCTTCAACCGCGACTGGAGAGACGCCTGCTGTCGCCTGTGTGCGGTGATTGTCGCTGGAACCAGCCTATCCCCGTCTGTTAGTGTCCTGAAGAGGCTGGCATCTGTGCCTGCTGCATTTCGTCATTGCAAAGGGCTGCACTCAGCTCCTAGACCCGATCAGAAGACTTGTTGCACCCGCAACTCCTGGGCATCTTTTACTGGTTGCAACAACGGGAAAAGCTACCACCAGTGTCTCCCAGTCAACCTGCCTAGTCACTTGGGAAAATCTGAGTCAGGGGGCGAGTACTCGCAAAGCATTCAGCTGCCGCTGTCTCCCCTAAAATAAACCTTAGAATAAACTTTGGTTTATTTCATTCCATCGCTTTTTGATTGTTTGATCCAAAAGCTGTTCTGAAGGATAGGAAAATAAACATACTTACCCGTAATATTGTTGACCAGTCTTCCAAAACATTTTTCACCACCTCAAGAACTCTTCCTACATGTGCCCCTCTTCTTAGAAGAAGCTTTGTGACTCTTGGGCACAGGGCCCCATTCAACATAGGGATTGGATTTATAAAGTTGGGGTACAATTCTTGTGAACTGGTTTTACTTACTGCATCACTACTTAAGATATGTGCATTCCTACAAACGGGTGACTGTATATATTTGATAAGTGAGTGTTGAGTGGGAATATTACTTGTTTGTTTCATTTTTGTACTGTTTCTGGGCATATAGTTAGAGTAGGTTTGTACTTACCTGTATAAAGTACATTGTGTGCTTCACTTTATGGCCCCCTGATCCCACTCACTTTCTCCTGACACTAAGCCTTGACCACTCTCCACGCTTACCTTGATTGGGTTTGGCTAACCTCTCCGCAGCTAGGGTGGCCTGCTATAATCTGTCCACCAAGACAGATTATAGAAATCCATTTGAACAAATTGGTGTTAGAGCAGTGTGGATAAGGTCTTGGGAACACCAGTGTTTTCCACTGGTGTAGTATCATAATTCTCTTTACAAAGAACACTGTGATTTGGACACCATAGTATAACAGTATCTACTCATTATTTGTTTAAATATGGAAACATTCACTACCTCTACTCTTGCTGCACTTAAAGTAGGTGACTTAAAAAAATGTGTGTAGACGGAGGATTGCCATCCTCTGCAAACAGAGTTGATTTAGTACAGAGATTGTTTGATCACCAAGAGTCTCGGATTGTTATTTTGCCTAGTAATAGTTATGCAGTAGGTGCTGGGGCAGACCCTAGCAGTAGCAATGGACTTACGGTAACTGCCACTGTTGAAAGGGCACAGGAAGACTAGTCTTCCAATGCTTCCCTGACAACTTCGGAAGCTGAGATCATGTGGGAGCTTGAGGGCGAGAAGCAGGCTCTCTTCTTAAAGTTTTGGAAAACTGCCAAATACTTGAAGAGGTTCAGAGAATTCAAGAAAAGAATAATATGTGGGAGGCCTTTTGTTACGGATTCCTTGAAAAATCTGAGTGGCTGGGTAGAAGTCCATAAAGTAACCACTTTTGAAAACATGATCAACCTTGTAATGCCAGAACATATGTTTGCCTCTTGTTCCACTAAGCTGAAGCAGCATCTGGCTGATTCTAATGAGTTGGATCACAAACGCTGACCATTGCTGCAGATCTTTGGGTTTCCCATGAAGTATTTTGTAATTTGATAAGGGGAATAAGTTGGATGATCATGGAAAGGGCAATGGGGCTAACTATCCCGCGCACGCAAGTGGAGACTCCAAGCCTACCTACAGTCACAGATCCAGTGGATCTTGTGTAACCTGTGGAGCAAGTAACAACATGAAGGGGGACATCAAATGTAAGGGTAAGAACTTGTGGGTCCACTATGTGAATCTGGCTATTTCCATGAAGATGAGATAATCACCAGGGTAGCCTTCTCTTTAGGTACTGTGAGGGGTCAGAAATGAAAGCCAGATACAAAGCTAAAGACTTTTATTTAACTTAATTAAGTTGGGCAAAATGTCCTTCTGACCTTAAGAGGAGTTTCCCTACCTAAGAACCAAAAACTAAGGATCTGTCTTTGTCAGAATATCATAAATCGAAAGCCATCCTTGTGTCCAAACATTCTATCCTGAGCCTCACACTAAAACAAAATAATAAAGTGACAAGGGAAATATCTTTAACCTGGTATTTGCAAAAAGTGGTCTTAAATAAAAATAGAATAGCGCCAACGTACATGTTCTCCACAATGGAAAATACCTTAGTTCCAGAGCGTGATTCCATTCCCATGGATTCTTCATTGGTATAACAAATGTCTCTGGGACAAATAGTTATTTGTGTCTTTCTTGGCTTACAACAAAGATGTTAGATAATAACTGTTCAGTCTTGTAAGTTCTTCTTTAACAAAAGTTCCTTCTTAAAGCACAGGTTCCCGCTTTGTTTAACACACACTGTTTCTGCTTGACACTCTTTGTAGGTTTGCAATTAGCCAGGCATACTCCTCTGCCAGGGCTCTGTGTGCACTTCCAAATGCCTGGTGTTCTCTCCTGCCAGGACTTCTTTTGCACTCACAACTGCCTGATGTACTCCCCTGACGGAACTTCTTTTCTTGTGCTTTCAACTGCCTGGTGTATGCTTGCCAGGAATTATTATATATTATAGTTCCTCTTTACAAAAAGCAGCACATACCTTCCTTAGTTTGGTATATCTACTTGTTTCACAGTTCTTTTTAAGCCTTCCCCACTTTTGCATTCTCTTCTTATTGGGGTTAGGGTTGGCACTCTGCATTTTCAATTCTACATGAAGGAAGGAAAATTAGAACTGACAAGGGTTTTCTTGGAGCTTGTTCTCTTCAAGTTACAGATGGGAGGATGGCCTAAATGGTGTTGGTTAAAGGATTCCTTATTTTCCCCATGGAAGGAGGGGGGGGCAGATGCATGGCAATAGGCCATTTGGGTGTTTGGTAACAGGGAGTCTTTCTCGTGGAAAAATGGGGGATTCCGTGCCTCTTCTAATGAAGACATAAAATCTCTCCGGTGACTGTCTCCTCCCATGCAATCCTCCCATTAGATTCATCACTGTACCTTGCCCAATGGTGAAGTAGTTGGTTTCCTTGGAACCTAGCATTGCTGGATCTTCTGCTCCCATAACTATTTATTAACAAAATAATTTTTCAGAGGATAGTGTACTGGCAGAAGTTGCAAGTGCCTTTACTATTAGGAACACTGAGCCCAGTACAACTGTGGTAGATTCACATTGTAAACCCTGAGGCTCTTGCCAGAGCTCTTCTGGAGACTATGCAGCTGACTGTAGGGCCCTCTCTCAGCTTCCCCGTTAACGCTTGTCATTGTAGCTGTGAATAGTGAAGTGGATAGAGCATCTGTCAGTGTGAGGAGAAGAGTTCCTAGAAGAATTCTGTCAGAGATCAGACGTAGGTCCTCAGATACTCTGCAGACCCTTCAAGCACAAAGTCTCAAAATCAGGCTGCTTTAGCCGAGTCTAAGGGAAAGCCTAAGACCAAGGGAAAAGGAAGTGATTAGTAAGGGCCAACAGAAAAGACCATCCCTTAAAGGCCTATGTTGACAGGCCTGCTTCCAATTGAAGGATGAGCCTCCTGTGAAGCAAAGAATCCAACTGGAAGGTGGGTTACTAGTGTGTAAGCCCACAGAGCCCACTAGGGGAGACCATGAGAGGTGGGTGGTTTCTCAGGATGTGTGGTTTGTCCTCCTGCAGTTGGTGCATGAAGTGCCCCTTGCAGTGTATCTTGATATCAAGATAACTCTATAGTGCTCACCCATGCAATCCTGCTAGCCTATGATGGGGGTCCTAGTGGAAAACCACCCATGCAATCCTGCTGGCCCATGATGGGGGGGGTCCCACTGGAAAACCACTGGAGGGGTTACACTTCTTGTCAGCAATATGCCAAAGTGGAACAGGGATTCAAAATCCACAGGCGGCACTACAAGTAGGGGGTGCATCCTTTGAAGAGACCGGGGCTAACTTTGTTAGACCTCTGAATCTTTGTAAATCCTCTGGCGATAGGATTATCTCTGTGGTTGCTGTCCAGACCCCCAGGTATCCTGATGCCAACCCACCTCAAATGACAACTGCCAACTCAGTCATTTTAGCTTTGCTGAACACTTTTACCAGGGGTACCTTCCCTGAAGAAGTTGTGTCTGCCTCGGGCAACAGCTTCACATCCAGGTATAGCCAAGCCCTGTGGAAGGAAGATGAGGAGACTTGTTATTTGTCATCCATCTCTCCCTCACAATCGTATGCTCTGAGAGAGATTCTTTTGAACTCTCCGAAGTATGATTGGAGCCCTTAGGGAGCCCCAAAGAAGGCAGTGCAACCATTTTCAATCATACTTGTTTTTAAAATCCCTCATCACAAGTTCATGGTCTGGGCCTTACAAAGTTGCAAGGCTCAGTAAGGTGAACTATTCAATGGACCTTGGAAGACCTAGCCAGTCCCCCAGGGTCCTATGGATAGGTTGAAGGATTTTATCATTAGAGATGAAATTGGAGCCCTGCTCCTGGTTTCAGAAAGAGAGACCGATAAATCTGAGTCTCTCTCTGATCTCTTCCAAGACAGTCCTCCTTATAGCTTCATTGAGGTAGCCCTATTGTCCCCTCAACTGACTCTACGACAACATTGTGCGGTGAAAACTTTGCTGAGGCAATTTACCCCTTGTTTTCCCTAATTCCAGACTTCACACTTTGGTATGAGCAGGACTTTGTCACTGGGGTTAGTGGACCAACCAGGTTTATGGGTTTTAGTTGTTCAGATCAAGTTGGATCTTACATTGTGATTGAGGTCAACAACATGTTGAATCTAGCGGTGATAGAGCCTCTATTAGTCCTTTGTCCAGTCATGCGGTTCTGGTACCAACAGCAGGTACATCCGATTTGAGATTCTGTGTGGACTGCAGAGCTCTTAATGCTGTCACCAAGACAAATGCTCATTCACTTCCAAAAACAGAGGTGCTGCCAAGTACCTTAGCACCTTTGATCTCACTGCAGGGTATTGGCAAATATGCCTGGCAGAAAATGCCAAGGAGAAGACTGCATTTTCAACACCCGAGGGACTTTACCAGTTCAGTGTAATGCCCGGTGTGTTAAAGAATGCACCTGCCACTTTGCACAGGCTGGTCAATCATGCTCTGAATGGGTTGGACGAATTCTGCATCGCATATCTGGATGAAATGGCAGTCTTCAGCCCACTTGGGAGGAACATGTAAGACACCTGGAAATGGTTGTACAGGCTCTTCAGCAGGCCCACCTGCCCATAGAGGATAAGTATCAAGCTGGTCAAGTGGCACAGCGAGTAGAGCGCTCGCTTTGACACCCGTGCAGAGCCTGCTAACGCAGGTTCGAATCCCGGCAGGGCCAAACTCAGCCTTTCATCCTTCCGAGGTCGATAAATGAGCACCACACACCGTGGGCAATAATAAGCAGCGCTCAGATACCTGAGGGTTTGTAGCGCTATATAAATGCTAAATTATTATTATTATCAGATTGGTCAGGGTTCAGTGACCTTTCTTCGTCATGAGGTTGATGGAGGCAAGATTCGCAAAGTACAGGCTATTCAAGACTGGGCAACCCACACAACCCAAACCCAGATAAGAGCTTCTCTAGTACTCGCTGGTAATACAGAAACATTGACGGACTATGGTGCCATAGCTGCCTCTAAGACTGCCCTCACTGCTCCAAAGAAACCTAAGAACGTTTCTTGGTCTGAGAAGTATGAGAAGGCCTTCCAAGGCCTGAAAGATTTCCGTTTGTCAGGCCCCTGTTCTGTGGACACCTGATTACCAGATAACTTTTATTGTGTAGACAGATGCCTCTCACACTGGGATAGGTGCTGTCATTTCACAGTTAGATGACAAAGGCAGGGAACATTCAATATGTTTTATTAGCCGCCAGCTTAAGGACAGAGTGCTGAGGTGGGCGACTGTAGAAAAGGAATGTTTTTCCATCGAGTGGAGCTTTCGGAAGCTGAGTTCCTACCTCTGTGGGACTCGCTTCACTGTGAAAACGGACCATAGGCCCTTAAAGTGGCTAATGAGCATGAAGGGAGGGAATCCCAATTTGCTCAAGTGTTCCATAAGCGTTCAAGGCTTTGAATTCACTAATGAGCATAGGCCAGGTACATAACAAAGCATTGTTGATAGCCTGTCCAGAATGTATAACCGGCTGGAACAGGAAACTCATCCAAGGGTGGATTAGATCCCCCTGTCCCTAGTCTGGAGGGGTGTGGGGTGAGTGTTGGGAAGGATTTATTTTTACCCCCACACCTTTCTTTTATTTTTCTTGAACCTGTCCTGACCTTTTTTTTTTAAAGCCTTCAGCTTCACTCCTCTGGCCCATTTGTCATTTTTCATGTGGAAACTCATCAGTTCTTCATACTATCAGTACTGGGAAACTGTTTCACACTTTTTAACAGTTCACCCAGCATCTTACAATGCAGTGCAGTGGGGATCACCCTAGATGTTTACACTGGGAATTTTGGGTTACTTTTATATGTGCCTAAAGACTAGCGGGTGGCAGCAGATAAATTTTAACATTTTTTGCAGTATTTTTAGTGTGCACAGCTGCGTTTTAAACCACACTACTTTGTAGGATCCAGTCGAGACAGCTTGTTGCTGAAGCCAAATCTCCACTTTCCTCACATAGAGACCCCATTGGTCCTTCAAGGCACAACAACTCTACATCTCCTGTCTGTCCCAAGCAGCTTCGAGCCTGAAACTATTGTTGCTTGCAGAACCTCACTGCTTTGTTCAATTCCATCGAGACGGCTTGCCAACTCTAACCCGACTCAACATATCTGAAAGGGCCTAGAAACTCGGTTTGATCTGTTAAGGTCCTGAAAGAAGATAACATGGTTATCAATCAGTGGTTCTGCCCCCTGACCTGGTTCTCTAGGTCCTGGTGTCATTTAAGAACACATATTATTGAACTTGTTCGATTTTTCAACAAAGGTATCTAACTGCAGACCCTTGTTGTTCAGTAACCAGAGTGTCATTTTCTCCTAAAGTCTGCATTCTCTGTGCATATCATTACAGGAATGGATTGTTGTTGTATTTGATACTTTTTTTGCCCTTTTATATTAATGAGTCTTCCTTTTATAGAACCTTTATTGGATGTTTCTTTTATGTTGTTACTTACTGTACTATTGTTGGTTTGGATGCTTCTGTGCTGGCTCACACCCCCCTGATAAGTTTAGCCTGCCCTCTGCCGCCTTAAAGAGGTGAAGCAGATATACCATTCATGCTGTGCCTGTTTCACATTTAAGGGTTGATTGCGATTGCTGCTCTTCTAGTAGTAGTGTGGGGCTGAGTAAGAGCTTAGAAGCCCTGCTCATCGATTAGCTCATGTGTGGCAGTAGACTTTGTTATAGTAAACTCTCATAAATGACCCTTTGCTAATTACTTTTATCTCCTCTCCATATTTGTCTTCTGCCTCTTGATCTGAGGTGTTGTGTGCGATTTAGTGAGCAATATTGACTCTTACCCTGTGTCCCTGCAGTTCTAGGCAATAAAAACCTTTATCAGCCATTTTTGGCTCACGCAGGAGTTTCATGGCGGTCTTTGGAGTCTGTGTTCCAAGTCCGACATTTGTGGGTAATTGAAATGTGTCTGTCAGTGATGACTGCCAATCGCTACTGTCCTCTTAATGCAAGTTCCTTATTTGTTAAAGAATTAGCTTTTGGCCCTGGTTTATAATCCATGATTGGTCTTGGGCACCTGATGTGCACTTTTCTCTGGGCCCTATTCCATGCATGCATTTGTGAACCAGGTCTGAATCATTCAGCAAATGGTTCATCTGTCTGGTACACCTTTATATTCTCTCACAGACTGATTTTCTTGGAATTTCTTTTAGTTGGCAGAAGTGCAGACTCTGGTATAGGACTCTAGAACCTCTTCCCGGGACTTGAGGGGCACACTTTGCTTTGGGAAATATGAAGGTGCTTCTCTGGGCTTAACCCATGTTGCTCTTTTAAATTTCCCAAGGGAGGACTATGGGAGCTCTGAAGGATCCTCATTGTACCACCTCCAGGGGGCTCATCACGGGTTGGATGGCTACCATAGGCCGTGAGGTCTCCAGTATCCGTGTTAGACACTGCACAAGTGACCTTGTCACAAGATTTATATAAACCTATTAACACTGTACAGTGTGACACCAAGAACATGACCATGTTTAAAAATATTTCACACTAAAACCAAAACGGTATTCTAAAAAATGAAAATCAAGTAAATTAGCAGAGAAAACATGAAATCGCTTTAGGAAGGCAGACTTTATTCTCTTAGGGTATTGATTGGAGACCATTTTAGACCCCCCCTCCACTATAATTGCACTCCTGCATTGCCACCTTTCATTCCAAAGCAATTACAATTCTCAGATGGGGTGGCAGTCCTTTGGTGCCAAGTCAACCAGATAGCTGTCTTTCTTTATTCTGCAGAAAGTCGTAATCTGGCTAAGAGGCGGACAGTTACCTCATAAGAGGTGGCAGGAAACCTGATTTTGGCACTGCGAAACTTCAGAAGCCATACCCTGAAATGACTGACCAACCACGTAGGTAAATCTAGTGGGTCACAGTAGTCATTCTAGTAAAAAAACTGAGATTCTCTCAGTTAAAGCTGTGTGTTGGTGAGGTTTCTGTTGTGCATTGGATTAACCAGGAGAAACAAAACTGAAAAGGCTAGAGGTAATGAAATAAAATAATTCTCTTTTTGCTTCCATCCTCATCCAATATTTGCAAAGGTTTGCACTCATGGAACCAGCTTACAAAATTGTAATGCATTTGCACTTTTAAACTGTTATAATCTGCAATTGTAATGTATTTGTTTATATATTGTATATTCTTGCTGCTTTCAGGGTGTAAATCCGAAATAAAGCATTGAAGTTCAGTGAATAATCGTAAGCTTAACTAAACCCTTATTAATTTAATGGGCGCAAATGGGGTATCCCAAAAGCGGGTTTCCAAAAGCACCCCTCCAAAACCTTTAACCATGGTAGAGGAGTATCTAAAATGACCCCAAGCCCATACAAAATGGTAGGAAGTATTTTCTGTTATGTCTTAATTGTAGGCATTGGGGAAGAAATAAACCCTCTGAGTGAGGCCATGATGGGGAGCAACATTTTTTGCTTGTCATTTATTCTAACAGAGATTTTATACAAAGCAAGCCATAATCTGAAGTATACAAGTTCCTTAAGTTACTGCACAAATACCTGGCATATTTCTTGGTTTTTAAATTATTTCGAAAGATCATGTTTTTCTTTTTGCCCAAATTAACTCCCAGACTCTTGGTTATAGTGTAATGTCAGTTGGCAACCATGCTGCGCTGTATTCCAATCTGACTCATCAAGCAAGATAATATGATTGGTATATGCTAGCCATATTCTATTTCTAGAGCCTAGGAAGAGCCTGTGTCGCAGCTACTTCTAATACTAAATTAGCAATGTCTAAATTAAAAGAGCAGGGCATCTGTATGCAGCCTTCTTTCAGGCCCTGATTTGCCTGAATTTATTTGGGAAGCAGACTTGCACTATCTGTGTGAAATAACATAATTAATTTAAGTAGATCTCCTTCCAGCTCCATGCGTGACACTTTGCCCATAGTTTCCCGCTATCTACCCTTTCAAACACAGCGGCTGGTTCCAAAATTGCTGCGTACAAAGGTGGTCTTCGTTTTTGTTTTGAGGGCTGTTAGGGAGAATTCTCAGAAATGTGCTAATTCCCTTCTACCTTGGAGACCCCCAGCTCTAGAGTGAGACCTTTTCCCACTCTCATGTATTTTTCTGTGATTTGACTCTGTTTCTTTTTGACTTTGGAGTCTGACGAACTCCATAGGCACCTTTACATTGTGTCACACAGCACCTTCAGTGCAGCGACACAGGGAAGTCTTCCAGATTTCCCAAAGGTTTAAATACCTTCTCTTGGTGAAACTACTGTTTCCAAGAGCAGTAAAGTGAAATTGACTTTACTTACATTTTGTAACTTTCTAGACCCAGCACACCCTATCTTACAATAGAGTGTTGGAGGGGTTACTTATTATCCTCTTTGTCTAATTTCTCATTTAACATATTTGTTACCCCTTCTACAATTAATGGCTGGTGGTAGTGGTTTACTTTTTCCTATCATTGTGTGTTTCTACCGCGGGCTGCGATTGCAGCTTAGTAAAGCACCCACGGGTGCCATTTAGTTAAAATGGCCCCGGTCTTCTTTTTTAGCCATTTCTTGTTGGAAAGGTCCTTCTTGAGATTTACTGTGCGTGCCAAACCAGGTTTGATACCTTTGTTCGCTTTGTCTTTGGCGGGATTCACTGGTGAAGCCCGCCTCTGGCTCCAGTGTGTCGGGCAGGAAGTGAGGGAGGTGTCCGAATCTCCATGTGCTTAATCCCCTTGGTTACAGGAATGCACCCAAAGGTGATTGGCAGGCTGGCTGTCCTTGAAGGACAGCCACCCTGCTGTGTGAGTGACAGCTAGGCTGCGTATGAATGGGAGAAACCTGCATAAAAGGCAAGGCTTTTTGCTTGGAAGGCAGTCGACCACTAGTTTTCCGAAGATGAACTTGGAAGAGACACTTGCTGCAACTCCTGGACCTTTTGTTTGCCCGGTGAAGCCCTGCTGCATTGCTGAAGCTCCGAATTTGCCTCGACTAGAGAAGCCATGCAACGGACGACTTCTCCCCTTGGGTTGGTGGGACCAATCAACCCCAAAGCGAACTCGCTGGAAATCCATTCGGAGCTGGCTGTAATTCCATTGCTGCTGCAGGAACCAATTGCCAGGGAGAGGAACACCAGATCGAGTGCATTGTTTTTAAGTCTGACCTGAGCTACAGGAAAATCCTCCGGACTCCCATGAAGCAGGACTGACCAAGCCTGAGCCAACCTAACAGTGCTGGACCCCAGATGCGAGGAAAGCCCATAAAGGTATCTGATAACCGCGGTGGTGCTGTTTGCGAGCGCCGCGAGAAGCTGAAACCGTGAAGTGATGCTGATCTGAAGTTTGCCCAATGCTGCCGCCGAAGTTGCCTTTCGTAGTGCAGGAGTCCCCAGACGTCCTCCCTCTTGTCCCCACGACTGAGGCTCAGGAACAACAGGATCTGCAGACCTACACAGGAACAGAAGCCAGCTGGAATCAGTTCTCTTCAAACCAAAGGTACTGTAAAACTAAGGGGTTGCTTACCTCTTGTTGTGTAGCCTTGCTAGCTCTCAGTTGAGACATGTCTTGGTTGCTTTGCAGAGTTGCTTGCAGCTTTGCCCCTCACAAGCCTCCCAGCTTGTGGCCCTACAGTGATTTCATTTTCTTCAAAAACTTCTAAAACTTTGTGCAAGACTTTTCCTTAAAGGCATACTCTAGTAAAAAATGTTATTGTCCCTATGGGTCGGCCATGTTTTTTTAAGGCTAAGTGGCTCGATTTTAGAAAACTTTCCTATGGACCTTACCCGAGTTTTCGTCCATTAAACGCACGCGAAAACAAGCACCTGGGAGCCGCCATTTTCTGAAAATCCTATCTTTTCCCCGATCGCCCTGGCTCACCTGCTTTTGCGGCACTAAATCAATTCCCCCGCCCCTGAGCCTGACATTATCAAAACATTCATTTCTGATGTTTGTTAATCTGCTTAGAATCACATGCTGTGCATAGGTCCGACATCCAGTGGTCACTGCGGAGTATTGCATTTTGTTTTTCGTAGTCGAAAAGGGGACGTCGACAAGGCGTGTCTGTAACACTATCCCTATAGTGACGTGCGTTGTACCCACAATCCCTCACACGTCGAGGTCCCTCAGATTGTTTTTTTCCGCCCAGTTTCTGGTCGCCTTTCGCGGAGCTCCTAGAGAGACATTGCTATACTTGCCACGGACCTCGGTCCTTTTGTCATAACTTAATATACTGATAACGATCCCTCCCCCTCGACGTTAGCTGTGAAGCTGTTTCTCCGCCGAACTGATTTTCGACGGAGAGGAAGAGCGGAGGAGATCCTTCGGCGCTGCCGAACACGTGGCCTGGCCTCGACGGCCAACTTACAGTAGGGAGAGTGGGGGTTAGAACTTTGTCTCTTCTCTTTGAGAATGTCTTTCTTTCTCCCCTTTCTTTCCCTTGGGGTTGTTATCGCCAGCTATTATTGCCTCAGCTATGGAGAGGACACCATTTAAGTTTTGCCCACGCTGCAGGGGCAAATATACTTGGAAAGATAAGCACAAGCTCTGTAATCGTTGCTTACCCCTCGATCACATGGAGAACAGCTGCGCAGCCTGCAAGCTCTTAAAACCCAGGACTCTTAAAGAACGTAGGGTTAAGAGGTGGGCGGACTACGCGATGTCGAAGTCAGTTTCCTCACCCGCTGCCGCTGTTACTGAAAGTGACGAGGAGTGCGATAACTCGACGTCCGTTACGGAAGTCATGAACCCCCAGAAGGAGCGCTCCCGCTCCTCGTCGTCCGTCCCCAGCCCGACGGGCTCGGCTCACGCCCTGCTTATGGGGATGAACACCCCGGCGACAAGGACGCACACAAACCCCATAAGGCTAAACACACTACCCACGGCTCTTCTTCGTCGAGAACGAAGGATCCATCAGCGCCGAAGGGGACGCAGGGCACTCCGGCGTCTACCGCAGACCGTAAAGGTCACAAGCCCGACCCGCAAACGCAGCCGCGACCAGCGATTGGGCTTCCATCTAACACGGGCGCTGGTACAACGCGCAACGCACACAACGTCGACACCAGAGCCCTCGACGGACAAAATCGTGGTCGAGAGCCTAGCGAGAATTGTCGCCGAAGACAAACGTACGCGGACGACGAAACAAACGTCGAATACCGCGTCGAAAAAACATAAAAGTAGCCAGGAACTCCCCCTTTCTCCAAAGGACGCTTCCGAACTACCTGAAGGCTTTTCAGAAGGAGACGGGAACCTCTCGTCGACGTTGTGGGAGCGTTCGAAACGATTCGAAGGCGAAAACACTAATTTCCCCCCTCTAGACTATTCAGGGGTACCCCATGAGACCCTTGAAAGACTCCATTCTTGCATGGAGAAAATGGAAAGGTTTCTAGGAAACCAAGACCCACCCACTCACAAAAGACAAAGAGAATGGCCACAGGATGACCCTAGAGTCAAGATTCCTAGGCTGGTTGACCTCACTGAGGAGGAGGGGTTCGAAGAAGATCCTTACACCACTGCTACAGGGTTTGAAGAGGATACAGCTACCTCGCAGCCCTGGCATTCACCGTCAGTGCAGCCTTGGCAATCCCCATCAGTACATTCAGACCCTGATGCCTTTCTCCCTTCTCCTCTCAAGGATTCACATGGGAACTCCTCTCCCATAGATGACCAACCTTCCCTCAATGCACTATTGCGCAAGGCGGCAGCGCATTTTGAGATTGATACAGGGGAAACTCTTCCAGACATTGACTTTGTAGAAAAAGTCATCAAAGAAAAAGCCCCTGTTAGCCAATCTATTCCACTTCTGGCTTCTATTAAAAGAAGAATTTCTCCTTCCCTTACTAACCCAGCTTTAGTAAGAGGGGTCAACCCTAGAATAGAAAAGCTCTTCAGCCCTTCATCCTCTGACCCTTTATACATCAGAGGAAACTCTATTCCGGACTCCCTTGTGGTTACCAACACAAGAAAAAGAGCAGGGGTGCCACTATCCACTAGTGAAGCACCTCCAGACAAAGAAGGCAAAAAACTCTACGCACTGGGGAAGAGAATCACGACCTCCGCCGCCTTCTCTACTAGAATTGCTAATAACAACTCACTTTTAGCTAGCTACGCAGATGCACAGTGGAACAAGCTGCGCAGCGAAGCAGAGGAAGCACCTGAACCTCTGCGTTCTCGCCTGCTAGCTATAATATCAGAGGGCACACTGGTAAACCAGGGCATCGTTAAAAACTCCCTAGATGCCGCTGAGACGGCTGGCCGCTCCCTAGTACAGGGAATACTTCTCAAGCGCCACGTTTGGCTACGCAATTCAGGTTTTAAGCCCGAAACCCAAGCCTCCCTCATAAATAAACCCATTGAACAGACGCATCTGTTTGGGAAAGCAGTAGATGAGGCCCTAGAACATGCTAAAAAAGAGTTTGATACCATCAAGACTCTTGATCAAATTTCTAGGCCCCCTAACAGGCGAGGCTATGGTAATAAACGCTCCTTTCGTGGCCAAAGACAGCAGCAGAACCAACAACAACAATATTACTCTGGCTCCAACTGGCCCACTAACCAGGGTAACACCCAGTTCAGTCAAAGAGGCCAACGCCGTGGCAAAGGAAGAGGTTGTGGCTCCAGCCCCAGAGGTTCCACGCCCAATACCAGCAAATGACCCGAAAATTCGGGTCCCCTCCCATGCATCACCGGTCGGGGGCCGGCTAACATCGTTCCTTTCAGCATGGGAGGGAATCACGTCAGACCGTTGGGTATTATCCACCATAGCCCACGGATACTGCATCGAGTTCAACGGTTCCCCGAAGTACAAACCCCCACGGAACCGACGCATGACACCGCAACACCTCTCCATTCTTCTTCAAGAGGTGGAAGAACTACTGAAGAAAGAAGCTATAGAGCCCGTCCCCCTATCACAGGTAACAGAAGGTATTTATTCAGTGTACTTCCTTGTACCCAAAAAGGACTTAACCATGCGCCCTGTATTAGATCTGCGCCCAGCGAATATATTTGTCAAACCCCAAAAGTTTCGTATGGTGACCTTACAGGAGGTAATCCCACTGTTATTACAAGGGGATTACATGACAACACTGGACATGAAAGATGCATACTTTCATATTTTAATGTTGACATCGCACAGAAAATACCTCGGGTTCAAAATAGAGGACAAACACTACCAGTTCAGAGTACTACCCTTCGGGATAGCATCTGCACCAAGGGTATTCACGAAAGTACTGGCAGTGGCAGCGGCCCACCTGCGCAGATTATCCATCCCGGTATACCCTTACCTCGACGACTGGCTCATAACAGGGGATTCTTACGAAACATGCTTCTACAATACCCAAAAGACCGTAGACCTTTTGTCCCAACTGGGCTTCTCCATCAACGAAAAGAAGTCCAGCTTAGACCCCAGCCAAACCAAACAATTCCTAGGGGCTCTAATTCGAACAAAGGACGGCCTCGTATTCCCCTCCAACGAGAGGGTCCAAAACATGCTGTTTCAAATTCCCCATTATGTAGCAGGCCGAGAGGTGACGGTACGCAAAGCAATGCGCTTGCTAGGGATGATGGCGTCATGTATTTATTTGGTACCTCACGCGCGCCTGCGCATGCGCCCAATGCAAGAGTGGCTCTACAGCCAGTGGTGTCAGGCCAGCGGACAATGGGACGATCTAGTGGTGGTCTCGCAGGCCTTGGTTCTCTCGCTACGGTGGTGGACAAAAGAAAACCTGTTATTAGGGAAAACTTTTGCCACACCCGCAGTGGAAGCCACTCTAACCACAGACGCATCCCTTACAGGATGGGGGGCTCACCTATCCCATCAGACGGCCCACGGAGTTTGGACTCCGAGCTTAGCATCCAAGCATATAAACCTGCTGGAACTACTAGCGGTGTTCAAAGCACTGAAAGCCTTTCAGAAACAGCTACAAGAAAAGACAGTGATGGTCCTCACAGACAGCACCACAGCCATGTACTACCTCAACAAGCAAGGAGGCACTCACTCTCCAGGACTGTCCAAACTGTCCCAGAATATATGGAAGTGGGCTCTCAGACACAACATGTTCCTACTGTCACAACATGTACCAGGGGAACTCAATCTTCTAGCAGACAAACTCAGCAGAGACTTCCCCCTGCCCGGAGAGTACGAATGGCAATTACACAAAGACATCGTCTTAGACGTCTTCACTCAATGGGGTTTCCCGGAAATAGACCTGTTCGCAACTCTGGAAAACTCACAATGCCAAAGTTACGCCTCCAGGTACCCCCAGAACCAGTCCAAGGGGAACGGTCTGTCGATTCTATGGTCAGGGAAATTTGTTTACGCCTTTCCCCCGACTCCCCTTCTCAACAAAGTGGTGCACAAGATGCATCAGGAGCAGGTTACAATGATACTAGTGGCCCCAATGTGGGCCCGGCAGCCATGGTTCGCTCACTTGATGGAGATGTCCCTATCTCCCCCAGTGAAACTTCCCTGCCCGTACAACATGCTGTCACAAGACAAGGGCAGAACACTGCATCCATGCCCTCAGACCATGAATTTAGCAGCCTGGCTCCTGAGATCATAGAATTTGGACATTTACAACTCCCACAGAGATGTATGGACATCCTCAGGGAAGCCAGAAAACCTAATACTCGACACTGCTATTCTAGCAAATGGAAAAGATTCGTTATCTGGTGTAGAGGTACTAGCATCAACCCAGTTGACTGCTCTCCTACTGACATTATTCTATACTTGACCCATTTACTGGATTCAGGTTTAGTGTTCAATTCCATTAAAGTCCACCTAGCGGCACTTTCTGCATACACCACTTCCCAACTTAAAGTGTCGTGGTGAGCTCCCGGATGGGACTTAAATGTGGTACTTTCCAGACTCATGGGCCCTCCCTTCGAACCCATGCACAAGGCAACTCTTAAAGATATCACCCTTAAGACTGCTTTCCTAATAGCTATCACCTCCATTAGGAGAGTAAGTGAACTACAGGCTCTTTCTGTACTAGACCCCTTCGTAACAGTTCACAAAGATAAGGTGGTTCTACGCACACACCCAAGGTTTGCACCTAAATTCATCTCGAAATTTCATGTAAACCAAACTATAGAACTACCAACGTTCTTTCAAAACCCTTCCAGCTCGGGAGAAAAAAGTCTGCATACACTAGATGTACGCAGAGCTGTCATGTTCTACATGGAAAGAACCAGACCACTGAGAAAGACTAATCAGTTCTTTGTCTCGGTGGCAGCAGGAAGAGAAGGAGATGCGGTCTCAAAATCCACTATATCTAGATGGATTGTTCAATGCATCACTCTCTGTTACACTCTTGCTAAGAGAGAACTACCCTTCAAGCCAAGAGCACATTCCACTCGAGGCACGGGGGCTTCCATAGCATTCATTGCAAATGTTCCCCTTGAGTCCATCTGCAAAGCGGCAACCTGGAGTTCTGTGCACACATTTACAAAACACTACTGTCTAGATGCACACTCTAGATCTGATTCCCAGGTTGGGCAGGCAGTATTAAGACATCTTTTCTCTACTGTTCCTTCTCATAACCCACCGCCAACTCCGGGTACTGCTCGCTAGTCTATGCACAGCATGTGATTCTAAGCAGATTAACAAACATCAGAAGACAATGCATTACTTACCGTAAAAGCATTTCTGATGGTTGTATCTGCTTAGATTCACATGCGCCCACCCTTCCTCCCCGCTCGGATGGAAGGAACATAGACATCCTTTTATATATATTTCTCTCTTTTCTGTACTCACTCACGGCTAAAAGGCTCCCTCAGGGCAGAAAAATACAAACAGAGGGACCTCGACGCGTGAGGGATTGTGGGTACAACGCACGTCACTATAGGGATAGTGTTACAGACACGCCTTGTCGACGTCCCCTTTTCGACTACGAAAAACAAAATGCAATACTCCGCAGTGACCACTGGATGTCGGACCTATGCACAGCATGTGAATCTAAGCAGATACAACCATCAGAAATGCTTTTACGGTAAGTAATGCATTGTCATTCCCCGCCTCTCCCCGTGACGTTACTGTGCTGCGTAGGCAAACGCGCCCAGTCGTCTTCTGCGCGACTCCACACAGAACCCGGAAATCAATACAGATCAACTCACAACAAGCGCGCCACAATTCGGAATATGAAACTGTACTTTACAATGAAACAGCAACACGGTACATTTGGTAAAGTACATTTATTTGGCATCAAATGTTTAGAGAATATTCATATGAACTCCGGAAGACATTTATTTTCTTTTATCTGTATCCGCAATAACTGTTCCGTTTCATCTTGGGTCACGCGCTGTTCCATTATGGCACACAGGGTGTTCATTTTCGTAAAAAGAATCACTTTGGAAGCACGGTGAACCGCAAGGCTGTTACATCAACTAGGCACTAGTCCAGCTCAAGTTTGTTATGTTACTTCTAGCCACTAGTACAGCGTAAGGGCATGTGGGCCCTTGGCGATCGTCCCATAATATGGTGATCGTGCTCCAGTTGTTGACACGAAGCTGCAGGTGTCTGCTGAAGAATCCGTCCGCCGGTGTCTCAAACAGGTGGCAGTTGCAGAACGGGATCAAATACCTGTTAAGAAAACAAATAAATGATAATTAGTCTCACTAGCCGAACTTCATTAATATTACTCATTTCATTCATTACGGCCGATCAGAAACTATTTGCTTGCAAGGGTAGTTCAATGGAGTATGTTCTTCTCTAACATAAATGCGAAAAGTAACGAGATAAATCTAGGGCAACACACAATGATAAACGACAATCTACATGCATGAGGAATGATATGATATATGATATGGCATTTGTAACGCGCGTATACTCAAGTGTTTCTAGGCGTGACGAGGCAGGTGGGGAACAAGGGCAGACAGACAACGATCCTACTAGGCCAGGTGTTTTTTTCTGATCGCGCATGGGGATGGGCTGTACAAGGATAGTTGAATACAAATTAAATAATAGGGCCAGCTGGTGGCAAGTGCAAGGTAAATGCCGGGACAAGGGGCTGAAGGATACAGAGACAGTCCCGTAGTGCAGGGAAAAGTGGCTGGGCCAAGGAGCCAGATCGGTGACACCAGTGAACCTGCATGCCCATGTGCCCACTACGAACAGTTTTAACATCTTTTACAGTCATCATTCATTCATTTATTCATGCATCCATTCACTAAATCTTCATTCCGGTATAAAAGCGTGTAAAGATTTACTTACATTATATTTGAAATTTCCATTGTGGTCTCTTCGTAATGCAGTCTGTAAAACGGACCATGCTCTTGACAATGATTTTTCGTATACTGACCTAAAACTGAAACTCGGTCTAGTTTCTGAATTTTCTGCCTTATCGTCTCTTACGTTATTGCACACTCCCTTCAAATGTAGTTCTTTCTGCATGGTCCCTGTCTCAAGGTCAAAAAACAATAGACCCTTATACTTCCAGTGCGACTTGTGGGCCTCATCTGTGCACTGTCCTTCGCATTCTTTATTTGCAACATCACGTAGTAGAGGCATCTGTGAGAACTTGAAGTTTAGAATCCGTCTATGTAGCGTGCCTCAATGTGCAAATGCGAACTGGCTTCTCTCCCAAATGCCACGGCCTGCTTGGCTGGCGCGTTCTAAGTGCCCCAATTTTGTCCCCGTTGTCTGCGAGCTTTGCAGCCTAAATTGAAACATTTAATTTTTTGTGGAAGGTCAGGGAAAGTATAAAGTACCACAGGAGTTGAGTTAAAAGTGAGATTTATTGTTTGTTTGTTTGTTTTATTTTTTGCAATACGCAAGCCTCCCCTCCGTTAACAGTGCGCAGCATTTACATTTACATGAGATGAGACATGAGAAAAATATATACATACACGTATGTGAGGTGAATAGAGAGAATTCAAAGATGACACCCAGCTTCTTCGCCACCCATGATGGTGAAGTTGGGGGTTAGGTTTACTGGTACACTGTACAATAACATTTATTTACAAAAATACAATCCTATTGCAATTATTTAAACCGCAATTTGTACTTTACAATCAGCTGTGCATCGGGTGGGCATGGCACAGTCGCAATGTTTGGTGGCAATGGATCACTGCTCTGTACAGAAACGTCCAAAATTCCATATCTGTGCTTCTCTAACACAGCAACAATAAGGCCTTTCACAAAGTCGAACTGTATTTCATCATAGACTGGTTTGATCACCCATTGCTTACTTCGTTTTGAAAACACCTTGGTGTAGCGAGGCATCCTTACTTTGCCCCTAGTCCTAGATTGTTCACGTCCGACATTGCTGTTATGGGCCAAGACGGCTAGTAGAGTGCGATGTTTCATGCCCCGAAAGCTAAAATGCAAGCGTTTTGGCCTGTACTTTAGGCACATATTGTGGAACACCTCCAAATCTCCTGTGTGACAGAATTCTGTCAGTCCTCTCAAATCTCTTGATAGAGTTTTGTCGAAAACAATCTTCTCAATGGCTTTGTGTGTCGGTGATGATGGAATCAACCACTTCTTCTTCCGTGCCTCCTCTGGGGACAAAGGGCCATGTTCACATTGGTGGAAATGTTCATTTGCTGTCCAGCGGTGAACGTTGGTACAGTGGTGCATCAGTGACCGCCATTTTTCAAGTAGTATTTCCACTGACCCCTCGCAAGTTTTTGAGCTCCACCAAAGATGGTTGGTGATAGAATGTGACCACTGCAAAATACTTTCAAAACCTTTTTTTTTCCTGCAGCCGAGATTTTCTTATTGATTGATTTAGCAAGATGCCATACGTCAAATTGATGTTTAATATGTGGGAACTGCTCTCTCATTGTCTTGGCAATTGAAACGTGTCTATCCGTGGCTATGAGCTCGATGTCCATCCCCCTCGATTGTAGATGTTCCACTGATTTTATAAATCCTAGTTTCTCCATGGCCACTGAGGATGTACATTGTGTTACCTGCACGACCTCCGAACTCACAATTTTCTTACTATCCATGTCCTGAAAGTGGTAGGTGCAGTACTTGGCAGAAAACCCAGGGCTATCGCACTGTCCATCGCTGGCTAGCCTGAATCGTTTGCCTTCGAATGTACTTGCTAGAGTCAATTGTTCAATTCTCCAAGCATCACTAATGGCCGGAAACAGATAATCACGTTGGTATGTGTAGTACAGCGCACTAGAAATGAAATGGAGTCCCACAAACTGAAAAAAAGCCTCTAACTTTCTAAAACTGGAGCCACTAAAAAGTGATGCAGCTGCACACAGTAGATTGCCTGCTGGCAGTTTCCCCAGCATCGGTTGTGCAGACCATGAGAACCTATGATTTAATCTACAGGCGGCTTTTATTTTGACGTTAGTGCCTTTCATTTTACGAGTCACATTAATCAATGGCTTCCCACATACTTTCCCTCTAACGGAATGCACACATTTCAGCATATTTATAATTTCCATCAAGCAACTGTCGAATACAATGTATTTGCTCTCTTTCATTAGACTGTCGTCCTGCGTCAACGTTGTTTCAGCTTTTGACGCTGTGGAGATGTCAACACATTGGAAAGTAATATCGCTGCTATCAAGTATTGTTGCGTCTATGGATGCTGCGGCTGGTTCATTCTCTCTCATTTCAACATCTGCTAATTCAACATTGATGGGAGAACACAACAATGTCGACATATTTTTTGGTGGCAATTTTTTGGCTGGTGTAGATTGTGTAAATTGATCTGCAACTACTTCAGAGCTATCTCCAATACATTCAATAACATCTTCTTGTAGTGGTCCGGTCGCACAGTAGCTATGGTCCAATGCAACTTTGCTGTAGTCTCCAAACAGAGCTAATTCATGTTCTGGCCATTGGACATGAGCATCTCGAGCCTGAACACGCCTCGCCTCAATTAATAGTTCCTCCATAGTGTACATGGTCTGGCAAGCCACATCTCTCATTCGCTTCAATGTCTGTGTGTGTATAGTTCTGATGCCCACGGGTAACTGGAGGAGAGATTGGAAAAGGGATGTTCAGTTTAAACACAAGATGGAGTGTAGTAGAATTGACTAGAAAAAAACATAAAATAGTCCCCACCACAAAAAATTTTTAAAGTTATTAACTGTTTGTAACTAACCTTTTTGTTTTTTTTTCTTTGCAACTTTTTTGACTCGACCTTCAACATCTGCACGCTGTAGCTCCGATTCGTTTCCGCATGTCCTCCCTTCCTCTTGCGCTGCAACGGGTATATTTTCTGTATCCGCATAGACAGCAAGGAATGAGGCTCCATCGTCTCCCTGAAACATAGTACTTTCATTACTATGTATCAAAATATTGTTAGCATAAAACACGTGAGGACGAACACACAGGTACATCTCAATAGCCAAATACGATTTAAACATTGTGTGCAACAATCAAACGACAAGTATTCGACCGGTGATGATCTATTTTGATGGAACTGTCAGTATCCATACCTCCGGCTCTGCATGGACAGCCATGAATGGTTGTATTGGAGAGGAGGCATCCGCATCTCTCTGAAACACAATACTTGCATTAGTATGCTTGTCAATATTGGAAACATAACACACACTTGGGGTCGAACGCACAGGTACATATAAAGAGATAACCGCGAAAGATGCATTGTCCAAAAGAATCAAGGAAAATCCAAATATGATCACATTTCATCGACTTATTTCAACGATTCCTTTACATCTGCATCATCTCAATGAGATGTTGTGATTGAGGTGGAAGCTCCGTCGTCTCCCTGAAACACAGTACTTGGATTAGTATGGTTTTCAATATTGGAAACATAACACACACTTGGGGTCGAATGCACAGGTACATATAAAGAGATAACCGCGAAAGATGCATTGTCCAAAAGAATCAAGGAAAATCCAAATATGATCACATTTCATCGACTTATTTCAACGATCCTTTACATCTGCATCATCTCAATGAGATGTTGTGATTGAGGTGGAAGCTCCGTCGTCTCCCTGAAACACAGCACTTGCGTTTATAGGGAAGAAAGTATAGCAAATGGAATCACGTTATATGATCACGCATGATGGAGCTGTCAGTATCCATACCTCGTGCTGCTGAAGAATATCTATGGATGTTGCAAATGTAGTGCGCACTTCCGAAAGCTGTTGCGCCGATTCGTATACTTGAATGTCAGGCTCTGCATCAAGTGTAGGGGTTGACGCTCCATCGACTGCCTGAAACATAGTACTTGCATTAGTGAGGATTACAATTGTGAAAACATAACATACACCTGGGGTCGATAGCACAGGTACATATCAACGGCTAACCACGAATGAAACATTGTGTAGAACAATCAAACGACAAGAATTCCAGCTCTGATGATGATGCTTGATGGAGCTGTCAGTATCCATACCTCCTGATGTTGAAAAACATCTAGAAATGTTGTAGATGTGGCGGACGCTTCAGCATCTCCCTGAAAGACAGTACTTGCATTAGTATGGTTAACACTAATTATAACTGAAAACAAACACCAGTGGACGATAACTAAGGTGTATCTCAATTGGAAAGCACTAACCAAACATTCAGTAAAATAATTACACGATAGAATAAAACTATTACTTGACATGCATAAAACAAGTATGTAGCGGATTAGCCTAATAAGATTACCTGATACGCGCTAGAAGTGGTTGATAACTGCGACCACGTCAAGGATGTAGAATGTTCTTGCTTCAGATTCAAGGGATAGTCAAGAAGTTGTAAAGGTCAATTAATGATTGATAATGAAATGCCAATATTGAAAATAGCCATGTAAGTCGACAGAATACTTGAAAAATGCTCAATACAGCACAGTTCCCTGTCCCCATATATATATACATTGCGTTTGTGGGTTATGAAATCGAAAAAGAATATATTGATAAATGTCATTATTCAAAAAACTATACACTCATATCAATATCGAAATTATTACAAGGGATAGAACACTTACAATATCAATTAATCCATTCGGCTACACACTACCGCAAGGCCGAAAGCTAAATCCGGACACTTGACTCACCGGTGGCGGAATGTGGATGAATAGAGTGGGAATAGCGTTTTCGAGCAATTTCCGTGTAGTTCGCCGTTTATTCTTCTTTGTTACCCAAGAGGTTGTGTACATGTCCAAGGAAAAGTGCCGGCTGCAGATGCGGTATCGATCACCCCTCTTGTCCTCTAAGACTTGTTGGACTCTACTTTCCAGCTCATCCACTGGATATCCGCAATGTCTGACCCCTTCTCTTATTCGATCGACAGTTTTCGGGAATACATGCATTGTAGTTCCTTCAGATTTCGTATGGGTCTTCGAAGGGCAACCGCTAATCGAACAGGCAGGCATTGTTGATAAATCTGAAAAGTAAATATCGACATTATTATACAATCTTCAAGAATAAAGATTTGATACAAAAGTAAATGAATCATACAATGATCAATGCAAGGTTTGTTTTGGTCGCAGGAACTGTACCAGTTCATTATGTGCAGCTTAGTATTTGCATAAATTGCAGAAATGTATAAATGATGTGACTAAAATCTGAACATGTGACTCATCCCTTGGATGTTCTGTATTGCACGAGAAGGAAACATGCTTACATCATAGACTGGATCCCCGAAGGATGCAATTCGATGACAATAGACACAGATGAAAATAAATAGATCTATTGATAGCATAGCAATGGAAACTCTATTCAATAGCAATGAGACCAATGAACACAGCACTATTGTGTACTCTACTCGCAAATAGATAGAAATTTAAAAATCTGCAAAATATGACTAGGATACATGGCCTTACCTTGACCAACAAACAGTCGGATTCAGCAAGCAGAGCAGTATGTTGCAGGAGAATAGGTGGGTGGCCACAGGTAGCACACTGATGGGTTTGCTCTAAGCGGTCACAGAAGTTCACGGATAGCACGACGACGACCAGATTAGCGTAGATCTCGGTGGTTGCCAGGTAACACGTTCAGGAGTTGACTTGCAAAGCACAAAGATGTTCTCATGAGACATATCAAGTGGTTTATAAAGTATTTGGAACAGGGGTGTGTTTGTGAATGAATGACGTATGTATGTCGTGGTCTTAGGGGGGCGGCCTGCTTCAAGGGGAGGCCTGGCTGGAGACACGGGGTCTGGGGAGGCCATGTGACCGATGGCCCCTTGGCGTGGGACACCTTTTGAAGTGTACATGTTGTTTGGCACCTTGGCCTTTCGCGCCCCGGACAGCCCCCCCCATGCCAGCGAGCATCCACCAGCGCGAACCGCCTTTGATACAGGGGGGTGGGATGGATGGGCCTGGGGCGTGCAGATAAGGCACAGGAAGACTGCTGAATGGAGACACACTTATGTGGATTGCAGGGGGGCGGCCTGCTTCAAGGGGAGGCCTGGCTGGAGACACGGGGTCTGGGGAGGCCATGTGACCGATGGCCCCTTGGCGTGGGACACCTTTTGAAGTGTACATGTTGTTTGGCACCTTGGCCTTTCGCGCCCCGGACAGCCCCGCCCCCCATGCCAGCGAGCATCCACCGGCGCGAACCGCCTTTATATCAATATACAGTATATCGCCTTTATATGAATGATAGTATATCGTTGCTTATCAATAACAAATGCCACATACCGCAGATTCTTGTGAGCACAGACCCACACTTCAACCAGTGTATTATAGTGGCCCAAGACCCGAAGGTCTGTATAATCCAATGGTAATTGATAGTATAGATATATGTGATTCATTTAAAAAATCGAGACAAATGTTGTTAAAATAAATGTGGTGTTTTATTTTGTATCTTATTTTCATGACACAAAAATACAAGACTTTAAAGATTATACAGGTCAGGTTGCAGCACAGCGAGAGAAAATCCCCTGTACTGACCGCTGTCACTCGGGAACGTTTCTCTAATGGCACGAACGGCACAGGCAGGTATCACTCTAAGAACGCGGTGTCCAAGTCTCCCGTGAAGCCACCATGTATAGGAACGATAGGCCACCAGCCTGTACCACCTGTGAAAAGGAATGAAACAAACTGTTTTTAAATGACCCAGATAAGTTTAATAAACGTTTGTTGTCAATGACAATTCTTGTAACTAATGGCATTTTACACGGACAAATGCTATCTAGACAATGCACACTATTTAAAGCCTTACATGCGTTACAATGATATGTAGATGTAATTTTGGATATAGTAGAAGAACATGAAATAGGAGTGGCATGACGAGCAGAGTATACTTACTCGTTACTCAGATTACGAGGACGAACAGTTGCTCGAAGTTCGTGCATAAGCACCATCAAGATTCTCAACACGGCCCGTGTGAGGCAGGCTGCCCTGAAGTCTGGCAGCTCGGTGATGCATTGCGGTCGTGGCTCGCCTTCCGAAATGTAGGCCAGGCATCCCGAGTTTTCTCGGCAGCAGCAGTTCTCGTCCTCGGTTGGCATTAGCTCGCACCGATTGCATGTGCACCAGGTGGAGACGCCGTCCATGCGACTAGGCCCAGGCTCTTCATCTGTTGAATCGTCCTCCCAACTGCCGTCCGAATCCCCATCGTTTTCACGTGCTTCCCTTTCCAGTAGTTCCTCCTCGGTATACTCAGGCTCGTACATGTAGGGCATTATTGTAGCCATTGTGTGGTAAACAGAGTAAAATAATTTACCGAGATGGTACAGGTGTTCACACGGGCTACAAGCGGCGAAGGTAGCTGACCAGAGCACTGAACCGAGTCACGGAATACTCAAAGTAACACAGAGAGAGGAATGGAATCGAAAACCTGCTGCTGTGTGTTGTGAAACGGTCTGTTTATACTTATTGAGGAAAGAGGCGTCCTGCCATTTCCATGGCGACACGTCATTAGCTGAAGCGAAGCGAATGTTGACATGAGACGTGCTTTGGCGTTGGGAAATGGGCGGTACGAGTCTGCTGATGACAGGCTCAGGGGCGGGGGAATTGATTTAGTGCCGCAAAAGCAGGTGAGCCAGGGCGATCGGGGAAAAGATAGGATTTTCAGAAAATGGCGGCTCCCATGTGCTTGTTTTCGCGTGCGTTTAATGGACGAAAACTCGGGTAAGGTCCATAGGAAAGTTTTCTAAAATCGAGCCACTTAGCCTTAAAAAAACATGGCCGACCCATAGGGACAATAACATTTTTTACTAGAGTATGCCTTTAACTACCAGAAGTGCTTCAGAACACCTAGACGTTTTCTCAATTAACATTGGCTGTCCTGGCTCTCTGAAAGACTCTTCTCGCCTCTGACTTTGTGCTTTAACTATTCCCTAGGAAAGGGTTAACTTACTTTGCATTGGAGGGTTCAACAAAGTACTTACCTGTTTAAGAATATTTGTTAACGTTTGTTTTATTCCCCTCTTCTTTTCCTTTTGACACTAATCTCAGTATTGCTATAAATGTGCCAGTGATATATCAATGTCCACAGTGTCTTAGTTATTTAAGTAACCTCAGGGTGTATGAAGTGTCTGTGTTCCATCCCCAATTGGTATCTATTGATTAATTGAAACGGAGTGGGTCATTTTGAAGTATATTTTGTGTTGCATATATTTGCTCCCTTTTAAAGAAGGCTTATTCAACTGACTGTTAAATTAATAGATAATTGTTTAATCAAGAAACCTCGAGTGTAAGTGTTTATTTGGATACTTGTCACTGGGAATCTCTGTGTAATAACCCTACAGCTCACATTGACCCCTCTTAAAATAAGCCTGGCTGCTCAGTCACTCTACCAATGTTTGTAGTACATGCTTATACCAAAGGTTAGGTTAACTATTGCCAAGAGGACAAGGCTGGCGCAGTCTCACAGGGTACTGCATACAATCTTGCCTAACAAAGGCTTTTGCATTCAGGATTTTTTAAATAAATATGCTGCTCGAAATGCCCAGGCCTTGCCTCAATCCAGTTTGAAAGGGGCCAAAATGGTGGTCGTCTTAATCCATCACTCTAAATCAGTTAAAAGGTAAGGATGTAAAGATCTTACTGGAAACCACCAATAAAGCAATCGGATAGCATTTTGGATCTTTGTGTTGCCTTTTCTTAAATATGGGTAATACAGAATCTTCGATGATGTTAATACAATAAACTTCAGCCCATGTATTTGGCTGTTACTTAATTGCCATATATGAAAGGCCATCACGGGTAGGAACGTTCAATACTTGAAGCCTTGCAAGAACAGCCCTTATGTCTGTCCTTCCAAAGAATGCAGTGCATTTAGAGTAAAGATTACATTTTACTTTGTGGGTGTGTGGTAATTTCTACAAACCTACTTTTCCATTTTCCATTCATATTCTGATATGTGATTTAATCGACCACTATTTTGCAAATTGTGATAATTTCTTCCAAGATTCCTGAATCTTTTCAGATCCTTTAATTGTATTATTTTCACTAGATCTGTCCATATATGATGAGTTCCACATGTTTTGTGAGCCTTCAATCATTTTCTATGATGTTGTTCATATCGCAAATCTTTTTCATCTGCTGACTTGCCAAAGTCGGCTTTTAAATCTATGGATATATAGCAACACCCTTTTTTTCATGCATATTTCATAATCCTATAGTTCCACAGCTTTACCCTTAAGCAGGTACATGCATTTAGTTCACCGAATGGCCATCTTTCGGGTCAATGTTCTTAACGTGTCTTAAAAATGTCTAGGACCTACAGCAAGAATTCCCTACCAATGGACAAGACAACGGATCACATTAATTGGTAATAATATCCATTATTCTGAAATTCCTTGCTGACTAAGCCACACACTTTTACTGTTAGGCTGGATTTCTCTAATAGATTGTAACTTATCATTAACTTTGTCATCTATCACTAAGGATAAAATGTTGCGATCACTTTCGCCGCTCTTTCTTTGTATCTAAATGCCTACTCTGGTACAAACAAAGTGACACAAAACTAATCTGTAATGGATTTAGAATGGCACTAAAATTATTTGTAGCCCAGAAATGTCTCCTGCTGTATGCCCATTTGCCATAAGAAGGACCCAATCGCATAGAAATTCTTCAAAGCCATACAACTACGGCACTTCTATGTTGGGAAAGAATGGCTTTCAGGATTTCATTCAATAGCCATACTCTAGAATTCTTTCCTGTGGCACACATCGGTACATTTTGATTTCAAGTCACTAGCATCTATTCTAGCATCTATTCTTTTGTCTGCGTAGGTAGCTCTACAAACGGTGAGAAATGTTGTTTACCACTTTGAGATAGTTGTTAATTCTGGGCTTATAAGTGGAATAGAGAGAGAAGAGCATGGTTGCTTTGGTTCATTAGTGAAATTCCCTGTTCGCTCGGTCTAATGTTTTTCTTGTTCCTTTTCAGGTATCTGATACTGAAAACACACCAGTTATCTCTCGATGCTTTCCTGATTGCCCTAAAATTCATGCAGGTGGATGATGTCGATATCGATGAGGTCCAGTGCATCATAGCTAACCTCATTTACATGGTAATTGTATATGTGTTTACTTCATTTAGTACTTGGAATATTTAATAATTTGGCTGAAATTTAAATTATCGGTATGTGGTTCCCCATAGCGGCAAAGACAACCTGTACCGTAACCTAATAAGGAAACATACCCCGACACATGTTTAAAAATATGAATTGGAACTACTTGCTCCCTACTGGCTATTTCTGCAAAAGTAATAGTTGGCGAGTAAGGTAACATAATTGCCTGGTTCTTCCTTGAATATTTGAGGCAGGCATGGAACCTAAGAAAATGTGTTGTAAAAAATGGACTTGATGTATAAGAGGCCTTCAGTTTTAAGTTGTTTGGGAAGATTTTACCTGACAATGTTATTATGTGTATGTGATATGTTCCGTAATGATTGTATTAATTGTGTTTTATTGATGTTGATTGAATATTGTGGAAAATTTACTTGTATCCAATGTGTGTTGTGTATTGGTTTACGGATTGTATCCAAATAAACTATGAGATGATAATTAAGTAAGGTAACTAACATATGTGGAAAATCGGGTAAAACAAGAAAATATCTGGGGTGGAAAACACTTCCTAGAGAGGGGAAGCGGCACAACACTGATTATTCCAATCACCGGACTTGGTGCACTTTTATCTCTGCATCGGTCAGGAGAGTGATATGTTGGGCACTGTACTTCAAAACAACTCCTCTGAGGTTGCTGTGTGTCAAACATAATTGTCTAAAGTGGGGCTTCTCGTTACATGGCCCATGGGTCATTTGCAGTCCTTCCGACCATTTTCTTTGCCCCTCTTTCACTTAATCTCCTCTTTGACAACACCAGGCACATTAGCGATGGAGCTGATAAGGCAACTACAGTGAGAATTTAGCACTTGCTTAACTTCAGAATGTATTTCACCATCAACTTCAGAATGCAGGCACAATAACCGCACGGTCCAGGGTTGGCTAGTGGGAATAGTTGACAGGATTAAAAAAGAGCCACTGAGCAAGGAAGATAAATATTGAAAAGAAGCATTGCTAAATCCACATTATTTGGATTTTGATTTCAAATGTTGAAATCAACATTTAAGTCTTAATAGTGCAGCCCTTCATGTGCAGTGCTACAATCATAACCAAGCCCAGCCTTACAATCACCAGTAATGCCAGCTGATGTCCTCGATGCATGGTATAGTAATCAAATGAAATGTTCAGCTACACAACTCCACTTATTGACATCATATGCCAAGTCCAGCCTTAAATGGCCAGTTAAGGCAAGTTATTGCCTTATTCAAGGGATAGTGGCCATAAAAGGTTCTGCTATCAAAACTGAACATAGGCTCAAATGTTATGTTATGTGATGAGTTTTGGAGAGCGCTCTATCGCCACCAGTGGCATCTTGAAGCTATTGCTGGTTACACCCATGGGTTCAGTGAGTGAGAGGAAAAGGGTCTACGCATTGTAATAAGATGCAAAGAAGATGCCTTCTGCTTCATTTTAAAGATTAGAAACCATTATGTTTTGCTCAAATACCTTAGAAGTGCCCCTGTATTGCATTGTATCCATTTCCCAATAGACATTAAAATGCAATATATTAAGATTATTTAATAAAAATGTATAAGTTCTCAAACGCCTGTGTTTTGATTTATTAAAAACCTTATTCTGTTTTTCGTCAGAGTTACAGGCGAATGGTGCTTTCAAATGCATTAATTGGCACGGTTTGTTTTTCACAATTTCTTTTAAAATGCACCATTTTGCTCTAGTTGCTAAGTTTCAACCAACATTTCTTACGGAGAACTGCCAAAAACATCCTATAAGGGGTTTCATTAGAGGTGTGGTAACTCACATTGCCCGTTTTACTGCCTATGCTATTACAAAGCTGGCATTATTACCTTGGAATATCACCAATATTTCCCTCCACTCAAAAGGTGTAGGCAAAACTTTTAAAATATCCCCGGATTCATTTAAAACGTGTTTGCCTATACAGAAGGGAAATGCTTCTCTGCACTTTGCCTATCAATACATTGTAAAGGCAATAGTAATTATGGATCTCTGGTCACATGTGACCCTTTTGTGCATACAAAATAATGGACAGTAGTGGTTTGATCTGCTACTATACAAAACACCCAAGTTTCTTGGATGATGCATCAGTGGCGTAAAACCACTACAGTGGTCAATGCGCAGTATAAAAGCTTTATTACATAAACCCTTTTCATCCTCAGTCCAGTGATGGAAATAGTTAAATACTTTGAACAAGATGGAGGTAGAATTACTAAAATGCCACTGGCTGTCTTTCAGTAAATCCCCTGCCATTACCACCATGACAACTTTAATCCCGAAATGAGGGGATGAGGGGCCCATAATGCAAATGTTAATCTTCAAGAAAACATCTAAAGACTTGGTAGAGTCTCTCCCAAGGGTTATTCACCCAAGAACAGGTCATTGGGCTGTGTTCGTGCTGGTAGAGAGATTCCCAGACCCCCCTTTGTTTGCATACATTAACTTTGGGTTTCACCCTAAGTTAACAGGGCAATCCAGACGTGGACCCCTTGCTCACTGTTCTTAGAGAGGCAACAGTTTCACCTCACTGATGATGCCCAACAAGGCTGAAACACGTGTATGGGGTTACTGATGGTACTCTTGTTCAGAGGAGAATTGCCTAGCATTTCGGCGCTGGACTGCCCCTGGGCAGGACAAAGGCTGATATGCGGGGACATTTCTTCTCTGTGAAAAGGACAGTGAGCTAAAGACTTGGTAGAGTCTCTCCCAGGGGTTATTCACCCAAGAACAGGTCATTGGGCTGTGTTCGTGCTGGTAGAGAGATTCCCAGACCCCCCTTTGTTTGCATTCAAGAAAACATCATCTGTGCCTGTTATAAGGGACATGAAGTGAAGTGGTATTTACATGCTTTCTTGTGTTATGAATATTACTGTCTAAATGTGCTTCTTAGAAGATCAAAATATTTTTGGGTGACTTGGAAAGGCTTCTGTCATTAAAACTGAAGTGTTCATTTTTCTTTTTTTGTTGGGCGGAGAAGGGGACATTTGTGCCAGACAGTGGCCAGTCATCAATGCTGCCCCTGTCAAAGACCAAACCTTTTGGCCCCCTAGAAAATATGAGTAACCCTGGCCTGAAGGGTTTAATAGGTTTAATAATAGCTACCCATCTGCAAGACACCAGCTAGATGCCTTGATCCATATCTAGCCCCCATGTACATTGTACATCTGCTTCTCACACCTACGTTACTTGCCTTTTGCACATCTATTTTCCCACAGTCCACTTCGATCCAGGATGACCTTATCTTATAATGTGAGATGCCACACTAATAATTTTAAGAGGTAGGCGCCCCTACATAATCAATGTGCAGCACCTGAATGACTGATATTTGTGTAATGCCGATTTGCAACCTGAATTGCCCAAGGTGCTTACTGGTTGGAGTAGGGGGTGCATGTAAAAGCAACTTTGTGAGTTCTCGCTCTATAATTTTGTGGGTCCCCTTAAAATAATGTCTGGATTCAGTGAATTTTCAATTTTTGTCTTGTAACCTGAGGACTGCTTCTAAGTCTCCCTGTCACTATTATGCTGCCTTTGTTTTGCTACCAAGGCAATGGTGTTTTTTAAGCCACCATGTTGGTCCCAGGGTGATTTTAACACTCTGTTGTGGAGAAAGCTTTTGAAAGCTATGATTTACTTGTGGCGACTCCAGGTTTGCAGCCTCTTGTACCACATTTGTATCCCACTGCACCTATAGGGTAGTCATCTGAACACTACTGTGTTTTCTAAGCCTGTTCCTGCCCATTTAGTTTTTAGTCTTGCTTTGTGTGGAGCATGACGCACTGTCAAAATGGCCATTTTGGTTTTGTTGGCTTACCCAGAGTCCACAAAATCACCCTCACTTGTAGTTAAGCCGGTGTAGATTGGTTTAAAGTCATCCAGACTTACCAATCTACATTAATTGTGGGCGTGCCTATTTGTTTTGTCGTGTTAGGGCCATCCTGATTTGCCAGCCACCACAAATGTGTACTTCTTGGATTGTGATTGGTGGGCTGGCTTAGGCTAGCCCCTGAGCAAATGTGTTATTGGTGACAGCCCCGGTGCATTCACCAGACCCATTATGTATCCTTACCTGGAGATTGGTTGAAGATGGGTTTCTGCTGTTGAAGACCCTTGTTCGGACATTGTGGTTTGACTCATTCACAGATCTTAGCTTGCTTATTGACATCTTCCTAACCCCTCTTTCCTCTAGTAACCTCTTTCTAGACAGTAGACCTATGTTCTGTTATAAGGCAGAATACCTTAAGGTTCTGGAAAGTACTGAGATGTAGAAGAATATGAAGAACCTAGGTTGTCCAAGTACTGGGACAAGTTGGCCCTGTGGAGTGATAAAGATGAAACCAGTGAACGAGAAGGACTTATACAATGGGCCCAGACACTACTGGCAACATTGTATAACATTGTATAAAAATTCGCAATGGACTAAACGCCTTGTTTCAGGCAGCCGTGGAGGACAGCAAGTGTGCTGCGCACCAAACGCTGGCGATATGAACCTGCGTCCCTGATCCCTAGGGAGAGAACTCCAAGGATGCTGGCAGTCTGCCACGTCTGATGATCCGGAGGTCTGTGGGAGCAGACCGGTGCCCAGCAGCGTATGAGGAAAGCAAGCAGAAGGGAGCCGGGAACATTGTCGAATGGCCAGAGGGAAAGCAAGATGCCGGAGAAGCTGAATGGAGCGCCCACCAACCCAGGAAGTCCTGGCAAAGTGTCGAAGCCCTTATCAAGGTAAAGTGTGGAACGGGAAACCTGGAGGGGATGCAGGGCAGCTTTCCAAGA
Organism: Ambystoma mexicanum; assembly: GCF_040938575.1. Classification (NCBI taxonomy): domain Eukaryota; kingdom Metazoa; phylum Chordata; class Amphibia; order Caudata; family Ambystomatidae; genus Ambystoma; species Ambystoma mexicanum. Next base: position 896,735,971 of record NC_090939.1, read on the forward strand.
GGGCACATGAAGTTGTCCCTAGGCCCCTTTGCAAACATAACGCGTCGGTGGAACGGCAGGGACAGAAAGCCTACAAACCTTCTCCTCCTTATTTCAGTGGTGAAACAGAGCCTTTTGATCACCAGGGAAGGGTCGAGAACACCAAGTACTATAAAGAGAACTTGAAACGAGAGTCCCTCACAACCACTGGGAGAGAAACCAGGGTCTGAGTGCCAAACCCAAGAGAGTGATACAAGTCTTCTTCCTTGTGGCAGTACGTGGCGGGGAAGTGAACCAAGTGAGCCAAACCAAAGAAAAGCCAGGGTTTGTGGACCCTCCTAACACTCGGAATTGGGTGTTGTAGGTGTGAAACCTAATGAAGAGAAGACCAGGGAAAGGGAGTCATGCCCCATGGTTGTAAGAGTCTGTTCTGAAATTACCAGGAAAAGGGGGTCATTCTCCTGGTAACTAGGATTGGGAGTAAGGTCCAACAGGCCTGGCAAAGGAAGTCATTCCCGGGGCTATCTGAGACGGAGACCGAGCACCAGGAGACAGGAAGCATTCTACTAGCCTATCGAGAAAGTATTTGGAACTTTGTGGCCTGCCTGAGGGAGTCATTCCCCAAGCTATCTGAGACTGGACATCGGGAGAAGGGAGGCATTCTCCTGGCCCACAAGGAAACATTGTGAGGAACTTTAATCATACCCCAGGAGAAGGGAGACTTTCTCCTGGGACCAGAACAGTACTGCCTTATTCTTTAGTTTCTAGTGTAAGGGACAGAAGTAAGGTTTTCTTGACACAGGAGGGTGGACACTTTTGCTTTGACAGACATCCTGACAATCACCTTAGTTCTTTAGTTGAGGCAGTGATATGCATCTTAGAAATAGGGACATATAGGTTTTCTCTTGCTTTCTGATTTAAAAGTATTTAGCCCCAAACATGCCCCCTTTGTGTCAGTCTCCTTCTTCTGCACCTTTACTTAGAGCTAAAGAAAAAGAAAACAGCGGACCATAATACATCATTCAATCTCTGTTTAAAATGGCATTAACAACATCTAATAAGTTATCAGCATACTTTAAAATTGAAACAAAAGAAAGGCCAAGAATAAATAAGGTCCAAAAATCACAATGCTGCAGTGCCGCATCTAATGTTCTGGGATCTCTTGGCTCATGCTTTTTAAAAACAATATGGCCACTGCACAGGTGCCATGCTCCTATTTTGTAGAGTTACAGTAGAACAAAGAATTAGCTGTAGTTTGTATGCCACCAGACTGTAACAAATGTTTTATCCAGTGGTGCCTAATGTATAACCAGGAGAAAGGAATAATGCACTTCTTCTTCCACCATGTTTGGGTAATATGCGCTTTTGTTTGATGCGCCATTATGCTGCTTTGAAGTAGAACTGGCTAAGACTAGAAAACCTACACAAACTTTATGTAAACATGATTTTAAGTAAAACGGCTTGATTAAATCCAAATAGGATTCCTGGTCCAGTTTTTTCAACGGGTAATCCTCACTCACAGGACACCCGCAATATGATGCCTTAACACCCACAGTGGATTGCTGATTGATACTAGATGGGGTCTCCACCACATGCCCCAGTTGCAGGTTAGCCAAAATGGCTTTAATATCCTTAGGCCAAGTCCCACTTGGAACCCCTACCACCTGTAGCGCAGTCAACAATTAATTTTTATAGGCAGCTAAAGACTCATTACAACAATCTCAGTACAGATGTCAAACAAGCATCATAATCAACTCCTAAATAAACCAGTTCCAATCATAGGGTCCCATTAGTTGACTTACTATGTTAATGAAGTGGTAGCCTTAATGCTCAGCCTCACTACCAAGTGAGAGTATAAGACTTTTCTGGTCAACCTTTGCAGGTCAACTAAGCTTGGCCTATCAGACTTGTGCCCCGGTTGTTTTTTCTACAAATCCTCCTAAGAATAAAAATCCACCTTACTCTTTTCTGGTTGTAGGAAACATTAAGAGACAAAGATGTAACACACAGTCTGGGCTACAGGAGCAAACTACCACACTAAACCTCTTCCTACCAACCCTACTATTGTGTAGTCTATGTGGCTATATCGTCACCAGAACCCTATATGTTTTGCGTGGAGGATCCGTTGCCTATGAATCCTGCCTTTACAGGCGATCAGCCCTTTATTGATAAAGAGGTGGGCTAAAGGGGCAGCATTAGAGTGGGTGAATGCCATGTCCAAGCTGCAACTCTGGGATGCCCCTGGATTCACCCTCATTATCAACTCCCAGTGTGGAACATAACTACTCAAATTTGAAATTCAACTCGCCCATATCGAATTTAAAAGTTGTGCCTTTCCAATTACAATGACCATCAACAAATGTCTTGTGGAATGGTAGTAAGTCCAACTCAAGATTTGCACTATGTGGCTATAGTCTGACATAAATCCCAGACACACTGGATCGGGAGGGTGATGTGACTTTTTCCTGCACCCATGTCAAGGATGAGAGGGGCGCAAAACATCCATCTACTGCAGTTGTCGGTGTCCATTGTTCTAATGGTTAACAGTCTGCTGGCGTTACAAACTACAAGGCGAAGGCTGTAATGTTGGGGGAAGGTCATAAAGTGAATGTTACTGCAGGAATGACAAATGAGTTGTAGCTTTGATCCTCTCTGTTGCAAAGATTGATATTTGGCCGTTGGCAAACTTTCTATCAGTGCTTCTTTGACCATCACCATTCAAATCTAATCAACTAAACTATAATCAGGATCAGGGATTCTTGCTATATTGATAATATCACAAACTATAGAAAGTCATACTTTAATATGTCTAAGCAGGTTTGAACGCAATTCAATGCATCCATGTGTTTAACCAACCCCCTTACTACTTTAGGGAACCCTGTCATAAATGAAATATTCCATGATTTAGGGGCTCTCGCAAATGCCTAGAAAGGGACAGTGAATGGTTCGGTCAACATTTTTTATTGCCCCTACGGGTCGGCCATGTGTTTTTAAGCCTAAGTCGCTCGATTTTAGAAGCATTTCCTATGGACCTTACCAGTGTTTTCGTCCATTAAACGCACGCGAAAACAGGCATCAGGGAGCTGCCATTTTGTGATAATCCTATCATTTCCCCTATCGCCCTGGCTGACCTGCTTTTGCGGCACTAAATCGTATCCCCCGCCCCTGAGCCTGTCATCAGCAGACGCGTACCGCCCATTTCACAACGCCAAAGCACGTCTCATGTCAACATTCGCTGCGCTTCAGCTAATGACATGTCGCCATGAAAATGGCAGGACGCCTCTTTCCTCAATAAGTATAAACAGACCGTTTCACAACACACAGCAGCAGATTTTCGATTCCATTCCCCTCTCTGTGTTACTTTGAGTATTCTGTGACTCGTTTCGGTGTTCTGGTCAGCTACCTTCGTTGCTTGTAGCCCGTGTGAACAGATACCAGTACCACCGCTATAAATTATTTGTTTGTTTAACACACAATGGCTACAATAATGCCCTACATGTACGAGCACGAGTATACCGAGGAGGAACTACTGGAAAGGGAAACACGCGAAAACGATGGGTCTTCGGACGGCAGTTGGGAGGACGATTCAACAGCTGAAGAGCCTGGACCTAGTCGCGTGGATGGTGTTTCCACCTGGTGGACATGCAATCGGTGCGAGCTAATGCCAACCGAGGACGAGAACTGCTGCTGCTTTGAAAACTCGGGATGCGTGGCCTACATTTCGGAAGGCGAGCCACGACTGCAATGCATCACCGAGCTGCCAGACTTCAGGGCAGCCTGCCTCACACGGTCCGTGTTGAGGATAATGATGGTGCTTATGCACGAACTTCGCGCAACTGTTCGTCCTCGTAATCCGAGTAACGAGTAAGTATACTCTGCTTGTCATGCCACTCCTATTTCATGGTCTTCTACTATATCCAAAATTACATATACATATCATTGTAACGCATCAAAGTCGTTCAATGGTGTGCAGTGTCTAGATAGCATTTGTCCGAGCAGAATGCCATTAGTTACAAGAATTGTCATTGACAACAAACGTTTATTAAACTTATGTTGGGCATTTAAAAACAGTTTGTTTCATTCCTTTTCACAGGTGGTAGAGGCTGGTGGCCTATCGTTCCTTTATGTGGTGGCTTCACGGGAGGCTTGGACACCGCGTTCGAAGAGTAATACCCACCTGTGCCGTTCATGCCATGAGAGAAACGTTCCCGAGTGACAGCGGTCAGTACAGGGGATTTTCTCTCGCTGTGCTGCAACCTGACCTGTACAATGTTTAAAGTACACTGTTTGAAGTGTGGGTCTGTGCTCAAAAGAATCTCCGGTATGTGGCATTTGTTATTGATAGGCAACGATATACTGCAGTAGGGGTCTAATGTTAGTTAGGGATCTGCTAGGTGGGCATCATGGCGTGATCAGTGGTCTGGCACATGAAGAGAATACCTTGCAGGGACACAGGGTCAGAATGGCAGTAAGTTACCACTGGCGAGGATGCGTGGGCAAGGACACGTTTGTGGAGATGAACGAGCTATGTGCTTAGTTCAGGCTGGTTCACATGCAGGACAGTGATCTCAGAGGAAGAGTGATGTTACATTTATTAGCTGTTGCAAATACCTCTGGAGTTTTCCAGTCAGAGTGGGAACGAGGGTGGGGGCCATGTGCTCTGCGCAGTGAGGCCTGGTCACCAAGATGGAGAGGAAAGGGGGTACAAAAATGGATGCCCCATGTCCTGCTCAGTGGTCCCATCTACGCGAATGTCAACCAAAGTTAACATCACATAAGGGCAGGGGGCGAACCCACTACTGGAGGAACTTGGTCCGAGTTTCTACTGAGAAGTAAAGGATGAGAGGGGCCTGATGGCCCCTCGCTCCCACACACTTGCCTGCATGCCCACCGGCCCATCCATCCCACCCCCTCTATCAAAGGCGGTTCGCACCCGGGGGTGAGCGCTGGCATGGGTGGCTGTCACGGGCACAAACGGCCAAGGTGCCAAACAGCATGTACACTTCAAAAGGTATCCCACGCCCAGGGGCCATCGCTCACATGGCCTCCTCAGACCCCGTGTCTCCAGGCAGGCCTCCCCTGAGGCAGGCCGCCCCCCTGCAATCCACATAATTGTGTCTCCATTCAGCAGTCTTCCTGTGCCTTATCTGCATGCCCCAGGCCCATCCATCCCACCCCCTCTATCAAAGGCGGTCGGTTCGCACCCGGGGATGAGCGCTGGCATGGGGGGCTGTCACGGGCACAAACGGCCAAGGTGCCAAACAGCACGTACACTTCAAAAGGTATCCCACGCCCAGGGGCCATCGCTCACATAGCCTCCTCAGACCCCGTGTCTCCAGGCAGGCCTCCCCTGAGGCAGGCCGCCCCCCCCCCTGCAAACCACATAATACCACGAGATACACACATCATTCATTCACAAACACACCCCTGTTTCTAATACTTTATAAACCACTTGATATGTCTCATGAGAACATCTTTGTGCTTTGCAAGTCAACTCCTGAACCTTCTACCTAAGAAGCATGAGATCTATGCTAATCTGCTCATCGTCGTTCAGAGTTTAGTCACATAATGTAAAAAATGTCTGTAATTTATGCAAATACGAAGCCGCACATGATGAACTGGTATAGTTCCGGCGACCAAAACAAACCTTGCATTGAGCATGGTATGGTTCATTCACTTTTTTGACATTTTTATTCATCAAGGTTTTATAATAATCTTGATATTTACTTTTCAGAATTTTCAACAATGCCTGCCTGTTCGATTAGCGGTTGCCCTTCGAAAACCCATGCTAAATCTGAAGGCACTACAATGGATGTATTTCCGAAAACTGTTGATCGAATAAGAGAATGAGTCAGACATTGCAGATATCCACTGGATGAGCTGGAAAGTAGAGTCCAACAAGTCTTAGAGGACAAGAGGGGTGATCGATACCGCATCTGCAGCCGGCACTTTCCCTCGAACATGTACGCCACATCTTGGGTAACAAAGAAGAATAAACGGCGAACGACACGAAAATTGCTTGCAAACGCTATTCCAACTCTATTCGTCCACATTCCGCCACTGGTGAGTCAAGTGTCCGGATTTAGCTTTAGGCCTTGCGGTAGTGTGTAGGTAGCCGAATTGATTAATTAATATTTTAGGTGTTGTGTCCCTTGTAATACTCCTTTGTAATACCTTCGATATTGATGAGTGTATAGCTATTTGAATAATGACATTTATCAATAAATTATTTTTCGATTTTATAACCCCCAAAGGAAATCTATTTATGGGCACAGGGAACTGTACTATATTGCGCATTTTCAATAGCATTATTCTCAAGTATTCTGTCGGTTTACATGGCTATTTTTTAATATTTGCATTTCATCAAACAATAATTTACCTTTACAACTGCTTGACTATCCACTGAATCTGAAGCAAGAACATTCTACATCCGTGACGTGCCCGCAGTTATCAACCACTTCTAGCGCGTATCAGGTAATCATACTTGGCTATTCCGCTACAGACTTATTTTATGCATGTCAAGTAATAGTTTTTATGTATCGTGTCATTATTTTACAAATTTTTTGGTTAGTGCTTTCCAATTGATATACACCTTAGTTGTCGTCCCCTGGTGTTTGTTTTCAGTTATAATTAGTGTTATCCATACTAATGCAAGTACTGTCTTTCAGGGAGATGCTGAAGCGTCCACCACATTGACAACAGCCCTAGATGTTCTTCAGCAGCACAAGGAATGGATACTGACAGCTCCATCGACCGTGATCATCAGGACTGGGAACACTTGTCGTTTGATTGTTCTACAACATGTTTCATTCGTGGTTAGCCATTGATATGTACCTGTGCGGTCGACCCCAAGTGTGTGTTGTGTTTTCAATATTGTAATCCTTACTAATGCAAATACTATGTTTCAGGCAGTTGTTGAAGCGTCAACCCACGCACTTGATGCGGAGCCTGACATTCAAGTAATTCCAGGGGAAGCGGGACCATGCGGATACGAATCGGCGCAACAGCTTTCGGAAGTGCGCACCACATTTACAACATCCATAGAAATTCTTCAGCAGCACGAGGTATGGATACTGACAGCTCCACCGAGTGTGATCATATAAAGTGATTCCATTTGCTATACTTTCTTCCCTATAAACGCAAGTACTGTGTTTCAGGGAGACGATGGAGCTTCCACTACAATCACAAGATCCCATTTAGATGATGCAGATGTAAAGAAATCGGAGAAATAAGTCGATTAAATTTGATCATATTTAAATATTCCTTGATTCTTTTAGACAATGCAACATTTGTGGTTATCTCTTTATATGTACCTGTGCCGTCGACCCCAAGTGTGTTATGTTTACAATATTGAAAACCATACTAACGCAAGTACTGTGTTTCAGGGAGTTGCTGATGCCTCCTCTTCAATACAATCAATCGTGGCAGTCCATGCGGAGCCAGAGGTATGGATACTGACAGCTCCATCGAACTAGGTCGTCAGAGCTCGAATACTTGTCGTTTGATTGTTCCACACAATGTTTAAATCGTGTTTGGCTATTGAGATGTACCTGTGTGTTCGTCCTTACGTGTGTTTTATGCTAACAATATTTTGATACACAGTAATGAAAATACTATGTTTCAGGGAGTCGATGGAGCCTCATTCCGTGCTGTCTATGCGGATACAGTAAATATAGTTGTTGCAGCGCAAGAGGAAGGGGAGACATGCGGATACGAATCGGAGCAACAGCGTGCAGATGTTGAAGGTCGAGTCAAAAAAGTTGCAAAGAAAAGAAACAAAAATAAGGTTAGTTACAAACAGTTCATAACTTTAGCATTTATTTTGTGCTGGGGACTATTTTATGTTTTTTTCCAGTCAATTGTACTATACTTTATCTTGTGTTTAAACTGAACATCCCTTTTCCAATCTGTCCTCTAGTTACCTGTGGGTGTCCGAACTATACATAAACAGACAGTGAAGCGAATGAGAGATGTTGCTTGCCAGACCATTTACACTATGGAGGAACTGTTAATTCAGACGCCAAGTGTTGAGACTAGAGATGCTCATGTCCAATGGCCAGAACATGAAATGAATGTGTCCGGAGAATCCAGTAAAGTTGTAAAGGACCATTGCTACATTGCGACCGCACCACCACCACCACAATAACATGATACTGGATGCATTGAAGATAGCTCTGAAGTAGTCGCAGATCAATTCACACAATCTACACCTGCCAAAAAATTGCCACCAAAAAAGCTGTCGACATTGTTGTATTCTCCCATCAATGTTGAACTAGCAGATGTTGAAATGACAGAGAATGAACCAGCATCAGCATTCACCGACGCATCAGAACTTGATAGCAGCAATATTTCTTTCAAATGTGGTGATATGTCCTCAACGTCACAGGCCGAAACAACTTTGACGTAGGATGACAGTCTAATGAAAGAGGGCAAATACATAGTATTCGACAGTTGTTTGATGGATATTATGAGTATGCTGAAATGTGGGCATTCCGTCAGAGGGAAAGTATGAGGGAAGCCATTGATTCATGTGACTCATCAAAAACAAGGCAGTAACGTCACAGTACATGCCGCCTGTAGATTAAATCATACGTTCTCATGGTCTGCACAACCAATGCTGGGGAAACTGCCAGCAGGCAATCTACTCTGTGCAGCTGCATCACTTTTTAGTGGCTCCAGTTTTAGAAAGTTAGAGTCTTTCTTTCAGTTTGTGGGACTCCATTTCATTTCAAAAACGCAGTATTACAAATACCAACATGATTATCTGTTTCCGGCCTTTAGTGATGCTTGGAAAATTGAACAATTGTCTCTAGCAAGTACATTCGAAGGCAAACGATTCAGGCTAGCCGGCGATGGACAGTGCGACAGCCCTGGATTTTCTGCCAAGTAACGCACCTACCACTTTCAGGACATGGATAGTAAGAAAATTGTGAGTTTGGTGGTCGTGCAGGTAACACAATGTACATCCTCAGTGGCCATGGAGAAACTAGGATTTATAAAATCAGTGGAATATCTACAATCGAGGGGAATGCACATCGACCTCATAGCCACGGACAGACAGGTTTCAATTGCCAAGACAATGAGAGAGCAGTTCCCACATATTAAACATCTATTTGACGTATGGCGTTATGGCATCTTGCTAAATCAATCAATAAGAAAATCTCGGCTGCAGGGAAAAAAAAGGTTTGGAAAGTATTTCAGAGTGGTCCCATCTTTGGTGGAGCTCCAAAACGTGTGAAGGGTCAGTGGAAATACTACTTGAAAAATGGCGGTCACTGATGCACCACTGTACCAATGTGCACCGCTGGTCAGAAAACCTACATTTCCACCAATGTGAACATGGCCCTTTGTCCCCAGTGGAGGCACGGAAGAAGTGGTTGAATCCATCTTCACCGACACACACAGCCATTGAGAAGATTGTTTTCGATAAAACTCTATCAAGAGATTTGAGGGGACTGACAGAATTCTGTCACACAGGAGGTTTGGACGTGTTCCACAATATGTGCCTAAAGTACAGGCCAAAGCGCTTGCATTTCAGCATACATGGCATGAGACATAGGACTCTACTTGCCGTCTTGGCCCATAACGAGAATCTCAGCCGTGAACAATCTAGGACTACGGGTAATGTAAGGATGCCTCGCTACACTAAGGCCTTTTCAAAAAGAAGTAAGCAATGGGTGATCAAACCAGTCTATGAGGAAATGGAGTTCGACTTTGTCAAAAGCCTTATTGTTGCTGTATTAGAGAAGCACAGATATGGAATTTTGAACGTTTCTGTGCAGAGCACTGATCCATTGCCACCTAACATTGCCACTGTGCCATGTCCACCCAAAGGAGAGCTGGTTGTGAAGTACAAATCCCGGTTTAAATAATTGTAATACGATTGTCTTTTTGTAAATAAATGTTATTGTACAGTGTACATACAAAGTACGCTAACCCTAACCCCTACCTTCACCATCCTGGGTGGCGAACAACCTGGGTGTCATCTTTGAATTCTCTCTCTATTCACCTCATATTGCTGACCTTGTCTATATGTGTATGTATATATTTTTGTTGATGTAACTAATTTTCGCAATCTCATGTAAATGCGCGCACTGTTAACCGAGGGGAGGCTTGCGTATTGCAAATAATAATAATTAAAAAAAAATCTCAACTCAACTTCTCGGGTACTTTATACTTTCCCTGACCTTCCCCAAAAAATTAAGTCTCAATAGTTATGGTTCTTTGGGGCTTCAAAGCTCGCAGACAACGAGGACAACATTTGGGGCCTTAGAACGCGCTAAGCGAGCCGTTGCAGATGGGAGAGAAGCCAGTTCGCATTTGCACATTGAGGCGCAGTACATAGATGGATTCGAACCTTCAAGTTCTCACAGATGGCTTTACTACGGGATATTGCAAAGAAAGAATGTATGCTCATTTCTAGTGAAGGTCAGCGGCTTTGATTTTCAGCTCGCGCCCTGAAGAGGCCCACAACTCACACTTGCAGTATAAGGTTCTATTGTTTTTTTACCTTGAGAGACAGGGACCATGCCGAAAGAACTTCATTTGAAGGGTGGGGGGGCGGGTGCAATAACGTAAGAGACGATAAGGCAGAACATTCTGAAACTAGACAGAGTTTCATGTTAGTTCAGTATACGAAAAATCGTTGTCAAGTGCACTGTGGGATTTACGGACTGCATTACGCAGAGACACAATGGAAATTGCAAATATAATGTAAGTAACTCTTTAGACGCTTTTATACCGGAATGAAGAATTAATGAATGGATGCATGAATAAATGAATGAATGAAGAGCTAGGAAAACGTTTGTGGGATCGTCCTTGTAGCGGGCACATGGGCATGCAGGTCCACATTCCACATGCATGTAGACAAACAGTAGTTTCTCATTGTGTGCTAACCTCGATTTTATTTAGTTACTTTTCGCATTGATTTTAGAGCCGAACATACTCCATTGCACTATCCTTAAAAGCAAATAGTTTCAGCTCGGCCGTATAAATAAAATGCATAATATTAATAAAGATCGGCTGGCGAGACTAATTATAAATTTTATGTTTTCAAAACAGGTATATCCTTCCCTACTGCTACTGCCACCAGTTTCAGACCCCGGCAGATGGTTTTTTCAACCGCCAGCTGCAGCTTCTTGTAAACAACTGCACCACTTTGATGATTTTATGGGACGATCGCCAAGGGCCCATATGCCCTTATGCGGTACTAGCGGCTAGAAGCAACATATCAACCTTTACGCTTGCCTAGTGCCTGCTTGATGGAACAGCCTTGCGGTTCAACGTGCGACCAAAGTGCTTCTTTTAACAAAAAGCAACACCCTGTGTACCATAAAGGAACAGCGCGTGACTCACGATAAACTTTTACGGATTTGCGGATAGAGATAAAAGAAAATAAATAGCATTCCAAGTTCAAATGGCAATTGCTGAATATTCTATAAACATTTAATGTCAAATAAATGTTCTTTACCAAATGTACCGTGTTGCTGTTTGATTTTAAAGTACAGTTTCATATTCCGAATTGTGGCGCACTGTGTTGTGAGTTGATCTGTGTTGGTTTCCGGGTTCTGTGTGAAGTCGCGTAGAAGACGACTGGGCGCGTTTGCCTACGCAGCACAGAAACGTCACAGAGAGAGGCGGGGAATATGAATGTTTTGATAATGTCTGGCTCAGGGGCGGGGGATATGATTTATTGCCGCAAAATCAGGTCAGCCAGGGCGATGGGGGAAATGATAGGATTATCACAAAAAGGCAGCTCCCTGATGCCTGTTTTCGCGTGCGTTTAATGGACGAAAATTCGGGTAAGGTCCATAGGAAATTTTTCTAAAATTGAGCGACTTAGGCTTAAAAACACATGGCCGACCCGTAGGGGCAATAAAAAATGTTGACCGAACCATTCCTTTAAAACAAAAATGATCTCTGTGAGTTATGTTAACTAACACTTGATTCATTGAAATCTCTTGTATGATGTTAGGGAGCATATATAGTCCACAGCAGTGGAAGGTAACCTAAAGTAGACCCCAAATTCATGCTTGGCTAGTTTGCTAAATACTGCCTAGTGGAAGGTATAGCTGGTCTGTTTGGCGTCCATCTTCATTCGTGACAGGATAAGCTTGATCGTGACCCTGTGAATTTCTGTGTATCCTCCTTATTTCCACAGCATGAAAAAGTCCTTGTTAAATATGTTCACCTCTCTTGAATAGCCTGATCGTATGATGTTCTATGTTAACGGAGTGAAGATTCCTTGGTCAAAACTTTGCAAATATTACCACACATTACTATGGGAATGTCATCAACTCATCCTTTCTCTGTCCCAAAATGATGTAATTGGACAAGGTCCCTCCCGAGGCCATGCCCAAACCCCCCCCCCCCCTCTGCCCCCCTCCTGTGAATAGTGCATTCACAGGGGAGAATGTTTTTTTGTAAAAGAAGCTAAAGTGGCAGAGAAGGTAATGTCTGCTGCGATAACCGGTTGTGGGTGTAGATCTGTCTCTAATCTGTCCTCGCCATCTTGGACTAATGCAATGTCTGGGAGATCAGCCCGACAGCGATAGACCTGTGCATTAGTTGCAGGAGTGGATGATAAAGCAGCGTTTAACTTAGGAGGTTTATAAACTGCTACAGATTTAATGTTGGTAGCCTTAAAGTGCCGCTTAGATTGCGACCGTCCACTTTTAATCAGTTCACGTGGTTTCAAATGATTGTTTGTCTAGGCCAACACACACACCAGCAATCACAGTATCTGCGTCTCTTGGTTACAAAATACTCCGTAGAGCAGGATTATCCTACACCTAGGTTTCTGTAATGATATCTGTGCATTAGTGATTCAGCATGTGCACAGAAAGCCATCCTTACCCTGTGACCCACTTTCCCCCTATAAGGAAATTCGTATTTGGAGAGTTTGCAGTACCTGCAGAAAGGAGAAGCAGGCTGGCTCTTAGACTCTAATGTAGTACTAGATGTTGCAACCATTTTGTTTTCATATCCGAATCTTGAGCCTGTCCGAAACAGTATCTATGGCTTGTGGTTGCAGACATATGGCTTATGTGAGAAACCTAAGGGTAATCTCACTTCCACCCCTTTGGGATCTTTCCGGCAGGTGGCCAGGGGAAAGGCCATCGCTCTTGGATCCTGACCCTGGGGGTGGACTAGTGGGAGAGGATCACCTGGGTAGAGGATCCTTAGGAATTGGGAGTGGGGTGTCTTCAGGTGAGACGCGGTATTCCCCACTTCCCTTCCAAGGAGAAAGATTTATTCCAGGGGCAGTTATGGGATGTGGTCCATGTCCCATTGACCGAGAAAAACGGTAGGAAATACCAGGACGTGCCAGGAAGAAAGCAAAAAGGGTAAAATCTGATCTGGTTGGGAGGGTACTTGTGGACTGGGAGTGGGATGCCCATGGGAGAGGCATGGTATCCCCCTTTTCCTGCTAACGACCAACCCACCCCTTCCCCTGCCTTCATGGGTTATTGTGAGTCAACTCCCCTGACTTCCTCATATAGAACTACTGATAGTACTGGGACGAAGAAGAGGCAACCGGGAGTAATGAAGACTAGGTGCTTCTACCACTCTGGTACTGGGACGAGGAAGAGGCCTGCTAAGAGTTGTAGAAGTCAGGCATGCCTCCTTAATGTGGGTCAGGCAGGGCCAATTGCGCATTTACACCTGCAGCCTCTGAAAGGGCTGCAGGTGTATAACAGGAATCCCAATAAAGAGGTAAAGAGAGTTGGTAGCAGTGGTGCCGGAGCAACAGCAGAGAGTCCAAGAGAAGCAGCAGGGAGCTGTTTGTATAGCACGCCAATGGCTCATGGAAGTGCAGTTCGGGATCTGGGGGTCCGTTTAACCGATGGAACGCTGGAAAGGGAGCCGTGCAGGGAGGCTGTCTCTTTTTGTTGGTTTGTTCACAGTGCTCGTTCTCCTAGGCACAGAAGCCGACCCACGAATCCCTGAGGGGGGTAGAAGGTGGAGTCCGAAGGCTGAGTGATCTGCGCTGCTGAAAACCCAGCAGACGCAACTGGTGAGTTTCTATGAAAGAGGAAACCCGTTATGCAAGTGTTTGAACTTACGCAGAGGATTACTTTTTATCGGAGTGTTCACGTGCAAAAGAAAGCATGTTTTTGAAAGTCTGAGTGATGGGCACGTCATAAAAAGCAATTAACAAAGATATAAAACAACTAAACGAACTGAATGAAAACATAAAAAATGAACACAATTTTTACCAATAAAGATTAAAAGTGAATGGAACTTTAAAATTCAAATAAAACCACCATGTGCCAAATTCAGAATTTAATGAAACTTTAATTCAAGTAAAATCCATATGTGCTTAACTTTCAAGTAAACCGAACTTTGAATTGAAGTGAAACTAATACATGTTGAATTCCAAATTGAGCAGAACTTTAACCAAGCAAGTGAACCCTCTATATGTTGACCTTCAGAATGAATGAATCTTTGTAGGTGAACTTTAACAGTGAACCAAAGAGAGGCACATAAACCACAATGTGGGAGAAATTGAAAATAATACAAGATACTTTGAAAGCTGAATGAACAGCAACTATTAGTCAAGACATTTGTGCTAAAACCAAACCTATAAAGAGGGTGCAAGTTAGGCGCCAAGCTTTTAAAAGGCTGCAAATACTACTGTGACATTGAAAGTGAGTATAGGGGATCTTTGGTGTTTGTCACTGTTATTTGGAGTTCTGGGAAAGGAACCCTGAGTATTAGTTAAGGCTATATCATCCTGAACTTAAGGCAATCCTGAGACCTTTGTTGGAACTGTTTTATACTTGGGGAAGGGAGCTGAAAGGAAGCTGGATGGAGCATCGAACTTTGTATTGAACACTGTTTTGTTGGTTGCTAACATCCCTGTACATTGTATAGATTAGTTGTGAAGGCAGGTATAGATTTTGCACACAGATTCCTCAGTTGAACTCTTTGACTCTGAATTTCCTTTGTTTTATTTCGGTATGGAAACCCCACCATAGTATAGGGCAAGATGTGCCTTTTTACATCCTGATTTTTAAGTTACTTAAGTTTTATTTTGAATTCAGAATCTCTTGTCTGGGTCTTACTCCGAGATTCCTTCACACTCATAGTTGCAGATATTTTATTGTTAGGCTGAGTGTTGAGTAAAATTAAAGAAACTCCAAAGCCCCGTATGAGTTCTACTTGTCCCCTTCCACTTTATCATAGGAGTATTTCAAGAGTATAATATGAGTGTATCAGGCTGGCCATCTTAGAATGCTAATCTTCTAGCAGAAACTATTTCTATGGTTATTCTAGGTTTTGATGATGTGCTTTGCTCAGTAGGAGAAGTGTTACAATCCCTATCTCGACTAAAATCTATACTGGAATATTAAAAATGAACATTGTAATGTTTTTAAAAGATCCAGTTTGCAATTGTCCAAATAATTCCTTTTTTGAGATTTGTTTGTCATGTTCCAGTCTAGGTGGTGGTGATTGCTGCGGATACAGCTAAGCCGCCATTGACGTGTTCCATCACGTTTTTTCTGCTAATTGTTGCAGCGGTCTAGTCTTTGCCCACAGCGACCGCCCAGCGACCGCCGCTGGGAGTACTTCCTTTCAGGATTCCCAGCGGTCCGCGCATTGCAACCGTCCTGCCAGCCGTTCGCGCTTTGCGGTCAGACGCTAGTTTTCTTGTTTGTTTTCCGCTTCGCACCGAAGCACCTCTTTCCCCTCTTTCTTGCTCCTTTGTTCTCCTCTCTCTCTCATCTTCCTTCCCCAGTTTCTGTCCGTGCCTCGCCCCTTCCAAGTTCCATCTTGGGAACTTATTCCTGCTTCCTCTCCCTCTCTTCCTCTTTGTATTTTGGCGGCTTCTCTGGAGTCTCATCTGTCTTCTTGTGTACCTACCTTCATTCGTAGCCTCTGTCTTGCTACTTGGGCTACTTTTTCCCCCTGCATTGCCTGTTCCCTGGGCTGCGGCTGTGGTGTGGTCCATAATAAGGTACATCACAGCTTCTACCCGTGTCAGGTTGTTTGCTTCAAAAAAGGAGGAGGACTATCTGGCCCACCGGGAAGGCATTGAAGAAACTGACTCCGATTCCCCAGGTGTGGAGAGTGGTGCTTTGAGTGGGGAGGTTGGATCCCTGGACCAGGGTCTGCAAGAGCCGGTCAGAGGGGAGTTGGGACAGATTGCAACGCCAAAGGTCAGCATGGCCACGCCTGAGCAAGTTCAGGAGCTTTTGAAGGCTGTTCAATGTCTTTCCCAAGAGTTGCAGACAGTAAAGGCTGAAAATGTAATTCTTAAACAACTGGTCGCAAACTGAGAACAACCAACTCCCGAACTGCAACCAATGGGTTTGTCTTCAGGTAAATTTGATGGTTCACCAAAGAAGGTGAAGGAATTCTTAGAAGCTGCGACAGTGTATTTTACTTTTCGACCTCGGATGTTTTCTACAGACCAGTCCAAAGTCGGTTTTCTGATCTCGAACATGACGGGAAATGCACTGGCCTGGGCGACTCCTCCAGTCACGGGTGAAAATCCCATCTTGCAAGATTATGGGGGCTTTCAGGCTCTCCTTAAACAGACATTTGAGAGACCTGAACTGACCTACACAACTTGGGAAGATCTCTTAGACGTTCATCAAGGGTCCTCAGATGTTCTTTCCTATATCACTACGTTCAAGACCTTGGCTGCTGGAGCAGGTTGGCCTGAGCAGGCTCAGTATGCCATATTCCGAAGGGGACTCAAGGAGGACATAAAAGATGAATTGGCCCGATCTCCACGACCTACATCATTTACCAACATTTTGTCAGCAGTGTTACAGATTGAGTACCGTCTTCAAGAAAGACTCAATGAAAGGAGACGCTACAGAGGCAGCCTCTCCAGTAGTGAACCACCTCCTGCCTTAACTACTCTACCGCCTCCTTCCAGAGAGGAACCCATGCAGATCGGAACCACTCGTGCACCACTCTCCGCAGAAGAAAGAAGACGCTGAAGAGAGAGGGGTCTGTGTGCCTACTGTGGCTCTGATAAGCACCTTCTCAAAGATTGCTCAGAATTGCCCCAACGCCGTTCGGGAAACGAACATCCCCGGGCTTAAAGGGGACAAGAGTCCAGGGGTTGTCCGATCCTTCCAGTCCCTATGTTTCCTTATCAGTATCAACCAGCGTGATCCAAGAAGATTCCAGGCTTATGGTTATTAACATCAGTATGGACATCAACCATCAACAGGTTAAGACCTTAGCCCTTCTCGACTGCGGTGCCGCAGGTAATTTCATAGACACTTTGTGGGGTGAAAAGGTTGGCTTAAAGGGATTGGCACGCAAGGAAGGTCAGCCAGTTGAAGGTGTTGATGGAACCCGACTCTCGTCAGGACCGATCACGCAGACCACAGAGGACCTCAAAGTCTAGATCTTTCAACACGTCGAAACCCTACAATTCGACATTATAAGGGCGGCTCATTTCCCGGTTATACTGGGGATTACCTGGCTCAGAAGACATAATCCCCATATTGATTGGGCCACAAGTTAACTGAGTTTCGAGTCAAGCTATTGTAAACAGCAATGACTTCCACAACTGTCTTACACAAGAGTTGTGCCTACTTCTTCTTGTAGCCAAGACTCCATGAGTGTTCATGCCTTAGCACCCTTTTGTGCCCAATTCCAAGGTGTCTTCACGGAAATTAAGCCCGCGGCCTAACCGCCTCATCGGCCAGAGGACTGTTCAATTGACCTGGTACCAAATGCTTTGGTTCCGTTTGGTCGCATTCCCATTATCTCAAACCGAGAAGAGCGCCTTACGCACCTATCTTGACACCAATCTGCATAATGGTCTTATACAGCCATCTAAATCCCCCGCAGGAGCCCCTGCGGGAGATTTATTTTTTATATCAAAGGGATTCCAAAGACCTGAGGCCTTGTATCGATTACAGGGGTCTTGACAAGGTCACCATTAGAGATCGGTACCCCATGCCTCTTATCACAAACATCATAGAGGCCGTGCAGGGGGCAAAGGTATTTACCAAGTTGGATCTTCGTAATGCCTATCATTTGCTGCGAATTGCCAAGGGAGATGAGTGGAAGACCGCCTTTCGTACACCTTTTGGATTGTATGAATATAGGGTGATGCCCTTCGGTCTGGTCAACGCCCCGGCAGTCTTTCAACGCTTTATGGACCGCATGTTCGCCGATCTTTTATTTTTGTCAGTCATCATTTATCTGGATGATATTCTAGTGTTTTCGGTCAACCTGGAGGAACATGAACATCATGTTCTTACGGTATTAGACCGCCTAAAGAAGAACAGTCCGTTAGCCAAACCGAGAAATGCCAATTTGGAGTATCATCTAAACCCTATTTGGGGTTTATTCTTTCCGAAAACGGCATTCCATGGAACCACGTAAGGTTTCCGCGATTCTGGATTCGCCCACTCCCTCTTCCATCAAGGAGGTTCAACGGTTCCGGGGGTTGGCTAATTTCTAAAGAAGATTCATCCCAAGGTTCTCCGAGACTGTTCTACCCATCACATCTCTACTGAAAAGAAGTTCTGGTCCCTTTACATGGTCTGTTGCTGCTGAAAAAAGCATTAAACTGCTCAAATCCCTTTTTTGCTCCGCTCCTATTTTACAACAACCAGACCAGTCTAAACAGTTAATCGTTGAGACAGATGATTCATCGGCAGCCATTGGAGCTGCTCTCCTCCAAGTCAAGGAGGGAGTGGAACAACCTGTGGCGTATCTTTCTCTGACCCTCACAGCCAGTCAAATGAACTATTCGGTTCTCGAAAAAGAGTTGTTGGCTTTGAAGCAGGCGTGTGAAGAATGGCGTCGCCTCCTTCTAGGCGCCATCCAACCATTCTTGATCGCACGGATTACAAAATTCTCAAGGTCCTTCAATCAATGGAATGTTCCAACTCCCGTCCGGCTCGGTGGGCTTATTTTTTTGCCCAATACAATTTTTTGATTACATATCTCCCGGGTTCTCTGAACATTTTAGCAGATGCTCTCTCTCGTAAGGAAGCAGATACTACAAAAATCAACCACCCAGAACTGATGTTCCCTCGGAATCGAATCGTGGCCCAGATCAATACTTTCTTTCAAGAAGTCAAGGAAGCCATGGACTCCGAAACCTTAGCTACAGTCCCTGCTCAGTCTCCCGCCTATCAAGAAAGAGTGGGCCTTTGGTTCTACCAGAATAAATTGTATATACCTCCTGGTTACCTACGCAAGAAGATAATAGGCTGGTGTCACGATCACAAGTCGGCAGGCCATAGAGGGCAATCAAATACTACAGAGCTCATAGAAATAACTTTTTTTATGCCAATTTTGAAGAAGGAAATCCAAGTATATGTCTTGTCCTGCCCTGTTTGTGCCAGGTCCAAGAATCCTACAGGCAGACCAGCTGGTCTTCTCACACAGTAGGAAATCCCTTCACGTCCTTGGGGCCACATATCCACCGATTTCATTGTTGAACTTCCTATGTCTGATTCGTGCACTTGTATAATGGTGACTGTCGATTCTCGCTCTAAGATGGCTCATTTTTCCCCTCTCCCAGGCTTACCCTCTGCCGCCAAGATGGCTGAAGTTTTCGACAGAGACATCTTTCGCTTGCATGGTCTTCCTGATAAAATCACTTCTGACATAGGCAGTCAATATAGCTCAAAGTTTTGGAAAGCGCTCTGTAGTCGTCTGAGCATTGAACGGGCCTTATCCTCTGGTTACCATCCCCAAACTAATGGCCAGACAGAGACTCAATGCCACACTTGAGCAGTAACTTAGATGTTATAGCAACCAATTACAAGACAACTGGGTTCAGCTTCTCCCTACTGCTGAGTTTGCTTATAACAACTCCAGACACTCTGCTACAGGTCTTACACCTTTCTATTGCACTTATGGGGTCCATCCCAGGTCTATACTACCAGTATGCACTAATCCCAGTAATTCTCCCACTGTAGAATCCACCTTGGCTGAGATCACTGAGGCACACAAAACAGC
Source organism: Ambystoma mexicanum (assembly GCF_040938575.1). Taxonomy (NCBI): domain Eukaryota; kingdom Metazoa; phylum Chordata; class Amphibia; order Caudata; family Ambystomatidae; genus Ambystoma; species Ambystoma mexicanum. The sequence continues at coordinate 896,755,900 of NC_090939.1, forward strand.
TAAGCTCAGTCTAGAGAGGAGTCTCAACACATACAAACAGGCAGACCGTCACCAGCGTAAGGCCCCAGAATAGGAAAACGGAACGACGGAATGGCTCTTCACCAAATTTCTACCAAGATGGATTCGCCCTTCTAAATTGTCCCCTCGATTTGTGGGTCCGTTCCCTATTCTAGAAAGAGTTAACCCTGTAGTATACAAAATCAAGCTGCCTCCAGTTCTCAGTCGCATTCATCCAGTTTTTCACTCCTCCCTACTCAAAGAATACCAACCGGATGCTGATCGCAAACCAGTTTCTAGCCAGGGTATGCTGCAGGACCCTTCCCAAGACGAATACAAGGTTTCTAAGATCCGGGACTCTAGATATTACATAGGTCGTCTCCAATACCTAATTTCTTGGAAGGGGTATCCAAGGTCTGAGGATTCCTGGGAACCCGCACATCACGTGAAGGCCCCTAGGCTCTTGGCCCGTTTCCACTGGACCCATCCGGGGAAACCCGGTGGGGTAGGTACTAAGGCGGGGCATGCTGGGGGGGTGGGAGGGGGCATGTTGTCATGTTCCAGTCTAGGTGGCAGTGGTTGCCGAGGATACGGCTAGGCAGCCATTGACATGTTCCATCACGTTTTTTCTGCTAACTGTTGCAGCGGTCTAGTCTTTGCCGACAGTGACCGCCCAGCGACCGCTGCTGGGCGTACTTCCTTTCAGGATTCCCAGCGGTCGGCGCGTTGCAACCGTCCTGCCAGCCGTTCGCGCTTTGCGGTCAGACGCTAGTTTTCTTGTTTGTTTTCTGCTTCGCACCGAAGCACCTCTCCCCTCTTTCTTGCTCCTTTGTCCTCCTCTCTCTCTCTCTCTCTCGTCTTCCTTCCCCAGTTTCTGTCCGTGCCTCGCCCCTTCCGAGTTCCATCTTGGGAACTTATTCCTGCTTCCTCTTCCTCTCCCTCTCCCTCTCTTCCTCTTTGTATTTTGGCAGCTTCTCTGGAGTCTCATCTGTCTTCTCGTGTACCTACCTCCATTCGTAGCCTCTGTCTTGCTACTTGGGCTGTTGCTACCATTGAAGACTATTCTTCGGCACACAGGAACTACTCTGCTTCCACTCTACTGCCAGCAACGCTCGAAACACCCAGGGTTTTTTTTCTGCCCAAGGGCTTTTTCCCCCTGCATTGCTTGTTCCCGGGGCTGTGGCCGTGTTGTGGTCCATAATAAGGTACATCACGGCTTCTACCCGTGTCAGGTCGTTTGCTTCAAAAAAGGATGACGACTATCTGGCCCACCGGCAAGGCATTGAAGAAACAGACTCCGATTCCCCAGGTGAGGAGAGTGGTGCTTTGAGTGAGGAGGTTGGATCACTGTACCAGGGTCTGCAAGAGCCAGTCAGAGGGGATTTGGGACAGTTTGTCTCTGGGTGACCTGCTGTCTGCAATGGCTGAGGTGGCATTCTTACACCCGACAACGTGACCCTCACCCGCATAGAAAGTGGCACACACTAAATGAGACGGAATTACCCAATTTGTTCGTTCACTTTTGTTCGTTGGGTCTTTTTGACCTAATTGTAGGTGTACCTTTTAACCTTATTCCCTTTTGACCTACTTACCTGAACATGAGGAGCAGCGGTTGCGGGGGTGTCCCAATTTTGTGCAATTTTGTCTTCAAAGTCAGCACATACAATTACAGAGAATGTCTTAACCCAATGACACTTTAGGCAGTAGAGTAAGAAGCCATCAAAAGCCCTTCATTATCCCACTCCGGTCAGGCTGCCAAAATCTGCACTTAGCAGCTCTCCCAGCCTATTCGCTACTACTGAAGACATTTAGCGTCTGCCGGGCCAGCGAACTGGCTTACGGAAAGAGACTTTGCAGCTGCTTTGCTCCCATTGAAGGCGTTGAGCTTTTAGCATGGTGGGCAGGCTGACTGGCCTGCAGAAAGAGTCGCAGAGCCACCAGCTCTGATCAGCTCACAGAGGTTTCCTCTTTAAGCTACACCAAGGTAAGTGCTGCAGACAACGCCAACTCAAGGTAGAGGCAACCCTTGTCTCAGAATCCAGTCCCCTTGGCGCCACATGTTGCTCATCTTCCTCCCCCCCTCATGTTCTCCTCCAGAGGTGTTTGGCAACCTTCCCCCCCACACCCCCAGTTTTCGGTTGGCATCTACTTTCTCCTTCAAGAGCAGCGGTTGCGGGGGTGTCCCCTGCACCTCATGTTCTGGTAAGTAGGTCAATTGGAAGTTGTGGGGGTGTCCCTGCAACCTTAACATTGGAGGCGGGGGACAATAATTGCTTGGGCTCCCGTTTTCGATGAATGGTCGAAACGGGGGACCAAGTTGTTTTAACGCAGGCTGTCTGCCCGCAAACAAAACATTTGCTGGCAGATCGTATACATCCAGTGAGACAGTTAAGTGCTAAATCGACACATTATAGCTGGTCAATTTTAGAAATTCCAGTCAAATTCTCTTGGGGGCAAAGCCAACTGAGGTCTCTGTAAAATCTGACAACAAATTCTCAATTCCATTTATTGATTTGCATAAAGAATAAGATCCATATCCATCACACAGGAAGCGTTCTTAGATCTTTGCGGTAGTGAACGCAAGGCATGACGTGCACAATGATGGATCAGCTAATTCACCCAATTTTGTCTTCAAAGTCAGCACATACAATTACAGAGAATGTCTTAACCCAATGACACTTTAGGCAGTAGAGTAAGAAGCCATCAAAAGCCCTTCATTATCCCACTCCGGTCAAGCTGCCAAAATCTGCACTTAGCAGCTCTCCCAGCCTATTCGCTACTACTGAAGACTTTTAGCGTCTGCCGGGCCAGCGAACTGGCTTACGGAAAGAGGCTCCCTGGGTCCTAGAGCCAGCAGTTGTGATCTGCCCACACAAGTACCGCTGCCAAGATTCTATTTTGCTGGACTTTGCAGCTGCTTTGCTCCCATTGAAGGCGTTGAGCTTTTAGCATGGTGGGCAGGCTGACTGGCCTGCAGAAAGAGTCGCAGAGCCACCAGCTCTGATCAGCTCACAGAGGTTTCCTCTTTAAGCTACACCAAGGTAAGTGCTGCAGACAACGCCAACTCAAGGTAGAGGCAACCCTTGTCTCAGAATCCAGTCCCCTTGGTGCCACATGTTGCTCATCTTCCTCCCCCCCTCATGTTCTCCTCCAGAGGTGTTTGGCAACCTTCCCCCCCACACCCCCAGTTTTCGGTTGGCATCTACTTTCTCCTTCAAGAGCAGTCTCGATTTCTTTGCCTCTCCCTGCCAATGTGGACTGCTGTCTCCAGGTGTGCGTGGTGATCTGTGTCTGCTGGTACAGCAGAGTGGTGGGTCCTCTGAACTGGCTGCGCTCTTCCTGATCTTGCATGGCTGTGGGCACTGCAGAACATTTCTGTTTCTTTTCTGCCATGTGCATGGTGGGTACAGCTGCAGATGTTGGGTTTCTTCTGCAGTTTCAGACTGACCCATGGACCTCCAGAAACATCTTCGTCTTCATTTCAGTGCACAGTCTACTCTTGCAGACAGTCTTCAGCTGTCTCTAAAGGCATCTCCTATGCCTTCATCTTCAAGGCCATAGCACTCCCCAAAAGACTTTTCTGCTCAGCGGCAAAAAGGGTATGGCCATATTTCCAGTCCCTCATTTCACTAACTTCAATTTTCCAGAGACCCAAATATCATATTGGGTTTCTGTGAGATGTGGGCAGAATGACAGGAGCCACCTTTTAGGATTACTATGTTTATTCACAGAATATCAAGCACAGGGGTTTATCTCTCTTTCCGGCTTGTAAAGACACAGTTCTGTTTCCTTGGTTCGGATCCACTTCCTTCAGCTTTTCCCCATGCATCTACCTCTGGGTTCCATAGGAGTCCCTCCTGACTCAGCTTGTTGGGGTGAAAAATAAGGGTTCTGGTTCTGGGCTTCAGTTCAACCTTCAATAGGTCCAGGTACATCCCTCTGGTTCCTCCTTGGGTACGTCTCTCCTGTAGGTAGGAGGGAAGAACCATCAAACGCATTGTGATCCTTACAGCCTTTTAAATAGCTTTCCCCCTCTCTCTGATTGGACCCTGTCTAACCATACCATCCATTTCCACACCCCTCCTTCGTTGTCCTCCAATCACATTTCATCCTGGGTGGAAAGCTCTGGGAAGGTTGGCCATGGCTTGCGGCCTTGCAACTGGGACCGGGATGTTCCTACAGCTGTTATGACCATCAACAGTGCCCACAGCTGCCGGCCACACCTGCACAGCATATCCTGACTGGTGCTCACCAGCGTGCACCAGGACCGCCTTATTGCCCTCTTTGCTCTGTAGACTGTGTGCCAGCATCTCGTCAGCGTGGCGTCTCTGCCTCACTGGTAAGCCTGGCGCTGCTACCAAGTTACGCATAACCACAGTCTTCTAAAAGCAGGATCATCTTTGGTAGCTTGACGATATCCCAGTAAAGCATGCAAATGGGACTTTGGTAGGGCTACATGTGACTCTGATAGCTCACGTCCACTCTATGCAGTAAGTGGCCAAGCCTATACGATTCATCTTGCATTACAGAAACGTGGCTGGTGGAATCCTTCGGCCTCACTCTTGTTCAACTGTTGCCACCAAATTATAAAATTCTGCACTGCAATCATCCCCCACTAAGGATTGGGGACAGAACTGCTGTCATTTTCAGATCCACCTTCACTGGTTCCCTTCTTACCACCAGCCACCAGATCAAAATGGAGGTTATGTTGGTGCTTCTTTCCCGCTCTTCGAATGTTTGCCTTCACCTGCTAACTGTTTACCAGCCTCCTGGTAATGATCCCCTTGTTGCCGCTGCTTTTTTGGACTTTGATGCCGATATTCAGCTTAGGCATGCCCATCTTCTCATTTTAGGTGCTTTTAACTTCAGGGCTTATGATGACTGTGATCTTAAAGTTCAAAACGTCCTTTCTTCCATGAAGGAAGTTGTATTCATCCAAAATGTTTCTGGCCCTAAGCATAGGCTAGGGAATACTCTCGACCTCCTCTTTGCACCTAATGCTGAGACCACAGTGTTCCATGCGTTTCAAGTGGCATGCACTGATCACCTTATCATCCCATTTATGTGGGACATTAGGGCCCCTAAACTGGCCCATCGTCCTTCTGTGGCAGGGCTGACGCTATGTGCATCCTGATGACATTGCTGCACATATTTGCACCCGCCATTCTGAAATCTCCCATGTGGATCTTGATTTACTTTCAAACACCTTTATAGCAGTAGCTGATCAGCTTGCTCCCCTTAAGAGGTGGAGGCTGCCAGCACGGCCCTCGCAAATGTGGCTCACTGAGGATCTGTGTGTTATGCACCTGCAGTGCAGTCAGCTTGCGCGCAGATGGAGACTTTACTATACTCCCATGGTTAAACATGCGCTGTCCCAGGCCAAGGTGCAGTATCACTTCGCTATTATCAACGGTAAACAATCTCACTATATTTCACTGATTGAGACTTCCCTTAACCATTCCAAAGAATTATTTAAGATTGTCTGCAATCTCTCCTCATCAGCCCCAGTCTCACTTCTTTCCTCGCAGGATCTCTGTGACTTATCCTTTTTCTTTGTGAATAAAATCAACACTATTTGGGCTGACATTAGCTCCAGGCTCCCGTGGGGGTCTGCCCACTGATAACCCCATACGGCACCTTCCACTGTGGCCCCCTGGTCTGTCTTCCCCGCCTATCCACCTGTTGATGTTGCAGCTACGATTTACAAATAAGTCCTCCTCCCCCAGGGACCTGATCCCACTTGGCATCATCAAAACGATTGCACCTCGCCTTATCCACCTTCTGACAAAAGCGTTCAACACATACTTCTGCACTGGGGTTTTCTCGTTTTCTCTTAAACATGCCACGGTTATCCCGCTATTGAAAAAACCCTTGCTGGACCCTTTGACCCCAGCTAACTACCGGCCTATGTCTCTTCTTCCTTTTGCTATGAAGTTTTTGGAATCTCTTGTCAGTCCTCTGCTCACCACCTTTCTTGAAGAATCTTCCTTTTTCCACTTCTCCGTCTGGTTTCCATCTGGGGCATGGCACCAAGAGTGTCCTAGTCTTCATCGTGAATGATCAAGTACGGGCCCTAAGGACGGCATCGGCGCGTTACTGCTGCTTGATCTTTCTGTCGCCTTTGACACCATCGACCATGGGGTTCTGCTGGAGAGTCTTGCAAGGGCCGGTTTCACGGGCACTGTCTTAGCCTGGTTCACTTCCTTTCTCTCAAGGACTGCTGCCGAACTCTCTTCCTCCTTTCCTCGCTCAGGCAGTGGACCTCACTTGTGGTGTTCCTCAAGGGTCTGCTGTCTCCCTGGTCTTATTTAATGTCTACGTTCAACCGCTGACCAAATTGATCTTCTCCCACAGCTTCCTCTGCTATTCTTATGCACATGACTCGCATATCCTGGTCCATCTTGACCTGTCTATAGCCGAGTCAGTAGTCGGGTTCCGTGCGTGCCTTGAAGCCATGGGGGAATTGATGCAGAATAACTGGCTCTAGTTGAACGGGGAAAAGACCTAGGTGTTGGTGGTAGGCCCTCCCATGGCTTCCCCTTTCTGGACCACTGATTTCTGGCCTTCCTCTCTTGGCCCTTTTCCGATACCTGTTCCCGTTGTTGAAGACCTTTGGGTAAAGCTCTCTGCCTCTGTATCAATGGAACCCAAGGTCAGTGCTATTTGGCAGTGGGGCACTTTTCAGCTCAATCTCCTTCGCCAGGTTCTTCCTTTCATTCCAGTTCACCTTCACGCCCGAGTGCTCTCTTTACTCGTTTCTGCTTTTATTGATTATTGCAACTCCCTCTTCCTCGCCCAACCTGCCTGTGTGTTACAGCGTCTTCAGAACTGAATGCACGGTTGGCCACCTCCACCCCGCGCCTCTACCCCCGCTGCTCCCATATCTCTCCTATTCTGCTGAAACTACATTGGCGCGCATTTACTTCAAATCTCTGTGCCTGGTTCTGTGTGCCTTTCATGGACTAGGTGCAGCGTACCTTCAGGCGAAATTTAGGCCTTCTATCCCGGGTCGAGCACTGCGTTCTACCGACGCCTGCCTGCTGTGTATCCCCGTGGTGAAACATAGCTGCATGGGGTTAGCTCTTTCTCTTTGTAATGCCCTACCACACTTTCTCAGGTCTGCAGTCCACCATCTTGCCTTTCGTAAGGCTTTGAAGACCTTTCTTTTTCCTCCCAGTGATCTGCAAGTGAACAAGACCAAGATGCTGAGGAACAATGCCTTTCATCAGTGGGGGGTGTGGGACCCACCCCCCTTGGTCACCGTCCATTGCCCTTTTAGCCTTTTCCAGGACAAGATACCAGTTATTCAGCTGGCCAGGAAGAGATCCACTTGCGATGAATACTGGAGCAAGTGGACCCACTTCTTATACTGGCCTGTAGCAAATGAGGCTACTCCCCGAAACTGCAGACTAGATGATGTGCTCTTAACAGCCCATTTGGCAAGCATTTGTGTGGGGTTTTTGGTGGCTGTTGGTGCATATAGGAATTCAAACAAGTTTGCTTTACTTGCAGCTAGCTCTGTTGTAAAGAGGAACCTGGAGGGGCTGGGTGAATGTTTTCTTCCAGTAAACTAACTGTATCGGATCAGGCGTCTGACCATGGTTTTGGTCACCTTGGCCAACAGGCCCTGCAAACCTGTGGCTACTGCTGTCATTAAACTGCTCACCTGGAAACGTTTCTGTTAATCACATTCACAACCACTAGTAATTTTCACAAAATGCACAAGTTTTCTATTTCTGACCCTTACATCACTTTTGATAAGGACACAGTGCACCTTCATACACTCACAGCCTCCTTACCCCGGACAGTATTGCCATTTTATATCAACCAAAAAATGTTTTTTCTGACCTTTTTCTGTCTCCCCAGTCAGAGGCAGATGAAATCCTACATTGTCCTAGTGTGAAGTGGGCCTTCAAATTGAATCCATCCCCACTAAGGAATTCAAAAAGTATAACACACTTGTGACTTTTGGTGATCTTTTCCTGGACGTTGAGCTTCAAAGGTTTGTGGCTGGGTGGATGATCGCCTGCATTCTTGAGTGTTCGAATTCTCAGAAGTGGGCTCTACCAAAAGGGTTACCGGGTCATGCTATCAGGGGAAAAAGCCATAGCTGTAACCTTTCAGAGATATGTGACATGACCACTATTTGTAAGTTGACAACTTGGGCTACTTCTTCCTTGTTCAAGCACTATTGTTTGGGTGGATGCTTCCTTTGGACAGGCCATCTTGAGACATCTGTTTGCTTAAGATAGTTTTGATGCCCTCCTCCATGAATTGTTTTCCTGCTTTGCTATCTCCCACTATGGAGGAAAGGGGTCAGGACATAGTAGCAAGCTACTCACCTAGTGAATACTGTACTCCTAGTCTATAGTCTCCTTTCCTCCAAACGACCCTCCCTCCAGTCCCATAAAATATAGCTATTAAGGAGACTTGTGAAACGGAGAACTGATGGGCAGTGATGGGAGGTAGAATCAGCAGGGCATAGAACTTTCCAGCAAATGAGTCCAAGCTTCCTTGTGGTGCAAGACTTGCTTATTACACTCATATAGAATAGTATTCAGAAGGGACTTAAATGGATTGCTTTTCTCCCGCAGATTACTCATCTGATAGATATCCTCATCCAGCTCTGCTGCTAGGAAATATTTTGACAGTGGATAGTGGACCTCGACTAGGTCATTGATCCGCCTTCCTCGGTGCTCAATCATCTGCTCCGGACGTGACATCAGGCGGTGTGTGTGTATATATATTTCTGAGGCTTGTGGAATCTGATTAGATCACATGCTGTGCATAGGCCGAAATCTAGTGGAAGCTGCAGAGTATTTGTTTTTTTCGAAACTCGAAAAGGGGCATCGAACTAGGGCGTGCCAGTAATACTATCCCTAGTGTGACGTCCACTGTACCCATGATCCCTCACGCGTGTAGGACCCTCAGATTGTTTTTGTCCGCCATACTTGTCGGAAGCATATCGCGGAGTTCCCTTGGCTTTAGCCATTTATCTTATAATTACAAAAATTCCCCGTTCTCCAACCCTACGTCGAAGATCGACGTCGGTACTCGAGACAGAGGAAGAATAGCCATCGAGACTACACGACGGACTTTGGGCCTCGGTCCTGTGCAAGTAGGGAGAGTGGGACACACAGACACACACAGACACACACAGACACACACAGACACACACAGACACACACAGACACACACAGACACACACAGACACACACAGACACACACAGACACACACAGACACACACACAGAGACACACACACAGAGACACACACACAGAGACACACACACAGAGACACACACACAGAGACACACACACAGAGACACACACACAGAGACACACACACAGAGACACACACACAGAGACACACACACACAGACACACACACACACACACAGACACACACACACAGACACACACACACAGACACACAGACACACAGACACACAGACACAGACATACACAGACACACACACAGAGACATACACACACACAGACACACACACAGAGACACACACCACCCCCTTTAAATTCTGTCCAAAGTGTAACCGTAAGTTTCCCTGGGTAGAGAAACACAATACGTGTCACTTGTGTTTCCCATGGGACCATCCTGAGGCTAATTGTAGAGCTTGTAAGAGATTCAAGGACCGCTCGACGAAGCACTGGGCCCACTACGCCAGGCAGCTAGAAGCCGTGGACGCTGTGGGTTCCTTCAGCGATGGCAGCGACGCTGCCTTATCGGACGGTGAGGGCACTGGGGTGTCGTTGGGCACCCATGCGCAAGCCCCTGACCTCGGAGGACCGACCGGTGGTTCAGTTATGGGGACAACACCCGGCGGCAAGAGCGCAACACACACCTCTTCCACCAAGCACACTAACCCCACCTGAGATTAGACACGTATGTAGATCGATCGGCAAAAGAAGGCATCAAGAGAGCGGTCCGCCAATTCTGTGTCCTCTGGGCGTTCCAGAGGTCGCCTCACGACACACAGCAACCGTCCACGGTTGCTAAGGGTTCCACATTACCAAAAGTCATTGAGGCACGGTTGTCGGAAGACGAATCCGACCTCTTCCCCCAAGTAGCACGTTCGACGTCTACTTCTGTAGCATGTTCGACGTCTGCTTCCGAGATTTGAACGCCCCTCTTCCAAGACTCCCGAATCTCGTGACACCACCTCTGAATCTCGACCGCAAGCGTCGAAACATTCAGAGAACCCTATAGGTTCAGGAAAGCATTCCTCCAGTTATGGGAAAGGAGAAAAACAACATAAGAAAGCCTCAGAACATCAGGTTCAGAAGGAAAAACACAAAGAAAAGTCCAAGGTCCCTGACCCTGTCACCAAGGAAAAGTCTGTTCCTCCCACTACTCAGGATATAGACATAAGTGAAGAACCACAGCAGGAGAGGGTTATCCCCAGTTCCAAGCAATGGAACTCAGAGGACAATGGGGATGATGAGGACGAGGAAGAGGAAGACAAGGCAGAGACCTATAGTCTTGACTCCCCTATTCCCAAAGATCCCCCAGTGAATGACTCACCGGTTGATAATCAACCTTTACTTAATGAGGTATTAGCTAACGCTGCAGCTCATTTTCAAATTGACACACAGGGTGTCCAAGAAGAGAGAGATTTTGCAGAAGAAATTCTAGGGGACAGGAAATCCATTGCCCAAACTATCCCCATTTTAAAATCGATCCAGCGCAGAATCGATCCTTCTCTGGTAACTCCTAATCTTACTCGGGCGGTTAATCCACGAGTAGAAAATTTATTTAGGGCTGCACCCTCCGATCCATTATACATAAGGGGTCAGTTAAAACCTGACTCATTGGTGAAACTCACCAGAAAAAGGTGGGGGAACACCACTAGCTTCTTCTGAAGCACCGCCGGACAAAGGGAGCAAAAGAATATATGCTCTGGGGAGGAAGGTTGCATCCACGTCAGCATACCAAGCACGCATTGCCAACACCACCACTCTGTTAGCAAGCTACAACTGCCACCAATGGGAACAGGTAGCTGCCCTCATTGCCTCTGCACCCGAACCTCTAAAGAGCCAGTTGGCCCAAATTGCATCAGACGGAAGATCAGTGCCTGGATGCATTCTAAAAGCAAACTTCGATGCAGCAGATCATGCAGGGAGACTAATAGCAGAAGGCACAGTTATTAAACACCATGCTTGGCTACGACAATCAAAGTTTAAGCCCGAGACCCAAGCCACTCTCATAGACAAGCCTGTAGAACAGAACGTCCTATTTGGGAAAGCAGTGGAGGAAGCACTGAAGACGGCTAAGGACGAATACGAAACCTTAATGTCCCTCGGCCAACTGACTAATAAGCCCCCAGGACAAAGGAGAAATAACAATAATTTTCGTCGCTTTTGCAGCCAAAACTCCCAAAGAGGGTCCAATTACTATCAGGGTCAAGGATTCTCATGGGGCAGCAATCAGCAGACTACCCAAGGTTTCACTAGAGGTCAATGCAGGGGCTGCGGTAGGGGGACAGGCAGCCCATGTAGAGGTGCTACACCTCCCAATCATCAGCAGGGACGTTCCACTCCGGGTCCCTGCCCATGCATCCCCAGTAGGGGGGCGCATTTCTGTCTTCACCCACTCATGGGAAGGGATCACTTCGGACAGATGGATGCTGTCCACAGTGTCCGCGGGATACTCTATAGAACTACTAGAACGCCCCCGCAACCATCCTCCAAGACAGAAGATACACTCCGTGGAGCACCAAAGAATCCTCCTCGAGGAGATCATCGTTCTTCTTGCAAAGGACGCAATAGAACTCGTCCCGGGCAACCAGGTAAACAAGGGTATTTATTCAGCCTACTTCCTTGTGCCAAAAAAAGATCTAACAATGCGCCCAGTATTAGACTTGCGCCCTGCAAACAAGTATGTCAAGCCACAAAAATTCCGCATGACTACACTCCAAGAAGTAATCCCCCTACTAAAAAGAGGAGATTACATGGCACCATTGGATATGAAAGATGCCTATTTTCATATTTCCATGTTCCCAGCGCACAGAAGATTCTTGCGTTTCAAGGTAGACATCCAGCACTACCAGTTCAAGGTGCTGCCCTTCGGAATAACCTCGGCTCCAAGGTACTGGCGGTGGTTGCGGCGCACCTACGCAGGGAGGCAATCCCGGTGTACCCTTACCTGGACGACTAGCTCATCACAGGGGAAACGACCGTAATTTGCAGATCCAACATTCAAAGAACCATCAACCTCCTCTTCCAATTGGGCTTCTCAATCGGCGAGAAAAAATCAAGCCTGGTGCCAAGCACCTCAAAACAGTTCCTATGAGCTGTCCTAAACACCCAAGAGGGGTTGGCCTTTCCGTCAGAGGAAAGAATTCTGAATCTGTTGCTGCAAATTCTTCAATATCAGTCCGGTCGCCAGATAAGGGTGCGCAAAGCGATGTGTTTGATAGGCATGATGACATTGTGCATTTACCTGCTTCTTCACGTGCGCCTGTGCATGCGACACATGCAGGAATGGTTGGCGAAACAGTGGTCTCAGGCAAGTGGTCAGTGGGATGATCTAGTGATCGTTTTGCCAACACTTGTACAGAGTCTTCGCTGGTGGACCAGAGAGAATCTTACAAAGGGGAAACCCTTTTACGATCCAGAAATACAAGCTGTTGTCACTACAGACGCATCCCTGCCAGGGTGGGGAGCTCACCACCTTCACCACACAGCTCAGGGTCTCTGGTCTCACACAGTGGCTCAGAATCTCATCAATCTGCTAGAACTTCTGGCAGTCTTCAGAGCGCTTCGAGCATTCAGTACAGATCCTAGCAGACAGCACTACAGCGATGTTTTACTTAAACAAACAAGGGGGCACTCGTTTGCCAAATCTGTCCAAGCTTGCCCAGAAAATTTGGAAATGGGCACTCAGACGTAACATTTACCTGTCATCCCAACATGTTCCAGGGGATCTCAGTTCACTAGCGGACGCTTTGAGCAGAGATCCCCTCCCAGAGGAACACAAATGGTGACTACACGAAGAAGTCGTAGAAGATCTCTTCTCTCAGTGGGGTTTCCCCATTATAGACCTGTTCGCCACAAGCGAAAACAGACAATGCCCAGACTTCGCATCCAGGTTCCCCTGCCAGGGTCCAAGGGGAACGCTCTATGGATGAATTGGTCAGGGATGGTTGCCTACGCTTTTCCACCAACCCCTCTGATGAGGAAGAAGGTCAACAAGATACACAGGGAATCGATGACGCTCATCCTTGTTGCTCCTATGTGGGCGAGACAACCATGGTTTCCACACTTATGCAAACTGACGGTGTTCGACCCCCATCAAACTCCTGTGCTGGTACAATCTACTCTCACAGCACAAAGGACACAGTGCATCCTCAACCCAACTCGATGAATTTAGCAGCATGGCTCCTGAAGTCATTGAGTTCGGCCATCTCAATTTACCCCAGAGATGCATGGACATCTTGAAAGAGTCTAGAAAACCTAACACAAGGCACTGTTACTTTGATAAGTGAAAAAGATTTGTTATTTGGTGCCAGAATAAACAAATCACCCCAACTGATTGTTCTCCTTCCAATATTGTCACCTATATGCTCCACCTACTGGAGGCAAGGTTAGTATTAAATTCACTCAAGATACACCTGGCGGTGCTGTCAGCTTACACCACCTCCCATAACAAGATGTCATGGTGGAAAGTACCAGTGGTCAAGGCGTTTATGGAAGGGGTAAAGAGACCCCACCCTCTAATTCCTAACCCACCACCAGGTTGGGACCTTAATGTGGTGCTTGCTAAACTAATGGGACCTCCATTCGAACTTGTGCATAAAGCTAGTCTCAAACACCTGACTTATAAAACAGCCTTCTTAATAGCCATTACATCCATAAGAAGGGTCAGTGAAATTCAGGCTCTGTCAGTGTTGGATCCTTTCTTTACTGTTCATAATGATAAACTGGTTTTATGCACTCACCCTAGGTTTTCACCTAAGTTCATTTCTAAATTCCATGTTAACCAGTCTATTTAGCTACCGGCCTTCTTCCAAGAACCCAAAAGCTCTGCTGAGGTGAAACTCCACACACTAGATTTGAGGAGAGCGGTCCTCTATTACGTGGACAAGACCAGACCGCTAAGAAAGACAGATCAACTGTTTGTCTCCGTAGCTCTAGGCAGAGAAGGAGATCGCGTCTCTAAAGGTGCCATCTCTAAATGGATAGTCAGATGTATCCAATTGTGCTACTCCCTTTCGGATAAAACACTGCCTTTTACGCCAAGGGCCCACTCAAAGAGGTACTGGGGCCACTCTGGCTTTCATTGCAAATGTACCCCTTGCCACCCTTTGCAAAGCAGCTACCTGGAGCTCTATTCACACCTTTACTCAGCACTACTGCATTGACACTCATTCCAAGACAGATACTCAAGTGGGACAAGCGGTTCTAAGACATTTGTTCACTCATGTCCCTTCTCACATCCCACCTCCTTCTTCTGGTACTGCTCGCTAATCTATGCACAGCATGTGTTCTAAGCAGATTCCACAAGCCTCGGAAGGGATACATTACTCACCGTAATCGCATTTCTGATGCTTGTATCTGCTTAGATTCACATGCGCCGGCCCTTCTTCCCCTCTGAGAGAAGGCACATGGATGCTTGTAGTCTTATCTATCTTATCTGCTTGGATACTCTATACTCACGCTACTCATCATGCTACCTCATGTCAGAAAAATACAATCTGAGTGTCCTGCACACGTGAGGGGATCATGGGTACAGTGGACGTCACACTAGGGATAGTATTACTGGCACACCCTAGTTCAACGTTTGTCTATGGTATCTCGGGAAGACTCACGACACGGAGGGATGTGTGTCGTGCTCCAAAATGCACTCAAAGTCCTTATGTGAGCAGGCTGCCAAACTAACTTTGGGCCGACCGTCTCCGAAATCCCTGGTGCAGCGGTTAGTCTGGTCTTCTGGGGACGAGACTGAAGAAAGAAAGAAATGGCTGGAAAGGCCAAAGAGCCACCCTTCCTCGCCTTTTTTTGCATAAGAAAAAGACGCCACCATCGTCAACATGAGTCCAGTTCGTCAGAAAAAGTTAAGCCCTTTGCTGGGCCGAGCACACGAGAGGAGTGGGAAGATTTCAAGAGCCAGTTGTTGGCTATGTTTAAGACGCCGGCTGCTGCAGGTGCAGGTGCGTCACCGAATACGAAGCCTCAGCGACTGAAGCTGCGCTCAGTACTCCTGACCTCTGATGCGCCAAACCATCGACTGCGTCGGAGTAGCCTTCGGCCTTAACTGCAAAAAAGGTGCAAAAGCCTTCGACGCTGGTCCATCCTGATGCCAATCGAGAGGCTGACGTTCCTGACATCACGGTGGTAGCAAGGCCCCGATCGACGCTGATGGTTATTCTGTCGAAGTCGCAAGATAGACCTTCGGAGCCGATTATCGCCGACCAATTCTTTGTCCCCCTCTTCAGGTCAGGATTTTTCAAGTCCATGACATCGATTTTCACCGCAGACCAGGGCGATGATCAAGGGGACACCAAGCCTATATATACTGGGGTAGGAGGAGGCGATTTCTTTTGACGAATAGGCAGACCTCTTGGCACTGGCCCAAGGGCTGCTTGAGACCAGCGGCCTGGACACGTCTCCAGATCTAGAGCTCCAGCAAGGTCACAGACAGACAGACAGACACAGACACACCTCACTCACTCACTCACTCACTCACTCACTCACTCACTCTCTCTCACTCTCTCTCACTCTCCCCCAGGACCTTACTGAAAAGGGTGGTAGACACCCTAGGTCTAAAGTCTACATCAGTGCCCACCTGGGCTGTGAGCTGACGGACATATTGGACAAGAGCCCTGTGACAGAGCATAAGATGCCACTCAATCCGGCAATTGCTGATCCCCTAGCCTCCTTGTGACAGCATCCCTGTTTTATTCCTCCGGTCAATTCTACGTTTACCGGGGAAGTGTAGGCCAGCGAGAGAAGACCCATCATTTCTGTCTTCTCAACCTTCTCTGGAAGGGCTGGTGGCGCAGGCTGCCACAATTTCCACCAGACCTGCAGCCTCCACTTCAAATCTGCCCCCAGATACAGAAGGTAAAAGGTTAGACGCAATGGCCAAGAAGGTCTTTACTTCTGGCAGCATGACGTTGAAAGCCACCACTGTGGTTCGCCAAATACTCATTTGGCTTATGGAAAGCTATTGAGCACACGTCTCAATATGTTCTCGAAGGTGAAATGTGGGATTGATTTACACAGCTGATGGAAGATGGGAAGGAGATGGCCAGGCAGTTGCTGCAAACGGGCCTGGACGTGGCCGACTGCGTGGGCCGTTTGATTGCATCAGCAGTAGTCTTGAGCAGATGAGCAAAATATCTGGCTTCTCTCCGAATGTCCAAAATAGGCTACTGGACATGCCTTCCTAAGGAGAATTCCTTTTTGGCAAGAAGGCTGACGACTCTTTGGGAAAGTGAGTCATAATTAGACACAAAATTGCTGGGCCTAGCTGCGCAGCCGGCCAAACCTTTAATCGTCTTTACCTCTAGAGGCAGCGGCTCCAGGCGCTATGTGACTTAGGGCAGGAAGGCACAACTCCCGCAGGCCAGGCAGGGGCAGAGGGGTTTCTCGTGCTCCGGAAAGGGGAGAGGGGCTTCTAGAGGCCAGCAAGCAGCAACAGCTGCTTTGATTTCCCTCCCACGACTTGCTGATTGGTGGACGGTTGACAGGGCATTGGCCCCAGTAGCAGGAGATTACCTCTGATGCATGGGCTCTACAGCTCGTTTGGTGGGATTACTCGCTTCCCTTTTTAAGAAAACCTCATGGGTAACCAGCAATATCAGTTCAAAGTGCTTCCCTTTGGGTTGACCTCCGCGCCAATGGTCTTCACCAAATTCATGGCGGTAGTCACAGCTCACATTAGGAGATCCGGGGTCCATGTATTTCCTCACCTGGACGTCTCGCTGATCCGAGGGAAGTCAGCGGGACAGGTCTCTTCTCATCTTGAGGGCACCTGTCTGCTACTACAGAAGCTGGGCTTCTGCCTGAACTTGAAGTCACAGGTTACACCATCCAGATGCTCCAGTTCATCAGATCAGTCCTAGACACTTGGGTAGGGAAGGCTTTCCCTCCCAAAGAGAGAGCCAACAGCATAGCACAGATGGTGGAATTGTTTCTGAACCACACCACCTTACCAGCGGCTTCCTTCCTCCGCCTCTTAGGTCTCACGGCCTCCTGTATTTTTCTAATGCCAAAAAGCCGGGCTGCGCATGAGATCCCTTCAGTGGCTCCTAAGAAGTCAGTGGTCGCAGTACCTCAGAGCCTTCATCGGTTCTATCAGGGTGACCCTTCTGGCCTCCATTGTCTCAGGCCCAAGTGGTCACTGATGCGTCTCTGAAGGGTTGGAGCACTCTCTGCGACGACTTACAGGTGAGTGGCCTTTGGTCAGTGATGGAAGCCAGGTGGCACATCAACAGGCTGGAGTCGCAAGCCATCAGGTTAGCCCCGAGGGCTTATGCCCCCATTTCCCAAGGGGAAGCGTGCCCTGATTCTGACGGACAACACAGTGGCCATGCCCTACCTGAACAAGCAGGGTGGCGTGCACTCTCGCCCACTCTGCAGAGAGGCGATGCAGCTGTAGTTCTCGTTTCTGGAGAACCAAATCTCTGCCTCAGCAGTTCATCTGGTGGGGACAGAGAACGGCTTGGCGGATGCTGTGAGCAGGCAGAGCATGGTCTCACACGATTGGAAAGTGTGCCAGGAAGTTGTAGAGGAGGTCTTCGTTCGCTGGAGTACCCATCAGTGGATCTTTTTGCCATGGAATGAAACTGGAAGTGCAGACCGTTTTGCTCAAGAGAATTCCCAATGAAGGACGGACTGGGGGATGCGTTTCTGGTGGATTGGAACTTCCCTCTAAACTACGCCTTCTCGCTGGTTCCCATCATCCCATGAGTTTTCAGGAGGTTGAAGAGGTTTTGTACAACCATGATCTTGATCGGCCCAGACTGGGCAAGGAGAACTTGGTACTCTCACCTCTTTCATCTAGCCATCTGTCCACCTCACCAGTTGCCTCGGCGCTGGATACTTGACCCAGTCGGAAGGGCGGGTGCTTCACCCAAACCCAGAGTTCCTCAACCTGCATGTATGTCTCTTGAGAGGATGAGGTATGGTGACTGGGACCTCTCTGAGGAAGTACTTGAGGGGTTGCTTGCTGCACGCAGACTGTCTACCAGGTCCTTGTATGCGTGTAGGTGGAGAAGATTTGAGGCGTGGAGCAGGGAGCGCGAGGTTGACCCCATCTCTTGCCCCACCACTGCAGTGATGGAGTTCCTTCTGTCCCTGGCCTCAGCAGGCCTTCAGGTCACCAGAGTCAAAGGATATTTGGCGCCTTGGTCTGTGTTTTAAAAGGTCCCTGGATCAAGGTTCCGTTAATACGTTTCCGCCAACTCCCTTTGTTGTCCCAGAGAGGTATTTGTCTAGTTCTAACATTTTTGATGGCGGCTCCCTTTGAGCCCATGCATTCCTGTTCATTACGGCTGCTATCATTGAAGACAACCTTTTTGGTTGCGATTATATCAGCCAGGAAAGTTAGCGAGTTTCAGGCCTTGTGTTGCAAGCCCCCATTCCTACAATTCTTTTTGAAAAAGGTTTCCCTTAAAGTAAGACCTGGCTTTCTTCCTAAGGGGTATCTGAACTCCACCTTACTCAGTCCATAGACCTACTGGTTTTCTACCCTCCACCACATCCCTCTGAGGAGGAGTGGTTTCATCACTTACAACCCAAAATAGCTTTGAGCTTTTATGTCTCTAGGGCGTCTGAGTTCCGAAAATCTGAATAGCTGTTTGTGGCCCATTCTTTGTCTCGCAAAGGTCTGCTCATAACAAAGCAGACTCTATCACAATGGATTAATCTTTGCATCGCGGAGTGCTACTGATTTGCAGGCAAAGAGCTTCCTTCCGGCGTCAGGGAACTCTCGATAAGAGGATTCTCTGCTTCTACAGCCTTACAGAGGGGAGTTCCCATGAGGGACATTTGTCCTGCAGCCACATGGTCATCCTTGCACACATTTGCCAGGCGCTATTGTCTGGATGTTGACCGCTGGGCTGATGCACATTTTGGTAGGGCAGTGCTGCAAAATCTGCTACTGTAACACTTTCGGCCCACCTCTATGATCCGAACTGCTTGGGGAGGCTATCAGATGAGGAATCTGCAGGAGAAAAGCAATCCATTGAAAGAGAAATTACTCACCGTATGGATTCTTCTCATGCAGATTCCTCATCGCCCCTCCCTTCCATTCCCACTTAAAAGGTTCTTTTGGACTGGCACACCTATCTAAGCGAAGAGACGCTTGGTAATGGCTCTGAGGTGACCGCTCCGATCTGGCTATTAGTTTGCTTTAAAAAATATATATTTAAAAAAAAAAAAAAAATGTTTTCATTAGTTTTAGTAAGCTTTATCCCAAGCTGTTTTCCCCTCTTGGGATGTTTCCCGTTGTCAGTTTTTTCCAGGCTGGCTAGCCTTGTCTCTGATCATTTTGCTCTGCAGCATTCAAACACAGGGGGAAAAGGGGCGACTGAAATATGGGGCGTAGTGACGCGGTATATATTTGACACCTGACGTCCTGTCCGGAGCCGACGATCAAGCACCGAGCAAAACGGATCGACGGCTGATTCGAGATCGACTACGCCCCCTGTCGAAAAGTTTGAGCAGCAGAGCTGGATGAGGATATCTATTGGATGAGGTATCTGCGGGTGAAGAATCCATAGAAATATCCTTACGGTTAGTAATTTCTCTTTGTTTACAACACTAGTGTTTCTTTTTTAAGAATAAAGCATTTTTCAAATGTTTGCCTCTCCCTCCAACTTCAACCCCTTTCTATCTACTCTGAGGTCCTGCACACCCACTCATTGTCATTGCATGCTCATTTGCTTCCCCTACCCAGTCGGCAACTCATGTTTAAAGAATCAATATAGATGGATGGTTATAGGTGAAAGGATTGAATCAAAAGGATTGCAATAGTTGGGAGTCAAAAGGGCTGGGAAAAAAAGTCACATTTTTTTTTCTTTTCTTTTTTGGGGTTTTTGGTATAAAAAACTTTTTTTTTCCTAAACGGAAATCCCAAAAAAATATACATTTTAAAAAAGGTATTCGACCTTTTTTTTCCGTCCTTTTGACTCTCAACTATTGTATTAGGTCCTTTTGTTTTCGATCCTTTGACCGGACACCTAGATTGGATAGATCAAAAAAGAGGCAAGAGTAGTAAAATGGAGGAAAAAGGGCTACAGAATGTAAACTTGGTTTTTGTTCATTCTTTAAGCATTTGCCCTATGTGGAAAAACTCATTTCTGATGCTTGTTAATCTGCTTAGAATCACATGCTGTGCATATGGTCCGACATCCAGTGGTAACCGCAGAGTATTGCATCTTGTCTTTCGGGGGACCGAAAGGGGACGTCGGCATAGGCGTGTCTGAAACATTATCCCTATCTTGACGTGTGTAGTACCCAAAATCCCTCGCGCGCCAAGGTCCCTCAGATTGTTTTTTTCCGCCCAGATAACTGGTCGCCCTATAGCGGAGCTCTTCATGAGACATTGTTTATCTTACCGAATTGTCGGTTTAATCCCCGTTAAGTCACTTCGTCTATCAAGAACTTCTTCGACGAAGACTACGGGGGAACCGCCTACGGCTGTGGATTCCGGCACCTAAGATCCGGTGTTCGGACCTCCACGTGGTCGGGCCTTCTGTCGGCCTACACAGTAGGGAGAGTGGGCTCGGGGTTTGCCATACTGCTATAAGATGTCTTTCCTCTTTTCCACTTCTTTCCTTTTTGGTCTGGTCACCCTTCCCTTCTGCTATGGAAAGGACTCCATTTAGATTCTGCCCTCTGTGAAGGGTCAGATATCCGTGGAAAGACGAGCACACTTCGTGTACGCTTGTCTCCCCCTACAGCACTAAAGCATAAACTCCTAAACCTAATCCCTTAAGGAGCGCCGGTTGAAGCGGTGGGCCACAGACGGTATGTCACGCGTGGAGCCTCCCTCCCCTGCCGCAACACCAGCCGAGAGTGACGGGGGTACATCGGATGACCAAACGTCCAACGCGGACGTTGTAGACCTTGAGGCGGACAATTCTAGAGCTGCCACGCCTCTCCCCGACCCTTCTAGGCACGACTCCGGTCTTGCTACAGGGACCACACCCGGTGACAGGGGCGTACAATCGCACCACACAAAACACACAACCAAGCGCCCTCCTCGACGACGTCGAAGAAGGCTCAAGCGCCATCGGATCGATCTGATCCGAAGCCTTCCCCGCATCCGCAGCAGCGCATGACGACTGGGCTTAATAAACTTAAGAAAGGCGCTACTCCCCAAACTACACACGCCAAGGTTTCTGAACAAGAAACTTCGACGACTTTCAAGGTTTCCAAGTCTCGTGCAGGCCCGAAAACTACGAGTAGGCCTCTAACTAGGCCTCTACCCGGGAAGCCATCATCGGAGGCTTTGTCCCCCGAAGATTCGGTAACTATCAGTAAGAGCATCAACAGGATTGCTACGGCGGTGGGCCTTGTACCGGTTTCGTCCACAGTTATGGGCCAATCCGCCGAAAGGTTTTCCACGGTTTTGGAAGGCGATCCTTAGGACTCTTACGAAGAGAGCCAGGTACCCCTCTCAAGCACCCTGAGGAGATCCTCTGAACGCCTTAGGGCGGAGGACCCGGTTCCTGCTCAGCTGGGTCCATTTGGGTCATCCAAGTGGACCACGGAGCAATTTGAGGGGTATATGGATCGGCTGCAGCAGGTTTTCGGTGTTTCTGATCAACCTCCGCCAAAAAAAGCTCGGGTAGACCCTAACCCTTATACACAAGTTGCCCAACACCTAGATGTTCTACACTATGTTGATTATCAAGAAGATGTCCAGAAGGACACGTATAGAGACATCTATACAGAAGAAGAGGAGGCTTCTTTTCTGGACAATTATGGGGAAGATCAAGGCGCAACGGACAACTGGGAGGACACCCAGCAGGACTATCACAATTCTGATATCGTTTGCCTCGACTCTCCCCCATCCACACTGGTTAGGCAGGCTCCCCCGGTGGATGATCAAATGGCTTTCAACAACACGTTGAAAAAAGCAGCGGAATTCTTTAAAATTGCCACGCTTGAGGCATTGCCTGAACAGGATTTCGCGGAAAACATTATTAATGACAAGCCTCCGACTAGCCAGTCTATCCCCCTCTTGAGCTCTGTAAAGAGACGGCTGGCCCCTTCTTTACTCACACCCTCTCAGACGAGGGCTATGAACCCAAGGGTCGAAAAACTCTTCCGGCCCTCCCCCACCGATCCCCTTTACATCAAAGGGCACGCAATCCCAGACTGGCTGGTGGTGACCAACACTCGCAAGAGAGTAGGGGTTCCCCTTGCCACGGGAGAGTCATCCCCGGACAAGGAGTCCAAAAGGTTATATGCCTTAAGCAAATGAGTCACGTCGGCGGCTGCTTATACCGTCCGGATTGCCAACAACACTACGTTACTGGCAAGCTACGTCGACGCCCAATTGAACCTACTTCAGGAAGGCCTCCAGGAGATTCCGGAACCAACCACAGCCAAGCTTCTCACCATTGTCTCGGAGGGTAAACCTGCCAATCAAAATGTTGTAAAGAATACCCTGGACTCCGCAGAGACAGCAGACAGGTCTCTCGCACAGGGTACTCTCCTAAAGAGACACGCGTGGCTGCGCATGTCGGGTTTCAGGCCTGAGATCCAGGCATCCATCATCAATAAACCCATAGAAGAGGCCAACCTCTTCGGGAAGTGGGTAGACGATGCGTTGGAGACAGCCAAGAAGGAGCATGAGACTATTAAGTCGCTGCACCAAATTTCCCAAAAACCCTCTTCACAGAGGTGCAGCAATTCTCGGCGGTCCTTTCGAGGACAAGCCCGCGCCGCTCAAAATAATTTCGGCACGGGCAACTTCAACGCAAGTCAACCAGCTGCAAGCCCCACTTACTACCCCCAGAGGGGTCAAAAGTGCGGAAAGAATAGAGGCAGAGGCTCCAATTCCAGAGGTGCGTCAACCTCGGGTCAGAAATGACCACCAAGTTCAGGTCCCCTCCCATGTCTCCCCGGTCGGGGGGCGATTAACATCTTTTCTCAAGGCATGGGAGGGGGGATAACTTCAGACCAGTGGGTATTAAAGACGGACGCCCACGGTTATTGCGTGGAATTCGCCCGACCACCACAGTTCAGACCGCCGAAACATCGATGCCTTTCACCGGAACATCTGCAGATCCTGGTCCAAGAGGTGGAGACGCTGCTGGGAAAGGACGCCATAGAAGCCGTCCCGATTCTTCAGGTAAACAAGGGTATTTATTCGATATATACTTCCTTGTACCCAAAAAGGATCTCACCATGCGTCCTGTTCTAGACCTGCGCCCAGCGAACAAGTTCATAAAGCCCCAGAAGTTTTGCATGGTAACACTTCGAGGTGATCCCATTGCTGAAACAAGGGGACTTCATGACAACATTGGATATGAAAGATGCATACTTTCATATTTCAATGCTGCCAGCGCACAGAAAATTCCTAAGGTTCGTGATTCAGGACAAACACTACCAGTTCAAGGTACTCCCCTTCGGCATAGCCTCGGCGCCACGGGTGTTTACCAAGGTCCTGGCAGTGGCGGCAGCACACCTGCACAGACTTTCAGTTCCAGTTTACCCTTACCTCGACAATTGGCTCATCACGGGGGACTCGTTCGACGTTTGTTTTTCGAACACCCAAAAGACAGTAGACCTACTGTTCAGCCTAGGATTTTCTATCAACGAAAAGAAATCCAGCTTAGTCCCCAGCCAAGTAAAACAGTTCCTGGGGGCTCTAATTCACACGGAAGACGGTCTAGTCTTCCCTTCCAGCGAGAGGGTTCAGAACATGCTCTCTCAAGTTCCTCAGTATGTAGCCAGTCGGAAGGTGATGGTACGCAAAGCTATGCGTTTGCTAGGGATGATGGCGTCATGCATATACCTGGTCCCCCATGCGCAGCTGCGCATGCGTCCCATGCAGGAGTGGCTCAACAGCCAGTGGTGTCAGGCCAGTGGACAATGGGAAGATCTGTTAGTTGTCTCGCCAGCCCTCGTTCTCTCTCTGCAGTGGTGGTCGAGGGAGAACCTCTTGAAGGGGAAAACCTTCACCACCCCTGCAGTGGAAGCCACTCTCACGACAGACGCATCTCTCACAGGGTGGGGGGCTCACCTGCTTCAACAAACAGCGCACAGAGTGTGTTCCCCTCAGGTAGCGTCCAACCATATAAACCTACTGGAGCTACTGGCAGTGTTCAAAGCATTGAAGGCCTTTCAGGAGCAACTGCACGGGAAGAAAGTGCTGGTCCTAACCGACAGCACAACAGCAATGTATTATCTGAACAAGCAGGGGGGCACTCACTCTCCAGGGCTATCCAAGCTGTCCCAAAACATCTGGATATGGGCTCTCAAACACAAGATGTTCCTGTTATCCCAACATGTTCCAGGGGAACTCAATCTTGAGGCAGACGTACTCAGCAGAGATTTTCCTCTGCCAGAAGAATACGAATGGCGTCTACACAAAGACATTGTATCCAACGTCTTTGCAGAATGGGGGTTTCCAGAGATCGACTTGTTCGCTACTCAGGAGAACGCCCAATGCCCAGATTACGCCTCCAGGTACCCCCAGAACCGATCCAAGGGGAACGGTCTCTGGATAACTTGGTCGGGGAAATTTGTTTACGCTTTTCCCCCCCGACTCCCCTTCTGAACAAGATAGTGCACAAGATGCACCAGGAACCAGTTACCATGATTCTGGTGGCTCCTATGTGGGCCTGCCAACCCTGGTTCGCACACCTGATGGAAATGTCCCTCTCCCCACCAGTCAAGCTGCCCTGGCCGTACAACATGTTGTCTCAGGACAGGGGGGAGACTCTGCACCCATGCTCACAAACTCTGAACTTAGCAGCCTGGCTCCAGTTTGGACATCTGCAACTCCCTCAAAGATGCATGGACATACTGAGGGAGGCAAGAAAGCCTAACACACGTTATTGCTATGCCAGCAAATGGAAACGTTTTGTCATTTGGTGCAGTTCCAAAGGCGTCAATCCCGATTGTTCGCCTTCACACATTGTGTTATATCTAACCCATCTGTTGGACACTGGGTTAGTCTTCAATTCCTTAAAGGTTCACCTAGCGGCGTTGTCCGCCTACACCACGTCACAGCAGAAGGTGTCGCAGTGGAAAATACCTGTGATTAAAGCCTTTATCGAAGGGGTTAAAAGAATTTATCCCCCATCACTCACCCAGCCCCTGGGTGGGATCTAAATGTGGTCTTAACTAGGCTCATGGGACACCCCTTTGAGCCTATGCATAAAGCTAGTCTGAAAGACCTGACTTACAAGACAGCCTTTCTAGTAGCTATCACTTCTATCAGAAGAGTTAGCGAACTACAGGCACTCTCGGTCTTGGACCCCTTTGTTACAGTCCACAAAGATAAAGTAGTTCTACGCATTCATCCCAGATTTGCGCGGAAATTTATTTCGAAGTTCCATGTGAACCAGTCAATCGAACTACCCACGTTCTTCCAGAGACCTACTAACATGGCCGAAAGAAGCCTGCACACACTGGATGTGCGCAGGGCAGTCATGTTCTACATGGATGGAACTGAACCACTGAGGAAAACTAAACAATTCTTTGTTTCAGTGGCAGCTGGTAGAGAAGGGGACCCTGTCTCTAAATCAGCAATATCAAGGTGGATTGTCAAATGCATCACACTATGTTACACTCTGGCAAAGAGAGAACTGCCCTTCAAGCCTAGAGCACATTCTACTCGAGGCACTGGGGCATCCATAGCATTCATTGCAAATGTTCCCCTAGAGTCCATTTGCAAAGCGGCAACCTCGAGTTCTGTACACACCTTTACAAAACACTATTGCCTAGACACTCATTCTAGGTCTGATTCTCAGGTGGGACAAGCAGTACTAAGACATCTTTTTTTCTACTGTTCCTTCTCACAACCCACCTCCAACTCCAGGTACTGCTCGCTAGTCTATGCACAGCATGTGATTCTAAGCAGATTAACAAGCATCAGAAGACATGCATTACTTAACGTAAAAGCATTTCTGATGATTGTATCTGCTTAGATTCACATGCGCCCTCCCTGCCTCCCCGCTCGGGGTGGAAGGAACATAGACTTCTGCTACTTTCTCTCTTGTTGTACTCACTCACTATAGACTTGGGCTCCCTCATGGCAGAAAAAATACAATCCGAGGGACCTCGGCGCGTGAGGGATTTTGGGTACTACACACGTCACAATAGGGATAGCGTTTCAGACACGCCTATGCCGACGTCCCCTTTCGGTCCCCCGAAAGACAAGATGCAATACTCCGCGGTTACCACTGGATGTCGGACCATATGCACAGCATGTGAATCTAAGCAGATACAATCATCAGAAATGCTTTTACGGTAAGTAATGCATGTCTTTCATAGTTGAAATGTCTCGACTAGCTTTTTGGCTTCGATTACATTGCAGCTATATGTTTTGTCTTCATGCAGTAATTCTGGGTCTTGAATGGAAACTTTGGTTCCTAGTTGAGAACATTTGTCATGGTATTTCTTTAGCTACTATCAGAGCTTGTGTTTCTTTGCTTAAATCTGCCTGTGAGCAAAAGTGAATTCCCTCAAAGGACACTGGTTTACTTTGTTGAGTAGCCTGCATCACGACCTTCGCAGAAAAGATGAAGTCTTGATTGTATTATTTCATTGAGCTGCCATATAGCTTGAAGTTATCCCATCATGATTGCATTTATAAATCCTGAAGCTTGGCCTTTTGAGCTTGATTTGTTGCCATTAATTGATGTGGAAATACTGTCTTGGCTACATCAGAGTCTAACTATGGAACTCATTGTTGTAGATTATCCAAACATTGGATAGTAGTTGTGAATTGCAGGCTAGTATTCTGCAGCAATGCTTTAATATTGGTAACTTCAGTTTTGTTATTTCCTGCATCCCTAACACTTGTGTAATTTCTTTACAAATTCTGCAGACATGTGCTGGCCATTGAAAGTTCATCCTCTATAGTCTGGGATCTCATCAGTATTATATTTAGGAGAAGATTCTGTCATAAAACCACATCCGACTAGCTCTTGGAGAGACCGAAGCAATGGTTTTAGGTCATTTTTAAGTGTGGTCTTGGTCACACACTTGGGGTTGGACCACTTGCATTTTTTGAGCTCCCTTCTCACACTTGCATGTCTGGATTTGATTAATATTGATCCTCTTCTGAAGTGTTATCTCCAGATGATTCTGCCCAATAGACTTAGTATTGGCGTTAAGTTTGACTGCAGTCTATTTCAGCTTGTTTTAGCAACAGCCCTATGTGACAGGCCCTGTGAAACGGGGGCTAGAGGGTAAGGAGCCCACCCCACCCCAACAACCAGAGCAGTGCTGGAGTGTAGGCAGACCCTCTCCCACCCATCCTTACCTGAAGGGTGGTGGGGCGAGGGAGTATCCTGCCACAGACACAACATCAACATCGCTGGGGAAGACGACGGCAGGAGTAGCGCTGGACGTGACCGTGCAGCACGATGTAGTGGATGCTGCAACACTGGCCATGTAACGGCAAGCACTAGAATGCCATAAGGTGCGGGATTCAGTCTAACGTAAGGAAAAAGTATGCTGCAGAGACGCACCCTGTGCAGCGTCCTGGGGTAAATCCAGTCCCCTGCTGAGTGCTTTTGTTTGCTTTCAAGACCTTACCCCAGAACATCCCATGTCACACCCCCTCAGACAGGTAGGTGATTGCATAAGGTAAGTCGTCAATCGTGGGATGGGTAGTAGTAGCAGACCGAGCCAGGTGGTATCAGGAGGGTGATAGTTGAAGATCAGACTGACAGTAAAAGCAAGAGTAGCAAGAGATTTAAGATCGAAGGATGTAGGTGGAAAGGCAGAGTGAGGGATCAGATGGACAGTGGTATGGCAGGAGGGGATTTCTAAATGCCAGTGTTGTGAAGGGTGGAGTAAGATTGTATGTTCAGTAAAACAGGTGGCACTCTGTGGAAGAAGGCACCATTCCTAACTCCCGAGAATACTAAGCTGGCTAGTTCCGGGAAAGTGAGAAGGTCTGAGCTTGGGGCCCTTTAGGTACGTGTATATGTAATGGATGGGAACACTACTGTTGCCTCAGAAACCACTGAGGTGAAATCCTGGTCACTCTAAACGAGAACAAGTTCTCTTCATACACACTTCTAGTTAAATCACTAACATTTGCAAGGTCTATTATTTATTAAGGTCAAATACAAGATATTTTCACTGTGAATAGACTATATTTAATAGTCAATTTAATATATTTCAACAACAAGAAAAAACAGTGACTTTCATCATTCACTGATTGTTAGTTTCCCTTTCTCAATAGGTGTATACAAAGAAAGTAAATTCAAAAAAGTAATAATTTCAGAAGCAAACTGACAACCGAAGATCCAAATGTTAAATAAAGCAGAGTACATCTCTGTATCTTTCAACTACATTGTATTGCATTACAATCTGTTAATACAATCAGAACATAACACTAGGCGTTTCGGGGTTCCCTGACCCCTTCTTCAGGTGTAGATATTGATTGTATTTCTTTACTGTCAAAACATTTAAAAAGACAGTCACTACAGTATACACTTATCCAAGTAAACACCTATGCACTTATCATGGCAACAGTTTTATTTGACTAACCTTTATGGACAAAGGTGAGTCTTCTACTTTCAAGCTCAAGTAAAGAGGGTGTTTTACAAGGATAACTTCTTCCTGTATTGCCACCAGTAACTTGTCCGTTTAATGGCATCTGCGAAATTTGATCCCAAAGGGCTGTTTGAGTTATGTGCCCGATCTAAAAAAGCGTAAGCAAACGCTTACTTTAATCAGGTGTTTCGGCGAATGTGAATGTACAGCTCAAAAAGTGCAGTCCAGCATTTCCCCAGCAAAGATGTAATGGATAGGATCACACAGGATAACTCTAAATCCAAATAACTGAACCAACTCAGGAAGATGGCAAAGTACTGTTTTATTAACCATTATCTAAAACAGGGAGTTTACAATGAACCTCAACGGACGTACATTCCGGTTTTATCAGCGATCTTCACACAAAACATAATTTATACATCGGTGGTGACGTCCTACTCCGTGGCAATAACGAAAAACCTACTAAGGGTCGGGATTGGCTTAAGGGGAACATCCAAGTATATCTTCTATAGGAACTAGGATTGTGATTGGCTGCTACTGACAGGTGGACAACAAATGCCTACCTCTAAAACATGTAATCTTCAAAAACATTAGATACAGTTTCTCATTGGTTTTCAAACTATAAGGTCCTTCGTCATATGGACCACTACAATTGCCACGTTTGTGTCAGGTCTGGAATATTCGGTTCACTTAGCAGCACGTATGCCAAGACCCAGGTGCAAGGAGATTGGGCATGACACTACCTCCGCACCCAATTAGCCCAGCATCTCTCATCACCCCTGCCTTCTGCCATGAAGATTGTCTTTTAACTTGGCCTTGCAAAAGTATCCTTGCCTGTAGAATACATGGGAGTGAGAGCTCTCATTATCGTGTTCTGGGGACTCAAGTCCGAACTCTATATCCTTGGCTCATGCAACAGTAGAGCACGATTTGGTCCATTTTGCAGGTTTTAAATGCTCTAAATGAATTAAACTTGGCACTCTTGATTATCTTTCTTTGTACCTTAACAAGGGATGATTCATTCTTTGCACGTTCACTCTTTTCCAGAATAGATAGTGGACCTTGGCTGCTTCAGTCTTGACTCCAGGCCAGACAGCCTTGTCTTGCAGCTCCACTTTTCTGCTTATTCTTGCTGCAACAGTTTTCCCTTCCCTCTTTATTGGTCCTGGCTTACTAAATTCATGATACCGATGTCCAGCTTCTATGCAATGGCAGCTTTGCCTTCATTCTGTTCACTACGTATAGGCAGCCTTTTCTGATGACTTGGTCTACTTGAGTTTCAGCATCTGTACAATTATTGAACGGTTGATTTTCTGCAGCACTTTATGCATGTGTAATCTCCTTTTTCGCATTTAAAAGCTCACTTGATTCTTTACTTCATCACTAGTCTCTTCAGGATCTATACATCTTCAGCCAGTATCTTGGGAATTTTGTGACGTCAATGGCTTCTTTATTCTGCTCCTTCTCATACTCCTTCAGGGAGTTCCTCCCTCAAGTTGTCATCTCTTTGGGGATGCATTCGGTAGGGTTGTCTCAATGCGTATCTTCTCTCAAACACACGCTGCGGTATTGGCACAACTGCTGGTGTCAAACGCGGCACAATCTCAGGTCTCCAACATATGGGAGGTAGGGGGGCACTGTTTCCTGCAGAGGCATGCAGCTGCTCCTCTACATTCCCCCATCTGGTCGACTCCTCTACCACCTCCTCAATCCTTTCCACAGCCTGGTATTTTCTCTTGAAAAAGTGTTTTTTTATGGTATCCATATCTTCATCACCCCCATCAGGGAGCCTGCTGATTTGACATGTTCATCTACACTCCAGGTCATATAGTTAAATTGTCCCTTCGGGGTACAATAGACCCATCGTCCCACGTACTTCTTATTATTCTTTGGGTACAGAAACTTGGTTCCTTCAGATGCTACGATGCTAGCCTCTATGTATTTTCTAACGGCGTGATCAGTCAACTCCCTGGTATTCGGTTCAGATTTGACATTGATCATGATTTTCATCACTACCAACTTCTTTGCCGTTTTCTTGCATTGGGCAATCATCATCCTGACCATAAAGAATCCAAACATTACTAGAAGCAGTATTACTCCGAGAACCTTGAATATATTCGCCAACCACTATGGAATCCATGAAAACAAAGAGGCAAACCAGCTGTCATATTCAATGTTATCTGTCTCATCTTCCATCTTTGCATGCAGGTCTGTCAACAACTTTATGGCCTCTGTAAGGTTCCATTCTGGTAATCGTAAGAAGGTATAAATGTGCAACATGATAGCCGATTTTGGCACAAATTCCTCCGTCCATTGCTGTGATCATATCAAGGACATGTCTATTCTGGAGGATCATTAGTTGTATGGCCCTCAGCTCTTCTTTAATGGCGTTGAATCCCTTTGGTAGCATTGATTGTCTGCAAAAGCTCCCATGTGGTAATTTGCAACCATTTGGCATTCGCCACTGTTTGTATCCCAGGCATGAATATAACTGTCATTATCATAGCAGTCTTGCTGAACAACCTGTGCTCCTCTGGAATGGTATAGACTTGGCTGAGAAATAATTTTCTCTTTTTGTCCGTTAGAGAAGTTCAAGCAATCTTATTTTTCTCAAATGGTCATCCACTTTTGGAAATACACCAAT
The DNA here is from genome assembly GCF_040938575.1 of Ambystoma mexicanum. Classification (NCBI taxonomy): domain Eukaryota; kingdom Metazoa; phylum Chordata; class Amphibia; order Caudata; family Ambystomatidae; genus Ambystoma; species Ambystoma mexicanum. Next base: position 896,787,259 of record NC_090939.1, read on the forward strand.
GTTTAGATTGCTCTGAGGAATCACTAATGCTGGAATATGAATCAGCACCATGGAACACACTCCGGCCTAATATCAATGCATAAGGATGGCTGTTCCTCCTGTCATCCCAGGAACATCAATTGTGGCTTTGCATTCTTTGTAATATCCCACATGGTGCTTCCCATGATTTCGGAAACAGTGTTGCATTAACCAATGGGACTACAACTACTGGACCTGATTCGTCTTCTACCCATGTCAACAATTTAGAGTGCTTGGCCAATGACTTTAAGCATCCATCATTCACTTTCTGCACTTATTGTACATAGTTAGTCTTCAGCAAATGAGCTGCACAGGACACCATTACTTCTTCCCATTCTTTCTTGGTATGCACTCGTCCATAGATCAACATTTGAGTTTGTACCCAACATCCAGGTGATCCTGTCACATCAGGACTATTCATTGTCTTCAATGATCACCTCATCCTGTCCTGCCGCAGGATATACAAGCATTTTGCTTTTCCATCCTTCTCAATTTGTGTGGTTTTGATATAAGTCATCCTGGTATGGAAACAACCATTTTGATCTCCATCCCAAGGTCGCCCAACTTCCTTGAAACCGTCCTCGAGTAGTACATGCTGCAAGATGGCTGCGGCGTTTGGCATTGTGTGCTGAAACCTCCTTTCAAATGAGTCCTTACTGTATTCATGGCATAGGGGATGAGAGAGCAGACATAGCAACTCTCATCAGATGCTCTTTCCCCCACCTTTTTCGTGTGTTGATACCACATTTTATTCCCCAGGTGAGCTATATTATCTAGATATGTATTTATCCCTTCATTATCTTCCATGTCTCCCAATATGCTTATAGAGATCAAGGAACTTGTCATTATTCATTTTCATAGTTGGGAGAATCATAGGAGCTATTTCTTCAGTAGAAACATTAAGATGATAGAGACTGTGAAATATAAGGAACAAAAAGACAACAAGGAAAATCATGCAAACATAAATTATTCTTAGAAATCTGGGCAGCCATTTTTTTGCGCCATCCTACTGCTTGCTGAACTCTGATCATGCCATCTTCTTCATTAATCATTTTTAATACAATCATCAAGTTTCTTTTATGTCTGCAACTGTTCAATTTGTTCAATTATAGCAATACGGAGTCTTCTTATCACTGTACCGTTTTTAGGATCCTGTAAGAAGGTGTGAATATTAATGTCTCTTCTAACAAGAGCAGGGTAATATTGAAGTATGAACACAAAGACCGCAACCACAAGCCAATGAACATCACTGTCGGCAGGTAACATGTGTTTTTATCACTTAAAACTAATATTCTCCACTAAATGAATCTGGATATTGATCTCTTATCCCATTTCTGATCAAGAACTGACGTTTAGGCATAACTCTGGTGCATTATTTAGTGTTTTAATATTTTTCTAAAAGTTAATTTCAAATTTCTGAAGTTCTCTGCAAGTCCTTGCACACTCTGCTAGAATATATATTAGGAGTGTCTATTGAATTCCTTTCCAAATAAAGTACGCGTTAATCACTCGTGGTTTTATCGTCCTTCTTACTCATTGATCGGTCTGCACATGCGGAAGTTCTTCTTGTCTTGCTTCTGAATTGTGGGAGTGAGGGTCTTGCCTTTATAAAACTTCACGTCGTTGAAATGCAACCAAGCTCTTCTTCTCTGAACCTTTACTGCTGAAGGGGACACTTCTTCAACACAGAATGGGCCATTAAAGTGAGGCTCATGCAATTTACTGGTGAAATATTTTTATTAGCACTAGGTCCCCAACATATAACTTAGGTGGTGGTAATAGTTCTCTTGGATTGGTTACAGAATTATCTTCTTCCGCTGTGTTCCTAGACCATCCCCCCTGACGCTTGACTTTGTCTGAAATGAAAGAAATACTGGTTGTCATACATGTCAAATAATCATGCATTTCAACACGTAAAGTTTTTGCTACACTCTGGACATCACTCTTAATCGTAGGCGGAGGTATAATGGGCTTTCTCATTCAACGCCCTGTAACTAGCTCATGCGGGGGAGGTGGTTGTCTGACCCCAGCTGATTCTGAAGGGCATATAAGGCCAGGTGTAACGTCAATTTAATCTTGGCAATCCTCTCTTTGAGGAGGCCGTTGAGTCTCTCACATAACACATTCGCTTGCGGGTGATACACAGAAGAAAAAGTATGCTTTATATTTAATAAAAGCCCTATTTGTTTGAATAGCTAATTGACAAAATGTGGCTCAATTTTGGATCTTAGTACCTCGCACACACCCCACCTTGGAAATACTTCACGCACTAAAATCATTGCTGCGCAAGTGGCATTAGGGTGTGTACACGGACCTGCCTCAATCCACCTAGAAAAGGGACACACCACCACTAATAGATACCTATATCCATTACATGTCTGCAGCATATTGACATAGTCGATATGTAAATGCTGAAACAGACCATTCAGTCAAGGTATTATTCCAGTAATCGTTCTCCATGTATGTCGAGCAGTAAACTTTTGACACTCTATGCAATTCACCATAAACAATGCAACGTGTTCCTACAGATTAGGAATAAATCAGTCTTCTGCAATACTGGCAGCAAGTCTTTCTCTATTTACATGCGCTGGGTAATCTAGCTGTTCAAGCGTGCATTTCAATAAAGTTACTGGCATCACTGGCTTTCCAGTGCTGTCCTGTCACCATAAAGCTTCCGTGGGGGATAAAGAACATCCCCTTCGTTTCCACAGTTCTTGCTCTTCTTGTGGTGCACTTCCCTGAATCTCTATTAATTGAGTTACCAACAGCATATTAAACCTTTCCTTTAACAAGATGGTTGTAGCTGAACTTTCTTTAATATCTTCAGTATCCGAACTAGACATTGTCTGGAGAATATTCTGTTTTAGTATGCACTGCGCATTTTACTATGGCTACTGGGAGTTGTAGTGCCTTAATGACTCTCTCTAATAAGGACGCATGCTGCACTGAAGAGCCGGCTGCGAGGAGGTAGCCCCTCCTCTACCAACGTGCCAACCCTGCGTGTACGGTTGACAAGTAGGCAGGGTCACTGTACACCGTCACTTCCTGTCCTTCATGTTTTTAAAGTGCGACAATAAGCGCTACTATTTTTGCTGCTTGCTCTGAAAAATTAGATGGTAGGCTTGCACTTACTACCACCTCGAATTCCCCATTTACCACTGCGGTGCCTGAATGCCTTTCTCCACTAGTCTGATCAATTTTCGAAGAACCATCATCCAAAAGAATCTCCCCTCCTGCTAAAGCATTCTCCTTCACACGGGGTATATCATAAAATTCAACATAATTAGCACAGTCATGCACATGATCACCTTCTACAGGTTCAACTATAAATGTGATGGGTTCACTATTTTACATCTTAAGATTTGAATTGCTGGGTCAGAAATCATTACCTCATTAGCTGAAGCTCTTTGGGATGTCAATGTGCGCTTGGGTTTCTCTAGAATGGCAAATGGAGCATGCTCTGTGTAAAGGGTCATAGAGCAGCCCATGACAATACTTGTGGACTTCTCAATTGCAAACACGGCAGCTGCCAAAGATTATTTGCAAGGTAAGTGTCCTCTCATAACTGGGTCTAAAATCCCACTGAAATATGCCAAAGATATGTACCCTAATGTGGTTCTTCGTGTAAGCACTGCTGTCACTACTGACCCATTTCCATCTGAAAACAAATAAAAATCCTCGCAATAATTGGGAATGCGTAAAACTGGGGCTGTACAAATAGTTTTTTTTCAATTCCTCAAATCCTTCCTCCATTTCTTTGGTCCATTCTAGTTTTGTTTTACTAACTTGTGCTTTCATTAATGCTTTCAGAAGTGGCCTTGTGTACTTCCTTTAATGAAACACCCAGGCTCTAACGTAATAGCACAAACCCAGAAACTGTTGCATCTGTCTCACTGTATTCGGTTTTGATGTTTTCATGATCTCCTCCGCTTTCTCAGGTGTCACTTTCTTTCCTTCATACGAAATCAACTGACTTGTATAAAACACCTCTTCTTGGCAGTACTTTAACTTCTTCTTGTTCACCTTATATCCTTTACCTGCTTCCTTAATCGGATAGTCCTGTCTTCACTCATACTCTGTTTTACAGCAAATCAATAGGTCATCTACGTACTGTATCACCGCACTTTCGAGATAGATATTGCCCAGATCCATCTGTAGGACTCTGTTCAAGATCGATGGGGACTCACAGTACCTTTGAGGAAAACAGGTATGTTTTTAGTTTCTTTTGGCAAAACGTAATGAATTCAAGTCTTGGGAGTCCTTATGCAACGGGATCGAGAAAAACATATTTTTCAAATTGATCACCGTGAAGTATCAAGCTTCTACTGGAATACTTGATAATATTGTCACTGGATTAAGAACTAAAGGAAATTCAGCATCTACAATATGGTTAATAGGTCTCAAATCCTGGATAAATCTCCAAAACCATCCTTTAGATTTTTTAATCGGCCACACCGCGGTATTACACAATGACTCTGACACCAGAATACCCTGATTCATCAGTGCTGAAATAGTCTGAAATATAACTTCATCAGCTTCTTGAGACATGGGGTACTGTTTTGCTCAGGGTAAAATAGCTCCTAGCTTAAGCTTTATTTTAACCTCTGCTACCCCCTTCAATAAACCTACGTCATAAAGGCCCGTGGTCCATAGGGCACTCAGCACTTTTTCAAGATCCTCCTGAAAAAATGCTGGTCGCTGCTGCATTATCGCCAATCTTTGTGGGACTTCCCTTTTCTCTATCCTTATCCAGTATGTAATGGTCGTGAAGAACATTACTTCATCATTGCTTTGGTCTTCCCTGAACATATCGCCATGGGTTATGTCAGTCAGTCTGTACCACTCCTCAAGAGATATCACTGTTCTCCACGGTCTACCCTCATCGTCTAGCCCTTCGCGCATTGCTATTTATTTTCGTACTATAGCTGCTTCCAACTCTGTAGGAATAGTCTGTCCACCCTCCTCATCCATAGATATTTGTGGTGTAAATAAAAACACATCAGGTCTCCTCACAATCCTTCCTACCACGCCAGGTAGCATGTCGGTAAAATGCTTACCCCATATAGAAAAATCTCTGGATCTACTGGAACGCCTTGCAGAGCCACCTGCCCAGTGCACACCAGTATGAACTCTCACACGTTTAGATAGTGTATTCCTGGAGTGGCGCACACTATTCCTTGATCAGTAAATGAAATAGTCCTGTTAAGTTTCAGCATTAAATCTCTTCCTAAAATGTTAACCGGTGTCTGTCGTGAATATAACAGAGGAACTGACATGTTAAGTTCTCCTATGAAGACTGGTAATTTCTCAGTAAAAGGAACTTGACTCGTAGCTCCAGAGAACCCTTGAACATTAATGGCAATACCTTCACATTGGATATTTTCCCTCTCGTATAAACGAACGAGTTGCTCCAGTGTCTACAAGAAAAGAGAAGGATTTGCTTCCTTTCGTCCCATCGACCCTTGCTTCCTCTTGGGGGTCTGGTGTCACAGATAGTACTGAATACATCACGTCACCCTGTGAGCTGTCCTATTGTGGATACAAGCTTATCCATGTCCCTGTGAAAGGATTTCCTCCTACCACAGTGACCCCTCCTTTTCTAGGTGTCAATAATTATCCTGTATTCGCATACTGCTGTGTCTGCATAGGGGCTTGTTGGGACTGCCCTTGTGGTGGATTCATTTGTGCTTGTCCCTCCTGTACTTGCGGTGCTTGTGCCTGATGAGATGTGCATCTTGGCCAAAGCCCTCTCTGTTCTGTGTGCTATATGGTGGAGGATAAACTGTCCTCCGTCTGGAAAATGTGCCACTTTGTACATTCCCTTGGCTCCCACAAATGTGCGTAATGCGTCCTGTCATTCCACAATTCCAACATACTGGGGGAACCCTTCTGTTAATCTCTTTTTGGTTATATCCTCCCTGAGGACTCTGGTTCTCATTCAGTGTATTTTGAAACCCACCTTGGTTCTTCTGAAATCCGCCTCCTCGTGGCGTAAACCCATACCCACCTTAGTCCATTGGGCACATATTATTTACCTGTGATGTACCCATTGTTTCCTGCACGCCCATTCCTTCTCCGCTTGTCAATACCACCCCTTCTATGGCAAATTCAGGCAACTTTTTCTGAACTAACTTGGCTTCCTCAATCTTTCTATTCTCATCTTTCTTCTTGTTCTTTTCTTGCAATAACCGGCAATGATGTACTATTGTTAACTGTATCTCAGCCCATGGTTTAGCTTCCACCCCAGCTTGTTTTTTCATCTGCCTCTGTCCTGGCTCAGGTAACCCCTGACATTAAATGTGGTAAAATAATGCCACTGTCTTGTTCCATGGCTCGCAAGTTTCAAGCTTCCATTTCTCCTGAATATCTTGAATATAAGCAATAGGGTCTTCATCTTTCATTTTGTGTGTCATAATTGCACCCATATCCAATGTGTCAGGATATTCGCAACATTCTTGCCCCAGTCATGAGGATTTTCCTAAAACAGGCCACCAAGCGTAAGACTTGGTGCGACTCCAATCTAGCAGACTTGAAGCGCAAATGCAGAGCTGCAGAATGGAAGTGGCAGACAACAGGCGCAACCTCTGGCAAACTTGGGAGGATAGCTCAAGGGCAAAGGGGCTCGCCTTAGAAGCAAGACCACGCAGAGCACCACAGGGTCGATCCCCAGGTCCGCGCTTAGAAACCTCTGGGTATTAAACACGTTATAAATAACCAATTACAAATTACATTTACAACTGGCCTGTCGCATTCTCCAAATGCAATATCGTCTCACCATTCGCTCTAAGGAGAGGGCCCAAATCCAGGCCCACGTCTCTGGAGCATCCAGCAACACGGCTGAACTCCAACATCTGCAAGGAACTAGCCAATTCTTCTGCAGTCTCTACCTTGCCTCTTCCCTCTCAGGCCCTCTGAGCTGCACTGGCCACCCACTTCACTGCTAAATCTCAGGACATCCTGAGCACCTTTTCTTGCTCCTCTCCCCGCCCCCCTCCTCCCATCCTCTGGGCCACCCAACCTCCCTCAGCCTTTCTCCCCTCCATCTTTCCTATCACTTCGGACAAGGTCACTAAGGTTGTCCGCTCTATGAAGGTCTCCTCCAAGCAGGCCCCCCCTGTTCTTCCAGAACTATTAAGGACAACATTGGCTCCCTTGCCTCTGCACGTGCTGATTTTTGCAAACACTCTCTTGCTACTGGGCATTTCCCCGGTTCTATGTCATTTCATCGCTGGTCATTTTTGCGACTGGTGTTTTTCCGAATACATTTTTCTGAAAAAAGTCATCAATGTTTTTTTGGGGGGGGTTTCCCCTCCCCTCCTCCACCTATTTTTGACTATTCCCGAAACTCCCAACCCCTTATCTGCCCTAACTCTCCCGCTGTCCTCATTTTACTTGATCTTTCCTCTGCATTTGTATCTCAAAACGGCACTGGACTGGCTGACCTCCTTCCTCACTGAGCGTCCCTCCCAGGTCATCCTGGGCTCTTTCTCCTCTCCTCTCTCCAGCTCCACCTGAGACGTTCCTCAGGGCTTTAACCTCTCACCCTGGCTCTTTAACATCTATCTCGCTCCGCTTGCTCACCTTATCTCCACTTTCTCCCCTCACTTCCAGTGTTATGCAGATGGCACACAACTCTTCTTCAAACTTCCCTCTGATGCTCTTCCCGCTTCCTCTACTATTCCCGACTGTCTAGCTGCTATTCAGTCCTGGTATGTCTCAAATGATCTCTGCCTCAATGCCAGCAAGACTGAGATCCTTCCTATTGGGTTCCCCACTCTCCTCACTGTGTCCATCCTCTATGGGCTCTGTCCCTTCTCCTGCATCTGAAGCCAGTAGCCTTGGAGTCATGTTTGATTCCTCTCTTTCGCCCCTCACATCTTGGACCTTGCCAAGAAGCCTCATTTTCAACTCCCATCTCCTCAGAGGTAGCCTTCCTTACTTTCTTTTTTTTAAAATAATTATTCTGTTATAATTTCCTCACTTTTCCCCAGAAGCTCAATGTCTCTAGAACTCTGGTACTCTAGGCTGGACTAATGCAACAGCCTCTTCCTTAATCTACCCTGCTCTTCTCTCCGCCCTGTCCAGCGTGTCCAGAATAGGGCTGCAAGATGTACCCTTGGCCTCAAACCAAGCAGCGTATCTCTCAAGCCCTAAAATCCCTCCACTGGCTCTCGGTTGCTGCAAAGTTCAAATTCAAATCCCTCTGCATCATCCAGGAGGCTGTCTGCGGCTGAGGAACAATCTATCTACAATTTGCTCTCACTAAATACTTTCCCTCCAGATCTTTACGCTCCTCCGGCTGCAACAGTGTGTCGGGCACATTACTAAGCAGCAAGCTGGTGGCAGATTGCTCTCCTCGACTAGCTCCCTCCTCTGGAACAGCCTCTCCCTTCCTCTTCGTCTTGAGCCGCATCTCCTCAAATTCTGGAAGCTCCTCAAGACTTTCCTCTTTACCTCCTCCTTCTCCCTCTCACTCCTGTGCTAATACCCCACAGTCACGAAGATTGGTGACCTGGGACCTTGTGTCCTTACAGGACCCGGCCTTCCTCCCAATCACCCTCAGCCTGCCGCCCCATCCCAGCACTTATCTTCGGGCACCCACTGGCATGTGTTCTCACAGGCTTGCGCTTATTGGCAGGTGATCACTCTGTACCAAGCGGTCTCTCCCAGGCACTTAATGTTGGACACAACTGACTCCTTGGCACTTCCCTCTGGGGAACTCCCAGCACTTGCCCCCTTCCCTGTCTCTTCTCTCTCCCTGCAATTGCACATTCTGAATCCTCACAAGGCCTAGTAAAACCACCTCTTTCCTATTTATCACTTTTTGTTGTTGTATAAGTGCCTTACAAATGCACAATAAATTAATTCTTGTTTAAGATTACTCACCCTTAAGGAGATTTTCCTGGTCGCCATCACTTCCACTGGACAGGTGGGTGAGCTCCAGGCTTTGTCAGCTAAACCTCCCTCCTTGGTTTTCTCCAAAGAGAAGCTGACCTTGAGAGTTCGGTCACCCTTCCTCCTAAAAGTGGTCTCGGAATTCCATCTCTCTCAAAAGACTCATCTTCATGTCTTTTTTCGTCCACCTCACCCTTCCCAAGCAGAGGAGCAGTTCCAGCGGCTGGACCCGGTGCAGGCCCTCAGCCACTACGTCTCCCAGACTAAAGAATCCAGGAAAATTACCAGCTTTTTGTTGGTTATGCTGGTGCTCGTGCTGACAGGGCTGTGACGGAACACTATTACAGGTGGGTAATCTTTGGTATCTCGGAATGCTATGATCTGTCTGGTCAGGATGTGCCTGAGGGTCTAAGGTCACATTCCACCAGAGGGTTGGCTGCTCTTTCAACTCTGCATCATGGAGTCCCTGGTCTGGACATTTCCAGACACACATTTGCTAAACACTACTGCTTGGATTCTGTCTGGTAAGGCGCTTGTTTTGGCTGGGCTGTCCTTCTATATTTTTTGGTTTAGGTGGTTTCCTTGCTATTCTCCTCATACTAGTGCATATACTACTTTGGGAGTCTATCAAAGATGAGGAAACCATGGGAGGATGGAATCCATTCTAAGAACAAATGACTTCCCTCTCGGTAATGTTCCTGCCATGGATTCCTCGTCGCACTTCCCAACTACCTACCCCTCTTAGCGGATTGCTAGTATAACTTTAATGCTGAGGGACTGCAGAACCGAGTGCTATTGAAAAAGGGAAGGGTGGAACTAATGAGACAGTGCCCCTATATAAAACCGACCCAATATAGTTTCCGGCACGTAGAGGCTTCGGACAGAGCCACGCTGCGCCAGCTGGCGGCAGAAATGTTTCCGATGAGCAGCTACACTGGTAGATAGATATCAAAGATGAGTCGTCTGTGGGAGAAAGCTTAATCAGCCAGAACATTACCAAAAGGTAAGTCATTTGTTTTTATCCGATCCAACTGCCCACTGAAGTTAGTTTTCTTTATCTTGGTGGAGATCTAGTCTTAGAAGGAAGTTGGATACGTCTATCTTTACCATCAATATCTCTGTTTCAGTCTGATTTTCTATTTCATGTAGCTTGTAGCTACATGAAATGCAATTAAAGTTAGAATTTGATATGGTGGCCACATTCATGTTTTGAGACTGAAGTGTAGCTAGATCTACTTCAGAGGGTGCTTGCTGTTGACGGAGGTGTCCTACTGAGTGAGTTAGGATTCCGTGTGCCATTCTTTTGTTGACAATTTGAATATTTTGTCAGAATGAGGATTCAAGCACTGTGCCTTGTTGAGATCTATACAGCTTCTACAAATCATCTTCTTTTAAATTTGTCTGCATATACTGCAATGATGTGTGGTTTTAAGGGTGAGACTACGCTGGTAATAATCAGATAACATATTTGTAGCAGCTATGTAATTGTCTAATGCCATCTGTAAGGGCTCCTCCGTCACAGTTGGTTTTAGGCAATTTTGATCAGGTGAACCTTTATATTTTATTTGGTTGGCGTCATTATTCAGTTTTGACCTTGTAGCCCATCTGTTCCATTTTGCTTTATAGGTGCAGCCAGTTACCTCATATTACTCGAGCATGTTCAGTTACCACGTAATTTGTTTGCTTGCGTCTCTAGGTTTGACTGACATGTCTGGAATTTCTGCTCGTTTCTCTTCTTTGATGACACTATACTATATTGCCTGCAGAATTTGGAATAAACCATCTGTTTACAGTAGTTGGGCTTGAGATGTACCTGCTGGCTGCGTTTTCCTTTGCAGCTGATGCTTCGCTTGTTCTGCGAGCCTCTGGGTAAGGCACCCACTTTGCTTGTAGAGCTTTCTCTGCCCATTTGTCTCATGTGGTGCCTCAGTTTGAAGCAGGGGTGAAGCACAGATCCGTGGCTGCTCTGTCCTTGTAGCTCCCAGCACATTTCGCCCCTGCTACAGCTTGTGGTCTTCCCGATGTGTCTAGTTCCAGTATGATTAGGGTAGCAAGTGTTAACCAGTGATCTTTTCAGTATTTTTTGGCTTTGCGTTTAGAAATCATTGTTTGCAGGATCGTCGGCGAACCACCAGGATCATCGCGAACATTAGCCAATCTTGAAATGAGACTCAGAGCTTTCTGTATTTTGTGCCTGGGTTGCCATTTCTCTTTTAGGAGGGAGACGCATAGGTTTTTTAGAAGTTGCTTCCTTTGTAATGATAGCAGGGTCAGTGGTACATGCAGAGACAGAGAAATACAGGGTTAATAGCAGTGCTTTGGGGTGCTGGTAGCAGTGCAGAGGTGGTGGTTGTGCCTTCCACATTTTTGCGTACTTCAAGGTCCGATTGAGTTGGGGTTAACGATCAAATACGAACAGTTTTAGTATTTCAAATGTCTGAAATATAGATTTCTTGATGTCTAATGTCTGATTTAATGTTTCTTCCTTTTGATCTTCTTACTGTCTTTGAGACAAAGGGCTGCTGCAGGGTTTTGGACTACGTTGTCTTTGTGGTGAGGGTAGGACTCCAATGACCTTTAACACCTCTACCCTTTATTGCCTTAGATCCCTGCAATGGATTTGATTTCAATCTTATGTTCTTGGCCAGTGGGGTGAATGGGCATAGTAGGGCGAGTTTCTTGGTAGAGAATAACATTTTTTCGGGAAGCCCAAGAGCCTTTCTACCATAGAGGCTAATGAGCATATCAGACATGTTAGATGGCAATTAGTATGACCTTGCCCTTGATTTTTCCTGCTGTCTGCCATTTTTGAGGAAGTCTGAGATGGAGGGTTCATTTATTTTCCAAAGTTTACCATGCTCTCATCTTATTGACTATTGTATGTGGCAATTGTTATTAGCTTTGCTTTCATTCACTGAAGTATAATGTCTGTCCTGAAGTCCAGTTTGTTCCTTCTACTACTTTACCTACACCCATACCCCCTTCTGCTATTTTCCTCCCGCTTAACTCCTTTTCTTCATCTGGCCGAAATGTTGTGTTACTTTCAACTCATCTACATCATTCTTCTCACACATTTCCAATGCTGCCCATAACTGTAGTTTTTACTCTTTAATATTTGGCATGCTTTTCCTTTTCTCTTTTTTTAGGTCACCAAAACTTCTTATAAGATCCCTCATTTTTGGTTTTCGTGCTTTGGTGGCATAAGCCATTCTAAAACATTGGTACTGTAAATGTGGAAAAAAAGAGGGGAGTTTGATAGCAGTGTATGGCATTGACATGGCAACTTGCAGTGTTTGGCTATGAAATGGTCGAAGCACCATTTGGGCCTTGACCTTCTCGCTCACGCCTGCCAGGCTGCTGCTGTGGCAAGGGAGCTGTGCATGCTCCGAAGTAGGGGCTCTATGAGTGCACTTAACAAATAAGTCTGTTATATTTTGATTGTGTGTACCAATGTTACGCTCACCTGGTCTCTGGAGGGAAGTTGGGGCACGGTTGGAGCCCTCCCAGGATCTGGCTCCCTCTGGTCGCTTCTCTCCCCCAACTTCTGTCTTGCCGGGGATCCTGAAGGCTGGACTTGTTCCTGTGATAAGGTGAGAAGGCAGTAAGGATAGCGTGGTGGAGTCGCAGTTCCCCTCTGCCCTTTCGTGCCAAAACGTAGTGCGTAGAAGTTTACCCATGCAGGCTCACCTGTTTGTATGTAAGGATGAGCTCTCCGTCCTGCTTTCTTCAGCAGGGGCGTTGCGGATGGACCTAGTTGCGTCACTGGTCCAAATTGTGGCGGTCCAGACCGCCTGTGACTATTCCGTCTTGGCGGTAAGTTTTTATAATGATGGTTGTCCGTATTCTTTTAACAATACTGTCTCAAGTTAAATTGTTCATAATGCTATATTGTTCTCTTTCCCCTGTAGATGACGAAGAAGACCCAGGAGCGCGTGATGGAGAGAAGAGTCTGCTCCGGATGATCCCACCACTGGTAAGTAGGTAGTTTTTAGGAACTGCAGCAAGTTCGTGAGTAGTTCTGCTTTAGCGAATTAAAGTCTGTGTGACCGCTCACCTTGTGTCTCTGATTCGCTTGCAGGCGTGGCATAGCGGCGATGGCTGGCGGGTGGTGTCCGACTCCTTTAGGTTGCCGGAGATGAAGGTCTGCGTGGAGGCTGTGCCCGATGCAGGCCCCGTGTTGGAGAAATTCGGAGCAGGTAAGGATGCTGGGCGATACCTGCAGAGGATTCCGGAAGGCAGGTAAGGTGAATGCGGCTGCGGCGAAGTCGTGAGCAGATGGCAGCGCTTCGAACGATGGTGTGTCCTCAGGTAAGGCGTGCGCAGCGACTGCGGGATGAGTAGCGGATGGTGATGCTTCTGGCGATGGTGCGACTTCAGGTAAGGCGTGCTCAGCGACTGAAGAGTGGGCGCTGATTGCAGTCTTTCCGGCGATGGTGTGGCAGTATTCAGGTAAGTTGGTCGAGGTATCCGGAGACTGGAGATGCACGTGTTGAACCAGGTAAGAGTCCTCTGAACGGCGGTAAGCATTAAGCTGCTCTCAGCAAACTAACGCAAAGCGCCAGTATGCGGGTGGGGCCGGCTTATATAGCCTGGCCCCAGCCATTTCCCTTAGGCCCCACCTAGCTCCTCCTTCTGTCTTCTGCACGTGACTTCCCTGTGATAACAGGGCCCCGCCCGGCCTTGCTGCACGTGCCTTTGGTGTTCTGTGTGCTATGCACACTTTGAAATGAGGTTGGAGCCATAGGCGCCAAGACCGGGTCCATTGGGACCCTGCATGAAGTGAATTACTGGGCTCTTGCCCAGTGGCCATGACAGCACTCCCCCTCAAGGCCCCTCTCACGGTGGGTCTTCTCTCCGGTCCTGTTTGGTGGGGTTGTTCCAGTGGAATTGTCTGAGTCGTGGGGCATGGACAAATTCAGCAGGTTCCCAAGGACGATCCTTAGGGCCGTAGCCCTCCCAATCAATGAGATAGTACAGTTTTGAACGTATTTTCTTGGAGTCCTGGATGTCCTTTACTTCATATTCAAGTTCACCAGCGATATAGGTTCCGGCGGCGTTTGAATTCAAGTGTCTTGTACCACTGGCTTTAGAAGGGAGACGTGAACTACTGGGTGGATTTGCATGTTGGGTGGTAAATCCAATTACATGGCTGCAGGGTTTATGACAGCCTTAATGGAATATGGTCCCAAATATCGTGGCCGAAAGACACAAGGTCCTTTTAAAGGAATGTTTTTGGACGCCAACCATACTTTATCCCCGACATGATAGTGCGGAGCCTCCCTCCTGTGCCGGTCTGCAAATTTATTTTGCTGCACCTTGGCTTACCTTAAGTTTTCAATGGCTTCTTTTAGAGATTGAGTAATTATTTTATGCAATGATGTAACCGCCGGCATTTCCATCTTGTCCAGAGGGTCAAAGGAAGATGTTCTTGGGTGCCGACCGTTCATTGTGTAAAACGGGGTCTGTCCAGTGCTGGTATGAATTGAGTTGCTGTAGGCGAACTCACTTAAGCAGAGAAGGTTTTTCCAGGAGTCCCCTGTTTGTTGTAACATGCATCTTAGATATTGTTTGAGCGTCTGATTCGTTCTCTCCGTTTGACCATCGGTTTGGGGATGGTGACTCGTAGAAAGCCGAAGGTCAATTTGAGCTAGTTTACAACACCTTCTCCAAAAGGCTGAAACGAACTGGGATCCCCTGTCAGAAACCAATACAGATGGGAAACCATGCAGTCGAACGATCTGTTCCAAAAATACTGTGGCCAAAGTAGCTGCGGTGGGAAGTCCCTTCAGTGGGATAAAGTGTGCCATCTTGGAGAACAGGTCTACCACGACTAGGCTTTTATTAAACCCTTTGCAGGGTGGCAGATCAGTGATGAAGTCCATGGATAATGTATGCCACAGTGTTGGTGGTACCGCCAGTGGTCTCAAAAGCCCTGCAGGGTTTTGCTTTTGGGATTTAATTTGTGCACAGACACTGCACGTGGTAACGAACTGCGCGACATCCTTCCTCCAAGAGGGCCACCAATAGTTCTTATGGATCTTGGCCCTGGTCTTGGCGATCCCTGGGTGTCCTTCTACCAACGACTCATGGTAATTCGCTATTATCTTGGTACGTAATTCTTTGTCCTGAATATATAATCTTTCCTGAAAGTACGGCAGATTATTTCTGCTGGAGTATTGTTCTCCCTTCCTTAACCACTCCTTTTGGGCGGTCGGGTCCATCTGAGCTTGGAGGTCAGTCTTTAGTTCTTCCCAGCAGGTAGTAACGGCTATCTGGTGTGGAATCCGCTCTTCGTGATTATGGCTATGGCGTCGGAGGGATTGAAGGCATCCTGGTCCTCTCCCATTCTTTTTTTTTTAAAAACACTTTTTATTTGCATTTTATAAACCACAACCAGAAACAATTGCAACACTTCCCTCCCCGCCCGCTCCCCTTCTGTTAGCGTCTTTTCATTGACAGTTCAACATAACCATTCCTCAACTATCCCCCCACCCTCTCCATCCACAAAACTCCACCCACTCCCAAAGTTGCCTAAACTTAACCAAAAGTATACCCCCCTTCCCCCTCCCCACCTCTCCTCCCTTCCCTCCCACCCCAAATCCCAAAACGATCTGTCTGCCAGTAGGCACAGCAGCCTAGCGTGAATATTCACAGTTCAGTTAGAACGGAGTCAATCCATCTACAATCTTCATCTCCGAGATACCCTCTCCCTCGTCACAATCCCCCCCCCAGATACGCCATGTCACGGAGGGGGCAGGTCATTATTCTTTGCCAGGTCATTCAACAGTTGGGACCAGTGGACTGCTACCTCCCCCGTGTCTTCCTCCACCTCCAAATTCTGCAAAACCGTTAACTCCGCCAAGCCCCATCTTCGTACATCCTTCCTCCATAGCTGGATTGTTGGACCCAGGCAAGATTTCCACGCAATCGCCATTCGGCGTTTTGCCAATATAAGTAAGAACCGACCCATCGTGTTCCGTACCTTATTACGTTTTCCCCCTGGTAAGTTCCCCCACAGACAAACCTCCAGACAACGCTCTAGGTTGGTTCCCAGAAGCTCATTTACTCCCCTGAGCACTTCATCCCAGTATTCTATAATTATCCCACACTCCCACACCATGTGCCAGAACCCCGCCTCCTCCGAGCCACATCTAGGGCAATCCCTCGGGTGTTCCCCGTTCATCGCCTCAAGCGCCAATGGGGTAATATATACCCTGTGCAAAATGTTAAATTGCACCAATTGGAAGCGGGCATTCCTCAAGGATTTCCGAACCAGGCCCCATACCCGCTCCCACTCCTCACTCGAGATCGAGCGTCCCATATCCGCTTCCCGACCTCTCCCATTCTTGATAGAGTGTCAGCTTTTCCGTTGCACACTCCAGTGTTAGGGAGAATTCTCTAATAAGGCTAATTTCCCAAACCTAGTGAGTCCCCCAGCAGCTTTGCTGGATTTTTGGGGTTTGTTTTTTTCTCCTGCTAAGAGTGAGACTCTCTTCCTCCCACTCTTAGGCATGATTTGAGGTATGTCTTTGACTCTTTGCGTGCTCATGGGCTATGGGGTCTTTTACTCCATAGGGTATCATCTGTTTTTGTATGTGTGTTACACAGCACCCTCAGTGCAGTAACACAGGGGTGTCATAGTGACCCCCAAACATAGACTCCATACCCTGTGACTGACTACTGTCTCCCAGGGCATGTAAAGTCACCATTGACTTTACTAGTCCTAAATTGTGAACAGAACCAGTACAAACCACCATATTGTGGAAGTACTGGAAGGGGTTAATTATATTGACCCTGGGTCTGTTTTCAAGGGGGCACTGTCCAGTCCCCCCTTGTCGAGTTTCTGGCTGGTGGCAGTGGTTACCACGCAAAATATTCCACCGTAATATTCTCTGTGGGATTTTCCCATTGATTTTAAACGCACCACTTTTTGGTGCAATGTTAGATACCGCTGGTTTATTTATTTAATATTAAATTAACAGTTGGGTCTTTTTGCCAGAACTCTCTTCTAAAATGGCGTTCGTGTCTGTCTCTGTAACTCTGACCAAGGTCGAGCCCTTTGTTCCACTTTTTGGCGGGCTTGGAAGCCCTCCAAATGGTGCCATTCTGTCTGGGTTCCACAGGATGGGTGGGGAGGGGAATTGGCACCCTGGACTGCGTTGCCTAAGCAACTCAAGTCGCACTCTGTTCTGATTGGGCCAGTGGTGAGCCGCCCGGCTCACTAATTAGCATGTTTGAGTGACAGCTAGGCTGTTGAATGGGGGTTTTTCTGCATAAAGCAGGGTCTTTGGGACTGGAACTTCAGAAGTCGCCACAGGACCTAAGAATCCGAAGAGGTAAGAAGCTGAGCCATCTGCAACGACACCACCGGTGGAGCCCTGCTGCAACGAACTCACCACTTTCCCAACGACAAGAGAAGATCTTCTGCTGGACGAGTCGTCTTCCTCTGAGCTGGTGGGACCAACCAGTTCGCCCCTTTCGCCTTCCAAAGACGTCTCTTGGTCGAATCGCCCGTGCCAAGCACCCTGGCGGCCGGATAGCCAAGCTTCACCACTTTGACCGCGAATAAAAGGAACACACCTTTTACCGACGAACTCCGCGGCTGGTTTCATCCATGTGCAGTGCAACAACTCCACGTTTCCTCCTCGACGAGATCCTCTCTTCCCCTGGTCGAAACAACGAACTGCAGCCACTGCCAGGAACAACTGCCACCGCTGGAGCTTCCTCTCTCTTTAAGGTACTGTGTCCTGCATGGCCTCCCTTTCTTCGGTTTGCCCAAGCTGACCCTTAAATCCTTGGCTTTCCAACTGGGTTGGCCCCAGACCTTCTAACTTTACCTTCTTGAATCACCCCAACCTCTTTTGAACATTCTGCAAAGACTTTTAGTGCATTTTAAACCGTGTGATCCTGGGCACATTTCCCTTTGCTCCATTTAAAGTGGGCCTGGCCTATGAACTTTGGCTCTACAGTATATACTGCCTTTATTCCCTTGTTGAGAACTCCTAAAAGTGTTGGGACCTGTTTTATTTCTATGCTCTGCCTTTTTCTCTCCCTTTAACTGAACTATTGGAGTGCCATCAGGTTACGCGCTCACATCTGTTTTAACAAATTGTGGTGTTTTAACTCTGACTTGTCTGCTAGTTATCAGGGGAGGTGTATACTTTACCGGACTACGTTTTAACTTGCTTTTGATTTAGCCTGCTAGTATATTGCCTAAAGTGTGTTTTAAATAATTGTATACTTTTTATACAAAGCTCTGGTCAGTGTTTGTTTGCTCTACTGTGTTATTTGGCCCTATTGTGTATACTCTATATACTGCCCTACTCTTCTTGAGAGAAGTCTGACTGCTCAGCCACAGCTACCAGGTAAATCTGGGAGGTACAGACTGCTACCAATTGGGTTTACTGCTTACTCCTGTAGTCTTAATCTTTTTGTAGTGGTCCCAAGGGAACTGCACAGTATTCTGCCTAACATCCAGGCCGGTAGGATATTATAAAATCGTACTCGGCAAAGAATAATGCCCAGCGGAGTTGGCGTGAGGATTGCGCCTTGGCAGTTTTCAAATATTGTAGATTACGGGGATTGGTGATAAGTGACCGTGTGTTTAGCTCCCAAAAGGTAATGTCTCCAAGTCTTGAAGGCTCCTTTGATTGCCAGGAGTTCTTTGTTATTCCGTAGTTTCGTTCAGGTGCAGAAAACTTGCGGGACCAGAATGCTATAGGATGAAGTTGCCCTGTCTCAGGATCTCTTTGTGATAACCCTGCCCCCATGGCAATACTGGAAGCGTCAGTTTCCACTAAATAAGGCAGGTCAGGCCAAGAGTGTCGCAGTATAGGCGCTGAGGTGAAGGCTTGTTTCAATTCCTGGAAGGCCCTTGCTCACCAAAAGAATTTCTTGTTATTTTTTAGACGAGATGTGTTTGGATGGACGATTTGCGAGAATTGTGGTATAAATCGTCTATAAAAATTGGCAAAGCCCAGTACACTTTGTACCCCTTTGGTATATGTTCGGGAAGGCCATCGAAGAATAGCTTCACCCTTGCGTGTGTCCATATGAACTCCTTGTGGAGTAAGCATGAAGCCCAAAAACTCGACCTCTGTGACGTGGAAGGAGCATTTTTCTAGTTTAGCAAACAATCAGTGCTGACGGAACTTTTCCAACACTGCTCTTACGTGGCCAATATGTTCTTCCTTGGACTGCGAATAGATTAAGATATCGTCTATGTAAACGAGAACACAGACGTCCAGTAGTTCATGGAGCACGTCGTTCATAATGAACTGGAATGCCGCTGGTGCATTGCACAGCCCAAAGGGCATTACCTGATACTCGAAGAGTCCGTATTTGGTCCGGAAAGCTGTTTTCCACTCGTCACCACTTTTAACTCGTACAAGGTGATAGGTGCCCCGCCCCGTAGGTCCAGTTTAGTGTAGATTTGAGCACTTTTTACCTGCTCTAGTAGTTCTGGGATGAGTGGCAGAGGGTATCTGTTCTTGACCGTTATTTGATTCAATGCCCTGTAGTAGATGCACGTTCTGAGGTCACCTTCCTTCTTGGGTGCGAAGAAGAGTGCTGAGGAAGCAGGGGTCTTAGATGGCCGATTAAACCCGTTAGCTAGCTACTGGTCTAGATAGGTTTGTAAGTGTTGATTTTCTTGTTCCGTCAAGGCATATATTCAGCTACACGGGATTTGAGCTCCGGGTAGCATATCGATCTGGCAGTCATAGGGCCTATGTGGAGCCAGGGTATTTTCCTGGTCTTTCTGAAATACATCTTGATAGTCCAAATATTCCGGGGGCAGAGCACCAGCAAGCGCATGAAGAGGTTTTGCTTTGCTTTTGGATTGTTGCAAATTACAGGTTTCAGCGCACTCTTGTGGCAAGGTCAGCACTCGCGTGTTCCAGTCCATTCTGGGGTTATGGGCCTCTAGCCACCGCATTCCTAAGATCATTTGGAACTGTGGTGCTCCGATAAGATCAAAAGAGATGTCTTCCCGATGACCATCCTGACATATCAGCGTAACCTTTTCGGTGTGATGCTTTACTGGTCCAAATGATAGTTGTGAGCCATCTACTAAAGTTACGTTCTCTGCCTGTGGTTTATGCCAAAGAGGGAGGCCAATTTGTGCGGCTAGGGCCTGATTAATATAGTTACCAACTGCTGTGTCTATATATGCCTCCAAGGCGAGTACTGGAATGACTAGATGCGAGGTCTGAACTACTTTTTGATTTTTGCTCGACAAGGGGACCCCTACCCTTGTCGGGCATCAGAGTTTTCCGGAGCCGAATCTTGTTCCTTCTCGGTATGGTCCGTTGCACCAACAGTTTTCTTGGGAGGTTTAGTGGGGCAATCTCAAAGAAAATGTCCTGCCTTGCCACAGTATAAGCATAGCTGTTCCTGCCTCTGTTTCTCTCTCTCCGCCTTAGATATAGGGGCCCGTAACTCCCCAATTTGCATAGGTTCAGTGGTTTCGTGAGTCTTGCCTGGATTGTCTCTGGATCTCATATAGACTGATCTCCCTTCTGCCCTGGTGCGATCCATCTTCCTATTTTGTAACCTGTGATCCAGTTGCAACGTTAGGTTGATGTATTCTGCACAGGCTTCAGGAGAGTTGACCACCTGGGCTAGCACATCCTTTAGTTCCCCACGTAATCCTCGATAAAATAATGTGGTCCTTTTTTCCTCAGGCCAGTTGGTTTGTGCAATCAGGCGATTGAAAGTGGCTATATATTTCAATAAATCCTGATTACCCTGTCTTAGGGACAACCATTCGTTATTCAGGGCCTGTCCTTGGGTGTGCCTTGCAAATAGCTTCTCCAATTGCCGTTGTAATTCCCCAAAATTATGCAGCACAGGGTCATCCTGGTTGACAAATGGTATTGACCAGTCCGCTGTACTCCCTCCTAGATATGAAAGTACAAAAGCCACCCTAGAGCTGTCGTTCAGGAATGCACCTAGGCGGCACAAAAAGTGCAGGTGACACTGATTCATGAATATGGCAAATTTGTTGGGGTCACCAGTAAACCGTTCTGGCGGAGCCAGCGGTACAGCCCCTGGAAGTACCACTTGAACTGGTGGTGAGGGTGGCACTGGGGTTGGCGCAATTCAAGGTAGCGGGACCTGTTCTGCGTGAGATTGAAGCACCTGCCTTGCCAACTCGTCGGTTCGTTCTCGAGCAATGATTAAGTCCCTTCTTAAAGAGTTTGTCTCTTGCCTGGAGGCATGCACTTCAGCCCATAAATCCCCCAGCAATTGGGCCAACTGGTTGGTCTCAGAAGTATTCATAACGCCCAGACAGAGATTCGGAGAGGCTTCGCGTTCTGTTACGCTCACCTGTTGGTCTCTGTGGGGAAGTTGGGGCACGGTTGGGGCGCTCTGAGGATCTGGCTCCCTCTGGTCGCTTCTCTCCCCCAACTGCTGTCTTGCTGGGGATCCTGAAGGCTGGTCTTGTTCCTGTGATAAAGTGAGAGGCAGTAAGGATAGCGTGGTGGAGTTTCAGTTCCCCTCTGCCCTTTCGTGCCAAAACGTAGTGCGTAGAAGTTTACCCATGCAGGCTCACCTGTTTGTATGTAAGGATGAGCTCTTCATCCTGCTTTCTTCGGCAGGGGCGCTGCGGATGGACCTAGTTGCGTCACTGGTCCAAATTGTGGAGGTGCGGACTGGCTGCGACCATTCCGTCTTGGCGGTACGTTTTTATAATAATGGTTGTTGTCTGTATTCTTGTAACAATACGGTCTCAAGTTAAATTGTTCATAATGGTATATTGTTCCCTCTCCCCTGTAGATGACAAAGATGACCCAGGAGCGTGTGATGGAGAGAAGAGTCTGCTCCGGATGATCCCACCACTGGTAAGTAGGTAGTTTTTAGGAACTGCAGCAAGTTCGTGAGTAGTTCTGCTTTAGCGAATTAAAGTCTGTTTGACCGCTCACCTTGTGTCTCTTATTCCCTTGCAGGCGCGGCAGAGTGGCAATGGCTGGCGGGCGGTGTCCGACTACTTCAGGTTGCCGGAGATGAAGATCCGCGTGGAGTCTGCGCCCGATTGAAGGCCGCGTTTTGGAGAAATTCGGAGCAGGTAAGGATGCTGGGCGGTACCTGCGGAGGATTCCGCAAGGCAGGTAAGGTGAATGCGGCTGCGGCGGAGTTGGGAGCAGTTGGCAGCGCTTCAAGCGATGGTGTGTCCTCAGGTAAGGCGTGCGCAGCGACTGCGCGATGAGAAGCGGATGGCGATGCTTCTGGCGATGGTGCGACTTCAGATAAGGCGTGCGCAGCGACTGCAGAGTGGGAGCTGATGGTAGTCTTTCCGGCGATGGTGTGGCAGAATTCAGGTAAAATGGTTGAGGTATCCGGAGACTGAAGATGCACGTGTTGAACCAGGTAGGTGCTGGAGGATTCCGGAGACTGAAGGCGCACGTGCTGAATCAGGTAAAGTCCTCTGAACGGCGGTAAGCATTACACTGCTCTCAGCAAACTAGCGTGAAGTGCCAGTATGCGAGTGGGGCCGGCTTATGTAGTCTGGCCCCAGCCACTCCCCTTAGGCCCTGCCTTGTGGCCCCACGTAGCTCCTCCTTCTGTCTTCTGCACGTGCCTTCCCTGTGATAACAGGGCACCACCCAGCCTTGCTTTGGTGTTCTGTGTGCCATTCACACTTTGAAATGTGCTTGGTGCCATAGGCGCCAAGACTGGGTCCATTGGGACCCTGCATGAAATGTAGTACTGGGTTCTTGCCCAGTGGCCATGACAACCAATTCTTTTTGGTCAGTTAGATTTCTGACAGACTATAGTCCGCCGCAGTGATCTGTAAACTCAGGACGAATAGAATCGGGAAGGAAACCTTCGGACAGGCTCCTCTGACTCGACTTTCTATGAGCATCCTTGCCCAGCAGTAAAACCGATGCTGGAGGACTGCTGCCCAGGGATAGCGCTGCACCTACACCCACAATCTGCTGCTGTTCTGGGAGCTTCTGGACACTGTTTTACAGTTTCAGGGTAGAAGCTGTCTACCTACCCAGCTGTGTGCAGCTTGTGCAGGGAAGCTGCTATGGACGTTGCCACCAGCAGCAGAGGGGAAACGAAACCGAAAGTTGTAGCCAAGAGTGGGAGGAGGAGACTGGGAGGGGCACTAGGCTTGGCTGTGGACTTTGCTGCCCACCGCCGCTCTCCTTCTCCCTGACCTGGCAACTCCTTCCCGGGCCTAGCGCCATCCATCCCAATAACCCCTATGGCCGGCAACATTGTGTCTCGCCAGAAGCAGGGGTCTGGTGGAGTAGCCCTCTGCCAACGCTCATCCGCTGTGGCAGACTATTCACTAACAAGGTATTTATGGCATTCTGTTTGGAGGTGTGAAATGCTGGGACGAGGTTTGTGGAGTGCAGGCAGAAGTCTGAGATGCCATAGTTAATTTCTGTTGGGGGCATAGTCTCAGGCGACCCGGATCAGCACTGCCAGTCCCCAGTACGGTACGCAGAAGGGGGCAATGCTGCTGTGGTTGACAGGAGTGAAGAGCCCTGGGTGTTCTCTGCTTTGTGCCTAAATGAGGTCCAGGTAATCAACATTGCGCTGTTCCCTGCCCTGTGACTCCTGCAGGGTATGAAGGAGGGTCACCCTTCACAGACAAGCAGGCCTGGAGGAGCCTTCAGTGAATCTTTAAAGACCTGGGGCTCTCAGTCTTCAGTCGGAGGTGCCTGGAGATCTCCTTGAGTCTGCACAAACACAGGAGCTCAGTTGGCAGAGGGGTTGCACGCAAGATTAACTCCCACGGATTAAGCCTCCCACACTCGTATACAACACCTGGCGCCATGTGCAAAGAAGGGCTGACTGCATTGCCCACAGTCTGCTTCGAGAGGTAAGGGCGACAGATGGGGCTTGAAAGCCAGGTTCACAACATTTTGGGTGGAGAGACTGTGTATATTGAACATAATGTGAAAACAGAAAAGGGGGCAGAGATGACAAGTGCTGGTCACTTACTGTATACAAATGATAATTAATGTGTGTTTATGTACTGAACAACAGAAAGCTGACAGCATAAAGTGGTTGCCCAAGATAACAGGGTAGAATTGCACAGTGATCCACCCGACGGCAGCAGTGTTTTTTTTGTTTTTTTTTAAATATACCCACGTCAGTGGAGTATGAGGCAGAATTGGATGCATTCTGGCCGGGCATTCTGTGTGGGGCTCAGCAAGAAATGTGGGGTGGCTGTAAGAGCGCTCAGTTTTTCTCAGCTCACTCCTTGCCTTGAACTGGTCCCTCCCAGGCTAGAAGGTATTTGTGTGGTGGTATGCCCAAGGTCCATATGAATGGGACTCCAGTGCTCCTAACCTTCCAACGAGGGTCCTCAGGCTCTGAACTTCTCTTGAAAGCAAATGAGCTGGAGGAAGCGGCGGGGAAACTAGCATATTTCAAATATAAGGCTGGTGGGATCCTGCAAATGACAGCCATGAATGAGCTGTGGGGATTGGGGGGTGGGAGGGCTGCAGCTCTGTCAAGAAACGGTTTTCAATGTCAAAGGGTCTTTGTAACAACAGAATCATGATCCCGGAATGGGGGAGAGGGTGTGGCGAGCTTACAAAGAATCTGGTGTTGATGGGGAAAATGGCAGAGCAGGGAGAGTAAGAGGCTCTATAATATCACAGACTCTGCACGTGAGAGGAAATTGTCTAATGCCTCCCCAGAGACAGCAGCAGGAGGGGCTGTCCCATCACAATGGAGACACAGCACCTTGCTAAAGGGGGGGGGCAGGACAAGGGGAGAGTGGGGGGATTGGGGGACGAGAGAGAGAGAGAGATACACACTACCTCATCCCAGGACCAGAGGTGGCTAATGTTAGGGAGATTTATCATTTGTATGCTAAATCCCCCTCCTAGCGAGACCTCCCGTACTTTTTGCTGGACTTCTGGACCTTTTTCTTTCTATCCTGAATGAGTGGAGCCTTTTTTCACTAATTCATTCTTGTGGACTCTTGTCTTTTGGAACTCTATTCTTTGTATTCTACCTGGACTATGAAGTCTGTCTGCTCCATAGCTCTTAAAGGCATCTGTGTTTTAATACTGCAGCACACAGCTCCTTATGGGTAATGTTAATGGGGACCCTTAGGGTCCTCCTTTAAGATTCTTTTTCTATATCCTCAAGGAACTACAGTTCTTAAGGATAGGGTTTCTCTCCCAAAACTTTAGACTGACATTGGCACACTCCACCTTCAGTAGCTGGTGGCAGTGGACGTGTTCTACCAACTATTGTGTATTTATTGGTACCACAGGCTATGTCCATAACCTCGGTAGTGCACAATAGGGATATCCAAGTACCAACTTGGGACCCTCCTTTTTTCGCCATTACTGGCGTGGTTGTTCTTTGTCAGCTATTTTTCTACCATTCTGGGAGGGGGAAGCCTGTGGGTGTTTTGCCTTTGGCGGGAACCCGATGGGTCTCCACACCTAGACTCCAGAGTGTCTGGGCAGGCAGGAAGTGGGGGAGGAGTTTTCTACCCCCCTATGCTTTGTCTGCCAGAGTGCCTGAATAGGTCCAGCTCCCACAGAGGGTCTGGCTGTCCCGATTGGACATAGCGAAGAAGATTGACCGGTCGATCCGTGTCCTTTATTGATGCTGCAGAAAAGGCGCCAAAACCGCAGAGTAAATCCAGAAGTTGCTGAAAGTCATGCCACAGGTCCTCCCTCAAGACTCCTGCGAAGAGATCCCAGCCATTGTCCTGCCTTCAGTCATCAGACCAAGGAATCCGGGGGTTGGGTCCAGAGGTGCAACATCGCGGAGCATCCAGCATAAACCTTTTATTTTAACCTAAGGTACCGTGGGGAAAAAGGTATTGCTTACCTGATTCCAAGAAGTCGTTGCAGAGCGTTGGAGTGCACGTAGAGGTGTCCAAGGCAACTGCCTCTTCTCCAGCATTGGATCTTTCATGGATTCACATGCTTAGAATATTCCCCATTGTCAAACTGGGACCTCTCGGTACACATATATAGCCTTTTCCTATAGGAAAACTTCTGACACTTTTGTGTCCTATCTATGTCCTTTTAGGACCCGCCTACGCATGCTCCGTAGGCCGTCCCAGTATAAGAGGCCCGCCCCCGCGGCTCCCCTTCAGATTTCAACCGTCTCCAAAGTAGTGGGATCTCCTCGCGTTGTCTTACTATTTTGTACAAGGTTGTATACCTGGAGTTGGAGTTAGAGAAAATGTCCTCCACGTCAGGAAAAGCGCTGTTCCGTCCATGCGCGACGTGCGGCTTGACGAGGGGGACGGACATATGGATTGTATATATTGCCTCCACCCTCATCATTCGGATGATGGAGCGGGGGCATACCCCCCCTTCGGAGGTAGGCTCCACACAATCGGCGAAAACATCACGCCGCGCTACCTCGTCGGAACCACCGGCGAAGAAATCTCGACCGACGTAAAAAGAGTCATCTGGGAGTCACTCAGTTAGAAACTCCACGTCAAAGAAATCATCTTCATCAAAAAAGCATGAAAAGGAAAGGAAATCCTCCTCGGGCGATCATCATAGATCGACCACGAGTCGAGAGTCGAGTAAAAGCAGGCCAAGTGTGGAAAAGGCGGGACCGCCTAAACCACCTGCTAAGTCACCGTCATCGACGGCAGTCCAGTCATCGGCCTCCACCCTGCCACTAACGCAGGTGGCATCCACCGTCCCACCGAAAACCGCGGCGACGATGGCCTCGTCGACGGGGGTTCTACAGGAGGCCTGGAGCCCTGAAGTTTTTGATCCGATCCCCCCGGATACTTTACTGCAAGAACAGGCTGTGTCGCTGTCCTCGGAAGACGAGAACGAGAGAATAGCTGGCCCAGCATACCTAGGGCTACAAGTGGCTGACAAGTCGTCGACGAGGGGATCCGGTATACCGGTATCTGCTCCTCTTCTCAATCCTCAATCTGTTTTGTCGTTGGAAATTCTGTCCACGCTTCAGTCCTTGCTACAGTCGTTGGACCAGAGACTACCTCAGGCAAACCTGCCACAGTCACCCGTCGACGAGCCGGGCCCGTCCCGTCCACCGACGCACCTACGCACGCCAATCTCAGCACTGGCACAAGAGGAAGGTGAGCGGCCAGATTCGGAGTCTGACAGGGGAGCCATGTCGGATATCTCATCATCCCCCTCCAGGGATCCAACCTGGGAGTCAGAGGTGGAGTTGGAAACCCCTAGAAGCCCAGCTCACCCGTCCCCTCCGGACGACATTGCATCATTCCATTCTATGATGGAGAAGGCGTGCAAAGAATTTGGTTTGTCCCAGGAAGAACAGAAAAAGGACTGTTTTTTGTTCGACCACATGGGTAAGAGAAGGAGGTCTGTGTTCTCAATACCAATACTAGACCACGTGTGGAAGGAGGGGTTGCAGACAATGCGTCACCCTTTTTCAGAGCCGGCAGTGAAAGGACACCTCGAGAAATAGTTTAAGGCTCCAGAGTCTACCCCCAAGTGTTTATCCTCCCAACCAACGCCAGACTCGGTGGTGTCGGCGGCAGCGGCGAGGAAGGCGAAGGCCCAGCACAAGTGCACGACTCCACCTGAAAACAAAGCGAGATGCCAGGATGCCTTTGGCAAAAAAGTGCTATCCGTGGGAGCAACCACAGTAAAGGCCGCAAACTCTCTGGCGATTGTAGCCAGATACGACAGGGAGATGTGGCACAGGCTAGCTCCGTTGCTTTATCATCTTCCGGAAGAGCATAGGAAAGCAGCGATGTTACTTGTCCGAGAGGGTGAGGAAGCCTCAAATCACGCAATAAACATCGCGGTGAACCTCGCTGAGTCAGGCTTCAAGCAAGTCAATAATGGGGTCGTATTACGACGACAGTCATGGCTTAAGTGTACCTACTTCAGACCAGAGGTACAATACAAAGTTTTAGATATGCCCTTTGAGGGAGACCTTCTTTTCGGTGAGAAGGTGGACAAAGCCCTAAAGGGAATGAAGGAGGACTCGGACACGGCACGTTCATTGGGTGCCCTCCAGAGTGGCCGAAGCTACAAGTCTTTTCATCCCTTTAGAGGAGCTTCAGGTAATTCCAGATTCTCTGAGTCTGGAGACAGATCCTTTGGCAGATCGGCTTACCCCTCCCAGGGATACAGACGTGCTTCCCAAACGGCAAACCGACCCCGTAACTTCCAGACATCCAGGAAAAGACCATCATATCCGTCGTCGTCGAGAGACAAGCAAAATAAAGATCAGCAGTGACATACAACGCACCGTTCTGGGGGGAAGAGTGTCAGAATATGTCGACGAATGGGAACGAATAACGACGGATCAATGGGTGCTGGACACTATCAGAAACGGACACTCTCTACAATTCAAACACAGCCCTCCGCACATTCCACCTGCGTTCACCGCTCATTCCCATCTCAAGATACTGCAACAAGAGGTAACACTCATGTTAGCAAAGGGCGTGATAGAATTAGTTCCAACATCACAGAGAGGTCAAGGAGTCTACTCAAGATATTTCATCGTAAAAAAGCCGAACGGCAAATGGCGTCCCATTTTAGACTTACGCGATCTCAACAAGTCTTTAAAGAGCCTAAAATTCAAGATGCTCACTCTGCAGGAAGTGATCCGCGCCGTTCAAGAGGGGGATTTTCTAGCATCCCTGGATTTACAGGACGCGTACTTCCATATTCCAATGTGTCGGAAACACAGGAAATTCCTGAGATTTGTAATAGGGCGGACTCACTACCATTCACGGTTCTTCCCTTTGGGCTCAAGACCTCCCCCAGAACGTTCACGAAATGCCTGGCTCCAGTGGCGGCCTGGCTAAGGAAGCAAGGCCACCATGTGTACCCATACCTCGACGACTGGCTGGTAAGGGGATCCTCCCCAGCGTCGACCAACACAAGTTTACAAGCCACCATGCAGCTTCTACAACAGCTGGGATTCGCCATAAACTTCGAAAAATCCTCTCTGCGGCCATCGAGAACACTGGTATTACTGGGGGCACAGTTCGAGACCCAGTTAGGGCTAGTGAAACCGTCTCTCGACAGAACCTCAAGACTCAATCAGCAAGCGAGCCGACTACGGCGAAACACCAGGCTCTCAGTGAGAAAATACGTTTCGGTCCTAGGGGCCATGGCATCCTGCATCCATCTGGTGGAAAACTGTCGCCTATTCATGAGGCCAGTCCAGGAATTCCTCGCGGACCGATGGACGCAGGCTCAAGGATCGTGGTCAGACAAGATAACCATCGACGACGACAAGCTGCTTCGGACCCTTCAGTGGTGGCAGAGTTTCCACAATCTGAACAACGGTGTACCCCTACAGGAACCGGAGTTTCAGCGAACCATAGTCACGGATGCGTCCCTAACCGGATGGGGAGCTCACATGGGTGCTCTCCAAACGCAAGGTCGCTGGTCTCCAACGGAGTCACTCCTACACATAAACGTGTTAGAGCTCAGAGCAGTACGATGGGCCGTGAAGGCATTCCTACCACACATCAAGGGTTCGCGAGTACGAGTACTGACCGACAATACAACGGCCATGTTTTATCTGAGGAAACAAGGAGGGACGCGATCAAGGACTCTTTCCATAGAAGCCCAGAAAACATGGCATTGGGCATTAAAGCACGACATTTCCATCGTGGCTCACCACCTCCCAGGAGTGAGGAACTCCCAAGCAGACTCCCTCAGCAGAGGCATGGCCCAGATACACGAGTGGCAAATGGACACAGTTCACTTGATGAAAGTGTTCGAGAAATGGGGTCACCCCCCTCTAGACACCTTTGCGACCAAAGACAACAAAAAATGCGAGCAATTCGCAAGCAGATGGCCTCAAGAGGGTTCCATGGGGGAGGCATTCTCCTTACGATGGACGGACATGTTCCTTTATGCTTTTCCCCCGTTCCCTCTCATACGGAGGACAATACAGTGGATACGCAGATACAATTGCCGGGTAATTCTAGTGGCACCATACTGGCCAAGGCAACCGTGGTTCTCCGACCTGCTTCACCTGTCGCTGGAACATCCCATAGCGTTTCCGAGAGTCCCGAACCTACTATCCCGGGACAAAGGCACGGTGTGGCATCACGACCCGGACAGTCTCAACCTTGCAGCCTGGCTCCTGACTTTTCGGAGTTCGGTGCTTTAGACATTTCGGAGGATTGTCAAAAAATTCTGCAGGCGGCTCGAGCCCCTTCTACAAACAAATCTTACTCCTATAAGTGGCGGAGGTTCTGTGAATGGTGTAGAGGACAACAAGGCCTACAACCGTTGTTGGTGACGCCGGAACAAGTTCTACCTTACCTGCTCCTCTTGGCGGAGAGGGGGTTATCCTTCACATCGATAAAGGTGCACCTGGCGACCATCTCAAGGTTCACGAGGAAGAGGCAGTCGTCTCCTCCATTTAGCGACAGACTTGTGAAACACTTCATGAGGGGTTTATTTCAAGTTTTTCCCCCGGTAAAACGTTTCCCCCCAACTTGGAGTCTCAACACAGTGTTGGCAGGCTTAATGAAACCGCCTTTTGAGCCTATGGCCACGTCCGACATAAAATTCATTTCGTGGAAGTTGGCATTCTTGATTGCTATCACATCAGCTAGGAGAATCTCGGAACTGCAAGCGCTGGTCGTAGACCCGCCATACCTAAGATTCTTTAAGGACAAAGTGGTCCTGGCAACTAATCCTACGTTCGTCCCAAAAGTTCCGACAGTGTATCACAAACACTCGTCCATTGTTCTCCCTACTTTTTTCGCCACACCATCATCGACAGCAGAAAAAGCTCTTCATACCCTGGACGTTAAGAGGGCTCTGAAATTTTACCTACATCGTACACAGGAACTCAGGTCTACTCGACAACTGTTCATCGCATATGGTCCGTCGACGAGAGGAAAAGCAATTTCTAAACAGGGATTGCGGCATGGTCAGTGCCCCACACATTTACCCGCCACTACTGCCTTGCCAGGCAGCATGCGGACGAGGTGCAGATGGGAAGAGCTGTCCTGCGCCATCTGTTTCAGTAAGGTAAGCTCCACGCTGTGGAGAATCTGTTTTCTACCTTTTTGATGACAGTATACTTTATGTGGGTAAGGTTATATGAGTTAACTTATTCCTAATGTACATATGCATTGTGTAGTATGGTGAGGGTATATTACATTACATTCTCACCGCCATCTCAAGTGTTACTGCTATACAATCTATTCTAAGCATGTGAATCCATGAAAGATCCAATGCTGGAGAAGGGAATAGTTTCTTACCTGCAACTCCATTTCTCCAGCATTGGTATCTTTCATGGATTCACATGCGCCCGCCAACCTCCCCGGAATGCAATGTATTTGATTGATAAGTTTAAGCCTTCCTACTTTGGAGGGGCCGAAATCTGAAGGGGAGCCGCGGGGGCGGGCCTCTTATACTGGGACGGCCTACGGAGCATGCGTAGGCGGGTCCTAAAAGGACGTAGATAGGACACAAAAGTGTCAGAAGTTTTCCTATAGGAAAATGCTATATATGTGTACCGAGGGGTCCCAGTCTGACGACGGGGAATATTCTAAGCATGTGAATCCATGAAAGATACCAATGCTGGAGAAATGGAGTTACAGGTAAGAAACTATTCCCTTACCTCAGACCCAGGCTGCTACTTGTATCCCCTTCTCGAGCCCGGTGTATGGTCTCCCTTGTTAGTTGTT
Organism: Ambystoma mexicanum; assembly: GCF_040938575.1. NCBI lineage: Eukaryota > Metazoa > Chordata > Amphibia > Caudata > Ambystomatidae > Ambystoma > Ambystoma mexicanum. The sequence goes on from NC_090939.1 coordinate 896,818,793, forward strand.
AATTTGCTGCTTCAATAACACTAGAAACTGGAAGAAATCCACAGGAACTCGAGCCCTCTCCGAACTGCCTTTAGCTAGGATTGCGTTTTGGGACTTAAAGGACTTACTGGGCGAAGAAACCATCTCTAGAACCTTGAACTAAGTGCATGTTATACAAAGTAATCGTTTTCCTCCCTTTAAGTGACTTTACTATATGTGTTTGCAGAGTAAATAAATGACTGTATCAACCGTTGAAAACCGCAGGAGTGCGCGATAACATTGTCTTTTCCCTTTCTAATGTTGCTACAAATGTACAAACACAAAAGTGAAAGTGCCCTTTGAAGTGTATTATCAAGTATTCCTAAAGAGTTCTAGTATAAACGTCTGAAGTATTTAAAGTGATTCTGGTGTAAATATAATAGATATATACTTTGTACTTAACTTTTGGTGTGCCTGTCTAACTAGATTCAGTGTACTTTACAGCTCACATCTTCCACTTAAGATAAGCCTGACTGCTCTGCCACTCTACCAAGGTCCTGAGTTAGTACAGACTAATTCTAAGAGTTGGGGATCTACAAACCACTTGGATAGCTTACTAAAGTCTTACTACCAGTAGGACTTTAGGAAAACTCCCCTAACAACTAACACCATCACACAGAACCCGGGATAAAGGTAGGCTTTCCCATACTGCACAGAGAGCTGCTTCCCACCTTCGCAGGGACCCCTTTTTTGTAATCCTAGTCGGTGGGAGGAGACAGTTATTTTTTTTTTTTAATCCACTAGAGAATAAACAAGGGCAGTGTTGTGTAAGGTACACAGTTCTCTTACATGTAGACTGCCAGGAGGACATGCAAAGGTCACCAGTCACTGTACACAAGACCTAATAACATTTGACAATACTACATGCACTGTGCATGATTTGTGCAGGTTTACACATGTAATATATGCCGAAGGCATGAGGAAAAACGAAGTGAACCCAGAATCCCAAGGATTTGCGTCCAGTGCCTGACGCTGGGATTAGCTTCTAATGTCAGCAATGTTGCCTGTAGAAGGCATAGCGTGTCTCATTAAAAAACCCAGACCTGTTCTTAAATAGGTCAGCTGGGATAATGTCTATGCCTTCTGCCTTACCCCCTTTTTGGGTGGAGATTGCCAACACCACATCCTCTAGTAACACACTCCCCATGTCATCCCTCATAGTGACAGCCTCCTTTAGCAGTACCTCTGCAGGATCTGTCTGCACCTCACCACCATTTATAGTCTGAGTGAGATCGCTATTCCTCTGCGCCTATACCACAATGAAGTGTATGTTCACCTCCTAGGTTTTTATCTGTAACGAACTGCCAAAATAGCATTTTATTTTTGTCTTACGGTGCCTCGGACATCACCCTCCACTTTTCCTGTACATACTAATTCTTTTTGGTAGCAATCAGCTTTTCATACTCAGATCAAGCCTCTCGTAATATATTTTTATCTACTGCCCCCTTTATGTTGATGCGAAGCAGAATTATTATTTTTTTGCCAGCCTGCACTCCTAGTCATACCACTCATTCTTTTGCAGTGTTTTCTTCCTAACGGACCTCTTCTGCTCAGAGCTTTGGGGTAGAAGATCTTTTTTATATTAGCAAAGGCCTCAAATACCAAGTTATCATCTATTTCGGGGTTACATATGGATTCTATGTTAGTTATAATTGATTTATATAGATCTTGTTTCCCATTTTGTAATATTAGCTTTGGTCACTTAACTGATTTACGGCCGTGGCCTTCCACCTACAAGTGTGCATGTCTTGGTGCTTTGAGGTTTTCTAGCTTTTGTACGTAACTATCAAATTGAGCACACAGGGGAAGATTGTCGCTCTCTGGTCTATGGTAGACTTCAAATTCCGTGACCTTAGCCCAGACACACCCTGCTACTAAAAGGTAATCAATGAGCAATGAGCCGATGTGACACTTAGATGTTGATTTTGCTGGCTGATCTTTGGAAAAACGCCTGTTGTAGGCTCTCAAATTTAAACTATAAAAAAGGCAAGTTTACACAGCAACACAGTGTAGCCTTGCTGGCGCCTGAATTATTGCATAAGGGATGTCCCAGGCATGATCCTGGTCTTCCCATAGATTGCGCAGCAGCCCCACTGGTTCAATCTGGAGGTTGAAGTCTCCAGCTACTATAGTCATAACCCCCTATTGATCATCCGTGGGGTTGACTCAGAACACTTCCTTAGGTCATGCTGCTTTTTGGTTCCTCTGGCCACCAGGAAGACTTCCCTCCTCTTCCTGCTACAGTCCCAGCACGGTGAACCCACTCCAGCAATCCTCCTCCTGCCCTCTCCCCGAGCCTACAGGCAGGATCCACTGTCTTCTCTGCGACTCGGCAGTCCCTTACAGCACTGAGTGGACGGAACTTCTCCAGACAGCGTCTCCCTCCTTCCTTTTTAAAATGTCCCGCCACCTATCATACACTCGCAACCACTAGAGCACATCCTGGGCTTCTTGGCTTCACCGATCCTCATTGCTCCATTCAGCCTCCTCATCCCATTGCTTCTATATACATGGTAATGATACAGTCCTTGGCATTCTTTTCACAGAATATTGAAAGATATAAACAGCAGGTTTTATGGGTGACTGAAGGGGACTGTCAAAGTATGCCATAAAGGCATGCGAAATGGAGGGGATAGGGATATCCCCTTCATTTCCTATGCATTTATGGCATACTTTGACAGTCCAAGTACTGTCTATCATTCCGTTTGGGAAGGGTAATATGCGTTTGCATCTGGTGATGCCGGGTCATCCCCCTGAGGGTTGCTCCCCCCCCCCCCCCCCCCCCCAAGGGTCAGGATCAGGTAGCGGCTGCCGTCCACTGGCCTCATAAGGAGGGTCTACCTTTGGGAAGAGTGACATCATCATATTCATCACAAAGCCTTTTAAGCCGATGGCTTCCATGACTTTGAACCCCTTCATCTGGAAGAATGCTTTTTCCGCCTGCAGTCATACCTGCCAGAAGAGCAAACAAATTGCAGGCATATTGGATTGGGTGCTTTCACAGGCCCCCCCCCCCCACAGAATCAATTTGGAATTCACAGACATCAACTAACATCTTGTTTGTGTTTTTTCGAAATGCTGACATGCCATCACTTCCTCGTTTCTCTGTAGTCCTGCTCAGCACACTCTGAACCATGATATGTTGGGGGATCCGTAAGAGTAATGATATGGAGCGGCTATCTCGGTCACTGCTTGCCTCTGGCCCACATGGAATTATTTTACCTCCTAATCCACATAGATTTCCAGTCGCAGCAGCTCTGGATGACCTAGACATAGCTAAGGACGTTAACCCTTTGAGTGGTGACTTCCTGGAGTCAAGAATGCTGGGTCTAAAAATGTTTTGCCTGATAGGGTCCTTGCAACTTTGTGGTGAGCACAGAGCTTTCAGGGTGTATATAATAATATTTGCAACGGTCTAACCCTATTTTTGTTAGTGGTGTTTTAGATTGGCATAAGGCGACCAAGGCTTCTTTCGCCAAGTAAGCTGTGTCTTGGAGTTTTAAAGCCTGCATGTCCTGATTCCAAGAAACATTTCTCACCATATTCAAGCTAGCATTTTGTACCCATCGCGTAAATCTGCAGCAGCGTGGGCTATTCTGAGATTTGTAAGGATTACTTGTTGAATGTTTACTCCAGACGTGGTGCTTCTTTATACCAGGATTTTCTGCATAACCTGTCGGCTAAAAGCCTTTCAGCATATACGGTCATTTGTTTAATCGAGTTGGGAAGGAGGGAGAAAAGGGGTGTGGGTGTAGTGACGTATTACCTTTTGTAATTATTCAGTTAGTCTTAGTTCGCAGTTTACCTTTCTTAAGAATCCCCACTTTACCTTTTCTTCATCTATATGACGGTGGTACTATATCGCTGTTTGCCATCAAAACTTGAGAACTGGCATTTGGACTGTGGGTCCTATATGTATGCTATTGGGGGAGGAGTTGGTGGGGGGTGGAGGGGAGCAGTGGAAACGTGGATGTTCGATGATGAATACATGCTGCCTGGGAGGGCTACAATCTGTAGGTTTTTTTTTTTAATAGCAAAGCAGAGTTAGAAATAATTTATGAATCACCTTGAATGCCATATTTAATTACTTGAGCTATTCTCATCTTAGTTGTGGAATTCAATGCAAAACCAGAAGATATGCATGAAGCCCTGCATGCTTTTTGATGGGCTCACCTGCATCTGTCCGGCTGTGTTACAGGGGTTTCTTTAATAACCTGCAGAAAGGGTTGAGGGAAATGTTCCAGTGAATTCACATCCTGCTCTGATCATTTCTTGATTTATTTCAGATTAGTCACCATGTGCCTGTTGCTATTTTTATGCCATTTTCTTTTAGAATTCTGATAAGTGGTTTGATTATTCATTGGATATGTAGTCTTTTGAAGGAGAACAGTTGTCCGTGTGCTGTGTCTAGATGAAGGACAATTGTGTTGCAGTAATTCGAGACCTCGTTCAAGTGAACAGAAAGGTTGCTAAGGAATGAGAGCTTTTTATACAGTTTCTAGAGGATGCTCTCGCCTCTGAGGCACTTGGAGATGATGACCTAAGAGAAGTTGCATGATTTGGTAGACCAGGTGTGCACATGGAAAAGAAGTAGATTCTGTGATTGTGTGACTCCTTCTCATTTTCTATTTCTACTGCTGAGCATTTTTTAATCTAGAGATGTAAACCGAGATTTTGCTCTATGAAACTAGTTTCAATGGAGCCTTGAATATTTTGCATGTGATTCGTGTTCTTGGCTGCTGATTTTGCTTTGCGATGGCGATACTGGAACATCGATGATTAATGATAGGTGGAGGAGAGCAAATTATTGTTTTTGATGACATGTACTTTTTTGTTTGGCATATTGGTTTTGGAGCCCTGTAAAAATTGGAGTTTACCGTTTTTAGAGAGGAGATTCTCTGCTTCTAGTTTGAGAATGGCATACATGCAGATTGATGTAGGGCAGGAAGATCAGGCATATAGGCTTTGAATCATAATGGTGTGGAGGGGAAGTTGGAAGGCATGAGGATTGGAAGGGTTCCATGACCAATGAGGATTAGGCTATTTAAAATATATATCGTTAGATGGTCGATTGAGACGAGAAGGGCAAAGCTGTTGGAGGACCAGCTAGCTCCTTTGCACCAACGGGTTAACTGAACCAGTAAAGATGAGGCATATAGTCTTAATTGCAAAATAACATTCCTTGAATTGTTAAATTACAAACGCAGTATCCTCATATGTACATTGTTGTGGACTATGCAATCTGGCCTTATCCCCTCAAAGATGGCACTAGATACACAATCACAGAGGGCCAAGCAAGATTATTTCAAGACAGTTGCTGGAGCTTCACCCAAGTTATTAGCAAAAATACATTGGGACAATAAAAGACAACTCACCACCTGATGCAACCTGGAGCGAAGTGGGTGGCAGATTTTTACAGCCAGCATGCAGTCTTGCACAAGGCTCTGCCTCTTTTATACCTCCACACACAACAATGAAGCGGCAGCTGTGCAGTTCACAGCCGGTGGTTTTGAGAAACAAAATCAGATGCCTTGGTATAGTGTCAATCATTATTAAAGTGAAAATGTACAAGATGACTCCAAAATGTTGTTTACAAGGAATAACAGTTTCTGACGGGAGTAGAAAGCGATTTTATTTTTAGTTTTCAGTAAAGTTAACAATTACTCTTGATTCTGCAAGCTTTTATTGATCATCTTTTCTTTTCTTTGCAGGGACACATGAAAGGATACATATCTCATCAGCATCAAAAACTTGTTGTCAGCAAGCAAAATCCGTTTCCCCCACTATCTACTGTGTGCTGATTCCACTCTTGCAAAAGAAGCTGCCAAATGCTCAGGAGAAGATCTATTTAGTTGTGAAAAAGATCTCTTGCTCAAGAGTACAAAGCAGTGGCTCAGCGTTTCTTGGAAATTGATCCATTCCCCTATACTGATTTTCCACCAGACATTATTTGAATTTGAGAAATATCACAAAGAAACTACTCCTTCATTACAAGCGGAACTATTTTATCAATGACATTCAAGGATTTCTAGGAATACCTGCAGGCAAAACAATAAATTCCAGTTGCATTCAAAACGGACCAAAGTTTGAAGAGATGTGGATTTTATTTTTAATCCCACCACTCCGAGTGAATGTATTGTAGGGATTCGTTTTCCACTGATTCCCCCCTCGCCACCCTCCACGAGCAAGAAAGACTTGGGGTCATTGTACCACTGTTAGATATCTGTTTATTACATTTGTATTTGTGTTAAAATTGTTTCAAAAGTAAAACAAGATTGAGCCTTTTTTTTTAATTAACTGCCAGTGTATTACTTTGTTGATTTAACCAAATGGTTATTTTCCTCTAGTCCGATTTTTACCCTTTACTATCCCTGCCCCTTTCTATCCATTTGTATCACAGGTGTTGCTGAATCATTTATTGGTTCCTCCGCAAGATTCCACATTACATCCAAGCTAGATTACTGCAGTTAGTTGTTTGCTGGAAATGGCAAAAAGATTATACTATGAATACTGCTGGTGTAAGACTGCTTCAAACATTGCAGTGGAAGTTACATGAAATGCGCCGGTGCTGACCTCTCTACGGTAGCTTTTGCTTTCACAGGCATGCAAATTGAATTGCTATCGCTGACCTAGCCACCTAGGAACAAACACATTTCTGTATCCAGGGAAGATTTTAAACTTAAAATGTGACTCTGCTGCTGAATGTTCCATCTGAGCCCTCTGTAGAGAGACCACTGTGATTTATGTGTTCTCTCTACCTGGTTTGCGTACCCATTCCTTAATGGGTTCTTGTCGGAGACAGGAATGCCAGTTAGGGTACCATTCCCCAGTTTTGCCTCTGTGACCTTTGTCAAGACCGACTGTGTGGGCTTCAACAGTTGATGCCAGCCATTTTGTAATTCTAGTGACAATGAGACCCCTGTGTAAAGTTCAATAGTCGGCACAAAGACCAGGCGTTCAACCTACATGAGAGCAAATCAAATTCGAATGTGGCAGTATATGATCATGGCTACTGCCTGCCTCAAAGAACAAGGTGGCAGAGGCCAGAGCCACCTATGACATATATTCCCTCTAATTTTTTATGGCTGTGTGCAGGATTGGATTGTTCGTGATCGCGCCTTTCTTAGTTATGTGATTTAATGAGCTACTAAAATGCAATAAGATGGGCACCACTTATTAATAGTGATCCTGATACAAATTCAATATCTTTCTAGAAATTGAATAAGTTCAAAGGAGCGTCCCAGAGAAGAAAATCCTATGGCACATGGATAAATGCATACAATTAGAGACTGAGTGTTGTCGCTCAGTTAGCCGGATGCTCTCAATTTGCCCTTGAATCCAGTGGCAATTGTTCCTTTTTGATTTGATAATAGTGCAATATTATTTCATAAGTTCATGGTAGGTAATAAGAAGATTAAAGCATCCTATTCATAAAAATGCCCAAATGTCTATTTAATGCTGTTTTCTTGAGAGGCAGTAACAATCCAACAATATGTCCAAGGTGTGCCAATGCATTTTGGAATATTATTACATCATCAGAGCTGGACACACTGCCAAGTACTGCCTAATTATGCATCTGGGCCGCTCTTTCAGTAACTCACATGAGAGTTAATAAAGATAATGTCCCTCTTTGTCTATCAGGACTTTTCCTAAAGATGTGAGCAAGCGTAGCCAACAAGCAACCACTTCATTAGGGGTGTAGTTATCTCACCAAGATAGTCTTTAAAACTAGAGTCAATGTGTTTATATCTCAAAAATTGGGAAGATTATTTAGTTATATTTCTAGAGAAGCATACATTTTAGGGTGCTGTGGGTATTGCTTGCTCATCTCCTGAAATTTCAGTGAAGTATGAAGAAATGGGCTCAAGAGATGGGTTACACTGCCACAGATATCCTGGCCACAAACCTCTAGGCCTGATTCTTAAATTTAGGGAATGGAAAGGAAGGGTTTTGTTTTCCACTGGTGGAAGAATGCGTCATTGATTTTTTTATATATATAAGTAATTGCCAGTATGACTAAACAGTGAATTTGGTTCAAATGTACAAACTTTTTTTTATGCTGGGCTCTCCCATGAAGGCCAAACCAACAAGCCTTAGAAAATATTCTAGAAGAGTTTACTATGTGATGATTGCATCATAAATGTCGCACACATTTTAGCAAGCAATTAAGAGTTATATCAACAATGAAGGCTTAATTATATTTGTATTTGTATACATAGCAAACGCTATTAAAAAGGGGTTGGAGCATGTTGAAATTATGTGTCTCACCTACAGATAACCAGCCCTTTCTAAATCAGGCCTTGGCTAAAGCTGCAGAGCACTTCCACATAGATACGCAGGGGGCGCAGGAAGAGAGGGACTTTGCAGAGGAGCTAGTGGGGGACAAAAGGCCCATTGCTCAAGCCATTCCTATTCTCAAATCAATCCAACGTAGAATTGATCCTTCCCTTCTCAATCCTAATCTCACTAAGGCTGTGCACCCCATAATTGAGAAGATGTTCAGGGCTGCCCAGTCAGACCCTCTTTACATAAGGAGTCAACTCAAGCCCGACTCCTTGGTAATCACTAACACCAGAAAGAGAGCGGGGACACCTCTGTCATCATCGGGGGCTCCCCCAGAAAAGGAGAGCAAAAGAATCTACGGTTTAGGTAGAAAAGTAGCCTCCACTTCTGCTTACCAGGTAAGGATCGCCAACACCACCACTCTGCTGGCAAGCTATAATTGCCACCAGTGGGAGCAGGTAGCTGCTCTCATCGACTCCGCACCGGAACCACTAAGGGGTCAGTTGGCCCAAATCGTGACGGAGGGTAGAGCCGTGTCCGGTTGCATTCTGAAAACCTTTGACGCCGCAGATAATGCAGGCCGGCTCATAGCAGAGAGCACTGTCATTTAAAGGCACGCTTGGCTAAGACAGTCGGGTTTAAACCTGAGACCCAGGCAACCCTTATTGACATGCTGGTGGAACCGAATCTCTTGTTTGGCAAAGCGGTAGAGGACGCACTGAAAACTACCAAAGACGAGTATGATAGTCTAAAGTCCCTGGGACAGGTGACTAAAAGCCCACTAATCAAAGAGGGAATAGTAATTTTCGCTGCTCACGCGGACATAATTCCCATAGGGGCTCCAATTATTCACAGGGACAGGGTACATCATGGGGTGGCAACCAGCAGACTACCCAAAGTTATGGCAGAGGTAACAAGAGGGCCCGTGGTAGAGGTCGAGGCAACCCGACAGAGGCGGCGGTACGCCTCCTGCAAAGCAGTGATGTTCCGCTCAGGGTCCCTTCCCATGCATCCCCAGTAGGGGGGCGCATTTCCAACTTCACCCAAGCATGGGAAGGGATCACATCGGACAGATGGGTGCTGTCCACAGTGTCCGCAGGATACTGCATCAAACTGCTAGAGCGCCCCTGCAACCACCCTTCACGTCAAAAGATACATTCACTGGACCACCAGAAGATCCTCCTCGAGGAAATCGTCAATCTTCTCGCAAAGGGCACGATAGAACTCGTCCCGGGCAACCAGGTAAACAAGAGTATCTATTCAACCTACTTCCTTGTGCCAAAAAAAGATTTAACAATGCGCCCAGTATTAGGCTTACGCCCTGCAAACAACTATGTCAAGCCCCAAAAATTTCGCATGACTACTCTCCAAGAAGTAATCCCCCTCCTAAAAAGGGGGGATTGCATGGCAACATTGGACATGAAAGATGCCTATTTTCATATTTCCATGTTCCAAGCGCACAGAAGATTCTTGCGCTTCAAGGTGGACAGTCAGCACTACCAGTTCAAGGTGCTGCCCTTCGGTATAGCCTCGGCTCAAAGGGTATTCATCAGGGTACTGGCAGTGGCGGCGGCACACCTATGCAGGGAGGCAATCCCAGTGTACCCTTACCTGGACGACTGGCTCATCACGGGGGAGACCCCAGTAATTTGCAGATCAAACATCCAAAGAACGATCAACCTCCTTGGAATTGGGTTTCTCTATCAATGAGAAAAATCAAGCCTGGTGCGAAGCACCTCCAAGCAGTTCCTAGGAGCTGTACTAAACACTCAAGAGGGGTTGGCCTTTCCATCAGAGGAAAGAATTCAGAATCTACTACTGCAAATTCCTCTATATCAGCCCGGTCGCCAGATAAGGGTGCGCAAAGCGATGCGTTTGCTAGGCATGATGGGGTCATGTATTTACCGGGTCCCCCACATGCGCATGCGACCCATGCAAGAATGGTTGGCAAAAGAGTGGTCTCAGGCAAGTGGTCAGTGGGACGATCTAGTGGTTGTTTTGCCAACACTTGTACAAAGTCTTCACTGGTGGACAAGAGAGAACCTGTCAAAGGGAAACCCTTTTACGATCCGGAGGTACAAGCTGTAGTCACTACAGACGCGTCCCTGTTGGGGTGGGGAGCACACCTCCTCCACCACACAGCTCAGGGTCTCTGGTCTCACACAGTGGCCAAGAATCATATCAATCTGCTAGAACTCTTGGCAGTCTTCAGAGCGCTTCGAGCGTTCGAACCCCACCTGTTGAACCTGTCCGTACAGATCCTAACAGACAGTACGACAGCAATGTTTTACATAAACAAACAGGGAGGGACTCGTTTGCCAAATCTGTCCAGGCTTGCCCAGAAAATTTGGACATGGGCACTCAGATGGAACATTTACCTGTCATCTCAACATGTTCCAGGGGATTTCAATTCATAGCAGACGCTTTAAGCAGAGATCCCCCTCCCAGAAGAACACGAATGGTGTCTACACAGAGAAGTCGTAGAAGACATCTTCTCACAGTGGGGTTTCCCCACTATACACCTATTCGCCACAAGCGGAAACAGGCAATGCCCAGGATTCGCATCCAGGTTCCCTCAGCCAGACTCCAAGGGGAACGCCCTGTGGATGAATTGGTCAAGGATGTTTGCCTACGCTTTTCCACCAACCCCTCTCATGAGGAAGGCGGTCAACAAGATGCACAGGGAATCGATGACACTCATCCTATTTGCTCCCATGTGGGCGAGGCAACCGTGGTTCCTACGCAGACTAGCAGTGTGTGAACCCATCAGACTCCCGTGCTGGCACAACCTACTATCCGAGCACCAGGGTCAAACAGTGCATCCTCAACCCAGTTCAATGAACTTGGCAGCATGGTTCCTGAAGTCATAGAGTTTGGGCATCGCAACTTACCACAGAGGTGCATGGACATCCTAAAGGAATCTAGGAAACCAAACACGAGGCACTGCACTGTTATTTTGATAAATGGAAGAGATTCATTATCTGGTGCCAAAATAAGCAAATCAACCCGGTTGATTGCACTCCTTCTAACATTGTCACCTATATGCTCCACCTGCTGGATGCAGGGTTGGTATTTAACTCACTCAAGGTACACCTTGTGGCGCTGTCAGCCTACAACACCTCCCATAACAAGATTTTGTGGTGGAAAGTACCAGTGGTTAAATCCTTCATGGAAGAGGTAAAGAGACTCCACCCTCCAATTTCTAACCCATCACCAGGATGGGACCTTAATGTGGAGCTTGCTAAACTCATGGGCCCACCCTTTGAACCCATGCATAAAGCCAGTCACAAACACCTGACCTATAAAACTGCCTTCTTAGTAGCCATTACATCCATAAGAAGGGTCAGTGAAATTCAGGCTGTCAGTGCAGGATCCTTTCTTTACTGTTCATAAGGATAAACTGGTTCTACGAACACACCCTAGGTTCTCACCTAACTTAATTTCTAAATTCCACGTTAACCAGTCCATTGAGCTTCTGGACTTCTTCCAAGAACCCCAAAGCTCTGCTGAGGTGCAACTACACACTCTAGATGTGTGAAGAGCGGTCCTCTACTATGTAGACAAGACCAGGCCGCTAAGGAAAACAGACCCAACTGTTTGTCTCCGTAGCTACAGGCAGAGAGGGAGATCGCGTATCTAAAGGTGCCATCTCGAAGTGGATAGTCAATTGTATCCAGCTATGTTACTCCCTTTCTGAAAGAACTCTGCCTTTTACGCCAAGAGCCCACTCTACAAGAGGCACTGGGGCCACTCTGGCTTTCATTGCAAATGTACCCCTTGACACCATTTGCAAAGCAGCTACTTGGAGCTCTATTCACACTTTTACTCAGCACTACTACATTGACACTCATTCCAAGACAGATACTCAAGGGGGACAAGCGGTTCTAAGACACCTGTTTGCTCATGACCCTTCTCACATCCCACCTTCTTCTAACACTGCTCGCTAATCTATGCGCAGCATGTGATCTAAGCAGATTCCACAAGCCTCAGAAGGGATACATTACTCACCATAATCGTATTTCTAATGCTTGTATCTGCTTAGATTCACATGCACCCAGCCTTCCTCCCCTCTGAGAGAAGGCGCATGGATGCTTGTAGTCTTATCTATCCATCTGCTTGGATAATCTGCACTTGTGCGGCTCCTCATGCTACCTCATGTCAGACAAAATACAATCTGAGGGTCCTACACACGTGAGGGATCATGGGTACAGTGGACGTCACACTAGGGATAGTATTACTGGCACGCCCTGTGTCGACGCCCGTTTTTGAGTTTCGAAAAACAAACTTTAATACTCCGCAGCTTCCACTAGATGTCGGCCTACGCACAGCATGTGAATCTAAGCGGATACAAACATCAGAAATACTATTACGGTGAGTAATTTATCCCATATTACAGTAACAATGTTCATACATAGAAGCATCAATAAAACTGGTATAAACCGATAATCTAAAACAAAAGTTGCTAGGTGACAATAATGTGATGTGTCTTTATTTTCAGCAAAAAGGCCATGAAAGTTAATGGTCACTTTAGTAGGTAAAATGTTTTGTTAATTCATGTTTGGTCTTAAAATGATCTCACATAAGCAATCAATGTGTTCTGTAGGTGAAAGTATCACTTTTTGCGCCTCCACTCCCAGCTAAGTTGCTTATCAGTGAATGCACAAATATGAAAAACCTGGTGAAGTCCAAACTGCCACCAGCACTGGTCCTAAAAGGGATCCTAATGCATAAGCAGGCATTTAAATGGTGCAAAAAAGCATGTTTGTGTCTTCGCTGCCATCAGTGGTGACAGGAAAATAAATGGTCTAGTAAAGAAAAAAGTAAAAGTCCCTTTTCTGTTTTTATTCCCACCAAGAAGGCCTTAAAGGTGACAGTAAAGTAGACAAAACATGTTAACAAGTCAGAAGTAAACTGACTCGTGTTTGTTATCTCTGATGTATGGCTCAAGACTTATTGCAAGTCAAAATTGCATTTCATGCATCTTCATACTCTGCAGAGGGGTCCCTCAAAACATGTGTTCAAATGTGCAAGAAGTGTTAAAAATTAAATGTAACAACCACTGGTCTTCTAATGATCTCCGATATATACTGAAGATATGGTTAGGTGAAAATGCCATGTTTTCAGACATCACTTCCAGCAAAGAGGCAACAGTCAAAATTGCCCTAATGTGTTTAAACTTCAAAATGATGTCAAATATATAATCAAAAGGTTTTGAGGTGAAAATAGCTATGTTATTGTCCTGGTTCGGAACAAAGAGGCCATGGAAAGAAATGGTCAAATATACAAAGTGCCATATAGTCCAACGTTTACTAGGTGAGCCCAAAACCATAAGGTCATGGAAGAACACAAAGTGAAAAAATCATGTAAGGAGAGCACAAATGGAAACTGCAGCACTGCTGGAGTTAAGGAACTGGGCAAAAAGAAAGTTGACATGTGGAGAGGTTGGCACATGAGGTGGAGTGGTATTAGTGTGCAGGGTAAACCGAAGATGCTCTAGGACCTGGTCCTGCCTTATTCATTGGAAGAAAGGAAAGGGTGGATTAAATAGAACACTAAAACATGCAAAGACCCCAAGAACTCACAACTCTCCCAGTCGTATAGGCTTCCCCAACAACACCAAACGCACTTCAGCCTTCTACACAAGATAATGTCTGTTTTTGCATTGCACTTCATACTGCATTCCTTTCACTTTTAAGTGTTGTAAAATATAAAGACAACAGTCTACCCAGGTGTAAGGCAAGATTGTATGCAGTACCCTGTGGAAGACTGCACCAGCCTTGTCTTCTTAGCAATAGTTAACCCAATCTTTGGTATAAGCATGTAATACACAAGTTGGTAGAGTGACTAAGTAGCCAGGCTTATCTCAAGGGTCAATGTGAGCTGTAGGGTTATCACACAGACATTCACAATGACAAGTATCCAAATAAACACTTATTCCCAAGGTTTCTTGATTAAACAATGATTTATTAATTTAAATGCCCGTTGAATAAGCCTTCTTTAGAAGGGAGCAAAATATGTAACATAATAATATACTTCAAAATTACACACTCTCAGTTTCAATAAATCAGTAGATACCCATTTGGGATGACACAAACACTTCCTACACACTGAGGTGACTTAAATAACTTGGACACTGTGGGGGACTGGTTTTAGTGGCTCCCATATGACTGTCTGGAGCTAGAACAAGGGGCAAGTGCCCTGATGGTCCTCGCCATTCCATCCTGGTTTCATCAACTGGCTCGGGGGAAACACCTGACACCCCAAGGCCACACTCCTGCCTGTGTGTAGAGCCAGGCAGGGGTGTTTGCCACGTATCCTGCACTTTATTTTTGGACCCATGGACCTTCCTCAACTGGGTACCTAGTGAGGTAATCCACGTTGGCCTGCTGTTGAGCTTCTCTGTGGACCACAGTGAAACAGTAAGGCTACGACCCATTGCACGACTCACTTACTGGTGTCTTTGCCCTGGGCCTGCCAAGTCAACAAGGAGTCATCAGTGATGAGTGAACATTTGCTGAGTCGCTGTGTGTTTGAGAGCCTCTCTGGCCCATCGGATGCTGAGGCATTTCAGTACTACTGTGGCATATGCTGAGGCATTTCAGTTCTACTGTGGCATAATTCTTCTCCCAGGGTTGATGACTGAGGTAGGCTGCACATGCCTGTTCCTTATTTGGGATAACCTGGCACCTAGACCGACTAGTACTGCATTGATCTGTAAAACAAATGGGCTTGATAAATTGGGCCTGATAAATAAGAGTGGCATAGGGAATCCTTTATCTGACCAAAGACATTCCCGATTGCTTCATCTCACTGGATTGCGTTTCACTTTGAATGCTGCACTTGATCCGTTAGGGGCCTACCTATGGTTGAAAGTTTGGTATGAATCATCTTTAGTAGCTTACGAGGCAGAGTGTCTTGACTTAAAACGAATCGGATACTTTGCTAAATAAGTTTATTTGCATTTTTGCGCAATAAGAAACCATAACGGAAGTAAAAAGATGAGGTAATGTGATGATCCCCGCCATCTACCCCCAAACAAGGTTTCACTGAGAATAGCTCCCATTCAAAGGCAAGCTGCAATATATACATGCCTTATCTCATTTCTATCAAAAAGATTCCATCCATAGACATTTCTTGCATTTTTGTGGGCAACCCATGCTTTTATGGGCCAGTCTATCCTATTCCATTATCCTATCCCTACCCTGTTTCAATCTAGAGATGAACGTTCGGTCCGGTTTGATCCACTGTAGAGCAGTGTCCCTTTTAGCTAGAATAAAAGCGTTATTCAAAAATTGTTCCACGTATCTTGTCCATTCCCTGCCATCCCAAATGCTCAAGATCAACAATTTTGGGTTTGCTTCGAACTGCCGTCTTGAGACATCAGATCATTCCTTCATGATTAAGCTCCAAAACACCTGCAATTTTGCTATAGCTCCAAATCAGGTGGAAAAAGATGCCTTTGTCATGTTGCCTTTGGCAAGTCAGACTCCGGAGACAGACAAGAGGTCATCTTTGCAACAATGTTTTATTAACAGAAATCTGTAAGGTGTATCATGCCTATATTCAAGGAAGGGTTTCCCTGTTCTATAAAGAAAATAACCAATGGTGCTTGTCAGGAGTTCTCAAGACATAAATCTGTCCTCTGTCCAAACCTAAAATCTGTCCCTACCACTAACAAAAAGGATCTGGTAAGGGTTTTGTCTTTCCCCAAGACAATAGTGGCTGGTTTCTGACCCCCACCCTCTCCCCCTCACCCAAATGTCTTTCTGATTTCTTTCCAGCTACACAGTTCAGATTTCACAGTTTCAGTGTGTCTCTTTATCCTTCCTCTCTAATAGTCTCGCCCCCTGTGGGTCGGATAGCGGTCCGCCTTGCTTGGAGTACAGGCTCTCACCCCCGCTTGACGTACAACTTTTTTCTCTCTGCCTTGTGGCATTTAGATCCGCCCAGTATTCTGTTTCTTGCTCCTCTTTGGGCTCTATTGGGTTTCTTGGTTCTCCCCCTGGCTCGGGTTGCTGATTCTTTCTCGCCGGCTTGCAGTATCTTGGTTTTCAACCTGACTCAGGTATTTGTTTCCCTCAGCCCTGCTTGGGATATAGTCCTTTTCGCCTCGGCTTGGGGTCTGGCCTCTGGAACTACTGTGTTACTTGCTCCTCATTGTGGCATTCCTTGGGGGAGACAGTCCCTTCAATTGTGGTGGAACCGCATCTTGGGTTCCTTTTTGGGATTTGGCATCCCTTTGTCAGTTCTCCTTTGCTCGACCGGTCCTTAGCGTCATCCGCTTCTGGCGCTGGTCGACCACTTCTCTCTGACTCAGCACTGCGTAGGAGAGAGCAGTGTTCTGTGGGCTCCTGCACTTCTCTGCTCTACACTCTGGCTGCATATGGATGCTTCCTGCCTCCCTCTTCTGTGAGGGACTTGTAATGCGGATCGCTTTCCTGGATTTCCTTTTTAGCCTTGTGTGGGCTTTATTGGCGCTTTATATTTCAAGCTCTAACGAGATTGGGCAATTCCTTGTTTCTGTGATTCACGTAATTATGGTATCCATAAAGGGACAGAAACCCTACAAGCCATTTCAAAAGGCCATGCACACCATTATCCGTTGTAATACTCATATAGCCAACAAACAAGTGGGACTCTTCACATGTGGGAGGACAAATAAAATCCCTTTCTGGGGATTCCATGCTCACTAAGGGGGAGTCGCCCCACTGGGATTCCGCTTGCCCTGTCCACTAAGGGGTGTTAAGGGTCGTGTTTTCACCTCCCTAATCCCAAAGGGGGTGACTTCCCCCTTGGGGAGTAGGGACAAATTCACTGTATTTGTCACAGGCCCCACACATTTTGGTTCTTTTTTTCTTTTGAGAAATACACCCAGTGTAAGTACTTAAATTGGATCAGCTTAAAATGAGAACAAATGGACACTTACTTTGGATATTGTAATTCATCATCCATTCCTCATTGAATATGTTCCCGGTATCCATCAAAGATGGTATATTCAAACCTTATAACGGAGCAGCCATAAAGGACTTTATATTCTTACCATAAATGTTTATCTCCAGAATAGAGGTATCTGGAAGGGCCAAGTCATTACATAGATGGCAAAAAGCAGGGAACTTTTCCGTAATATCACTGTATGACCTCCGTGACCAGTATTTAAATTGCAATTCTAAAGATGTCGCATTGGTGTGTCAAAAGAACGGAGACAAAGAGTTCCCCTACTCCGTTTGTCTAAATGGAAAAAAGTGTGTTTTGCCCACACTTTATTACTGTGCCATAGTAATGGATAAGTTCCAGAATACTGATTCTTGTTGTGTTAATTTGTTTTATTGATGGCCCTTTCTGATAACACATTATAAATGCCTTTTTCAAATCAGGGCATATCTCTGTATCTGAAGTGATCAAATTAAGAACCAAACCATATGAAAATGGAAAATAAAAAATGCAAATGAAGTGACATGAAATAATTTTAAATAAAAGGAGACCGAGATTTAGGATGGGTAGTCAGGAGGGTGAGTTAGGTATTGAAAAAAGAAAAACATACATGAGATCGTTAGTTTGTTTGAATGCTAGTATATTTGTTAATGTATAGATTTCAAAGGACATGTCCTTACCCTTTGCCGTTTTACTTTATTTCATGTCACTTCATTTGCATTTTTTATTTTCCATTGGAAATGTTCATATTTGTCAATACTTTGCTACTTTTGTTTGACTATGGATCTCTGTTTATTTGTATGTGCAATTGGATACACACCATGTAGGACTTATCTGGTAACCACGGCTGTTACTTTCAATCCACCCCCTCACCAACCGACCACCCCCCCCACTAAATCCTCCTTTTTTGGACATTGATCATATGATGGTATTGGATTGTTACCCAATTGCTTGTATATATATGGTTTGGTTCTTAATTTGATCACTTCAGATACAAAGATATGCCCTGATATGAAAAAGGCATTTATAATGTGTTATCAGAAAGGGCCATCAATAAAACCAATTAGTACCCGGTGAGGGTGCAATCAGAAGGAAAGAGCCATTCTGATTGGCCCTCGCTGAGTCATTACCAGGCCGGGAATCCCTCTGTTGGGATTCCACAGCTTTTTTTCCCTCGCCTTTCCTCCCTCCTCCCTGCCCTGCCCTCCCCACTTACCTTCTATGCCTTCCCCGCTCCGAGCCTCCACACGGCTGGAGGCTTCCATCATCCCCGGCTGGGGACCCAGGTACGTTTTTCTTCTTTTTTTTTCCACTTCCCCTCCCTTCCGCCCTCCCAACCACACTTACCTTCTTTTTTTTTTGCAGGAGCGGACGTGCTGGATACGCTTCTGTTTCCAGCTCGTCCGCTCCCAATTGCCGCCATGGAAAGGGAAAACGGACTCCGTTTTCCGTTTCCCGGTGCCCATTTTCTTTGTCTTTCTTTTTTTTCCCCGAAATGCCACAGCGTTTCGAGACAAAAAAAAAAGCTTACAGTGCCCCGGCCACGCAGTTTTTGCGGGGCCAGGGTACTAATAGCTATATGCCCCTCACGGCGGGGGCATTACCGACTCTGGTAATGCCCTGGGGCCTTCGTTAAGGCCCTCGCTTTGCTCGGGCCTATAACTATGGGCCCTGGGGCATTACCTGAGTCTGTAATGCCCCCGCCGCTCAGGGCATATTGCTTTATTAACACAATCAGAATCAGTATTCTGGAACTTATCTATTACTATGTCGCAGTAATAAGGTTTGGGCAAAAACACACTTTTTTCATTACATAGATGCTTCACAATGGTGATTCTCTCCAAGTCTGTGAGGATCTGAGCTTCTACCTTAGGTGATTGATCTGATTCATAGGAATGTGCATTGTTTAAACCGTATCAGTTTTTACCTCTAATAAATACTTGTTACCCATATTTCTAGGATCAGCTTACCCCGTGCCAGCTCAACTTCATCCTGCTGCTTTTGTAACTTTCAGTGCATGACAATTCTTGTATCCTCCATACAGTGATTTTTTTCCCACTGCCGTCCACCCGACCCTACTGATTTAATGGCTACCAGACTGTTTATCCCACTGTGGTAGGTCAGAAAAAGGAGGCAGACCATTTTTTGTCATGATAAACAAGTAGTTTATTTAAATTATACGAAAAAGGCCTTTCTATCGCTATAATATGGGCTTCCCTCCCTAATCAAAAGAATTAGGGTGCTCGTTGTCAATAGTGATGTCAAAATGCAAACAGTCTGTCCTCTGTCTCAAAGCTTATCTATCCTGACCGTACTACTAAGAGAAAACAACAAAAATTCCAGGAGAATGACTCCCTTCTTCTGGATAGGGTTTCCACAGTCCTACTAGCTGATTCTTAAATAGTTCTTGGCTCTTTCTTTAATTAGTTTGTACAGTTCCTCTCGGGGACTTTGCCACCTTTCTGGTGTCCCTCTTCTCTTCTTCTTGAATTAGACTTTGTCTCTTTCCTGTGTTTAGGATGTTATCCCCTTGTACAATGCTTTCCTGATGTCTCTGTATTCTTCTTGTTCCTTACTTGTGCATAATCGATATGACTCCTATCACATTCATCTTGTTCTGACAAACTGTCCTTCTCCTTAGATTGAATACAGCAGTCCAAGCAACTATATTTGCTTGACTGTTCATTTCTTGTCCTGTTGTACTGAGTGAGACAGGTTCGACTGTGATTTTCTATCTTATGGGTATAAGAATCTTCACTGGGATGAGTAGGTTGATTATTGTAGTGGTTCTCTGTCTTATGATCACTTGTCCTTTCAGTAGTACAAGTAGACTGAATGCTGCAGTGGGTCTCACTCTTAACAACACTTTTCTTTTAACTGGGATGAGTAGGCTAGGTGTGTCCTTGACCCTTGTAGCGCCTCCTGGGTCTTCTGCCTCTCCCATTAACGTCTTGTTCACGGGCTAGCATCACTGGGTCTTTCTCCAGGATTAAGGTGACACTTGAGAGTCTGAACGATTCCTGCATTCACTCTGATGCTTCTTGGTGGCCTGGTGGGGCCAACGTAGAAATGGTCTCGCCATTCTTGGACTGAAAAGTCCACCTTCCAATGGCCACGTCACTGCTTTCCTGGTTCTCCTTCACTCTGGGACCTCTTCCCTGCACAGCTCAGCCCTCTCTCTGCCTCCTGCTTACACCCATGGGCCTTTTCCTCCTGACAGAGGATCGCCCTGTTCTCAGCAGCTTCCTCGTGTTAGCTGATTTGAACTTTCCGGGTTTCAAACCCTTTCCGTAGTCGTCCTTCCCTTTTTATGTTAACTTTCTGGGCCCTTTTCTCTTTCCACTGAGCATTCTCTCTTTTCTTTCGTTCTTCATCGTCCCAGTTTGAGTGATGGGCATTACTTGCTAACCTCTCTTCTTCTCTGTATTTTCATCAAATATTTCTTCAAGTTGAATATGTGGTGTAATGTTACAATAACAAACAGTGGCTTATACTAATGGATTTCTCTGAATCCTGGATGGTACTGATGTCCCACAAGGAAGGGTTTCAGGGAGTTCTTTGCGGGAACAGGAGCCATTGTCCCCCCCAAAACGGGAGGCTCTCCCTGTGAGGTCTGCATACCGCTGCTCCTAGGGGGAATGTTGAGTAGTGGGGCTCACCTCCCTAGCCTCACAATGAAAGGATTCCCTCTGGGGAGAAGTGACGAAACCCCACAATTTGTTACACCACATTGAACGCTCCAGCTGTTAATCACTGCTAGCTGAGATGCCCAGTGATGGACTTGCAGATTTGAGTCCTAAGCCAACCCCCGAAGGCAAATTATACAACATAGAGAGTGAAACGTGGGGGACCCTTCCCACCAGAGAAAGGAGTGAAGCACTTTCTCAATACAGAAGAAGTCCTCTTATCTCAGTATGACTGGCCCATATTGCACTAAATAACAAAGCCTGGGGAGTGTTACCATCTT
This sequence comes from Ambystoma mexicanum, assembly GCF_040938575.1. Classification (NCBI taxonomy): domain Eukaryota; kingdom Metazoa; phylum Chordata; class Amphibia; order Caudata; family Ambystomatidae; genus Ambystoma; species Ambystoma mexicanum. The sequence continues at coordinate 896,839,992 of NC_090939.1, forward strand.
GTATAGTACCACCCAACCCATCAATAATTATTGAAGGCTCTCCCAGTATGTTACATCTGACCCAAAATGCACAATGGCAAGACGTATATTGTTGTGAAATTCGTTTTATATGCATTCGGCTGTATTCGGAACCATAATTGGCTATCTTCAGTGGGGAGTGAACCTGCTTGCTCTTGCACGCCTCCCTGACAGGAAGTTTTATCCCAATTGATCTTAAGCCCTGAATGGCTCCCAAACTCCTTTAATATATCCATAGCTTGTGGCAAGGATATGGTGGGATTGTTTTGATCAGTGTAAGCGTCTAATGTAGGTGTAGCCCCTGGCCCAGACAGTGTGGCCTACACACTTGACCCATGAGGGAAATAAAAACAGACAAGGGTAGGGAATAATATTTTATGTAACGGATTTGTAGTATCTGTGGAGTATCTGTGTCTGGACTGTACCATCCAACCCACCATCGGACTGGATGAAATGAAGAAGAAAAAAAACCCACAAAGGACGGATCCCCGCAGCCCAGGATTCGGCAGTGCAGGGGAAGGTAAACCTTCTCACAAACGACCGTAAAGGAGACCTATGGGAGAAGGAATGAGGGGAAGGAGGCAGTGCAATCGACTCCCTGTGGGGCTCTGGCCTCAGGTGGCACACTGGTTCTATGATATTTTGTTTTTTTAAAGTTACGCTGTATATGGCAGGTGTGGCTTGACATATTCAGTGGACCCAGGGCTGTGTGTGTCCGGAGCAGCCCTGACACTCGCAGGGTTTTGGGGAGCTGACTACATGCCCGGGTCCAGATAGGGCAGGCCCAACAGTAAAGATCCCGGGCTGTGTGTGCAGAGGACTGCACAGAGAGATGAGCTGAGCAGCACGGACCAGGCATTGTGGCGGTACCCTTGATGACTTACCACAGGGCTAGGTGTGGGTCAGGGGGAGCATTAGATAAGTCCTGCATGCTAGGTGCAGCTGAGAGGTGAAGCGGTGCCAAGCCACTGAAATGCCAACCTGGGCAGTTCAGGTAAGCCCTAGGTCACCTCGTCCTTGCATCCCAGGTGAAGAACGGTGGAGCTTCGGAGTGTGTGGCCTGCCCCCGTACCGTGCCAATGTAGAGAAAACCGGGGCTGGGCTGTGGGTCAGTGAGCTCCGGAGAGCGATGGTGAGTGACAGCAGCATTTCCTTGGCAATGGAGATGCCACCACAAGGAACTACGTGCTGCAGTGAGTGCAGGCAGTCCACCTCCTCCCCGCATGGCTTCGGGGCTGCCAAAGAACCCCAAAGACGCTGTGGGTGATACAGTGAGTGCAGGCCACCAACAAAGCATGTCAAATGCGTCCCAGGCTCAGCGGTGAGTGCAGCTGTGCCCCAAGGCACGGGGCATCCGTAAGAAGATAGTGGATGCTGTGGAGCGTTGTGTGAGTCTTTTCACATGGTGGACGGAGCTGCTGATAGACATTAATTTGGGCGCGGGGTGAAGCAGTTCCCTCTGTGGTGGATGGGGCACCACTTGTTGTGGGGGCTGGCCATTGGCATCAAGCCAGCCCCCTGTGGGTGCTATAGGACACCAGCATCATGGAGGCCCAGTACCACAGGGGGTTGCCAGGGAACACCCGGTGTTAGATGGGGTCAGGGTGGGCCATGCCCAGCACATGTGTACTCTGGCCACCATGCTGGCAAGAGGGCCCCATGGCAACATGGCCTGCAGGCCCATGCTCACACGGTGTGGGCCTGTAGGCCTAAATGAGAGACAGACTCAGACATTCCTCTTTGGGAGTCTGCAGCCGTTTTGTTGCACGTTCCTGCAGGTGCTTCTTTTATTAGCTTGGGCCATGACGCAGTCATAGTCCATCTTAAAAGGGCAATACACATGGGAGGGCCACAACACTCCTTTTTCATAACCAACAAATGTTGCTGGACCATAAATGATCCCCCCGTTACAGTACGTGTACCACTTGGGAATTGAGGGGCAGACAACTAGTAGGATGTGCCACTGACTCCCGTTTCTCTTGGGGAATGGTTATGGGTGCCAAGATCCCACATTCCAGGGAAAGTGCTGTATCAACCTGTTCTAGAGATCCTGGGGTCCCTCTGGAAGGAAGGGGGGAGCGAGAGGAAACAGGTGGCTGTCTACAGGGCTGTCGTCCTTGAGTTGCATCTCCCCCACCCCCCCCCCACTCCCTTGCGGGATGGTGTGGAGGAACCGCTGGCGTTCCAGCTGTGGTATGAGGCAGGGCTGGTCAAATGTGGGAAGGGGGGCCTTCATCTCACGGGATAGGTTGGAGGAGTGCTTGGGTGTCAGAAAGCTGCGAGTATTCCGCCATATGCAGTTGACGGCCGGTAAATGGAGTTATAATCAAGGAGGGGATTGACGGATTTTGAGCAGTTATTGCTTACGAGGGGCTCTGGCTCGAGGGGACTAATTGCTTGACTGTATAGGGAAATACTGTTAGCGGAGCCCAGGGACCCACCCCCAAGCCAGAATGATGACAAGACCTGGGGAAGTATATCGATGACACATTAAGGGCACTAATCTGTAGGAGAGTCTCTTGTTCGACATAGGGACTCAACTAATTATACAACATATAACACATCAAACACTCTATGCCTATTCAGCAGGATACAGTTGGGGTTGGCAAACTTCTGGCGGTTTGGTGGCAGTCCTACTGCATTTCACAAAACCCTTTATTAACCTGGGGTGTGGAACTGCAACCACTGAATGACTAGTCCCTTGATGTTGGGGTAGGTAGCGAGAAACAGGTAGCAGGGCGCCCAGACTGCGCCACCTGATGTTAACAGGGCATGGGATGATAGGATGTTACTCACCCCCCTTTCTTGGCCACGCTCCCCCCGGCAAGAGCGTCTCTTTAATGCAGTGGCACAGGAGGGCCCACCATCACTCGTGCAGAGCTGCAACCCTTTTTGCTTGTTACACCTCTTTCTGGTGGCGGTTTCCTGGGCCGCAAGACGTTTGTAAGCTGGACAGAGGTGACAGGGTGTCTGGGCCACATCTTCTCCTCCCCCAGGCAGGAGTCCTTGCTGTTGATGGGGCAGTCGCTCTGGCCAGTCTCTCTTCCCTTCCTGCTGGCTGGATAGCTGGGTAGTTGGTGTTCTGGTTCAGGGCTAGCAGGAATCACCCCTGGGAAGACATCAGCCTGGGCCATTGATGGTGGGCCCTTTTGGGTGATGCTCGTTTTAGGGTGTCCGGGCTTTGCTACTTCCTTCGCTCCCCCAGGCAGGTTTTGTTAACAGGACGCTGCCAATAGTAGAGGGCGCCCAAGCACTCAACCTTGAGTTGCAACCCTCATCTCTGTCTGCCTTGGGCCGTTGCCAGCTCAGTTCCTCTTGGCATTCCTGTGCTAGTCACTGTTATGGGGGCCATGTAGTGCAGTATTACCACCTTCCTTTGGAGACCACATACCGCAGGGCTCCTCTATTTCAGCGCCACAGCTCTGTGTCATGGCATGGCATTTTGCCAAACCTTATACAATAGTTTTCGGTTTACAGCCAGGAGTTGCGGCTTGGTTTGCCGGGACTTAGTGATGTGCACAGTTGGGGAGGCAGGATGGCAGGAACAGCGTTACCCTGCCCTTGGACGTTGACAGAGCAATGTTCATACTTCCGGAACTAGGGTGGCAGGCAGCACTTTCCATCGATTGTGTATTTCTCCCACCCTTTGGCCACAGGGTGCAGTTCACAGCATTTACTGCACATAAAACCTGGGAGCACAGATAGCGTTTCTGTATTGGAACCCCAAAATGGAGCCTCTCCACTTTCATCATTATCTAAATTTATTCGGATTAAAAATCCATAAACCACAAATAAATAAAATGCATCAATACATCAGAAATAATCAACAAACCGTATAAAATCAAAATGTGTGCCAAATGTTTAAAACAGAAAAAAACATTCTGGATTAAAAAGCTGATTAAAATTTGCCCTCCAGCATTTATTTTCTTCGATGCCAAGATTTTCTCAAATTCCAAGCAACAACATGCAACTGGTATTGTTTCTGCACGCAGGAGATAAATCAATGCAGGAAGGGCTGGCATGAAATGTGTAGCTTTAAGCAGCCGGACAATAGTTTTATTTCTGACATCATGATAAAGAGGGCAAAATAAAACAAAGTGCAACAAATCTTCTTTAGCAGCACTGCACCCCGGGCAAACTGTGGACTGGTCATGCGGCGCCCAGTTCTTGGTGACTGCTCTAAGCCATAGAAGGTTAAATCGAGCCCTAGTCAGAGCCCAGCGGTCTGTTGCTTTGTTACTGTGCATGAGATATGATTGGACACAAGCTGGGTCTGAAATCAACAAATGTTTCCTATTGGATTTGATCCTGAGCCCAGATGTGTCCCTATTGGCTATAACTATTGAACCAAACATCTGCTTATATTTGTTAACTGCAACCAGTGTTAAGAGAGCAGAGGGACACTGCAGACTTAGAACATTCAATTGTGACAAACACTGAGAAATAAAGTGGAGCCAAGGAATTTTACGCCAGAATGAGCTCTGCATCAGAGCTTTAATAATCATGTGCGTCAATTTATCCCTTGGGTTAGACCAAAGTGCCAGCCAATGCAAAAGTGGAGCCATGTACATGTCATCACCTATATGCGGTGTACCTAGTTCAACATGTACAGCAATGTTCGGGGCTGAGCTAGGGAGACCCAAACGTTTAAAAAATAAATATTCTCTAATACTTCAATAGCAATCATTGTTTCATTGCCCCATAGGGCAGCACCATAATTCGTTCCTGCTTTGGTTTTTGCTCTATCTTTGCTCTGTACACTTCCAAAATAAGGTTCATCGGCTGACCCTGGCACATATTCATGAAGCAAGACAATCTTCCCCCCCAGGGGCTGTCTCCTTCTAAGACACTGTTTCTCTATGTGCGATGCCCCCTGTCAATTTTCGCTTAAAGTAATACCCAGATAATCACAATTTTCAACACGTGGGATGGCTTCACCATTGCTTAACATTCTTCTCATTTTTATCCTCCTTCCACTCCTTTTAGAACATACCATAACTGCTTAATTTTTTGTATTTACAGATAGTTTTAGGTCCGACATAAAGGCAGTGTAGGCGTCTATTAAAAGTTGCAAGGCAATTGGGGTCCGAGCAATAAGATCGTAGCATCTGAATAAGCCAGTACAGGGAGGGGCATCGCACCCAACTTAAGGGAATCTGCCATCGTCTTAACTAATGCCTTGTATAGGCCGTTAATATAAAGGGCAAATAGCACCAGGGCCACAACGTACCCTTGGCGTACTCCCGAGGCCATCTCAAAGAAACCTGTGTCATTGTCCCTGTTCCCCGAACCTCACGCATGCTCTAGTATCCTCATGGATGATCTGTAATACCTTTACCAGTTCAGCCGAACACCCCATGGATACGAGCACTTGCCATAATCTCACTCGATCAACTCTATCAAACGTTGTGCTCAGGTCCATGAATGCCAGATAGATTCACCCCTTACATAGAAGGAAGATGTCCCAACCAAGTACAGATTAAGAGCCTGATCTCACATCCCCAGGACTGGCCAGTACAGATTAAGAGCCTGATCTCACATCCCCAGGACTGGCCAGAAACCATATTGGATATCTGAAAGACTATCATTATCAGAGACCCATTGTTCCAGGTGCTGCAATACCGGCCACCCAAACATTTTAAAGGAGGTGTCCAATAATGAAATAGGCCTATATGAAAGTTGGCTTCCTGGATCTCCCTTTTAAAAAAAAAGGGGTAGATTATAGCATTTTTCCAGGACTGTGGGTATTCCCCCAATTCTAAGTAGGAATTAAAGCATCTAGTCAATAGCGGAGTCCACTGTTCTATTTCCCCCTTGAATAGGTCAGCGGGCATTGCATCTGGGCCAGGTGCCTGATTGTGCATTTGTCAACTAACTGCAATTTGAACCTCTTTCACAGTCAGGCGTAGTGTAGAGGACCTCTCTCTGTCCTCATATCTAGCTGCCTGACCTTTAAACAATTGCTTGAAATGATCTGACCAAGCCCTCACGCTCACATGGTTCCCTCTATGGGTCTTGCCCCCTCTTGAATGCTGGGCCACTTGCGACAAATTCCCAAAAGATTTTTGAATCCTTATTCGATACTGCCACAAGAAGTTCCCACAATAAATGTTCTAGGGACTCCAGAGCACTTTTATACTGAGCTCTTGCACCAATGACCTCTCCCCTAGTGCTAGCTTTATCCCTCAAGATTCCCTTCAAATTGTTCTGTGCTATCCTGCACGATTCATCGAACCAGCCGTGCCCACTACTTTTGAAATCCTGTTGGAATAAATCTCTTAGGGAATCCCATATTATTTGTGATTCGTCAATAACTTCCCCAGGTTGTGCATCATAAAACAAGTTATATGCAATGTGGTCCAAGTTTGGCTCGATCGTCTTATACTGCGTTGACACTGGATCACACCTAGCCCATTTTATCCTGCGTTTACAAAATGGGTTAATATCACAGAGATCCACATGCAGGTGCATAATTACAGGGGTACCAGGAGAGCACAAAGTCAAGACCAGCCTCAGGGGGAAGTGGGCACCATTGACCTCATCCATGAATGCGAAATTCCGCAATGAATGGCCAATGTTGAACGCAAACATAATTAATTATAGATTTACCCTGCGAGCCTGCAAATGTGATTTTATCCGGTACATCCGAGCATACATGTTCATTCAATGAGCCGTCTCCCCAGTCTAGCAACCATGAGTTCAACTGTAGGTGCATAAAACACATTCTGTCGTCAGACAGTTGAGGGCTAGGGATACTGTAAGCAAAATCTTCACCCGGTTCTGCCATATCAATTGGGATCCCCGTCCCTAACTTGATGTTAAAATACCCTCCCAGAACCACAATCGTTTGTTCACTCAGCATAGACAGATAATCTGACTCGAACAATTCCTTCAATGCCCCAAAACAATCCTTAACAGAAACATGTGGGATATTATAAAAATTAACCAAAAGCAAATGAGGCTACCACACATTTCAGGGTAGAGTTCTTCAACTCCCTCTCCACTATATGATAATTAAGGGTGGACTTAAGCAAAATTGCCACTCGCCCATGGCAGCAGCCTCATATCCCTTTCCTCGCAGGAGTGCACATTGAGAGATAACCATCCAAGCAAGCAGAAGTCATTACCCACGTTTCCTGCAAGAGGATGATATCACAGGACATCAAATAGGTCACCACTTCCTTCCTTAACAGCATTGAGACCGCACCAGCAATATTCCAAAAATGAAGTGTTGTGGTGGCCCTTACAGGGGCAACCATGAACTCCATAGTTGGACAGTTATCCCTTGATGCTTGCACAAGACCATCAGTCCCCGAGATCCCGTCCCCAATAGGAATCAGTCAATCCAGCTCCTCAATGCCAACTAGGGCATCAAAATTATTTGCAGTGACAATTGCCCTCTCCCTGTCCAGTCTCTCCCTGACCCCTCCCCCATGTACCATTCACCCCCCCCCTCTTATCTTTGGAGTCTCCCACTCCTGCTGCTGAGTTGACAAAGCAGAGTGGGATGGCTAGAAAGCAACCAGGGGGAGGAAGGAGCTTGTATCAGGGCTGGCCACTTCAGTCCGCCAAACTGGATTAAGTGCAGAAACTAGGAATACATTCGGGCACCTCCTGTACGATCAAGACAGTGAAAACGGGTCTTCAGGAGGCCAAAGGTGCGCTCTATACAGACAAAGGTCCTGCTGTGAGCGTGGTTGTAGGCAAACTCCTGTGGTGTCTGTGGTTCCCACAGATGTGTCATGGGCCAGGGCAACTGCAGGTACCTGGAATCGCCTGCATTGAGAGAGGCTGAGCCACGAGTCACAGTGTATTGTGTGGGGGTGGCCTTTCACAGCATCAGGGCAAAGGGCATCATGTGAATGCATATGGGGCTAAATTGTGTGGCATGCATCTTATTCTGTGCTTGTGCATGTTGTTTCACTCACCTCATGCATTGTATCTTCTAAACATGCATCCTGTTCCCTTGCAGCTGACGTATCATCATGTGACTGTTCTTGACATGTTAAGCTGACATGGTGGCTTTCTTGTGCCAGTGTATTGCTCTCGTGCATGTGGCCTGATGGATTTACTATCGGCCCTCCATAGGTATCTGGGGTAGCGGGTCTGCATTGAAGGTTGAATGTACATGGGTACTTGGCTGGGGTACTGACAGGGTTATTGTTGTGGGATGTGATGTGACACTGTGTGGAATTGATTATAGATCAAACTGGTTGCATTGTCGTACCTGTATTCATGTGTCTGTTCGTAGACACTAATGTTTGTGTGCATCAGCGTATCCATTCAGGTATGCCCGACATGTACATGTTCTGTGGGCTGTACTGTGACATTGCTGCTGGAGGTGAGCAGGTCAGACTTGTTCATTGACTTGTCATGGTATGCGATGTGCAGTTGTGCACATGCAACCCCCCCCGAATGTGGTCGGATGCATTGCAGCGCCTGTGTGCGGACACTTTTACTCAACCACTATCTACGTATGTTGTCCTCTGTGCCTCTCCATATATCCAGTCAGTGTACTGTTCCGTAGGGTCATGGCGTCGTTGGTGGAACAGGGTAGTGGGCACAACAGTGGGTGATGTACAGGTTGGGATCGCAGGTCACTTGCATGTTCAGAGAGTGGTAGTACTTCCTGTTGCGGTACACCGCTTCGTGGGCCTGGGGGGGGCATTTGTGCAACACCATAAACTGTGCATTCATGGAGTGCACCTGTGCTGGAGTGGTGGTTAGTGAGATGTAGCCCGAGACATGCCGCAGGAGGGCATCCAGCACCTGGACTAAAACTGCACACAATGTTGGCTGTCCCATGCCATGCAGCATGGCCATGGAGTGCTGGAAGGTGCCAGTTCCTAGGAATTGCAGGACAGACACTAACTTTAGCAGTGGGGGCACAGCTAACCTGATGTTGATCCTGCTCTCTACGTCACCATTGATTGTAGTGAGCAGCTCACTTATGGTCTACCTGTTCAGGCGGTACAGGGTGACAAACTGTCAGTGAGGGTCCAGGGTGAGGGCATGACCCTGGGTATTGGTGCATATTTTAAGTAACTTTGGGTCTCACCTTAAGTTACTAGGGGAATCCAGAAGTGGACCCCTTGCTCATTATTCTTAGAGAGGCACAGCTCCACCCTACTGATGAGGTCCAACCAGGCCGAAACACGTTTCTGGAGTTGCTGTTGGCACTCTTGTTCAGAGGAGAATTGCCTAGCATTTTGGTGCTGGACTGCCCCAGGGCAGGACAAAGACTGATATGTTTTGGATATTTCTCCTCTGTGAAAGATAGTGAGCTAAAGACTCTGGGTAAGGCTCTCGTAACCAGGACTAATGTCTAGCAGTGGGACTCCCAGGACCCCCCTTTGTTATCTGCGCACACCTTGCTTGCCTCCTCCTCCCAGGCGCAGCATGAGCAGCTGCATGTCCCATCTCGCAATGTGTACCAGCAGCATGTTGTTGGGAACTTTGTTTGGGGAAGGCGTGTGCCTTATGTAGCCCTCTGGAGTGGATTGGGGTAATCTGTGGCTTCATTTGTGCCACCTCTATGCATTTCCCTCCACCTGGAGGCTGAAGGTAATTGCACTGTATTTTGGCACTAATACCACTGTGTTAAGACTTCTGATGCGGCGGTCATTGCGCTTCTTTATATCGGCGCAGATTCCGCTGGGTGTATTAGCACCAGCTGTTGTACAGTCTGTGTTATTTGTGCCGGCTCATGATCTGGAAGAGCAGTATTTGTGTCGAGAATCCGTTAAAGCCACTTTTTAGGCTTACTGCTGGGGTCGTGATGAAGCCCAAGTTGCAGTGGCTGTGTAAGTCCCCATTTTTTTAGTACATAGGACTCAATGGGGCCCTTTTGGCGCAATTACTGCGACTGTAATTGCGCCACTGTAATTACACCAAAAATGGATGAAAGGTCAGCGCATTCACCTGCAGCTCTCAGCTGGAGGTGAATCCTCTGAGTTTCCCCCAAACTCAGGATTGGTCAGTGTGGTAATGCAGCGGTAATAGCGTTACAGCTGCATTTATACCGCACCGCCCAACCCCTGATGAGGCCCAAAGTCTGCTGTTGTATAGTTCAATTAGAACAGGAAACTAAAAGCTCCATGAATTACTGGATAGTAAAGTACTACAGCTCACAAAGCCCATGGCTGGAAGGAGGCACCATGTTAGGCATGGCAACTATCGTCAATCCAAGTTTGTAGTGCAAAAGTGTTGTTACATGCCTGCTAATTTATTAGCATACTGGGGAAAACGAAAACATGAGCCGCATAAATCAAAGTGCTGTTAGTTTAAAAGGCAAAACAGGCTCAAGGTTTTGTATAAATATGACTGTGACCATGTGACGGCTATGAAAGCCATCCAATAAATTGGAGTTCTTTTTTTCTTCCAATAAACTCCTGTTAAACATTGAAAAATTGACACATTTTTTAAATACATTGCTCCAAAATTGACATTTCAAGAAAAAAAGCTACAGTCGTGAATGTTTTGTATTTCTGAAGGATGTGATTTTGCTTGTTTTCATGGTGAGCTGACTGACATACAGATTCTCCTGTATAGCATCCACTTTCGGACATGCGCACTTCCTCTCGCTTGTGCTCGCTATTTGCCCATGCTTAATCCTCAGTCTTCATTATCGCTGATCAGTTTTCTCCCCTCCCTCCTCCTCGCATCTTATTTCTTCTCCCCAAACAGTCTCCTTGTAATGTAGTGAACCTTTTTTTTTTTTTTAAATAACACATTTTATTGATTTTCCTTTACAGAACAACACTTAATACATTCTAAACATACTTAGTGCACAGCTCATACATTTAAGCATTGTATGGGTACTTCTACATATTTCGGCCTGTGGCCTTGTGTTATACATACAGTTCAGGTTGGTCTCACATGTTTATCAAGCCTTGTGCACTACAGATTGGTGTCTCTAATTTTCCTCCCATCTTTGCCAAATCTTATGCGCATTTCTGGGGCAACTTCTGGTGGCGTATACACTGATCTCGGTTGCAATACACGCATCCACATCTGCCACCCATTTCTCGTATTGTGGAGCGGAATTTGAGCTCCACAGTTGTACCAAGTTCCTCTTTGCAAGTCCTGTGGTTGTTGAGAATAAATGTTTTTCAAAACGAGACATCTCCATGTCCACGTCCACCCCCAGTATCAACAATTTGGGGTCCATGAGTACTGCTTGGCCAATGACCGTTGAGAGTCTGTCGCAGCATTTCTGCCAAGAGAGTTGAATTTGTGGACATTCCCATAGGATGTGGAAGAAGATTCCCCTCTCTTGGCGGCATCTCAGACAGTTGGGATCTGTTACCTTCCCCCATTGATATAGCGCCTCTCTTGGGTAGTATATCCTGTGCAGTATTTTGAGTTGAATCAGTCGGATTCTAGCAGATATAGTGGTTTCTCTGGGGTACATTAGGGCTGTGGTCCAGTCCTCTGGTTGCAATGGACCCACATCTTTTTCCCCATTTGCTTTTTAGGCCGCAGAGCTCTGGTGTTGCAAATGAGGAGATTGTGTTGTACATTGTGGAAGTTATTTTGGTATCTATTCAGTCTAGGACAATATTTCTCTCAATTGGTGTGCATTCAGGCATAACAGATAGGTCTGTGCGTGTGTTGTAAGTGCATGCAACATTTGCCTATAGTGGAAGTGTTCTGTCATAGGTAGGCCAAATCTATTTCTTAGGGTCTCAAAGGACACTATTTTACCATCCTGTGTCACATCCCCGATCCTGGTTACCCCAGCTGCTTCCCAACTTGCCCACTTTGGAAGCTTGTTGAGCTCTGGTATTCCTCCACAGGGGCTGCGCCAGTGTAATCTTCCCCTCCAGGCCTAGGTATTTATGTGTGTCCCTCCATATCTGTGCTCTGTGAGCAGTTATTGTGTTAGGAGTTGGGTGTGCTATGATCTGATAGAGGCTCTCCAGTGGGGAGAACCCCTGTCCTACCTGTGTATCCGCACAGATGTGTGGGAGTTCGGGATTGTTATCTAAGATATTATTTACAACTGCCATCTGGGAGGCCTAGTAGTAGGTTTGCAGATGGGGAAGTACAATACTGCCTTCCCAGATGGAACGTTGCAAGGTGCTTAGGGCAATCCGCGGATGTCTGCCTCCCCATAACAATTTCCTGAGTATCTTGTCTATTTTGCGGAACTCTGATTTGAGTATGTGTAATGGTGCGTTCTGCAGAATGTATAGGGACCTCGGGAGGGCCAGCATCTTAAACAATGCCGCTCTCCACAGTAGAGTAAGTGGAAGAACCATCCAGTGTCTCAAATTATTCGCAAGTCTATCAATGATTGGGTATAGATTTTTGGGCACATATTCTGTAAGATCGGTCATGACCTGCATGCCGAGGTAGCGTAATTGTTCGGATTTTACTCGATACGAGAAGATATTTGGGGGCAAGTTATTTATCCCTTTAATCGGGAATAGTATTGATTTGTTCCAATTTACCCTCAACCCTCTAAATAACCCATACCGCTTCAATATTTGTGTGACAACAGGACAGGATTCCGATGGGTTACTTGGGTAAATCAGCAAATTATCGGCGTACAGGGAGAACTCTATCCTCCCAGTCATGAGCCCAGTGAAATCCCCTACACGATTGCGTGTCCCTCAGTATTACTGCGAGGGGTTCAATCATGAGTGCAAATAGCATTGCAGATAGGGGCATCCTTGTCTTGTTCACTTGACCGATCTAATGCTGCGTGAGGACCATTCATTTACTCTAACCTCGGCTGTCGGGTATTATATAGGAGCTTAACCCAGCTCATGAATTGGTTGCCAAATCCCATTCTACTCATTATCATCCACAGGGCCCCGCCAATAGACTGAGACAAATGCCTTCGCAAAATCGATTGTGAGGAGTGCAAGTGACTCCTGTAGTGCTGGTGCCTTCTCAATGGCGACGTGGAGCCTGTGGATGTTCATTTGTGAGGATCTTTGGGGCATAAAGCCACACTGATCTGGGTGAATGAGAGAAGTTATTACCTTTTGTAATCTATTAGCAAGGATCTTCGCTAGGACTTTGGCCTCTGTGTTAATTAGCGAGATCAGTCGGTAGGAGCTACATATGTCTGGTGGTTTGCCTTCCTTATGTATCACCACTATGCTGGCCTTCCTCCGGTCTGGGGGAAGAATTCCTTTTTCTTTGCAGTGCAGAAACATATTAAGCATGTGTGGTCCAATTCACTACTCCCTATCTTCTCCCAAATTTCCACTGGGAACCCAGGGTTTTCCTATTTTGGAGCTGGGATAGGGCTGTTATCAGCTCTTCTTCTGTGATCTCTCTTTCTAGGTTCATTCTTTGTGCCTCATCTAGGGACGGGAGGGTAACTTTGTCTAGTACGGTAGGATCTATCGGGCCTGTTGGGGCAGCGTACAATTCCTCATAATACGTTGCGAAGCACTCTGAAAATGTCTGGGACAGTTGAGGCTCACCCTGCATTTGCGATATTTATGTTTCTAACTTGGTGATTCCCTTCATCCTTCTTTTCCAACCATGCTAACATCTCACTGGCTTTATCCCCGGTCTCATATAGCCTAGCTCGCATTGTTCTGTGCGCTTGTTTTGCGCAATTTAGCGTTACATTTTGCAGTTTTTTTGCACTAGGATTAGGGCTCTATTATCCTCAGCTGCTCCTGTGTTTGTATAATGTGCCTCAGCTCTCTGCACCTCAGTTTCAGCATCCTCCACATCTTTCCTATGCGCTTTTTTGTGTGCTGCTGTCCAGCTCAGGATTTCACCCCTCAGAGTTGCCTTATGCCTCCCATAGTATCCCATTGTCATCTATCGAGCCCTGATTCAACTCGAAGTATGAGGATGTGGCCTTTTGTATTTTCTCCACTATGTCCAGGAAGCCCAGATAATAGCTGTTAGCCGACAGGTTGGTGGGGCTGGGGTTTTTCTCTTTCCAGTAGTATCATTAACAGAGAGTGGTCTGATATCCCTCAGGGAAGCAGAGTTGCCTCAGTAACCTTATGTACATTTTCAGCGGGGATAAAGAAATAGTCCAGCCTGGATAGTGATGCATGTGCACCGGAATGGAATGAGTATTGACGTTCTGTCGGGTGTAGATCTCACCACAGGTCTCTCAGTCCCAGTGCTGCTGCGAAGGTAGCTAGTTTGGTTGGTATTGCTGGGTTTCTTCCCCTTATATGTGTGTAGTCTTCCTTGACGTTCATCACTTCATTGAATCCTCCCCTATTATCAGGGTGTCTGCTACATTGTTGGCTATTATGGGTGTGATATCTTCCAATAAGGCGGTCATGAGCGCTGGGGGTGAGTAGACCGCTAGTATGGCAAAAGTCTGATTCCACAGTGTACCATGTATGAAAATGAACCTTCCCCCAGTGTCTTGGATTGTGTTGGAGATCTTTTTGGTGTTAGGCCCAGTTACAGTCATTGTGTGCTTTATGAACGTCTGCATTTAGGCTGCCACAGCCTTCGTAGGAGGTGTTCTTTTGGTCTGAGGTACCCCAATACATTTTGTGTTTGGTGTGAGCAGTCAAGCCATGCATGCTTTACTAAAAAAAGTCCCCAATTCCTCCCTCCCCATACTCCATCCCAAACTGAAGCATCTGTCGCCCTAACATATTAAACATAAATTAACCAATCAACTCCATACGGTCAACATCATTGATCCTGCAAAATCAGGTATACAACAGTAAGTTGAAAAACTTTACCTATCTCAGGCGCAAGGTATTTCTTAACGGGGGTTACTGCGGTCTGGGGCCACCAGCTGTTTAAAGGCAGGTGCAGTTCAAACCCTCCAATATTCAGATGTTATGAAGCAGTGATCCGTCCGCTTCAATGCTTACTTCTTCGCATAACATTAGCAGCTGGGGTCCTTGCGGTTTGAGCCACTGGCAGTTGGCGATAGGTTCTTCATCAGCGTTAACTAACTGGACGTTACGTGGCCGTGTCTCGATATCACTTCATATTGCTTTTCCTATTGCTGCCCCTGCATTGTGTTGGGTCAGTCATCATCTTCATTTGTGATTGGGTCTGGTTCTCGTTGTGGGTGCTCAGGGCATGCCCTTTTCCGGCCTTGGTCTGTTCCTGCCATTCTCTTGCCATCTGTTCGGCCTCCAGTTGCCCTCTAGATGATTCTCTGCCCGTTCCATCCTTCCCTGGGGTCAGTAAAGTGTACAGTTGTTCAATTGTGATAGATTTTCAAATGTGCTGGGAACAAGAGTCCGTATTTTACATTAAGGATCTGCAGCTTCCTCTTAAGCGGATCGAAGGATTGTCTCGCCTTCTGCACCTCCCTGGTAAAGTAAGGGAAGAAGGCAATTCTGGATCCATTGTATGTCACTGAGCCTTTGGTTCTGGCCATTTGGAGTATGGCATCTCGATCCCTGTAATTGAGAGGTTTTGCAATCACAGTGCGTGGGGGTGCTCCTTGGACTTGTCTTCCCGCTGGGATACGTGGGCACGTTCGATTGAGAAAAATGTTGATAGGGTCTTGGGAGCGAATGGGTCTGCGAGCCACTGATCAAGAAATAGCTCCATGCTTGGGCCCTCTGACTTTTCTGGCAGTCCAAGAATTTGGATGTTGTTTCGTCTTGCTCTTCCCTCTCCCTCTTCCACTCGTTCCTCCAATGTTTTGAGACACTCTAGTGCCCCAGTCATTTGCTGACTCTCAGTTCTCAGGCCGTCTTCTGTTTCAGATATGCGGCCCTCAGCTTCTACAGTGCGGGCTGTAAGCTTCTGGTAGTCATGGCGTAGAAGTGATACCTCCGTGCCAATGCCGTCCATCTTTTTTTCCATCGAGGTTCTTGAATTGGCTATGGCATTCATGACATCCTTTAGGGACAGTTGGTTTTCAGCATTTCCCATTGCCTCTCCAGGGTTGCTTTCAGGGACGTCATTTAGGGGTCGCCAGAGGTCGCAACTGCGACCTCTGAGGTCTCCCTTGCAACCTCTGAGGTCTCCCTTGCGACCTCTAGAAAAAAAAGAAAAAAAAACGTTTTTTTTTTTTAATGCAAGCTCATGGGCTGTGGCCAGCAACCTGTGGCTCTTTAGTTCTGGAGTGGCTGGCTTTCTTGTTAAAGACCCTTAGAAAAAGAAAAAGAAGAAAAGGAGTGACACAAGTCTAACACTTTCAGCACTGACCCTAAATAAGAAAGATTAGGAATACCAAATAATGTGTCTTTCTGGAATTCTATACAATAATTGCTGGAATCATTAAAGGTTTATTTCAGGCACACTTCAGGGGTTGAGTCACTGATTTAGTCTGTTCTTAAATGCCTCAACTCAGCCTTTCATCCTTCTGAGGACGTTAAATGAGTACCAACACAGGTTGGGTGATATTGGGTGTATATTTTTTCTATATAAAGCGCTTAAGCGTAAGTGCTATAAAATAACACATTATCATTTGGTCATGGACGTCTGCTTGCATTCGCATTTATTTGGTAAAATGGGCCTATACACACTGATCTTAACGATACATATGGCGATCCATCCTTGTTTGAAATGTACATCACATTATAGGGATATCGTAACCATATTTTTTGTAGTCTACAATGCTATGTGATAGCACTTCCTGTTTTGTCAACGGGTGAAAGGTCGCATTCCATCGCATCCCGCGATATCACTTTGGGGTGGGGTTAAATGACATCACTTCCTGTGATGTCACCAGGGGGTCAAGGGTTGTGTGATGTCACTTCCGCTACCCCTGGCACTTTGGTGAAATGACGTCCCTAGTTGCTTTGTTCCTGTGTGGAATTCAGGGCAGGGGTTGTGTACTGTTCCATTTTGCTCTGCGTGCTCGTAATCTTTGCCCTTTCTTTCCCCATGATGACGTGGCTGATATTGCCTCAGTTTAATGCTCTTAGCGTTGCGCAAGGCCTCTTTGGGGGTTCGGGGAGTTTCCTGCGAGTGGGCAACCTGGAGCGCCGTGTGTCGTCTCTCCTATAGTCATTTCGTACATTCTGTGGTTGGCGCTTCAGTTTGAATGCGACGGTGTATGTCCCACTCTCCGTTTTTGTTGTGATTGGTGCAATGCCGGCTTGTCTGGCTCACATAGTAGCCGTTCAGGTTGTTATGGAACCGTGTGTGTCTGGATTCAGTTGGGCGCCGTAGTAGTGCCAGTGCTTTGTATCCACCATGTGCCAGACCCAAGTGGAGGCCGGCTGTCGTAGTAATTGGGGTCAGCACTTCTCTCTCACACTTCAGCAAGGGTTTATGTTCGATGCTGTTGATGCCCAGAATATTATGTGGTTGTGTCTGTGCTCCCAGCACAGCAATGTCAGCGGTGTCACTTTGGCGAGTTGAATGTCGATCCAGCCAAATGCTCTGGTTCTGTAACTCTGTTCGGGTTTCTTTTGTCTACTTCTAGGCTGGTAGAACTTCGCGTGCCACTCAGTGTCCGCTTATTTCGTTAGCGCCTCTCTATTGGGAGCCCCTGTGTGTTGGTTCGTCGTGTGGTTGCCTGCTGGAAGATCTAGCATGCATTTGATTCACAAGTTCAGTGGTAGTTTAGTATTTTGCAGGGTCAAGACTTTGGCTACAATGCCCCGGCGTGCGAGAGCTGCTAGACTAGGGGCGCCATTATCAGCACCAGAGTCGGGTAAGTTGGTAATGCCTCTTATCGTGTGGGAGATGCTGTTTTATTTGCTCCGGTATAGGCCCGTGAGCACGGCCGGTGCTGTCGGAGGGGTAGCAAATGTTGTGCACCTTTTGTTGCTTAGGTGTGTGCATGGCCTTGTCTCCTCTGTGGAAACCTCTGTGTGTTTCTAGGTGGTATCACTGAAGCTGCTGCTAGTTCAGCAAGTGTTTACCTTATTTGCCAGCTGTGTTGTCGTCGGGTCTCGCCTCTGCCAAGCGAAGGTGTTGTTTGTGCCCCCTCCTCTCTCTCCTGAGGCACCTGGATGCTGTGGTTGCGGTCCATCTTTGCTCCAGCGTCCCCTTCTCCTTCACCGGGTGGCAGCGGGGGGAGCGTAGAAAGAGATCCGCCAGCTTCTCCAGTGAGTTTCTGCTGTGTGGCGCCCGCATGCGTTTGCTGGTCCACGCTGCGCTTCGGGCCGTATTGTTGGTGCGTTCCGGGGGGGCGATGATCTAGGGGGAGCAGGCTGCACGAGGCACCGGGGGTGTGCGTAGTATCCTTATTCCACTGGGTCCTTAGCTGCAGGCGTGCAGTATCTGTTGTTGCTGGCTCTGAACAACCATATTGACTTCGGCAGATTGCTTCACGGCTGCCCTTAGTCGGGTGTCCCCGCCAAGGTTCACCTCCGCTGGGGTCTGTCTCACCAGCTAGGTCACTGCGTATCAGCGCTCGGGGCGTATGGGTCCATTGGTGTTTGGAGGCTCACACTGTCCGCGGGTCGACCCCCCCCCCCCGCAGCACATCACAGCGCACTTCCACAGCAGCCCTGTCACGAGAAGAGAGGTCACTGGATAATTGCCTCAGCACGGTCTCTGACCTTGCATGCTGTTTCGAATCGCCTCGTGGTCGCGCCGGCCATCTTGGGCAGTTGAATTTTAGCTGTGTAGATCTCCGGATCTGGATACCGGTTCAGTTCCAAAATTCAGCGAACTGTTCCAGGGAGGTTCTGCTGCATATGTGTGCCAGTTTGGGCAAATTAGTAGTTCGATTTGCAGGATTTAAGCAGGATATTGCTCGTGGCCCCAAGAGCAGCGATAGCTCACGTCTGCATCGCATTGCTTATCGCATTCTTGCTAGTGCCCCTTTTAATGGGGGCATGGTGACGCCTGAAGAGACAAGGGTCATCACTGCATCACAAGTTAATAAAAGGGGCCACTGCAGACACGTGTGGCACTGCAGTGGAGACCCAGTCAGTGGCAACTTCTGTCTCCTGTCTTTATTGTCGAGCATATGTCTGCTGTGTGATCATGGCCCTGTACTTGTCCTGGGCCTGTGTGACCACAGAGCCTGGTCATTGTCTGCTGGGTGCCCCCAGTGTGCCATCCGCAGCGGGTGATCCCGCTGCCAGAGGGTGCTCCCCCTTGTGTGTTGTACTGCGTTTCTGCGGTACACCCATGTTATCCTGGGACTCTGTGACTGGATTGCGTGCCCTAGAGCACCCCACAACATTGGCGACGAGGGTGGAACCCAGCCTTGGGCCCCCTTGCTATTGTGGCATGGGCTGCCGAGGGGCTGTGGTGCCCTGCGTGGAGGAGGTGCGCCGGCGAGAGGCGCGTGGCCACGGGAATGCTGAGCCAGTGGCGAGCATGGCCAAGCCCCCGTGCCGTTGGTCGTGAGGCGAGGAGACCTGCGGGTGGAGTGTGCAGCATCCACTGCAGAAGGAGCACCACAGTGGCGTGGACTGTATAGTCAAGGGGTCCACAGGCTGTGTAAGCGGCACCCGCCACAGACGTAAAGGGGCGTGGCCGCAGATACAAAGAAGCCTGCTGCCGGCCTCGCTGTTGCTGCAGTGGCCCCCAGTAGGGGCGAGCCGAGGCATACAACTGAGTGGCACCGCAGCAAGAAGAAAAGGCGTAACTTGGACTTACCGGGCCAGAGGCAGTGAATCAGTGAGCTGGATCAGCTGCCAGCATCGAGGGCTGCCGGAGGGCTTCTCGAGGCCCAGGGCACGCGGCATCGGCCACGTGTAATAGTTAACAAAAAGGGGGCGTGGCCTCAACGTGCCAATCCTGCAGCGGGGAAACGAAAAGTTGGGCTCGCCCAGCTCAGCCAGCAACTTCCTGCGGTCACCAGAGGAAGAAGGTGCCCGAGGCAAGAGCAAGGGGCTGCCTAAGCCCACACGGCCCATCCAGGGGAGAAGAGAAAAAAATAGTAAATATGCACATATTACCAAAACATTGACAGAGGCAGGACACCCCCAGGAACACTTCCCCAGCCCACCAGAACGTGGGCAACTTGGTCCAGCCCACCAGAAACAGTTTTCCAGCCCACCAGAACATGGGCATCACCCTTCCAGCCCACCAAATCACTTCCCCACCAACAAGAACTGCAAAGGTGGTGACAGAGGCGTGCCCTGTCCTCAATCAAGCACAAGAACAGTAAAGAGGGGAACACACAGGCTGTTCAACAAGGACACCACAGGTGACATACCTATGCAAACCATAAGGGTAGCGGCTCCGCCCCGGAGTGCTTGTGTACCCTTGCGTCAACGTGGCGACCCACATCAGGACCCATCATGAGTACGGAGGATGATGACGCCCAGGGGTCATGCAGACAAAATGGACAGCTTGCCCCATTATGCATCTTTGACATGGTGGGAGCACCTGCCAGCTCGGGTCCTCGCTAGGTGGCGTGGGTCGAAAATCTGGAATTATATTTGGAAGCTATATTCGGCCGGCCCCGCAGTCCAAAGACTATTTAAAACATTGCGGCCCAGGGACCAATCATATACAGCAGCAATTGAAGCCCTGAATGCGTATTTCATGCCCATGGTAAACAGGGACTGTGAGAGGTTCAGAATGCGCAGCACAAGACAAGAAGAAGGGGAGAGCCTGGGCGCATTCCATGGGAGACTTCGGGGCATTGCGTTGTCGTGTGCCCTGGGCAATTTCGAGGAGGATGAGATTAAGCTTGAAGAGCCCTTACAGCGAGTGAAGCTGGAAGAGGCGTGAGCTGTAGGCAGATGGCAAGGCGGCAGAAGTGGGGAATGGCCGCAGAAGGAGGTGGGCAACATGTGTCCCCAGTGCGGTTGGGACCTGCCGCACGCCAATGAATGTCCTGCAAATGGGCACACATGTGGCAGGTGTGGAAAAGATGGACAATTCGCAAGGGTGTGCCTCGCACAAGCACCTGCCAGTGCAGGGAAGCCGGCACCCAAGGAGGAAGGAAAACTAGGACAAATGTCTGGGAGGAAGTCGCCTAAGGACGAAGTGTTCCCCGTAGCTGCAAACCAGGAGTATCAGTACATGCTCGAGGACGAAGGGATGTGTTCCTCCTATCGTGGGGCGGCACCTATGGCCAAGGACAGCCTCTGCCAGAAAAGGACCCGTCCCGCCGGGACAGTTTGACGGTGGGGTGCAATGAGCAGCTGCCAGGAAGGAGGCACCCGTGTGAGAGGTGCCAAAATGTTTATTATGAGTTACTGTTGGTTATAAATGGTGTGGACTGGAATACACCAAATATGTTGGCGGCTTGTAGGCCTATGTTAAAAGTTAGCTCTGTTTGGACCCAGTAGAGACCCAGTCAATGGCAACTCCTGTCTCCTGTCTTTATTGTCCTGAGCATCTGTCTGCCGTGTGATCACGGCCCTGTACTTGTCCTGGGCCTGTGTGACCACAGAGCCTGGTCATTGTGTGCTGGGTGCCCCCAGGGTGCCATCCGCACACGGGGTGATCCCGCTGTCAAAGGGTGCTCCCCCTTGTGTGTTGTACTGCGTGTCTGCGGTACACCCAGGTGATCCTGGGACTATGTAACTGGATTGGGTTCCCCGAGCACCCCAAAACACTCCTCTCTCATGACACACTGTCTGCCTTGTAGGACATTATCATTTGTCCTCCTCACATAACCTCTCAAGTTTCTCCTTCCTCCTCAGTTGTCCTCATACCTTCACGCGCCTCTTCACAACTCATGCATCATCACACGTTACACTTCCCTTCAAATGGCATTGTGCCTGCTCAGTCAGCATCCCCCTTGCTCCCTCATCATTCCTAGTCTTCAGTTGTCACCTTCATACCTCATGCTGGAAGGCAAGAAGCACCTTTTAATCGCTGAGGCGGGGAAATAACTCTTCTACTGGTTTGAAGCATTGGAATTAGCCTTCCAGTTCCAGCAGGCGGGAGAGGAATTCTGGGGTGCAGCCCTAATGGGCTGTTTACTGACAGCTGCAACTGATGTTCTTATTCCGTTTGCACCTGAATAAAGGCCCATATATGCAAAAATGAAAGCCGCCATTCTCAGCCAGTTCTGAAAAATACCAGGAACTTCAGAGAGCACACAAAAAGAGAGACTAAACTTATTTCCGCATTTACACATCAGTCCTTGCAGTATCTGAGTGAGTGGGTCACTGGTAACACGTTTTACACGTTTGAAGGGATGTACAATTTGATTCCATGAAAACATGTCCTTAAAAATTGTGAGGCAGAGTTACGCCAGCATATGAATAATATCAGACCCTATGTAGCTTGCAAAAGTTGCTGACAGGTATGCGACTACTCAAGTTCAAAGAAGGCTCAGGTGAACACATCCAAACCAGAGGAGAAGGCATCTGATGAAAATAGATGAAAGGAGGGTAAGGACAAGGGTTCTCACCCGAACCTCCAAGAAAGGCCCCTAACAGCACAATGGGAACTCACAGCCTTGTGCCTTGTCAGTTCCCACAGACATGATACATAAGAAGGGAGATAATGTGTTATTTATATAGTGCTTCTATCCAAAGTGCTTTACATAGAATTTATTTACATACATTATTACCCAATCGAAATAGGTACTCACTTTATCGACCTTGGAAGGATGAGTCGACCTTGCTGTAATTGGAACCTGTGACCTGCAAATCAAACACAGATCACAGCAATGACCGCTCAACCCGCTGAGCTACCTTACCGGCATATGCAGCCCGTATGCAGGCACATACTGGGAGAAGCAGCCTGTAAGGCTAAACCCAATCAGCTGGTCTTATCGAGGCGGGCATTGTCGATGTGGGCATCTTGGCAGATGAATCCCCCCCCTAGGCCAGGCAGTGGCTGAATGTTCCTTAATGGCTGAGTGGGAAAGGTATTATCGCCTCAAGCGACACCCCTATTCCGGTGAAATAATTTTGAAGCACAACTTCAATGATGGGAACACAACTCCCACATTGTATGACACAACTGCTACTGTCATTTGACTGTGGGTGCAAGCAGGACAGAGGATTTCAAGTCCAGACAGGTTAGTCCATGGGTTTGATGGCCTCAGCCGATGACCACTGGCAATCGTGGAATTTAGTTGAGGGAATACCTCCCAGCACTGTAAAAGACTTAATTTGAGTTGACTGTCTGTTAAGGAATTACCTTCCTGACCGAAAGATAATCAATGTGGGCCCTAGATCTAAGGCCAAAGAAGCAGCCAGGGAAGCAACCCTTACGACTGTGGGCTCTGCACTCGTCCTGCTGGTGTGAGAGAAGCCCGGAGATCCTGATAGCACCAAGACCAGATCCTAAATCCACAGGGGGGGGCTGCTCCTGCTAGAGAAAGCCTGGTGGCTACTGCAGTGCCTGTTGTTGTGGCACAGGATTCAGTGACCTTGTGGTTGCTTACTGGTGCAGAACCAGAACCTGGGATGGAAAACATATTCACTTCAGACCGTAGGGGCCTGCTAGAACTGAGTGAGGTGTCCTCAGCTGGTGGCCCGCCCATGTCAGGCTGACTTTTGCCAGGCACAGTGAGACTGCCCCACTTTAGCTGATCTGTGAGAGTAGGCAGAGACACAGGCTGAGTGTCAAGACTCTGATCTGTTCGGGTGTACTAGGAGAATGGTAGTCTGTACAGTAAGCCCAGAATTCTGAGTCTAGTCCAACCAGTGCTTGTTTGTTCCCCACTGCCACATTACTGGACTTGGCTCACAGCATTCCTTTCTCAGATCACTTAGTAGTGACCAAGATTCAGATGAGTGTAAAAATCAAGAGATTTTTCCTGTCCTGGCATATTTGACAAGCTTCTTGTAGGTGAGGAGGGACATGGGTTGGGTTGCCTTTCAAGAGGATTGGCATGGACATTTTGGGCCTTGTAGCCCCAAACCACCTCAGGGAATTGGCACATCTTGGTTATGGTAGACCACGCCACCCTGTACCCTAAAGCAGTGCCCTTGAGGAACATCAAAGCCCCTGTGGTGATGAAAAATGTGATAGGGATGTTCTCTTATGTGGGAGTCCCTAAATAGGTATCTTATGATGGGGTCTCTAACTTGATATTTGTTCATATAAAAGTGATGGATGAGTGTCGAGTTACTTTCTACAGCGTTCCATCCCCAAATTAATAGGCATGTTGATAGATTCAATAAAACCCTGAAAGGCACAATAGGTGGTTTGGAAGAGCGGGGATGTTTTGGTGTTGGTTGTATTGACTGATGGTGAGACTGAGGAGGGGCTGAGCCCCTCACATACTTTTTACACTCAGAGTCCACAGATGGGTCTCTGAAAGGAGTGCAGATCTCCCCACACCTGACAGAGCAGCAATACCATGACCGCCAGCAGCTGCTGTGTCAGTCTGCAAGTTTGTTCTTCCTAGCTCCAGGTTGAATAGATTGGTGCATACATGACAATGATACTGGGGACAGTAAGCCAGTAAAGAGTGGGATTCACAGGATGTTTGACAAGGTAAAGGACACCATCAAAGAGGAAGCGGAAGTTTTCAAGATGTTGGGCCTTATGACATTCGGATCATGCAAGTGCAGTAACAAAAAGTGTGGGGCAGGGGAAGGGGGGGAAGTGCTGGTCAGAGAGGAAGGCCCTGTGAGAAAGCGAGTGCCAGGGGAGGCCAGGTGGACAGAGCTAGGGGAATGCAGAGAGAGCAGGGGAAGGAGGGTTCAGGAGCTAAGTGCGCGGTAGGGGGCTGGAAGGGCTCAAGGGGTGCAGGTCCAGCCTTGGGGCTTATTGAGCCATCCCCTATCCCATGGCCTAGTCCTGTGGTGCTGGTTCCTAAAAGGTCCTGCAAATGGAAAACGTGTGGATACCTCTATGTAGGCCAAACATCGAGACCTGGGAAGGAACGTTGGACAGTGCACAATTTGAATGTAAGAGGTAACAACTCAAAATGCCCTGTGGCAAGACACTTTCAAGAGCACCAATACTCTGTTGCCCAAATGAAGTTCCTGATACTAGAGGTGGTCAAACGTCCAGGGGGAGGTGGGGGGTAATTACTACTCACTACTCCTCCAGAGAGAGATGTTCTGGATACATCTTTCCGATACTGTTCAACCGAGAGGGCTTAATGAAGATTTTTCTTTGAACTGTTTTGTGTAATTGTTTATGACAAAGCTGCTAAATATGCCTGTGTGTATATATACTAGCTAGCAATATACATTACTGTTTTGTGAATTTCACCTGTTGAATTGATATGTAATTAGTTATATGGCCATTTTTGGCCCATTATATACAACGTTAACTTGTTGTAAAACTTCACTATGTACTATTCCATTGTACATTTTTTTGTTATGTTAACTTTAACCATGTTCTCTCTGTCTCAGATTTAAAATGAGCTCATACATGTTTTCTCCATAGTTTGAAAGAAATTCATAAGAAGGCCAATCTGCATGATTTGACATCATACTTTACTGTGATATTTTATTAGTACACATTCAAGGATGTGAGTATAGGTATAGTTATCGCATTGAAATATATAGATAAACTGAAGAGCCAATTGGATATTGATCTTCTAATTATTGTCAGGAGGTTTTTATTTTATTTTATTTATCTTTTTTCCCTGGATTCTTTGAAGTTACTTCTGATTATATTTTGTTTATCGTGATTCTGACCAATTGTATTTTATTTGCGTTGGTATCCTTTGAGGCCATTCAGTTGGCTTAAGGCCTCTACTATGACTTACCCATAGATTAGTCCCTTTGTTATCTTTACTTCTATCCTTGAGGTATTCCCTCTCTAAGATTGCTGATCTTTTTTCTCAGCATGTGGTTAGTCCGCTTTCTATCTCTGTAACAGTTTGTGGTTTACCTCTGTTGGCAGCAATGCACTGCTGTTCTACTCGGGCTCTAGAGGAACTGTGTAGAGTGCATGCAGTTCTTTTTTGGTTCCATATGGGCTTTTACCCGCAGTGGATGTAATGTGAGTGTACTTTAAACTCATTTGAGCTACTACTTAGAGTTGAATGATATGATATGGCATTTATAACGCGCCTATACACAAGTGTTTCAAGGCGTGAAGAGGCAAGGGAGGGGAACAGAGGGAAGACAGAGACAACGATATTACTAGGCCGGGTGACATGGAGATCGCGCAAGTGCAAGGGGAGGGGGAAGAGGGAGTAGGGAGGGGGGAGCGGGGAGGGGGAAAGGGAAAAGTGTGAGGGGAAAGGGGGAGGGACGTGCAGTACATAGGATACACAGTAAATAAATAAAACAATGCATAAGAACAATAAATAAGAGGTGTGGCCAGCTGGTGGCAGGTGCAAGGGTAGTGTATACATCGAGTGTCAAGGGCTGGTATGGGGCTGTAGGCATACAGAACAGTCCCTGAGTGCAAGAGTTGCCAGGGGGCAGTGTAGGTGTGCAACTGGCAGAGAGGGGACCTGGGCCCTAGAATACAGGGTAGCCAGGTGACCAGTGCAGTTACAGTTTCAGCCAGGAGTTCAGCAGGTGCTTCCGGAACCGGAGACGGTTCTCCTCAATTTTCACAGAGGCAGGGAGGCTGTTCCAGAGGGAGGCCCCAGCCGAAGAAAGAGATCTACCACCAACTTGTTGCTTGGAGGAGAGACTGACCCTGAGAGAGTTGGAGGCAGATGAGTGAAGAGTTCAATAAGGAAGATATTTAGGAAGAGAGAGTTGCAGGTATTGTGGCCTCAGCCCCAGAAGGCCTTGTGGACAATGCAGAGGGGTTTGAACTTAATCCTTGCAGCCAATGGGAGCCAGTGCAGAGATTCCAGTCCTGGAGAGATACGATCACTGGGCTTGAGGCCAAGGACAAGTCTTGCAGTCATGTTTTGGATGAGTTGCAAAGGGCGGAGAGTAGAGGCAGGCAGATTTAGAAAGAGGCTGTTGCAGTAATCCAGCCTCGAGAGAACCAGAGCTCTGGAGACAGTGAGCTTCTGGGGAAAGGAGAGGAAATGAAGAATACCTCTGAGGAGGTGCAGCTGGTAGCGTGACTTGTTAGAGACGTCAGAGGTGTGAGGAGAGAAGGAGAGTGTGAAGTCAAAGATGACCCCAAGGTTTTTAGCCTCACAGGTGGGAGCAGGAAGAGGGCCAAGAGAGGCCAGCCAGAGAGTGACAGGAAAGGAGGGTGTGCCGATGTGGAGAATTTCAGTCTTACTGGCATTAAGGCAGAAATCATTGACGGCATGCCACTCCTGGATAGCAGACAGACAATCGAAGATGAGGGAAGGAGAAAAGGTGGCTGAGGGGAGCCTGAAAATGAGCCAAGTGTCATCCACATAGCACTGAAAGTTGGGGTAGAGAGCGGCAATGCGGTGGGCAAGAAGTGCCAAGTATTGGTTGAACAGCCAGGGAGAGAGGTTAGACCCCTGGGGAACACCACAGGTAGATATAGAGGAGAGGAAGGAACCAGGTTGGACCTAGGAGGGTCGATCGGAGAGGAAAGAAGTCAGCCAAGCCAGGGCCTGATCGGTGATACGCAGGTTATCACAGAGACGGTTGAGCAGGATGGCATGGTTGACCATGTCAAAGGCAGAATAGAGGTCAAGTAAGATGAGGACACACAGGGTTTTGTAATCAAGGTTAGAAAGCAAGTCTTCACGGATGTTCAGGAGAGCTGTTTCTGTGCTTCTGGCAGCTCTGAGCCAGACTGATGGTTATGGAGATAATCAACAGAGTCAGAGTGAAGATTAAGCTGGGAGATGGCCAGCTTTTCCAGGAGTTTGCCCAGGAAAGGAGTGATAGAGATTGGGCAATAGTTGGCCGGGCAGGAGAGGTCGGCTGTGGGTTTCCTGAGAAGAGGGTGCACAAGAGCATGCTTCAGAGGGGAGTGGAAGGCTCCAGAGGTGAAGGAGTGGTTGCAGAAGTCAGCCAGGGCAGGAGCATGGGTGTCAATATGGTCCTTGATGGTTTTGGACGAACAGGGAAGGACCTGTTTTGGCAAGACTTTCATAGATCAGACTTGTCTGGAAATCTCGTCGGGGGAGAACAGAGGAAAGGAAGAGAATGAGATGGTGGAGAGGCAGCTGCAGGGGGGCAGGAGGTAGCAGAGAGAGAAGAGGGAAGAGAAGGAGAGAACGAGAGGGTGAACAGGATGTCCTGAGTTTTAGAGATGAAATGAGAGGCCAGAGCCGTGCAGAGGGCCTGGGAGGGGACAGGAGAAGTAGAGACTGTAGCAGGATTGGCCAGCTACTTGCAGATTTTAAAGAGTTTGGGCGGGTTGTTAGATTCCGCAGAGACATGGGGGTGGATGTGGGCTCTCTTATTAGTGTGGACAGAGAGCCGGTATTGCCTTTGTAGTAGGCGGCAGGCCCGTTTGTCAGAGGATGCACAAGATGCCCACCATTGCCTCTCAGCTACCCTACACTTGCGTTTAAGGGTGACAAGGTCAGAATTGTACCAAGAGTTGGCTTTGGGCTTCAAGCGGATCCTCATAACAGGGGCTAGAACATCAAGGGTATCAGAGAAAGCAGGGTGGAGCTTGGCAAGGGGAGTGTCAGGATGAGAGTCAGCTAGAGGTGGCAAAGTGGGGGAGAAAGTGGCAGCGAAAGCCTCAATTCACACACGCTTCATGGGGCAGATGACCGAGAAGGTAGGTGGCAGTGTTGGAGCAGGGCTGGCCTGCGGGGTAGAGAGGGAGAGATGGGAGGAAAGGAGAAAGTGATCGGTCCAGGAGAGAGGAGTGGTGAGAGGGTTAGAGAGGGGAAAGTCTGAGGAGATGTGAACATCCAGAGTGTGCCCAGCAGAGTGATTGGGGCCAGAAGGAAGAATTGAAAGAGATAGAGGGTCATAGAGATAGCAAAAGAGTACAGAAGAGGGTCAGGAAGAATCCAGGTGGCTATTGAGGTCTCCAAGGAGGAGCAGTTGAGTGGTTGAGGCCAGGAGGGAGGAGGAGAGGACAGCCCACTCAGAGAGGAAAGAGGTAGTCTGACCAGGTGGCCGATAGATAGCAGCAATGGTGAGAGTGTGACCAGGAGAGAGAGAAAGCCTACTGACAAAGCATTCGAAGGAGGAGTAGGCCTGCGTAGGGATCACATAGGCATGAATCCATTCAGGGACAATGCAGGCTTCACCCCCTCTGGAACGGTTGGATCTGGGCGCAGAGAGGATTTTGTAGCTGTCAGGGAGGAGAGTGTCAAAGCCTGTGACACATCTGGCTGTGAACCATGTCTCGGTAAGACCGAGGACATCAAGGTCAAGTTCTTCCAGGAGACGGCAGATGTCAGAGGAGTGTTTGTGCAGACTTGAAATCCACTGCTGCAAACAGGAAAGGATCAGAAAACAAGCCTTCTCTGCCTATGTCCCAAGACTATGTAACCTCCTCCCTGTCAGCATCAGACTCGCCTCTACGCTCCTACTATTCGGAAAAGAACTCAAGACCCACCTCTTCAAGGAGTCTTTCCTCCTCAACACCTAGGCCATCACGTCGCCCCTGGGCCACCTGACTAGCTAGATGCCGTCCGTCCCTCTCCTCACCACCTTGTACAGCTGTACCCTTCTCTGCCCTTCTGTATACCTCACCCCACCGTATATCTGTTCTGTTGTTACCTCTGAAAAGCGTTCCGTTATGCATCTGTACTGTTGTATACTTCTGTAAAGTGCTCTGTTGCTTCGCAAAGCTAGGTCTGTGCTCAATAAATACCATAATAATAATAATAGTAATAATAATTAAAAAAGCAAGCATGCTAAATTTTGCATTCTTTAATATATTTCCTTTTATGAATCTGGTCCCTCCATTGTAATAGCATTGATTCCTTAGAGCTTCCCTCCCCCTTTGGGACAAGAATCACACAGGGTTACACAGAAGGTATATTTATTAACCAAATAGAAATAATGTAATCATTTTAAAGATAAACAAATCATACATCCATGGATGCTAATGTAAAGATGAAAAATAATCAACACACTAGTCACCTCAGTTTTCAATGCTACAGTTATAGAATTAGAGACTTTTGTAACACACATATCACCATATTTAATTCACCTGAGCGTGCATGCATCATGGATTGAATGAATGAAAGTCCTGGAAGAATCTTTCATTTGTGAAAAACAACAAATTAGTTTAAAGTATCCCTGCCTATCCCATTCTCTCTACTTCCCCTTTATTCAAGATACCACCCCCTTTCAAAATACATGTCAGAATTTCAACAGCATTTAAAAAACTCAATTGCAACAAACTACTGGAACTTCAGGTATGTAAGTGGCTTGTAGAATACTCCTGCTGCTACAACCTCTCACGTTGTACACACACTCAACCAACAACCCGTCCACCATGGGAGAACTATACAATCAAACGCTACAACTTTCCATAGACAAGGTAACACCTCTGGTCAAATGCAAAGCTAAACCAGCAGCTCACATAAACTCCTGGTACACCCCCAACCTCAAAGTGCTATGTTACACAAAGCAAGCAGTCAAGACAACTTGGAAAAATTCTCCTTCAGTCTCCAACAGAGAGATCTTCACTTCTGCATCCAAAACTTATAAACAAGCCATAATCCAAGGAAAAAGCCAAACGTACAACGAATGCATAGAAAACGCTAATTCATGTACGAGAGAGCTTTTCCCTTTCTTGCATGATTTGGAGTCACCAACTCCACCCTGAGTCCCCCACCCCCCGACAAGCAGCATTAAAGATATCACCTAGTGCTCAAATATTCAAAAGGTGCTTCTGGATAAAATCACCTCACTACAAACAAACATAGCACAAAATAAAAAAGAAAAACTACTATTCACCGAAACACCTGTCGTCTTGCCACCCTCAACGCCACAATCATCCCACATGTTCCGAGTTCACTGTGGTCTCTATCCCAGAAGTAACGCAAATCATCAAAGGTCTAAAACCATCTAGATGCCAAAGGGACATCGGCCCTGCCTCACAAGGCTTGCCAGAAGAGTTTGCCCCCTTTATCGCATCTCTTATCAATAACTCCTTTACCTCTGGTAATGTGCCTGCCAACCTTAAGACGCATGGGTCCTCCCTCTACTCAAGAAACCCACACCAGAACCCAAAATCCGAACCAACTACCAGCCCATCACAACAGTCCCTTTCCTACTAAAAACATTACACTGAGCATCATATCTGCAAATTCAAAAGTACCTTGAAGATAATAATCTTCTTGTTCTTCCCCAGTCTGGCTTCTGCCCCGGTCACAGTACAGAATCAGCACTCTTGCACCTAAAAATCCAAATGGACGAACTTAAGGACAAATGCTATTTGGCTCTCCTCCTCCTGCTAGACCTCTCGGCCGCATTTGATCTGGTGGAACACATAATCCTTTGCCAACACCTCTCCTCAGTGGCCTACTTCTCTACCAAAGCAATAGCATGGATTGAGTCCTTCCTATCTAACAGAACAATGAGGGTATTCGCCGCCATCTCCTGCGCCCCCCAGCATCTTTCTCCTGCGGGGTCCCGCAAGGATCTTGCGTCTCCCTGACCCTCTATAACATTTTCACGAAACCCCTCTTCAACGTCCTTGACACTATGGGTATCTCCTACACCAACTATGTAGATGACAACCTGATCCTCCTTCCTATTTCAGGTATTTATGAGACATACTATGAAGTTTTAAATAAAATATACCAAACCATCCAGGTCTGGATGGCTCGAACCTCCCTATGCTTAAATGATGAGAAAATAGAGCTTCTCCTTATTAGAGCGCAAGCACGTTTAAACAAACTTAGCGTTGCCTACAAATACTTCAACATTGATGGAAACAACATACTAGTCTCCAAATATGTAAAAATATTGGGAATCTACTTGGACGCCACGCTGACATTAACCTATCAGGTAAACGCTGTTGCCTCAGCTGCAGCTTACACTTTAAAACTGTCATTAGGAATATTGGAGTTAGAGTTTGAGAGGATACGGTTGTTCTGTGTAGAGAAGGAAGAACTTTTTACCTTAAGAACCGTCTATATATCTTCTCTCCACTAGTACTCCATTCCTTTTTTATTTCTTCTTTGTGACTTTACAACAAAGAAGAACCTATTTTAAAAAATATTTTTTTCTGTTTCTCATAAAAAGAATAATTGATTGTTTTCTGTTCTTTAAACAAAATTGTGAATTACAACTGTGTGTGTTTTAACAATTTCTGTTATACTTCTTTGTCATTACAACCTTTATGCTCATCAGGATTTTCTTTGTCTAAATAATAAATATTTCAAATAACTTTCTAGAAATTTGCCCTTTTTGTTTTCAGAGAATTTCATAAAAATGCATGATACCAGAGTTTGGTACTTTTTTGAACAATTTAATCATGTTGATTTTGATACATAGCAGTAAGGGATCTACGGTGTTATTTTGGTCTTTTGTCCCCTCCTTTTCTGCTCATGGGGCAAATCCCCCCCCTCTTTCTTTGTTTACACTTTAAAACTCATCAACGCATGCAGACCATTCTTGACTACCGACAACTGCATCACGATTGCCAGAGCCCTCATCCTCTTCAGTTTAGATTACTGTAATGCCCTCTTTGCAGGTGCCTCCAACAGTAACATCAATAAAGTGGGATTTTACAAAATAATGCACTATAAGGGCAGCTTTGAACATTCCTAAATATGACCACATCTCTGCTGCCAGACGTAACGTCCATTGATTCGTGAACGTATTATGTTGAAAACACTTTCTATTACACACAAATGTCTCAAACACTGCACCAAAATACATATCAAGAAAATTCTCCAAAGCACAGGCCAATAGACCCACCAGGACCGCCTTCTCTCATCTACGGACAGTTCCCAGATTCCCAGATTCAAATTTCAAAAAGCTTGCAATGGTAGCTTCCCTGTAGTGGCGGCAAAACACTGGAACGCATTACCACTATCTTTAAGATCAGAACCATCTTTCTGGGCCTTCCACAAATGTGTAAAAACGTGGCTCTTCACATAAGTCATCAATGCCAAATAACTACAAGCATTGAGTTGCAACCTACTATGCATGATCTCTTACCTACTATGAATGTAAATCCGCTGCCTACGTATTACTTATAACCTCTCTGTACTATTTATGCATGTTAATGCCTTTGTTTAAGTTAGTTACAACCTCTCTGTATCACTGTTTTTTAATGCATTTAAGCGCCCTGATGCCTTCGGGTTTGGTGCGCTCTACAAATGAATACATAAATAAATGTAGGCTGGTGTCCCTTCAGTGATGTTTCTTTTTCATTTCCATGCAAAAATGTACCTCTCTCTCTTTCAATGGACACCATAAACAGCGAAATTGGGTAGAGAGGAAACACCCTTTCCCTTTTATCTGGAACAACTTGATGGACTGCACAGGAATTACTCCAATAAAATTATTTTTCTAGGTACGCACACATTGAGATGTCCATTTAACTCCCTGATAATTCTTCCATGCTAGACGTCATTACACAGAGAAAGAGTGAGAGGATCTCACTGTAGACACACCATGGAACATAGTCTATAAAATATATATATTTTTACAGAAGCACATACACTTCTGAAATGGTCCCTAACTTCTCAAGATGCACAATCAATGTATATATTCCCACCCCTCAGTAATGATGCATCACAGGGCCATGATTGAATCTAATTCCATTTACAGTATCACTGCCCTCAGGAGTATTTCCCCTTTATATTATTCTTGCATATGCATTTCTTTTGGCTGTCTCTCAAACAGATGGGCACCCTCTTAAGGACTGGTTCAATTCTCCCCTTCTACGAACAGGTGGGCGTCAATCAGCAAGATGGGAACAGCTTTCCTCCACAGTCTGTCTGCTATTTCTGGTATCTCTACATATTATCCTCACCAAAAATATCACCATATATATTGTCGTCTGTAACACCATAGGCAATATTTTTTGGGGGGGATAATTTTGGGGAGCGGGGGTTGCGGGGGTGTCCCCCGCACATTTAAAAATAATGCAGGGGTTGCGGGGGTGTCCCCCGCAGGGTCCATGCCTCAATATCGCCATAAAAATATGGCAATATTTTTGTATCGCGATATTATTGCGGGGATATTAACACATGCAACCCTATTTCTTCCACTGAAGAAGGCCTGGGACTTTTAACTCCTACTAGGCCTCATTTTCAGGGCTCTTAATACATCAATGGGGCCAAACTATCCCTTCTCCTTTGTGTTATTGATCCTTCCGCTTCCCCGACAGTGAGTGAGCGACTGAGTCTGTCAGTGCCTCCTTTTGCCCGCCAGTGAGTGTGTGAGTGTGTGTTGGACCTTTTATAGAATAGTAATCCCACCCTTTTGAGGTGTGCATAATTTATCCTATCTAATTGGTCAATATAGGTGATTGGACAATGACCCAAAAGTGACATAACAGTAGACATACCCCTCTGTAGTTATTGGGTATATTAATGACTGAGACGGTTTGATGGCAGTAACATCTACACCCAGTTTCCCCCCCATACATGATTTCATCTCACGGATTTCTGAGCTGCAGTAGGCTTTGTTATGCTTTGTCTTTTGTCCTCCCCAAGATGGCCACCGGGGATTCCCCTTTGGTTAAAACCGAAATGTCAAGTCCTGTCAATTAAGTGTTTTCGCATTCAGGCGATTACGTTACAGCATATAGCCTTTGGGATCCTGCTTCTCCATGCGTCGCTACACTACAGCAAGACGCTCTGTAACTTTGTGTCCTAGGACTTCTGTTACTTTCTTTCCTTTTCCTTGTTTCTAAACACCTCTTTGTTCTACTAGGTACTATACACCTGAGGATTTACCCGCTCTGCGCATCGTAGCGCGAACCCGGTTCTTACCAGAGAGAACACCTTGTCCGCAAAAAGCGGAAGCAAAGATCCCTCTGTTCAGTAATATTGTCTTTCACAAACAAAAGGTAGGAAATCAGTCTCAATTCCTTTCCTCGTTGCTTCAGATACGCTAGACATTAATTCTCATTCTCTATCTTCAGACATCACGAATCCAGAGACCTAAATCTCCCGGATACGTCTGTATTACGGTCGCGTTACTCCGTGCACCGGACATTTTTTCATCAGCAGCTGTCTATTCTACACAGGTCCCAGGAACTCTTACCAGCTCTTATTTACACCTTACAGGGAATTCCCGATTTATAGCCTGTCTTACCTTTTCTTGTTTAGAAGGTGCCACGACATCCAACCCCCAGTTTATGGACATTGTATGCTCCCAGACAGGTGTGTGGGAATCTGTGCGTGTCTCGTCTTCTCTCTTTCTTAAATCTTCACTGTCTTACTTACCCATCTCTTTTTCCTATTTCAGAACAATCCTGAGGGAATCTTCAGTAAGCTGCCCGTCCAGTTACCCGGTCTTCGTTCCGAAGATTGATGAGTTGCAGTAAGCTACGCACACAATTCCAGTACAGGTTTTATTTACCCCAGAGGGTTATCCTGGGAGTGTTGCCCCTCTCCTTCCTGGTCACATCTAGACGGAGGGCGTTAAGGTTCTCAGGGGGATTTTTCACATCAACCAAGACACTGCCATCTGATCAGGTTAGGGGAATTCTGCTTTATGGTATCGGGGCATTACAAGATGGCATATGTAGGTAGTAGAAACACCTTTAGGAGGCTGGTGCTCATCCTTTTTGGCTGGGCTGCATGTGATAGATTATCATCTGGTGAAGGCAGGATAGCCATAGATTTTTATTTTTTATTAAGTAAAATGATGCAGGTAATTCTGTTTCTGAAAGGAAGGTCTGCTAATCAGACCCCCCTTTCTTAAATGCTCCATGGCAAAATGATAGTGCAAACATGTTTCTTTGATGAGAGAGTCTACTGACACCCTCAGCACCAGCTCTGAAGTAGCACTTGGCAGGTTCAAAGATTGCATATGCATTCCTGACAGCTGCTGGAACACAAAGCAACAGCAGGTAGAGGTGGCTTTTTAACTGGCTGCACCTCGGATACAATGATAATAATTTTGTAACCTAGTGACATGTGTGAGACAGGCATGGTCGTATCAAGAGAGAGACACAGACTGAAATATATCAGTTTCAAAACCTTTATTTAATAAGTTTCTGGGGTTGCCTAACTGACCCTAATACTGAAGCAATGGTTCCCTTAACTGATGTTTTTAAGGGCCGTCGAAGTCTGAAAGTCCAAAGTAAAAATCTGGCTGTGCCCAACACGATGCTTGCCCTCACTCTTTGACAAAAACGTGTTAGGAAGTCTCTTAAAAGAAAAATATACTGGTTCAACAGTAAATGGGAAACCAAGGTTGGTTTCAGGTGGTCTTCACACCAGGTGTAGGTTGGTCAGATTCACAAGAATTAGGTCAATGAAAACAAGGCTGTTATAAGACCTTGTTGACAGTTCTTACAGTAGTCTCAAACACTTTCAATGTCTTAAGTTCCTTGGGATTCCCTTCCCCAAGCTTTAACTATTTAAACCATAACAAAATAGATAACTACACAGTTCCTCTTCAAGATTCTTAGGGTTCCCTTCCCCAAGTTTTAACTCCTTCAGTATCAAAAACCAAAACATGTTCAACTTTCTCAGGCCTCTCAAGGTTCCCTTCCCCAAGCTTAGGCCCCTTTCTGTTCAAAACACCAATTCAATTTGTCAGGATGTACCTTTCCTGTTGTATACAGTTCTGTCACACATACTTCACTTGTGGGTATGTGAGAAACCTGAAGGTGTCTCACTGCTAGTCCCTGTGGATCTGTCATCCAGCTGGCCATGACTCGGCCATCGCTTTTGGATACAGTTCCTGGGGGTGGACCAGTGCAGGAGGATCACCTGGGTGAGGGGTCTTTGGGGAGTGGCAGTGGGACATCGGCTGGTGAGACGCGATATCCCCGTCTCTGTAACACCTTTACCCCATCCTACCAGGTAGGATACTTAGGAACTCACCCCCCCCCTTTTCCAACTTGAACACTTTCTCACGGACCGTTCACTGTGAGAGAAAACAGACTAACACCTGAGCTGTATACCTGACGTGTCCCGATACAATGGTCAGGCCGATACAATGGTCAGGCAGGGTCAGGCAATTACTGATCATTACACACACCTAACTTCCATCAGACTTCCCCACATAGATAAAAGGCAGAGCACGAAAGCACACTCTGAGCAAGGCAAAGCACACGAGGAAGCAGCAGTTCCAAGATGGCAGTTTAATACAAGGCGAAAGATGGCAAGACCAAAGAGGATTGCAAGGAGGGAAGTGCCCTTGACTTTTTCAATGAAAGACTGTTACTTTCATAAACCTTCGAGACTAGGAAACTTAAGACCAGGAATCAAGGCTGAAGAATCCTGCATTGTGTGTCAGAGGTACTGGGGCTCTCTCGCATTGATAGTCAAGGTGGGGAGCACTGTTTGCCGCCGTGGTACTGTCCTTGGCTCACACAACAAAGCAGCGCCAGTGAAGTCAGCACAGCTGGTGAGTTGGGGAGACTGATACCAGAGCGGTCGGCTTTGAGGCCAAAGTTACAAGCTGCAACATTGTATAGTGAAAACTGAAGAGAACAGTGTATGAAGCGTATGTGGCAAGTGGTTCAATGTTCTTTCATCGCCAGGCTTTATAATGTCTGCCTTTTAAACACAGAGAAAATTATGAAAATGTTAATTGAAATTAATTTTTTTATGGGGGGTTCCCCTCCCAAACCCCCCCTCCACCACATATTTTGAACTATTCCTGACCCCCAATCCCTTATCTGCCCTTTCCTACCCCCCAAAAAAATGCGATTAATTTTCTCCTTGTTTTAAAGGCACACGTTATAAAGCCTGGCGATGAAAGGACATTATACTGTGGCAAGCAACAAAAAACACAATTAAACATCAGATGAATGACTGAGCTTTGAAGCCAAGATATGATACCATAGACATAGTGGTCCGGTACCACGTGGGTGCTCCTTCGAAAGTCTTAGTTAACTCTCCACCTGAAAGGTGGCAAATGTGAAAAGTAATATTGTGAAATCGAAGTGGTCCTGCAACGGGTCAAGCAAAACCCTCTGCACATTTAAAAGTATTTGATAATTGATGACAAAGTATATGAAGTTGATCTGTGCCCGACTGAGGGGGGTCCTCGATGTGAGCCCGGCTGAGGGGGATTCGGGATCTGAGCTCGACAGAGGGGGGATCCCGGGTGAACAGAGACACCCAAGATTGAAAGCATTGTGATAAGAGAAGGAACTGAGCCCGGATGAGTGGGATCCAAGGTGAAGAACATTATGTTGAGAGGATCTGAGCCTGGCTGAGGGGATCCAACATGAATAGTGAATCGCCTATGAAATAGAGTACTTGTAAAAATCTGAAAAAGGAAAGAAAAGTATCATTTATTTTTCGTATCAGGCCCTCTGAATGAAGAGACTTTGAAAGACAAAGAGACTTGGGCACAGAAGGCCCTGTTGAAAATGATTGAACTGTATCCTCATGCTAGAGAAGCCAGAGACTGTGCTAAGCCCGAGTGTACCGGCTTATCCCGTGCTGAAAATGTAGGGAAGGGAGGCCAACGACCTGAACATCCTGACATATCATTTTGTGAACACTTCTTTCTTTTTCGTAACATTGTTTCCCACACTAATTGTACTTATAGGTAAGGATTAGCAAAAGGTTTATTAGTATAGGCCCTTTTATTTTGTCAAGACACCTCTAGGACTGCGTTATTATTGTTTGATGGTCGTAGCTTGCTCCCATCTGTAGATTCTGGATCAGATAGGCGTTTTTCAAACCCTTTTTAAGTTCAATAAACACCCTTGAACTGTGGTCACTTGTGTCTGTCTTACTATTGATACCACACCTTCCTTACAGGTACAATTACAGACTTTTGAAACCACCAGGTTCTTTGCTCTTCCTAGGCGTTATCACTCTGATCTGTAATCCCTCTCTTCATTTATTGCTCTTCGTTTTTAACCTTTCACCTTGAGGTGCCTCCTGCACCCCTTCTTGTTCTTTGCTTTGCTTCCTTCTCGTGCACACTTGCACCTTCCTTGCTTTCTCATGCACAGTTGCACCTTTCTTGCTTTCTTGTGTACACTTGCACTTTCCTTGTTTTCTTGTGCACACTTGCACCTTCTTTGCTTTCTTGTGCACACTTGCACCTTCTTTGCTTTACTCTACGTCTGTAGCGCTAGCGCCTTTTCCTTTGGTTGCTTTCCTTATGTATATCTTATGCTTTCTGCCTTTCTCATATTTCCTTTCACTTTTCCACTTCTTGCCACTCCACAAGCTTTCTCTCGCTTCTTTCACTTTTCCACTCCTTGCCGCTTTACAAGCTGTGCCTTTCTAGCACTCAGCTCCAGTCAATCGCACGCTCCCGAGTTTCTCTCTCACTGACATGAAACTCGGGGTTGAGATCAGGGTCTCACCACCTGCCCCTCAGACACCATTGTGACAAGCACAAGTCCAAAGGGAACAAGCACTTTTCTGACTGCCCAGAGGCATGGCTCCCTAGCCATGCTGCAGCCCCTTTCAAACACTGGGGCAGCGTCTCAGTACACCGTTCTCCTACAAACTTCAGGTCCTGCTGCTCTCTGCTCCTTGGCCTCTCTGGTCCAGACAACATCCCCAGCTTGCTCATTCTTTGGAAAGAGACCACACATTTTATAGTTGTGAAAATAATCAAGTGGAGTCAGGTGTGAGTGATAATTAGTAAATGCCTGACTATCAGCAGAACAGTTCAAGTTCTTTCTATAGCTGGTTTCCCTTACATTCCCCATGTTGTTCTTAAGGCAAATCTTCAGTACAGTTCCTCGTCCCAGTATTGGTTGTAAATGGGGGTTAGGGGGTGGAGATGTAATGGGTTTGGAAATACCCTATGAAGGTTAAGGTAGAAAGTATTGGGGTGTAACGGGATTGGAGATTAGATTGAGTTCCTGTTACTTTATTAGGGAGCCAATATTGATTGTATGAAAACCCCCTAATCTTGTCTTTACGTAAGAGGATGAATGTCCCCTTCCTTGTGTGTGCTGGTTGATTATACAAACAGGGGTCTGGATGGTATTCCCTGCGCTCTGGACAGGTAGAAAAGGCATGGATTTCAACCTTAGAACTCTGTCCTTGTTTTATTTGGGTCTTCTTTCTTCTCCCCTTGACTCCTTTCTTTTCCCCTCTTGGGCCATCAATGATAGAATTGGAATCAAAGGCCATGACACCTGGAGATGAGTCGCAGAAATCAACATATCCCATGAAGGCGTCCAGGACTTCCTCTTCGTCCTCTATGTGCTGTCAGAATATCACGTCTTGTCTGGGGTATTCCCACGAAGACAACCCTAGACTCCCCTACCTAGGTGATCCTCCCTTGCTCATCCACCCCCAGGGTTGGGAACCATGAGCGATGGCCCTCGCCTGGCCACCTGAATAGAGAATTCACATGGTCTAGATGGGAGAACACCCCTAGGTTTCTCACACATATTATACTTTAAATATAAGAAACACACAAATATGAGGTGGTCCCACACTCATAATTTTAAACTATGGGCTCAGTGGGAATTACATCTAGTAACAAGAAAGCAAGGACCCAAGAACATTTATATAGACTGCATACATTTTTTTGTGGTGGACCACTAATTCAATTAATTTGGTGTTCACATAGGTGAACTGGTTTTAAATGACTTTAGTTTATTTTCATTTTTGGAAATGTGCAATATATTTCAAAATGAGTACAACATTGAGATATAACCATATGTTTAAACATTGTGCAAAGAGCAAGTGCATCGCCCAATCTCCATCACTCCTTTTCTGGGCAAACTCCTGGAAAAGTTGGCCATCTCCCAGCTTAATCTTCACACTGAATCTGTTGGTTGTCTCCATGACCATCAGTCTGGCTTCAGAGCAGTCAGAAGCACGGAAACTGCTCTCCTGAACATCCGTGAAGACCTGCTCTCTAACCTTGATGCTAATCACCCCTCTTTCCTCATCTTCATGGATCTCTCTTTTGCCTTTGACATGGTCAACCATGCCATCCTGCTCAACCGGCTCTGTGATAACCTGGGTATCACTGACCAGCCTCTACCCTGGCTGACCTATTTCCTCCCTGACTGACCCTCTCAGGTCCAACTTGGGTGCTCCCTCTCCTCTATATCACTCTCTACCTGCGGTGTTCCCTAGAGGTCTAACCTTTCTCCCTGGCAGTTCAACCAATACCTGGTACCTCTTTCCCACCGCATTGCTGCTCTCTGCTCCAACTTTCAGTGCTATGCAGATGACACTCAGCTCGCTTTCAGGCTCCCGTCTGCCGCCTCTTCTCCCTCTCTCATCCCGGATTGTCTGTCTGCAATTCAGGAGTGGTGTGCTGCCATTGATCTCTGCCTTAATGCCAGTAAGACTGAGATCCTCCTCATCGGCACACCTGCACCTTCCTTTACTGTCACTCTCTGCCTGGCGTCCCCTGGCCCTGTTCCTGCTGCCACCTGTGAGGCTAAGAACCTCTGGGTCATCTTCGACTCCACACTCTCCTTCTCTCCTCACATGTCTGATGTCTCTTAGAAGTCAAATTACCAACTGAACCTCCTCAGAGGTATTCTTCCTTTCCTCACCCTCCCCCCAGAGGCTCAATGTCTCCAGAGCTCTGGTTCTCTCTGGGCTGGACTAGTGCAACAGCCTCTTTTTAAATGTACCTTACTCTATTCTCCGTCCTCTACAACTCACCCAGAACAGGACTGCAAGACTTGTCCTTGGCCTCAAGCCCAGGGATCGTATCTCTCCAGCCCTGAAATCTCTCCAGTGGCTGCAAGGATCAAGTTCAAAACCCTCTGCATTGTCCACAAGGCCTTGTGGGGCCTGTGACCGCAATACCTCCAACTCACACTCCGGAAATATCTTCCTACTCGAGCTCGTCGCTCCTCCACCTCCAACTCCTTGAGGGTCAGTCCCTTCTCCAAGCAACGAGTTGGGGGCAGATCTCTTTCTTTGGCTGGCGCCTCCCTCTGGAACAGCCTCCCTGCAACTCTGAAACTTGAGCAGTACATCTCCAGTTCTGGAAGCACATTGAGACCTTCCTCTTTGCTTCTGTCTTCTGTCTTCTCTCTTCCTCTCGCCTGCTGATCTCCAGTCTGCTACTGCACTGGTAACCTGGCTAGCATCTGAATTCGGGCCCAGGTCCCTGCCCGCCCAGGTGCACACCTGCTTTGCCTCCTGGCAGCCCCTGCACTTGGGTCTGTACCTGAAACCCTACAGTCCCCTTACCTGCACTTATCAGACACCTGCTGTCTGCACTTTTAACCCTTGCACTTGCCACCTGCTGACCGCACTACAAGTTGTTTTGTTCCTGTGTCTGCCACTTGCCCTTCCTCCCCTTCCCCTTTCACTTTTCCCTTCCCCTCTCCTATGCACTTGCATGATCTCAATGTCACTAGGGCTAGTAAGATTGTTGTCTTTGTTCTCCCTGTTTCCCCTCCCTTGCCTCGTCGCGCCTTGAAACACCTGTGTATAGGCGCATTATGAATGTCATATAGCATATCAAGTGCATAAAATGCAAAAAAACACTTAATTCATGAGAAATTTATACTGGGGATATTCATATAAAGATCAGAGGTATACCCGTTTCTACCTACCAAATCATCCACCAGACGTTCAAACCCAAACATTCTACCATACCTCAATCACATCACATCACAAACAATGTTCAAAGGAAAATGCATGTGCATTATAGGCTGTAAACATACAAAATGCCAGAGAGAATATCCGGCCGAGCCACCCTTTTATCCACTGTGCACCACTACTCTGTACCACGTGGCGTTACAATAAATTGACACCTACGTTCAACATTCAAACACACCGAATATTAATAAAAACTACAAACAAATAAGGCAATTTTTTAATTGCCAACTCGAGTTTCGGCCAACGGTGTGGGTAATTTTCTTTTAAACAGCCAGCCTTCTTCAGGGAAAGTAAAAACATATTGCTGATGGACGGTACACTAATATCACACAAATCAACCAATTTAGGTTCACAATACAAAAAGACAGACAAACACTCATTTAGATTTTTCAAAACTGAATACGAACTTGTATCACTCTCAAATGTGAAATGTCTTACTGGATTTTAACCTGTTCAAGTTCTTCTAAACATCTGACCAGAGCTCAAGCGTGACATACCCTCTTGCACTAAAACTTTAAATATAAGCCATGCCCAGTTGGGCCATGGTGGCTGCTGGTGTCACACAATTATACAACCACAACAATTTGATATCCTCCTAGTGTCAACTTTGTGGATAGGGCATACGTGTGAAAGGGCAATGTGTGTTAGATGTCTGGCCTGGATGTCTCCACAACTGCCATGTGGGACTATGGCCAGGAAGCTGCCTCTTTGATGCTCCTGCAGGAAGGATAACACCTTTATCCAAGGCACCGGAACCTTCCCTAGGACATTTCCTGGGAGTCAGTGCTTCAAATCCAGCACTGACCTAACAGAGCCACACTCACATCAGGGTGCTAGCCACTGTACTGCCTTTGAAGTCTGCAGATATGGG
This sequence comes from Ambystoma mexicanum, assembly GCF_040938575.1. NCBI lineage: Eukaryota > Metazoa > Chordata > Amphibia > Caudata > Ambystomatidae > Ambystoma > Ambystoma mexicanum. Next base: position 896,883,110 of record NC_090939.1, read on the forward strand.
AAAGGGGCAGAGGAAGGCTTAGAGAGGGTTTCCACCCTAGATTTGGCCTCCAAGCAACCTAAAAGTAGCTTGGGTCCTGGTTCATCCACTCATGACATCTGTGAGCCAGCTTGACTCCCTTCGAGTCACCACAGGACCCACTGTGCTGCTTTTGGCATGCTACAAACTTTTAAACCACTTGCTAGACTTTGAGCCATTCAGACACCGGCTCAACTCACTGCTGCGAACCGCATCAATCAACCCAATCACTGGCTCGAATCCATGTAGGCAACTGACTCGGGCGCTGACTCCACCTGCTAGAAGCCATTGAACTTACCTGCCTCAAATGTTGAATCGACTGAGCAGAAGCATTGTTTTGCTGCTGACCGGACCGTCTTGAACGCTCACTTGACTCAACGGTAGCCCGCACCTTTGAACCGACTCATCGTTGACCTGCCAGTGGGACGATATTGACTCGAACGTCTCAACATTGGCTCAACCACAGCGGAAGCACCTAGAAGCCTGGCGCATTGCTGTTGAGCACCCAAAGCCAAGAAGTAATCTATTTTGAAGATCCCATGTCTCTGGTCCATTGTAAAGGACCATGGTGACTTTTAAGCCCTCTTCTACACCTTCCAAAGATATATCTTTGAACAACTGGCATTGCTGCAAAGTATCTTGCCTAAACACGCCTGCTTATCCACCCAGAGTGCCCTATGAAATGAGTTTGTTTGCATTTATTGTTTTATTAAAATCCGTGTTGTTATTGAACCTTTATTGGACATTCTTTTTTTTGTAATAATATTACTATTGCTGTTTCGGTTGCAACTGTTATCAAGTCATTCCCCTCCTGATATGCCATTTTCACCCTTATCATCTGGTTTACAGCTGGTTCAGTAGGAAGCAGGGTGAGGCAGTTTGCCCAGTACTCCAAATGACCCAACATTCATTCATGTTAGAATAACAGGCCGCATGATGATGCATCACACACTTTCACTGGGTTTTCACACAGCAACCCTATACTTCTGCAGTGCAGGAGTTGGTTCGTCACAGTGCCATTGTTCTAACTAGTCACAAAGGCGATAGTGTGGGTGCCTGTGATATGACATGACAAGGCGTTGACAGGTCAGCATTCCAAGGAAATACTTGGAACCTAATATTGCTATGTGTTGGGTGTCCCGTGGGGCCCCTCCAGCATTCAAACGTCCACAACCCTCAGCACACAATGAATACATCGTGACGCCCTTTTATTTGCCCAACGTAATGACGTGTGCGGGGCATGGTCTCTTAAAGGGACCACACAACACTCCTCATTTTTCATAATGTTAAATGAACACATAAATACGCTGTAAAACGTTAAATAACATGCATTGTATAAATTGTATGCAAATACTACAACATTCAAATATCCATCACATAATCCAGTAGATACGCCGAACGGCCTCTGGTTTCTCTAAGCGGGTATCTTCATGCTTTTGCCAGATCCTGACCATTTTCAGACAGACGCTCTTCCTCTCTCTGCCAGTCAGGATACCACGCTTCCTCAGCTAGTGGGGGCTTTTTATCTTCACCTTCATCATCAGCCCCACTCCAGAAGGGTCATCATATTCGCTCCATGTTGGCAGATCCGGTTCCTCAAACTTCTTAAAGAAACAGGAGGTTCTTGTGACAGTGTCATGTCCGTTGGATGCTGTGACCACCGTCCCCTTCACCACCACACTTCAAAAGGTACAGGTTCGTATGCCAAGGATAATTTACCAGTTGGATGCCAGGACCTCACCAGCACTGCATCCCGAAAACTACAGTATAGTTCCTTAGTCTTCTCCTTCCATTCTCATCTTCACTGGCTTTTTCCTCTCTTCCATTAACGTCTGATCGACACTCTCACCAGGTATTCGATGTTCTAAATCTGGATATTGGACCTCCGGGAACATCTATTAAACAGAGCTTCGGCAGGCACCCCTGTGGAGCAATGAGGTGGTGTGCTGTATTCTGTATTTGCTGTATTTGAGGCACGTCCCTTGGCCATGGACAATCCTAAAGCCCTTATTCAGCATCCTTATAAACCTTTCAGCCGCCTCGTTGGCATTTGGCCACACTGGGGAAATCTTACGGTGATGAATTCTGCACCCTTGCATGCATGCAGAAAATCCTTCGCATTGAGAGGGTGATCCACTATCTGAACATATCTCACCCTGCAGACCATGGGACGCGAATATCTTCTCCATCGCTGGTAGTACATCAGACAGGGCTGTGGAGGCGGTGAACTCCACATCGGGATACCTCGACCACTGATCGTTCATTACTAGAAAATGGTTGCCCCTGCTGGTAGATCCGAAGTCAATGTGTACTACCTCCAATGGCATGCAGCTTTATGGCATCGACTCGATGCATGGCTCCTTCAGTACCGGAGCCGCCGCCTGGAACTATACACTGGCCTTCAGAAAGTTATCCATACTTTCTTCCAATCCTGGAAACCACACCTCCATCCTCAGGCACAACTTAGTTTTGTCCGTCCTCTGCTGGCCATGGTGGGCTAGTTCGATCATTTTTGGGATGAGTTTAAACAGAGCCACTATCCTAGACTCCCTTAGTAACAGGCCATCTTCTGTGAACGATAGTTCGTTTTTGATGTGCCATCACTGTTCTAGTCTGACTTTGGCACTGTTAGTCCGCTTATCCAAACTCACTAGCACACATTTCCAATCACCACTCATGATGGCGGTATGCATTAACTGGAAACATTAATTGTTTTCTGATGCCACCCTGATCTCCTCTACCGAAATTGAATTTGTTGTGGCGTCCTCCGTAAAGAAGCGTACAAAATCTTAAGTTCCACATTCCTTCTGGATTCAGTCAGAGGTTCAAGATGCAGGGAGATTGGATAGATAATCCACTGCGTTGTCGCTTCCAGGTCGATATACCAAACAGACATGATATTCTAGGAGGGCCAACATCCACTTCTCTATTCTGGAGGGTGGCTTGGATGAGGACCCCGCCAGTATCAGAACGAGAGGCTTGGGATCAGTGATAACTGTGACTGGCTTTCCAAAGATATATATAAAAATGTCTATACCCCCACAATAGTGCCAGTGCCTCACGCTCAATTTGTGAATAGTGTTTCTCAGCTGCAGACAGGGCTCTACTCGCGTACGCAACAGATTTCACTTTTCCCCACTTCTTGGACTGTGTGAACACGGCTCCCAGTCCAAACAGGCTTGCATCCACAATCAATTCAGAGTCTTTGCCTTGATCAAAACATGCCATTGTGCTCTCAGTCATGAGTGCACACTTGATCTCATCAAATGCTGACTTCTCCAAGGGTGTCAATTGCCGAACACACTCCTTCGTTAGATTGCAGAGAGGCTCTGAGATTGTGGCAAGATCCTTAATGAACCTCCCACAGTAAGTTACGATGCCTGAGAAACTACGCACTTCAGACACATGTTGAGATGGTTTGTTGTTTTTAATGTCCTGTACTTTGGCTGGGTCAGCTGAGATGCCGCCCTCTTGGAAATCAAATCTGAAAAATTCAAGTCCCCGTTGCAAAAATTGACAATTTTAAAGTGTTAGTCCCAGAGATCGAACCCGCTCTAGTCAATGATGTAGCCAGGATTGTATAACAAGTGGGGCCTGAAGCTAATGCAGTTGGGCCCACCGCAGTGATTATCATCTGTAAATGCCCACACAGCGATGCTGAGTGGGCATTTTCAGATTGTGGGTGGGCCTCGCCCGCTCAGGCCCTACCCTGTCTACGCCTCTGGCTCTAGTACTTTCCCCAACCTTTCCAAATGTTCCACGTCAGAATGTGCGAACACCAAGATTTTGGGCCTCATTACAACTCTGGCAGTAGCCGTGCCAGTAAATCCGGCACGGCTGCTGCCGGAGTTGCATTTTTTCTGGCACCCACGAATGGGCAACAACCGGGTCCTTCCGAGTTCGGCAGACCCGGTAATTGCCCATTTGCAGGTGCCGGAAACAAGGGGCTCCCCATCCCCACAGGGCTGAATGGGACTGGGGATGGCGGATGCACCGGAGCATTCAGAGTGCTGCCGGTGCATCCGATGTGCTGTGCTTGCGGGTGCCGGTCTGCCCACCAGGAAAAACCTGGCGGGCTGACAGGCACCCGCGAGCACAGCTCCTAGTATGGCGGTCCGGGAACTATGGTACCTGCATGCTTACCGGTACTGCAGTTTCCGGACCACCATGCTTGTAATGAGGCCCATTGTCACTTATGTTAGGGGCACCGGGAATGCCAGCCAGTGCGCCCCTCAAAGAGTTTTGGAATACCTCAGCAGCCAAGGAGACCCCAAAATTCAACCCTTTATAACGGTAAAGGCCTTTATGTGTGGTGAAAGTCGTAATGTAGTGTAGTGGGATTCTGGGTGTAGGACCAGCTGATGGTATCCTGCTCTGAAATCAAGTTTCGAAAAGTACACTGCCCCCTGAAGATCAGCTACTATATCGTCAATGGTAGGTGTAATGTGTCTTCTTCTCTTAATTGCCTTGTTGGGGAGGTGCTTGTCTACACAGATTCTCACAAAATCAGGCTGTTTTGGTTTCCGAGCGACCACAATTGGTGAGACCTATGAGGTGGGACCCTTTACTGGTTCTATAGTATCCATTTGCACTAACTTTTCCAGTTCTTTCTCTACCTGGTCTCTCAGGTGAAAGGGGATACGCATATGTTTCAGGGCAACTGGCTGAACGGTCTCATCAAGATGCAAGCAGATAAGCTAACCTTTCATTCTTCCAGTGTCTGAGAAGACATCTGTGAACCTCTCAATCAGCGACTGTACATCTTGACGTATACTCTCAAGGCAAAATTATCAATTTTTAGTGCTTTGGCTGCAGCACAGCAAAGTAGGGTGTCCCTGCTTATTTTAGTTCCGAAAAACCTAGCTTTGATACTCTCTCTTTCGTGCCCTAGCTCAATGAGGCACTTGTCCTCCACCGACAAGGGAGATGTGCCCCCAAACGTGAAGATTCTGATATGGGTGCTGCTTCACAGCAGAGGTCCACTGAGCTTGAGGTAGTGAGAGTGGGCCATCACATTCACTGATGCCCCTGTATAGCTGAGTACAGGCATGGTGAACCCACTGACGTGCACTGCACATTTAGGTTGACACTTTCTTTTCTTGCAAAGCTCTAGTACACTGGAAATTAAAACATGTTTTCTTCGTCATCTTCTCTGACTGTCTGTACCTCCACTTCCTCAGCAGGTTCCACTTGTGCCACTTTCTGCGTCTGTCTTTGAAAGGCTTGCTTTGGTCTGGCTTGGCCTCTTGACAGTGTAAATGGTATTGGAGCATGGCATATTCTTGCAAAGTAGATCATTATTCCACACCTCCCAAAATTGTGACCCTTGACAGGACAGTCATCAGAGTGTTGTTGGTCATACCCCGACTGGATGATGGTGCTTCTGGTCTTTTATCCTTTCTAGGCCACAAGCCTCTCTTGGTAGACTTGGACATCTGTTGTCGACCCACTGCACATACTTCCTCCAACTTGATCATCTTCATTGCAGCGTCCATTTTTGATGCTCGAACATCAGCTAGCTCATATGACAGGACCAGCTCGAGTGTTCTGGCTAACGTGATTCCAGATTCCCTCAAAATCCGCCTTCTCATCTTCATAGAGGAACATCCTTCAATCAACTGTTGCCTGACTTTTTCCTCTTCGTTGGTCAGAGTACTTGAGAACGTCAATTGTCTGAGACTCCCATGAAATGCATCAAGTGTCTCTTCTTCTTTTTGCTTCACTGATCACATAACAAATCTCTCATAATCAATGTTTATTTATTTATTTCCATTTATAAAGCGTGCAACTGCCCTAGGGCATCGTGGCGCTGTTACAGCATATTCACTTAGGTGATGGCAAAATCAAGGGTACAGTTCTTAGGTACACGTTCAATACAGCTTAGACAGTATTCAAGTTCCTTGGTTACAGTGGAACAGCAGAGTGGATACAAACTATTTGAATAGTATGGTTTTCAGAGCCTTTCTGAAGGCTAAGAGGGATGTTTCTTTTCTGAGTTTGAGTGGTAGTGAGTTCCAGGATTTTGGTACTAGCACTTCAAAGCTGACCCCGTCGGCTTTGGCTCTGTTAAAGGCGGGTATAGTGAGTTGGTGAGCGTATAGGTCTCGCTTGGGCCTGAGTGAATGTATATAGTGTATTCGTTCAGCTAAGTAGGGGGGTGCAGTTTGGGATAGACATCTGTGTGTGATTGTGAGTGCCTTAAACAGTGTGCGTTCTTTGATAGGGCCAGTGGGCATTTTGTCTGGCCTGAGAGATATGCTCTCTCCTAGGGATACTGAAAGCAGCTCTGAGAGCATTATTTTGCGTGATTTGTAGCCTGTTCATGTTCTTCGCGGACGTCGCTAGCAGAAGGACATTGCAATAGTACAATTTTGCACCTATGGTAGCAATGTTGAGACAATTCTTGGCGGAAAGGTGGGGTTTTACAGCATTATTGATTGTTGTGGTGAGGGCTGCTGATGACGAAATATAATTAACTTGTCTGTTCACAGAGAGGGTGGAGTCCAGAAAAATTCAGAATTTTTACAGCAGCAGAGACTGTGATGACAGTGTCCTCGATGCTGAAGTTACTGTATTTGCTGTCTAGTTTTTTAGGTTCTCCTTGGGGCCTACAAGTAGGATTTCCGTTTTATCCCCATTGAGACAAAGGCATTGGCCGCCATCCACGCCTGGATGATTGCATAAGTCTGCTGTAAGGTTTTGAGGTCTTCCTCATAGTCACCAGATAGTGGGAGAAGAATTTGTGTGTCATCGGAATAATTGGTAACAGTTATGCCGAGACCTTCTAGGTCATTAAACAGTGGTAAGGTGAAGAGGTTATAGAGGGTAGGAGAGGTGCACGAACCTTGAGGCACCCCACAGCTGATGGGAGATGGAGCGGATGATGCCTGGTCTGAGAAGACCCTCATCGCTTGGCACTCCAGGAAGGAAGTTATCCAGGTGGTGGCTTCTTAGGAGAAGTGGGCAGAGTCTATATGATGTTTTCCTAGAATTTTGTGGTCGACCAAGTCGAATGCTGCTGACAGGTCGAGGAGCAAGAGCAGCGCAGACTTGCCCTTGTCCATGTTTTCTAGAAGCTGATTTTTTAAGTCTAGCCAGGCTGACTCTGTGCCGTGCCAGGGTCGAAAACCAGATTGCCTCTTGCCCAAGATGTTGTGCAATTCCAGTTAGGACTGTATCTGTAGGTAAGCAGCCTTATCAAGAATTTTCAGCAAGAATGGCACATTGGTGTAATTGTTCGGGGAGTCTGGGTCCAGTGTGGGCTTTTTTAACAGTGGCCGGACCCAAGCTTCCTTAAGGGAGGATGGTACTGTTGCAGAGGTGAATGAGGCATTAATAAAGGCTGTAATGAAGGGTGCTAATGCTTCACCACAGTCCTTAATTATGCTTGCAGGGCAAATATCGCCTTTACATAGCGATGGTTTTATGTGCTTCATGATTAGTAGGACCTCAGGAATGGTTACTTCCCTGAAGGCAAAGGGTGTCGGGGGTTTTGAGTCTGGAGAGGTAGATACTTCTGACTCAGCGCCAACATGTGTTGGGGCGCAGCATTGGGCAGACTGTTGAAGTTGGCTTTAATTTTCTCTTGGAGTAAGTTAATCTTGTCTAACATAGCGTGTTGGATGTTGTTACACCATTTTTCATCCTTTACGGTCTGATGTGTAGACGTGGGGGTATTTTGGACGGTATGAGGAAGTGCAGAAGATGGTGGTCAGTCCATGGGCAAGGGGTGTTGGAACTGATGTCAACTCCACAGTTCTGATCTGCTAGCCAATCCAGTATATGACCTTTGATGTGGTTTGGGCTGTCCACTTTTTGAATAAAGCCTAGGTCCAGGAGAGACTTAGCGAAGGCTTTGCCTTTTTTATCTTTTGCATCTTGGAAACCAAGATTGAAATCGCCTAGGAGAATGGCTCTGGTGCTGGTTTTGAGGTTACTCCCAATGAGGTGTAGGAGATTAGCTTGGAAGTCTAGCAGAGGGCCAGGAGGACGGTATACTAGGTGTAGTGACGTGGTGTCGTTAGGAGAGAAGGAGATTTTTACAGAGAGTGCGTCACAGTAGTCTGAGGTGGCGGACTTGATTTGTCTGGCTTTGAGTGATTCTTTGACAATAAGGGCAACCCCCCCACCTTTGTTGGTGGGTCTATCCTGGTGGAGGATGGTGTATCCTGTTGGTAGGGATTGGCAAATGGTAGGTCCGGAGGCTTCGTGTAGCCAGGTTTCTGTGATGGCTAGGGCGTCGAGCTCTAAATCAATGATGAGGTCATGGATTTCTGTAGCGTGGGCTTGCATAGACCTAGCATTGATGAGTGCAAATTGGGTTTGAGTGGTAGAGTTGTAACTAGATTTGGGTTTGGTTGTTCAATGGAAGGTATTATGGTTGGTTCAGGAGTTCTGGGCGTAGAGGTGGTTGTGTGAGCAAGCCCAAGAAGGGTTTTATCCAGGTACTTGTTCATTGTGGAGGATACAGCGGGGGACAGGATACAGCGGGGGAGCGGTATCCAAGTCTTTGGTTCCTTAAGTGTAAGGTAAGAGGGATCATGTGGGCCTGAGCTACAATGTTAACCATTAGAGTGCAGTATTCCCTCAATGGAGGCTTAGCTGTGATGTACGAGTTGTCCGCAGCCTGAAGCATTTTGAATATATATTTTTTTCAAATTCAGATTTTATTGAAGATTTAAACCACATACAGCAATTGTTTGTGGACGGGTTTCAACAGATAGTCCCCTGCGACCACCAGCAGAGTAAACGTCTTCTAGTAGTTGTTTCTCCTTTTTTTCTTTCCTCCTTCCCCTCCCCCACACCCCTCTTTGGTACAACATTTCCCCTTCCTGGCACACACCTTAAAACCTTCTGACAGTTGGACACATAAACAGGTAAGCATAGTGGCTGTTGGACCCCTCTATGGAGAGCTCACTTTCACAGCTAGTTGGCCTGAGTTCAACGTTCACTTGTTCCCTTATCTATCCAGGTCCATTGCTTCCAAATCCACCCTCCTTTTAACACCAGTTTTGGCCTATTCAATCTATGGGTCTTGGCCCATATACATTGCAATGAATTCACCCCATTCAGACGCCAGGTGTGATTCTTTCCATTGTAAATACATTTTTAGCAACATTGGTCCATTCCCTTTTGCTTGGTGGTTGTACACTTTTCCATTTAGTAGCTATATGCCCTTACGGCCAACAGTAGCACTGCAGCCATTTTTGGAAGTCTAGTGTAATCATCATCCACCTACTCCATACCAAACAAGACCTACATGGGCAATTTAATTCAGGCTATACCGTCTAAGTCTTTAATCCACCCCAGGACCTGGATCTATTGATTTTTAGTCCCACCAGAGAGCTGAATTGTTCAATCTGTTGGATCGCTGTAGGTATGGAGTTCAAAGGATCCCTTATATGTAGAAGCATGTCGTGCGCATATAATGCAACTTTGTAGTCCTTTCCCCCTACCGAGAGTCCCACCGCACCTGGGTCAGCTCTATCGAGAGTGCAAAGTGTCACGGAGAGGGGGCATCAGTGCCTAGTTCCCCTTCCCAGTCTAAATCATCATGAGTAGTCACCATTAACCATAACACACGCTGAAGAGGATGCCATTATCCCTCTGAAAGCCGTTCACCTATTGCAAACGTTACAATCACTGCCTTGAGAAATCCCCACTCCACCCTATCAAATGCCTTTTCAGCATCAACTGACAGGAGGGATGGGTCCCCGAGTGTCCCCTGGGCTTCTTTGATCAGATGTAAGGTTTTCCTCACTGTGTCCGCTCCCTGTCGACCCTTAATGAAGCCCACTTGGACAGGGTGGATCAACCCTGGCATGTACCATTCCAGTCTAGTCGCTAGGACCCGGGTGTATATTTATGCATTGATTTTAAGGAGGGAGATTGGGCGATAGGCAGCACACCCACGGGCATCCCTACCCTTCTTAATCTAGCTGCCAAGAGTGTGTCTGCTTTGTCTCCTGAAAGATTATTTTCCCCTCCTCCAAGAGGCACAGCTCCTCCCGATTTCCCCATTGCCTACAGTATATATTCCTCTCGCCTCCTTAATGGCTCGTGCGCCCTCCTGTCCAGTTGTTTTATATATTCCCTCAGCCTAATTTCAACTAGTGACTGTTCCCTCTTTTTCTTTGCCCCTTCCCTAATCAGAATTCCTCTCCAGGTAGCCTTCCCTGATTCCCACACAATTATTTTCTCTACCTCCCCTGTGTGATTTGTTTCAAACTATTTTTCAATTTCCTTGCCCATCTCTGAGAGGAATACCGGGTCCTTCCACAATGATTCGTTACACCTCCATTTCGCACCACTAGGAGTCAACCCCATCCAGTGTAGGTCCACCGTCACCATATCATGGTCAGACCAGGAAATGGGAATGATCGTTGAGCCCTGTGCTTAATCCCATAGATCAATAGAAATATAGATATAGTCTATTCTAGTGTATGTTCTCTGTGGGGGCGAGTAAAGGGTATAACCCTTGTTCCATGGGTGGAAGTGGTGCCATGTGTCTCTCAATCCATACTCCTGCAGTGATTCCTGGAATTCCTGGTAGCCTGGTCTTGGCAGGACCTGATACCCATCATGCCGCCCTTCTATCCAGCTCAATATCCGCCCATATGTTGAAGTCTCCTCCTGTAATAAAATGTCCCATGCTTTCTACCAATATTTTCACAAGTGTATCTTTTAAAAATCTTAACTGGCCCTGATTTCGGGCATAGACCATGGCCAGCATGAAACGCACCTTTCTGATGGTGCCGGATACTGACAGGGCCCTCCCTTCAACGTCAGACCAGACCTTAGTCAGTTTAATCTTGAGTGCCTTACTGATGGGAACACCCACCCCTGCTTTTCTTAGAGGATCAGAGCCCCAGTGTTCCCAGCCTATCAGTCCACATGGGAGACTTCTTTCTCCCCCTTAGTGAATATGGTCTCTTGTAGGAACATGATGTCTAGGTCCGACCTCCGGAATTCCCTCGCAACCAGTGATATTTTCATGGGAAAATTCAGATTTTTTACATTCAAAGTACCCAATCTCAAGAGGTCCCCACGTGATCCTCTTTTGAATGGATCTCAATTCTCGCCACCTATCGAACCTACTTGTACCATAGGGAGAACGTCTGTGGACAATAAGGAGAACGTCTGTACCAAAATCCCCGTCCCCTCCCCACACCCAACCACCTACTTCAGAGTCCCTCCCCCTTACCACAGGCATCTGGTCCTCCCCAGTTGGGATCACCAGGTTCAAACCGAACCACCTACAGCACCCGTTCAGTCGGATCCCTTTTCTATTAAACCACTTGTTGTAGAGCCCCTCCTTGCCTACCCCCAACAGTTCCACAGAAAACATCAAATACATTGCCCTGATTTTCTCATCCCCCTCAAGAACTCTGTTACCAGCATTATAAAGTAAATGGGTTTCAAACAAACCATAACTTAACCCGTAACTGAGACCCCCCAACATGAAAGTCTCTTAATTTTGCTCTCCCTACTTCAACTTTTAGCCATGGAGATGTGGTTCATGGTTAGGTCAGGTCCACCCTTCAGGGGGGGGTGTTCAGTTTCCTGAACTTGCAGGAGCCTGGAATGCTTCTCCTTCTCAGACCCTTAGTCTGCCAGTGTCCCTTGTCTGCTGCCTTTTCCTTTGAGGTATGTGGAGTCTCCTCATCTCCTGTGAGCTCCCGGGCGACCCTGTGAATAGGCTCCTCTGTGGCTAGCCTATATTTGTACTAAGTAAAAAGGTGGGCACTACAAAAATACTGTTAATTAAATATAATTCACGGTAGATTTTAATTAATAAACTTTAGCCTGGGGCATCCGGTTATAAAGAGGTCCTATGGCAAAGGGACCAAAAAATTACAAGCAAAAAGATAGAGTTGAACTGCTCTATCAGAAAACCGGTGCTCTCAGTTGGCCCTAAAATAGGGCTGCATATTAGATATGGACCAATTGCCAAAAAATAAATGAATTGTCAACATTTACTAAATGTATCAAAGAAATGTTTATTCACATCTCCTTTGGTAGTTCTTAGTTAGAAAGTCACTCAAATGAATATTCTGGTATCATATTCCATGAGGCTGTGCCAAAATAAGGCTAGGATTATATGTCATATACATATGCCAATGCATTTCGGTTGTAAAAAACCTTCATCAGGGCAGTACATTCAATCAATAATCTGTTCACATATATCAATAAATTAACAGTAATAGTGACGATTATCACAATAGCAATTCCAAACACATACCAGACCCAAGTGTTCCATAATGAGGATGATATGAAAAAAAGAGAGAAATTCTAAATCAATCACTAAGCATCAAAACGCGTTAGTTGCTATCACAGCGTAAGTCAGGCAGAACTGAATAAAAAAATGATGTTGTTCGTACCTATATATCCAAATGGTTCGTGTTCGTATTACCATCCAGTGGAAAAGACAACAACTTGAAGTTCAAGTTCCTGCAAAACCACAGGAGGGTTAATCAGTAACAAGTAGTTAACAATTAAGGCCATGTATACTGAGAAGGGAGTGAAGTAAAGTCAGCCTTACCGTGCAGCAACGCTGAGTCAGTATCAGCCGCATTCGCACAGGTACGCGCGCGAATGTCAGTCTGGGAATTTAAACGTTCCCATGGTGACCAAAACAGCGTCGTGTCAGAGCACGTATGCCTTGGGTCCCACCACCGTGGCGTCACGGGAGGCGGGACTCATCACCATGGAAACGTGATCCGTAGAACGGATGCTTACACATGCAGGTGTTTCAACCTTTGTAACTTAGGCACACAACATTCTCGTGTATCTGAGCGGTAAAGCGAACAACATTATCGTGTGTATTAGCAGCTGTCACATAGGTATGTAGCAATATATTATGAAAATACACAATAAACAAAGAAACAAATTAGCTCAATCAGTGCAGTTATATCGAAATCGTTCTCGTGCTGCATAAACTGGCGATGAATATCTTGGTCAAGTAGTGAAAAAGCATACAGTGGAACACTTGAAATGTGTAATCACATACATCATTCGAAGTTAGTGAACAGAAATAAAATGCAGTTCGTTGTTATGTAATCAAATGAAAACTGTCAGTAAATATCTTCGTAAAAACAGCCCACTGTATCATTGGAAATCCATCACGGCAAATTTCAAGGAAAAAATCTTAAAGGAAAAAAAGGAATTACAAATAACACATATAGTTTATTTCTTCGTTGATCCCCTTAGGTGCCAGGGTGCCCAACCGATCAATCCAGTAAGTTTCACGTTGATCAAGCTTCTTTTGCAAATTTTGATATTTGTTATACCTTTGTACCACTTCTAGGATAACAAATTTAATCTGTGCCAAACTGTGGCGTTTCTCACTAGAGTGTCTTGCTACCGCCGAGGTAACTGTTCGATTCCTAATGCAACATCTATGCTCATTCCAGCGTATCTTCGCTGTACGTTGTGTTTGTCCGATGTAAAAATGCCCACAGGAGCATTTGATACCATAGATGGTGTTTTGGGTGTCACACATCGCAAAATCTTTTAATTTGATTTTTTTCTCCAGAATGGGGATGGTTAATGGTTGGTCCTTTCATGATGTACTGACAATTATTGCAATTGAGGCACGGGAATGTGCCAATACGGTCTGTGAGTTTCTTCTTGCGTGGAGGTTTGGTATTCACCAACTTGTCTTTCAGATTCTGACTGCGTTGATATGCGAAAGTTGGGAATTCCCTGAACAGATGCTCTATTCTTTGATCACAAGTTATCGTGTTCCAGTTTTTCTTGATTATTTGTTTGATTCAATTGCTTTGTCTGGAAAATTTAGATACAAAGACTAGAGGGGGTGCTGATTTGTTTTTTGTTTGAGGTTTTAACAATTCCTTTCTGTCTTGTGCCGCTGTGTGGACTGTCGCCGCCTCTATTTCAACTTCAGAGTAGCCTCTCTCCAAAAACTTGTCTCCCATGTCTTTCACCGCTTTTTCATAATCAGTAGGGTCACTAACTATTCTTTTGACCCTCAGCATTTGGCTGTAGGGGAGATTTTTGATTAAGCTCGGTTGGTGAAAACTGAGTCTTTGTAAAAGGTTATTGCGATCAGTACTTTTTCTGAAAATGGTTGTTTGGTACCCATTGTAACGCTCACCTGATTCCCGTAGAGGCGCCGGTCTTGACTGGGCGTATACCGTATCTTCAAAGGTGATGTGTAACACACGGCTGGCTCTTTGGGCTGGACCTCTGTGCACTGTATGTTTGACTCGAAGGGTAAGATGTCTGCAGATAGAAAATATGGGATTAATGAACTGGGTTATTGAATGTCTCTCTCTTCTTCCCTTTCTCTTCTCCTGTAGAACCCCGAAGGTTAACGCTCTCACCTTAGGTAAGTGAACGCCGTGCTCTCCATCTGCCTCGGGGCAGGGTGCTGTAACCAGTTTCTTCACTGGATAAGGGGAGCAGGCCTCTTGACTTCAGAGGACTGCTGTCCGTCGTTTACTGCACGAACGGTAAGTTTCGAGTAATTCTAATGTCTTTAAAGTCTTTAGTAATGATGTCTCTTGTTTTGCAGGGTTCCGGCGATGGTGGATGACGGGCTGAAGTGAGTTCAAGATGGAGCCCGTGTGGTGAATAGAAGCGCCTGGAAGCACGTAAGTAAGCGCTTGTTGCCTGCTTCACGATGCGCTCTAACTGTCTTTTTATTTTGCAGGTACAAGTTCGGAGCGGCTGCAGGGTGCCGGAATACCCACTGGGTTAGATGTGGAAAGGAGTAATGGCACGTGAGTATTAAAGTTCCCCAATGTCTTTAAACGCACCTTGTTTTGTCTTTCAGATGCGGGATGCAGCGCCGAAGGCCTCCGGAGCGTGCGAAGAGTTGGTAAGCTTTTGTCTTTCAGATGCCGGAATGCAGTGTGAAGACCTCCGGAGCGCACGAAGAGTAGGTAAGCCTTTGTCTTTCAGAATGCAGCGCGAGGCGTTGGTGACAGCCGATGGCCCAGGTAAGTGAAGAGCTGTCACTGAAGACCGTAATGCTAACCTGTTCTTTCTTGTCTTTATAGGTGTTGCTGAAGACTGGATTCAGGATGGTAAGCCTTTTTCCTTAGGCCCAGGATCAGATGCAGAAGACACGATGAGCGTTCTGCTGCAGAGGATGCAGAATAACGCAAAGCAAGATTCATCCATCGGGTGTGGTTTAAATAGCCTCCTGTAGTGCTTAGGTGTCTCCTTCCACAGCCACGCCTAGGTAAGAAAAGAGTTCCTGCTTTCCAGAAGAGTTCCAGTGTTCTGAACCTAGGGAGTGGCTCCTGCCCCACCCAACAGGAAAAGTAGTTCCAAACAGAAGAGGATCAGAGGCTCAACTGGCAGGCAAGTAAGCAGCATGGTCTGCTGCAGGTAAGTCCACCCAAGCATTATGAGCCCGGCGTTTCCAGCGCTGGGACTGGGCATATTTATGAGCCTGGTGCCACTGGCGCCAGGACTGGGTCCAAAAGGTCCCAATTGGGACTGGTTGGCACTCGGAATCTGGGTTATGGATCTGCTTCCAAGGGAGTTGGGAAAACCCTGACCTTTTGGAAGCAGAGATCATGACACCCATGGTCTTTGATCTTTATTTCAACATCCAAAAAATGTATGATTTCTTTAGAATGTTCATGAGTAAATTGTATCCTGGGGTCAATGCTGTTTAGATAGTTGAAAAATTCTAGCAGTTCGGTTTCCGTACTTGTCCAGATACCAAAAATGTCATCTATATACCTGATCCACAATCCTATGTTGTTATTCCATTGGATTTTTTTCAGAACAAAGTCGGTTTCAAATTTATACATGAATGCGTTGGCATATGCAGGTGCCATTGTCGCCCCCATTGCAGTACCAGCTATTTGGAGAAAAAATGAGTTTTTGTATTGGAAATAGGAGTGTTTACCGATAAATTCTAGTAATGCCATTATAAACTCCTTCTGAGCTGGTAAGAAATAAAAAAGAACTTAGAAAGCCTACTTATTAAAGCAGAAGAATTGAGTTGGATTAATCATAATGCGAGAAAGTTCCTGACTAACTCCTATCCACGTATTCCACATTTTTATATTCTTCCCAAAGTTCATAAAGATCCTCTGAAACCACCAGGGAGACCCATAGTAGCTGGGATAGACAGTATCCTTGAACCAATGGGTAAATATATTGATTTCTTTTTACAACCCATCATTCAAAAGACTAATACCTACATCAAAGATTCTACACATTTTGTACAGCTACTTAAATCTATACCATTCAACTCCAATAACATTTGTTTCACCATAGACGTCAAGAGTCTCTACACATCTATTCCCCACGATCAGGGTCGAGAAGCGGTGGAATGGCTACTTTTGCAAGAAGAAGACATACCAGCTCAGAAGGAGTTTATAATGGCATTACTAGAATTTATCGGTAACAACTCCTATTTCCAATACAAAAACTCATTTTTTCTCCAAATAGCTGGTACTGCAATGGGGGCGACAATGGCACCTGCATATGCCAACGCATTCATGTATAAATTTGAAACCAACTTTGTTCTGAAAAAAATCCAATGGAATAACAACATAGGATTGTGGATCAGGTATATAGATGACATTTTTGGTATCTGGACAAGTACGGAAACCGAACTGCTAGAATTTTTCAACTATCTAAACAGCATTGACCCCAGGATACAATTTACTCATGAAAATTCTAAAGAAATCATACATTTTTTGGATGTTGAAATAAAGATCACAGACCATGGGTACCAAACAACCATTTTCAGAAAAAGTACTGATCGCAATAACCTTTTACAAAGACTCAGTTTTCACCAACCGAGCTTAATCAAAAATCTCCCCTACAGCCAAATGCTAAGGGTCAAAAGAATAGTTAGTGACCCTACTGATTATGAAAAAGCGGTGAAAGACATGGGAGACAAGTTTTTGGAGAGAGGCTACTCTGAAGTTGAAATAGAGGCGGCGACAGTCCGCACAGCGGCATAAGACAGAAAGGAATTGTTAAAACCTCAAACAAAAAACAAATCAGCACCCCCTCTAGTCTTTGTATCTAAATTTTCCAGACAAAGCAATCGAATCAAACAAATAATCAAGAAAAACTGGAACACGATAACTTGTGATCAAAGAATAGAGCATCTGTTCAGGGAATTCCCAACTTTCGCATATCAACGCAGTCAGAATCTGAAAGACAAGTTGGTGAATACCAAACCTCCACGCAAGAAGAAACTCACAGACCGTATTGGCACATTCCCGTGCCTCAATTGCAATAATTGTCATTACATCATGAAAGGACCAACCATTAACCATCCCCATTCTGGAGAAAAAATCAAATTAAAAGATTTTGCGACATGTGACACCCAAAATACCATCTATGGTATCAAATGCCCCTGTGGGCATTTTTACATCGGACAAACACAACGTACAGCGAAGATACGCTGGAATGAGCATAGATCTTGCATTAGGAATCGAACAGTTACCTCGGCGGTAGCAAGACACTGGTGTGAGAAACGCCACAGTTTGGCACAGATTAAATTTGTTATCCTAGAAGTGGTACAAAGGTATAACAAATATCAAAATTTGCAAAAGAAGCTTGATCAACGTAACACTTACTGGATTGATTGGTTGGGCACCCTGGCACCTAAGGGGATCAACGAAGAAATAAACTATATGTGTTATTTGTAATTCCTTTTTTTCCTTTAAGATTTTTTCCTTGAAATTTGCCGTGATGGATTTCCAATGATACAGTGGGCTGTTTTTACAAAGATATTTACTGACAGTTTTCATTTGATTACAGAACAATGAACTGCATTTTATTTCTGTTCACTAACTTCGAATGATGTATGTGATTACAAATTTCTAGTGTTCCACTGTATGCTTTTTCACTACTTGACCAAGATATTCATCGCCAGTTTATGCAGCACGAGAACGATTTCGATATAATTGCACTGATTGAGCTAATTTGTTTCTTTGTTTATTGTGTATTTTCATAATATATTGCTACATACCTATGTGACAGCTGCTAATACACACGATAATGTTGTTCGCTTTACCGCTCAGATACACGAGAATGTTGTGCGCCTAAGTTACAAAGGTTGAAATACCTGCATGAGTAAGCATCCGTTCTACGGATCACGTTTCCATGGTGATGAGTCCCGCCTCCCGTGACGCCACGGTGATGGGACCCAAGGCGTACGTGCTCTGACACGACGCCGTTTTGGTCACCATGGGAACGTTTAAATTCCCAGACTGACATTCGCGCGCGTACCTGTGCGAATGCGGCTGATACTGACTCAGCGTTGCTGCACGGTAAGGCTGACTTTACTTCACTCCCTTCTCAGTATACATGGCCTTAATTGTTAACTACTTGTTACTGATTAACCCTCCTGTGGTTTTGCAGGAACTTGAACTTCAAGTTGTTGTCTTTTCCACTGGATGGTAATACGAACACAAACCATTTGGATATATACGTACGAACAACATCATTTTTTTATTCAGTTCTGCCTGATTTACGCTGTGATAGCAACTAACGCGTTTTGATGCTTAGTGATTGACTTAGAATTTCTCTCTTTTTTTCATATCATCCTCATTATGGAACACTTGGATCTGGTATGTGTTTGGAATTGCTATTGTGATAATCGTCACTATTACTGTTAATTTATTGATATATGTGAACAGATTATTGATTGAATGTACTGCCCTGATGAAGGTTTTTTACAACCGAAATGCATTAGCATATGTACATATAATCCTAGCCTTATTTTGGTACAGCCTCATGGAATATGATACCAAAAAATTCATTTGAGTGACTTTCTAACTAAGAACTACCAAAGGAGATGTGAATAAACATTTCTTTGATACATTTAGTTAATGTTGACAATTCATTTATTTTTGGCAATTGGTCCATATCTAATGTGCAGCCCTATTTTAGGGCCAACTGAGAGCACCGGTTTTCTGATAGAGCAGTTCAACTCTATCTTTTTGCTTGTAGCCTATATTTGTACCCATCCATTTCAAAGGTGATGGAGAATGGGAACACCCACCTGTATCTGACCCCTTTCTCATTTAGCCACCTTGTGAGAGGTGAGCAGAGCCTTCTCTTGGTGAGGATCTGCGAGGACAGATCCTGAAATATCATAACCTTTGTTATCCCATACAGCACTGGGCCCTTTTTCCTTGCTCTTTCCAAGATCTTGAATTTGTTACCATCATTGTGGAAGCGGGTGAGGACAGACCTGGGCCCTCTGGCTGCTCCCTCGGTTCTATGGATCCTATCAACCTTTGCTTTGTCTATTGTGCCATTGTCAAGGATGAGTTTAGTGATTTCGTATAGGGTTCACTTCAGGTCCTTCTCAGTCTCTCCCTCTTTGTCTCGTGTCCCAAATATTCTGCGGTTGTTGCGCCTTTCACAGTTTTCGAGGTCATCCATTTTTAGCATAATCTCCTCCTCTCTCCTCTCCACCTCCAAAAAAGGGGCACGTCCATCTGAGTCTCTAAAGCATCCAGGGAGGACTGGTTATGCTCTACCTCTTCCGGAGGACTGGCTATGCTCTACCTCTTCCAGTTTTTCCTCCATCTTGTCAATCCTTTTGGTGATTTTGTTGACCCTACCCCCAATGTCCGCTCTCATGTTCCTGATCTCCTCCATAAGTGCGTGCTACTACGTCTTTTTTGGTTGCAACAGATTCCTCCTCCACCAACGACATGGCGCCCCATCTGAATACTCCTCCGTCGTTTGATCTTGGGGTATATTCGAAGTTGGCTAATTTCAGTCTTGCGTCCATGTGCCACATCTCGATGTCTTCAGTTTCTGGGTCCTTATCGTGGGACTTATCTCGGTCTCCTGTTTAACTTGCTGACCTGGGCAATCCCCAAAACACCACTTTTCATCGGGCAAGCTGTTACTTCAGTCTGTGGGCCTTGGCCCTCTTGCACATCCGGGCCACTACTATGCCTTCCGGGGAATGTGACTGAGTTCAGGCCGAGTCCGGTAGCCACTGACACTTGTCCGGGTGGGGAGGCGGACACACGCCCCTGATTATGGGGCCCACACCTTTCTGTTCCACTTGTATTCCACAAGCTTTTGGGTCTCCAGGTGCTACTGAGACTCTCCTGGGCATCCCCCCCTCCTCTACGTACTCGTCTGGCTGGTCAGGGAGTCCGGGGGCTATAGGGCCTGAGACCTTCACTGGGTCGCTATGCCAGGTGGGGTGGGCCGGGGTATACCACTGCCCCCTCAGTGTGTGCAAGAGCACTCTCCTCTTGTGGGGCCTCCTATTTCTGCAGGGGCCTACGGATCCTGTGTGTGTCCGGAGGTCACGTTCCCCCTAGATCATCTGCCACTGGGGCAGTTTGGGACACCAAGTAGTTACTTCTGAGGGGCCCCGGGGAATCCGGGGTCCCTGGTAGTTCACTGTGTTCTGGTGTGGGGCTTGGGTGGTGAGAGAGCCCTGTAATGGCGGAGGAGGAGTTCTTGCCCACCTCTGTGTGGCTTAGTTGCTCCTGGTGTGCCGCCAATGATCTCTGCCTTAATGCCAGTAAGACGGAGATCATCCTCAACCACACACCAGCACCTTCCTTTCCTGTCACTCTCTGGCTGCCACTCTGGGCCCTCTTTCTGCTCCCACCTGTGAGGCTAAGAACCTCTGGGTCATCTCCACACTCTCCTTCTCTCCTCACATCTCTGACGTCTCTAAGAAGTCAAACTACCAGCTGCACCTCTTCAGCGGTATTCTTCCTTTTCTCACCTTCCCCCAGAAGCTCACTGTCTCCAGAGTTCTGGTTCTCTCTTAGCTGGACTACTGCAACAACCTCTTTCTAAATATGCCTGCCTCTACTCTCTGTCCTCTACAATTCATCAGAACAGGACTGCAAGACTTGTCCTTGGCCTCAAGCCCAGGGATCGTATCTTTCAGCCCTGTAATCTCTCCATTGGCTCCCAGTGGCAGCAAGGATCAAGTTGAAGACCCTTTGCATTGTCCGCAAGGCCTTCTGGGGCATGGGACCACAATACCTCCAACTCTCTCTTCGGAAATATCTTCCTACTCAAGCTTTTCGCTCCTCCACCTCCAACTCCTTGAGGTTCAGTCGCTTCGCCAAGCAATTAGTTGGGGCCAGGTCTCCTCCTTCGACTGTTGCCTCCCTCTGGAACAGCCTCTCTGACTCTCTGAAACTTCACCAGAACCATCTCCGGTTACAGAAGCACCTCAAGACCTTTCTCTTTGCTTCTGCCTTCTCTCGTCCTCTCCCCTGCAGATCTCTTGTCTGATACTGCACTGGTCACCTCATCACCTCATCACCCTCTGAACTCAGGCCCAGGTTCCTGCCCGCCTATTTGCACATCCGCACTGCCTCCTGGCATCCCCTGCATTGTGGTCTGTATCTGCAACCCTACAGTCCCCTTACCTGCACTTATTAGACACATGTTGTCTGCACTTTAACACTTGCACTTGCCACCTCTTGGCTGCACTACTTGTTTTTGATCCCATGTCCGGCACTTGCCCATCCTCCCTCCCTCCCTCTCCCCCTGGCACTTGTCCCCCTCTCCTCCCTCCCCTGCACAAACTCAATTTCACTAGGCCTAGTAAGAATGTTGTTTTGTCCTGCTTCTGTTTCCCCTCCCTTGCCTCGTCGCACCTTGAAACACTTGTGTATAGGCGCGTTATAAATGCCATATCACATCATATCCTTTGGGGTCCCAAGGAATCCGGGGTCCAAGGTGTCCTACTGTGCCCATATGGGGTGGTGTGAGGGCCCGAGGCGGGCAGAGGGGGGCCTCTCCTGCCTCTCTGTGTTCAGGAAGCTCAGGCAGGCATTGCTATGAGGCCCCATTGGATCCGGGGGCATGGATGTGTCGATCGGCATCCAAATGCGGCCTCCCTGCAGTGTGGAGGGCCTGGATGGGCAGGGCAGGGGTTTCACCCACCTCTCTGTGGCTTTGTGGCTCGGTCCTCTGGGTTTGCAGGCCTGGGCGTCCTCTCTGCTTCACTCTGCTCCACGTCCTGGGCGGGATGGATCACTTTTGCTTTCTTCACTGGCTTTGCTACGGCTGTGCTCGACTGTCCCTGTGCGGATTTGCACCGTTGTATCTGCAGCCGGGTCGGGGGTCTTCAGATCTCCCTGGCACAGGGCTGATTCCCAGGGGTGGGGGGTGAAAAGTGGGGGCTCTCTTTACTTTTCGGGCCAATTACGTCAGAGCTGCACAATCGAGGACCGTCCATCAGCGTGCCCCTGGTGGCCTCTTGCATTTTGAATATTTTATGCATCACTGGACCAGCAGAGTACAACAGTGTGGATTTCATGGCATGGTCCTTCATTTCCCTTGTTGCGTCAAAATACATCTCCAGCCATTCAATCCACAAGTTCCAGCATGGACCTAAACTTGATGGGGACCTTGACACATCAAACTTGACCAAAGGGGCCAGTGACCCTTGTTGTCTGGGCAACCTGTCAGCAGCAAGAGCTTCATCTGTCATAGTATGACTTTGTATTCAAATGTTCTACGCCGCTCCCTTTAGCTCGTTCTTGGGAGGCAGGGATGTGCGCCGTCTCAAACAGCACTCCCAGCTCGCTGGCAGAGTAGCTCAGAGTGACAGAGGCAGTACGGGATATGTCTAGGATGTTTGCTGTTCACAGCCACTAGGAAGTGGCACTTGTGGGCAGACCCAGAGTGGAATGGGCCTGTGAGTCACATGAGCACTCCAGAGCAGAGCTGCGACCTTTCGAGCCACTCCAGGCATGGCTATGCCTACCAGTGTAGATAGGCCCCCTAAGGCGGACAAGCACTCCACAATGGAGCCGCAACCTCGGTAAACACTCTAGGTGTGTTTAAGCCTACTGAACGCCCTAATCGGGAAGTCCTCACGCTGACGAGACGTCTCCCGTACGGTGAGCATGAACGCTTATGATCTGCTGCGGGCAGCAGGCTGCAGTGTGCGGTCTGCATCGTGCGCACAGACGCATCGTGCGCACAGACGCACCGTGATTGGTAACGCACGTTCAGCAATGCTCTCATATGGAAGAAAGAGTCAAAATAATCTCACTATTGGAGGCCGAGCAGAAAGGGTATTCAGGCACCCAAAAAAGATAGACGAAAAGAACATAGCTAGGAAATCACAAGTGGTGCAGAGCTATGACAACTAATCAAAAGCTTTCAACATCATGGAAACGGTCATTTTGGAAAAATTCCCAAACGAGGGCAGAGTGCTGTTTGCATACCAGTATAAAATCCGGCAGCTAAGGGAAACATTCGAAGGAGATGCACGGCTCACTTATGATGATCAGTTCAGAAGGGCCATGGCAGCACCCCCAGGGATAGAATGGGATGAAGTACAGGCAAGCCTATACATACACGAAGTGTAAAAGCTAAATCACCATGCTGCACAGAGAAAAGCACAGCACAGGCAAAGAACCCACAGAACGACAGTGGGAAAAACACAGACCCAGAACAAAAGAATAAGGGAGAACAGCTCTTTCGTAAAAAACAGCCATGGGGGGCTAGGTCAAATACCCGCAGCCAGAACACAAATAAACCGTATAATACCACTAAAAGCAATGTTACATGTTGGAAGTTTCAGAAGTTTCAAAACTACTCATGGGGGAAGGACTGCATAAACATGCATGCACCAAATTCGGGGTTGAACATAGGAGCGGTGGTTAACTGTACTTTGCATCGAATACTTTTCCATCGAATTCTTTTGCACCAAGGTTATTGCACTGAAAAAACATGCATCGAATGCATGTTTTTCGGGGTAAAGAGTTAATTTTTGTTGTCGTGGGTTCTAAAAGATACAAAATGGGGAGGAGGGTGTGGGTGTAACCCCCCCAAAAAGGCATTCAATGCAAGTTTTTTCGTTGCAAAAAATTCGATGGAAATGTCCCTCGGTGCTAAAAATTCAATGTAAAGACTATAAACCGCAGCAGTGGGTGTACTGGACTACCCAAAAAGACCACAAAGAGGGAGGAACCATGAACGCTGCATGAGAACAAGGGGAATTGACAATAGACACTTAGAGTACCAAGGTAAAAGAAACAAGGTTACCATGGACACAGAAAATGTAACACCTGGTAAAACGCCCATTAAAATAAACAATTTTCAGAACCTATTAGAAAGCTAACCTGACAAAGAGATAAGCCAGGCAATAAAAGAAGGGTTTATCGAAGTATTTATTATCCACTTCAAAGGCCAAGGGCCTAAATTGATACTGGCAAGTCTAAAATCAGCAAGAGAGAACCCCTCACTAGTAAGAGAGAAAATACAGAAGGAATTGAAGCTAGGAAGAATTGGAGGACCATGGGTTAAAATGCCTTTTAGCAAGTACATATGCTCACCACTGGGGTTGGTACCCAAAGAAGAGCCAGGACATTATAGACTAATACACCACCTGTCATACCCAAGGGGCAAGACAGGAAACGATGGGATACCTCCCACAGAAACAGCGGTGTCATACACACACTTCCACGAGGTGCTTGGATGATAAAAAAAGTGTGGCAAATACGCACTAATGGCAAAGCCAGACATAGAATCTGCCTTTAGATTATTAGCAGTCCACCGCATGTCACAGGTTTGGTTGGGCTTCACATTTGACAATAGATTCTACACAAGATAAGTGCCTACCCATGGGGTGCGCCATATCATGCACATTCTTCGACCAATTTAGTACATTCTTTCAGTGGGCTTTTCTAAAAGGAAAACAAGGGGAACAGGTGGCTCGCTACCTAGACAATTTTCTGTTTAATAGGACAGCCAGGAACTACTGAATGCGAGCAATCACTAGGAGAAATGATAGCGATGACAGGGCACTGGGGAATCCCGCTAGCAAAAGAAAAAACATCCAACCCAGACACAAACATAATTTTTCTGGGGATTGAGATAGATACAGCCACAGGGGAATGCAGGATTGCAGCAAGTAAAAAGGATGAGTTGCTCAAAAATATCAGATCACTTAGGGGGAAAATGAAAGGGACAATTTAGGAAATACAATCATTAGCAGGAAGTCTACATTTTGCCGCCAGGGTAATCCCGCAGGGGAAGGTCTTTTCAAGAAGTTTGGAAAGGAAGACTAGAGGGATAAAAAAAAAAAAACACCTGCACATAAGGCTAGGGCAGGAGATAAGGAAGGATCTAGCAGTATGCGAAGATTTCCTGGCTGACTTCAATGGAAAAATATGATGCGCAAGCCATTGAAAACCAGCAGGAAAAGGGTACTTTTTACTGATGCGGCAGGAAGCAAGGGTTTCGGAGCAATACTGGAGAAGGCATGGGGTGCAGGAACATGGGCAGAAACATGGCACACACAAGAACTGACACAGAACATAACATTACTGGAAATCATACCAATATGGCTGGCGCAGCACGTGGAATAGGACGAAATGTCTGAGTTAAAATTACCAACCCCACCAAAAGACCTAAAACCCACACCACAAAAAGTTCTAACTACCAAAAGTTAAAACTTTTTGTGGTATGTGTTTAGGTGTTTCGGTGGGGTCGGTATGGGGCTGGGGGGTGTCCCCCGCAATACTCCGCTCACTACAGTGAGCGCAGGTTGCAGGGGACACCCCTAGCCCCCTGCCAGAACAAAACAAAAACAAAAAAAGGCGGGGGCTCACTATACTGTATGTGTTGCGGGGGGGGGACATCCACAGATCACCCTAGCTAAAAAAAAAAAAGCCAGGGGATATGGGGGTGTCCCTTGCAACACCCCGCTCACTATACTATGGGGCATTTAGAGTTAGCGGGCTTATCGCATCAAGCACTAAAGCTACAGATGGCTTAGGCATGCTGGAGGTCCAAGTAAAAGGAGATTATATGGTAATAGATGTGCAAATGTCCAAGACAGGAAGCAGAAGGACTATTACAATGTATTGCACTGATGACAAAACAAACTGCCCAGTGTGTATCACGAACCAGTACCTCAGATGCCGCCCAAGTATGGGAGGGCATGTCCTAATGCATAAGGATGGGAGGGCTCTCAGTCAGTTCCAATTCCAGGCAGTCCTCAAGGCAACCATTGAGAAAGCAGGTTGGGACAACAAGGAATATGGGGACACACTCTTTCATAATAGCAGCAGCCACGTCAGCGTGGCAAGCGGGCTTGGTGGCGGACAAAGTAAAACAAATAGGGGGTTGGAAGTCTGATTGTTATAAAAGATATGTTAGGGCAGAACTAATGTAATAATATTTTCCCTAAAGTACGAGATGCCCCCCTCAAATCGGCAAGGATCATAGGACACGGTTTCATTTTCAGGACAGGGAGATGGTCTGAGGAAACAAAAGAAAAACCGGCATCATGGTGGAGCTACAGGGGCATGAGATGGGCTGAGATACATGACAAGCTCGCTGACCTAGTAGCATTCAGGGGCCAACCTGAATTTTTAATTATACATCTAGGGGGCAATGACTTGGTAGAACAAGGCAGCAAATAATTGCTGTTGGATATGTGCGCATCCTTAGCAGGAATAGCGCACAATTGGAAGGAGAACGACATTTTCTATTCAGCCATGTTACCCAGAAAAACATGGCAGGGGGCCAACTCATACAAGGCAATTGACTTTGCAAGGAAAAAACTGAACAGGGGAATAGAAAAATTCTGCAGCAGCAGAGGAATTCACTTCATACGACACTCCACAATTTTGCTAGCAGACCCAGAGCTGTTCCACACAGACAGGGTCCATTTATCAGTCAAAGGCAATTTCATGACGAGGTGGTTGAGAATTTAGCTACACGAGGATGTAAGCAGTTCTGTAACTGTTGGGGGGGAACCTGGATGGCCGAGAAACCATCCAGGTGTGGCGGCATGGGCCAGGTAGATGCCACTGGCCCGGTTCCTAATAGATAACCGTTATTTATCAGTGTGTGTTTTTTGTATATATAAATTTACCAAAATGTGTTGTATGATTATACTATTGCAATAAAAAAAACCACAGCCTTTTTATTGCCAACCATAAAACAATGTCTCAGGTCATCATTGGACAACAACAAACAGGATAACAAGCCAGCTGGCTCTGGGCTCCACGGATTATGACCAGTGCCGCGTAATAGGGCACCAATTGAGCTTGCAGGAATGGGAGAATAATCCAGGGAGCCAGGGCAATGGAATGCACCCTGCAACCAAGGTTGCTTTGGGCAGCCCTCCTGAAATCAGGAAGGGAGCTTGGTGCCTTCTTCCCAGACACACCACACCTCTAAACACTTGCCACACAGTATAGCGCCAACAACAGTGGGGTGGATGTAGGGACAGCCGTAGGTCAGGAAGAGTAGGACAAAGGAGGCCACACCAAGGTGTGAATGGCCGTCGGCGCCAGCCGTCCAGAGGGACAGGAACCCCTGAAAAAAGACATGCCCTCGGGCATTGCAAGTAGAATAAAAAGAGGGAACTGCATGGAAAAAAATCAGGTCTCTTTGGTAACGGAGCATCAGCTGTCATCCTGCATATGCAGGAGACTTCTTTTCTTTCCCAATCCCACCTACCTGAAAGGAAAGGGGAAGAAAGGAATTACAGGGCAACCAACTGGGCCCACAAAGTCGTGGGAAATTGTTGGCGGCATGGGCCAGGTAGATGCAACTGGCCCGGTGATCAAAAGATAACAGTTGTTTATCATTGTGTGTTTTTTGGATAAATAAATTCACCAAAATGTGTTGTATGATTATACTTTTGCAATAGAAAACCACTGCCTTTTTATTGCCAACCATAAAATAATGTCTCAGGTCATCATTGGACAACAACAAACAGGGTAACAGGCCAGCTGGCTCTGGGCTCCACGGATTATGATGAATACCGGCTATGATCACCTAATCGCCATTGTTGGGTGTCCCGTGGGGGCCCTCCAGCATTCAGACGCCCACAGGCCTCAGGCACACAATGAATGCACAGAGACTGGTCTGATTCTCATGGGCTCCGCTAGTGCACGGCCCTGCGTGCCTTACATGATGCCCCTTTAATTGGCCAAGGTACTGATCAATTGTAGAGTAAAGGACATTCAGAAAGCTCCACTTGCAGTCTCGCGAGATAGCGGGACTTCCCACGAAGGGCATTCAGAGCACGGCGAGCCAAAGTGAGGACGGCAGCCCAGTGCTCCCCATTGCTGACTCTTTACCACAGAACTACCTTGTACCATGCCTACAGGTGAAGCCAGCAGTGACTCCACATGTAAACAATATACTTGCATGCTGAGATGTGTACCAAATAAAGTGAAACGATTGCTGTGTATGCAGAAGTCAGCATTATTACAACCTCCTGCCTGCGTGTAATCCTTAAACAGACCACAACATAATTGGTGACGAGGATCCAAAGGTGACCCGCGTACCCCACTATGCAAGGAGCAACACCACCGCCGCCGTTCCTGCAAGTCCCAGGAAAGCCAGACATTCCATGGCTGCAATGGGAGCCTTTGTTTCAAATCTACCTAGAAGCGATGGGGGGGAACAGGCTACCCAGCTGCATGTATGAAGGCCATGACGCTGAATGCGCTTGGCATGGAAGGACAGAGAATGTTTGCTGGCTTAAACCCGGAAGCCCCGACAGGAGAAGGCGATGATGCATATCAAGAAGCAAAGCAGAGAATAGCCAGGATGTTCTCATGTAAAGAAAACGTTGTACTACACAGAATCAGATTCTATGACAGGAAGCAAAAACATGCGGAACCTGGGGACGATTATGTGGTCAAGTTAAGGGAGTTGGGGGCATTGAGCGCTATTGGAGCTACGTCGGAAAAAAGAATCCGCAACATGCTTATTGTGCACACAAACAACAGAAAGGTACAAGATAAGCTATTCAAATTGCAAGGGCATTGCAAGAGGCGTCCTGCAGGCGCAAGGAGTGGGGAATCACCTTGCAAGCACCAGAAGTACAGTGGGTACAGTCCAGAGGCAGAAGAGATAAAGGGCAATGCGAGGCCAGAGATGACGCAGCAGGGAGACGTGAACTGTTGAAGTGCCACAGATGCGCCAGGACCAGCCATCTAGCCCAAAACAGGGAATGTCCAGCAAGAAATAAAGAATGTTCGAAATACAGAAGGTATGTACATTTCGCATCGGTGTGCACATGGAAAGGGAGAAAGACTATGACGGCAATCCAGAGTGAAGAGGGCAGAGATGAGGCCTACTTGGATGAAGAAGCATGCGCCACAGTTCTCATGGTAAAGAGCCTGACGATCCGGAGGGAAATGCCCCATTGTACCATTAAAGTCGATGGTCACAAAACAAGAGTAATGGAGGCTCGGGTTCAGACCTCACCATTCTACCATTGAACATGTACAAAAGCATGGTGGGGAAAGAAAGAGTTGAGGCTTACAATACAAACATTAGTCCCATGGCTTATGGAGGTGCCAGTGTGAATCTCCTAGGATACATCAGGGCGACAGTGGAGTTCAAGGAAGAGTCATCAAAACCAAAGTGTACTTAGCAGAAAACGGACCACCAGTATTAGGCTGGGATGACCAGGCCAAATTGCAAATTAGGCCCCACCCCAGCGTGGAGGGACAAGTGCTGTTGATAAACAAAAATGGGATGTCTGTCACCAAAGTCAAATTTTCGTAATTATTTTCAGACACACCTGGCCATATCAAGAACTATGTACACAAAATAAGGTTAAAACAAGGAGCAGTACCAGTCAAGCACAGGGTGAGACCGGTGCCAGCGACTGTGAGAGTTGCACTGCAAGAAAACTCAACAAGATGCTAAAAGAAGGAACCATAGAGACGGTGGAGTCATTAGAATGGCGCAGCCCTGTGGTACTCATAAAGAAACAGAACACTGGCGACTTACGCTTCTGCGTCGACTTATGCAGTTTAAACCTGGAAGTTGTGGTGGACAGTAACCCCTTACTGAGCATAAATGAACTGATTTTGCTGATGAAGGAGGCCAGGTTTTTTCAAAACTATATATGAGAGATGCCTACCACCAGATCAACTTGCATCAGGAGTCCAGACCCCTCACTGCCTTCATAACCCTTTTTGGAATGTACCAATTCGCCAGAATGCCTTTTGGTTTGCCTTCAGCAGCCTCTGCGTTCCAGCGCATAATGGACTCCCTGTTGAAAAACATTAGAAATGTCTCTTACTGCCAAGATGACACATTAATTTATGTGGAGGACAAGGAAACACATGATACAGTTCTCTGCAAAGTGTTGGCAAAATTGCAAGAAGCAGGAGTGCGGGTACGCTATAATAAGTGTGTAGTGCGGGCTGACGAAGTAGAGTATCTGGGATAAACCATATCCAAGGTAGGCATCGACCGCAAGAAGGACCTACTGCATCGTGAAGGTGCCCCCTCCAAACAGTAAAGAAGAGCTGAGGTAATTCTTGGGACTATACATCCGTCCAAAGCACTCTTGCAAGCAGAAAAAGATTACTCCACTATAGAAAAGGAGATGTTGGCATGTGCGTGGGCCATGGACTACTTTCACACATATGTCTGGGGAATGACATTTTTGCTGGTTACTGACCACAAACTCCTAGTGCACTTACTGAGCCCGGAAGGGACCCGAAAATTGAAACCCTGTTTTGCTCGCATTGCAGCAAAGCTGCAAGAATATACGTATGAAATACAGCACATTGCAGGGTGGAAAAATGCCCACGCAGATTGCACAACTGAAAATATGGTATGCTATAAACAGGCGGTTAAAGGCCACAAAGAAATCATTCGGAATGCCAAAGCTAATCATCGCAATGATAGAATCCATCATGCCAAATCTCATACTAAAGAAATCTTTTCCAACCTGCAAGAATTGAAGAACCCCCTGGTTATCACTCAGACACAAGAAAGCAATGCATGGTGCCAAGCCATTCATGACGGCTTTAACAGTAAAACTGAGAAACACCAACAGGCCATCAAAGAGCAATTGCATACCCTTCCTAATCACACCCTGATACCAGAGAGATCGGACCAAGGCGCCAAAGTCTCCCTGGAAGTCTTCTCCTTTGAAAGAGTATCAGTACAGGGGTTCTTGATATTCTTCATAAACTAAAGCCCTCCTCTTGTAAGGGGGATGCCTGTCCAGCAAAACTCTTTAAAGATGTTGCTGTTACCGTGGCCGCTTGGGTTAAACACTTTGTAAATCAATCCTTCGATGAATCTTATGTACCTAATAACATCAAAGAGGCTTGGATCACTCCTCTTTTAAAGAAAGATAATCTTGATCCCTCGATACCTGGTAACTTTAGACCCATTACCAACATACTGTTTCTATTAAAGATCATAGATAGGATTGCTTATATACAGTATCAAAAATGTGTTGAAAGTAATTACATTCTTGCAGAGGAACAATCTGGCTTTCGTGCCAATCATGGCACTGAGACAGCTCTTCTGGATTTCAAAAATAATATTGCGTCCATCATAGAAAATGGTAATCCTGCATTACTTCTTTTGTTAGATCTTTCCTCAGCATTTGATTTGATCAACCATGAACTTCTCGCCGAAAGATTATTACAGTTGGTAGATTCTCCCAGTCTGCTGCAGACTGGTTTAAATCCTTTTTAGGTCCCAGATCTGCAGCAGTCGTAAAGGGGAATTGCTCCTATTTAATAATTCCACTATTATGTGGAGTCCCACAGGGGTCATGCTTGTCGCCGCTTTTATTCAATATTTTCTCATAATTACTATGTCATATGCTACGAACCATGGGTGTCAGGTTTACAAACTACGCCGATGACACCCAGTTGGTATTTACTCTATCTGGAGACTACGAACAAGATGCACACAGAGTAAGAGAGGTTTTTTTCTCAGCTATACAAGTCTGGATGGCTTCAAATGTGTTCGCTTTTAATGAAGCCAAAACTGAGCTAATGATAATCGGTACTCCCCAGAGATTAAAATATCTTGAAGACAAATATTGAAGCTTTAAAATTAACAGCAGCAATATTATAGTCTCTGACCATGTAAAAACGCTAGACGTTTTTATGGATTCCCATCTCTCTTTCAAAAGGCACGCTTCCTATCTCAAATCTACCTGTGCCTTATTCTCTAACCTTCTCTGGCAAATTCGCCCTTATCTAACTAAGCCCAATTTAGCCATAATAGCTGGTGCGATTGTTAATTCTAAACTCGATTATTGTAGCAGTTTGCTGAGGGGCACCTCACAATCGAACATCTGAAAATTGCAAACCATCCAGAATGGAGCTGTTAGAGCAGTAAATGGCCTAAGTAAACATTCAAAGATATCGGTTGAGAGGAGGAATCTTCACAGGCTTCCAGCTGGTCGAAGAATGAAATTTAAAAGTGCCGTAATAGTTTTGAAATGCCTATCCGGTACTGCACCCAAATATCTTTCGGATAAAATACAGAAAGCACCTCTTAGGAGAAACCTGCGATCCAACAATAATCAGGATCTACTTCACCTCACCAACTCCTAAAAAGAGTTGGTAGTATCCATTTCAGCTTCTGGGCCCCCAAGATTTGGAATTCACTGCCTCTGTCTATAAAAAACTGGATCCATTAGCATTTTTAAAAAGCAGCTCAAGACGTGGTTGTTTGATGATGGCATTGGGTAATCTCTCTTTACCTAACCCTCTGGTTTCCTGATTTTCTGTCTGCTCTTTATTTTTATGTTTTTATGTTCTGTTCTTTCCTTGTGAGCGCTCTGAGGCCCTTAGGCGATTTAGCGCTATATAAAAAACAATATAGATAGATAGATAGATATTATGTCCAGACTGCCACTGGGCAAAGACACAGAGACCAGCCTTCTACGAGATGAATGTGTGGTCGCATCACTTACTGACTTGAGGAGTCGGGAATTCCTCGAAATGAGCGAACAGCACTGGAAAGAAGAAGCAGCCAAGTATGCCACCACAATAAAAATCACAGAATGGGTCAGGAAAGGGTGACCCGGCGAGAAGTCCATCCCGGAAGGTATGCGTCCCTACTGGAAAGGGGCAGATTAAATCTTCAAATGTGAGGGGATGCTCATGAGAGGTGACCACGTAATCCCACCCATAGCAAGGAGAAGAAGCATCATATGCAGGGCTCATGCTGGACATCTCGGAAACACCTTGACAAAAAGGAGAGTCAGGGAATCATATTGGTGGCCAAGAATGGACTTAGAAATACGGACAATGACAGAGAGGTGTCATGAATGCGTGACAAGTGACAAGCGACTCAAAGTAAAATAAGCGCCACTGCACCCCACAGAAGTGCCAGAAGGAGTGTGGCAAAAATTGGGCATGGATTTCATAGGCCCGCTAGAACTAATGGAACAGGAACGCAAGTATGGCATAGTGTTGGTGGACTACTTATCCAAATGGGTAGAAGTTGACTTTGTATCCAACATCACCACAACTATTGTCATTCAGTTCCTCAAGAATATTTTTCAAAGAGAGGGGCTGCCTAGGGAACTGGTCACCGACAACAGGGTTCAACTGGTATCTAGAGAAATGGAAAACGTTATCAAGGAGAACAATATCCAGCAAATCAAAGCTGCCTTATGTCACCCACAAGCTAATAGGTTGGTGCAATGCACCAACAGGTTCATTAAGGGAGCTTTGCAGTTAGCCACCACAGCGGGTCTCGATCCGCTCAGCACATTCAAGGAAGCAGTAGCGGCCCATTGCCTTAACCCCATATCGCTGTTCCTTCTTCTCAGAGGACGCAGGGCAGCGTCCATCCTGGTTCCGCCATGGCTGGCAAAAGTAAGGGAGGATGAAAAAGTGGACATGGAAGAATTGGTGTGGTGAATTAAGAAAAGCAAAGAAAACATGGAGAGATATAGTGATGAAAGAAGGAAGCCACAACAAAGCACAGTTCGAGAAGGGGATTTGATTAAGATTAAAATGTCACATAGAGATTCCGTGACTGGCTCCAAGTTCAGCAGACCATTGAGGGTAGTGCGGCAGGGGGGCAAACCATGTATGCACCCAAGACAGAAAGCGTGGGAACTTGGAGCAGGTGGCGCTATATCAAAGGAGTACGGGAGAAGCACCCAGCCCCGCAACACAAGAGCAGAGAAACTAAGAGGCGAAATCAGCGAAAGAGAAACCAACAACGAGAGAACAACCTGAACACGAGGATGAGTAGTTTGAAGGGACACCATCCCAAGAGGAAGACAGTCCCAAGAGGAGTGTGCTGAGACAAGAGAGACTCTGTGAAAAAGGTGCAACACTGCAAGAAGAGAATGCAGAGAACAGTCAACCACAGAGAGAAAGAAGAAGACCAGGAAGGTACCGCTACGTGATGGAGTAAGGCAAGTCTTCCAACAAAAGGAGGTATGTAGAGTAAAGGATGTTCAGATTGCTCTGCTTGAAGTCTCGCGAGATGGCGGGACGAGATTAGAAGCAGGGCTTCCCGCGAACGGCGTTAAGCGCGTGGCAAGCCAAAGTGAGGATGGCAGCCCAGTACTTCCCATTGCAGAGTCTTTACCGCAGACCTACCCTGTACTATGCCTGCAGGTGAAGATAGCAGTGACTCCAAGTGTAAATAATATACCTGTATAATGACATGTGTACCAAATAGAGTGAAGCCATTGTTGTGCGAGGGAGATTAAAGCAGCGTTATAACAACCTC
Source organism: Ambystoma mexicanum (assembly GCF_040938575.1). Lineage (NCBI taxonomy): Eukaryota > Metazoa > Chordata > Amphibia > Caudata > Ambystomatidae > Ambystoma > Ambystoma mexicanum. Next base: position 896,917,586 of record NC_090939.1, read on the forward strand.
CCGCCTGCGTGTCATCCTTAAACAGACAAGTTACAACACGTATGCATGATACGGTCACTTAAAGAGACCACACAACACTCTTCAAAGCAGAACATTTTGCTGAGCACGAGGTTGAGAGCAATATATTGTGTTACTTATCGCCCCCTTGATGAGCCGATATGATTTCACACCTCAATAACACCAATGAACCAAGCCCGCTCAAGGAGAGCGCAGCTAGCGCCATCTCGCCGATGCTTAAATAATACATGAAGAGCTTAGTGCGGGCGTGAAAACAGCATTATGGCAGGCCTTGCCTCCTGTTCGAGTTCAGTGGCGGCCTGAAACACTTTGCAGTGTGTTCTGCAAAAGCGCATTGGTTGCTGACGTTTCAAGTCTAACTCAGCCGGGTTCAGTCATACACTTTGGAAAGGTCGTCTCGCGCCTTTCCCGCCTCAAATGCCCCCTCATAGCCTATAACGCTGCCCGGCGCCCCGTTTGCTGTCTGTGAAAACCCACTGAAAATGCGCGTCACATCATCAAGCAGCAAGTTGTTTCAGCAGGATTGAATGTTGGGTCATTTTGAGTAGGTTCCAGCAGAGGGCCCCCGAGAGCCAGTTTGCGCACAGTGACAGCAACAGGTCCCCGGTGCCTTCCTTCCGCCCCGGGGGACAACCCTGTACTACAGCATAGTGTGGCAAAGCAGTGCTCACTTAGGCAGAGGCACAGACTGCAGGCAGCCGCAGCTCCTCGCCGCCAGCCTGGACCAAGCAACAGGAAGGCCTGGGCCACCTACATGATACCAGGTAAGATGTGCGCAGAACTACCCGGGCTCGAATTTGCCCAGGTTTGCTTGCCCTCCTAGCAGTCTCCTGAGGCCCAGTTCCATTTTGAAGTACTGAAGTGGCAAATATATATTTAAATCCTCTGTTGTGCGCATGAAGCTGGGGAGCGCCTGTGTTTTTGAACTAAAAAACTCAAAATGTATACATTTTTTAATGCTTGCGTGATGTATGCAACTCAACCGTTTTCTACTATCACCTGGCGAGGAGTTTAAGAATAAACGCAAGGGAAATAAATCAATTTTCAGTCGTGTGTGCCCTGCTACGGGGCCTATTGTGAATGTGCAATGCAATCAAAGAACTGAACCTAATAGTTCGGATGGAATTTTTGTGTCAAGTTTTCCAGCAAGTCCCAAAATAAATTGCATTTAGACAAGCTGTCGAGTTAGAAGTACAGCCCACTTTACCTTTGATGGTGAATGTAATAGGTCTGCGTTTTAAGGGTATTTTTGCTACAGCCTTGAAATAAATCGTTGCCAAGGAGTGGTGTACGCTTTTTCCCCATAGTGGATTCCACAAATCTGACCAAGCTTTTGGTTTGAGGCCATAATGTAGTCGTTCAAGGGCCTATTGTGAAAAGAGGGAAGCACAGCTTGAGGGTGTTTTGTTATTTACCATGCCCACTGACTGCCCATGGCCATGCTAATTCCTGTGGCCAATCCCATCCACTACCCGCCCGTCCCAAAACATATCCTCATTGGATCTCTTTGAGCCATCTTTATCAAGCATTAACATCAACCATTAGCCTCCCAAGGTTATTTCTAATCAGTCTTCTGAGAGTGACTGGCTTAATTACAGCTGCACATCATTTATAATTGGTTATTTATAATGCGCTTAATACCCAGAGGTTTCTAAGCGCAGACACAGGGATCGAACTTGTGTTATTCCGTGTCATCAAACTTCCAAGGTGAGTGCGTTGCCCCTGAGCTATCCTCCCGAGGATATGGTGGCTTTCTGTGTAATAAAAAAGCCTCAAACAAGTGTGCCTTCAGCCACTTGATTTAGATCTGTTGCATGCATGTACTGAACTCCTTTTAAAAACAAGCAAACACAAAGCCAACAGTTTTGGGCTGAGGTATTAGACAGGCACTTGCCAGTTAATGCCTTCATATGCCTAGGTAATTACTCCATTTTTCAGCCGTTGCCATTTTATCGCAGGATAATACCATTAGATCAGTGCCTATCCCATACTTGCACAAAAACCCAAACTGTCGGCTTTGCCAGTGCTTGTTTATTATTCCAGGCAATTTCTAGTCTAGCCACAAAGCAACAAGAGACATTGTAGATGGCAAACCAAAGGTCAAACCCCGTCTGCAACGGTCCTGCCCTCCCCCATTCCACTCCCTCCTTTTCGGATGGAGAGTACCACTAGTTCCTTTTTTCCACCTCCACCACTGTTCTGAATGCAGCACTTTTAAAACAAATGAACAACTTTCTTGGCACAGGATGCAGCGCCGACTTGTCTCCTCACTTGCAAAGTGTTTTTATTGGAAGAAGGTGTGGTTTTGCCATCTAATGTAAGCTTTGTGTGGAATGTAAAGGCATTGTGACGAGCATCAGCAGTGACGGTGCTGACGGGTGGGTGCAGGTCAGAAGCACCCACGTCTTGAATGATGATCTTCTTCAATGGGTTTGGGGATATGTGATGAAAGGCGGAGAACGCGGGGTCTGATCCCTTGAAGTGCTTTATGGAAACCTTGGTTATGTAAAGCATTTCATTGTTAGCACCTGCATTCATATGCATACATTTTTAGGCAATTGAAATCAAGATGTGGGGTTGGAACTTACATGCCAGGAGAGTGATTGGAAGGTTAGGGGGGACAGGAGACAGCTCACTCTCACAGCAGTCCTTAAGTGGGTGTTTTCAGACTTAAAGGAGAGAGTTAACTGCCTGTAACATTGAAGGTGCACTAGAATAGTCTCATTACAACTCGAAAAGAAGTTAGATGCCCCAACACAAGTAAGTTTGTCACCCCCCCACCGTCTCTGAAGTGAGCACCTCTCCCAACATTCGAAGGGTTAGCCCCACCTACATTTTAGCCTCGGTGCACCCCTGGACGTACACACTTGCATTTAGTTATGCAGAGAGGTGAGGGAAGCCTTTCCCGAAACTGGCAGTGTTAAAGTTTTACTGTGTTTGTGCAGAAAAATGTACTTGAACAAACGCAGTAAAACTTTAAAGCTGCTATTTTCTAGAAAGACTTCCATCGTCTCTCTGCATATTGCGCTTTAAAATGTACTATTTGATAGTTGGTCCCCACACCAGAACATGGGAGGGTGCGGGGGTAGAACAGTGGGGGTAAAGCCTCCAAGGCTGCCCTGCCTATTTTCTGAAGTGGCCCTTCCCCTCACCACTTAGCGCCCCAGCACCCCCCTCCCCTCCTCCACCCCCAAATGTAGGTTTCGTTGGGCCCCTGCTTCAAGTGAAGGTGTTTTTACAGGCATAGCTGACATGTGGCATTGTGTAAGCCTGTCCTTTCTTGAAACCTCACTTTGCATTCTGGGGCTTTGCATTATACGTGGCACACTACAAGTCCCAGATTGCAAAGCAGCGTTGGCTTAAAAGGCAGACACACAACATGGCGTCAAATGGATAGCTAAGTGGCTCTGAAAAATATTCACAATAACCCTTTAAGTGCCAAGGATGAGTATGCTCGCTCTTTTTTGCATAGACTTGCATAATAGCCTGGCACTTTAGGGTTTGCCGCTCGTGGGCCGAATTATTCCGGATCCTCGTTTCTAAATTCCTTACCAAGCCCAATGGGCAGGCACAGAAAATACTTCGAACTTCATACCCGCAATCATGCTGTTTTTCTACTCTTGTGTCGCATCATTGCCTTGCAATGTAGCGTTATCTGCACAGAGCCGATTTGTTTTCCTGTTTTCGCCTTTTTGCCGATTTCAGCACGCTGCCTTTTGACAATAACTAAGATCCGGAACCGGAAGGAGCAAGCACGTGTTCGTTGTGTTCCAAGATAGAAGGCCAGAGTGTGCAGGAGAACATATGAGAGAATCTGCATTTAAAAAACGGTTCTCTTTATGAATGGTTCTCGCTCATCAACATATAGACAGGAGATTGTAGGCCAAGAAAGGCTTTTCAAATTATCTGCTTACATTTTAATTGTACTGGCCGCTGGATGATAGCCGATTGTTGGTGAAGTCATCCACAGGTCGCAGGCGTCCTGATTGTGTTTAGATGTAGCTCGCGGGAACACTGACGCAGTATTCAGCTCTCTCTCTCTCTCTCTCCCTCTCCCTGTCCCTCCCTCTCTCTCTCCCTCTCTCTCTCTCTTTCTCTCTCGCTCTCTCTCTCCCTCTCTCTCTTCCCCCCCTCTCTCTCTCTCTCTCCTCCTCTCCCTCTTTCTCTCGCTCCCCCTCTCTCTCCTCTCTCTCTGTCTCTCTTGCTTGGAATGCTGGGATATGAAGTTTTCCTAAACTTCAGATGGGAAACAAACCACAAGTCCCAGAATCCAAAGGCGGTGCGGGGACACCTGGACTGGATGGTCTTCTCACGTATGGCTGCAGAAAACCTAAGAGCTCGGAATTACTCTTGCCAAGTCAACAAGTATAGAGGAATATGAAAAAAAGCACAGTGATTGCAAGTTGATATCAGCATCTCTCATTTATTTCCATCTGGGTAAACATAAACATTCACGTTTTGGTAGTTATTAAAACTTAAATGCCAGGAGAGTGATTGGAAGGTTAGGGGGGACAGGAGACAGCTCACCCTCACAGCAGTCCTTAAGTGGGTGTTTTCAGACTTAAAGGAGAGAGTTAACTGCCTGTAACATTGAAATTGCGCTAGAATAGTCTCATTACAACGCGAAAAGAAGTTAGATGCCCCAACACAAGTAAGCTTGTCACTCCCCCACCGTCTCTGAAGTGAGCACCTCTCCCAACATTCGAAGGGTTAGCCCCACCTACATTTTAGCCTTGGTGCACCCCTGGACGTACACACTTGCATTTAGTTATGCAGAGAGGTGAGGGAAGCCTTTCCCGAAACTGGCAGTGTTAAAGTTTTACTGTGTTTGTGCAGAAAAATGTACTTGAACAAACGCAGTAAAACTTTAAAGCTGCTATTTTCTAGAAAGACTTCCATCGTCTCTCTGCATATTGCGCTTTAAAATGTACTATTTGATAGTTGGTCCCCGCACCAGAACATGGGAGGGTGCGGAGGTAGAACAGTGGGGGTAAAGCCTCCAAGGCTGCCCTGCCTATTTTCTGAAGTGGCCCTTCCCCCTCACCACTTAGCGCCCCAGCACCCCCCTCCCCCCATCCACCCCCAAATGTAGGTTTCGTTGGGCCCCTGCTTCAAGTGAAGGTGTTTTTACAGGCATAGCTGACATGTGGCATTGTGTAAGCCTGTCCTTTCCTGAAACCTCACTTTGCATTCTGGGGCTTTGCATTATACGTGGCACACTACAAGTCGCAGATTGCAAAGCAGCGTTGGCTTAAAAGGCAGACACACAACATGGCGTCAAATGGATAGCTAAGTGGCTCTGAAAAATATTCACAATAACCCCTTAAGTGCCAAGGATGAGTATGTGTACATTTTCTCGAATGTTTCTATTTATGCCCATTTCTTTGCCCAATGTAGCCCCCCACACCATGAGGTAAGGCTTTACCGGTGTGTGCATTTTCCCAAATGTTTCTATTTTTGCCCATTTGTATGCCCAATGTAGCCCCCCGCACCATGAGTTGAGGCTTTACTGGTGTGTGCATGTTCTCAAATGTTTCTTTTTATGCCCCTCTGTATGCCTGATGAAGCCCCCTGCACCATGAGGTGAGGCTTTTCTGGTGTGTGCATTTTCTCAAATGTTTCTATTTTTGCCAGTTTGTATTCTTGATGTAGCCCCCCACACCATCAGGTGAGGCTTTACCGGTGTGTGCATTTACTCAAATGTTTCTATTATTGCCCATTTGTATGCCCGATGCAGCCCCCCACACCATCAGGTGAGACATTACCGGTGTGTGAATTTTCTCGAATGTTTCTATTTTTGCCCATTTGTATTCTCGATGTAGCCCCCCGCACCATCAGGTGAGGCATTACCGGTGTGTGCATTTTCTCAAATGTTTCTATTTTTGCCCATTTTTATGCCCGATGCAGCCCCCCATACCATGATGTGAGGCTTTTCTGGTGTGTGCATTTTCTCGAAAGTTTCTATTTTTGCCAGTTTGTATTCTCGATGTAGCCCCCCGCACCATCAGGTGAGGCTTTACCGGTGTGTGAATTTACTCAAATGTTTCAATTTTTGCCCATTTGTATGCCCGATGCAGCCCCCCACACCATCAGGTGAGGCATTACCGGTGTGTGCATTTTCTCAAATGTTTTATATTTTTGCCCATTTGTATGCTTGATGTAGCCCCCCGCACCATGAGGTGAGGCTTTCCTGGTGTGTGCATTTTCCCGAATGTTTCTATTTTTTCCCATTTGTATGCCCAATGTAGCCCCCCCGCACCATGAAGTGAGGCTTTACCAGTGTGTGAGTTTTCTCGAATGTTTCTATTTTTGCCCATTTGTATGCCTGATGTAGCCCCCCACACCATGAGGTGGGGCTTTACCAGTGAGTGCATTTTCTCGAATGTTTCCATTTATGCCCATTTCTTTGCCCGGTGTAGCCCCCCACACCATGAGGTGAGGCTTTACCGGTGTGTGCATGTTCTCGAATGTTTCTATTTATGCCCCTCTGTATGCCCTATGTAGCCCCCTGCACCATGATGTGAGGCTTTTCTGGTGTGTGCATTTTCTGTAATGTTTTTATTTTTACCCATTTGTATTCTCGATGTAGCCCCCCGCACCATCAGGTGAGACTAAACCGGTGTGTGCATTTACTCAAATGTTTCTATTTTTGCCCATTTGTATGCCCGATGTAGCCCCCCACACCATGAGGTGAGGCTTTACCGGTGTGTGCATTTTCTCGGATGTTTCTATTTTTGCCCATTTGTATGCCCGATTTAGCCCCCGCACCATGAGGTGAGGCATTACCGGTGTGTGCATTTTCTCAAATGTTTCTATTTTTGCCATGTATAAGCCTGAGGTAGCCCCCGCACCATGAGGTGAGGCTTTACCGGTGTGTGCATTTTCTCGAATGTTTTATATTTTTCCCATTTGTATGCTTGATGTAGCTCCCCGCACCATGAGGCTTTACCAGTGTGTGCATTTTCTCGAATGTTTCTATTTATGCCCATCTGTATGCCTGATGTAGCCCCCCCGCACCATGAAGTGAGGCTTTACAGGTGTGTGAGTTTTCTCGAATGTTTCTATTTTTGCCCATTTCTTTGCCCAATGTAGCACCCCGCACCATGAGGTTGGGCTTTACCGGTGAGTGCATTTTCTCAAATGTTTCTATTATTGCCCATTTGTATACTTGATATAGCCCCCCCGCATCATGAGGTGAGGCTTTCCTGGTGTGTGCATTTTCTTGAATGTTTCTATTTTTTCCCATTTGTATGCCCGATGTAGCCCCCCCGCACCATCAGGTGAGGCTTTACCGGTGTGTGCATTTACTCAAATGTTTCTATTTGTTGCCCATTTGTTTGCCCGATGTAGCCCCACGGACCATGAGGTGAGGCTTTACTGGTGCGTGCATTTTCTGAAATGTTTCTATTTATGCCCATTTGTATGCCCGATATAGCCCCCGTACCGTGAGGCTTTACCGGTGTGTGCATGTTCTTGAATGTTTATGCCCATCTGTATGCCCTATGTATCCCCCGGTACCCTGAGGTGAGGCTTTACTGGTGTGTGCATTTTCTCGGATGTTTCTATTTTTGCCCATTTGTATGCCTGATTTAGCCCCCGCACCATGAGGTGAGGCATTACCGGTGTGTGCATTTTCTCGAATGTTTCTATTTTTGCCCATGTGTAAGCCTGAGGTAGCCCCCGCACCATGAGGTGAGGCTTTACCGGTGTGTGCATTTTCTCGAATGTTTTATATTTTTTCCCATTTGTATGCTTGATGTAGCTCCCCGCACCATGAGGCTTTACCAGTGTGTGCATGTTCTCGAATGTTTCTATTTATGCCCATCCGTATGCCTGATGTAGCCCCCCCGCACCATGAAGTGAGGTTTTATAGGTGTGTGTTTTCTCGAATGTTTCTATTTTTGCCCATTTCTTTGCCCGATGTAGCCCCCCGCACCATGAGGTGGGGCTTTACCGGTGAGTGCATTTTCTCGAATGTTTCTATTTATGCCCATTTCTTTGCCCGATGTAGCCCCCCACACCATGAGGTGAGGCATTACCGGTGTGTGCATGTTCTTGAATGTTTCTATTTATGCCCCTCTGTATGTCCTATGCAGCCCCCTGCACCATGATGTGAGGCTTTTCTGGTGTGTGCATTTTCTCTAATGTTTTTATTTTTACCCATTTGTATTCTCGATGTAGCCCCCCGCACGATCAGGTGAGGCTAAACCGGTGTGTGCATTTACTCAAATGTTTCTATTTTTGCCCATTTGTATGCCCGATGCAGCCCCCCACACCATGAGGTGAGGCTTTCCCGGTGTGTGCATTTTCTCGAATGTTTCTATTTTTGCCCATTTGTATGCCTGATGTAGCCCCTGCATCATGAGGTGAGGCATTACCGGTGTGTGCATTTTCTCGAATGTTTCTATTTTTGCCCATGTGTACGCCTGATGTAGCCCCCGCACCATGAGGTGAGGCTTTACCGGTGTGTGCATTTTCTCGAATGTTTCTATTTTTGCCCATTTGTATGCTCGATGTAGCCCCCCGCACCATGAAGTGAGGCTTTACCAGTGTGTGAGTTTTCTTGAATGTTTCTATTTTTGCCCATTTGTATGCCTGATGTAGCCCCCCACACCATGAGGTGAGGCTTTACCGGTATGTGCATTTTCTCAAATGTTTCTATTTTTGCCCATTTGTATGCCCGATGTAGCCCCTGCATCATGAGGTGAGGCATTACCGGTGTGTGCATTTTCTCAAAAGTTTTATATTTTTGCCCATTTGTATACTTGATATAGCCCCCCGCATCATGAGGTGAGGCTTTCCTGGTGTGTGCATTTTCTTGAATGTTTCTATTTTTTCCCATTTGTATGCCCGATGTAGCCCCCCCGCACCATCAGGTGAGGCTTTACCGGTGTGTGCATTTACTCAAATGTTTCTATTTGTTGCCCATTTGTTTGCCCGATGTAGCCCCACGGACCATGAGGTGAGGCTTTACTGGTGCGTGCATTTTCTGAAATATTTCTATTTATGCCCATTTGTATGCCCGATATAGCCCCCGTACCGTGAGGCTTTACCGGTGTGTGCATGTTCTCGAATGTTTATGCCCATGTGTATGCCCTATGTAGTCCCCGGTACCCTGAGGTGAGGCTTTACTGGTGTGTGCATTTTCTTGAATGTTTCTATTTTTGCCCATTTGTATTCTCGATGTAGCCCCCCGCACCATCAGGTGAGGCTTTACTGGTGAGCGCATTTTCTCGAAAGTTTCTATTCATGCCCATTTGTATACTCGATGTAGACCCCCACACCACGAGGTGAGGCTTTACCGGTGTGTGTATTTTCTCGAATGTTTCTATTTTTGCCAATTTGTATGCCCTATGTAGCCCTCGCACCATGAGGTGAGGCTTTACCGGTGTGTGCATTTTCTGGAATGTTTTATATTTTTGCCCATTTGTATGCTTGATGTAGCCCCCCGCATCATGAGGTGAGGCTTTCCTGGTGTGTGCATTTTCTCGAATGTTTCTATTTTTTCCCATTTGTATGCCCGATGTAGCCCCCCCCCGCACCATCAGGTGAGGCTTTACCGGTGTGTGAATTTACTCAAATGTTTCAATTTTTGCCCATTTGTATGCCCGATGCAGCCCCCCACACCATCAGGTGAGGCATTACCAGTGTGTGCATTTTCTCAAATGTTTTATATTTTTGCCCATTTGTATGCTTGATGTAGCCCCCCGCACCATGAGGTGAGGCTTTCCTGGTGTGTGCATTTTCCCGAATGTTTCTATTTTTTCCCATTTGTATGCCCAATGTAGCCCCCCCGCACCATGAAGTGAGGCTTTACCAGTGTGTGAGTTTTCTCGAATGTTTCTATTTTTGCCCATTTGTATGCCTGATGTAGCCCCCCACACCATGAGGTGAGGCTTAACCGGTGTGTGCATTTTCTCAAATGTTTCTATTTTTGCCCATTTGTATGCCCGATGTACCCCCCTGCACCATGAGGCGAGGCTTTACCGGTATGTGCATTTTCTCGAATGTTTCTATTTTTGCCCATTTGAATGCTTGATGTAGCCCCCCGCACCAAGAGGTGAGGCTTTACTGGTGTGTGCATTTTCTCGAATGTTTCTATTTTTTTCCCATTTGTATGCCCGATGTAGCCCCCCCGCACCATCAGTTGAGGCTTTACCGGTGTGTGCATTTACTCAAATGTTTTTATTTTTGCCCATTTGTATGCCCGATGTAGCCCCCCACACTAAGAGGTGAGGCTTTACCGGTGTGTGTATTTTCTCAAATGTTTGTATTTTTGCCCATTTGTATGCCTGATGTAGCCCCCCGCACCATGAGGTGAGGCTTTACCGGTGTGTGCATGTTCTCGAATGTTTCTATTTATGCCCCTCTGTACGCCCTATGTAGCCCCCTGCACCATGACGTGAGGCTTTTCTGGCGTGCATTTTCTCGAATGTTTCTATTTTTGCCCATTTGTATTCTCGATGTAGCCCCCCCCCGCACCATCAGGTGAGGCTTTACCGGTGAGTGCATTTACTCAAATGTTTCTATTTTTGCGCATTTGTATGCCCGATGTAGCCCCCCACACCATGAGATGAGGCATTACCGGTGTGTGCATTTTCTCGAATGTTTTATATTTTTGCCCATTTGTATGCTTGATGTAGCCCCCCGCATCATGAGGTGAGCCTTTCCTGGTGTGTGCATTTTCTCGAATGTTTCTATTTTTTCCCATTTGTATGCCCGATGTAGCCCCCCCGCACCATGAAGTGAGGCTTTACCAGTGTGTGAGTTTTCTCGAATGTTTCTATTTTTGCCCATTTGTATGCCCGATGTAGCCCCCTACAGCATGAGGTGAGACTTTACCAGTGTGTGCATTTTCTCGAATGTTTCTATTTTTGCTCATTTGTATGCCCGATGTAGCCCCACCCGCACCATGAAGTGAGGCTTTACCAGTGTGTGAGTTTTCTCAAATGTTTCTATTTTTGCCCATTTGTATGCCCGATGTAGCCCCCGCACCATGAGGTGAGGCATTACCGGTGTGTGCATTTTCTCGAATGTTTCTATTTTTTCCCATGTGTAAGCCTGATGAAGCCCCCGCACCATGAGGTGAGGCTTTACCGGTGTGTGCATTTTCTCGAATGTTTTATATTTTTTCCCATTTGTATGCTTGATGTAGCTCCACGCACCATGAGGCTTTACTAGTGTGTGCATTTTCTCGAATGTTTCTATTTATGCCGATCTGTATGCCTGATGTAGCCCCCCTGCACCATGAAGTGAGGCTTTACAAGTGTGTGTTTTCTCGAATGTTTCTATTTTTGCCCATCTGTATGCCCAATGTAGCCCCCCGCACCATGAGGTGAGGCTTTACCGGTGTGCATTTTCTCGATTGTTTCTATTTATGCCCTTTTCTATGCCTGATGTAGCCCCCCGCACCATAAGGTGAGGCTTTCTGGACTATTGACTCATACATATTTCTCTATTATGCTTTCACTTTGTGTGGTATGCCGCCGTACTGTAATTGGCTTATTGGCTCACGTGGGCTATCGGATTACTAATATATAGTTTGAAGAAAATGTTAAATTCTGTATAAATGCAAACCCTTTTTTGTGTGTGTCAAGTAAGAGCACGTAATAAAGACAGGAGGGGTTTTTACTTGTTTTTGGCTTGAAATAAGGCACACAATTAGATATTTGCCTTCAGCTTTATTTGGTTTTCTAAAGCAAAACAGCACGTTTCCACCTCGCCTGTTCTCATCACCCACCTTGAACAAAGATGTGTTAATTATTTAAACACCACAGCGGGAGCCCTGTGTACATTGATGCCAGAGCTGCGTTGTTGTGTACCCTGTCTGTTGCAGGCATCCTCTGATCACTGCTGAGAAAAGGCAGCCACCCAGGGTATTGCAATGGGATAATTGCAGGCCCTGCCAACCCTGGAGGCTTCAGTCGCGTCACCGCTGACGCTGAAGAGCAGAGCACAAAGACACTGAAACCACGGGCCAATCCCGTAGGTTAGACAGGACTGAGTACCACGTATTTGAAGGGCGCAACCAAGACCTCCCAATCATTGTGACGCCGGTCAGGGAGCACAGCGAGTAGAGCGCTCGCTTTGACATGGAATCTGCAGACGCAGGTTCGAATCCCGGCAGGGCCGAACTCAGCCTTTTATCTTTCCGAGGTCAATGAGAACCACACACCGCAGCTCTCAGGTACCTGAGGGTACGCACCGCTATATAAATGCTAAATAATAATTATTATTATTATTACAAAATTGCTGCTGTGACTCTTCACATAATTCTTCTGGTCAATGCCTCTCAATGGGCAGCTCCAAACAGTCCAGCCTTTCAACACCAGAGAACCTTCATTGGGCCTCATTACGACCCTGGCGCTAAGTGAAAAACGATGGCGGTAAATGGTTACCGCCATCGTTTTCCGCTAGGTCCGATCATGACCCGTGACCGTCAACTACGATGCCTTTAGCGGCATCGTAGTTAACGCTGCCGCTAACTGCGCCAAGGGCGCGCGCACGCGACCTCCCACACCGTACTTAGCGCCATGGCGGAAAGGTACACAAATGCGGACATGCACCTAACGCCATCACCCAGCCCGTTAAGTACCTTACCGCCATGGTGCTAATTACGCCATCGCGAACCAACCGTAAATGGCCATGTAAAGTGAATGCAGCTGCCACAGGTGCACAGAAACAGCACAGGTGAAGGCAATACAGACTCGGGAAGTACAAAAAGAGCACACCCCACCCCTTCCCACACCCAGTCACACTCCACAATGATACCAATACGACTAGCAATGTTGGGGCTGGAGGACCTGATAGCAATGCAAGTGCTACAACAGCAACAACAACAACAGGCAGCACAGAGGAGACGCAGGAGGATAAGGAGGGCAAGGCAGGCCCAGCAAGCCCCACCAGCACAGCCAGTGCCACCACGCAGGCAGCCCCCAATCCCACGCATCAGAGCCAATCCATTCAACCTCACTGCTGAGCAGATCCACACCCTGTACCGTTTGGACCGGGACACCATCACCGCCATCGTAGACATGACACACAACGACATCGTCAGCATGATAGAAACTCCAACCGCCATCCCACCCCGACTGAAGGTAGTGTCTGTACTCCACTTCCTGGCCACAGGCACCTACCAGCACACAGTGGGGCACTTGCATGGCACCTCACAACCATTATTCTCACGAACACTCAGCCAAGTGCTCGATGCCCTCCTCAAGCACACAGACGATCACATCTCATTACCACGGACTGCCCAGGAGATTGCAAACACCAAAGTGGGTTTCCATGCACTAGCCGGCATACCTGGTTGCATTGGTGCCATCAAATGCACCCATGTGGAATTGGTGGTTCCACGTGCCATGGAGGTACCGTACCGGAAACAGTTCCACTCAATCAACGTGCAAATGGTCTGTGACTCCAACAAGATCATCACACATTGTTGTGCCCGATTCCCCGGATCAACCCATGATTCTATGGTCCTGAGGAACTCCACAATACCACGCTACATGGAGCGACATGCAGGCCCAAGATCCTGGCTAATCGGTGAGTCCAATGTCATGACCATGGAAATGTGAAGTGGGTAGGTGAATGACGTACCGATGCATACTCCACCTGGCTGAAGGGGGGCGGGGGGAATGATGCATACTCCACCTGGCTGAAGGGGGGGGAATGATGCATACTCCACCTGGCTGAAGGGGGGGGAATGATGCATACTCCACCTGGCTGAAGGGGGGGGGATGATGCATACTCCACCTGGCTGAAGGGGAGGGGGAATGATGCATACTCCACCTGGCTGAAGGGGGGGGAATGATGCATACTCCACCTGGCTGTGAGTAGCAGAGAGAACGGAGACAGATGATACCCTAAAGCAACCCAAACTCCACCCAACACCAGTAAAGCCAATACCCAATGTATGCAGCCCTACCATGTGAATGAGGTTGTGTCCCAACCATGACACAACCATCTGCAAGTGCATTCTACCAAATCAGACCACATTGTCAACAATGAAAAGCACCTACATGCACATCACCAAACATCATCAACCGATAGGCCTGTCCCCCATAACTGCCCACGAAGGAGGCACATGACGGACAGAAACATCAACACACCATTACACAGACAGCAGGGCCCCCAAAATGTCCCTGTCTACATCAGCATTGCTCACTGGGGCCATGATGAGGCCCACAGCAATGTTGCGATGATGTGCGCATTGCCATCACAGGACATGTGCCAGGCCAACTAACCAAACGGCATGAACGGACACAGTGGATGGGCACTCACAATGCACTCCACCCCTCTGCATACATTGGGCAATGGCATGCAAAACAGGCCATGGGAGTCATGAGCATTTACAGGTTGCATTGTGTGAATCAATTAGTGCATGTAGAAGTGAGCCAAAGTAACAGTTGGATGCAAGCCATGGTGGCACATCATGTTCTTGATCAGACGTCATGACTGACACATACATTCTCGCCTACATACAGGTGATGCAGGCTATCCCCTGAAGAGGTGGCTCCTTACACCAGTCCGGAACCCGCAGAACCAGCACGAGGAGGACTTCAACCGTGCACATACACGTACCCATGTGGTCATAGAGCAGACATTCGGCCTATTGAAGGCACGGTTCCGATGTCTCAGCAGGTCTGGTGGGGCACTCCTGTACCGCCATGAGAAGGTGGCAAAGATCGTCATGGCATGTGTCATGCTACACAATATGTGCGTCAGACGGAATGTGCCCCTGCCCCCTGACGCAGAACTGCAACCACCTGACGATGAGGATGAGGAGGGTGCAGATGGGGCGGCACCCCATGGAGGAGGCGATGCACAGGAGGGGCGTGCAATGCGCCAAAATATCATCGACCACTGCTTCTAGCACACACGGCTGTTGTGTATCACATGGAGACTGCACTTGGGGCACTGTGTGTCTCTGGGACATGCACACTGTGGACTGTACACCAATAAAACACACATATGCAATGAAAATGTCCACACATTTCATTTCGGAAAAGCAAAAAGTGTATTTCAATCATAAAACGTCGTGAAACACCCCCTCCCCCCTCCCCTCTCCCCCCTGCACACCCCAACACACCCCCTCCCACCTCCCCCCTCCCCCCTGCACACCCCAACACACCCCCTCCCCCCTGCACACCACAACACACCCCATGTAAGTGTCAACAGATGCCTGTGACAGTGGCCACAGGCTGTTACAAGCCCCCTCTCCCGGCCCCCGGGGCACCCCTGGCTGTGGAGCGCAGGTTCCGTCCGGAACGTCGGACGGGGCTGCTCTGTGCAGAACTGGCAGCGGAGGATGTCCCTGCCTGCCCCCGTGCATGCACGTCCTGTAGGGTGTGGGTGAGCTCAGTGAGCGCACGACGCAACCCGGCAAGTTCACCACAAATGTCCCTAGACATGGACTGCATAGCATCCCTCAGGGTGGCAGTGCTCTGCGCTATTTCGGCCCTTAGGGTCTCCGTGGCCTGTTCAATGGTTGCCCTAGCCCCCACACATTCCGCAGCATGCTCAGTCAGCATCATGGACAGTTGTTGCTGACGTTCTATGATGTCCTCGAGGGACTGCTGCCCCTGCTGGGCCATGCCCAGTGCTGGTGGTGTGATGGAGGGGCTGCTCCCCTCCTGTGGACTGAGGACTGGGCATGGGGTAGAAGGCCACTCCTCTTCCTCTGTGTGCCCCTGTGTGTGATCCTCATGGGGGCTGGCATTTGACAAAGAGGGGGAATGTAGAAGGTCAGTGGGGCTTCTGACTTCGTGCTCCTCAATGTCAGAGTCTGAACATGCAGCAACTGCAGCTGTTTCGCCCATGTTGCTGCTGGCCGCAGACCCGGTGCCTTCTGTGGCAGGCAATGTTGGTACAGGTGGAGCTGCTGCTGCTGGCCTGCTGCCTACTGTGGTGCTTGCCGGTGGGCCGTCCGGTTTGCTTGCAGTGGATTCTGCTTGTTGTGGGGTCTGCCTCACTGCAGCTGAGGTTGAGGGTGCAGGGATGGTATTATTGGCCTTCTTGGCTCTCTTCGTCGCAGGGGTGTCCTGGTCCTCGGGGTGTGAATCTGTGCCTGTGGTGGAGCAAAGGAGGGAGGGCGTTATTGATGGGTCTGCAGACTTTGGAATGACAATGATTGACATGATTCTGGTCAGTAGATGAGGCAGATTTCAGGCAGGGCCATGCAGGTTGTCTCCTTTTTGTGTGTTATGTGGATGCAGGTATGTGGGTGCCAGCAGTGTATACAGGGTGGAGCTCGCATGTGGCTATGGGCAGTGTCGAGCTAATGTGTTGCATTTACACTCTAGGGCAACATTGTGCTACACATGAATGGTCTGCAGTGACTATGGCATGTCTTGTTTGAGGCACCTACCTTCATCGCCTGATGTCGGAACTCCCCTTTCCATTCCTCCGACGCCTTCAATGCCTTCCATGCCAATCGTGGTTGCACAAATCTCCTCCCACGGTTGGAGTTTCAGTGGGGATTCCGATCCTCCACCAGTACCAGGGCAAGGTTGCAGTTCGCAGAGATGATGGCTCTGACCGGTATGCGAAGGTCATCCCAGCGCTTCCTGCACTGCTGTGGGGTGCGGGGTACGGTCCCCACCGCGCTGACGCGCTCGGCCACCAGGGCCCATATGGCCTTCTTTTTTGCTATCGCTGGCCTGGTCATTTCCGGCGAGAAAACGACAGCTGCATTGTCTTGCAGGGTCTCCGCAAGCATGCAGAGTTCCTCCCGGCTAAATCTTCCCTGGCGCTGGCGGTCACATGCCTTCTTAACAACTTTAGGCATTTTTGGGTGGTTGGATGGGTGGGTGATGGGTTGGGACAGGTGTCAGGGTTGGATCTGGTGTTGTTCGGAAGGATGGCAATGGATTGTGTTTTTGAAGATGGCCGACGTGCTGTTTCCCGTTCCGCCACGATGACGCTATTTCCGGTTCTGCTTTTTACGGTGACCGCTAATTGCGGCCAGCGCTAATTACGGTGGCCGCTAATTACGGTGGCCGCTGCTTACGGTGGCGGAAGTGCACCTTGCTCGCCCTACGATGCCGGTAGGGGCCTTTTCATCCATGGCGTTATTTACATTACCGCCATGGCGTAATGCTCATGCGCGATGGGTCGTAATGTGGCGCTCTTTACGCCATCGACCCACGGCGTAAACGCTCATTACGCCATGGCGGTAATGTCGGCAGATTACCGCCTGGGTCATAATGAGGCCCATTATGTTTCCATGTTATAATGTCCCCTGATAAAAGTCGCCAGGTAGGCGACTTTTTTCCCTGCATCCCTAAAAGCCTTCCCCTACATGTGACATATTCTAGGACGGGTAAAATGTTCTATTCTAACTGCAGTCTTAGAATATTTGGGGAAAGTGCTTGACTTTCTGGGGAGTGTACATTTAGGGGAAAGTCACCCCCCTAGCGTCATTATCACTGGACACCCTCATTACATCACGCCTGCTGTTTTGACTGGCGGCCGAAAGGGGTGGGGATGTGGTGGGTGGCGATTGTTGGTGAATTTTTAGAATCCAAACCCAACCCCTTCTGCCTGTGAGCACTAGGAAACGAGGCATGAGGCCCATCCCCCAGCTTGGTGCGCGAGCCACCCTTCTATTCACTACTGAAGATACAGCGTGTGGCGTCTGCTACGTTCAGTCATAATTCGGTTCCGCGCTGCTTGTTAACATAGATAGAAACGGGGACGACCAACCCTATTGCTTGCTAAAGTCGCGCTCAAGTTGCGATATACTGAGTTCACGTGTTTCAGCATTTATTTGTTTGCTGGTTCATAGCTTCTAAATTGTATATTTGTCGTTCTTAGACTGCAAAAGAGATATCATCATTGACTAGCGCTTCTGGAACACCAATGCCATTATCATAATACTGAGTATTTCTTTGCTGTCTGTGGTAGTCGGTGTTCAAAATGGACCTTCTGTGTGTGGAAGACTTTGTTTGGCAGCTATTGCTTACACATAACTATATTGTTAATACCAGTGCTGGTCATTGGGCTGGCTCTCGGCGAATCCGAGACCCGGCACCAGATATGGAGCCGGATCTCGGGATCCGGGCAGAGTCAGCCGCCCAAAACCATTAACCGCGTTAGAATAGTAAAAAAATAATAATAATGAAAAAAAAAACACGCAGCGGCATTTTACCGCCGGCTTTGACACTGTGGCACTGGTGAGTAATGCACAATGCTTGCTACATGTACAACCTATTGTACATGTTGCGAGCATTGTGCATTATACACCAGTGCCAAAAGCGAGCATTGTGCATTACACACCAGTGCCAAAAGCGAGCAATACTGCTGTTGCGGCGTCTTATTGTTTTTCATTTAAATTTTTTTAAATTTTTTTACGTATTCCAGACCACGCCCCCTCGGACACCGCCCCCCAACTCCTCCCCAAGCCCCGGCCCTTGTGTTGTGGGATCCCCAACCACATTTTTTCCATTTCCACCACTGGTTAATACATATTTCATTTTGTTCATAACAACCAGATTTTTTGTGATGAATCTAGTTTATGATTTCCACTTGGCTTATTACATTTTTATCACAATGTTCAATGTGCGTCGTGGATATTTCAGGGCATTTTCTAATTTAATTAATGGCCATAAAGATTTTGGAATGGTGGTATTTTAATCCCCATTTTTTAATGTCGGGAGTATAATGATCTCTCAGGGAATAAAAAGGGAATTACAATCAGGGATGTCATTTAGGGGTCGTCAGTAGGTCTCCCTTGCTTCCCCTGTGCTCTCCCTTGCAACCCCTAAAAAAAGATTTTTTTTAAAAAACCTTTTTTTAAAATTAAATTGAGACACCTGGGCTGTGGCACGCAGCATGTGGCTCTTTGTTTCTGAAGTGGCTGGTTTTCTGATAGCTATAGCTGGGGAGATAGCTCAGTGGGTTGAGTGCTCGCTGCTGCAATGTGTGTGTGTGATCTGCAGGTTTCAGGTCCGACTCCTGGCTTGGTCAACTCAGCCTTTCATCCTGCTGAGGTTGATAAATGAGTACCAACAAGGGTCGGGTAATATTGTATGTATATTTGTTATCGTTTGGCCTTGGACGTCTGCTTGCATTCACAGTAATTTGGTAATATGGGCCTATATGCACTGATATTAATGATACATGTGGTGATCCATTCTTGCATAAATGTATATCACTTTACAGTGATATCGTAACCATATTTGTCGTAGTGCACTTAGAAACAATGCTATGTGTTTCCACTTCCTGTTTTGTCAAGGGGTGAAAAGTCGTGTTCCATCGCTTCGTGTGATATCACTTTGGGGTCAAATTACATCACTTCCTGTGATGTCATTAGTGGTCAAGGGTTATGTGATGTAACTTCCGCTACCCCAGGCATTTTGGTGAAATGACGTCCCTGATTACAATGCCCAAGAGGAATATTTTTTAAGCGAGTAAACAAATGTTTTAACAGTAAAACAAATGTTTCTGTAATTAATATTTCTTTTCACCTGGTTATTCATGCACATTGAAAGACACATTTTCACCTCCTCAGATCAGGCAGTAATAATAGCAGAGTTTCTTCCTGTGGCTCTTTCCTGTTTTTTTTTGCTGGGAGTTTTTTTTCTCCCCATTTTCTTTTATGGAAATACTTTCCTATTTTTAGGGAGCAAAAGTGGATGACACACTCCTTATCTGTAGGGCTGGCTGCACATAATCGTATACTTTGATATCGATATTTCATCAGAATGTCTTGCAGCCCTAATATTGTTTGAGCTATTTGATATTGTGACGGTGAGGCAAATAAGTTCACAATTGTGGTATGTCCTAACTATGGTGTTTTTTTACATTTATAAAATGATTATTCGTCAGTTTCCTTTATATGTCAAAAACACATTGAGTTTATTGTCCACATTAACTACTTTCCTGTGGCTCGGAGAGCATACATCCAATTCATGTTTTAACAAATTGACTGACTGATCCGTTATATTATTTTGTCACCTACTTCTTATGGCTTTCATAAATAATATGGAATCACTGTTTGAATCCTGTACCCTAAGTATTCAAAACATGTGCCGGTTCCATTTCTGCCAAAGATAAACGTCTAAATACATTTTAGAGGACCCTGATATGCTTGTCTAATTTATAAACGACTTAAAAAATCAGCATGGCCCAAATTCATTTATGACCCAATTAAGAGGCCGATTCATGGAATTAATGTGCGCTGAAATTTTCAGCACAAGCGTGCAAAAGTGTGCGAATCGCAGTACAAGTGCGGAAAACGCAAAGAAAGCCATGCACAGTGATTCATGGAAGTCCGTGCGCGAGGAAATTCCAGGATGTGCGCCAAGATTCTGCGTGGCGCACGCTGGCGCACACGTCTCCAAACAGCGTGCGCTAAGCACACAGCGAAATCGCACATAGCGCGGCGCACACAACAAAAGTAGGAGGAACAGGGGGCATGACACACGGAATGGGGAGCAACTCGTGAAAATGTGGGCGTCACGGGGGAAGTACAGGAGGCAAGTGCGCGGAACACCCACACGCACGTTCAAAACACGTATTCATGGAATCGAACGGGGCTAACGTGTGCGCCAAAAAAGACACGCTAATCCGGAAATACGTACGCCAGCAGGAATCAGGCATACGTGGACCCGCGCAGCCTAAAAGTGCACGCAAACAACAAACAAGCACAGACACCAGGATGAATATACCATTCCTAGCAGCAGTGGTCGTGGGATACCGCAGGAGGAGGAGGAGGATAGTCGGGCCCAGAATTTTTACACCCAGAACCAGCCTTTTTGGGATGCCTGATGACCAGGTGTATGGGAGGTACAGGTTTCCACCTCACATAATACTCAACCTGGTCAGTGAGTGGGAGGATGATCTCACATCACCCACCCTGTGCTCCCAAGCACTCAGCCCCCTGCATAAGGTCCTCAATGTACTGCACTTCTTGGCCACTGGATCATTTCAACGGACAACTGCTATAATGGGGGGGGGAGTCACAGGCCACGCAGTCACGCTGCCTACACCAGGTCTTGGCCATCATGACTGCACGCCCATCAGTCCGCAGGCACATATACCTGCCCAGAACACCTGCAGAAAGGCAGGTTGTCGTCCAGGATTTTTACAGGGTGGCACACTTCCCCAAAGTGCTAGGTGGTGCCATTGACTGCACCCATGTGGCTCTACGTCCCCCCAGGGCATCGGGCACATCTACAGAAACCGCAAGCACTGGCATTCCATCAACGTCCAGGTAGTATGTGATGCCAAGGGAATCATCACCTCAGTATATGCCAACTATCCAGGGTCCACCCACGACAGTTTTATTTACAGAATGTCAACCCTAAACCAGGACCTAGAAGCTGGGCGGCATGGCTGCTCGGTGAGTATAAATGCCACAGCACATGCATGCATGCATGTCAGATACTGAGTAATGTCACAACCCCACTAATGATACCCATCACCACCTCCCCAGGGGACAGTGCCTACCCTCTGAGTACCCACATGATGACGCCAATTCGGAACCCCACCACGCCACCCGAGGTAAGATACAACACAGCCCACATTGCAACCCGGGGCATAGTGGAGCGCATATTCGGAGTGCTCAAGTCACGCTTTCACTCCCTTGACCGTTCTGGCAGGCAGCTGTTATACGCTCCCCCAGTAGTGTGCAGGATCATAGTGGCAGCATGTGACCTGCACAACGTTGCAACACGCCGGGGCCTGCCCGTGGACATGGTGGTGCCCCCACATCCCCAACCACATGCACGCCTGCTGCGCATGGGAGGGGAAAGGGCATGGGGTGAGGCAGCCCGTACGCAGCTGGTGGCTAATTACTTCACCTACAATCACACCCCTGTGGAGTGCACACAGCCCTGGCACATACCAGCCGACAATCAATGATGATGACATAAGGGACAGTCAACTGTCACAACCACACCAGCCTGAGATTGGTCACCTGGAAGTGTTACATTGTGTGCCCTACCTACGCAAACACCACCAATGCTGTGTCATCAAAAGACACACTTATATGCTGCAAAAATCATTACCCCCTTGCAAAATACAACATGACAACAGTGCCATGTCACCCAACCCCTCCCCAGCACCGCCACCCAACACACCATGGCATGTCATGCTATGTGAGAGCAAACAAAGCAATCCCCAAAACATCACACAAGTGTCAAAGTACAGTGTCCTCAATGGAAACTGCCCACACACAATATGCTCCCAGTAATGTAGAACTAACATCACACATGACCAAATACTTACCAACAATACAATGCAGCTACACAACCTCAAACATAGCATAAACATGACAGTACTAAGTTAAAGTAGTGGTAGTCTTACAACCTGATCATGCCAGCACATCGGCCACTTCCAACTGTACAGTGCTGCTGCCACGCAAATGTCCAAGTGCACTGCTTACAACATGAACTCCATCTCTAAAGTAGACGGCCATGTGAAGACATGAGGAATTAACCTGCAAATTAGGCGAAAGACATGGATGCACAAGCACATAGCAATACACCATGCAGTGTACAATTCAACAACAATATCCACTAGGTATGTATACACAGTATTGACTACAGACTGCCGACACAGCTCATGTGAGTCCCACGTCACTGTGTAAGTCAATGTCACTTGGGCACACCCTTTGCAAGCCCATGGAAACGGGAAGCAGGATGGGTGTGTGTCTCACGAACCCAAGCATCTAACCCAAACTCAGGACAAGCCTGCATGTGCCCAGCCGGAATACAGTGGATGCCCCAGGAGCCACACAAGGCAACACACTGCAAAAAAATAAATAAATAAAAAAAATAAATAAATGGCCATGTGGGTGCCTGGGGGGGGAGCCCACCCAGGAGGTCCGGGGGCAGGGTGCGCACCAACACCCACCTGTGTGGATGTTGGGAAAAAAAACACCTCCATGGGCTCATGGCCTGCACGGCTATGCCAATGTGAGAGAACTGCTGCTGTCACTATCATCACCCTCTGCTGCTGCCACAGGAGGCGGTGGTGCTATGGGAGGCAGCCCCCGCAAAGCCCTGGTATGGTCCTCCATGGCAGCAAGCATGCAGGTGTGGAAGGTCTCGTTTTGGAGGATTATAGTGCGGAGATCCCCATGCAGCACCTGACGTGATGCACGGATCTCCTCCCGAGTTGCCTGCATCTCAGCTGAGCCGAACGTGTGAGCCGCTCCAGCTGCTGTTCTGTCCTCAAGTTAGTGGAAGCCTCAAGGTCAACAAGAGTCTCCCTGAGGTGATGGAGTTCTACCCTCAGGGCTTCCATGTGGCCCTGGTACTCTATTGATATCGATTGGCGTAAAGTCTCCAGTGCCGCCCGTCTGTCCCTGTTGGACGCCAACATGTCCTCCCTGTGTGATTGGCAAATGGAGTCTGTTGCCTGATGTAGTAGCTTCATCTGCCTTTCAGGGGGGACAATGGAAGTGGCCACCCTCTCCATTGCTTGAGCCATCATCTCAACTGATGCTGCCTGTTGGGTTGCCATATCGTAAATGGATTGTTCCCATGAGGTATTGCCTGGTGGCTGACGGCCAACGCGACGGCGGGCACCACACCTGTTTGGGGCAAGGCGATCTGCGCCTTGCTGTGCCGGCACTGCCTGAGGCTGCAGGACTGCATTCCCCCTCTGATCTGCTGGCCTAGGAACAGGATCAGATGTTGTGGAGTGTGACCCTGCATCCGTAACCGCCAAAGGTGGACTTACCAAGACTGACATCCCCATAGAGGGTACTACCCCTGGTACAGGTGGGATGGACAGAACAGAATCCCTGCCAAAAACACTTACCTGCGACACCACATAGGTCTCATCATCCGAATCAGCACCTGAATAGAGGTCTGGGGATGTGCACCCAGAGGCACCCCTTGACAGAATGTTCTGCAGCAAGATTGGGTTCTCACCCACCACCACACCACGTCCCCCACTGGTGCTTGGTCGTGCCTGAGATTCCTCCTGGGTCTGCACCTTCTCCTCAACCTCAACAGCATCAAGTGCGTCATCCCCTGCAAAAACATGAAAGACAAAAAATGGAAACAGGCATTAGCACCACAGCACACAAATAGGCCTGACAAGCTACATAACCAGTACATGATTTACACATGTCCCACATGACTATAACCCTCCCATGCATGCACTGTCACTGAGTTTGAAGGGGACCCAAAAGGCAGACAGTGATGACACCTACATGGAAGAGCAACACATGTGCTGCATGCTGGGTAGCACTGCCATCACACATTGGGCTGTGAGTGGCATGTCCAATACACATACATGACACATGCCATCACACAGATGGCATGTACCATAGCCATGGTACATTCCACAAGTACATCCATATGTCAGTGAATGAATACTGTCAGCCATCCATGTGAGATGGACATGATGAGATGAAAAATGCTACATAGTGTGACAAAATAGGCATGTGCCACACACTGCAACACATCCAGTGTACAAAAATACAGTGATTGCAGGCCGATGTACACATCAATGGTTTGTCACTTCAACATGACAGGAAACAACTATCATGTTCCACATTCAAACAGGCCCCATAAATTCCTGTGATCAGGCCAATACTCAATTAGCCTGAATGGTCAAATCATTCATCTAACAAGGTAACACATGTGGTCCAATGTGGGGTTCATCAATGACAGAAGCATGTCACAAATGTGACAATAGGGCTGAGGAATGCGTAGCCAAAGTGGGAGAATTGAAACAATCAGCGTGAACGAACACTGAAAAATACAAACAATGTTGTTGCAAGATGCCACTTCAAGGGCAACTGCCGTAATGTTGAGCCAAATTACTAATGTGGGCAGAAGGGATACTGTCGCACCCAAATCCAAGGCCGCTGAATGTTTTGGATGAAGCACACGGGTGACCCATACCACTCAGGCACATACACCCTCACCTGGCACTCAATCAGAACCCGTCACCCAAACAACATACACATGCATTACACACACATGCATGGGCATTTACCGGACAATGCTTCATAATCAGGTAGTCCTCCCACACCTTGGATCTGTTCCTCTATGACAAAGGCCCCAGCAACAGACTCGTGTTCAGTGAGTGTGTTGTCCTCTTGTGGAGACCCACCGCCAGTCACCAGAGTAGCGGTATGATTTGAGGCCAGCTTGTTCTTTGCTCTGCGTTTCAGGTCATTCCACCGCTTGTAGCAATCATCAGCTGAGCGCCTCACAAATCCAAGGGCACTTATGCAGTTGGCGATGGTCTGCCAGTGTGCCTTACGTTGACCAGGTGTGGTCTTGCACCCTGCAGTCACCAGCATTTCATGGCTATGTGCCGACACATAGCCCACAAGTGCATCAAGTTCTGTATCATTGAAGCAAGGCTTCCTTGAGGTACCGGAGTGTGTAGCCGTGTCTGGGGTCTCAGCCTGTCGTGCCAGAGCACCCTTCTTCCTCTTCTTTAAAGGTGGAGCAGAGCCAGAGTGGCTTACGCCACTCTGGTCAGTAGGGGCAGAATCACCGGTGGACTGGGTAGTAGGAGTGTGGCAATGCATAATGACCATAGGTCTTGATGCAGGCATTGTTTGCAGGGTAATGTTGGCAGGGGGAACGTCAGTTTGATGGACTGGGACTGACACTGTCCTGGCTGGGAGAGTCAGAGCTGGGGCGGATGGAGCTGCAGCTGCCCCTGCAGCCTCCCCACCCTGCATACTTGGGGCATCAGATGACATAGCTGCCCCAGATCCACGTGGATTGGTGACAACAACTTGCACCGCCACACGTGGCCTAGACTTGCTGACCTGGAAGTCAGCCAGGGAGTCATCCTGTGCCAGGTCAGGTGCCACAATGGGCTGGCCCAACAGGGGCTGAGCTTGGATGGTGTCAGCCACGTTTCCCTCAACCATGGGGGGGGCATGGGTGTCCCTGATTGTTCCTCCACACATGGGGGCATAGGGGCACCCTGCAAATCCCGGCCACGTCCCCTACCGCGCCCACCACGCCCACCTTTTGAGGGTCGGTCACCTTTGCCTCCCTTACCGCTTGGTCGCCTCCCAGCCATGGCAGTGATGTTGTTGTGCGTATGGGAGTTGCAGTAAACTATTGTCCTGGGCAATTGGGGGTCAAAGGGGTAGGATACCAGATGGAATTCGTACCCTAGTGCTCTAACAAGGCTGTCTGTGACCCTTGGGGGAAGATGACGGGTCATGCAATGCACAGGCAGCCCAAAATCAAAAATAAACGTGCACGCAACCCCTCATAGACCACGTGCATGAAAAAATGAACCCGCACTACGCTGTGGCACCCAGAAACACAAAAATAAGCGTACACGTAATACACACAGCCTACAATGACCTCTGAAGGGGAACGCGACACACGGGGCAAGCACAGTTGCTAAGCACGTGCGGAACTCATCGTCTGCCTGGAAAAAGAACGTGAAAAATACGCGCGTGTGCGCGTTGGCAACACCCCAGCCAAAAGGAGAATTGTACACTGTCTGAGGAGACAGGACAAAAGGAGAAGTGAACTCTGTTTGAGGAAACGGGCCCAACAAAAAATCAGAAAAGAGCTGTCAGAGGTAACAGGGAGTACGAACTAGAAACGCTGTGAAGTAATTGCGTGTGAACCGACAAGAAGTACAGATTTCACCGACTCGCTCTCCACGAAAAGCACGTACAAGGAAATGGTGTCCTACACGCAGCTTTTAAACTGGCCCACACGTTCACATCAGAGGCGCGTGTACGCGGGCACTTTCATCCAATTACATGCGATGACACTCGGACGTGCAGTTTTTCCACGTGTGCTCTGTCATCACGTGCTATGAGGGAAACGCCCGTGCGCGTAATGTAACTTATGCGCCTACGCGCTAAGGGCCTTTGGTCCAATGGAATCGCGTGCGTGTGCTGACGCGCTTACGCGCTAAGGCCCTTTCCTCGAATTACACGCTGACGTGCAAGATTTTCACGTGCCAAATCACTCTGTATCAAGCTGGCCACGCGAAAACACACAGAAGACCACGCTCCTGCCCTGAAGGCCATTTTCCTGCCCCCCAGAGCCCCGAGCATGCTCCCACCTGCCATCTGCTGCTGCCTAACTGCCTGCTGCCCACGTACCCTGCTATTTGGTGCCTGCACATCAGCCATCTGCAGGGGTCCAGTTGCTGTGTCCACCCCTGCTGGAACAGAAGACTCCCGACTGGGATACCATCGCTCCACAGCCCAGCCCCAGGACCCATTTGCCCACCCATGCCTGCCTCGGGGGTCGCCATGTCGGGGCAAACACCATCTGAGACCACCAGCCAGAGGTGTAGAGGGCCACCAGCTTCAGTCAGAAGGAAGTTGGTGTCCTGGTGGAGCATGTCCTGGGGCATTATGATGCCCTCTTCGGAACATCAGGCGCCAACAAGGAAGGACGGGATAGGATCTGGGACGACTTTGTGGTTGCCATCCACGCGGAGGGGGTGGCAACCCGCAACATCAAGCAAGTCAAGAAGCGCTCGGAGGACTTGAGGTCCAGGACCCTCATAAAGGCCCGGCGCCTCATGGAGGGGGGCCGGGGCAGCATGAGTACCATCCAGATGAGGGTCCTGGAATGTGTAGGCCCAGCGCTCCACGCCCAGATCCTTCGGAGGCAGACCCTTCCGGAGTTGAGCGGTAAGTGGCCAAGCATTGCTGTGTGAGACAGGGCATGTTGCAGGGTGCTGGTTGTCTGATACTTGCCTGTATGTGTGACATAGGCCATGTACGTATGTGTGTGTGCAGGGACATCATGGTCATGCATGTGAGACCAGTAATGTGTGAACCACATGGTTTGTGCATGTGTTACAATGCAACATGCGTAGCAGCATGCGGAATGCACACATTAATGCATGCCTGTCTCTGTTATTGGACATGGATGGGGTGTGAGAGGTGGGTGCTGCTGTCATGGACATGTATGGTGTCCATGTCTGTGTGTCTGACTTGCGTGTCTGTGACTTGTAAATGCCATGGATGCATGACACATGTCTGAGACAATGTTCAGATTCACTGATGCAGCCTACTCATCCTTGTATCCACTGTGTCTGGGGTGTACGAGGACAGATGGATGAAACTACGGTGAAGTGTGTGCATGTGATAGGCATGACCCATGATGCGTGTGACTTTCAAACCAGCATTGTATGTTTCAAGAGTCCCTTGGACATGTATGCTAATGTTCATAGCATGCACCATGCCTGTTACGCATGTGTTTTGCCTGCACTGACCCATGTGTTGTGGAGGGACATGATGGAAGTGATGTTTGACAGTGCCACTCATCTGCTATTGCTTCCTGTCTAGGGGACCATTGTACAGTACCCTGATGCTTGTGTTCTATGTCTCCCTCTACACAGCGGCAAGTGATGAAGAGGGCGGAAACGGCGCTGTGGAGCAAAGCGGCGGGGATGCCCCCACCAGCCGGCGACGCAAGGCCCAGTCACCCTCCCAGAATTTACCATCCAGCGGGAGTGAGCGGACTGGTGCTGCGTCTGCCACTATTGCTGCAGCGGAAGGGGTGGGTGAGCCCCCACAGGGGCTTGCAACGGTGGAAGATGGTGTGGAGCCATCCAGGTTGGTGGTTTCCACAGAGGAGGAGGCCGCTACTGAGCCGCACATGGGGCCTGGTCGGGGTGGTACCACTGGCGCAAGTGGTGCAGTCCAGGGCCAGGAGGCAGCACAGGTCTCCGGGGAGGGGCCTGTGCATGTCGCATGCCGCTGTCCCTGACCCTGCGACTGCACCACCATGCACCAGCAGGGATGCCCCATCCCAGGCCGGTCCGCAGGTAGGGGGGATGTCCATGTCATCTGACACTCCTCTACCTGCGGACGAGGGGACCCCTGGCCGTATGGAGAAGGTCCTGATTGGTGTTGCGTTGCGCACACGTTACATTCGTGATGAAGTGCGTGCTTCCCGGGGGGAGCATGCACGTCATCACGAAGAGCAGTGTGTCAGTTGGGAGTGTCCATGATCGGGGGTTTTCTACATGTGTCGACCACTCTGGCGGCCCTCTCCTCCTCTGTGGAGACTATGCGCCAGTCGTTCTCCATGCCGTCTTCCGGCCCAGATGCCACCAGGGCCCCCTGTGGACCTGCCCTGACCAACGCAGCCAGCTCGGTGGGGATCCCATCCCTGCCACAGTCGGGAGTCGGAGGTCCAGCAGGGGTGGACACCACAGCAACTGGACCCAAGCAGATGGAGGATGTGCCGGCATCATCGAGCAGGGCACGTGCACGACGGCGTCGGTGGATTCCATCAGCCTGGATGCCGTCGTGCTGGCAGAGGCAGTTGCGTCAGAGGCAGTGGCAGGCTCAACATGGGAGGCATCATGGCTCGGGGCCATCTACATCAGAGGGGCAGGCATCGGCCGGAGGGCAGGAGGACCCTGGAATGGGAGTGTCTTCCGTGTGGCAGCGGTTGGGCCAGAAGATAGGTGCGGAGCAGCGGCAGGCGGAGGAGGCATGGCTCACAATGGTCAGGGCGGAGAACTCCATGCGTAGGGCGTTGAGGCGGGCTGAGTGCCTCGAGGGAATTCGCAGGGAGTTGGAGGTGGATATGGCGTTATCCCTGCGAGACCTCGGGGCCAGAGAACAGGCCCGCCTCCAAGACATTGAACTGGAGTTCGATGATGCCCTGGCCCATGACATCAACAAGTGAGCCGATGGACTTGCCCGCCGCCATTGTATATAGTTCATTAGTGTTAAGTTTCATTTCTTTTTTCTTTCATTTGGGGCGCATGGACTATGCCCCACATTTTTGTATATAGTTAGTAATTAGGTAGGTTTCATTGTAGGTTTCATTTATGTCGTTGGGCTCATGGACCCTGGGTTTGCTATTTGTACATAGTTTTACAGTGGATTTTTCTCCTTCATCTTTATTTTTCTTCACCATGGAGCAATGGATATTACGCTTTTCTTTCCCTTTGGATTTGCTTTGTTGGACGGTGACTTTGGACACATTTTCATTTGGATTAATTTGGATTCTCATTTCATTTATTTATTATTTTTTGGGACATGCTGCATTTTGATTATTATTGGCATTATTGTGTGTTTTTATTTCATTCCCTTCATTTTGACTTTAATACATTTTTGTTTCTTACTTCAATGTATGGTCTTCTCTCATTGGTTTCATGCATGTCACAATGTGGGTTTTCTCAGTCATGTGTTGCCATTGTGTGGGTCTGACAGACTTGTACCCATGCGCATACTGCTTATTTGTGATCTATCATGTAATGGGGATTTCAATTTGGAGTGGATGTAAAGCTTGGTTGGGTGTTTGGACTGGGGTGGCGTGGGGTGGGATTTGTGTGGCCATAAGAGCCAGGGATCTAGATTGTGATGACGTGTTGGCTGGGGGACATGTGTTGGGGCCTGCTGGCAGGTGCCTGTCAATGATGCTGGGGTGGGGGTGCTGGGGGACATGTGTCGGGGCCTGCTGGCAGGTGCGTGTCAATGATGCTGGGGTGGGGGTGCTGGGGGACATGTGTCGGGGCCTGCTGGCCGGTGCCTGTCAATGATGGGGGAGTGGGGGTGCTGGGGGACATGAGTGGGACATGAGTGGGGGCCTGCTGGCAGGTGCCGCTAACTGCTGGGGGGTGGGGGTGCAGGGGGTCATGCGTGGGACATGAGTGGGGGCCTGCTGGCAGGTGCCCTGCACTGCTGGGGGTGGGGGTGCAGGGGGTCATGAGTGGGGGCCTGCTGGCAGGTGCCCCTGACTGCTGCGGGGTGGGGGTGCAGGGGGTCATGAGTGGGATATGAGTGGGGGCCTGCTGGCAGGTGCCCTGCACTGCTGGAGGGTGAGGGTGCAGGGGGTCATGAGTGGGGCATGAGTGGGGGCCTGCTGGCAGGTGCCCTGCACTGCTGGGGGGTGGGGGTGCAGGGGGCCATGAGTGGGGGCCAGCTGGCAGGTGCCCTGCACTGCTGAGGGGTTGGGGTGCAGGGGGTCATGAGTGGGACATGAGTGGGGGCCTGCTGGCAGGTGCCCTGCACTGCTGGGGGGTGAGGTGCAGGGGGACATGTGTGGGGGCCTGCTGGCAGGTGCCCCTGACTGCTGGGGGTGCAGGGGGACATGTGTGGGAGCCTGCTGGCAGGTGCCCCTGACTGCTGGGGGTGCAAGCTGACATGTGGCTTGGCTGGGGGGCATGCCCATGGTGGATGGACTGCCTGCGGGACATGACCAGGGGTGGGGGGTAGTCCCCTGTGGTGTGGGCTGCCTGCAGGTGCCGTGGGGGGTGTAGAGGGAACACCTGGGAGGACCCACACTGCCAATTCACGTGTAGGACTCACCGCGCACCCCTGAAATTCACGTACCCAGCTCTGACAGCAAAATCGCGTGTGAATCTTCCCGCGAACCCCAGAAATACACGTACCCTGCTGAAATAGCGTGTGAAACTTCCCGCGAACCTCAGTTATACACGTACCCCACTCGCACAGGCCCTTTCGCGTGTGAAACTTCACGCGAACCCCCGTAATACACGTACCCTGCTTAAATCACGTGTGAAACTTCCCGCGAACCCCAGTTATACACGTACCCCACTCGCACAAGCCCTTTCGCGTGTGAAACTTCACGCGAACCCCCGTAATACACGTACCCTGCTGAAATCGTGTGTGAAACTTCCCGCAAACCCCAGTTATACACGTACCCCACTCGCACAGGCCCTTTCGCGTGTGAAACTTCCCGCGAACCTCAGTAATACACGTTCCCCGCTTGGCGTTTGCTGTTTGGCAGCCCTGTAAACTGGTCCAGGGTTAGCGCAGCCCTTTGCGCTGGATTGGGGATTTTGATGGCTTTTCCTTGCGCTAGGGGCATTCTTGGGAGCGTAACTGGCGCTGCTGCAGGGTCGCTGTGCCACTCTGCACCACGGGTGGTTTTGGAGGCGAAAATCCATGAATACGCTGTGCGCGGAAATCGATTTTAGCGCACGCGGCTGGCGCAGACATTTGCATGCGCACACTGTGCGCCAGCCGCGTGCGCTACTTTTGTGCGAAATTCTATGAATTACCCCGTAAACAAGTCATACCTCATTATTTTGTAAACACTTGAAAAACGGTCTCTTTGGGTGTGATAGCGACATATATAGAACTGTATTACGTTAAAAAAAACGGAAGCATGCGGACGTGACGTTTTATCACTTTTCTGCTTTTTTTTAATCGAATGGTCTTAACAGTTACCTTTCTTATGGTTGTATTCTTGTGCTCTGACGTCATGCCAGTGGGGGAAAAAAATCCTCTGGCGTGACCGGGATCAATTTCTCTACCCCTGGATTTGCCTAATTGTGCTGTCACCTTTTGCTGTTTCGCTCTTTGGCTAATTATTCTGCCACCGGTTGTATCCACGGACAGTTTTAGAATGGGCTATATTTGTTTTGGTTCTGATTTTGTAATTATCCAATTGTTACATTTTGTGTATGATTTTTATAAACTGTGCTTGGATTTTCTCTGGGATTATCGTATGATTTATACATCTTTAAAATCCATAATCAGACCAGAGTCAAAGGTTTGCTTGTGTTCATACCACGCAGGCACCATTATTATTAATATGTAATGTAATTGTAATTGGTTATTTATAACTCGCTTAATACCCAGCGGTTTCTAAGCGCGGACCTGGGATCAAACCTGTGTTGCACCGCGTCATCTTGCTTCCAAGGCGAGCGCGTTGCCCTTGAGTTATCCTCCCAGTTTGTTATCCCCCCCCACGAAAGCAGAACACAAGAACAATGCAGGTTGTACAACAATGCTCCCCACTCTTACTGGATAATCCACACTCACTCTTGATCAGGTGCCGGTAACGGTATTACCGTATTACCGTTTGCCGGTACCTGGCAGTATTACCACCAGAATACTGGCAAACCTTTAATGAGGGCCAATATGTGTCATTTGCTTTTTCGGCAGCAGAAGTTTTGTCCAAGAAGAGTGATGAAATCCACGGAGGGAGAGTTGAGAGCTTTGCTTATGAGGTAGGAGGGGTGGTCAGAGTCTTGCTCCTGCAACCTCATTCCCCAGGTTGTTTCATTACAGATGGGCTTGGTGTGGACATAGGTCCCAACCAGACTGTGTTACTAATGAAGGCGTTTACACAGTGTAGCACAGTGTGACAAGGCCTGCTTACATGGTCATGGAAGGGGGGTCCACCCCAAACATTCCCTGGTGCTCGCGCAAATGTGTACAGACCCCTCTCCACCTTACCGATGATGGTGAACGCTGATGGGGGAAAGCTGCAAGGGGAAGCAGTAGAGGGAAGCCAACATGCAGCAGCAATTCATACTTTGTCGCAGCTGTGTGAAGGCATCACAAAGTAGGACACAGACAACAGATTTAAATGTATACTCAACAGGGATTCTTTCACTTAAAAGTCAGGATGGATTAAGGCCTAACTTCCCCTATTCTAAGCTGGGATTTCCCTACCTAAAGAAAATTAAGGACAGTCTGTCAAAGGATGTCCAAATCAAATGTCTGTCTGTATCCAAAACCTTTACTTGCCCTCAATTCTAACTGTGTACAAAGTGTAGGGATGTCAGCAACACACATGAATAGTGGTCAAAATAAAGTTGCAAGCTTCCTCCAGCTCTTGGCTTAGGATCAACTTCCCCAGGTTCAGTGGAGTTCACAAAGTATTGGGGTTCCCTTCCCAGAGTTCAACACAGTTCACAACGTCTCAGGGATCCTTCCGCAAGAGTTCAACACAGTTCACAAAGGCTTGCTGTTCCCATCCCCAAGAGTTCAAAGCTTGCAGCTTTTAAAACCAATATCAGTTCAAATCTTCCAGCATTTCCAAAATAATACAGTTCTTTGAGACACGTCTCATATCCTTTGCCATCAATGCTTTTCATTGGTTCACACAGATTGTTCTATTTCTTCAGTTCAACATTACTCAAGCAACTGTTGCGAAACATACGCTTCTTTAGATTTACTTCCAGCTTTCAAAAGAATACAGTTCCTTTAAGATTAGTATCTTGTGCCAAGTTCACTTAGACAGTTTTGTTTCTTAACTTCAGTTTCTCTTTTCAGGCTATTTTCAAAACATACATTTCTTTAGACATACTTTCATTGGCTTCTTCCATGTAGGGCACTCAGTCTAGGCGCAGTTGTCGGACCACATGGTCCCATTACAGGTCACGCAACAGATACCCCTTCGTACTGTTTCCATCAACAATTATGCACTTTGTTATGCTTTTCTGCATTCCTCTGGCTCTTGCCAACCCAAGTTTACTATTAGCCTGCACTTCCTGGGCCCCCTCTGGGCTTTGGGCCAATACTGGAGTTCTTCTTTTTGTACCATTCTTGGTATTATCTTGACTTTGCCAATATTTATTTCATGGGCCCCTCTTAACTTTGGGCCAATACTTGGTTTCTCATTTTCATGCCCTTCTTGGTATTCTCTTAACTTTGTCAATACTTGTTTCATACAATGCGTTCCTGGATTTATGTCTCATATCAAACTTTTCTTTGACTCCACTTATAAGCATTCAATTTGCTTTGTACTCTAAGTGGCAAAAGTGCTTTCAATCAGCAATTAGTTCAGTTTACTTGCTATATTAAAAGTACTTGTTCCAGCATGCAAAAGTACGTTGAGTTACTTTCAGTTCACTCGATATTCACAAAGGACTTTGTTGCGCGGTACCCGAGTGCTCTGGTATGAGTGTGTAACTGCTTTACACTCACCTGTCGCACACAGCAGCGTCCTTCTCCTCTGCATCCTTTACAACAAGCTTCTCCAGCCTTCTTCGGCTTCCCAGCTTCCCCCAGACTCTGCCTCTCCTTGGCTGCCTCCGCAGAGGGCACCGCTCACTCTCCTGGCTTCCCGTGATGGCAGCTGGAGTCAATGGAAGTTCTACAGCTTCCATGAAGAAGACCTGCTCCATAGGCTAACAGTTCCTCTGGACCCTCACACAGCTGACCATGGCTTCGGCGTCTCCTTCTCCTGCATAACACCACTCCCGGCACCTGGGTTTCTAGCCCATTTCTCTTCTCCTAAAGCGGCAGGCATTTTGATATCCATCAGGTATGCTAATTGACCCCATTAGACGGACAGGCCTGTTGTTCCACTGGTATGCCTCCACAGCCCTCTTCTTTGTCTCAGTACCAGAGTGGAGTTTGGAACTCTATGATTTAATGAAAGGAGCATTTATAACTGTTTTGTCTCTGATCTGTCTGTGTATCAGTAAAATGAGGAGGTGTCCTCCTAGTTGGTCTCTTCCTTGTCCCAGTACTAAGGTGTTGTTTCTGGGGCATAGTTTGGAAGGAGGAAGAGGGAAAGGGTTTACAATACCCTACACAGGCTTAAGGATGGAGGGCTCATTGGGAAAAGGGAAAGTGGGATACCATATCTCATCTAAGGAAGTCCTCTCACCACTCCCAAAGTTCCTTCCACCCAGGTGATCCTCCTTTGCTTATCCACCCACAGGGTTGGGATCAAAAAAGTGATGGACTTTCCCTGGCCACCTGAGAGGAGGATCCTGGGGAAAAAGATGCAAGGACGCCCTCGGGTTCATCACACAGCCAGCCGCCTAACACCAGCCACGCGAGAGAGGGGTGCAGAAAAGTCTCCAGGGATCTACACAGCATTCACAAAAGTAGGCCTTATTAATGTGGCTCCCACCAGCTTACCAGACACATTAAGATTGAAAGACCCATCAGAAGGCCTTATAACACAGGGACTCCAGTTCCTCAGAAACCCTTTCTCTTTCCTTGCCAGAGATGCTTCCAGAAAAGGAGACAGGTCTTACAAGCCCTTTTTGACGCCTCCATAAGCATCACTCTGCCACCCCCCATTGAGCCAGGTAAGTGATTGGACAGGTTGAGTAGCCAATCCAGGGGGTATTTAATGAAGTGTGTGTAAGTGTGCAAGTTTCGGTTAGTTGTTTGAGGACAGGCGGTGGAGGCGGACATCCAAGAGACCAGAGGAGGTGAAAGGAGAAAGCAGTGCAGAAACTATTGATGAGAGGGGGTCTGTGTACTGCTTGTGTGAGAGAGAGAAGAGTGGGAGTAGGAGAGTAAGAGTAGTGGAGTGGAGCAGAGGTAGTGTCAGAATTGGTAGTAGTAGTTGGGAGAAAATATAGAAGGTTGCGGGAGTAGTAAGAGAAGGACAGAGCAGGTACAGTGGTAGTCGGTAATAGAGGGGTTAGCAGGGTACCATATCCCTTGAGGAAGACAGTAGTGGTAGAGAGGCGGAGAGGTTGAGTGGGACGGGAGGCACAACAGGAGGCAGTGGAGTAGAGTGAGAGGAAGGAGGGAGAAGCAGGGACGGAGGTATAGAACAGTCGCTGATACAATTGGTAATAGGAGTGAGAAAGGAAGTAAGATTGAAGGATGGAGGTAGGAAGGTGGAGTGATAGTTTGGAGGGACAGTGACGTGGTGGGAGGAGAACAGCGTAAATGACCAGTATAGCGAAGGGTCAGGAGCGAGAGGGTCTGAAAGACGTGAGAGTGACACTGGGCGAGAGAAGGCACCATTGCACATTTCCTGAGACTACTAAGCGGGGATAGGAGAGGGAAAGCTACGAGTTCCCTACGGAGTCAAATAGCGAACGTCTTAGGGTAAACACCTGAGGTATAGAGAAGTGAAAGACAGGTAGGGGTTACCGACTGTTCAGTTACTAACAACCCAATAGAGACATCTGGGGTTGGGAGGCAGGACCCAGGCCCAGGGAAGACGAGCGAGGAAAGAGCCAGCCCTAGTGACAACCACAAAGGACCCAGAAAGCCAATGAACTTGAGATCACCAGCCATTCTGACCATTTAATTTTGTAATAAACACCCTTGGACCTTTTCTTAAGACTCAGCGTGATTCTTTGGGATGGGAACCCCCTGTCACAACAGGAACAGGCTCCTTGAGTTCTATTCATACCTCTTGTTTAGAAATCATTGTCACTGGTTCCTTCTGTTTAGTTCTCCTACCTTACCCAGTCTATTTATCCTTGTATTTCATTTCCTTCATTTTCTTGCACCGGTTCTGTGTTCCTTCATCCTTACCTACCCTGACTCCCTCCTTCACTTTATTTCTGCTGCTCTTGCCCTTCGCTCTTTCTCTCTTTCCCATCTCATCTCCACATATTCAGTATTTTCTCTCTGCTTGCCACACCATTTTGTTCTGTGCCTCCTTTGTCCTCTCACTCATTCCTTTCCAGTTTTCTGGATCCCTCTTGCCTCTGCTAGTTAACCCTCACATTCAGCATCGCCTCTCCCTTCCGTTCTGTCCTTATTTCCCACGCCCCTCCCATTTTCTCTTAGCTCCCTAACTCGTGATCTTTCTCTTCTATTTATTTCCCCTCGGTTGTCACTGCTTTCCCCTTACTCTGCCTCACATTCACGTTTGTCCTTCCTTCCTGGTCTTATTTTCGTTTTTTCTCTTTCCCTATCCGTCTTACACTCTCCCGGGAGGATAGCTCAGCAGCAAGGTGTTTGCCATGAAAACAAGATGACACGAAGCAACACGGGTTCGATTCCCGGGTCTGCGCTTAGAAACCTCTGGGTATTTAAGCGTGTTATAAATACTCAACTAAGACCAAAAAAAAAACAATTACTCAACAAAAAAAAATACAAATTCCTGTAACAGTGCCTCAATGCCTGCGGGCTGTGTGAGCGCTTTAAAAATTCAAATAAATAAAAAATAAATAAATCTCTCTTTGCTCATTTTTCTCTCACCTTCTCATTCTGGAACCACCTGCTCTCCTGTTCAGGGTGTTGCTCCGCTCCTCCTCTCTCATTCTCTTCTTTCCTTCCTATTGGCTCTCTCCTGTTCTGCCTCTTTCCCCGTCTCTCACCTCCTTAACTCCTTCCATTCTCTCAAACCCTCCTTTTATTCCTCCTGTTCTCTTCTCCTCCCTTTC
Organism: Ambystoma mexicanum; assembly: GCF_040938575.1. Classification (NCBI taxonomy): domain Eukaryota; kingdom Metazoa; phylum Chordata; class Amphibia; order Caudata; family Ambystomatidae; genus Ambystoma; species Ambystoma mexicanum. The sequence continues at coordinate 896,955,389 of NC_090939.1, forward strand.
TGTCAATCCTGCCTGCCTATTCTCTTGCACCCCTTTTTACATGTTCTCTTTTCTCCTCTTTCCACAATCTGCCTATGTCTCTCACTCGTTGGCCTCCTCGTAGCCTCCTCTTGCCCTCCCGTCCTTGATTACTTCTTTTTACATTACCACATTTGGCGTATCTCTCACCCCCCCTCTCTTTTATGGCAACCTTATTTCTTCCTCATGTTCCCTCTATCACTTTTGCTCTTTGGACTGGTGGCAGCACAAATCCTTGGTTGGGGTAGGGGGAAAAGGTCACAGTACCTGGCTCCGTTGTAGCTCTTCTATGGCTTAGCGAGGAAGCGAAGCAACCGTGACCCATGTGGTCAGATGGAGATCCATTACAAATGAGCGTGTCCGTCTCCTGAAGATACAAAAGGCTGCAAACAGGAGGGGGGTTGGTTGAGCACTCGGAACATTAGGTTGCTGTGCCCTAGATCTCAGATCTCTGGTACACTAGCGGCTGGTGGTTAGAAGCTGGAAGGCCTGTGCTCGTGGTACCTGTTCTGTGTGTCCTGGTAGCTTGGTTTAGTTCCTACTCCAATGGCGCTTGTGCTGCAATTTAGTATGCAAGAAAGTTTCTTATTCCCACTCAGCTGAGTAGGTGGGTAGAGCACAAAATTAGTTGGTTTTTCATGGGTTTTTATTGTTTAGTTCAATCGGATTTCTGATGCGTTACATACATTAAACTCTTATGGTTTGAATTGCATTGTTAAGCATGTGATGCCCAATCAATTTACTGGTGAGTTTAATACAGTAAACTCTTGTGGTTTGGTTTGTATTGTTTAGCATGCGGTGCCGACACGTGTTTCGACCATACAGGTCTTTTATCAAGGCTGGTTGGTGTCTGTCCATGTTGGGCTTGTGGATTCCGGGGGGATTGGGTTGGGAGCTGAGGGTGTCCTCGGTTCGTTGAGTGGGTCCTGATCCACCCACGCTAAGGTAGGTTGTCCAGGTTGGTACCTATTAGGAGCTGCGTGTTTGCCCGTCTGCGTCGTTCGTCTGGATGCCGCCAGGAAAGATTCCAAGATGGTGACAATTTCCTGTACTGCGTATAAAGCCATGGAATTAACAGGTCAGAGAAACCAAATAACTGATGCATGAGGAGAGAATTGTTTAGACACATTCAAACCACTGTTATGACAAAACACTAGTGGTCCCAACCAATGATGAGTGTTGGCACAAAGAGGGGAAACCCATTAGAAACTAATAGTGGCTGGATGCGCTCAGTCAGGATGGTAGCCTAAGTAGAATATAGGAGGAAGAGTTCCTCGCCATTCCAGCAAGAGCAGGGAGATTGTCACTTTGTATAAGGAGGCACTGTTGCTCTAAGAACTGATTACCCAAACCCTAATCCAAGGGTGTGACTACTGCCAGAGATCTAGGAAGGCCCTAAGCATTGAATGCTGAGAAACCTGGACATGGTGAGACCTGCACCTATGAATGATGACAAGCAAGCCGTGGAGAGACCTGACGTACGTGGATTCTGAGAAATCAGATAGTGGTGAGACCTCCCAAGTGAATGTTGAGAACCAAGGTTGTGAAGAGACCCGAACCTGCGAATGCTGAAACCCTGAGGTTTGGGGAAGACCTATCTTGAACCCTAAGGTCTAAAAGAGACCTTGCTGCTCGAGTCAAGTACTGGATGCTAGAGATCAATCTCACAGTGCAGCGAGGAGCATTGACCAAACGTCTGGTTCAAGCTTGGAGTAAAGAGCCTAAGGGAAAGCCTGAAGAGATGTATTGCGATGCCAGAGACCTAAAGGGCTAAAAAGGGGGTTTGACAGCAGGAAGGCCTAGTGAGGGCTCCGACTGTGAGTAAACCCTTGAACAGTCTTCCCGCGAGAACGTTCTTTCCTTTGTGTTTTAGACTAGGGATGAACTGTAGACCAGGAAGAGTAAAATATTTTTGTTGGCCAAGAATTGGAACATGTGTGTTTTAGCCTCAGTCCAACCTGGAGTCTGAGGACTTGTGACATTTAGGTTTTGAACAATCTGTTGGCCACATTGTTGAACCTTGGTTGTAAAGTAGGGATCCCTGGTAGGATAAGGACTTGTAAGGCTAGGTTTGAACTTTACAATGTGGAACTACTCCGCTGGAGCTGTTGAACCTCTGAAAAAATACCCCACCTTCTTTTACTACACCCCTGATACAAGTCCTTTATCATGTGTAGAAATGTCCTTAAGCCGCATAGGTGCTTGCTACAACACCTTCTCTGAATCATCTACTAATAAAACCACTTATATAAATCACATTGACCTTGCATCATGTGCCATTGCTCAAACTCCTTCAAAAACATGCGACTGTAAATGACATGTTCATGCTCAGTTTCCCCCAGAGTCACTCTATGCTCTGGGAGACTTGTACACACTTGTTATTGTTTTACTCCTTTCCCCCTCACACACCAATACTCTTACCTGGATGCACCATCGGTCTCTTCATGTCATGGATCAAGGCATACGCAGCAAATCTGCCCTAGGACTCTTCCCCTCCACCCAATCAGGGCTAGGGAAACACTGGCTAAGAACTGAGTGGTCCAGCACAGGGTGACACCCTCCTCTTGAGTGAGAGAAAGGGTAGGGGAGGGCTCCGAATCTTGCTATGCCTTGGGAGCGCTTCGGTTTTGGCAGCACAAGGCTACCATTTGTCTCCGGAGCCAATATTCCGCAACCCAGGGACAAACCTGCACTGGGATTGACTAAGACAGCCATCTCAATTACGCATCAACAATATAGAGAGAGAACATTCATGAATGAGGAAGGCAATGCTAGTTGTGACAGGGTCGGTCAGGGTGAAGACCCTGTCATCAGGGGAAAAAGGACCCCTCCAAACCTGCGGTTGGGGATGTGCCAGGGGGTATACCTGCCCGCTCCTATCCCAGAGGCAGAGTGAGGATGTTGGAGGGGGCAGTTCTTGCTCCCCTGCAGTGTGCATTGTATGACTGCTGCTACCACTGTGTCTTCCACAATGCCGGTCAGCATCTCTTTTGGCCAGAGTTCTCTTTTGTCCTTTTCAGAATAGCATCTCCCAAAATGCACTTGGGCACAACCAATAACCGTCTGACTGAAACAAGGGAATAGAATAGGGATCAGGCATGGAATAGCTGGGATTATTCCTGCCAAACAGAGATTAGACACCCAAAACCGACCCTCAAACCCTAGGGCTGGGTTGGAGGGAACCCACGGAGGTCACAATAGAAAGGGGCGACCTTTAGTTTGGCCATTCCCTTGCAAGTGATAAAACCACATCATTTAACTGGAGCGATTAAAGATGCTGAACTATCCTTTTGAGTCTTGGGAAGACATCTGTGATATAGGCCTCCTGTCACTCATGGACATTGGGCCTCATTATCAGTTTGCCGGTCCGGTAACAACGGTACCAGTAAGCTTGTCGGTACCGCTCTTACCAGACCGGCAAACTACGAGTTCTGCTCGCGGGTGCTTTCCCGCCCGCCAGGACGTGCATACCGGCACAGGCGAGCAGAGCATGTCGACCTCCCTATTCCCAATGAGCTTTATTGGGCTCAATGGGAATAGAGAGAATTTCATTCTGGCGCCCGTGAATGGGCAATTACCGGGTCCAACAGGGCCGTAATGACCAGTCAATTGCCCATTCGCAGGCGCCAGAAAAATTCTAAAGTTTGGCGGCAGCCTGACGGTTTTACCAGCAAGGCTACCGCCAAACTTGTAATGAGGCCAACTGTCTCTCTTACAGTGGCGGGTGAAATAGGGTGGAGTGCAGGCCACCACGGATTATATTCCTGGATTGTACCCCTGTGCCACATTGTTTACGGTGGGCTCACGATATGCTGGCAGTATGACCAATGAGAGCGATAGGACTGTGGATCAATTGTCTAATTTCAACATTCATTCTTGAGCTTTGCTAGAAGGCAGGCCTCTAGGTGGCTGATTCTGACTGAAGGTCCATACATGAATGAATGCCTTCAAGGGTGTATGCTAATGGGGAAATGGGTATGGTAGTCTAGGATTCATTGGAAAGGGCAGGATGCTGAAGGAGGGAGACTCTTAGTAGAAGAGTGCCCCTCCTGCCTATGATCCCAAAGTCTTACACGACATCGACAGAGGTTAACAGTCTGTACCTACTCAACTCTTCGGGTCTAACTTTCACTGATGGGGAGCTTGAAGATGCAAGGGAGTTGGTTTATTTTCCCAGATAAAGGTCCTGTATCCCTCATTCCTCTCTCTGGGGGCACTGTTTACTGTCAATCATGCACTCTGTACCACTGTTCGGGCCCAGTTGTGAAATTGATCGACGTGTAATATGGGTTCTACGAATGTAGATCCAGTGGAAAGCGTGCATGCTAAAGAGTACAGTAGCTTGTGCATAGTTAAAGGGGTGTGGACATGTGGCTATGATGTTGATATCTTCAGTCTAGCCCGGCTCTTGTGGGACCGACTACAGTTATGAGTAGAGTCCCTGCGACTTGTCGTGAGTCCTCTTGAGAATGTCCCCGCGGCCTGCGTGGTGTCCTCAGAGGATCTGCACGTGATGTGGTTCTATTCTGCAGATTTCCTTCAGTGGTGAGATAAGATATTCGCAGATCAGGAGCACAGAGGCAAAGTGTCCCCTCAGGAATTGTGCACCATCTTGGCAGCTTTCCAGGGGAAATTCCTCATAGGATCGGTTGACCGCCTCCTAGATTATTTCTGGTGCGAGCTGTCCAAAATACCAATTATACGTAGAATTATTGATGAAGGATATTGCCTTACAGGGGTGGGGAGGACGCTCTTCCATGCCCCACTAACCTACTCTTTCCGGTAGAGTTTCGCCCCACACTTGCTTCTCGTACTTGAATGTTTTATTTTATTTTCTTTTTTTTGTATCCACCTCAGGAGTCGTGGGCAGGTTTCATGTCTGACTGTTGGAGGAGTCTCCTGTGCAGAGAGACCGGAAGCTGTGCCTGGTTCACTACACAAAGCAGAGCCTCTGACGATGCAGACACGGACCACCAGATTGTCGTGTCCGACATCCTTCAGCTGGTCGCAGACGAGGAGCTGGAAGCAGTCACAGAAGGTACAACCTTCAACTCTCTGGACTTCTGCAGGTCGCAGGCGACCTTCAACATACATAGTGCCAAATTATGAGTTTGGCAGTAAATCGTTGGTAAATCTGCTGATTTTACAAACAAAAATGTTTATTGTTACTGACACTTTGTCCCATGGATTTAGTACTGGATTACCAGTGGTGATAGGACGGTGTAAATCCCAATTTTTGGAGGCCATAGGACTACATGGGGATTTTCGTCTGATTTACTGCTGGTGGTAATTCTGTGTGGTAAATCTGCAGATTTTAATTTTTTGCCTTACATTGTAAGATTTACCTACAGCCTCATGCTGGAGGTAAATCCTCTATTTCGAGGTAAAAATCGGAATTCAGCGGTGTGATAAAAACAGCAGTAATTCTGCTACAGCAAAAAAAAGTGATGTGACGGAACTACCACCCCTTTCTTACCACACCCCTGAATTCGTAATGAGGCCCGTAGTGGAAAAAACATTCTGTAACGATTTGGACAGCAGTATTGGCAAGAAAATGTGGTGAATGCATTTTTAATTCAATGTTCAAAGTTGCACCCCTTTATAAATGATGTTACTTTTCCTTCTGGGAACCTTGGGAATTGGAGTTACTGGAATTGGAGCTTGCCACATTGACCAGGAACCACACAGAGGTACATTTTCTTCAGTTCTGCTGCTTCAGCTGTATAACTTTCGGTGCCCTGGGCACAAATGGACGTCAGATTTTGGCGTTTTGGCTCAGGGTCGTCACTTCAGCGATATTTAGGGGAGCAAAAATGGATGCTATTGAGTTGACAAGAGTAGTTGGCAAATGTGTATGATCGCAAACGCCCCATTGTAATGCCATTACTCCATCCTCACTTATGCCACTGGTATTGGGATTTGGATTGGCCGAAAGGAGAGCATTCTGTGTGAGGCCTCGTTGCAATGTCGGTTGCATATGATGTTCAGGTAATGGAGCTAGTCCCAGGTGTCCTGATTTGACAAAACAGTATTTGTTTATTTCTGGTTTTATTGCTTGTGCCCGTTTTATGCTGGGTTCTTTGATGATTGCCATTACTTGTACTGGTGTGCACTTTATTGATGGCCTTTAGTGATGGCGTGGTGTTTATTGGGGAACCAGTGTACAGGCCCATGCACACGGGCCAAAGTGCAGCTTTTCATTGATACACTAGGGCCACTATATATTTTAAGCCGCCTGCTCCCTCTAGGGCTAACAAGAGGCGAAGCTATGCAAATTGGCATTGCCTCTATATAACCTAGGGCAACAGCTCCCTCTAGCGGTGATAACAGGCGAAGCTACTGCATCGGACACACATACATCTGGCCTTTTATTTTATTGTTCGATTTGAAGCTGCACTTGAAATATTACAGCCAAAGCCTATTGGCATTGCCAGTGCTTTTTTTTTCTTGATCTCGAAATATTCATACATGTATGCCAATTCATTTTCAAGTTGATTTATCCATGTCATATATTGGTCCTTGAGGTTTGATGGCAATATCTTCTTCAAGGCTAGGTTGGCTGGTGCTACTATTGGGCTTTTCCACTTATGTTGGCGTTTCTATAGCACGTTCTCCTCTGCCCAAACAGAAAGCAGTAGACTAGTTAACGCACGCATGCAGGTCTGCACCCAAAGCTTGGCAACCAATTGCAAAGCATAAGGGGGTTCTTGCAGAGCTAGTCAGGCCTGTATAGGCCTGAGCCATGTATCTTACCTGTTCACTTGATGCATTTAGTGCCAGGCTATTATGCAAGTCTATGCAAAAAGGACGACAATGATGATGATGATGATGATAATAATAATAGCAATAATTTATATAGTGCTTCTTACTGAATTCCTCCAGTTTCTGCGCACCATTATTACCTACTTGTGGTACTCAATTTATGGACCCCCGGCAGCAGGGGTGGAACGGGAACCCAAAGAGGCCCTGGAAATCATTTTTAAAATGGCCCCATATTGCACATGTTCAGCAAGCCCAACCCTTTTCCTATGAGAACATTTGAAAACAACATAGGTTACCACACAAAAGAGGCCCAGGGTGCAGAGGCCTTACGGGAAATCACAGTGAGTTTTGCCCCCAGATGGCCCCACAATCATTTCAAACACTGTAAAAGTGTTTGAAAATCTCTTTTAGTGCGCTCAGCGCACCTGTCCCCTTCCTCCTTCCCACCCTCCTTCCCCAGCCCAATCCCACCAACCAAACCTCCCCCGGCCTCCTGATTGGTCTCTTGGCCACATATCATAAACCCTCCCAGGACAGCCCTCTGCCCGGCAGCCCCTGCGGCTAAGGACCCCAAGGCTAAGGGCGGCTCTTACATTGGCGGCTCCAAGATGTGTCTGCAGGTGTCCGCGGGGGAAGCCAGCAGGGCTTTAAGTGGGCCGGGGCCTGCCGGGGCTGGGCCCCGGCAGGCTCCAAAATTTCGTTTTGAGGCGGGGCCCTGCCGGGGCCCACTAATCTCTCCGGGGAGCCCCGGCCACTACACGAAAAGGCATTTTTTTCTACAGCCTGAAGCTCTCGCTCGTGTGCGAGAGCTTCAGGCTTCAGAAAAAAATGCCTTTCAGCTGTAATGGTGGCGCCGCACCTGCGAGGCATCCCTTTAATCAAGGGATGCACGTGGGCCAGTGCCACCATTATGGAGAAACGTGAGGCCGCTGGAAGCAGAGGCCGTGCTTTCTAAATACTGAAGCTCCCGCGGATTCGCGGGACTTTCAGTCTTTAGGAGAAAGGCCTCTGCTTCCAGTGGCCTCACCCTTTCAGCCTTAGTGGTGACGCTGCCCCTCCCCAGCTGGCGAGGGGCAGCAGCACCATTAAGGCTGAATAGGCGAGGCGCTGTCCCCTGCCAGGCAAGCCTATACAAAATAAATGCAGAGATCAGCACCCTCTCCCCAATAGGGGATAGGGTGCTAATCTCTACAAAAGGCTGCCTGGCAGGGGTGCCAGTAGCCCATTGAGCCGGGGCTCGTCAAGGGGGCGTGGCCTAACGGCCCATCAAGACCCTGTTGTTAGGCCACGCCCCCTCGATGGGCCCCGGCTCGATTTGTAGTGCCACTTAAGGAACTGGAAGCCAGTGAAGTCAGCAGTCAACAGACACCAACAGAAACTGTGAGTGTAGCATGGGTGGGGAGTGGAGCAATTACTCAACTCCAGAAAAACACTACCACTCTATCTTACCTCCCAATGACATAGAGTGCCATAATATTAGCATGTCCACACTTAGACAGATTGGTAAATATTAGCATGTCCACACTTAGATAGAATTATGAATATTAGCATGTCCACACTTAGATTGAATTGTGAACATTAGCCTGCGTCGCATCTAGATGGAACTGTGAATATTGGCATGTCCCCACTTGGAGAGAATTGTGAATATTAGCATGTCCACACTTAGATAGAATTGCGAATATTATCATGTCCACATTTAGATAGAATTGCGAATATTAGCATCCCCACACTTAGATAGAATTGCGAATATTAGAATGTTCTCACTTAGACAGATTGGTAAATATGAGCATGTCCACACTTAGATAGAATTGCGAATATTTAGCATGTTCACAATTAGATAGAATAGCGAATATTAGCATGTCCACACTTAGACAGATTGGTAAATATTAGCATGTCCACACTTAGATAGAATTGCGAATATATTTTAGCTTGTCCACACTTAGATAGAATTGCGAATATTAGCATGTCCACACTTAGACAGATTGGTAAATATTAGCATGTCCACACTTGAGGAGAATTGTGAATATTAGCATGTCCACACTTAGATAGAATTGTGAATATTAGCATGTTCACACTTAGCTAGAATTGTGAATAATAGCATGTCCACACTTAGATAGAATTGTGAACATTAGCCTGTGTTGCATCTAGATTGAACTGTGAATATTGGAATGTCCACACTTGGAGAGAATTGTGAATATTAGCATGTCCACACTTAGATAGAATTGCGAATATTATCATGTCCACATTTAGATAGAATTGCGAATATTAGCATCCCCACACTTAGATAGAATTGCGAATATTAGAATGTTCTCACTTAGACAGATTGGTAAATATTAGCATGTCCACACTTAGAATTGCGAATATATTTTAGCATGTCCACACCTAGATAGAATTGCGAATATTAGCATGTCCACACTTAGACAGATTGGTAAATATTAGCATGTCCACACTTAGATAGAATTGTGAACATTAGCCTGCGTCGCATCTAGATGGAACTGTGAATATTGGCATGTTCACACTTAGACAGATTGGTAAATATTAGCATGTCCACACTTGAGGAGAATTGTGAACATTAGCATGTCCCCACTTAGATAGAATTGTGAATATTAGCATGTTCACACTTAACTAGAATGGTGAATAATAGCATGTCCACACTTAGATAGAATTGTGAACATTAGCCTGCGTCGCATCTAGATGGAATTGTGAATATTGGCATGTCCACACTTAGATAGAATTGTGAATATTAGCATGTCCACACTTAGATAGAATTGTGAACATTAGCCTGTGTCACATCTAGATGGAATTGTGAATATTGGCATGTCCACACTTAGATAGAATTGTGAATATTAGCATGTCCATACTTAGATAGAATTGTGAACATTAGCCTGTGTCACATCTAGATGGAATTGTGTATATTGGCATGTCCACACTTAGATAGAATTGTGAATATTAGGATGTCCACACTTAGATAGAATTGTGAACATTAGCCTGCGTCACATCTAGATGGAATTGTGAATATTGGCATGTCCACACTTAGATAGAATTGTGAACATTAGCCTGCGTCACATCTAGATGGAACTGTGAATATTGGCATGTTCACACTTAGACAGATTGGTAAATATGAGCATGTCCACACTTGAGGAGAATTGTGAATATTAGCATGTCCACACTTAGATAGAATTGTGAATATTAGCATGTTCACACTTAGCTAGAATTGTGAATAATAGCATGTCCACACTTAGATAGAATTGTGAACATTAGCCTGTGTCGCATCTAGATAGAATTGTGAATATTGGCATGTCCACACTTAGATAGAATTGTGAATATTAGCATGTCCACACTTAGATAGAATTGTGAGCATTAGCCTGCGTAACATCTAGATAGGTTTTGATTGAAGGATAGCATGCTCGCGCCGAGATTGAAACTTGAAGGTTAGCATGTGCCACACTTAGAACTGTGAACACCAGCCTGTGCTGCTCCTAGATAAGATTGTGAAAGTTAGCATGCCCACACCTAGATAGAACTGTGAACACTGGCCTGCGCCGCTTCTAGATAGGACTGTGAAGGCCAACAAGTGCCACACTCAGAGAAAACTGTGAATGCTAGCATGCTAAAGGTCAGGTAACTCACTAACCAATATAACCTCAAACTCTGCATACTTATCTCACTCAAAAACTCACACAACCATCTCTCGCACCACAAGCCGCACACACTTCACAACACTTCAACAACACATAAGCCGGAGCAACAGCACACGCGGACTGACACCGATCCAATACCTGCACCAAAGCTCAGTATCTGGTGTATACCGAGCTGAAGCTGCCAACAGAACACCACTCCTCTCACTATCCTACTCCCTCTTCACCTTACTAACCCATCCCACCTTATCGTTTACAGATCCGCCAGAGCGCCTGGGGACCAATTCCATTGGTGACGGTGCGCGGTACAAATACCTTTAACATTTAACATAGACCAGTGCACCCCTGCCGGGGAGGATGAAGGGCGGAGTTAGCCTGATTAGGCCGGATATCAAACCCATGCTTCGCGGCATCGTCCTGTTAACAAGGCGAGCGCAGTGCACTTAAGCGCTCCATATGGTATTGACAAGAAATGTCCAGGTACTCATACTATGGCCAGGTCTCATTTTAATTAGTTCAATTACTTGTACCACAGCTAGATATTGCCATCAAAAGCCCGAGTACTCACTGCATCGCATGGACTGCCATCAAAAGGCTGGGTCAGCACACCTTTGCCACACTGCATGTACTCACATTGCATGTGTCCTACTTGCATTGTACACTCACTGCTCAAAACATATGCTAGATTGTGCCATGCAATGCACAGGCCATTGTCCAGGTGTACACGCTTCAGGTATTGAAATCAGTTGCCATGGTAGGCATCCCACTGACATTTATACCGCCAATATTTGGGCGCAAAAGGGGTACCACTGAAATGTTATGCCTTTCCCCTCAACCTCCATTGGTTTGAATAATTTGCTTTTTTCAGGAACTCTCTCATTCTCCTTCTATCCATCTGGGTGGGATCTTGCCCTTGCTGTGAGGTCGAAAAAAGGCAGAAATGTGTTTCTCACTGCGTGTTGCTGTGGTGTGAGGGGACGTTCTGTCTGTCCCATTCCTACCCATTCCCTGTGATGGAGGGTCTCCCTCCGGTGTTTTAGGCTTTCCCCATATCTTTTCCTTCCACGGGTCAGATTTGTGGAAATCTCAATTCTGCTTTGGGTTTTTGTTCTGTGGAAATTATGGGAGGAGTAGCCCGGACCTCTTTGGTTATTATCTGTAGGGTCTTTGGGGTCCCGGGAGCCTGTCCTTTGCACCCTGGCTTTGGAGCGAAGTTGTTAGTCTTCCACTAGGGATCCCTCCCTGTGCGGGTCCCTGTTGAAGAGAGAGACAGTTTGTTTCCCTCCTCAGTGATTTTTTTTTTTTTTGTTTGGCAATGATCCATGTTCCAGGTTTTGGTCAGTGCTACTGGTACTTTATGGGAAACTGAGTCCTGGTTACACCATTTCCTGAAAGTAGAAGAACATGGGGTAAATGGCGAAGGATAAGGAGGGGTGTTTTACGTCTGGGACGGTGACAATAAGCTGTCCAGGGAGCCCCACCTTCGGGCCTCCAACGGGGAATAGCAAGAGATCGAACTTGTGACTTTGTCCCAATAATTAAAGCAAGACTTTAAATGAAATTTGAAAGGGAGACATGATCATAAGCTAACGAAAATAAGTGAGAACGTGGGGAAATTAATTCGTTTTCAATGAATAATGAGTTTAATGCTTTCCTAGATTCCAACAAAGAGGGGGTGATGCCACTTGAAATAAGAAGAATTCCAAGCCTGCGGCTCTGGTACTGAAAACAAGCATTGCATAATGTGGTGATTTTTTAAACCAGTCGGTCAGCATTTCTGGTGTGCCATGTGCTGCCCGAAATCTGTCGATTGTGCTGCACATCTATCACTTCATGATCTCAATTCCTTATGCCCCGTTAGCACCGATACCGTAGAAGTGACCGAATCCAATGTTTTTGAGGAAGAAGTGACCAAATCATTTTTTGATTTTTTTACCGAAAAAAAACACTTTTTAAATAAAATATATGTGGGGGTGGGGTAAGGGATATCAATAAATGTAGGGGGAAGGAGGAGAGGCTGCAGGGGGGGTCTCCCCCACAGTAAACAACAAAAAGAACAATTGGGTTACTTCACTCTTTCAAAAACATGGATTCGGTTAAATCACTGACATCCAGTTAGCACATCATGGCCATATGATGGCCAATTTGCATCCTGCTTGGTCTGGCCGTATTCCTTTAGGTTCAGCTAGCCCAGCAATAACTGGTTCCAATAGGCCCATTTAGCACAATACGCCCTGATTCTATTGCGCACAGTCTGCTACAGTGAACAGCCCTGCTCTATACTTTCAGAGTCAGCCAAAAACCACAGTGACCAAGTATTTTTCCCATTGTGATCATCACATGACCATTCCCACAGGAGAAAGAACAAAAAGGACAGATCCAGAGAGAAAAGGCTTGTCAGCTGGAGAAGGGAGGGTCTGGAGGAAGCCCGTAGCCACTCTGCTCGATGAGGACTATAGGGAGACTGAAGTACTGTTCTCAGAGATTCCAACAGGGGATGCTAGATTCCTGGCCAAGCCCAGAGCTGTGAACAATAACAAGGAGACACTGAGACTACACCATTGCATAGACTATGGACATGTGGAGCCATCGGAAGCCGACCAGCAGAGAGACTGCAGCGTGCAGTGCCAAAATCTCACAACCGCTTAGCATTTTTGGTGATAGAAGCCGATACAGAGAAGTGGAGAGCAGGGCAGTGAGTAGAAGGGACCATGGCTGCAACAGACACACAGCCGTTCCTCTGGGAGAAGGCGGCCTCGGGTGAGCTGCTAAATTGAGGAGCCTGCATCTGTGTCCCAATGTTCCAGAGCCGGAGAATTGGTGGAAGAGCCTGACAGTGAAAGTATATGCATAGGCCCTGCGACCCTGAGGGACGAACCAAGCAGATGATCTGAAAAGCCAACCAGTCAAGTTTCAGGGCCCTACATTGTGGATATTTATGTAAGCATTACCACTACCTTTGTGCAAGAGATTGCCTAACTGTGATGACTTGCCATCTGGCTAGGGTGTGAAAGCCCTGGCCTTTTTTGATTTTTATTAAATCATAAAATGATGCGTGCAATTCCATCTCTTTTTTTTACATTTTTGTAAAAATTATTTTATCACCAAAACTCCAAATATTACAAACTATAAGGACATCCTCAGTTATGCTTCACATCATTATATTACAAATTAAACATTTCGGTCCTCCCCCCCCTCCCGTCCTCTTAACTCGAGCCCCTGTTTACCTGTCACTACCTACTTATTTCCAGGCGTGTCCACTTCGATTATCTCTTCCGTATGATCTTCACTATGGTCGGCCTGGGAGGGTCACATCATCAAGGCCACCAGTTGTCTCCATGCTATCAGGGGTCCCACCTCCCCCACCCCCGCCCCTGCTGACTGCTTCATACCAAGCAGCCGTTTCTGCCTCTGCCCATTTCATGCGGTCCGCCCACCACATCACACTTCTAGGCCGTTGAGCTGCCTTCCAGCCCCTAGCAATTCTCTGCTTGGCCAGCATGTAGGCCAGGTCTTTCATCTTACTGATGTGCTTCAAGTTACGTGGTCTAGTGAAACTCCCCAGCATGCATGCCCATGCTGACTCCTCCTCCAAAGTAATTCCTTTTTCCGCGAGGCATATCTTCAGCTCTTTCCAAAACCTCCCCACCTCCGGGCAGGCCCAAAACATATGTAGCATTCCTGCTTCCTCCTCCCCGCACCGTGGGCATTTCTGTGCTGTTGGGCCTCCAAACTTGGCTATTTTACTGGGGGTCATGTATGCCCTATGAGTGACATACAATTGAATCTGCTGAAGCCTCGCATTTCGGGACACAGTCTTATTATACCTTAGGGCTCTATCCCATTGCCCATCCAACATGGGTTCTCCCATTTCCTCCTCCCAGTCTCGCCTCAGTTGGAGTGCCTCATTTCCCACCCTGGTGCCCAGTAGCTTATATAGACGAGATATTTCATGCCCACCCTCCGAAATATCATACTACTGTCTCGATGGTTGCATCAGGCTGTTCCGTGAGCACTGCCTCAGGCCAACATTCTCACACCCGTTTAATAATTCTGGTGTAAGTAATCTGTTGCCCTTTATGCACCCCAGTGCCCTCTACTAGTTCCTGACAATCCAGTGCCACCCCCTCCTGCCATATATCCCCATGGGTCGCCAGGCCCACCGGTTCCCAATATCTGCGGATCCCTTTAATCATTTGGGGGTCCTCCCCGCATAGCGCCACTAACGGCACCTGCAGGGAGAATGAAGTTGAGTTTCCCACCATTTGCCATGCCCTGTGCCACATTTCCCAGCTTAGCACCAGCAGCCTCGCCATACCTAGCACCTTTCGTTTCAGCAGCCACACTGTCTCTCTCTAAGGAAAAAGGGGGCAGGGTCCTTATACAATAGCCTGGCTTCAGCCGTTTCTTCTTCAGACAGCCACCTGGCCACATATTGCAGCTCTCCCGCCAAGTAATATAACTCAAAGTTCGGCAGTTCGGGCTGGGCTGCTACCATTGATGGCGGCAGCTGACTGATTTGCACATGGCTGACCCCTTTTGCAATGGTGCAGACAGGCTAAAAAACGGTGGTGTGGATGGTTGCCCAGAGCAATTGCCAGTGGTTCAGATTCATTCGAATCCTTCCACCCATCACTTATGTGGTCACTGATTTTTAACCAGCGCTGGTCTCTTCTGTGATTGGAGATATGCTCCCTTCGTGGTATATTCAGAGCTGCTCTCAAAGCATTATTTTGTAATGTTTGAATTTTGTTGATGGTGCTTTTTTTAGCTCCGGCGTATAAGGCGTTACAGTAGTCTAGCTTGGACATTATTAATGCATTAGCGAGTGTAATGCAGCTAGTTTTAGATAAAAAGGGTCTGCAGGCCCTGATTAATTTACACGTATAGGCTGTGGAGGACATGGAGCTAACTTGTTTTTTTAGTGATACTGTGGAATCCAAGTAAAAGCCTAGTGTTTTTACCTGGTTAGCTACTTTGATTACGTTGCCGTCGATAGTAAATGCCACGTAGTTGGGGCTAAGTTTTTTAGGTTAGAGTCAGAACCCAGGATCAGAATCTCAGTTTTGTCGTTGTTCAGGCAGAGTCCATGTGAGGCCATCCATGCCTGAATGAGGAGGTATATTCTGTTCACCAGAGCTGTGTCTTCGACAAAATTGCCTGAGAGGGGAATGAGGATCTGAGTGTCGTCAGCATAATTAGTATATGTGATGCCCAGTTGGTCAAGTTTGGCGAACAGTGGCTTAGGGTCTTGGTGAAGATATTATACATTGTTGGTGAGATGCAAGAGCCTTGTGGGACACCGCAGGAGATTTGGATTGGGTGTGCAGAGGCTGATGGGGAGAACACTCTCATCGTACGGTTAGCTAGGAAGGATTGAACCCACGCTATGGCATCACTCGAGAAGTGAGCAGCTGATGCAAGATGGTCGCATAATACTGCATGATCCACCAAGTCAAAGGCTGCCAACAAGTCAAGGAGGAGTAGTATAGCTGTTTTACCTTTATCCTTCAACTCGTCGATTTGTGTCTTTAAGTCAATTAGCGCCGTTTCAGTGCCATGTTGTGGTCTGAATCCGGATTGGCGTGATCCTAAGAGGTGGTTGGCCTCCAAATAGGTTTGGGTTTGGAGGTAAGCTACTCTATCAATAATTTTGAGGAGGAAAGGAACTGTAGTGATGGGTCTATAGTTGGTGGGGGTGGAAGGGTCTAGTGTCTGTTTTTTAAGAAGTGGTAGAACCCAGTGGCGTAACACAAAATGTGGGGTCCCCCCTGCGAGCCATGCTGAGGGGGCCCCCCAACTCGGCAACAAATCACTGGTCGTGCCAAACTCTGGACTGGCATAGATTAGCAATCATGCTTGCGAAATACCCAGAAACGTGCTGCTGAAGGGATATGCCACACACTGCACTAGAAGAAAGATATAAATATGTGTTTTAATGCAATATACAGCACACTTTCTGAGAAAAATTGCCTAAAAAGCCAGAGTGTTTGCAATTGTTTTGTAGGGTAACACCAATCCAATAGATGCAAGTCACCAACAGTGCACAGGAACATTAATACTTTGCTATTAAAAATGCCATGCCACAATGAAAACATGTCCAACTGGCTACACAATGTTGACCTGTGTAGACAAGTAATATTGTTACAGTAAAGCATGCCAGGCCTCATTTAGACATACCTAGACTGGTTGCGCCAAAATGCCAGTCGAAGCATTAACACTCATCAAGAAGAGAACACACATTCAAGCCTATGGCCTCTAACAACACAGCCAAACTCTTTAAAATCTGCAAGGAACTAGTCAATCCTGTTGCGGTCTTTACCTCTCCTGTTCCCTCCCAGCCCTCTGTATGGCTCTGTCATCTCACTTCTCTGCTAAAACTCCTGTCCTTCATCTCCTCTTCCTCTCTCGCCCCCCCCCTTTGGTCATCTCTACCTCTCTTCCTGCTTTCTCCTCTTTCTATCTGACAACACCTGACAAGGTTTCTAGACAAGTCTGATCTATGAAAGTGTCATCCAAACTGGTGCTCCCATGCTCCTCCAATACCATCAAGGACCATATTGACACCCTCGCTCCAGCCTTGGCTGATTTCTGTAATCACTCTTTTGCCACGGGAACGTTCCCCTCTCCTCTTAACCACTCCCTTATGCACCTACTCCTCAAGAAGCCATCTGCCGATCCTGCAAGCCCGGCAAACTATCACCCAATCTCCATAACCCCTTTCCTGGGCAAACTGTTGGAAAAGCTGGCCATCTCCCAGCTTGCTCTCCACACAGAATCGGTTGGTTGTCTCCATGACCTTCAGTCTAGCTTCAGAGCTGCCAGAGGCACGGAAACTGTTCTCCTGAACACCTGTAAAGATCTGCTCTCTACCCTTGATTCCAGCATTCCTTTTGCCCTCATCCTCCTTGATCTTTACTCTGCTTTTGACACGGTCAACCACGCCATCCTGATCAATCCTGATCAATCGACTCCATGAGAACCTGGGCATCACGGATCAGGCCCTTTTGTGGCTGACCTCCTTCCTCTTGGACAGCCCCTCCCAGGACCAACTTGGTCCCTTTCTCTCCACTCCATCCTCTCACCATGGTTTTTCAACCTCTACTTGGCCCCTTTAGCCCACCTGAACTCTACCTTCTCCTCTAACTTTCAGTGTTATGCGGCTGACAATCCGCTTTCCTTCAGGCTCCCCTCAGAATCCTCTACTCTCTCGCTCATTCCTGACTATCTATCCGCGATTCAGGATTGGTGCCTCCAACGATCTCTGCCTTAATGTCAGTAAAATGGCGATCTTTCTCATTTGGACACCTGCCCATGCTTTCCCTCTCTCACTCTGGCTGGCCACCTTGGGCCCCTCCTGTGAGGAAAACAACTTTGGTGTCATCTTTGAATCCACTCTATCTTTCTCTTTCTCTCCTCACATCTCGGACGTCGCCAAGAAGTCACACTACCAGCTGCTCCGCCTCAAAGGAACTCTTCCCTTTCTCACTTTCCCCCAGAAGCTCAAGGTCTCCAGAGCCTTGGTTCTCTCTAGGCTGGACTACTGCAACAGCCTCTTTCTCAATCTACCTACCTCTACTCTCCACCCTCTGCAACTAATCCAGAACAGGACTGCAAGACTTATCCTTGGCCTCAAGCCCAGGGATCTTATCTCTCCAGCCCTGAAATCTCTCCACTGGCTCCCTTTGCATTTTCCACAAGGCTTTCTGGGCCTGGGGCACGCACTGCATCCAATGTTCTCTTCGAAAATATCTACCTTCTCAAGCCCTTCGCTCAAATATCTACAACTCTCTAAGGGTTAGACACTTCTCCAGGCAGAGAGTGGGGGTAGATCTCTCTCCTCTGGAGGTGCCTCCCTCTGGAATAGCTTCCCTGCCCCTCTCAAATTTGAGCTGGACCACCTGAAGTTCCGGAAGCAGCTCAAAACTTTCCTCTTCTCCTCTGCTTTCTCTCTCCCTCCCCTGCTGGCCTACCTGACCTACCTGTCCGCTGTACCGACAGGTTGCTTGGCCACCCTCAGAGTCTCACTGAGTCCAGACTCTTTCTTGATCAGTCACCCTTGCACTGCCTCTGGGCCTACCAAGCACTTAGGGGCTGTAACTGTAACCCTACAGTCTCTTGTTCGCCATACAATACCCAGAGCCACACTGCCCTGGCTGCATTTACTCCGAGCACTGCTGCCCTGTTTTTCCCTCCTCTCTCCCTTGCACTTCCCCCTCCCTTTCCCCTTGCACGTCTCATTCTCGCACATGCACGATCTGAATGACACAAGGCTTAGTAAGATTGTTTGTCTTGTCCTCCCTCTATCTTCCCTCCCTTTTCTTGTCGCGTCGAGAAACACTTGTGTACCGGCGTTATAAAAGACTTATATCATATCATTTGATCACAGATGCCCAGAAAAACATACAATGCCACAGTAAGAAACGGCTAGACTGGCAGCACCCAAATGGCAGTCTAGCCAGATAATTCACTTAGCAGGACTGCTTTATCAGAAATGCCCAGTAAAAAAAAAGTCATACCAAACTGAGGAATGACTAGACTGGCTGCACCAAAATGCCTCTCTAGCCACTAATAACACATATCATGCCTGCTTAACCTGGACATGGACAGCATTATGATGTGTTGCACAATCCTGCCCCCCCCACACCTCCGCTCTCCCTAGCACCCCTACTCCAACCTCCAAAATCAGCTCCTTGGCCCAGAATTACCTCCATGTCACTCTTCCTTGTCCCAGAACTTACGTATGAGGCTCTTTGACTCATAGGTAAGTACTGGGATGAGGAAGAGTGGGACTAGGAGTATGAAGAGTACAGGTAGCTAAGTCAGGCATTACCTCCATGTACCTCTACCTAATCCCAGTACTTGTGTATGAGGCAGAGTGCCTTATACACAAGTACTTTCTCATACACACTGGGACGAGGAAGAATAGGGCTACGAGTAATGAGTAATCAAGACATTGATCACAAGTATTGGTGCAACACCATTGAGTTGACTGGGATTCAGCACTCCCCCTGAAACTTTGGGTTATGTTTGTTTATTCGACCTGGCTGACCTTTAGAGCAGTTGCCAGACAGAACAGGGCACAGATGTTAAATGGCAGCTGGGTTTCGCTGTTAACAAGAGCCCAGCTAATACTAACAGAAAGCAATTCACTGTTAGTACCTGTTTTCAAATGCCAAATGTTTTATGCAATTGAAATTGTGATGTTGGTTTAATACTTGCATGCCAGGGGAGTGATTGGAAGGGTAGAGAGGAAACAAGAGACCACTCATTCTCACAGCAGTCCATAAGTGGGTTCTTTCAACCTTAAAGGAGAGAGTTAACTGCTTGTAAAATTGAAGCTGCACTAGAATAGTCTCATTAAAATGAGCAAAGAAATTAGATGCCCCCAAACAAATAAGTTTGCCCCTCCCCCACCACCCATGAAGTTAGCGCCTCTCCTAACATTTGAAGGGTTAGCCCCCGAAATGTAGGTTTTGTTGCACCCCTGAAAGCAAGCACACACACCAATCACCACATACACACACGCACACCCAGCCATCCATACATTTAAGTGTGCACCCTTTCACCATACATTCACACCCAGGCAGCCACCCATACATTTAAGTGTGCACCCTTTCCCCATACACTCAGGCAGTCACCTATACGTTTAAGTGTGCACCCGTTCACCATACACTCACACACGCACACATCATGGGGTTAAGGGGAGCCCTAATACTTCAAAATGAAATTGGGCCTCATTACAAATTACAAATATGCCTCAATAATAAGCTTACCGGCACTGTTGTTTCCGTTCTGGCATATTACAGCTCTGCGGGCAGAATGGCACCCACCCGCAGAGTTTTCATGGAAGCACCGGCACCGTAATTAACGGTGCCGGTGCTTCCTTGGCCCCCATTCCCATAGAGTACAATAAGACACTATGGAAATTGGGACTTACCACTTGCCGGCGCCTGACTTTGCGGACCGCCGGGTTTGTAATCCCCTGGTGTTACCTGGAAGTTGGGCACCAGTAAATCATTATGGGTCCGGCAGCAACCCGCCGGTAGCACCGGCACGGTTACTGCCAAACCCGTAATGAGGCCCTCGGACTTCATAAAGAAATTATTTCTGTTAAAGACCAAACTATAATGGAAATAATTTGTTTGTGAAGGCAGAGTGACTTCAAAAATAAACTATTTCTTTTTGAAGTCATAGAGCTCCCGCCGCCCCATGAAATGGAGGCCTCGCGTCTTCCATGCCATGGGGAGGGCGGAGCCCTCGGACTTCAAAAAGAAATAGGGCGGAGCCCTCTGACTTAAAAAAATAAATGTTCTTATTGTAGTCACTCTGCCTTCATAAAGAAATTATTTCTGTTCCAGAAATTATTTCTTCATTAATGAAGACTGAATTCCAAAAGAAAAAAAAAAAAAATTCTCCAGTGGGGCCCCCTCCTAGGACATGTGCTGGCGGGGTCCCCCGCACTGCAGGGGCTTTGGGGGCCACTGTTACGCCGGTAGTAGAACCCACGATTCTTTAAGATTGGTTGGGACAGTGTTAGAGTTGAAGGAGGTGTTGATGAGTTTGGAAATGAAAGGAGCTAGCTCTCTGACAGCATCCTTGATTACTTGCGCAGGGCAGCTGTCACCCTGGCAATTGGAAGGTTTCAATGAAAGTATAACCTTTTCAGTATACAGTATGTATATGTTGTTAAATTTAAAAAGGCATTTTCAAGCTGGCTGTGGAGTTGGGAGGATTGGTGTGAGTCTCAGTAGGGCACGGGGAGGCTTTTTTGGCAGCTATTTTGGTCTGCAGAGTGGCTATTTTATTGACTAAGGCATTTTGGATGCTGGTGCACCATTGTTTATTTTTCGGGACATTGTCTGTAGATGGTATAGGATTTTCAATTTTGCGAAGGATAGCGAAAAGCTCCTTAGTATTGGAGTTAGCTTTGGCAATTCTTTCATTAAAGGTATTTATTTAGTGCGGATTATTTCCTTTTTATACATATTGGCAAAGTTAGTTAGTGTAGTTTTATTCTCAATAGTGGGGGCATGTCGCCAGATGGCTTGAAGCTTCCTCTTTTGTAGCCTTAATTCTTTAAGTTGTGGTGTAAACCACGTATTGAGGTGAGCCTGTTGTTTACTTTTGCGAAGTGTAGTTGGCGCAATGGTATCAAGGTCTTTCATCATAGTATCATTAAAGGTGGTTACTAGTGTACTGTAGCTATTAGATAAAGTGGGTAGAAGGAATGCGAGTAGTTGTTCCGCTGTGATGTCTTTTTTGCTTCTAGTAGGGAGCGGGGGTGATAATTCAGTGTTTTTCTGTTTTAGTGACTCTATAGCAGGTGAGAAGTTGATTAGATAGTGCTCAGTCCAAGGTTGAGGGGTTATTTTGGTGATGGTGATGTCACAGTTTAGATTGGCTACCCAGTCTAATGTGCGCCCTTTTATGTGTGTCGGGGTGAGGACTTTTTAGGATAGGCCATGATCAGTCACAATAGTTTCAATAGATAAAGCATACTTGTCCTTAGGGTCGCTGAAACCCAAGTTGAAGTCACCTAATAGTAAAATCTGTGAGGTGTCTTTGATGTTATTAGTGAGGAAGCTGGAGAGGTCTTCTTCGAATGTGCCAATTGGACCAGGAGGTCTATATATTAGGAAAATGGTTAGAGTGCTATCGTCAGAGATGGGGAGTTTAGCAGAGAGTAGTTCACAAGATTTAAGTTTGGGGTGTGTGGAGAGCCTCAATGCTAGTTTAGTTTTAGCTGTGATGGCAAGGCCACCACCTCTGGCATTAGGTCTATCTACTCCAGGTATTGTTGTACCAGCGATTGTCCGAATGTGTTTCCACAAGTTGACCCCACTTAAATGCATTTCACCTTCAACCGTGACCCGCTGCGTGGATAGGTACCGGCAAGGCCAAAACAACGGTTTTGTATTTCATATTTTCACAGTTTATGGCTTTCAACATGACTAGACCTTTATTGCCTCTTGTTTTGTTACATTGCACTGGAGAATCTCGTAACTTGTGTATGGGCGCGATATGAATAAAATATCATATCATATCATAACTCAGCCTTCAATTGTCTGCAGCCTCTGGCCCCTCATCATCTGGCAGTACAATGGTAAAGCTCCTGGCATCAGCCACGTTTTCTCCTTAAAAACAGGCAGATACTCCCAACAAAAATCAGAAAAGAAAGGACACACAGGAGCCTGCCCCTGCATCCACCTGTGCTGCTCCACGGATATGTTATATTGGGGATACCAGCAGAGCAACGCAACAGGAAGGAGTTCTGATCATAATAGCAAAATACCAAATCTTCTTTGAATTTCCATGAATTACTAGGTGAAAAGAAGTGTGAAGTAGAAAAGGATACCAGTTTTAGAATTCAAGTATGTTTTTACTTGTCTAAATAATAAACTTGCTGGGAATAGAAATTACCATTTAACGCCCTAAAAAATCCATTTTATTCCCAAATTAAAATCATAAGGAATAAAATGATCCCTTTTTTAAAATCGCACCTGGAGCCCTGGCTGGCATATACACATACACACTTTAGAAAGCGTAACTAATCTTGCCCACCTGATCACAAGAAATGTGGGCTATGTGACCTGATGCCGTCAGAAATGGAGTGCAATTAAGGGTCGATGTGTGAACGCAGGGGAAGGCCCTGCAGGGGCAAGGTTATTTGGAGGATCCCCCCTTTATACTGTGCCAGATTACCACTGTTGTGGCTTGAGAAAGCATATGTTTGTCTGTGGAGTGGTGTACTGGGCCCCCTCAGACCTTCAGACCTTGGCATGCTGGTGGAGCGAAAATAATCCAGGGGAAGATAAGAGGATGGGAAATAGACAGGATGCGAGGGGGCGGGATGCAGCAGGGGAAGCATGTGTTGTGATGGCATGGGTGCGTGCCCATCCAGTGGACCATGGTTCTTCAAAAGAGTCCTAAAGTGTTGTGATAATCCCATGGTTTTTCCAAGGCGGAGATGGAGGATTGTAAGTTAGGACACAATGTTCTATTGGGTGCAGACCGGTCTACATTTGCAAAAGTAAAACTCAGAGGATGACGTCATTGAATGCCCCGCCCCGCTTTTCTCTGAGACTCTACCCACCAGTGCAGCACACATTTTTTTTTTTAAATCCCACGTCAAATAACGCCAATGTGAGTCAGATTTACACTCAATACTTTGGCCGTAATCACAAATTGGGTGGAGCAGTCAAAATGCAGTGGTAACACTATTACCGCTCCGCCCAATAAATCAGCCGACTTTCCACCCATTTTCAGTCCATTTAACGCAGTGGTATTAGCACTGCAGTAATTGCGCCAAAAATGCCCCATTGGGTCACCCGTATAATGGGGACTTGCTATAACACAGGACGGGATCCGGCGCTAATAGCGCCGGACAGAGTTGCAGTAACGCTATTTGGGTTGGGCGGTATCCCTGCAAATTTGCCGCCAAGGTACCACCAACTCGTGATGAGGCCCTTTGTCTCTGCCCACGCCTCGATCTGATTGGCCACTATCGGTCTGTTTGTAGCCAATAACAACAAGGTGTGGGCAGAGTTACTTAAAGTGTCAGAAATACCAGGCACCCGAAGAAAAGCGTAAAAACCCAGAGTCTCTGGGATAAAGCCGGAGACTAGGCAGGCCTGGGTTGGGTGCATGAGGGGTTCGAGTGTGTACTCTGCAGTCCTGGAAGTCTGGTGGCTTATTTGCCTGACAAAATATAATGGTGACAATTTTTTTTGGTAGCTACAATTCACTAAGGAGGTATTTTGTACTACTGGTGCTTCAGTAACAAAAACAGCAATCTCAGGTGCGGGGACAGATGGGATGGACCCATTCCACCAAGTTGCTGCTCACCGGCACAGGTCCAAGTCCGCCATGTTTTTTTTGCATGGTAAATAAACCTGCAATCCTTTGAAACGTTCCCCCGTGTGAAAGCTGCCTCTGGTTTCCTTTCCGAGCCAGGTCTGTTTCTTTTCTTGTGGTTATATCATGTGTAACCATATAGGGCTGTGACCCCCAGAAGGTGGATCATTAAGTTGTAGAGGCAGGGTTAGTTCGCGCGGCCCCCGAGTGGCGCTCATGTTGCCCTTGTGCTTTGATGTGTCGCGGTTCTGCTCGAGGGCGCTCAGACAGATACCCCGCTCTTCCGCCAGCCCGCCGCCCCCCCCCCTCCTCCGCCGCCGCCCAGGAGATTTACTGGCCCACTAGCCCATCCTATGGAAGCACCGCCTTAACGCACCTCATGTCGCCTGGAGCTGCTCCCTTTGTCGTCTTTGTATAAATGGATACCGCTTGCAGAAATGCTCCTATTTCATTCCGAGGCCAGCTTTAACATCTAGAAAAGGTGCACCTGTCAACGACAAAGGATTATTTTTAACGAAGTCGATTAAGTCCGCCCGCTTCTGAGCTTTCGGAAAGTTTATCCAGTTTTGAGGAAGAGTAACTTGCATATGTTTGCAAGAGTCTTTGTCCTGTATTGCCGGTGGTCGCTGTGCTGCTTATCGCAACAGCATGCTCACTGCTGTGAAACACGTTTCCAAAATGTTCCCCCTCACTTTTGTTTTGATGAAATAAATGATTTTGAGGCCCTTTTCGATCTTTATTTTTTTGGGGGTGTTTTTTTCTAAGCGCGGATCCTGGATTCGAACCTCTGTTGCTCTGCGTGGTTTTGTTTTGCGTATCGCGTATCCTTTCGTCAGTAGAAAGGATTTCTATAACCTATTGGCAGGTGAAGAGACCAGATACTGCACAGAAGATATGGCAGATCTGCCTGATGCTAGCAGTCTCTAACGCTGGAACTTTTTTTGCTGATGCTAATATGACGCCCTGCTTTATTGGTTAGGGCTCTAGCGCCACCTATAAGCCGAAACTATTCCATTGGAGTACAGGTGGGGAGAAATGGCATATGGGGCGGGACACACAGCTTGGGTTGTTTGGTTAGTTGCCCACCCATTGATTGCCCAGTGTCATGCTAATCCCTACTGTCATTCTTCCCAGCCAGTTCTAGCCCCTCCTCTCCCAAAAACACCTCCTCATGGGAACTCTTGCAGCTCGCTTTAATCAAACCTTAACATCAAACGTTGCTCTCGAAGTGCCTGCCGGGTTTTTTCAAAGCAGTCTTCTGAGAGCCAATGATGTAATTGGACCTGTAAACAAGCTACGGGTGTAAAAAAATGTCTTGACCAGGTCTGTTTTCATCCACTCGATTTACAAGCACTATGCGTGTCCTTAACTGAAGTCTGGTTACAAACAAGCCCTGGCAAAGCCAGCAGTTTTGACGGATGTATACGTTTTAGGCATTTGCCAGGTACTGCTATTAGATGCCCAGGTACTCACACCATTTTGCACCTGCTACAAACAATGGGCAGTTAATACCACTATGGCTGTGTCTGGCAAGTGCCTTTCCCATGCCTACACAAAGGGCCACATTGTTGGTCTTGCTCTTGCCAATGCTTGTTTACCTTGTTATGTGTAGCAAATCCACAGAGCAAATCAGTTGGGGCATTGTTGTACGCTGTCTCCCTATGACTGGCCTGTGTGCAAAGGTTTGTGTTTTTCAAACTTTGCGGACTGCCGCCCACCCCCCATCATCCCCCACCACTCCTGTCCTCCCAAACCTAGAACCACTGGCATGGCATGTCCGACCGGCCTCCCCCCCCTGCACCCTCATGCGGCCCCATGCCTGTATGGCCTTTTCTTTCTGCGCCATCAAACCCCCCAATCCCTTCCCCCCGCGTCCTGACTGTCATGGATGCCTTCCGCAGCAGTTCTGACTGCGTCTATGCCTCAAACTCTAGACCACTGCTGCACTTCCTTCTGGGTCGCTACCGCCATTTTCCTCCCCTGTGGACTTTCTTTCTGCCAATGGGAAAGGCTACCCACTTGGACTAGCCACGTTTTGTCCTGGCAGGAAGGGAAGTTGAGCTCTGTCATAGTTGGCCACCCCCTCTTCTTAAATCACCCACACACAAAACAGTCTTTAGTCAGAGAGGCCTTAGATTAGTCTCATGGAACACCAGAGGCCCAAGCTTTTTGAAGAAAAAGCAACTCAAAAACGACCTCTTAGAACGTAATGACATCTTATTATTTCAGGAAACATGGCTAGCTAATCCTATCGAGATAGAGGGCTTCACAGTGCAAAACCTCAGGGCCTCTCAAAAAGCCAAAGGTAGACCAGCAGGAGGAATGCTAATAGCAACTAAAAATTCCGCCATCAAAAACGTGGTCACGCTATGCAATAATCCAGTGGGCATTCAGGCCACTAAAGCAGAGATAAGACAGAATGACTGTCAGGCAAATCTCATTTTAGTAAATATCTACTGGAACCCAGCCATTTCCAAACTCCGAGACTTCATAGGAACTCTAAATGAACTCTTCTCTAGGGTTAAGATGATCCACAAAGGAGCACAGATCATCGTAGCAGGAGACCTAAACACAGATCTCATCAGTGTAGGGAACAGGAAAAACAGCTCACCTAAACACAGTACTACACAGAAAGGCAAACAATGGCGGGACTTCTTCCAATCATGGGATCTTGACATGCTATCTATAGACGACAGCAGTAAGGACAAAATCGGACCAACATGGCGGCAAGGAAGGTTGCAATCAACAATAGACTATATCTTCACCTCTTCATCACTTACCCTGCACCAACATCATCTCAACTTAGATTGGGAAGGGGGAAGTGACCATGCGAGGATGGAACTCTACTTTCCTGAATTTCAGAGTTCAGCAAACCCACGCATCAGACAGGAACTGGAGGGCTTTAAAGGGAAATTGAAAGCACTCAAGTACAAACATGGGGGGGTAAACTTGAATGATCAGCTAGCAACTATTCATCCCACAATAGTGGCCGAAAAGTGTCATCCAGAAAAATTCGGAAAATTCATATGGTCCACCTGCCGACCAAGCGAAGTACAAACAGTGGGGAAACAGACACATCTCCACCACTTCGACGAGGAAACCTTCAAAAGGAAAAGATGCCTGCGACAAACACTGCGAAGTATAAGACAGACCAGAGCAGAAGATCCCGTTGGCTGCATTCAAAAACTCAAAAAAACCAAACAAATCTATAGAAACTGGTCTAAGAATCACAAACACTTAAAAATACAAGAGGATGGGGAGAGAATGCTGTCGCTTCTTAGCACAAATAACTGCAGAAATTTTTGGGCAGTCCTAAATCAACTTGAAACTGGCCAAAACAGTGCTCTTTGCAACTTAGTGTCGGAATGCAAGTGGGTAGAACACCTGGCCAAGAACTTCGGAGCAACAGGCTCAAGAGACATACATATCAGCAACATCACCTGGTCTCTGGATTTTACCGTAGAAGACATTGAAGAATTAATTACATCATCCTCTACCTCGAAAGCCGCAGGGCCGAACGGCCTCACATACCAGGTGTTAAAAAATCAGCCAAAACTTTGGTCAAAACTGCTATACTATCTCTTTCAAGGAATAATGAGGGAAAAAACTTTTCCTCCATCGTGGAAGAATGCAGTGATGATCCCATTCTTCAAAGGGGGTGACAGGCTAAGTCCAAAATGCTATAGACCCATAGCTCTCTTGGATATAGACAGCAAAATATTCATGAGAATATTGACGAGGGAACTTTCCCTTTGGGTAGAATCAAACGAAATTCTCCCCCCGCACCAAACAGGTTTCAGGAAGGGTCTTTCTACCAGCCTTAATGGCCTTACACTGAACCTGCTGAGCGAAAGCTCGAATGAGAAAGAAGGCTCGCCGTTGTATGGGGCATGGGTAGATCTGTCCAGGGCATTTGACATGGTGGACAGATCACTCCTATGGCAGAAAATGAGCAAACGGGGAATTCCAGCCCCCCTGCTGGCTATGCTCGTCGAACTACATAAAAACACTACGATCAGAGTGAGGCTGGATGACGCCGGCAACCTCTCAGAAGCAATCCAGGTTCTAAAAGGGGTACGACAAGGTTGCTTGGGTGCACCTTTGCTTTTCAATCTTTTCCTCTCAGACATAGGAGACTTCTTGGCCTCGGCGTCGCTGATCTGTCCCAGGATCAACAGCAGAAGAATTCACTGGCTGGCCTATGCGGACGATCTCGTTCTCTTGGATGGATCAGCATTAGGACTGCAACATCTCTTATCTAAACTCAATGAATACGCCAAGTTAAATGGCCTTAAAATAAACCCACTAAAATCTAAGGTCCTGGTTTTCAAACACCCAAGAAAAAAGGTAACATCAAGGATCTGGGTTTTGGATAACGAGGAAATTCCCAGAGTAGATGAGCTAACATACCTGGGATACGAAGTCTTAGCCCATCCAACTGTAAACAAGGCGAATTCATCCATTCACAACAAGACCTCGAAAATCATTGCGCAAATGAAAAACCTAAATGGAAAATTTTGTAAATTTTCACTGTTACCACTCAAGAAATTCTATGTAGGCAAAGTAGTTCCTGTCCTCCTCTACGGATTGGAGGCAAAACCTCTGCTGTGGAACTATGATTGGTACAAAATCGAGGGCCTTATTTGGAAATCCTCCATCAGGCTTCCAATGTGTACATCGTCAGGTAGTCTGAGGTTCGAATTAGGCTTGACCTCACTGAGCTGCTACGCAGAATGGAAACTCCTCTCACTATACCGTAATATAATCACAGCCAGTGAGGCCACCCTCTTTTTCGACATAAATCAACATCTAAAAAAAGCAAAATCAAAACAGCTATCGAGCCTAGAAAAGAAGATCGGACAGATTCTGCATAAGCTTGATTTAACAACAGAAACCCTGCTACAAAACCCTTTGAAAGTAAAAAAAAACCTAAAAATGGCTGACTGGATCGACACAATCACAAGAGTCAGAAACTTAAAATCACTGAACCATTTCCTGATAGTAGACAGGAAACTGGGAACCATGCCACGCTATCTGGAAAAATTCCCAGATCGTGAAACAAGAAACAGTTTTCT
The DNA here is from genome assembly GCF_040938575.1 of Ambystoma mexicanum. Lineage (NCBI taxonomy): Eukaryota > Metazoa > Chordata > Amphibia > Caudata > Ambystomatidae > Ambystoma > Ambystoma mexicanum. The sequence continues at coordinate 896,984,739 of NC_090939.1, forward strand.
CAGACTACGTCTGAATTTAGCCCACACAGGAGAAATACTGGCTGAAAGAAACCAGGGAGAGAAGGCGATAAAATTCTGTGAAATCTGCAAAACTCCGAACCTCCAAACCTTGAAACACTTGCTACTGGAATGCGAAGGCACATGGGCCATAAGAGTGTCTTTTCTGAGGAGATTCGTCAGCAGAGAAGAGAGCTTAATCCAAAATGCATTCTGGAACAGACTGATCTCCGGCCAGGAAATTATGCTCACTGCCGCGATAGTAAAAGTATCAGAGGAACTCACCATTTTAACAAAGCATCAAAAGATGACACAGTCTAATGAGCTTCCTGGTGGGCACTCATTGGCCTTTCAGGATTTTTAGCTACTCCCTGGCTTCCGAGAACCGTTAGTAATTTTATCTAAGGAAATGCACTATGCTTTTGTAAAGGTTTTCTTGTAAAACCAAAAACAAATAAATAAATAAAATAAATAAAAAACACGCAGGTGCCGACAGTGCACGGTATAAGAGAACCCATAACATAACATACAAAAACACAGCAAACGCACACTCAGAAACTGGGGACTTAGAATGAAGGACTCTGAGGCAACCAAGACACTGCATATACATTTCGGTAAATAAGGCTGCACGCTTATTTAATGGTGAGAAGGCTACTTGATCTGGGCAAATCCCTGTGGATGCTTTCCAGAGTGGGGAGCTGCCACACCCCATGCCCTGGCTGCCCCAGGAAATGTGAGCTGGCAAGAGCTACCTGTCTGCAACTGCGCGGCCCAACCCTTGCCAATGTGTCTAGTCTGACTCCATGCGCCAAGCAGACTCCACACACTGGGGCCAGAGTAATGGTTGTAACCAGGTCATCCATCTAGTACCGCCACAACAATGGTGTAGGCTGTTGCGCACCCCACCACCAACAACCCGGACCCACCTATCCTTGGAGAATGCCCTAGAACAGAATTCTACCCCACAACACTTCATTCTGCCCTAAAGGCCTGGTTTACTGGGAAGTCAGCCTGGTGCCATTGTCCCCTAGTCACAGGATTGGCGTCCTGCCTGTCACTTTCTTCTGCTCTTTTGCACAAAATATAACATGGTGGCAGGGGCGCCGACTGCGCGGGAGTTCCGGGGCCTGGTCACTCCGCAGAAAAAGTCATCTGCTCTAAAAGACTCTATACTCTCAATGGGACTTTCTATAAATCTGTCCACTGGCCCAACCCGGGAAAATCAAAAGTCAGCTCTCCTGCATGGTGGGAATATGAACTGGGACCTGCGGCCTATGTATGCGGCCTATGCATTCATTGCTACTGTTCACAATAGGGCACATGTTCTACTGCCTTGCCATGAGCTCAACGCTCCAATCACATCAAAGAACAAAAAACCTGCTTTTGGGTCAGGGGGAACCAAGTGGAGGGGAAATTCCCTTGGTGCCTTGTGGTGACCAGAAACCAAGACTGCTTTGTAAGATGGTGTCCATTGTTGTAGATCAGCATCAGGAGATGGACAAGGTGCCATTTTGGTTAAACAGGTCTTCATTAAAAACACATGGCCTAAGCTATCCCTAAGCTTGAGATTCATTCTCCTATGCTTTGAAGAAAAAACATATGAGGATTGTCCAGAATCCTATGCCAACCTGTGTTCTGTCGCTTCAATACAGAAGAAAGTTATAACTCAAAAAAGGTACATTTATTTCAGCCATGGCCCAAGCAAAAGAACGGTGGCCAGTATTACCCCCACCCTTGTGTGTGTCTTTATCAATTGTGGCTCCTCACACCGATATTCAGTAATTTTAACTAGACTGTGCGACTCTTCCCTTGTTCTCTACTCGACACAGTTCACTTAAGTGTTCTACATTTCTTTTGTCCTTTTTTCCACTTGGGGAACCCTGGTCCCTGTCACCACTCTGAATGTTCTCCTCTATTTTGCTACCAAGAAAACTCTGGGTATTCTCTCCATCTGGGCAGTTCCTAGTCATTGCCCAACCTTGGGGTCTTGTTCCTCTCACCCGACTTGCGGGTCTTGCTCCTTTCAGTCTTCCCTGGGGTCCTGTTTATCTCACCACACCTTGGGGTCTGATTTCTCTTGCCCTGCCTTGGAATCTCGCTTCTCTCGCCCCACTTTGGGGTCTAGCTTCTCTCGCCCCTCCTTGGGGTCTGGTTACTCTCGCCCCGCCTTGTGGTCTGGTTTCTCTCACCCCACCTCCGGGGCTTACTTCTCTCACCCCAGCTGTTCTGATGCTGCACCAATCCTAAAAAAGTGTGTGACCTATTCTTTGGCATTCAGACCTGCTTCCGTCAGACAGCTGTAGAAGATGCTGCAGAACTGATAGATCGCTAGTGGTAACCCGCCCCTGTGTCTCAGCAAACTCCCTTCTTGCCTTCATCAAGCCTGCATGCATTTCCTAGTGGCTCACACTGGGCAACAAAGCTTAACATGTGGTGTTTCCAGCACAACCCAGGCCTGTGCCAGGCTGGTGTTTGTTGGATCTTGGGATCCTCAAGCCCATTCTGTCACGCTCCACCAAACAATCCCTATGCTGCATCACCTTACCAGTCTCCCCTTTATTTCCCTTTACAGATAATTCACTCTCCACCACTTCTCCTCTCTCTCCCCCCACACCACTCTCAGGCCTGCCTTGACAGCCCCCCTCCTCTCTGTCTCTCCTCCTTTTCTCCTGTAAAACCTGAAGATGTTTCCAGACAGGTCAGGTCGATATGTCTTGTCTAAACAGGTGATCCCCTGCTCCTCAAAAACCATCAAGGACAACATTTGTTCTCTCGCTCCATCCTTGGCTAATTTGTGTATTTCCCCCTCTCTTCTCAAGCACTCCCTGGTGCACCTCCTACCAAAAAAGCCTTCTGCCGACCCCTCCATTCCTGGCAAACTATTGCCTGATTTCCGTCTCTCATTTCCTGGGCAAAGACCTGGAGACAGGCCTCCAGATAAGGTGCGTACTAGGTATTTTTACGCATGAAAATCTTGTAAATACAACAGCTTTATTATTTTTCTGTGTACATTTACACACAAGTTTAGAGCAGAGGGCAGTGCACAGGTCAGGTTACTTGACAGAAGGCTTCTTTTGATTTTTTATCCACATGCATGTAATTGCAAGCCATGGATAAAAGCCTGTGAAACAGAATGTATTTCTCTGAAGCCTTTCAAAAAAGGAAACTGAACCCAGTGATAAAAGGAATGGCTTATTTCTATTTGGCTTCTGCTGTGTTGCTGCTCATGGAGCAAACAGAAGCACTGTGCATATTTATTTACCTAGCATTTTAGGATTGTAAAATCAATAAGATGGAAAAATAAGTTGCAATTGAAAATTTATATTTTGTAACAAATTATGATTTTTTTCCCAGTGAAAACAAACCAGTATGCACAATTGTATTTTTCAGAGGTCCTGTGCTGTGTGCATAATCATGCGGAGGCAGATCATGTTTACATGTATAATTTAATGTACACTCTAATTATAAAAACAGTGTGTAAAATGATGAGTATGCACAGTCTAGTTTACATCCATTCAACCTTGCAGTCAATGGGGGTATATCACTATAACTGGTCAGTGGCAGCAGAGTCTTTGCTCACAGCTGTTCTAGCCTCTCAAATCTTCAAGGCTAATATTAAAACATCCAAAACCTGACTCTCCAGGAAGTGCAAGCGCTATTCAAAAACAAACAAATTCAAGTTGCATTTGTAATTGAAATAGAAACTCAGCAAAACCCATCCCTGTGATAATCCAGATAGGTATTTAACTTTATGTAGCACTTCATACATGGTTCGTCCAACATCTAGGCACTGTGATTAGTATACCTCAGTCGATACTCAGTTAACCAACCTCTGAAGGATGTTAGCCAATAAGATAGCTCAGCCGGTTGCGCACTTGTTGCTGTGATCTGTAGGTTGCAGGTTCAAATCCCGTCAAGGCCAACTCAGCCTTTCATCCTTTCAAGGTCGATAAAGGAGTAGCGACTTTGATTTGGTGATAATTGTGATAAATATGTTCCATCTACTGCGCTTTGCCAAAACTCTATATAAATAACCATTTGACCTTGAGATTAGATATAGAATTTAGCATGGAGTCCTTGCCTCTCTGCACTGTTGTATCATAACATTGGCACTCTATTATGTAGTAATTGCTCCAGGAAATGTGTACTTTCATTAAACATATAAAGACAATTCTGCTATCGAACTTCAAAATAGACAATACAATTCATGCTTGCTTTCTATATAATTGGATAGGTTTTTGTGTTTTCAACATTTAAATATATACAGGACAGATAGAATGGCCAGATCTTAGAGAAATAAAGAAATGTGTATTCTGTCACAATTCAGAAACCTGCCGCTAGGTAATGATTTCCATACAGTTTTTGCACACGTCGGCTGGATGTCATATACATTTTACTCTCTTGCAAAGGAGACAAGTATTTTTTACTCTCTTGAAAATCACATTTACTCTCAAACTTTAAAAATAGGGAGTAAAATACACCTCAAAATCTTATCTGGAGCACTGCATGGAGAAGTTGGCTATCTCCAAGCTAACCCGCCACACTGAATCTATTGGTTGTCTCCATGACCATCAGTCTGGCTTCAGAGCAGCCAAAGTCGTGGAAACTGCACTGCTGAGCACCCGTGAAGATCTGCTCTCTAGTCTCAGCTGTAGTTCTCCCTCTGTCCTCATTCTCCTCGACCTTTTATCTGCTTTTGACACAATTAACCACAACATCCTGATTACTCATTTCCGTGAGACCCTTGGCATCACGGATCAGGCTCTGGCTTGGCTGACCACCTTCCTCCTGGACCGACCCTCCGAGGTCCAGCTTGGTTCCTTACTCTGCACCACCTCTCTCTCTACATGTGGTGTTGCGAAGGGCTCTATCCTCTGTCCGTGGCTCTTCAACGTCTATCTGGCCCCTTTGGCCCTCCTCATATCTACCTTCACGTAGATGTCATCCATGTACTGCAACACAACACTTCCTAAATCAATATTGCTTAAATCCATCTGTAGGACTCTATTAAAAAATCGATGGGGACTCACAGTACACCTGGGGTAAACAAGTGCTTTTCAGACAAGTTTGTCTGAACGTAAATGACGTCAGATCTTGCGAGTCTTTATGCAATGGGATTGATAAAAATTCATTATTTTTCAAATCAATCACTGAAATATCGTGCCTTAACAGGTATATTACATAAGATTGTCGACGGGTTAGGAACTAGAGTGAACTCGTGTCTACAATCTGGTTAATCTGTCTCAAATCTTGAATTAGACACCCCCCTTTCCCTTTTTAATCGGATAAATTGCGGTATTACATGATGACTCTGACGTCACTAATGTGCCCTGTTCCATCATAGCAGATATTGTCTTAAAAATACCTTCACCTGCCTCTCGAGACATTGGATATTGTTGTGCTCAAGGTAAAATTGCTCCTGGTTTTAATGTAATCTTTACTTCCCCAGCCCCTTCAATAGACCTACGTCATAGGGGCCTTTTGTCCATAATGAGACTGGTACCTTTGCCATGTCTTCATCATAATACTTGGGCGTTTCTGAGCTAACATCATTTTCTGAGGATCCTCACGTTTAATTGCTCTCTTCCAATAAGTAATACTCATCTCGAATATCACTTCGTCATCTGAGGGATGATCTCTAAACAGATCTTCATCGGTGACGTCAGTCAATCTGTAATCTGTAGCAAATTCACTATTATTTTGGTCAAACTGCCTTTCGTTATTCACCTGCGGCATGTTCGCTGCTTGCTGTGAACCTGACCCGTCTCCATTAGTCAACATTGCCCCTTCGATGACATACTTGGATAGTTCTTTCTGCACTAACTTTGCCTCTTCACCTTTCCTAGCATCGTCCTTCTTTCGATTCTTCTCTTGCAAAAGTCTTCAATAATGCGCGATGGTCAGCTATTTCTGACCATGGCTTTGCTTCCATGCCCACCAATTTCTTGAGCTGCTTCTGTACTGCTTCTGGCAGCCCCTGGCATAATGTATAATAAAATACAGGTATAGATTTTCCCCAAGCCTCGTGTGTCTCCAAGGCCCACTGCTCTTGGACATTTTGAATGTAAACAAGCGGATCGTCTCCTTCCTTCATCTTTTTTGTCATTATAGCTCCCATATCTAACGTGTCCGGATACAGTACTCTAAGTGCATTCCAGATTGCCGCCCTACAGTTATTGAAGGGTGCTCCATCATGAGCAGTGTTCACTGTGGTGACACCAGAATACCCCACTCTTGACCAAACGTCATCAGCCCTCTCCCCAAGGATGGCAATCAGGAGACCTTTAATGTCCCCTATAGCTAATGTGTTTCCTTCTGTCATTTTCTCTAACTCATGTATCCTTTTCCCAGCACCAGAAGTTAAACTCAGGAGTTTGCACCTTAAATTGTCCTTATCCATCTTTGGCCAAGGTATATACTGTGGTCTAGCTCATCCATTCTCTAACAATGGGAACTGTGAAATTCCAAACTCGCATTAATCACCCATCGTCTGTTTGTCTATAGCAAGGACAATGGTTCTGCACCGTCTTCTACCTGGCAGTGACCTTAGCCTGCTTACATAAGGTGGCAAGTCCCCCCTCTGACCATGGGATCACCCTTTAGGTGGATCTAGCCGCGTCAATGACCCTGACACCCGAGATTTGGGTAGGTCTATATCCGACCACCTTACTTCCTTATCCATCAAAAAACACCCTTCAGGGCCACATGCGCCACCTTCCTCTTCCCCACAGAAGGTTGCTCTGTCTTCATCTGACATATCCTGTCCCCAACTCCTGTGACTTCTCTCCTGTTTGTCTCTGTTCAGAGTCACTCTGTTTAAAGACAGCTCCTTTGGCTCAAAACTACATGAGGCTCCATATTTATCGTACAGCTGCGTACTCTCGAGTCGATCATTTTTACCCTCCGCCTGCAACACTTTCTTAGTCCTCATGTCATGATAGACTTTATCAATAGCATCCCCAATGCTTCCTGAGTCAAACCCATCCTCTAGATTTGCTCTAGACAGACCTGTTATTGGCTCATGTGCTGGGAAGAACTCTTCTATGTCTTCCCATGACACTACTGGATTAGGATCCATTACTTCCTTTTCCATACGATCAATGTTGCATGCTCTCTGCCTTCTCTTCCGTTCTAACTCATCATCAAATTCTCTTCGCTTTCTGGCTTCCTCTTTTACCCTTTATTCCTCTTTTTTCTTCATGTCTCTTCTCTCATTTGTCCTTCATATCTTTTAATCTCTAAGTCTTTGCATTCTTTTATCCCTTAATTTCTGTTCCTCTTCCACCATTCTTTTCCTTTCTAGTCTTTCCTGCTCTTCGATTGCCCTCTGTCTGTTGTCATATTTTCTCTGCTCCTCTGCCCTTTCCTGTTTTCCAAATTGCTCCTCTTGATACAATTGTTCCCGGCTTTGTCTATCCTTTCTTTTCGTCCCATCTTCTTTCAATCTTTCCTCTCTTTCTTTATCCTTTTTGTCTTGCTCGTCTCGATCTTCCCTTTGCCTTACGTCCTCGATGCTCTTACAATCAAGTTTGAGCAAAATCTGATCACCCATCCATTCGTTCTGTATAAGCGCTAACTCATCAGTCTTATCTTTGTCTCCTTTCCATCGCTTTATTTCCCTTCCTATAACTAAGGATATACTTGGTCGCTCACTTTTCTCTTTATCGCGTCTTTCTTTGTCCCTCGGGACTTTAGAGATTACCTCTCTCTCAGTATTTTTCTATGCACCCTCGTTGCTGCTTTGCACAGGCGACTCATATGCCGGGTTGCTATACCCTGATGTTGCCTTAAATTCCCTTAGTGGGTATAACCCATCATCTTTCTTACTCTCGCCGTCTGCTTCTGGCGCGGTGGGTCAAGCGAAGGCTCCAGAGCTCTAAGTTAGCTAGTCGCTTTGCTAACTTTTTTCCTGTATATGCAGCATGCAAATATGTCATCATATGCTGCAAAACTGCCTTCAATAGTGATCCCCCTTGTGGCCATGGCATGAACATTTTGTCGGCTGTGCCCTTAACCCATTCTGCACTGTACTGTCTAAGCTTGGGTGTGTGATTGTGTAGCTGTTTGCAGAGGTGTATAAGCGGAGTAATATCCTCCATTTTGACACGTCACTCTTTCACTGTCAATACTCACCCTTACACTTTGCAGATTTTAAAAGTATGTTTCAGAAAAATAAAACAATATGAGTGTGTACCAATCGTCACAGGCTCCAAACCCTCTATATCACGTTTTCTACTTTAATCTAGGTTTTCACTAAACACAATCAGTTCAGTATTATCAAATAAATAATTAATTCACAATTCTTGTGTTTTCTTTTTCGCGCTTATCAATTCCTCTATTGTTTTGTCATCATATATAATCACATAAAACAAACAAACGGACATACTCGACCGGCCACATATATCTCAATCTTCTCTCGAAGACTGCCCTACCCCTAAAAATACCCCGATATGGGATGTATATCGACCTCTTCAAACTCGTCTTTAATTGAATTTGTCTCCTAATCACCCGTCTATAGGGCTCTAGGTTCGATTTCTTCTGTTCTGTTCTTTAAAACGCAGGTATCTTGGGCGTACTCTTTATCGTGGCCGCTCCTCCCGATACCTCTTAATTGCTTGGTGTCATGTCTCCCAACGTTCGTCATCATCACCCACCTGTCATTCACCACCATCGGCGCTCACGTGACTTTCGTGTCCCTGCACCCGAACGGCGGCGATATCCCGCCAAACAAAGGAGACCCGTTCATTACGGCCCGAGGGCTCTTCGCCCCTTTCTTCACTGGCACCGCCCATGGAGATTCTCGCACAACTGGCGTTGCCGCTTGGGCACACACAGGACCGCGCGTCACGTGACGAGGCATCCACAACAGCCTTCGTCATCATCACGGGTCATGTGACACGGACCCTCACGTCCCCCCCGTGATGTGAATCAGGTGACCCTCCACACAGTTAAAGGAAGCAGAGAAACACGGAAGCACCGCTTCACAGCTGCTTCCTTCACGGACTGCTTTGGCGTTTTGGATACTTTTGAATACTACGATTGCTCGACCACGGAACGTTACACGGATTGCCTCATCTCTGCCCCTGATATCACGTTGCTTTGTCTGCCTTGCTGGAAATCATCCCTGGATTGTCAACCTGCTGGTTTCCATTTCCTCCTACTGGTTTCTTGACCCGGATTTGTTCACTGGACTGCCCACGGATATCCTTTTGTACTGAATACTGAACTTTATGGTTACCTTTTTGGCCCTCGACCTCGGAACTGCTTTTCTGCACTGCTCACGGATTGCCCTACGTATTTGTCTCAGGTGTTTCCATCTTCTCGAGTACTGTCAGAGAAACAACCGACCAGTGTATGCTGTACCCCCACTACTCCTTCATATCTCACAGGCCGCCATCTCCCTCACTTTTGGGTAAGCCCCTTTCTGATCTTCTATCACATGATATTGTTGTTCATTCCCTGTTTTGATTAACCCTTCATTGCCTTACAGTGGTCAGGGGGTCCTTTGGCGTTTCTGGTTCCTGATCGATGGCATTCTTCACCTGTGACCTCAAGTGCCGCACGGGTAGTGTTTCTTTACTTCTGTCCGTTTGGTGCTTGGGGACGGAGGTAGTACTAATATGCACGACCATCAAGACCTGAACACTTGGCCTCTCCTCAAGTAAATTTTCCTCAATATTTAACACTCATTGTTTCTCAAGTAACTTTATCCCAGCCTCCCTCCGTTACTTGTTTTCCCCTTATCACTCTATTCACCCACTGCTGATTCACAGTTTTGCCATCTCATTCAGTTTTTACTCACCGTTTTGTTTTTCAACTTCCGACTCTCGGGATTGTACACTTCCTCAGTAGCCTCTTCAACTTTCCGTCCGTTCAGCTTCCTGTAGACGCCTGGAGGGGTTTCTGCCTGAAAACAAGAAACCGGTCTAACCTGACTTGCAAGACTTGCTTTAAACTAAACACCGCTATCTACAGGGAGCTTAATGTCCTTTCTCAATGGATATCTAACCATCCTATCTCTGCTACCACATGAACTGGAGACGTCCAGCCCTTTAAGATGAGGTAGCAATATCCTTGAGATGGATGGAGATGCAGAAATTATTCAAACACCAATATTAGAAACTACTCAGGTAGTTGGCAAAAGGATAACTGTTTTAATATCAATAATCTAAAACAGGGAGTACAACGCACATCAACGGATGTCTCAGCATAAGAACTCTCAATGCATTTAGAAAAAAAGCTTATTTTTATAACAAGAAATCATCATAGGTGACGTTAACCAACGCATTACTAACGTCATCCTACGTCGCAAACTACAAAAACCTAGTGGCAAGTGTGATAGGGTCTAAGGGAATATCTAAGTATACGATCTATACTCGTCTAAGACAGTGAAAGAAAGTGATTTGTTTCTTTACATCAGGTGGGGCAACTAAGCCCTCCCCATAAACAAGTCACTGAAAACGTCACTAAATACACGTCATATTGGCTACTCAAACTATAGGACCCTTAATCATATGGTCCCCTACCATTGGTTGGCATTCTAACCTCTGTCAGTACTTTTCCACCTATGTTAGCAGCATGCAGATTGGGCTTCCAGGTGCTGGTGTGCTAGTCTTTAACCATAGCTTCCCACCAATTAGCATAATCATCCATCATCATCCCAGTGGTCTGCTGTCAATTACGACTTAGAACTTGTTCTTGACAGTGTTCTTTGCTCTGGATAATTCAGGGAAGTGAAGGCACGCTCTGCCCTCATGCGTAGGTGTGGTCGTCGTGTTGGTCCAACTTCATCCCTCCACGTGACTAAAGACCACACAGATCGAGCCTCTTTTGTATTAAAAATACTATTTTCTAATAGACCTCTGACATCTTCCTTGTTTTTGTCCATGTCCTCTGAACAGGAGTTTCATTCTTTCACACGATTTCTATCCAATGTCTGCTCATCCCAGCCTGATAAGACCTTGGCTTCTTGGCTTTGCTTCATGGTTCATCCAGCCTCGCTTTTCTGAGATTCACTTTGTGATTTACTTCTTTTCTAACTGCGACACACTGGAAAAGAGTCCTTCCTTTTTTAGCCCAGCTCTGTGATAACACGTAGTGGAAAACATACATTTTTTACTGACTCCAATATATGTATATGTTGGCGCATGCCGCAATCTATTCACTATAAAGCTAGCCTCAAGAATACTTCGTCTGCTTGCGTTTCTTTGCATCTTTACATGTGTACACTGGCTTGAAATCTTCATCAGTTCCGTGGCATAAGCTTCTTTACCTTAGTCCCAAGATGTCACTTATCCCTGATACTTTCTTGATGCCTTACAAAATATCATCATTCTCTGGTCTCTGCATCCCTTCTATGCACGTTAGCTTGACTCTGCATGATGTCACCATTCGTCTTGGCCATTCATTTGCTCAGCTTCTTCCAGGATTTCATTCAAATGGCCATCATACTGTCTCGTGTGCAGGTATGGTTTTCACAGTGGGAACCTTGCTTCCAGGATTCTCCTTGGTATCAGTATTTTCAGGTGGTACCGCACGTCTCTCACACTCTGGTTCCCAACATATAGGCAAGTCGGGTGAGGTGATTGAGGTGGCGGTACTTAGCTCCTTCTCTACAACTCCAGACCATTTCAGTGGTTCCACTCGGCTCTTTTATACTATTACGCACAATGCACTGCATCAGACGGTTCTGAGCTCTCTGTCATAACAAGGGGACAAGACTCCATGCAAAGCATAGCTGCCATGTATGGCACCATGACCCAATGTATGCCTTTCGGTTTTTGCAATCTGGGACTTTTAGTTTTACTGTGCACATTTTAACTATGGGCCTACAAACCCCATCTTGCAAAGTACTCTGGCCTAAAAAGCCAGAACTGGCCGAGGTCTTGGGAGCAAGTCCTGGAGTGTGAAATAGGGTCCCCTTCCGGCGAGTAAACCCTGTTTCATGATAGCAGAGAGTTGTGGAGACATCCATGCGTTTTCCAGTCCAACACGTGCACTACTCACGACAAGACAGAGAGTCTGACACTTACATGTAGATCAAGGGCCTACAATGTTCTGGAGGTTGGCAGCCTGGGGCTGGGTTCTGTTACCCCCCACTCTCTGCACCTGTTACTTATGCCCCCCCTTTAACATTAAGTAAACACTTATTACTAGAATTAACCTGATTCGCAGAGAGGGTCCTTACATGAGGATGTGCTGTAATTCAGCTGTAAATAACAGGTGCTGTTATTACCCAATTCAATGGCGTGCATTGCCCCACACTCGTTATCAGCATTCAAACCTACTCGTGATGACCACCTCAAAGTTCTCAAGGGGGCCTATGTAATGTGTGAGTAACCTCTCCCACCCTGATTATCCTCTCTGCATTTTGGGAGGCAGCGTTTCGCTATTCAGAGTATAATTGCAGGACTACAAGACACAGAATGCAAAGAAAACAAGCACTGGCAATGTCAACAGTTTGGGCTTTTGTGTAGGCATGTGAAAGGCACTTGCCAGGCACTCCGGTAGTGTTACGAACTAGCCAGTGATGGTTGCAGCTGCAAATGGTGCAAGAACGTGAGCATATAAAAGTACTGCCTAGCAAATGCCTAATACCTGTACATAAGCCACAACTATTGGCTTTGCCAATGCTTGTTTTGTACTGTGATCAGGATGTCAGCAAAGGACGCTACCTTGAATGAGGTGGCAGTTTCAGTGCCATGCAAAGGAAGAGGAATGGATTTAGCATCACTGTTGATTCTTTGACAGTATCACTACAAGCTTATTCACGAAGAAGAACAAGTTGTCGATAAATGTCTTGGGCATTCATTTGTCTGTAGATCTTAAACACGTTTGCAAATGTGTTTGTTGCTTAGTCATTGATTTTATGCAGGCAGGCCATTTTCTTGTGCTTGATGGACATCTGGTAGCCTATCATCTGACGAAAGCATGCCTTGTTTTAAAATGAACACCTTTTTGTATGTAATCAGGAAAACATGTCAGCGAAGTATAACAATGGCAGTCTTATTGGAAAATTGTGACAATGTACTTTTATATTTTAATTTTGTTTAACCACTTGCTTGTCAAATATTAATACAGTGTTTTATGTTATGGGATAATGATACCGTATGTGGGGCATTCACAGTAGTTTTGGGGGTGACTCTGAAAATGAGGGTTAATGGGATTGATTATAAATCTCAAGTTTCAGCAGTCTTCACGTAGCAGCAAAGTGGAGGAGAGGGCGACGAGCCATGAACATTCCTTTATTTATCCCCCGTTATTTCTTTTTTTGGGGTAGAGTGCTGGGTTTTATTATAACAGTTGGTTATTGTGAGGAGCCAGGAATGAGAGGATTTGTGGCGTTTGCCATGCACTTTTATTAAATAATAAAGGGATTGTAAAATGCCCCATTGTCCCTAATCTCGGAGGTATTTCCATACCTCAACCAAAGAAACGAAGGGCCTTTCCCTGCGTCAAGATATCCAAAGCAAAAGTGTCCTGTGACCAAAATCCTATCCTAGCCCTCACACTCTAAAAGTGACTCTGTGGTGCTAAGGGTAATGTCTCTGGCTTGAAAAAGTGTGCCATTGTTCAAGTTCAACTTCGTCTCTCCCAAGGGAATCACCACTTCTCCCGGACAGCCATCCCCTCTTATGTCATCCTCCCGCATAATACCACCTCCACGGTCGGGATCCGGTAGCGGCTGCCTTGCCCTGGCCACATGGGAGTAGACTTTTGGCTGGGGATTAGTGATGACGCTTCAGGAATCATCACAGGAGTCAGGAATGAAACTTGGACACATATTAGATATGCTTTTGGCTGAAGACCTGTATTGATAAATAAAATGGTTTTTGAAAATGCTTTGCTGTCACTGCGCTAGAGGTGTTTCCCTACCTAAACTAAAGACTATGGATCTGTCAGCGTCAGAATGCCCAACACAAAACTGTCCTGTATCCAAAGTACTATTCTGACCCTCACCTTAAAGGAAATAAATCTTGAGGTGAAAAGGATAATGTCTTTGCCTTCAGTGTTTCAAAAAATTTTCAAATGGGAAAAGGAATACATAAATCCCAAAAAATGTATCTTCAAGTACATTGCTTCTTAATTCCGAGTGTGTCTCCCTTCTCCTAGATCCTTCTCCCTATTTTCCTACAAACAGCAATTCTTGTTTTTTCTCTGGATTAATTCCCAAATTATATTCAACTATCTTTGGCCTTTGTTTTGGCATTCGGTATATTAGAAATGTAAAAAAATGGGAAAGGCAATAAGTAACTTCAACAAAAAGTCTTTCAAGGATCATGCTCCATAATCCAGAGGGTGTTTCGCTTCCCCTGGATTCTTCTTTACATTTTCCTGAAAATAATTCTGATCTTTCGTTTTGATCAATACCAAAATTAGGCACAATTATCTTTAGCCTCTGGGTTGTCCGAATACCTTGTATACTCTCCTGCCAGGGTTTCTTTGTTCACCTAGTTTCACACACATTCCAGGGCTTCTTGTATTCACACATGTGTAATTGCCTGGTATACTCTCCTGCCAGGGCTTCTTGTAGTCACACTCTTGTAGTTGCTGTATACTGTCTTTTTGCCGGCGGTCATATTTTCGATGGATTTTTTGCTGAAAAAAATGCATCAAAAAAAAGAATTGAAATGAAATGTATATGGGGGTATACAATGGGGTGAGGAGGGAGTTGGGTTTGAGGTAACAACTTAAGGAAATGGGGGTTTTGGGAGTGGGACGCCCCAAATAAAAAATAATGTTGATTTGTTTTTTTTTTGATGGATTTTTGTCCGCAAAAAATCCATCAAAAAACAAACGTCAGTAAAATGACATAGGACCGCCTCTGCAACTTCACTTTTGATAATTCCCCACATTAGCTCTTTGAGCAAAATCTTTTTGTTCATAGTATGGTAATTCACCAGCTTAGCGCTATTGGCTAATTCACATTGTCCAGTAAATACTAATGTGCTACTGTTTCATATTCTCTTTACATTAGGTACAAACTTCAAAGATTCCCTTCTGTGGTAAATGTACCTCTACTTTCTTGCTTTCAGTGTTAATGAATGGCTTCCTTTCTTTGTCTATTTTGGGTTGTTCAACTTTAAACATGCATCGTGCTTGCCAATATGCCAATGTATTCCATTCATAACCAGCGTGGACTCACCGGCTCTTCGTGGCGTTTACCGGTCTGCTTGTAGCCTGCCGATGACAGCCGCCGGATGCTCTCTTCCTCGCGCTGCTCGGCTTTCAGCTTTCCTGTTTCCTGTGGTTCCGGTTGGGCTTCTGTTCTCCTCGCAGGTCTCCAGTAAGTGTCTTGCTGCGTCTTTCCACTGGCGAATGCCCAGGAGCTCGGCACTTGCTTCTGGCATTCCCGCATGCAATCTTCTTCGTGCAGTCTACCTCTGCTTAATATCTGAGACGGTTGGCTCCAACGTTCGACTGTCAGCTCCTCGGTAGCACGAAGAGTAGCAGCCCGTCCCCACCAGCACTCTGCCAATTCTTGTGGTAATCCTGTTTTAAACATCCTGGGCACAGTTGCACGCCCCCAACAACTAGAGTGTTGCCTATGCTTGGGGCTTCTTCTGCTCTGTATTCCCCCATTCCTCTTCCTCGTCGCGGTGTTAAGGAGTTTCTGGGAATCATAGTTGCTTTTAACTAACTTGCACGAAAACATTGGAGAAATTGTTTTTATCATGTTCTGAGGGCAAGCCAGTGTTTGAGAGAAATTCAGCACTTTCTTATGAGACAGCAGCGAAAGAATCACAATAGGACATTACAGTGTTTTGTATGGGAGATTCATCCTGCAAGGGAGAAGGGAGATACAATGTCTAATCTGTGGATACCACCACTCCCTCCCAGAGGTTTCCCATGTGATTCTCCCTCATATAGCCACCCCCAGGGTCAGGATCAGGTAGTGGCTGCTGTCCCCTGGCCACATGGCAGGAGGTGAACCCCGGGAAAACAGTGATGACTCTTTATCGGATTCATCACCCATGGCAGTTATCTCACAGTCTTTCAGGGAAAGGAAAGTGGCTAAGAAACCTCAAGAATCTTTGGACAAGTTCTTGACATGGTACAGTGAGAAACAGATAGCACTGAACACCAGCAAGACCACTGCTACACTGTTTTCCAGAAAGCACTTCAAGGAGCACCCGCATGTAGAGGAGTGGGTAGATACGTCATCCCTAGCTCCGCCCCCTCACCTCTGTCATATTGGAACAGCAGAAGAAGAGCCCTATGTCGGATACCAGGTATCATTCCAATACCACATCAAGTGTATGAGAGACAATATGCACTCAGACAACCATATCGACTATACCCTCATACTGATAGGGTGGAAGGATGTTGGCACACACGATTGGACATCATAGAGCTATAAGTGAAATTTGACTAGGACTGAGTGACTTCATGAAGGAAAGATACTGCAATGTACTACAACGATATGAAAATACTTAAGAATAAAGATGTAACTGAAATAACAAGAGAAACATTTCATCGAAGATGAAGAAATCAAACATACAAAGACGATAAAGTAACCTGCTGATTAATAAGTGCATATATGCAGAAACTCAAGGTAGACCAGACATATAGAGGCTTCCTGCAGAACAAAACATATTGTGGCCGGGGCAGCCATGATGGAAAGATGGACATGGGATTCATATTAAAACTAATGAAGCTACCTCAGAGACAGACCATGGCTGGAGAGTCAGAAGACCTGGAAAAACAGCTTTTTATAAGGAATAAAGAGGAGTCTGTTGGCCTGGGATCAAGGATGCTATTTCAAGGAATAATTACAAGGCACAGGTGGAGTCAAAAGGATAAACCATGTATGTAAGACATATTTCTCTTAGATTAGGTAAAGAGAAAAACATATGCAAGAGCCAAGTATTGGACAATTAAAGATGCAAAAAGCTTATGCAAGGTGGAGTGAGCAAGTCTCTAGAGGCCAAGAGGAGTAATAACACCCAGCACAATTGAATCAAATAGTAGTACACAAAAGGTCACAACTGACAAATTCGTGATCTCCTCACACGTGATTCCGAAGTCGAAAACAAGGGCTATTCATTAAGCTCTAGATGAAGATAATGGTGTACCTACACTCCCTTAAAAGTCCCAGAACAGAGAACAGGCTGCAAGATCAACTACAAATGAGAAACCTTGGCTTCTGGCCTTACCGATGAGAGATGATGGACTAATTGGGCGAGTGGGTAGTAGTCTGACGTTACTCTAGGCACCTCGGGTCCATTTTGCATACATGCTGCTAACGAGCTGAAGGTCAAAGGTTGGGAAAGCATGCTAACCAATCAGAGGGTTTATGTAGCAACATGCTATACAATGTTGCATAGGCCAGTCCGCTGCCATTAGTTTGCTATAATCTGTATTATACTGTGAGGGAGCGGAGGGGGGGGTCTGTACTTCCGCTCTCTATTTGCTAGACGAGAGGAACAGAGGACACCTGCCAAGATTCTCAATATTGGTACTTGGTCGAGCAATCAAGGCCTAGCTTCTCAGAAAGGTGACACGGGCTGGTTCTTAAGTACAGTGTAGTCCCCAAGCACCCACAAAGGAATGTCCGCACACTGTATCGGTTAAAACACAGTCTTTATATAATTAATATTCAAGGTTATATACAATATCACGATAACACACTTTGTGCTCGGTTATCTATAATGGCAAATATATACAATTCTATGTGGTACCACAATTGCTATTAGATCTCTTTAAAGTGCATCAACTGTATGGTTAAATGGCACACAAATCAAGTCGTAAAGGAAACCAACAGTAGAGAAAAGAGGAGAGCAGTTGATAAGAACAATTGGCAGAAATACTGGTCACTACCGTTAAACACAGCTCTGTGCGGAGATCCCCCACCTGGGCAACCTGTAGAGTAAAGATACAAGCCCAGTCCATGTATTGCTCACAAGAGACTTACCAATAGTTCTGCAACCCCAAATTACCTGGTGTTGTAGCGTTCCTCGTCGGGGAATCGACAGCCCTTCTTGAGTGCCCTCCCTTTAAGGCAGGAGTCACGGGTCGGCGAACGCCCGACGGAGAACAGGGTGAGCTACGACGGTGAAGTGGTGGCTTTGTTCCTAGTGGTGCTCGTTGACGGTGAAGCGTAAACGTCCTGCAAGGAAGAGGCGTGTGGGGCACCACGGTGTCAGTAGTTCTGGACCGCAAAGAGTTTGAAGATTTGTGGCCCAACAAGGGCGTCGAGTCGTCGGCGTCTCTGTGGTCTTTGGGTGGCGGGAAACCCACCGGCAGATGCTCCTCGGCGCGTGGACGGTCAGGCCTTGTCCAGCAGGATACAGCAGCGATGATGCGGATGAGAGCGTCCTTGGATTCGAAAGTTCTTAGGCAAATGGGAGCACGGCGGCTCCGGTTGGCGATGGCAGTCGTCGACAGGGGCGGACAACAGTCCAGGCACTTCTCCTTGGGATTCAGCGGCAGTCCCCGTCTCGGGTCGGCAGCCTGTCGAAGGTCTGTCTACCAGGGAGCTTTAGCAAAGATCAACTAGTGCACGATGGTCCCTCGTAGCTCGGGAAGAGGGCGCCTTACCAGGTGCTTTCTGGGTCAGTCCTTGGAGACACAGCAGCTTTCAGATTGTGAAGGAGAGCAACAGCAATTATTCTCATCCAGCAGGGCTTCAAGGTTAAGCTTCAGTTATTCCAGTTACTCGTCATAGTGGAATTCAGCTTCTGAACATGATTCATAGCAGTGAGAGGTCCCCAGATATACTGTTTATCTCCCATTCATTCTGCTGGGTCATACTAAAGCATCCAATCACAGCGAAGGGCATTCATGCAGGCAGGCAGGCAGCCAATCAGGCACACACTGCATTCAGGCCATTCACTTCTCTCCAGATACTCACAAGTTATGTGTATTGGGACAAGTACCCAGCCATTCAACACTCCACACTGCATTTATACCGGTTTCGGGCAGGGCTGTCTCAGTCACTGTGTCAAACATCAGATACTAGACACCCACAACACAGAATGCGTATTCGTCTCACACTCCATTCACCCAGGTCCCACCCACTGGTGTACCCACAACATACGGTCGTTGGGAAGGCTCCAGCTAGTCTGGTCAGCACTTCCCCCACACTACCATATATGGAACTTCCGCCCAACAGCCAGTCAGGGGGCAGGGACAGAGACAGGGCTTCCCGGGACTTCGGGAAGATTAAGGTAACAGGCGATGGAAGGCAAGAGGCCATGGGGGTCATCTTGTCTCCATCAGGAATCTACCGATTCCAATGACAGGTCCTGGGCATCCCAAAATGGAGGACGGTCAGGGCACCAGTCAATTCAGCATGGAGCTGCCACCAGCCCGTACCCTACTCTGTGGGCCACCCACAGGTGTCCAAAAACATACACTAGAGGCAAAGGGTTGCACCCCTACCCATGGGTGCCATAAGGGTATCCCATGGGTCTGTTCATCAAAACCAAAGGAGAGAGCTGCACCGCCAGGAGCCCCACATGAACTCCTGCGTGGAAAACACGACAGAACACATGATAAAGGGCAGTAAAAGACAAGGATACAGAGGCCCTGTCCCTCTGATGCATTTCCAGCGTCACAAATACGTATTCAGAGATGGTTCATGGCGTGCCCACCAGATAAGGGGCATCCAGTAATATTACTAATACTTGATATATAGGTACATATGTTCCCATAACCAATCCCGCCCTTCAATAGGTTTTACAGTTTGCTTCGTAACGTAGGATGACCTCATAAATGACACATATCGAGGTATAAAACCTTTGTATAATAAACTTTGTGAGTGTGTGGACTGCAGCTTGTTGTTCGCCACATTGCCCTACTTTATTTTATGCTGATTTTAAAGTAGCCTTTTGCCATATTCTTTGAGTCTGTTGGTTATTTGGGTCCGAGATTGTTACTGGTAATTCCATCTAGCACACGAGACGCTTCACGCACATCAGCCTCAATGGAGAGAATAGGCCAGCAGGTGACCAGCAGCTGCTACCTAGGCGTGATCCTGGACAGCAAGCTCAACTGAAGGAACCTTTGTGGGAGAAACCATTTGGTAAACTGGCAGCCATGTACCCACTCCTAAAGACAGCCCGTGCCTATCCAGAATAAAATCAGCATTTACAAGTCGATTACCAGATCCACCCTGACATATGCCTCCCTGGCCTGGAGCACCAGCATGGAATGGCACTGGATGACTCTTCAAAGAGTGGAAAACAAAGCTCTACGGATAGTGGCTGGAGCCCCACTCTTCACAAGAAAAAGGAACATCCACAGTAAGCTGGACATTGAGATGTTGGACGAATATCAAGTGAAGCTGAACAGGAAGGGGACTGGATCGGAACACAAATCCACTGACCAAAAAACTTGCCATGATTACTGCAAACCCGCAGCAGCACTACCCGCGGCCCATCACAGCACAAACCTAGTGAAACCAACTCTGTTGTGGCAAAATAACACAGATTAATAAGCAGACAAAACTGCAAATACATTTTCAACCAGAGAAACTGAAGTCATGAGGCTCATCTTCAGTATCCAAAAACACCACTGCCATATAGAAACCGTCAGCAAGAGAGAGAAAGCAGCGAACATGTGGTAGCTTGTTGCTGTTCAAGGCTTGGGGAAGTAAGGAGAAGGGCGTTGCTCTCCTTTTCCCTTGTGTATGGCTTTAACAGAGTAGAGTAAAGATACAAGCCCAGCCATGTATTGTTCACAAGAGACTTCCCAATAGTTCTGCAACCCCAAATTACCTGGCGTTGTAGCGTTCCTCGTCGGGGAATCGACAGCCCTTCTTGAGTGCCCTCCCTTTAAGGCAGGAGTCATGGGTCGTCGAACGTCCGACGGAGAACAGGGTGTGCTACGACGGTGAAGTGGCGGCTTTGTTGCTAGTGGTGCTTGTTGACGGGGAAGCGTAAATGTCCTGCAAGGAAGAGGCGTGTGGGGCACCTCAGTGTCAGTAGTTCTGGACCGCAAACAGTTTGAAGAACTGTGGCCCAGCAAGGGCGTCGAGTCTTCGGGGTCTCTGTGGTCTTTGGGTGGCGGGAAACCCACCGGCAGATGCTCCTCGGCGCGTGGGCGGTCAGGCTTTGTCCAGCAGGATACAGCAGCGACGATGTGGACGAGAGCGTCCTTGGATTCAAAAGTTCTTAGGCAAATGGGAGCACAGCGGCTCCGGTTGGCGATGGCAGTCGTCGACAGTGGCGGACAACAGTGCAGGCTCTTCTCCTTGGGATTCCGCGACCGTCCCCGTCTCGGGTCGGCAGCCTGTCGAAGGTCTGTCTACCAGGGAGCTTTGGCAAAGATCAGCTGGTGCACGGTGGTCCCTCGTAGCTCGGGAAGAGGGCGCCTTACCAGGTCCTCCCTGGGTCAGTCCTTGGAGACACAGCAGCTTTCAGATTGTGAAGGAGAGCAACAGCAATTCTTCTCGTCCAGCAGGGCTTCAAGGTTAAGCTTCATTTATTCCAGTTACTCGTCGTAGTGGACTTCAGCTTCTGAACACTATTCCTAGCAGTGAGAGGTCCCCAGATATACTGTCGATCTACCATTCATTCCGCTGGGTCATACTAAAGCCTCCAATCACGGCAAAGGGCATTCATGCAGGCAGGCAGCCAATCAGGCACACAGTGCATTCAGGCCATTCACTTCTCTCTAGATACTCAGAACAAGTTATGTGGATTGGGACAAGAACCGAGCCATTTAACACTCCACACTGCATTCATACCGGTTTCGAGCAGGGCTGTCTCAGTCACTGTGTCAAACACCAGATACTAGATTCCCACAACACAGAATGCGTATTCGTCACACACTCCATTCACCCAGGTCCCACCCACAGGCATACCCACAACATACGGTCGTTGGGAAGGCTCCAGCCAGTCTGGTCAGCACTTCCCACACTACCATATATGGAACTTCCACCCAACAGCCAGTCAGGGGGAAGGGACAGAGTCAGGGCTTCCCGGGACTTCGGGAAGATCAAGGTAACAGGCGATGGAAGGCAAGAGGCCATGGGGGTCATCTAGTCTCCATCAGGAATCTACCGATTCCAATGACAGGGCCTGGGCATCCCAAAATGGAGGACGCTCAGGGCACCAGTGAATTCAGCACGGAGCTGCCACCAGCCCGTACCCTGCTCTGTGGGCCACCCACAGGAGCCCAAAAACATACACTAGGGGCACAGGGTTGCACCCCTACCCATGGGTGCCATAAGGGTATCCCATGGGTCTGTTCACCAAAACCAAAGGAGAGAGCTGCACCGCCAGGAATCTCACATGAACTTCTGCGTGGAAAACACGACAGAACACACGATAAAAGGCAGTAAAAGACAAGGATACGGAGGCCCTGTCCCTCCGATGCATTTCCAGCATCACATATACGTATTCAGAGATGGTTCATGGCGTGCCCACCAGATAAGGGGCATCCAGTAATATTACTAATACTTACATGATATATAGGTATATATGTTCCCATAACCAATCCCGCCCTTCAATAGGTTGTACAGTTTGCTACGTAACGTAGGATGACATCATAAATGACACATATCGAGGCATAAAACCTTTGTATAATAACCTTTGTGAGTGTGTGGACTGCAGCTTGTTGTTCGCCAGATTGCCCTACTTTATTTTATGCTGATGATAAAGTAGCCTTTTGCCACATTCTTTGAGTCTGTTGGTTATTTGGGTCCGAGATCGTTACTGGTAATTCCATCTAGCACACGAGATGCTTCACGCACATCAGCCTCAATGGAGAGAATAGGCCAGCCAGGTGACCAGCAGCTGCTACCTAGGCGTGATCCTGGACAGCAAGCTCAACTGAAGGAACCTTTGTGGGAGAAAGCATTTGGTAAGCTGGCAGCCATGTACCCACTCCTAAATACAGCCCATGCCTATCCAGAATAAAATCAGCATTTACAAGTCGATTACCAGATCCACCCTGACATATGCCTCCCTGGCCTGGAGCACCAGCATGGAATGGCACTGGATGACTATTCAAAGAGTGGAAAACAAAGCTCTACGGATAGTGGCTGGAGCCGCACTCTTCACCAGAAAAATGAACATCCACAGTAAGCTGGGCATTGAGATGTTGGACGAATATCAAGTGAAGCTGAACAGGAAGGGGACTGGATCGGAACACAAATCCACTGACCAAAAAACTTGCCATGATTACTGCAAACCCGTAGCAGCACTACCCGCGGCCCATCACAGCACAAACCCAGTGAAACCAACTCTGTTGTGGCAAAATAACACAGATTAAGAAGCAGACAAAACTGAAAATACATTTTCAACCAGAGAAACTGGAGTCATGAGGCTCATCCCCAGTATCCAAAAACACCACTGCCATATAGAAACCGTCAGCAAGAGAGAGAAAGCAGCGAACATGTGGTAGCTTGTGGCTGTTCAAGGCTTGGGGAAGTAAGGAGAAGGGCGCTGCTCTCCTTTTCCCTTGTGTATGGCTTTAACATGTCCAGGGTCACAATGACACCCTGGCACTGGGGAAAACCTAAAAACCTGACAACTGCTCAGCCAAAGACGTTTTTTTTTTAGAACATTTCACACAAAAGGGTGCCAGACTGCCCCTGCATTACAGGACAGTCATATGGCTCATTTCTCCTTGCCAACCCTGTTTGTCACCATCCACATTTGCCTTTCACGCAGTCTATTCTTGGTTTGGCTACTTTTGAACAATAGGCTTGGCAGTCCCAGAATTACTATTCTGAAGTGTGTTTTGTGAGAGAAATTAAACATATTTCCAGGCAATGAAAGCCAACATGCTTCAAGGGGTCATTTGAGCACGTTGTGCAACCATACACTAATGATCTGTATTAAATCTGCATTCTAGTAAATTCTCCATGGGTTATAGGCAACTTGGAACGTACTCAAGTTTCAGCACCACTTTTTCAAGTTCCTGGCTTATTGCATCCAAACTTTAAAAGACTTTACTTTTCTTTCATTTACCGAATAGTTTGTGGCTTTCCCAGTTAATCTTTTGTTACCTCCTTTTCTACTCAAATACTCCCTCCCATTTTTCATTTTCTTGCAGACTATGGTCTGGATCCATCTGGTGATGGCACAATACACCACTCACTTTATGGACATATCTAGGTGCTCCTCTGAGGCAAATATGGTGGTGATTTGGTGCCGTATAAAAACTTCACAATATACCAAAGAAAAAAAGAACATTTGGCAAAACGAAAATTGAAAATGTTGCTCATTTTTCAAGGAATCGCGAGAATTAGCTTTTCATATTTCGTAACCAATCCCAATTGTTATTAAAATGGTTTCCATACATTTAAATACATATAAACTGCACAGATCACCATTTCGTATTTTTTGAACAAAATATTTTGTCTTTTAAGCCCATTTCTGCCATTTTGGGCATGAAGAGAGCTTGGGGACATTGGACCTGAAGACTGCTTAGTTCTGAACATAGAGAGCAGGTTGTCCAGTAAACTGGGCTGCTTGCTCAAAGGTATATGATTTCTCCCTACTGCAACCTGTTCATCTAACTAGTCAACTACTTGTCATGGATGTGGTTGAAAGGGGTGATTTATATGAGAGATCATTCACAAACGAGTCTAAAAACCACTGGACCAGAGGCCTATTCTCCACAGTGCCTCAGGTATCTTAAAAGGTTTTCTGGTAGGTCTCAATGGCCGCTCAGGCAGCAGCTTCAAGGCTGTATCCTCAGCAGGAAGCCTGATATTGAAAGCAGAGTCGCCCACTTATCCGGAATAGAGAACTGGCCATTCAGGGCTGAAAGGTTCTTGTGCTGATCTTAGGGCACACCTGTGCTTACGTTGTGGGTTTGCAGCCTGAAAGATTCCCTCCCTGCTCTTCAGCCCTGTGAGGTGGCATTATTGTGGCATAACGTGCTATACACGCAACAAGTCTGCCATAGCTTTATGGAAATAGTCAATGAGACACCCAGCCCACTGCACAAGAATTCTGACACGGCACCCTCAAACAATATATGTATCATTGGAACATCACACGATCACCCCTCGTTCTGGGTGCCAGGCTTGAAACATTTCATTGAATGTATCCACAGATGTATCGCAGCCCATCCTACCCGTTAGCTCCCCAACTACATTCACCTTTCACACCAGACCATGCCACATCTGGCTTCCCAGTATGGCAGTCTCAAATTACCTTTTGGGTGTTTGTCACATGCAATCGTTAAAAAGGTAATGCCAGGTCAAAAAAACACTATGAATTAACTTGCACCGAGTGCACATCTCTAACCCATCCCACAGCTAGACCCTATGGGCCTCATCACGGCTTGGGCTGTATCTCAGTTGTAATACCGCCCGACTGTATTAGCCTTAGACCCCACCGGTCCGGCGGTATTACCTCTGGATCACAGGTTGGGCGTTAACGGTAAATCCCCATTCTCCATTGGGTCCATTGGATCCAATGGGGCATTTGTGGCACTAATAATGCGGGCTAATACAGGCAGTGGTGATACTGCCGAAAACAGGGTGCTAAATATGATTTTTACCTCCAGAAAAAAAGCTGGAGGTAAAACAGCCCAGTTAGCACCCAACTCGTGATACAGCCAGCCCTTAAATGCGATGGTAATACCGTTACCACCACATTTAAGGGTTACAGCCCAACTCGTGATGAGACCCTATGTGTTAACTACCTATTCCTCCTCCAAACCACCTCACACGGGAATCCTTTTGATGCCAGACATGTTTAGGATATACCTTTGTTTCGGCATTACTGATCTGAGGCCCATTTTAATATAGCCACATGCACCCAAGTTATCGCAAAACATTGATTTCCCCCTTCAATCTCACACCATCCCTATGGCTGTGACATCTCACTAGCTTCACCCTCCTCCTTTTCCTTCGCAGACTCAGGCCTGCACTAGTTACATGACTACCCTCTGAACTACGGGCCCAGGTCCCTTCCCTGCCAGTTGCACACCTGCACTGCCTCCTGTCAACCCTGCAATTGGGGCTGGATCTGCAACGATGCATGCTGCCTACCTGCACTTATCTATCACCTTTCTTCTGCACTTAACCCTACACTGCCACCTGTTGGCCGCACTTCTGGTTTTCAATGTTTGATCCCATATCTTGCACTTGCTCCTCCTTCCCTTCCCCTGGCACTTCTCCCCTTCCCTCTCCCCATCACTTGCGCGTCCTCAATGTCACTGGGCCTAGTAAGATCATTCGTGTCCCTCCTGTTTCCCTCCCCTTCCTCATCGCGCCTTGAAACACTTGGGTATAGGCGCGCTATAAATAAAATATCATATATCATATCAAACCCAGGGCGAGGCACAAAACGAGCAACGCACTGTGAGACCATTATGATGGTGATTTGGTGCAGTATAAAAGCCTTGTAACATAACATACATTATGCCAGAGTGGCTTTGACTGTATGCTAACATTAATATCATAAGCCTAGGTACTCCTACCACATAGCAGGTGTTTCCATCTTATAAAGAGGCAGTGGAATGCTTTGGAAAAGTGGTACGCGAGACAAACCTGTTAGGCAAACCTCAGATGGGATTAAGAAGGGGTTCAGGTACGATGCGCTGTTTATGGTTAATGGACACCCTTATTAGTACAGCTAAGACTAAAGGTAACCCAGTGTTATATATGGCATGATAGATTTCAAGGCTGAATTTGACACTATTGATAGAAACTGTGGGCTTAGATGAAACGTTTTGGCTGCCCTAAAGACCTGTTAGCTGCTCTGCTGGGTTTGTATGAGAGAAATACCATCCAGGTCAGGACGGATCACCCGCCCAATTGAAACTTGGATGGTAGTGAAACAGGGCTGTGCACTAGCCCCCCTACTCTTCATTATTTATTTGACCAACCTATACAAATATCAGAGAAGTGCAAAATCCTGCTCCCCGAACATTGTTGGCGAAAAGGTTATCTGTCTGACTTGCGCAGACGATCTTGTCTTAAGCGACCACACCTTTTCAGGCCTAAAAAGATCATTGAATACATTGCAGAGTTACGCTGAGGAGCACGGGCTAAAAATAAATTACGATAAGACCAAATCAATGCACTTTGTTAATAATCCTACACCTAATCCTAGGATGGAGATGGCACGAAGATGTATTGAGTATTTTGACCATTTAAAATATTTGGGTTGTGAATTAACGACCAGAGGTGACTACTCGGCTGTAATCGTGGAGAAAAAGCGTTAAGCAATCACCTTGACCCATATGATATCCAAGTACATGAAAATAAATCTAAGGCTATAGTGTACACAGAATTCTAGCCCAAACAAAGCTTTTGTCCATCTATTTTGTATGGGCTGGACGCTTTGTGTTTAGCCGATCTAACCTGGATAAAAACTATTGAGGGGAAATCTGGAGGAGAATGCTGGAATTGGGTCTCACTGTTCCGATTGAAATTATTAGGCGAGAAATGGGTCTCACCTCACTAATTACTATGGTCTTGAAAAGGCGGTGTTTGTGGTACATTAAATCCAGAACTACCCCACTTTGTCCATTATTAAAATTGTTGGGGAAAGACTCTGGCACTAATATTGGCAGCAAATTCACTTATTTGGTGAACAAGACTTTCAAGCAAATAGATTGGGGGCCTGATTGGAACAAAAGATTATTTTACACTAAAAAAGAATTTTGTATTAAAACTGGAACGCTCGGATTGCATTGCAAACTATACTCACATGGCAACATTGGACAGTTATGGTTCCATCATGACTATAGTTCCATCCTGACGAATCTCGTACATAAATATAAATGCCCATAAAACTACCTGAGAATATGTCCATTGGCCACTATGCGTTGATTCATCTTTTTACTCAGGATTAATTAATTACCGGTCCTGGCGTCTATTGGCCCTGAACTGAAGATCTCTAAGGGAGATAGAATTTGTCGCCTATGTGGCATTGCTGGGAAAATTTAATCAGCTTGCCCTGTTCTTACCGAATGTTGCCAGCATGGTCCAATTTATCTGAGGTTCTTAGGTCCTTATGTAACAAACGTAGATAGCATAAAAAGTTACTCCCTTTGGTACTATTGCCTAAATACTGACAATAAAAACTGCACATTGCACTTTATAATGTTTGGACTGGTGTGAGGGCTACAGGAAAATTAGACAAATAAATAGCCTTATGAAATATTAGCATCTTTTACTAATCATTTTAGTACAATTTATTGTGCTTATTTAATGAACTTGACTGTAAGTAAAAAATGAATTGACGCTTTATTTGAATGCTTTTCTTCTGTTTCATTTATACGAAGTGTGAATCACGGTGTACCAAATTGTAAGATCATTTATTGTGTTATTTCTCATGATATTTATGGTATGTTAAAGTTTGTAAGAGCTTTATAATTAAATTATCATTTTTAAAAAAAATAGAGAGGCGGTCCCATCCCTTTCAAGATAGTTTAATCATATGCTTAAGTGTTGCCATCCTGTTCTTGTGATTTTCCTTTGTTGCTCGCCCTATGTCCCTCATTCACTCACCGAATGATGCTCTGTTCCTTTGGTCGGCCTCATGAGTGAACATTCCACATGCAAATGCCGGTTGACTTCATATTTGATTAACAGCTCTGTGCCATCCACCTACAGCGGGCCAACATATCTAGTCTCCCCATTCTAGGATTCAATGCTAGGGATAGGGTGGATTATGTTCTAATAGGTATGGCAGGGGCACTAGGGGCTGGCTAAAGTCAAAGTTATTACTGGGGTGGGTTAAGGTCAAGGTGGTGGCTGATAACACTGTTGACAGTTCAGAGGATCAGTAGTAAATGTGGATGGCTGATCTTAGCAAAAAGGCTATTGGGGGTACTGTAGGTACCAGCAAATAACTGGTGGGGAGAAGTCAACTGCATTTGCTTGCTCAGCTTCTCCATCGCCACCACCCGTTGTGGTGGAAGGAGACTGCTTCTCCACAGCATTCTCAGCTTTGCCCCCAAGTGCTCCCCCCCGACTCCTATTAGTGAGACCTGGGTGGTGGATCCCTCAATCCCATTTACCCCACCACATTCCCTCTTCATGGACCAAGATGTCCCGAACCCAGAATTGATTTGTGCAGTGGACTGAACCAATGAAGAAAATTCCTGCACTTGTCTGTGACATTACGGCACTGCTTTTTGGCACACAAGAGACTTTTCTGGTCAATTCAGAACCGTAAGTGGAGTTTCTACAGAAACCATGAAATTCATAATCAAGTCTTAAAGAGTCCTTGCCCCTCTACAGATACCCTACTTTACAGAGTAAGGTCCAAAGATGTGGCCAACATCAAGACCCAAAACCTAGTTATAGCAAGTCATTAGCCTCTTGGCTAACCCGAATCTAAAACATAAAATTGTCTAAGGCTTGCACTATATGCCAGCTAAAATAGCCAAATTTGCGCCAGATGACTCAGGCAACTGCCCCAAATGCGGTTCTCCGCAGGCGGGACCTTTTCAATGCCCTGTTTTGGTGCGGTTCTGGCGGAGGGTGGCTGAAATGCTTGCAGAAATTACACAAATAACCCCTCATTTGACTCCTCAAAAGTATCTTAGAGGATATTGGTAAATGTTCTGAAAAAACTAGAAGGCTATTCAATGTGTCATGTGCTGTTGCAAAGAGATGTATACTGCAGGCTTGGAAAAGCCCTGTGCCGCCAAACAATAACACTTTTTTGCGTGAATTGATGTATGTTAACGAATGCGAGGAGCAGTACGTGTTGACCCAGCCAGGCATGAGCCGACCAAAAGACATCTGGTGCCATTTCAGGGTATACTTATGTGAACTGTTGTTGGACAATGAAAGCTCCATGTAACTTGTATATCACCAAAGTGATTATAAGATGTGCCATTGTATGATATGTTGGAAGTGATGTTGAGTAAGTGCTACTGTATCTGTTGTGACCACTAATAAAAAAAGAAGTTTAAAAAAATCAATTGTCTAAGGCTTGGTAAATGAAAGAGGTCACAAATCGTGCTGTTACATTTCCAGCCTAAACACAACATAAAGAACAGTTATCCTCAGAAAGCTCTTCTGGGCATTAGTCAGTCTTGATCCTTCATCAGTTGTACTGCTGCCTATATACCTTTCCCAGAACTGTGGGTTCTCAGGCTTTGGTTTCTCCTCCTCCATCTTGTACTGAGTGTTCCCTCGGCATTTCTTGCTGCACAGTTGGGTCTCTCCCCAATGTTGCAATGCCACAATACCAGGAAGGCCTCTTCCAGATCTTGTGGTTCTTGACAGACAAGACCGGACTGCCATGGCCTCTCGGATTCAGCATTCAATGTATTTAGGTCACATCTAGACCTCTCTGGGTTTCTCAGCTTTGACTGTGTAGGTCTCTCATAGACCTCTGGTTTCTCAACATTCTGTATCATGTCTCTATTACACATCTAATTTCACGTACTCAGTTTCAGGTCTCTCTTAGAGCAGGGGCCACACCCTTGTATCAGGGTCAGAGTAGCAAGTAGGAACTCCAGCAAAGCACCAAGTGACGGTTTATCTGTGTTAGCAGGGAGCAGCAAGGGACACATCCTTCTCCTGGTGTGCTGCTGCCTCTGCTGGGCTCATCCATCCTCTCTTATAGTGCATTATTGGTGCGTTTATTTTTGCCACCCCTCTTGATTGGCTGGACCGTTGGGTGCCTTGCATTGTGATTGGGCTTTTAACTTGGTCCGCCTTAATTGCCCCTCAAACCTTGAATTAGCAACTTTTCTGCATAAATTGATGGCAGTATTAGCTCACCTGGCTGTCCTGTAGCTTTATAGAAGTTCTGAGCTGTCAGCATCATCTTGCATCTCTGCATGTCGTAGCTCTTTGTTTCATGGTGTCCCGCGTCTTCCCAAGCTAGAGCATCGAACTGTAGTAGCATCTCTGCCCGTGTGTGGTCTTCTTGCTTTCTGTCTCTCCTCTGCATGTTAGTTTGGGAAATGCTACCAGTATAGTTTGTGGACTACTCAGGTCCGCGAACAGATGCATAATAATGATCTAAGGGGGCATGGAAGTTGCATTCCCCATTCCTATTTGGGGTAAAGGATGTACCTTGTGGGGTAATACTGTGCCTTAGAGGGGGTGGTGAGCCTGCGGGATCCTGCTCCATCCACCCTCTCGGAAACACCTCTCAGAGACACCTCAGGTAGTGCTCGGACAAACCCAATCTTTTGCGGCTTTCGACTCACATTATCAGGATGGGGAGCTCTGCCAACTCACTATAACTGTAATTTTCTAAATGCTGCTGTTTTTGACGTTCTCTATGTTAACTGTATCTCAGAGCACTCTGCTCAGCTGAATTGACAGTATCGGGGTGCTATGCAAAATCTCTTAAATTAGCAAATTAAAAAATGTATCGCTGACAAGAGCGAGGAATACTTTAGTAGGTGATCCTAAAAACCTCCAGCCAATGCCTCAGTTATGTAAATAGTGTGTTCTTTGCTCAGCAAAACTCAATGAACTCCAGTACAATGACACCACACATGTCTAACCAGATCTGACAAATATTGGCACAGCGCAGAAGCCAGAGGCACCCTGCTCTGCGAGAGGATCTTTGCCTGTGTTTTGGCAGTAGATTGTATGAGCTCTTGAGAGAAATGTGTTTGTTCTAGGACTTGATGCGTAATATACCCTTCATGACACTGCACCTTCGGGCTCCGTTGCATGCATGTTGTTTTCATGCTTTTAGAAAACAACCATAGATCCATGAAAATCAGTGTGTTCGACGCAACTCCCCGGGACCAATTACTGCTCTCTGTATCCTGTTACTGTATTCCCTTGTTTTACAGACCTCTGCCGTTTCCCATGCAGGATCACAGTATATAAAACTCAATATACATACAAACATACACTACATACATAGGTTTAAGGGGTAAAGAATTCCTTTGGGACAGGCATACACTATTAATTGATACACATATCCTGCAAAAACCTGGAGATACCCTTGAGTCTACTACTCTCCTCCACTCTATGCCAACTGCACCCAAGCAGATGCTGGGGGCCCCTTCGGTGCCATCCTGGCTTACTTCCAAATCAGCTTAATAGAACCTGCAGAGTAACCAAATGGTTCTAGGCGTGCCAAAAAACATGATACCAATCCTGGGCGTTGATTGAACAGATCACTGCATTCGTGGAGATCTAGTCTCGGTTTGATTCCATGGAGCTGTTTAGACCCACAAACTTGATTGCACTGACTTGTAAAAGGAAAGGTCACAACTGGAACGTGGTTTTCTGTGGTCGTGCAGCTTCTGTAGCTTCACTGTTGAACGCGACTGTTGGCACAAGTGACTTATGCAGTGGTTCACTGTGGCACAGGCACTATATAAATGGGCTCCAGCATTCCTAGCTTAGCTTTCTTGTCCTGTCATAGGTGTTATGCAGAATCTTACCTTAACTCAATATAACCTGTCACCAAAATCACGTGTATAAGTCAATGAATCCTGGATCTGCATAGAAACAACAGGGAAACATCTGATGGCGCTGAGCAGTAATGTTCTGATTACTTACCGGTAATGTTCCCTACATCTAGTCACTCTTCTGTATCATCGTCCATACCTATGAAGGCCACTTGCCTTCTACCCCAGATCTTCTGCCAAAGAATGGCATTAATATAATACAAGTATTTCCAGGCCAGCCCTGCCCATCTCCCAGGGAACAAGAGGGGCACAATCCTCCTGATATATGTGAAGAAATTGGGCAATCGAGAACCTCTGGGAGGGAGAGGTGGGCATCATAACTGTGATGAGGAAGAAAGTGACTCTTTGTAATGAAGATTACTCTCACCTAATCAGAACATTACCCCAATGCCCACTTTATAGTCCCAGTCCATTTCTAAGAAGTATACCAAAGGAACATCATTAATGGACCCACGCGAGTCTCAAGGGAGAGTATCCTGTAATACAGCAAAAAACAAAGTCATGATCAGCCCGGCTTGGCATAATAGCAGATGGGGCTGATACAGGCGCAAGAACATGCCCGGGCTAACCCAGTATAAGCTCTGCACATGTCCATGAAGGAAACTCCCTTTGCCTCCACCCAGAAAACTGCAATCCCCCTGATGAACCTACCTGTGATGCCCCCAGCGGGAAAGGAGTCTGGTAGCAAGTAGGGCAAGCAGATAATGTTCTTGACCCAGCGACTCATCGAGACGGCATGTGTTTGCTCACCCTGAAGGAGATGAACAAACTGTTGGGAGGAATGGAAAGGAACGTATGCTCCAAGTAAGTCAATAAACCGGAGTGGACTTCCAGGGTGGGCAGGAGTTTGCCCTCATCCTGTGAAATATACAGGTAAAGTAGAGAAAACAATGTCCTGAGACATAGAGATTATGGAGTCCACATTAGGCCTAAAGGTCGGATCGTACCTTAGAGTTACTTCCTCGGGGGTCTCCACAATGTAGGGATGAGTACACAATAGTGCTCCCAGTTCTACAATCCTTCTGGTAGAGTAAATTGCTACCAGGAAAATGGTTTTCCTTGTAGAGCTTTCAGCACTAGAGCAAGGTCCTAAGGAGGAGTCATGTACTTGATCCTAGGATGAGAGATGGAGAACTTCTAATGAGCCTGGTGAAAGTGTTGGGACCCATAAAGCTCAACTAGCCACCCACTAAGCCCATTGGGAAGAGTGTGCAAGACTGAAATCGACACCCTCCTGAAGGAACTGAGCAATGAAAGGGGGACAACAAGCCAGGCACAACAAATCATTCTTATTGCACCAAGCCACATACATCTTCCAATGCCAGGCATAGGAGCAAAGGGTGGATGGCTGTCTGGAACCCTGGATGGCTAGGAAGCGAGTCGGAGAAGCCCTGCCACTGTAGGCCCCCTTTCAATAACCAAGCTTCCCAACCCTATCTTCTGGTCAGTTTCGAAGATCCCAGGAGGAGAACCGGTGTCTGGTATCTGGAAAGAAAGAGAGGGGTAGTATGGACAGCTTCAGAAACAGTGGGAACCACAACCCCCGAGTCAGGGGGGAGATGAAAAGAAGGGTCATCTTGATTTTCTCTAGTTCCTGCCAATTGAATCCATCATAACCAGGATTGATTACAGATGTTTTAGGGGATATCACATTAGGAGATTCTCCGGGCTGAGCCACCACTTGAGCAGATTTGATCTGGACAGTAACAGAGACCAGCCGTTCTGAGTTTTCCGACAGTGGAGTTCAGGGTCGGGGAAGGTTACAGAGGAGGGAGCACAGGTGAAGAAGTGCCCACAGGGTAACGGGAACAGAGGCAGTCATCAAACCCCGAACCCTTAACAACCTCTGTGCTGTGGCATTTCCAGGCTGAAACAAGCTTGTCACCTCCTGAATGATGTGCCTGCTCTTGTCTGTAGGCAGTTAGCTGCAGGCTCCTAAGAACTGAAGATACCAAAATGGTGTTGGCTGATATTTCTTGTTGTTTATCAGATACCATGAGCGGTTCTACGTGTTTTGAAAGACTTTCTTTTGATAGTCTGCACTACTGATCTACTTGAATTCGACCACTTTGTTTTTGTTATGGGCTCCCCTCCATGTTCCTGCTTCCCTACCTTATCCCCAAACCCCCAGACCCTACTCCCCTAACCCCATATACATTTACATGTATTTGTATATGTAGTTGGTCAATTCGACCAACGGTGCACGCCCAAACTGTAGACTTCCAAAAGATTATTTTCAAATACTGGATATCACATGAAAGATGAAGAAGTCGTGAGCTCTGTACACACCATTTCCTGCACTTGCTGTAGTGTGGGCGACCATCCATAGGTCATCCAAGTAGGGAAAGACTACTACTGCCCTCTTTGTCGAACTGCCCCCACCAAGGGTTGGACAATAGACTGAAGTGATGGTCCCCCATGGTGAACCTCAGAAACTAGTGGAGTGTTGGCCTGATAAGGTTGTGGAGTTACGTCACCCTGCAGTGCCAGATGTGAGCCAATCTGCCGCCATTAGGGTGATGATTTGTTGCAATGTCTCCATCTTGAAGCTGATGTCTGACATGATTGTCCCTCTTGTGATTGAGTACCAGGTGGTAGCCTCTGGAAGCCTTGGGGAATAGAATGATGGTGGAATATCTTCCCCTCTTCTGTCCATTGCATGAACAGGAGAGATTGCCTTTTACACCAGAAGATCCAGGCTCTTCCTTAGTAGCAAGTTCTTCTACGTGGCTCCCTGGATCAGGGAGTGCTGCTTCTCCCTGACGGGGAGTAAGAGTGATGAACTCGATGGAGTGTAGCCCCTGTGGATACAGTCAAGCACCCAGGTGTCTGACGAATAGTGGAACTAGCGGTGACATATTTGTCCCAGACCCCTTTAATGTTCTTTTGAATTGCTGGCCTGTGGCCTTAGGATCTGGTAGGTCCTCTGGTACATTTTGGTATTACACAATTTGATTGAATTTAATTGATCGAATGGTAAATCTGGCTGAATTCGGCCAGTACCATTTGATCCATTTGATTCGATCAAATTGGGTAATCAATATCGAACATGGGGAGTGGGTGGTTGTGGGGGTGTCCCCTGCTTCCTGAGGATTGGATGCGGGGGACGAAAAAAAGAAAAAAAAGGGAAAAGGAGACTCTGCTGCGTCGGATCCGACCCACGTAAGAAGGATGGAACTGATGCTGCAGGGTCGGGAGAAGGAAGCGGATGTGTAAAAGGTACGGGGGAAGGTACGTGGGGGGATCTATTGGGGGACCTGGGGGCATAGATTTGCAGAGTTTGGCTGTTGCAAAAGTGGTTTAGCAGTGAAATTGACTAGTCAATTCCGCTGCAAACAATTCTGGCATGGCAAAATCACGGAGATCTGTAAATTTCATGTGCTGAGTCATGTGGTTTAGGACTTGTCCCACTGCTTGCGCTTAGAGTTTTCCCTTGAGCCCACTTAAGAGGAGGGAAGGGATTGATGATAATAATGATGATGAAGAATAAGAGGAGGGGAGAGATGGGGGAAATGCCTTCATCTGCATTTCAGTTTAATTGTCCTGCCTCTGGGCTCTGGTTCCTCCTGCCCATTTTCTCTGATGCAATGCATTAGTTAGTCATAGGAACACACCCTCTACTTTTTCCCAGCCCTTCTGCAAGGGGGGAGAGCTACATGAGCCAGAAGACGTTATGACATGTCTTCAGTGGATTAAGTGGAATGCTAAATCGAGGGGTGGAGGGCTCATTATGGGGTGTGGCCTAGGTATGTGTGTACTTAGGCAACGCCCCCTAACGCGAGCCCCCCGTCATCAATGGGGGGCAGGTGAAAGCAGGGGTTCTGGGACACAGGGCTGGGCACACCAAAGGAGTGACACCAGTGTGCCCCAGCTATCACATGCAGCAGGCAGCCCTTTCATTCAAGGTGCTGCGTGGTTAAAAATCACAGGCTCATTGAATGAAAGGGCTGCCTCATGCGTGATGACTCTTTACTCGGAAACAAGGAGAGACTGGGCCCTCCAGCCCTCCTACTGTTTCCGAGTGTATAGTCACCTGGCAGCTGTACAACCAAACTTTCACCTTACTTTACTTTATTCAATTTATAACGCGCACCAAGGACCCTGAGGCTTACGGGCACAAAGAGAGACAGAACATACAAGACAGAGAAACATAACTGATACATTCCCGGGGAGAGAGAAGAACTCAGTCAAGATACCATGGTCAGAGGTCTTAAGTTCGTTGCTGTCATAAAAATAAAATGTTTTCAGCCTCTTTCTAAAAACGGCTGTCAAGCCCATTTCTCTAAAATCGGGCGGGAGGGCATTCCATGCCATGGCGGCGGCTATAGCAAACGCACAGTTCATAGCCTAGCTGGATTTGCAGCCTGGCATCTTCAGCTGATTGGTATTGTTTGACCTCAGGAGCCTTGCACTAGGTTTCTAGGACAAAACCTCACTCAGATAAACTGGCATAGATCCAGCCAGCCATTTGTGGGTGATCAAAAGTAAATGATAATGAATCCTAGCCTCAACTGGGAGCCAGTGTAAACCATGTCTAGCGTCTGAGATGTGATCTTTCCGTTTAAGTCCGGTGACAACTCTCATTGCACTGTTTTGAATGACTTGGAGGCTTTTCAATTCCAATTTGGGGATGCCTACTAAAAGACTGCTGCAGTAGTCTATCTTAGACCCCACAATGACCCTTGCTATTATTTCAGAGCTGTTTTGAGAAATGAATGGCCGAAGATCTGCAAACAGCTTTATGTAATAAGCTAAGGAAGAAACCAGGCTGCTCACCTGAGATTTCATGTTCAGGTTCTGGTCTAGTACGATACCTAATGTTTTCACTTTCTTCCTTATCAAGATGTCCCACCCTGCTAATGAAAAACCATTGTAGTCTAGGCCCAACTTCCTTATTTTACTGTCAATCCCTACTATCATCAACTTTGTTTTTTCTTTAAGTGCTAGACCATTCTTTATCATCCATGTCTGTATAAGGTCATGCACTTTGTTAATGGCACTTTCATCCTCCAGATATTTACCTGTAAGCGGGATGACACATTGAGTGGCATTTCCACTGCCTGAGGTGTTGACATGGCTGGGGCAAGTCTGGGTGGGCCCCGGCAGGGCCCGGCTCAGGAGCCCTTTCTGGAGACTGCCAGTGCTTGGCCCCGGCCAGCCCCGGCCCACGTAAAGCCCTGCATGTCTTCCTTTCAAAGTATGTTTCTCCATGATGAGGAAACAGTCTTGCTTTACTGTACATTAGGGAGCGACCGTCGGATAAAAAATAGATGCTCTGGCAACCTTGTATGCACAACAATGACTGACTTCACGCATTCACATTGTGGCCTTCTGAGTGCCGCTGAGTGCAGGCCCGGCCTTGGGGGGGGGCGAGCCGGGCGACCGCCTGGGGTGCCGTGCCCCCCAGGCAGGGTCGTCACGAGGAGGGTGCAGGGGGGGCACACTGCCCCGGGCCTCACGCTCATGGGGGGCCTCGCGGAACCCTCTTCTAAGTAGAAGGCAGCACAGTCCACCCGTGTCCTTTTATGCACATGGGGGACTGTGCTGCCCCTGCAATGATTTTGCTGTTTGTTGCGAAGCCGTTTGGCTCTGTAACAAACAGCAAAATAATGGGAGACAGCAGGGCTCAGAAGTGAACTCTGCTGCCTCCCGTCATTCAGCATGACAGCGTGACCACGCTGACTGACGGGAGAGGAGTTCTCTCTTGTCTGTCAGTGTGTTCACGTTGCTCAGCGTGATCACGCTGAGTGACGAGAGAGGAGTTCTCTCTTGTCAGTCAGTGTGTTCACGTTGCTCAGCGTGACCACGCTGACTGACAGCAGAGGAGTTCTCTCTTGTCAGTCAGTGTGTTCATGTTGTCAATGTGACCACGCTGACTGACGGGGGAGGAGTTCTCTCTTGTCAGTCAGTGTGTTCATGTTGTCAGTGTGACCACGCTGACTGATGGGAGAGGAGTTCTCTCTTGTCAGTCAGTGTGTTCACGTTGCTCAGCATGACCACGCTGACTGACAGGAGAGGGCTCCTCTCCTGTCAGTCAGTGTGTTCATGTTGTCAGCGTGATCACACTGACTGATGGGAGAGGAGTTCTCTCTTGTCAGTCAGTGTGTTCACGTTACTCAGCATGACCACGCTGACTGACAGGAGAGGACTCCTCTCCTGTCAGTCAGTGTGTTCATGTTAATTGGAGAGGAGTTCTCTCTTGTCAGTCAGTGTGTTCATGTTGTCAATGTGACCACGCTGACTGACGGGAGAGGAGTTCTCTCTTGTCAGTCAGTGTGTTCATGTTGTCAGTGTGACCACGCTGACTGATGGGAGAGGAGTTCTCTCTTGTCAGTCAGTGGGTTCACATTGCTGAGCATGACCACGCTGACTGACAGGAGAGGACTCCTCTCCTGTCAGTCAGTGTGTTCATGTTGTCAGCGTGATCACACTGACTGATGGGAGAGGAGTTCTCTCTTGTCAGTCAGTGTGTTCACGTTGCTCAGCGTGACCACGCTGACTGATGGGAGAGGAGTTCTCTCTTGTCAGTCAGTGTGTTCACATTGCTCAGCGTGACCATGCTGCCTGATGGGAGAGGAGGTCTCTCTTGTCAGTCAGTGTGTTCAAGTTGCTCAGCATGACCACGCTGACTGACAGGAGAGCACACCTCTCCTGTCAGTCAGTGTGTTCATGTCAGTGTGATCACACTCACTGATTGGAGTGGAGTTCTCTCTTGTCAGTCAGTGTGTTTACGAGTCTTCTGAGAGTTCATGACTTCATTGGAGTTGTAAACACGTAACTGGTGTAATAAAAATGATTTAATCAGGTCTGCCTTTGGCCACTCAATTTAAAAACACCCTGCGTGTCTTTCGCTGAAGTTCTTTTAAAAATAAGCATTGGCAAAGCCAACAGCTTTGGCTTGTGTATAAGTATTAGGCATTTACCAGGCACTACAATTAGCTGCTCAGGTACTCAAACCATTTGCATTGGCACTATCAATGGCCAGCTAATACCAATACAGAGGTGCCTTTTCCCATGCCTACACGAATGCCCAGACTGTTAGCATTACCAGTGCTCTTTTTGCTTTACCCTTGATG
Organism: Ambystoma mexicanum; assembly: GCF_040938575.1. Classification (NCBI taxonomy): domain Eukaryota; kingdom Metazoa; phylum Chordata; class Amphibia; order Caudata; family Ambystomatidae; genus Ambystoma; species Ambystoma mexicanum. The sequence goes on from NC_090939.1 coordinate 897,024,131, forward strand.
CACAGGACTATGCATCAAAGTTAAAGAAACATACTACTTGGCTAAATTGACCCACATTGAATGTAGGCCAGTCTAGCCAGTAATAACACATATGGTACACAGTCAGCCTGGATATACTTTCTGTGGCATGGCATTTTTACTGGTTGGGAATCCGTACATGGTAATAATGGCAAATATTGATGCAGCCTGCATCAACATAATTAGAACAGCCAGCATGAATATATTTTTTTACTAGCATATCTCGCGTGGAAAGGGGGCATGAAATGTATTGAAAAATGTTCCTATGCACAATTTGTGATTTGCAACTATTGGGAATTTCCATGTGCTTCCATACAAAACCAATTGCAAACTGTGTGGATTTCTACCCAATTTTGCAAAGAAAGTGCTGTAAAATGCATACTTTTAACCCAAAGTTTTAAACATTTTCTTGGGAGTGAGAACCCCCCTCAAGCAACCCTTCTTTGGTTTGGGCTCCCTCACTGTGTTCTGGTGATCCTGCCTAATTGTAACAAACATTTAAGTCTCTTAAATTCAGAAATGTACCAGCCTCCACTGTACATCATTTGTCACTGTGTATAATGTGTGTTTTAATGCGCACACAGGGGCAGGGTGCTCCTTAATGATATGATATGGCATTTATAACGTGCCTGTACACAAGTGTTTCTAGGCGCACCAAGGCAAGGAGGGAGAAACAAAAGAGTAGAACAAAACACAGATCTTACTAGGTATTGTGTCATTCAGATCGCGCAAGAGCAGGGAATGGGGGCGGGGAGAAGTGCCCAGGGTGTGGTAGGATGCAGAAGTGCAGGAAAAAAGGAGAAACAAGAGTGCAGCCAATGGGGGGCAAGTGTGGGTACTCATAAGTGCAGCCAACGGGTGGAGAATAAGAGCAAGAGCGGAGACTGTAGGGTTACAGATACAGACCACAAGTGCAGGGGAGCCAAGAGGCAGTTCAGGATTGCAGCAGGACAGGCAGGGACCTGGGCCCAAATTCAGAGCTTGACCAGGTGACCAGTGCATGGATCAAGCAGGTGATCAGCAAGGGAGAGGAAGAGAGAAGGCAGAAGCAAATAAACAGGTCTTGAGGTGCTTCCGGAACCGGAGATGGTTCGCCTCAAGTTTCAGCGAGGCAGGGAGGCTGTTTCCAGAAGGAGGCCCCAGCTGAAGAAAGAGATATGCCCTCAACTCTTTGCTTGGAAAAGTGACTGACCCTCAGAGAATTTGAGGTGGCGCAGTGGAGAGCTCATGCTATCTTATATATATTTATTCATATGATAAAAAAGTTAGTCTGGCATGAACCTTTCTTCAGTAGAGAAAGTAGTAATAAACCATATTTGGGATCCTGCACAAAAACTCAAGGGTAGATTTCTCGAGTGCAAAAAATTGTAAAGGGGCCTCACCAAATGTTTTGCCCTGGGCCTCACCACATCTTCTGACAGCCCTGCCCCCAGGGCGCCATTAACCCCCACCATGCCAGCTCGGGGGAGTCTTTCAAGGGCTCCCCCGAACTGGCGTAGCGGGAGAAGGCGCAGCAGTTGGGCGCATTCAATGTCCATCGGGTGCTGAGCACCCGATTGTCACCAAATGCGCCCACTGCCGGGGGCACCTTCACCAACAAAAGGCACCTTAGCCCCCCCGCCAGGCCAGCTCTGGGGGAGTCTTTCAAGGGCTCCCTCGAGCTGGCATAGTGGCGGCAGGCACCTCATTGTTAGGCAATGCACCCGCAGCAGCGGAGCGCATTTAGGAACAATAGGGTGCTAATGCACCCTATAAATAGAATTGCCTCCTCGCAGGAGCGAGGAGGTGTAAAAAAAAAAAGTGTCACTCCGTGGCCACGCTCCCTGTTGACCAGGGGTGCGCGGGGATCCACCCAGGGCGCTGCTGCCCCTAAGGCCGGCCCTGGCTGCGTGCATACGCTGCTCTGTGGATTACTTGTCGATCGGGCTCTGTGACGGGCATGGGCTGAAATTGGTGTTGCCGCCAGTGTTTGAAATGGAAAGTCATAAGGGCAGGTACTCAGTAGCCCAGAGCACCTGCATAATGAGAAGCGCTGGCATTCCTTCATTAAAAGTATTGCCTTTGTGCACAGAAGTGCCGGTACTATGTCTTTCAAATAAAAGAAGTGCAGGCACTTAGTTAGGACCAGCAAGTATCTGCCCATTTAAAGCACTGGTTGCCGCAAAGCCTCCTTCCCCGCCCATGTCGAGTGACATGTAACCATCTCAACGAATTGAGCTGGCAAGCGCCACAAGCAAGTGCACGCCCTTCCTCTTACCTGGTCACGTACGGCAAGCAGCATGTGCTCCTCTTCACGGACAGAAAAAAAGCAGAGCGAGAGGGAGGTGGAGCCCAGCACCTTGTCCCATAATACAGTGGGTCTCTACCCAAATGCAGGCCCCTGCAGCATTCTCTGGCAATACACCCCCACACAGCTCCCTGCCATTGGTCGGAGTAGAGGTTAAGGGGCTCCGCCATTATCGTCCGTGATCTGCCTGCTATCTGCCCAACTGCATCCAGGGCGTTCTCCTCAAGCTTTTGGTTCCTGGGACTTCGGGTGGGCTTGAGTGCCAATCCCATCCGAAGTCACAGGAACCAAAAGCTTGAGGAAAGTGTGAAGACGAGAACAGCAGACATCCCACGGAACAGCTGTCTGACGAGGGGGAAGGGCAGCCTAGAAGGAAGTAATTTTACTATTTGAAGGGCATTCTTTGGGAGAATGTCTGAGGGGAATGCAGACTCTCTTCATAGGTATGGACTGGGATGAGGAAAAGAGTGTGGTGTCCGGCTCCTCTAAGAGGTGTCATGGCTGTATCATGACTGGAGACTAAAAGGAGCCCCCCTGCACGCACGTGCTTTAGAATGGCAGCAGAATGGAATTCCGGCATCCATCTCACATTTCAGGCCTGCAGGCCCACGCCGTGTGACCACGGGACTGGAAGCCTTGTTCCTGTGGACCCCTCATGCCAGACTGGTAGCCAAGGGCCGCACAGGCCACCCCAGTAACCCGATGCTCCACGCATCCATGTGTGTACCGACACCCCCCATGCCTGTGTCCGCACGGCCAACCAGGGTCTGCCCTGCACCATTGTAAGACCGGGTCATACCAGCACCCAACCGAGGCGCTGTGCCTCCAGCACCAATGGGGCTGGCTCGAATGGCGACGAGGAGGAGAAGGACCCTGTGATGCGTCCCTTCCCCTTGAAGGAGAGAAGTGAAGCGGAATCCGCTGTGAAAGGAAGGAGTGGATGACTCAGCATCTGGCCTCAGAGAAGAGGGTGATCGTGCAGCCGGGGGAAGATAGGATAGCAGCCCCTGTGGCAGCCGCCTCCAAGTTGTTTTGTCTGCTCCCGCTAGGGGGAGAAGGTTCCGCATACCGGAGCTCCAGAATAAAATGAGGGAAAAGAGCGGCAATGCCCGCAGCCGATGTCATTTAAATATTTCCGTCTGGAAGGGGGAAGCAGCTCCTGCCACAAGTGTACAGCCTAGCCCCAGTGGCCGCAACCAAAGCAGCAGTGTAGGCATGCACGTTGCCATCCGCCTAAACTCGAGGACAGTCAGGTAGGCGGTGAAGTGGTGGTGTTCCCACCCCCAACAGTGCTCCTAGGTCTGGCAGCAGTAAGCGTCTGTCCCCACCACCCCCCATTAGCGGCAGCACAACCCAGAAAAGTGACACCCTGCCGAGGCACTCATGAAGATCCCGGGCCAGGAGGGCAGCAGGAAGTGGACAACACTGGGACTGGAGACTCATGCGGCCTACAGGGAAATGTTTGTGTCCGCTGGGGGTGGCTGATGGTTGTAGGTTTGTCTCAAGTCCAGCCATTCCAGGTTTGTTGGCTGAAAGAAAATGGCAGTACTGCAGAAACTGAAGCCCAACAAGATCAACTCATCTATCATGTGGGGGTGCAGCTCCATGTGAGTGCCTGTGCGCCCTTCGCTGTGGCAGTTTGAAACACTCCTGCCAACATCCCAGACACTCTGCCTCCAGTGCCCAGATGCAAGCAGTTGTGATAAGATTTGATTTCAATTTCGATAGCTTTAAATCGCCCATGGGGATCAAAGTGCACAAAAAACAAAACAAAGACTTACAGAGGAAGGGAACTCAAGTTATAGCGTGGGCTGGGAGGTTTTTAATCTGGGTCTAGGTTGAAGAGGTGAGTCTTGATTCCTTTTTGAAACTCTATGATCGACCCGGACTGTTGTAGATGGATGGGGGTTCTGTTCCAAACCAAGGGAGCTTGTATATCGAATGTGGTGCCTCCAAAGCCAGAGAGCTTCATTCTGGGTTAAAAGAGCTTAGTGGAATCAAGAGAGCGTAAATTGCACTCTACACTGCGAGAGATCGGCCGATTGAAAAGATAAATCGGTGCCTCAGAGTTGCAGGACCTAAGGTAAGGAGCATATATGTGGCACGCTGCTTTACGGTAAGCCAATGCAATTTGAAAACAGCTTGGACTGCATTGTGCTGTGCAGTCTGTGGTGCGTGAAGGTTAGCCTTAGATGTTCCCGCAAGGAGACTATTACCAAAGTCCAGGCATGAGTTCACCAATGCAGTTGCAAGAAGAGACCTATTTTGCAGTGAAATGTAGGGATGGATGTGGTTGATTAATTTTGAGCTGTAACTACATGAAGATTTTACCCGCGAGACCTGAGGTTTGATGGATAAGTCTGCATCAAGAGTTATGCCCAGGGTCTTTACTGTTTCCGCCACCTTGATTTTATTATTGGCTACGACAAATGTATCGTAGTCCGAGTCAAGATTTTTAAGCTTGTCCCTTGTGGTGATGATGAGCAATTCAGTTTTCTCTGCATTTAATGCGAGTGAATTTGCCACCACCCAAGCTTGGATGGTGTGATAGATGGAATTGATAGCCATGGAGTCGCTAGTATGGCATCCCGAAAGTGCAATTATGACCCGGGTGTCATCTGCATACTTGGTAAACTGGACACCCAGGTCTTGAAGTAAAGTCAAAAGGGGCATGGTTTATACATTAAACAGGGTGGCAGAGATATATGAGCCCTGTGGAACTCTGTAGATAACAAAATTGGGGATGGAGCTAGCATTACCCACTGCTACATGAGCGTGTCTGGGGGCAAGAAAAGATTTCACATTTCAGGCAGAAGTCCCCAACATAATCAAGCACATCCCGAACTCTCTGAACTATAGTGATGACATATTCATCACGAAACCCTGGCCAAGGTGTTCATGGCCCTTGAAGCTGCCAACCTCGCACTCAACCAAGAGAAGTGTGAGTTCAGGAAAAACACACTACGCTTCTTCGGCAAGTGTTCTCTGAAAATTGCATGACACCCGATCCCGATAAAGTAGCTGCACTCAATGAGACACCGCCACCAACCAACATCTCGCAACTCAGGTCCTTCTTAGGCCTCGCAAGCTACTGTACCAGATATAAAAAGGATTTTGCCACCGTCAGCGAACCGCTGCGAGCGCTGACCAAGCAAAACGCTGTGTTCAACTGGTCGGAAAGGTGCCAACAGGCTTTCGAAGTCATTCGAGAAAGGGTAGCCAGAGCCGAAAATATGTCATACTACGACTCAGACCGGAAGACAGAGCTCCCTGTAGACACAAATCCAGTAGGGCTAGGTGCCATTCTGGCCCCGATCAACAATAAAGACCTGACACAAACACACATCGTTGCATATGCCAGCCGGAGTCTCTCCGCCATGGAACAGGCCTACTTTCAGGGACGCGAAAGAAAGCCTCACAGTGGTGTCGGTGTGCAAACATTTTCACCTGTTCCTATACTGCAAGCGGTTCAGAGTTGTGACTGATCATCAAGTACTCCTATTCTTCTACGGTAACCCACAAGCCAAAATGCCACCCGCATCTCAAGATGGGGGTTGCAAAATAATCCACAGGTCGGGGAATGAGAAGAACCCGGCAGACTTTCTATCCCGACATCCCCGCGTGGAGTGCACACCTGAACTCTCAGTGGCGGACCATTACCTGCGATTCTTGATCCAACAGGCAGTGCCTGAGTAAATTGAACCATCGTGTCTGCCAAATTTTGTGCAAAGGGATCTGATCCAGCCAGTGGAGGGGAGCCAAGGAACGAGGCCGCCTCGCATCAGAGGAGGTATGTCAAGAGGTGGACAGACTTCTGTCTGCAAGTTAAAGAGGAGTTCGCACTCTCTGAGGACAATCTCCTGCTAAAAGGTCACAAGGTAGTGATCCACACCTCCTTAAAAAGAAAAGTGATAGAGTTTCCCCATGAGAGGCATCAGGGTATGGTCTCCATGAAGCGAATGCTGCGCCAAAAAGTTTGGTTTCCGCAACTGGACTCCATGGTCGAGGAACTCCTGAAACAATGCCCCACCTGCTGTCTGCTGACGCCAAATTGCAATCCCGAGTGAGAATGTCTGAGCTCCCCGGGGGGTATAGGAGACAGTGGCGGCCGACTTCTTTGGGCCTATTGAAGGGGGAAGGTATGTTCTGGCTGTCATGGACGAATACTCAAGATACCCTGAGGCTCAGATCATATCCTCAACGGCCGGCCACCATGTTATTCCGGTGCCGGACCGCATCTTCACGGCCTATAGAGTCCCTCACCAGGTGAAAACGGACAATGGGCCTCCGTTCAGCAGGCACAGCTTTACAAAATTCAGTGAGTACATGGGGTTCGATCACCATAAGGTCACCCCATTGTGGCCTCAGGCCAATGGCATGATTGAAAGATGTATGACCAATCTGAACATGGCGCTACAGGTGGCGAGACTCACTGGTCAGCCTTCCGAACAGGTGCTACACCAGTTATTGAGAGACTATCGAAACACACCCCACAGGACCACAGGGAAAACTCCAGCAGAGATCATGTTTGGGAGAGACATACGGACTCGGCTGCCCCAGGCCGGTCAACAAGGGGACCAGTCACCATTGGACACTGAAGTGAGAGAAAGGGATCAGGCTGCGAAGGAATACATGAAAGAATATGCCAATGGTCGCCGGAAGGCTCGAGACCCCCATGTTGAAGTGGGGGATATGGTGGCAGTAAAACAACCCCAGACTCACAACCACACGGCCGCGTTCCAAGATGAACCACTCACCATAACGGAGAAAAAGGGTTCCATGATCACGGCCCAAGGGGAGCGAGGTATGACCACCCGCAATTCATCACACTTCAAGAAGGTCCCCCTTACAGGGTCACAGCGTCTCAGTGGAATAACTCATCAACTACGTGTCCGATGACCCCTATCAAGGAGACCACGGGGACTCGGAGGGGTCTGACATGGAGGAGGTCGGCAGAAGATCCGGAACCAGTGAACTGGCTGAACACTCTAGCCTCATCATAGAGGAAATGGCCCAATGAACCATGTTCCTGTGTTTTCTTACCCACGTTGGGTAACTGTTTAAATTGGGGAGGCACGTCATGTTGATGTTACTCCAGCACCAATGGGGCCGACGTGGGGGTAATGAAAGCTCCAGGACACAACTGCTTATATCTCAAACACTGCCTGATACAGGGCCGTATACAGCTTTGCTGTTACTGTAACTGTAACTTTGTCGGCTTAGTGTGCATTCACCCCACCCGCCTTTGCACCACTTCATGTTTTTCATTTAATCCAGTTGGGGGTCTACTTCAAATATGCAGTGCTTCCTTAATGATAAGTGTCCTTAATGATAAGTGTCATTTATATAGCGCCTTAAACCAAAGCACTTTACAGAGCACATATTTACATACAATATCACCCAACCGAAATTGGTACTCATTTATCGACCTCGGAAGGATGAAAGGCTGAGTTGGCCTTGCCGGCAGGGGCGGGGCTAAGGGGGCTATAGCCCCTGATCGTTTGGTTGTAGCCCCGGATAGAATCTCAGGAGCTACAGCCAAAAGGCTAGCTAGCCCCCAGTCCCAACAGTTCTGACATCAGCTTAGCCCCGGGTCTTTTCCAGACCTAGCAACTCCCCTGCTTGCCGGGATTCGAACCTGCGACCTGCAGATCAGGCTCAGATCGCAGCAGCGAGCGCTGAACCCGCTGAGCTATCTTACCGGCTTTATGGATAATGTTTGTTATGCGCGCACTAATTACAACTTCCCAGATTCGGCCCTCTTGTGCGCGGATCTTGTGGCTTGGAGTCTTAGCTGAGGGGACGCTGGACAGGGTTTGGGAGTACACAAGGGGGAGTTTTATCCGTTTCGCATCACACCTCCTGTATGGTCCCCAGCGTTGAAGACCCTGGAGACATGATCCCTGTCTGCAGGACCGCCCTCCCAAATCTATCCTGCGGTAAAGTACTGGAGTGCGTGACACACTGTCTGCAGCTGGTTCACGAGCTCATTTGCAAACCTGTCTGTTCTCCAGCGTTCAGGGCGGTCTCCTAGGACTGGGCTGGTCTGCTTCGCTTTCTGGCACCCCCTCGCCACAGTTGTTGGATTTTTGAGCAGGAAACACAGAGACGGAGAGCAGATAAAGCTTGCAGGTACAGTACCGGCGGGGTGTGCTGTGTTTGTGTTGCAGTGGCAATCTCTCGCACGGTAAACACCTTTTTTAAAATGTATATGTGGATGCAATTTCCCAAGCACGGCAATTGGTGGCGCTATAACCACAATTTGTAGATGTTTTTAATGACGGTCGCAGTGATAGGTGGAGTAGTAGTAAAGGACTGTTCTCCTGACGTGTTCTGCCGTAGCTGGGGCAGGGTCGCGCGTTGCTTTGGTTCAGAACGATATGAAACCCATGTAAATATCCTTTCGTTGGTTTTGTTTGTTTTAGTTCTCCTAGTTTAATTATTTGTTTCGTATGTCGTTAGCTTAAAGTGAAGCTGCCTGCAGTTTAATTTTTTCCACATTATATTTTGATATTTAACAAACAGCGCGTCAGGTTGAAGCGAACTGCTTCGTGGAGCTGAGCAATGCACACAAACAGGGCAAAACCACGGGGCACTTGCCCATCAGCAGGGCAATGCTGTCGGGGCGATAAACAAACAAGATCAGTAATACAAAAGGCAGTGGCCGAAGTGTAAAAAAAAAAAAAGAAAGTAGTGGAACTATGTTCCTGTTGCCCCGTCCCCTTTTCTGCTCACTCCGACCCCCATACTCAGCGTCACCCCCCCCCAATCCAACCCCCTTAGTAGGCCCTTCCTTACCCCCACTCTACACTGCAACTCTGTGTTTTACAGCAGTTCTTGCAAGCCTAAAACACTGTGAAAGAATATCCATGCAAATAACCCCTGTCCCCACAGCATGTGGCTATATGCAGTCTCCCCTTCCAATCACCCACCGTTTGCACCCATTATATAGGTGCAAATGGTGAGACACACACCCCTCCCATTACATGCAAACAACGCTGCACCTACATTAATTCATATACAGGTCGCTGCTGAACTGGGCTTTTTGGCTGCTTGGGAATGGTGTTATGTCCCAAGCAGTCTATTGGAATAAACAACACTAATCCAGGCAAGTGAGATAGTGCACTGAGATTTTACAATGGTTTGTTGTTGGCAGGACTTTTAAAAAACATTTCTAAAAAGTTGCCATGAAAAGAGAGGGAACGTCGTACCCTTTAGTACCCTCCCACTTCGACCTCTGATAAAAGGGGACATCTGATGCAACAATAGCGCCTATTCACACTAAAAATAATTGGTGGAATAGCCAGTCCTGCGAGATATCTAAAAGGGCATAAAAGACACTGGGGATCATTATGACCCTGGCGGTACCGCTGCCGGAATAATTTTTTTTTTGGCACCCAGGAATGGGCAATTACCGGGTCATTACGGCTTTGCCGGTCCCGGTAATTGCCTATTCCTGGGCACCGGAAAAAAAATGCTCCCCATTCCCATTTGAGCCCCATAGGGGTCAATGGGAATGGAGAGGTCGGATGCACCAGCACCGTTTATAACGGTGCTGGTGCATCCAACATGCTGTGCTCGCGGGTGCCTTTCTGCCCGCCAGGTCCGACCTGGCGGGCAGAAACGCACCCGCAAGCACAACTCGTAGTTTGCCGGTCCGGGATCTACGGTACCAGCTAGCTTACCGGGACCGTAATTCCCAGACGAGCAAACTTATAATGAGGCCCACTGACTCACCATGATAATACATCATGGAGGGAAAGTACATCTTCTCAGGAGGACAGGGCAGAACTGATAGCCAATAGCAAAAAGTAGGGTTAGCATGGCCGTGAATTCACCAAAATGCCAGGGGTAGTGGATTTGACATTACGTGTAAGATGACCCCGTGGGGGCCCACCACTATCGGTTGGGGAAGGGGGGAGCGCTGCTTCCCTGCCTGAGGGGCAGGCCCCCACCTTGGCTAAGTGACAGGCAGCACCGTCGATCTGTGTGCTTTCTTTGCACGGAGGACTGTGCTGACTGCCTCAGGGGCCGCATCCCCTGCTGTGCAATTTTTTTGTTTTGTTTGTATGCACAGAGTCTTTTAGGCTCTTCAACAAACCTAGTGCAGAGTAATGACAGCTAGTGTGGCAGTGGATTCTGTGTGTAGGCTGCATGCAGGTAAGTGTGTGCTTTTTTTGTATTGTAATATGTATGTATGTATGTTGGTATGTTTGTTATTATGAATGCGTGCATGCAAGGAGTTGTATGAATGATTTGTGAATGTGCAGATGAAAGTGTTTGTTTGTGTGCGTGTTTCAGCCCCTATCCCTAAATTTAGTGGCCTTGCTTAGGAGAACCGCTACATTTAGGGGTGGGGGCTGCTCAGGGCATGGCACTGTTTTCTGCTTTAATGTAGGCCAGTCTAGCCACGTGATAATGCTTCAGTTATCATGTTTGCTTTACCTTTGATGCACAGTACTGTGCATCAAGGGTAACATAAACACATGAAAAGTGTTATTACCTGGCTAGCCTGGCCTACATTGAATGTAGGGCAGTCTAGCCAGGTAACAACACTTATATTTGCTTTACCCATGATGCCAAGTAAAAAATACCATGCCAAATTTAGAACGTATATGCAGAATGGCACTACTAGTGTCATTCTGCATTTACTTTCTTACTGTGGGATGGCATTTGCTACTTTTTACTTGGCATCAAGGGTAAAGCAAACGTGATGAGTGTTATTACAAGGCTAGACTGGCTTACATTGGTGACTCCAGTCTAGACATATATTCTTTGTGTGTCATGTCAATTTTGTACTTTGCATCAGGGATAAGAGGCCTTATATGGTAATACTGGCATATATTGGTGCAGAATGCGTGGACTTGTATGCGTACAGCCAGCATGAACATTATATACTGGCATATGTTGTGGGCAAAGACGTCATGAAAATGTTTAGTAAAATGGTCCTTGTACTGTTGGTGACTTGCATCTATTGTTTTTTTATGTGCTACCATACACAACTGATTGCAAACTGTGTGGGTTTTTGCCCTGTTTTTCACAGAAAGTGTTGTAAAATTCACCATTTTAACCTATTATTTAAAAAAAAGATTTGGGAGCAGAGTACAACCCACCCCTCCCCCCCTCCTCTATATTCCCCTTGTTTGGTTCGAACTCCCTAATTGCGCTCAGTCACTCCTGCATATTAGGCACATTTACGCCCCTTCCCCTCCAATTACAAAATTCACCAGCCATCACTGATGACATCACAAGAAGTGATCTGATTTGACCTTTGACCCCTGATAAAAATGACATTTTACCTCAATGTCATCAGTTGAAGGGACTGAAGGCTGTCAAAAAAGTACATAAGCTTACATTTCAGAAAATACCAAACCTGTACTAAAACTGACATAAGACTTTTTTTTTTAGAAACCACCCATATTTTAACAAGGTTTGAAAATTGGTGGGAGCTATTTAGCTCCTAGTTATGGTCTAGGAGAGTCTGGTTAGCTTGAAACCAACAGCTACCAGGATGTACTTTTGGCGCTTTATAACATTTATCACTCTATACAACTGTAATTCTGATTGACCTACTTGAACCTGTATATTCTGTAATTATTTGTGTGACCTTATTGTATTTTCTAATGTACACTTGGCTGTGATGTAACCTTGTAAGTTTCGCATTTTCTTGCCATTGCGCCCTGTTACCCCTGGGTCTGGCGCGCACTAAAAATGAATAAAACAAACAAACAAACAAACAAACAAATATGTAAAGTTAAAGTATGCATCTCATGTGGAAGTTAGATTCACAATGCCCTGGGTGCTCGTTCTTGGTACCCCATTGGTAGCTCCTGCCTTCTGGGTGATGCCTGACCCCCATGAGCTGGTTTAGCACCTGCTCTTCAAATCTTAATTCCGAAACCTGTTTTAACTAAGGTGCTGCCTTGATATGTCATAAGGGTGTCATGTAATGACATGTGAGACACAGTAGAACCAACAGAGGCCAGAGGAGCCTCATATGGCCATGTACTGCCATCATATACCAATTATAGCTGCTGTGTCAGGTGATGCCATAATACAGAATGCAAAATGCAGCCTCTATTTGAGGCCAGTGACATCTTATGTCTGTTTTAGCCTTATTACAGTCAAATTATATTGGTAACATCTTTATCTATCTGGTTGCTTTTATCAAATGCCAAGTGTGTCTGTAAATGTCCAGTAATGCCACCCAATGGCAGCTAATTCCTCATGCACCTAGTTGGTCACCATATGTAATTGCTGCCATCGTATTTGAAGTACCCCTCTAATGTCATTCAATGCTTTTTTGTGCATAGTATAAGGTACAATATGTGCAGCCTCACATGTAATTGTTCCATCATATGCGAACCTCAAGCAGAAATGATCCATTAACACCCCATAGTTCCTTACATTCATGGTATTTTTTCCATGGGTGATGTGCAGCCTCCAAATGCCCCAGTAAATGACAACGAATGCCTCATGCAAATGGTATGCCACTGCATGTAATGTGCAACCTCATGCCCAGTTTCTTCAGTCCTATGCCAACGAAATGCCACTTCAATCCCCCTATCCATGACTTCTGTACCATCAGGGGCCTGCAGCCTGTGGCTAATCAGACGTTTTGTCCTATGGCTCCCGTGGTCCCCCACAAGTTACTATGCTTTATAAGGTTGATAGGAGATGTAGTCCAAAACATCAGGAGACGCTAAGATGTCATTAACAAAGTTTGTAATATATATATATTACAAAAAGGTGTCAGGAAAAAGGTACAGGTAGACAGATGAATAACACCTCCAACTTTAGCCAAAAACTTGCCCAAGCACTCACGACCATATAATAAGTTAAAAATTATATTCCTTTATTGTATCAAAAAGTAGTGCAAAACATCATAAAAAAGCATACAAGGCAATACCTGGTCAGACCAGGCATAAGGCACCACTCACCCCAACGGGTGGAACAACGCCACGTGTTCCGCTCGACTCGCGAGCTTCCTCAGGCTTGTAGTTGTTCCCAACTAGTGTGTTCTTGTGTTTATATTGACTCATAGGCCATGTCAGGGGTGCACAACTGATTTTGACAGAGGGCCGAAAGTACCTTACATGAGGGCTATAGTGGGCCGAAAAGTAAATGTGGGCGGGGCGGTAGGTGGGGCAGGAGGCTTTTTAAACCCCCAAATTTGTACTAAACACATGGAAAAAGAATGTTTTTGAGGGGTAACGATTTTTATTTGCATTTCTATCTTACATTTTGTACTACACATTTTCCATTGTTATAATTTATTTCTATTTAGTTATTGTATCTCGCCTGTTTAATTAACTTATATATATTTTATTGACCCTAGATACACTATGCCCCATGGCCCCCTCACCCCAACCAAACACTATGCCCCATGTCCCTCACCCCCAACCAAACACTATGCCCCATGGCCCCCTCACCCCCAACCAAACACTATTCCCCATGGCCCCCTCACCCCCAACCAAACACTATGCCCCATGTCCCTCACCCCAACCAAACACTATGCCCCATGGCCCCCTCACCCCCAACCAAACACTATGCCCCATGGCCCCCTCACCCCCAACCAAACACTATGCCCCATGGCCCCCTCACCCCCAACCAAACACTATGCCCCATGTCCCTCACCCCCAACCAAACACTATGCCCCATGGCCCCCTCACCCCAACCAAACACTATGCCCCATGTCCCCCTCACCCCCAACCAAACACTATGCCCCATGTCCCTCACCCCCAACCAAACACTATGCCCCATGTCCCTCACCCCCAACCAAACACTATGTCCCATGTCCCCCTCACCCCCAACCAAACACTATGCCCCATGTCCCTCACCCCAACCAAACACTATGCCCCATGTCCCTCACCCCCAACCAAACACTATGCCCCATGGCCCCCTCACCCCCAACCAAACACTATTCCCCATGGACCCCTCACCCCCAACCAAACACTATGCCCCATGTCCCTCACCCCCAACCAAACACTATGCCCCATGGCCCCCTCACCCCCAACCAAACACTATGCCCCATGTCCCTCACCCCCAACCAAACACTATGCCCCATGTCCCTCACCCCCAACCAAACACTATGCCCCATGTCCCTCACCCCAACCAAACACTATGCCCCATGTCCCCCTCACCCCCAACCAAACACTATGCCCCATGGCCCCCTCACCCCAACCAAACACTATGCCCCATGTCCCCTCACCCCCAACCAAACACTATGCCCCATGTCCCTCACCCCCAACCAAACACTATGCCCCATGTCCCTCACCCCCAACCAAACACTATGCCCCATGTCCCCCTCACACCCAACCAAACACTATGCCCCATGTCCCTCACCCCCAACCAAACACTATGCCCCATGTCCCTCACCCCCAACCAAACACTATGCCAGATGTCCCCCTCACCCCCAACCAAACACTATGCCCCATGTCCCTCACCCCAACCAAACACTATGCCCCATGTCCCTCACCCCAACCAAACACTATGCCCCATGTCCCTCACCCCCAACCAAACACTATGCCCCATGGCCCCCTCACCCCCAACCAAACACTATTCCCCATGGCCCCCTCACCCCCAACCAAACACTATGCCCCATGTCCCTCACCCCCAACCAAACACTATGCCCCATGGCCCCCTCACCCCCAACCAAACACTATGCCCCATGTCCCTCACCCCCAACCAAACACTATGCCCCATGTCCCTCACCCCCAACCAAACACTATGCCCCATGTCCCTCACCCCCAACCAAACACTATGCCCCATGGCCTCCTCACCCCCAACCAAACACTATGCCCCATGGCCCCCTCACCCCCAACCAAACCCAACTCAGCACACACACAAACATGCACCAATACAGACCCGAACCCCCACCCCCCAACTCAGCATACACACACAAACATGCACCCATACAGACCCGAACACCCCACCCCAGCACACAAACATGCACCCATACAG
This sequence comes from Ambystoma mexicanum, assembly GCF_040938575.1. Lineage (NCBI taxonomy): Eukaryota > Metazoa > Chordata > Amphibia > Caudata > Ambystomatidae > Ambystoma > Ambystoma mexicanum. Next base: position 897,039,399 of record NC_090939.1, read on the forward strand.
ACCCGAACCTCCCACCCCCCAACTCAGCACACACACAAACATGCACCCATACAGACCCGAACCCCCCACTCCCCAAATCAGCACACACACAAACATGCACCCATACAGACCCGAACCCCCCAACTCCAAACCCCCACCCCCAACTCAGCACACACACAAGCATGCACCCATACAGACCCGAACCCCCCACCCCCCAAATCAGCAAACTCTCAAACAAGCACCCATACAGACCCGAACCCCCACCCCCCAACTCCGCACACAAAAAACATTCAAATCAAAACATTCATACACATCCGACACACATCTGACACCCCCCCACCCCCGCATCTCAACATACACACAAAATACATTCAAATACAAACATTCACACACCCCCCCACATCTCAACATACACACAAAATACATTCAAATACAAACATTCACACCCCCCACATCTCAACATACACACAAAATACATTCAAATACATTCATACACATCCGACACACCCCCCCACCCCCGCATCTCAACATACACACAAAATACATTCAAACACAAACATTCATATACATCTGACACACCACCCCACCCCCGCATCACAACATACACACAAAATACATTCAAACACAAACATTCATACACATCCGACACACCCCCCCACCCCCGCATCTCAACATACACACAAAATACATTCAAACACAAACACTCATACACATCCGACACACCCCCCACCCCCGCATCTCAACTTACAACACACAAAATACATTCAAACACAAACATTCATACACATCCGACACACCCCCCCACCCCTGCATCTCAACATACACACATAATACATTCAAACACAAACATTCATACACATCCGACACACCCTCCCACCCCCGCATCTCAACATACACACAAAATACATTCAAATACAAACATTCATACACATCCGACACCCCCCCAACCCCGCATCTCAACATACACACAAAATACATTCAAACACAAACATTCATACACATCCGACACACACCCCCACCCCTGCATCTCAACATACACACAAAATACATTCAAACACAAACATTCATACACATCCGACACACCCCTCCACCCCCGCATCTCAACATACACACAAAATACATTCAAATACAAAAATTCATACACATCCGACACACACACCCCCGCAACATACACACACAAACATAAAGCAAAACAAACCCGACACACAAACACAAACAGACCACTTACCAGAGACGTGCTGGAAGGCAAGCAGGTAAGCGGCAGGTAAGCTGGAACGCTGGAATCGCACTACGGCTGGCGTGGTCCAAGGCTGAAATGCCTTATTGGACCACGCCAGCCGTAGTGCTGGCCCTCCATTGGTGCAGCACACACGCATTACGTGGCTCGTAGGAGCGACGTGATGCGTGTGTGTGCTGAGCCAATGAGGGCCAGTGTTTTCACCGGCCCGGAAGACAACAAAGACTTTCCTAATGGAGGGCGGCTGCGGGCCGCCCTCCATTAGGAAAGTCTTTGTGCCTCGCGGGCCGGTCAAAAGGGCATGGCGGGCCGCAACTGGCCCGCGGGCCATATGTTGTGCACCCATGTCATGTGTTTCTCCCATTTGTTGCTCACGCGTCACATGATGCATTGTTCAAATTTCACTACGAAGAACTCTATGGTTCTATATGTCGGAAAATCCGCCATCTAGGAGTGGCTAAGGTCTAATAGACCATAGGATAAAGTCTATAAAACTAAAATGCTACTAGATTATTTGAGATAGAACTAGCGCGTGTGGATAGCAAACACAGGGGGAGTCAAACATGACATGCCTGAGCGAGAATAAATTTATATCAACTTAATGACGAGATCTCGCGCCAGTGCGCAGTTACAATATGTGTTGCCTCACCGCGCGAGAAAAAATTCTCTGCGGTGTGGCAAACAATCCCCATGAAGGTGTGAGTACAGAAAAAACAAATGCAGCGGCTACAGCCCAGTATCAGTAATGCCAGCCTACACAATGCACGAGAGAGAGGGAATCTTTGTCTAAGAAGTAAGTATACTAACTGAATGACGGGTAAGGCGTAGTGCATGTTGGACCTACTAGTCTCTTACTCGCCAGGAGTATGCAAGTGCACATACTAGGGATAGAAGCCAATTTCAGACAGAAATATAGACGCCTCTCATTACATGTGGAGTGGTACAATGCTATGGATTGATAGAAATTCAGTGCATTGATAAAGTGCAAGTGGACAGTGATTCTGAGAAATATGGCCATGGCCAGTGGCACTAAAAAATATACAGTGGGCATGGCCGCTGGCCATGGCTGTTGGCCAAAGGCCGTGGCCGCTGGCCATGGCTGAAGGCCATCGACTGAATGCCATGGACAGTGGTACTGAGAGAAATCCCTTGAAATTTAAGGAAAACACTTTCATCAATAGGAAATGTGAAAATTCAATTGCTAATAACTTTTGAGCCATAGGACGGCTCAGCACATTTGACATTCCTATTCAAAAGATAAAAAGTGTGTGTTTTTCACTTTTCCATTTTTTCCCATAGGGAAAATGACACATTTTTGCTCACATGCACAGCCCAAAATGCTGGACAGATTTGCTCCAAATAAGAAACAAGTCAGGCACAAAGCACTCAAAGGAAATCTTATGGTGGTTGTAAATCCGTCCAATAGTTTTTTTATTCATTTGGCGTAGAGCTGGGAGCCCCTCTACCCAGAAAGTTAGTTATATCTTCCATGATGCATTACTGTTGCCAAACTTTTTTATTTCTAAAAATTCACCATTAGCCGATTTGATAATTAAGTTCTGGAATCGGCACACATGGCAAACAAATGTGTAATTACTTCAAACTATAATATATTGAGATGCGGCACAGTGATTGTTAGGGTAAGAAACGTACTTTAAGTTAAGTTATTGTTCGGGAGAATTCTTTTTCTAGGGCTAATTTCCCTCACCTAGTGAGTCCCCCAGCAGCTTTGCTGCATTTCTGGAGTTTATTGTTTCCACCTGGTAAGAGTGTACATCCTTTTTCCACTCTTACATGTGTTTTGGTCTGTGTGTTTTTACTTATTGTGCGATCTTGGGGACTGGAGCACACCACTCCAGGTGCCCCTGTTCTTGTATGGGATACACAGCACCTTTAGTGCAGTAACCCAGGGTTGTCTTTAAGACTTCCCTCTGACTCCACTTCCCTGGGGCTGACTACTGTCCCCCAGAGAAAGGTAAAGTTGGCATTTACTTTACATAGTCATTTTTACCACAGACCCAGTACACCCCATCTTACATGGAGTACTGGAAAGGGCTAATCTGTACCCCTTTTCTGTCTGTACCTCCCTGAGCATTGTTTTGCTCTTTTAACATTTAGACTTGGCTGGTGGCAGTGGTATCTACCCTAACTTTTCTACCGCGATTATATTAGATAAACGTGGTACTGTTCTTGGCTATTATATTAGCCTCGAACATAAACCTGCTTGACCAAATCGTCTTTCTTTTGGCTCTGGTTGGGTTTATTCGCCATTTCTTTTTGTTAAAGTCCTTCTTGTGTTTTACTTTGCGCGGCAAACTAGGTTTGCCTTCTTTGTTCACTGTCTTTTGGTGGGCTAAAAAGTGATATTTGCTTATGGCGCTTGGGTGTCTAGGTGGGCTGAATGTGAGGGAGGGGTGTAGTCACCCCCTGCACAGGGTATCCTAGGAAACCCAAGTCGCACTTTGCCATGATTGGCTGAGGTGGATGTCCCGGCTGGACAACCCCCCTGCTGCGTGATTGACAGCCAGGCTGTGTGAATGGGGGTTTTGCGCATAAAAGGCAGGTCTCTTGGACTAGAAGTCAGAGTCGCCTCTGGAACTACAACAAAGCTCCAGGAATCGTGGGTCTGCGGGAAATCAACAGGAACAACTGCCAGGGCACCAGCTGCATCGTTGGAATAAGGTACTGTGCTCTACTCGAGGAAACTGGGTGAATCCCTTTTTCTTCATCCTCGAGGCTCGCCCTTGTCTTCCCTCCTTCTTATATTTTTTGCTTCCGAACAATGACAATATCAAAGTACTCTTGGCTACACTGAATGGTGAACTGTTCAACGGTGTGATCTTCGGCAACAGGTCTCCGGTGTCACTTAACCCTGGTTCCGACCCTTTGACTTTTGAACTCCTGTTTCTGAGTGTTTCTCGATACTGTCTGCCTAACCTAAATATTGCCTGTGATTTTTCCCTCCAACTCCCTCTGGGTATCTCAGGTGCTAAGTGTGTTTTTGACCCGGTAGGATTTCACGTCACGGATACGTGTTTATTGAGTAGACCGAACTGTCAAAAAGTGATCGCAACCGTATCCGCGGTATCGTGTTTTGTTCGTAACACCGGTTCATTCAAACACAGGGTACTTACCTTGAGACATACTGTACAAAGTGAATTGGTTAGTTGTAGTATATTTAACGTGTGGTTTTGTTCAAAGTTTAATAGAGGTGTTGTGTTTATAACTGATGGTTTAAAAATAAATGTACTTATATTTTTTTACCTGAAACCTTGAGTCAGTGTTTGCTTGAGCCACAGTTATTGTGGTCCCTTTGTGTAATCTCTGCTACTGCTCATATACTCTTGAGATAAGCCTGGCTGCTCTGCTACTGCTACCACTATAACTTAGTAGTGCAGGCTTGTACCAAAGGTAACACGTGTATTGCCACCTGTAGTCTTAATTGTGTGTAGTGGTCCCTAAGGGCACTGCACAGGATTCTGCCTAACAGTTATGAAGTAAAGTTTTTATTTTATTTAAAAAAGTTTCAGGATTGCATTCTAAATGAACTTAAAATGTGTGTGAGGGGTGTACTAGAGACCTATCAGTGTTTGAGTAGTTTTACACGTGTTGAAAAATTGCTTAATACAATTGCTTAATTAGTTTTATTAAAAGTGTGTACGACATACCAGAGGAAGCTGATGCTGTTTATTATGTCCTTTGATGTGATTGGACAAGCTTTTCACGTGACTCGTCAATTAAGTTTTTGATACATGCTTGACATCAGGCAGGAAGATATCTACATGATTGTACCTCACCCTCCCTCGTGGCAGTACGCCACTAACTCCTCCTCACTTTTCCTCGTCAAAGTGTCCCCCACAATCTCCACCTCACTCTTCCTTGTCACAGTCCACCACTGCCACAGCTCATTCTTCCTCATCAGACCCCCACTAACTCCACTGGACTCTTCGTCGTCACAGCACTCTTCCGCATTGCAGTCCCCCGCTAACTCACCTCACTCTTCTTCATCACAGTCGAAAACTGCTCCACCACATTCTTCCTTGTCACAGTCCCCCACTAACTCCACTTTACTTTTCTTTGTCACAGTCCCCAACTAACCCCTCAAACTTCCTCATCACAGTCCACCAATAACTCCACCTTACTCTACTGCATCACAGATCCCCTGTAGCTCCAGCGCACTATTCATTATCACGGTCCCCAACTAACTTCATCTCACTCTTCTTCGGAACAGTGCCCCACTAACTCCTTCCCATTCTTCTTAGTCATTGTCCCCCACTAACCCCACCTCTCTTTTTTGTTCCAGTTCCCCACTAACTCCACCTCACTCTTCTTCGTCACCGTCCCCCACTTACTCCACCTCACTCTACTTCATTGCAGACACCCACTAACTTCATCTTACTCTTCCTCGTCGTGGTGCCTCACTAACTCCACCTCACTCTTCCTCACCACAGTGCCTCACACCCCACCTCACTCTTCCTTGTCACAGTACCCGATTACCACCACCTCATTCTTCCATGTCACTGTCCTCCACTACCACATCACTCTTCTTTGTCAGTGTCCCCCACTACCACCATCTCACTCTTCCTCTTCACAGTACCTCACTACCACGTCACTCTTCCTCAGCACAGTACCCCACTACCACCAACTCACCTTTTCTTGCCACAGTCCCCAACTACCACATCTCAATCTTCCTAGTCACAGTCCCCTACTACACAACTGCAGTCTTGCTCGTCACAGTCCTCCACTAACTCCACCTGACCCTTCCTCGTCCTATTATACACCATTACTAATCCCTTCTTATCTAGTGGACAAAGAAAAAGCTGAAATACTTGATAAACCTGATTTTCTGTAGCTGAAGAATAGATATTGATAACAAGTTATCTGATATTGGTTATGTTATCAGAAAAAAAGACAGAATTACAGGTGGTGGGAGGTATAGCATAACAAAACCCTTGATTTTCAGTGAAAACCCTTTGGTTGAAGCACATTCAAGGTGAAACAATCTGATGCAACGAAACCTTTGAAATTAAGTGAAAACATTTGTTTAGTTGAAGTGACGTCAAGGTGCCAATTTAAAGCAACAAAACCCCTGAAATTTGGTAGGTATTGGAAGCTATGCCACTTTAACAATGAGGCTCCCCATTGCATAGCCCCTAAGCACACTGTTGACATCACAAATTACACCACTGATGTAACTGTGGTCTAGAATCCACACCCACAAAAGAAGATCCCTACAAGTCATCTTCAGCGTGGCAGTACGTGGCAGAGAAGTTATCCAGGTCTGTCAAATCAAAGCAGTAGAGAAACACGGGTCTGTGAACCGCAGCCACAAACAAAGTTCCATACAAGTCATCTTCTTCATGGCAGTACCTGGCAGAGAAGTGAACCAGGTAATTCCCCCTGGTGCTGTTGAACTGTGAAACCAAAGTGAAGGAGAGGCCAGGGGAAGGGAGTCATTCCCCCTGGTGACGTTGAACTGTGCAACCAGGTGGTAACCAAGACCAGGGGAAGGGAGCCATTCCCCCTGGTTGTGTTGTCGAACTCTGAAGCCAAGATACCAGGAGAAGGGAATCCTTCTCCTTGTTACCAAAACCAGGGGAAGGGAGCCATTCCCCCTGGTTCTGTTATCGAACTCTGAAGCCAAGGTACCAGGAGAAGGCAATCCTTCTCCTTGTTACCAAAACCAGGGGAAGGGAGCCATTCCCCCTGGTTGTGTAGAACTGTAAAATCAAGATACCAGGAGAAGGGAGTCATTTTCCTAGGTAAATTTACTGCCAGCAAAACAAATGTCTCCTCCTATTTCCATTTAGCAGAAGGACCTCCAAGTTGTCACATAAGCAAATATCACGTTTTAGCCTGGCATTTTATATTTATTTCATGAGATGTTTCACAGACACTCATTAGGCTGAAATTTAGGGCACAAATATCAAACATTTCAGGCAAAAAGTAACATTTTGGGTGGGACACGCCTGAAATCGTCAATTTAACCCTGTTGGCAAAATTGCTGATGTGGGAACATTTTGCCCAGCATTCATAAATGTTTCCAAGGAGCAAATTCTGGATGTTTCACTCACCCTTAGTTACAGGGGCGTGGTGAAAAGCAAAGCTTTATGCCTCCTTTTTGAATCTGGAAGAGGATGTTTTTATTCGGAGTTCCTGCGCTGTGAATTCCAGTCTTTTCAATCCAAACATTATCAAAGTTCTATGCTGAGGGCCTGCCCATGGCCTCTGGTGCCTGCCAGAGGTGCATGGCATTAGCACTGCATGATGCCATGTGAGGCATATTTTCACCACGAGCCTGAGGCCCTGCTTTGGGGCAGCAGCAGTCCGCCATCTTTCCCCCAAAAGAGGTGCGTAGGAGGAAGGATGTGCTCGCAGGAGGGGATTGGCCAAATGGACTTTATGATACATCAAGATGCCCTGGTTCTGCGGCCTCACAGAGCACGGTCTCCCTCGTTCTGTCTTTGTGTGCGATACCACCTCCCTGTCTTTCCCTCTCACTCTCCTTTTCGCGTTTTTGCCAACTCTCTCTTTCCCCACTCCCCCACTAGGTCTGTCTTGTCCTCTGTGTGCCCCACCTTTCTTTCTCCAACTTTTGTCACTTTTGCTGTCTTTCCCAATCTATTATGTCTGCTGTTCTCTTTTCTACTCTTTCTCGCTTCCACTTTGCATCCACCCCCTCCTATTTAACTACATGTAATCTGGATTGGTTAATTCCATCCCTCTCTTTCCCTGGTTCCCATCTCTTTCACTTTTTGTCTTGACTTGCTGTTTTACTCTTTCATTTAATTTTGTCTTTCCTTCTTTATTTTACATTATACCTTTCTCTCGGATCTATGTGATCATGACGACCCCCATAATTCAGACGGCCGAAAATGCAGACTTTTTTATTTTTTAAAATATTTTTTAAAACCCCCTTTACACCACATACATATGCAGGGGGAGACTCCCCTCAGTCCGCCCCATATTACTATTATATCACATACCCCCCTTCAGAATTATGGGCCATTACCCTTTCTCTTTCTTTCCATGACGAGAGGGCAATGCCAAAATATCTTTAGTGAAAGTAATGGGCTGCTTTTATAATCATTAACTCTGGACCCTGCCAAGTGCGTCATAAATGTCACAACAGGGCTCAAGAGACTGCCCCTGTTGGGCAGGATTTGTGTGAACCCTGATGACTGAATGTTGTGTGGTCATTTCTGATTGGAAAGTTACAGGAGAAATGATAAGTGAGCTCTCACCCACGGTCACAGAGAGGCGAAGGAGCCTTGGACACTGAAGTGAACTTTCCAAGAGCCACCGACTCCCGGGTGTGAGTGAGTGACAAAGGCCCACGTGATGCAAGATTCTTCTTGACCCTCTGTCCATACATTTTAAAATACAGCCATTTACACTAAAGTATTATTCCAATAAAAATGATTTGCATTACATTTTAGGGGGGGCCTTTGAGAATAGGAAGGTGCGACTGTGCAAGAGCACTTGGCAGCAAGAGCCTTGCGCACACAGAGCGTGATTTTAGGTGCCTGAACAGGGAACTCTTGTAACCATACAAGGCGCTCAAATAATTGGTTGCATGTCTTTATACCGAAATCTTTTATATTGAATGAACATAAATCAAATATTTTATAACAACATTTTTTATAGAGAATGCCCTTTTTTGGGATGAGGTGCCCAAACCCCTGTTTATCACCCCTGAAAACCCTCCACGACCGTTTCCCAAAAATATTTAACCCTTTACCCCGCCCCTACATGCATTCACTATAACATTTTTCGCTATAAAATATTCGATATATGTTCATTCGATATAAAAGATTCGATATGAACACTGTATACCAAATAATTGACAAGATTTGATACTTGAGTGCATTGTGGTGGGCCATTGTGCATGCTGATCCTGTACAAATTACCAACAAAAATAATACAAAATAAATCAATCAAGGGGGGACTTTGTGATGCGGCCTAGAGCCTTACCATACTCCTAGTGTGAGAAGCAGGAGCAATGGGTGAAACTCTAGGTAAGTTAACATGATCATTGCTTTACTGGAAAGGATGCTGGGAGCTCTTGGTAACTTGGCTGCCCTCTAGTGTGGTTATCCTCCGTCACTTTGAGTCAAATGAGCTGGCAATCCCTTGTCGTCCAGCATCCAAGCAGGCAGCAGCCCGCCTGCAGGATTGGCAGAAAGGAACGGTCTGGGGGCATTGAGGGCAACACAGCAGGTACGGAGGGTAGGTAATATGTCAGAAACGTAGAGGCCTCCTCTTAGGACAAGACTGAGGAGCACATGGGGCCTTGTGCTGAGCTCGACTCTGTTTGACCCCAGCAGTTGAAAAGGAAAGATGAAGGCTGGCCTGGAACAAGTTAGTAGTGGAACGATCAAGGAGATTTGGCTGACTGAAAGCATCAATAGATAGGGCTAAATTATTCTAGTTGTTACATTTATAGAGGGTGTCAATTGACGATGTTGTTTAATTGTTTTACATACCCTAGATATTTGTGCATGTATATTAATATTTGCAATAATGTCTTTCTGATGTTTTTAGGCTCTGCAGACTCAGTCAAGGGCCTTTATATCCGATTTTAGTAATATTTGCCTAATAACCAGAGTTAGTTTTTTATATTTATTATAATTATTATTATGTTATGTTATGTTAAAGGTTCTTATACCGTGCGCTGTTGCCGCCTGTGTGGTCTCTTGGCACTCTGGTGGATCGGTAATGCAAGGAATCCCTGAGGGGGGTGGTTAGTAGGATTGAGGGGGGAAAAAGAGCAAGAGAGCTGTGATGTGCTGTTGGCAGCTTCAGTTCGGATTCACTGTGCACTGAGCGTAGGTGTGATTTTCAGTTGGTGGCTGGCATGTGTTGGACAAGATTATGTGTGGTTTGTTTTGCTGTTGCCGTGTTGTGACGTTTGTGTGGTTTGTGGTGCTGTAGAGGTATGGTTGTGTTTAGTTTAGAGTTTGAGAGGTGTATGCAGAAGGGTGAGTTTTTAGTACGGTTTATTAGTGGCAGTACATTTCCTACCCTCGCTGTTCTGTCTAAATGTGATCCATAGCCCTTTCCCCTGTAGATCATTCTAGAGTGTAGCAATTACCGCCCCCACAAGTTCCTCCAGGTGTAGGGCATTTGTTTTCAGCATCCAGCCCTATTCCTTTATGTGTGACGAGTTTCACACCTTTGGTGGTCTCATTAAGTGGGACACATCTCCCTCTCCATGGTGTTATTGAGTAGGGACCTATCTCTGAGAAGCAACTGAGTGCTTCACAGATCATAGGCGTAAAGACACGTATATTTATTTATTCAATTGTGTTTTTATAATGCGCCTAATACCATACCATAACTGAGTTCGGTTTCTAAGCGCGGATCCGGGATTTGTTCCTCTGTTGCTCTGCGTGGTCTTGCTTCCAAGACCAGCGCATTGCCACTGTTCTATCCTTCATTCACATGTGAGGGAAGTAGAGATGCAAGGGAGCAGGGAGCTAATTGGAAGGGGAATGCAGGAAGTTTAGCAGCAAGGGATCTACAAGCATCCAGGAGAGGAAAAGGAGAGCAGATCACCCAGTCTCAGATTAGAGTGGCAGTGGAAGGTGTGTGAACGTAGGTGTTTTCGTGCCTAGAAACACTTGGGTACAGGCGCGTTATAAATGGCTTATCACATATCATATCATTATTGAAGAGCCATTCCTTGAAGAGGAGAGTTTTAAGCTCCTTACTGAACTGCAGTAGTGAGGGGGCGAGGCTGATGTTGATGGAGAGAAGGTTCCAGAGTCTGGGGGCGCAGACAGAGAATGCCTGTCTTCCGGTTCTTACCTTCCATCACAGGCAGAATTCAAGTCTGCACATGTCTTTAATTCTGCTGCATGGTAGGCCTCCAGAGATGCTGAATTTCTCAGTAAGGTAGCTCGGGGGCTCCAGGACGACAGACTTGTAGATGATGCAGTAGGATTTGAAAATGATACGTGCTTGCAATGTGAGCCAGTGCAGTTCGATGAGGTGATGTGGTCGAATTTGCGGAGTCTTCTGAGTCGTGGTGCAGCATGTAGGACACTCCTAAGGTGTGCCGGGTGGGTTCCCGTAAGGCCTTCCAAAACGGCATTGCCACCTGTGAGAAACCTGAAGGTGTCTCCCTAGCTAGTCCCCGGGGATCTGTCATCCAGGTTGCCAGGACACGGCCATCGCTACTGGATCCAGTTCCTGTGGGTGGACCCGTAAGTGAGGATCACCTGGATGGGGGGTCCTCAGGAAGTGGGACACCGATGGGTGAGACGCAGTATCCCCCTTTCCATGACACTTTTTCCCCCTCCTGTCACGTAGGACATTCTAAACCACTGCCCTCCCCTTTTCCAACACAAACACTTTCGCACAATACAAAGAACAACTGACTAGCACCAGAGCCGTTTACCTGACATGTCCCAATACAAGGGTCAGGCAAAGTCCGGCAATTGATCAGAATCGCACACACCTGATGGCCCTTTGCCTTCCAGACAGGGATAAAAGGTTGAGCCAGAGAGCATAGTACGAGCACGGCAGACAGCACGACGCGACAGCTAATCAGGCGTGGCTGTTCAAGCAAAGGAAAAAGGCAGCAGGAATCGAGAGCGAGGAGAGAAGTGACCTTGCCCTTTTCATCCCAGACCTATGGAACCTTCGTGGAAGAGAGCCTAAAACCGCAAACAATAGCACAATTGTCTTGCAGCAGATATCAACTGTACACAGGGCAAGCCTACGCTGATAAGCAGGAGCGAGGGAAGCTCCCGCAACCGTGGTACCGGCCTTGACTCCAATGAATAAGAAAAGCCAAGCGGTTCATCACACCCAGTGATTCGAAAGGGAAAACGATAAGAACCGGGCTGTGTTCAGTGAGAATCGCAAAAGGGCAAATTTGAACAAAGTTCAATGAACTGTGTAAAGAACTGTAAGAAGTCTTGAAGGGGAGACCAGCCGCAGAGAGAAAATTGCACTATGTGGGTGTTAACTCGAAAGACTGGTCGAGGCCCATATAAGAGAAACTACAGATACGAGAAGGCCATCGGAGAGCCAGCGGAATAGGTCAAAGTGGTTATACTGAGGGTCAAGCAAAATCCCTGTACAATCGAAAGACTTTGGTCTACAAACTAAGTGAAAGAAGGGAAAGCAAATCCTACAGTGAGAAGAAACAAGGGAAGTGAATCCCAAGAGGGGCAAAGTCTAAAGTCCCAAGAAACAATGTGTTTGGAACTGTTTAAAAAAAAAACATTAAGATTTATGGAATACGGTACAAGAAGGGTCAGCGCCCAGAAGAGGGGGACCCGGGGATGAAACGTTGACCCAGCGAAAATTGGAAACAAACTTTTCATTTGTTAAAGGAACTTTTGTTCTGTTATTTGAACTCATCAGGTCCTCGAAGGCAAGAGACTTTCAATTGAAACGAGACTTGGCCCTTGATGGCCCTGATAGCTGAATGCTTGTGAGTGTGTCCTGAAAGATGCCATTAGAACTGTTGTCTCGTGCTGGAGAAGCCTGATACTGTGCTGTGCTCCGAGCTGCCATCTTAACCTGTGTCCAAAACGTGGGGAAGGGAGACCCAAGCTACCGCATCCTGACATACTATTTGAGAACACATCTTTCTTTTCTTGAGAACTATCCCACACCTCTTTTTGCATTAGTTGTGAGGTTTGGTAATAGGTTTCTTAGTATAGGCCTTTTTATTTTGACACAACGCTACAAGGACTGCCTTATTTTTGATTTGATGGTCGAAGCTTGCTCCCATCCTAGATTCAGGTTTCGAATAGGCGTTTTCTCCAACCTGCATACATCATTCTTTGTTCAATAAACACCCTTGAACAGTATCACTTGGTCTTTCTTACTTGTTGTCATCATGACACACCTTACACACCATTCAGGTGGGAGAGAACCAAGATTTTGGCAGCAGATCTGAAGTTGTGATGAAGGGCATGATTCTTTGCAGGAGAAAAAGTTTGTACCAAACTGTTGTGTCTTCCTTGCTATGTGTTGTTTGAAGCAGAGGTGTCTGTCAATGTCGAAACCCAAGAAACTTGGTGCTGGTGGCCAACTTTGGTGTGAAGCCCTTGAGGTTCACAGCAGAGAACTAGGTCAGGATTTAAGGGTTTTAAACAAGTTTCATAGTTTTAGCAACAGCATTAACTGTTTCATCTGAGTTGGCTGGATAAATGCATATATTTTCAACATCAAATGCACATGTACAAACCCAATCTTTCAATTGGAGGAAAAGGTTTAGAGTGAATTATAATAGGCAGTGGGGAAGGTGCACACCTTTTGGTGCAGATTTGACATGTTTTCATGAAAGTTTTGTAAACAGCAGTGGTGAACTTTGCAAGTCATGGGTTGTGAGTATTTGCCCCCGAATTGCAGCAAGCAAAGGGAGCAATGTTGACTCCTACCCTCTGCCGATTGCAGTGAATGTTCCAGAGTTTGGGGGCATAGACAGAGAATGCCTGTCTTCTGGTTATTACCTTCCATCACAGGCAGAATCCCAATCTGCATATGTCTTTACATCTGCTGGATGGCAGGCCTCCAGAGATGCTGAGTTTCTCAGTAAGATAGCTTGGGGACCCCAGGGCGACAGACTTGTAGATGCCAATGCAGTTTGATGAAGGGTTGAGGTGACGTGGTCTAATTTGCAGAGTCATTTGAGTCATGCTGCATGTAGGTCACTCCTAAGGAGTGCCGGGTGGGTCTCTTTAAGGCCTTCCAAAAGGGCATTTCCACCATCCAGGTGGGAGAGAACCAAGATTTGACAGCATATCTGAAGTTGTTTTCTGTGATGACTTGGCATCACAGACCTGGATCTGGACTGGGTGACCTTCTTCCTCTCGGACCGACCTTTCCAGGGTTACTGGGTCCTTTTCGTTTCCTCCATCTCAGACTCCACCTGTGGAGTCCCTCAGGGCTCTATCCTCTCGCCTTGGCTGCTCAACATCTAACTGGCTCCTCTAGCCCACTTGGTCTCGACCTTCTCTCCTAACCTCTAGTGCTATGCAGATGACATGCAGCTCTCCTTCAAGCTTCCCTCTTCTGCCTCCTCCTCTTCCTCTCTCATTCCTCACTGCCTGTCTGCTATTCAGGAATGATGCTCTGCTAACGTTCTCTGCCTTAATGCCAGTAAGATAGTTATCCTTCTCATTGGGACCCCTGCTGCCTCTTTCCCTCCCACACTCTGGCCGCCCTCCATGGGCCCCTTCCCCTCACCCTCTTGTTAGGCAAAAAACCTTGGTGTCATCTTCAACTCCCCTCTCTCTCTCTCTCTCTCTCTCTCTCTCTCTCTCTCTCTCTCTCATGCTCTCCTGACATCACAGACCCTGTCAAGAAGGCCCACTTTCAGCTGCACCTCCTCAGAGGCATTAACCCTTTACTTACCTTCCCCCAGAAACTCAATGTCTCAAGAGCTCCAGTACTCTCCAGGCTGGACTACTGCAACAGCCTCTTCCTTAATCTGCCTAACTCCCACCTTCGCCCCCTTGAACTAATCCAGAATAGGACTATCCTTGGCCTGAAGCCCAGAGACCGCATCTCCCCAGCCTTAAAATCGCTCCACTGGCTCCCGGTTGCTGTGAGGATCAAGTTCCAGACCCTCTGCATCGTACACAAGGCTTTCTTGGGCCTGGGACCCCACTACATTCAACTTTTTCTCCCTAAATGCCTACCTGATAGAGCCCTTTGGTCGTCCAGTTCTAACTCTCTGCAGATCAGATGCTTTTCCAAGCAGAGGGTGGGAGGTAGATCTCTCTCCTCTGCAGGAGCCTCTGACCTTCTCAAGACCTTCCTTTTCTCTTTGTTCTACCCTCTCCCCTGCTAATGTCCCTGTCTGCTTCTTGACTGGCTGCCTGGTTCCATCAGAGTCTTCAGGGCACCAAGCACCCATCCAGTCTACCCCTGCACTTGATCTCCCCGGATGCTGCACCCCTCAACCTGCACTTGCCCTTCCGTGCCCCTGCCCCTGCTTTAGCCTAGCTGGGCCTGCACCCTTGTAGCCCTTCCAGCCCCTTACCTTGCATTTAGCACCTGGACCTTCCTTCCCCTGCACTCTCTGCTTTCCCCTGGCACTGTCCACCTGGCCTCGCTGGCACTCACTTTTTCTCATTGGCCCTTCCGCCCTGACTGGCACTTCCTCCCGTCCCCTCTCCCCTGCACTTCTGTCACTGCCCTTGCACCTTCCAAATGTCACAAGTCCTAGTAGGATCGTTTTTGTTTTGTCCTCCCTGTTCCCCCACGCTCTTGTCTTGCTGAGCCTCAAAACACATTGTGTATAGGCACATTATGAATACCCAATAAATAAATACCCATAAGAACATTTGGGAGCAAAGTGGTGGATTTTACAGCACAATGTTCCAGAGGAATTGTCTCAAAAATCAGTGGTCTTCAGACGTATGAAGTGCAACTTATGACATTTTCCAATTCGACAGTGTATGCCACGCAAGACTGATATTCTCACTTGCCTCCCTGGCCACCAACATTATTGATAAAATACTGCCACATGCTGTATTTTACATTTGTACATTTTTCGCAGGAAATAAAAAATACATTTTTGTTACCTTGCATTTACACCTCTACCTTGTACCCCCCGTTTATTCCCCCCATGCTAGCCATCCTTCTTTTCAGTAGCTTTCATGCTGGCCAGTCCAAAGTCCCAAGAGATGGATTTGGATGATGGTAGGGAGGTCAACCTTGCTGGAATTATTGCCTTTATATCGATTGGCAACAGATCAGCAAGTGGAGTGAACCTTGGAGATTGGAAATTGCTGATGCTCATGCCAGATTTCTAGTAAATTCTGTAGGTTGCAAATATAAAAAGGATAAAATTGCGTATTCAGTCAGGATGAGGCAGAATGGGCATGTCATAGCCCTCTGTGCCAACCCACAAATCTTCCTGCTTGGGAGGTGCTCCTCGAAAGCCACATATGATTGTATCTCTCTCGCAGACACAGACCGATCCTAGGCAGCAACATTCTAGACAACCACTAAAACCCCTAGACAAATGGCGATTTAACACAAGGGCCTTTCTCATGACCAGGCTGTCAAGTGACAGTAGGAGTTTGACCTTGTGCCAGGAAGCGCATAGGAAGAGGGATATAACTTTCATACCCCGGTAGAGGTCTGAGGGGTGGACATGGGCTTTAACGGCTGTCAGCCCTAGCTTTGGGAGGCCAGAGTGAAGCTCAGGCCTCAGCATGGGCTGCGGGCCGTTAAAGCCCATGTCTGCCCCCCCGCAGGGCGTGAAAGCTATTTGCACCCCATGATTTACCGGGGTGCAGATCGTTTTCTATTTTTTGTTTGTCCGACGGGAGATCAGCTCAGCGCAAGCCCATCTGCCGTCGGAGAAAAACAAATGGGGAAAAAATGGCCGCCGATATTAAAATGGAAAAGGGACTGGGTGCCTTTGCGAATGACGGCGGCCATGTTCCAAAATGGCCACGGTCATCCAAAAGCGGACCTAGTCCCTTTTCTGTTTAAATGGCGACAGTGCGTGCAGTGATTAGAGCATCACACCAGGAAAGACAGATGTTCATTGGTCAATCTGTCTTTCCCAGGTGTGAATCCCATATCGTACATGAAATTCTGAAAGGGCCTGTGGAATAAAGGATGGATAGGTATGCGGTAGCCCTTGTGCACAGCGTTGCTACTGTGATACTGATCTACTTAATTTAAGAGAAAAAATATGTTTCCGTATAGTAGTGCTCAATTGTCTCACACTGGTAAAGGGCATGAGTTGGTAGGAACACATTGTGTAAGTTTCCTAGACAAGCCCTTCTGAAATGTTGATGCTCCACCCTGCAACTTGATGATTACTAGACAAGGAACTTCGAGATCCTTTGAACTGAACGGATCTCAGTCATCGTGCAGTTAAATGCTACTTGCTTCCAGTGGAGGAAGGCGAAATCTGGTAACAGTTGTTTGTCTTCTTGCTGACATTTATCCCTAGAGAAACAATTTCCCAGAACAGGTGTTAATGGCAAAGCAGATGCTATGCTTGCAATTAAATGTATCCCATGGTTCGTGTTCTATTTATAGGCGCTACGGAAAGAAATCCACGGCCTCATGTAATAAAAAGTATGTGGATGATTGCACGCCCCTCTGGCCCTCGTCATTTACTGGAAATACGTTTTTGATAAACAGATTTAAAAATAAGGTCTATAGAAGTAATTAACAAAAGCCAAACGAAAAGCACTGAACGTATTTGTGGCATTGTATGCTCACCTATGGGTACCCAAATAGGTCAAAGGCCATGATATTTGCCCAGTCCCAGATTACCAAATAGGCAAAGTAGGCCCCGGCTCATGGGCCCCACTGCTTTGAGGGGCCCAGCAATGTTTGTCGTCGCTCTTTTGTAGATCCATGATGGCACCCGAGTTGAAGTCATTTGCGAGAGGGGCCTCGAAATTTTGACTGGCTAGGGCCCTCCACAGGGTTTAATCGGGGCACTGTATTTGCCAGGCGGAAAATGAATTCGCAGCTCTGGGGCAAATGCCCTTTTTGAACAACTACCGAGCAGCACGTGTCTTTGGAAATACAGAAGATGTGTTAAATTTGAACTATTACACTCGCTTATTTTTACTATCCAAAACTCTTGCTATATTTATTTTTCCCATTCTTCGCATTTTTGCTTCACATGCACATGATTTTAAGCGCCCAGATGCAACAAGCTTGCATGCCTCGCTCGTGCATGAGTAGTTGCACGTGCTTCTACACTGAAGTCTATCTTGCCATTAATATAGTTGTGTCTTGCCCATTTATTTAAAAAGATTGTTCGATTTATATGATTGCTCCATCAGCGTCAAGGTGCTATCGTCCAGCGCCATGGATGCATTTCACATCCAGTGCATGCACTTAACAAGTGCAATTAGCACGAAAAAGAGGATAGCTCAAGGGCAAGGTGCTCGCCTTGGAAGCAAGACCACACAGAGCACCACAGGTTCGATTCCCCGGGTCTGCATATCATAACAAAGAGTGCCCTGGTGCAAACAATTTTTTATTTCAATGCGTTTTTGCACTAGAGCAAAGATTGACTTCGTCTGTGCACTTTGGCCTGGTGCAAAAATGCTTTGAAAGAATGTTTTTTGCACTGGCTAAATGTTTACCATAGTGCTTATTGCACTTGCGCTGGTGCAAGGTTTCTTTAATACCACCCCATGGGCCTCATTTAAGAATGGCGGTCTGGAAATAAGGGTGCCCTAGCAACGTACCACCAACCAAGGGCACTCCAGCACATTAAACATACAGTAGATATAACCGCAGGACGTGTACAGATTTGCCAGAATGACATGCCTTAATGGGGAAACATTGGCATAACCAGCGGTGTTGCTAGGGGGGGCTGAGGGGGTTATAGTCCTGGGTCTTTTAGTTGTAGCCCCGGATAGAAGATCAGGGGCTACAGCCAAAAGGCTAGTTAGCCCAGAGTCCTGCCAGTCCTGACATTAGCTTAGCCCTTGATTTTTTCCAGACCTAGCAACACCACTGGTAACTAGTTCTTGTTCGGGTACGTTTGACATTGTTAAAATAATGAATCTTAAAAGAGCTCTTCAAACCAAAAAGGATATGATTTGCCCAAAACAATGGCGTTTTTATTCTCACTGATGTAAAGCGGCATCATGCAGACACAGCGCCTCCCAATAAAGGGAATAAAAGACTCAAACGAACAAATGAAAAGACAAATTAAGACTTGCGATCAAAGGGTAAATCAACTGAAGATATAGATTCAGGGTCAGCATCCACTCGGCTCTACCCTGAATTGGTAAAGGATACAAAGGATGAGGAGACTGTGGAGGATGTTTTTGATCTAATTTGCAGCGGTCCGCTTCATCGACTGCTCCGTCTACTTGTAACTCACCCCATGCCCATTCCCTTTGGCTCCCCTTTATTTTTTCCAATAGGAACCTCCTAAAATAGTCAATGATACCCTGGTCTTTTATTCCTTGATATTCCACTTCCAAGGTATACATATAGCAAAGAACCTTCACAATACTCTGATGTTAGTGTCTGCATGCTGGGCCAGCCATACCAACGTTACACGGCCTGCGATGTGGGTACATCTTCTACCTTCTAAATTGTTGCTAAGGGTCTCAATAGCACAGTTTATTAGAAGGGGCTTATGACTGGTGTACAGTATCAAATATCCTTTGTCATCTGGGATAACACTGCTTCACAGTTGCCCGTAGGTGAATCTGTTGGTAGTGATGTAGTAGAAAGGGTTTAGAGTAGTCAGGTATTCATAATAATCATGGATTGCTGAGACAATCTTTTAACTATTCAGCGGCTTCTTGTTCTTCCTTCCCCCAAGTCAGTTTCATCGCCTGTCAAGTGGCACAGCGAGTAGAGCGCTCGCTTTGACATCCGTGCAGAGCCTGCTAACGCAGGTTCGAATCCCGGCGGGGCCAAACTCAGCCTTTCATCCTTCCGCGGTCGATAAATGAGCACCACACACCGTGGGTAATAATAAGCAGCGCTCAGATACCTGTGGGTTCGTAGTGCTATATAAATGCCAAATTATTATTATCGTATTATGGCCCTTTTACTTTTCCATTAAAGGAGACGCACTGGTTGAAAAGGTGGGGATGAACCTCCCATAATACTAAATTGAACATAAATAGGCCTTAAGGTTACTTTTGCTAGTGGGAATGGCAGTATTTCCTACAGTCTCTACTTCTTTCTCTTGGGGTTGGATCAAGCTATTCCCTGAGAGAAATCCAATGACTTCCCCAGGATTTGGATACAATAAATCAGGAAATTGTTCCTGCTGACCTACATTCTCAGCAATGAGACTGGATATAGATTCAGAAGTCGTAAAGGTTGCCCTGGTTGTATTGGGGATATTGGGCTCTTTCCACTCCTTCATAAATTGTATATGAGACTGTTGTTTCTTTGTCTCCTAGCTGTTTGTCTTACTTAGTAATTTAACTGACCTACCACCTCTATGATTTCATAAAACCTATGCCATTTTGTTTGTAGCTTGTTCTGACAAAATTCATATCCCCTACTTTAATACTACAGAGATGGCCCTTTTTTCATATAGAGTCTTCCTTTTTCTTGGCTGGCAGTTAGGCGGTTCTTAATCAACTCCTGTATGAATCTCATACAGGCTTGAATATCCTCGGTAAAATGAGATAAATGTCCCCTTCCAACCACTGTTCCTGCCAGCTCCTGCAGAGCATGTCTAAAACATCCCTCGGCTCTCTCCCATACACCAATTCAAATGGCGAGAAGCCAGTATAACTCTGTGGAGGCTTTGGCACAGTGAATGAGGCTCACGGAAGCAATATGTTCAATATGTTCCTTCACTGATAATCTCCCTTAAGGGGGTCTTAAGAGTTTACTTAAACCTCTCTACCAGGTTGTCCATCTCTGAATGTTAACATATGTTAACTTTTGTTTCTGGGGAGTTTGCTTACATCACCCATGAATTTGGAAATAAAAGTACTGCCTTAATCTGTAATCATTTGTTCAGGGAAGTCGACCATGGAAAAGAAGGGGAGGAGGTGTTTGTGGATTTAGTTTCACGTTAGCTCTAAATGGAAAAGCTGTGCGATAACAAGTGGCATAATCCTCTATTATGAGGGGCATATTCCTCTGTTTGTATGGCCTCAAAGAATCCACAATATCCCTCGCAATTCTTGAGAAAAGCAGTCAAATTATTGTTATTGTTTGAAGGGGAGCTCTTGGGACAGGACTAGCCCAAGGTTTTCTGGCAGACCCATCAAGAGGTTACATATTTCCTGATGCAGACATACACTCCAGGCAATACAACAGAGAGAGGACATGGCCATTAGGCCATAAGGCTTTACCCCTAAGTGCCTTCTCTATGACCTTCTTCTGGAAAGGGAAAAGACCCAGTAGTTGGTATATCGGCTTTCCATCTCCCTTCACATTGCTTTCTGCCCTGTATAGAAGTCTGTTCCTTTCAGAAAAATATGTGTCTTGTTTTTGAGACCATTCAGTTCTGGGTAGAGGATTACTTCACATAACTGCTGTGCTAATGACTCTCTGATGTGGATGATTAAGTCATTGTACCCATCAGTAGCCAGGATGACCTGCATCTCCCTTCTGTAATAACCATCAATAGCTTGAACTTTTAAGAGGACTGACTGGAGGAGCACTGGCTATTCTATGTGTTCTGGTGGGTAATTGGACGTCAAGTCTGGTCCTACTTTCAACCATTCCTCCTACCAAGATTGAACCATGCTCAACACTTAAATAGATTGAGGCCAACAGAGCCTGGAACCCCTCAAACTGGTACTTTGGCACTCGGGGAGCTTTGACAAATCCTAGGGAATTTGTCTGAGTTTTGGTGTTGGGTTGAGACCATTGTATCGGAGCTCCACTTCTGACGACATATCTAGAAGGGTTGAGCTGTGGTACAAGGTAGAACATGCTTGGGATTTGAAGAATCAGTAAGTCAAGGTTCAGGTTAGTAAAAGACCAACAGAAACTAGGGGAATAATCTACAAATAATATGGGATAACTTTGTAGCACAGTGAAGAGGATAGGAAACACAACGTGGGATTCTTCAAGGGTTGCCCTCACCTTGAGAAGATGCTTTCATTAAAGATAAGTCTCAAACCCAATCTTAATAAGCCTCCGTCCCACGAGGGACACCCTATTCTATAAACAAAGAACAAATATGAAGACCAACCAAAAAAAAACACCTAGTCTTAACAGGTTATTTAACCTCCTGGCTATTCCTCTGCTTATGAAAGAAATGTTTGAAATCCTGGAAAATGCAAGAATACACAAACCTAATCTATTTATATCTGGCCCTGTTCTGAAAATAAACACAAACAATGGTTCTCTGGGAAACCTCCTCCCGGAAGTACTCACAGTTCTGGTCTCTTCATGAACTTCCAGCCTCCAGACCTCTTCAGTATTTTCTCTTTTCAGGCCTCTGCGCACACTCTTTCTCATTCGGTAGACCTCTCCATCGATTTTCTCTTTCTTGCTTTACATTTTATTTTTATTGTGTACGGTATAAAAAAACCTTTACAGTTCATGTCCAGAAAAAGCAAATCAATGATTAAAATCATCCACATTCCGTTCAATAAATATGCATTCTTATTACATTTAAAAAACAATACATATTTGCTTATTCCTCATCTGCCTCTTTCTTCACTCCGTCCTCTTCAATTAATCCAGAATAGGGCTGCAAGACTTATCCTTGGCCTCAAGCCGAGAGGCCATATCTCTCCAACCATAAAGTCCCTTCCACCATGCACTTACCTGGTGGGCAGTAAACTTGGCCCCTTTGTTTGGAAAGTTTCTGCCCATTGTGAGAAACCTGAAGGTGTCTCACCCACCGGTCCCTGGGGATCCGTCATCCAGGTGGCCAGGACAGGGCCATCGCTTTTGGATCCAGTTCCTGGGGGTGGACCAGTCCGTGAGGATGACCTCAGGGATTGAAAGTGGGACACCAGAGGGTGGGAAATAGTATCCCCTTCCCAATAACAACATTTCCCGATCCTATCAGGTAGGATAACTAGGAACTCAACCCCACCCTCTTTCCCAACACAAACACTTTTTCACGGACAGCTCACTGTGAGAGAAACAAGACTAACACCCGAGCCGTATACCTGTCATGTCCCAACACAAGGGTCAGACAGAGTCTGGCAATTACTGATAATTACACACACCTGACTTCCATCACATTTCCCCACACAGATAAAAAGGCAGAGAACAAAATCACACTCTGAGCAAGGCAAAACACATGAGGAAGCAGCAGTTCCAAGATGGCAGTTTAATATGAGGATAAAGACGGCAAGACCAGAGAGGGTGGCAAGGAGGGAATGGCCGTTGGCCTTTTCAGAGGAAGAAACCGCTACTTTCACGAGCCCTCGAGAATAAGAAACATAAGACCGGGAATTAAAGCTGAAGAAAGGCGCATTGTGTGTCGAAGGTACCGGGGCTCTACCGCATCCATAGCCGAGGCGGGGAGAAGCGATTGCCGCCATGGTACTGTCCTTGGCTCCTACAACAAAGCCGCTCCAGTAAAGTCAGCACAGACGGTAAATCAGGGACACTGATAGCAGAATGGTCTGTGTTAAACCCAAGGTTGCAAGCGGCAACATTGTATGAAGAAATCTGCAAAGAACAGAGTGAGAGGCATATGTGTTGAGTGACGTGAATATAATTGAATATCCAAGGAGTGACTGAACTTTTGAAACCAAGGCAGATACCATATAAAGAGTGGTGCAGTGCCACGTTGGTGCTCATTTGAAGGTCTCTGTTTGGTATTCAACTGAAAGTGAAAAATTAGGAACTGTGAAATCGAAGTGGTCCTGCAATGGGTCAAGCCAGATCCCCTGCACATTCAAAAGTCCTCGATAGCTAATACGAACTGTAATTGGTCCGAGCCCGGCTGAGGGAGACTAATTGTGTGAAAGGGATCTGAGCCCGGCTGAGGGGGTTCTGGGGTGAACTGTGAGTCACCCAAAAAAGATAATCTATAAGCATTGGATAAAGGGATCTGAGCCCGGCTGAGGGGGATCCAGGGTGAACCGTGAGTCACCAGAGAAAGGATATTCTATGAGCATTGGAGAGGTGGATCTGGGCCCGGAAGAGGGATCCAAACTAAAGGTTGTGGTAGAAAAGGGATCTTTGCCCAGCTGAGGGGGGGGGGTCCAGGGGGAAGAGTGAATTGCTCGACTTGAATATTTGTAAAGGAACATTTTTGTTTGTTTGACACATCAGGCTCTCTGAATCAAGAGACGTTTGATAACTTAAGAGACTTGGGCATAGAAGGCCCTGATGCTTGTAATTGAACTGTATCCCTGTGCCGAAGAAGCCCAAGAGTGTGCTATGCTTGTGCAAACCGCCTTGTCCCGTGCTGAAAACGTGGGGGAGGGGAGGCCAACCGCCTGAACATCCTGACTTATCATTTTATGAACACTTCTTTATTTTTCATGAACATTATCCCACACTATTTGTAATTTTGTAAACACTTCTTTATTTTTCATGAACATTTTCCCACACCATTTGTAAATTAGCAGTAAGGATTGGCAATACGTTTTTTAGTATAGGCCCTTTTATTTTGACAAGACTCCACCAGGACTGCATTATTATTATTTGATGGTCATAGCTTGCTCCCATCTGTAGATTTAGGTTTAGATAGGCGTTTATCACCCCCTTGATACAGTTCAATAAACACACTTGACCTGTGGTCACTTGTGTCTGTCTTACTTTGATACCATGCCTTCCGTACACCATGCACTTACTTGTTTCCTCCCTAACAGGCAACCCTGCCACTTCTTCCACCCCATCCCTGGTGGACCCTAATAGCACCTACCCCCACCCTACTCTCCCTTTTTTCTTTTCACTGCACTTGCACGCTCTGAATGTAACAAGGCCTAGTTGGACCGCTTTTTTGTTTCGATTTATTCATTCTCAATTTTCAATGTTTACTTGCTCCCTTCTTCCCTTCTGCCTTGTGGCGCTTTCAAAACTGCCTTGCTGCATAAGACTGTATACAATCCAATAAATAAATACATTATTACATTTAAATCCTGGTTTAAAATCACAATGATTGAAATCAATGATTTTTTACTTTGCCGTATTTAAAACACTTAATACTTAAAAACATAGCACAGTTATTATGGTTAAAACCGGATTGTATCTAAAAAGCGATATCATCATTAATTCCTATGTCATTCTTGACTTCAAAGAGTTTAAAAACCCTGACACCATAGTCCCCACAGACGTTGGGTTTAAAGCTAAACAGCTTTTCCATAGGTTATCCCTGTCGGCCCACTTTACATCTAACAACACATTTCTAAAGTAAGCCATTCTCACCGTAGAAAGAGGACATTCCATCAATAGATGCTTCATAGTTTCTATTACCATTACATCTTTACAGAATCGACAATGAGTATCGTCTCTACCAATCACTGTCCTTCCTAGCAGAACTACAGGAGGAAACACATTGCATCTAAAACGTAATAAAATGGATCTATAAAAACGGGTTGGAAACATTACCAGATAAGGTGCCAGCGTTCCCCTTTTTTGTTTTCATGAGACAATTGGCACAGAGATGGGTAGTTGTGAAATTGGCCCATTGTCTCACCCCAATCAGAATTATGCAAGGTGGCTTTAACTTTTCCTGAATTCCTTCGCCAGATCGTTCAAATCATGATTATCATCATTCAACAATGTTTTGCAGTGCACGTTTAAAGTGGCAACAAAGGAGGGGGGACTAACCTTACCCTAGATCCCCTCCGTACATAGATGTATATCATGATAAAACGAGTCCTGGATAGAAATATTTATTTTATGAAACAGACACTGAAGCCTCCACTTGACGCACACCTGTAATGAAGAGCCCTAGTTTGTAGTGCATTGCTGCTAACGGAATAGCGTTTGGTACGCATAATACTCTTCTCCATATTGCGACCTCAATCTTATCCAACAAGACGTAAGCTCCCTTTACCCAAAATTCCATACCATATATTGGGTACCAATTTGCCCTCATAAAAATCAATATCGATACACGTTATTCAATCAATACAAAATTATATATGTTATGTGCATTGTAATAATAATACATACCAAATCACATAAAATCACTATTTCAATCACTGTTATACACAATCAAGTTCAAAATCAAATAATCTCCATCATTCATTCACACTCACATGCACATATCAGCAATGACTTTCCACCTTTTTGCGCAAACAAAACTTCATATTACAGATTTCTTTGGCAAGTGCTTATACAACATATTTTGGCCCTATCCTTGATACTGGTGTCATTCACAATTTGTTATGATTCCAAACAATTTATAAAGTCGACACATGTTTCAGTCATGGGACTAACAATCATGTCCCTCTCTTTCAAGACCTTCATCAGGACGTAAAGTAAAGATCAGATTATGTCTCGCCTTTCATGGACTGGAGTGTGCCACATAATCTGTACAGAAAACATATAGTAAAATCAATACAACCTGTCATGGTTTCTTGTCATCCTTATTTCTTTAAAGTAACTATTATTGATTTAACAGCAACTCTCAAAGTGGATGCATGTATCTAACTCACCTCCGTATTTCATATTCGGAGATGCAAAAGATGTGATGGAATCAATCCCTCAATGGTACCTAGTAATAGCCTATTTGATCAGGTCCTGTGGGAAAAATAAAAAAACGGGACGCGCCTGTTTATTCGCTGCTAAAATATCAAACTATATTCTCCTATATCTTATTCTGGTATCAAAATTCAAACACCAGGTCGTTACAGGCTTTACTTACAATTCCACAGTAAGGACCCATATCTATATCACATAATATGTTCTTCTCTGGATAAATATACTCCAACCGAGCAAACAACAGATATGCACCCTCTGCTTCTGTATCCTGGGGGCATAATAGTAAAAGAATGGTAAACATAGACTCATTTTTAGTTTTATGTACACTATATCATCTGTCTATATCACAAAGTATTTCTGATAGACTTACCCACTCAGGGCAGATAAATGGGTGGATTATTCCTCCTCTTTCAATAGTATTTCTGTTTTTGATTTTTGTTTCCTTTTTCTTACTTATTTCCCTTTTTGTTTATGCACACTGTAAACAAAGGAAGCTGTACATGAGTATCCACCAACGCTATAATGGACTGACAGATACTGTAACAACTTCAGCATGTCCGTAATAATATGCTTACTAAATATCAGTGTATACATTGACCCTGTAGTCGTCACAGAGACAATTCAGATATTTGTGTCTCAATACATACAGGTAGTTAACACTATATCCATTATATCATCTGTGTCTATCGAAAAATATTTCTCAAAGACTTACCCCCTCAGGGCAGGTAAATGGATGGATTATTCTTGGCAATATATACTTCTTCTTTCAATAGTGTTGCTGGTTTAAATTTAAATTTTACATTTTTTGTTTCCTTTTTTCTTGCTTATTTCCCTTTTTGTTTATGCACACTGTAAACAAAGCAAAATCCACATAAGCGTCCAAAAACTTTTTAATGGGCTGACCGACACATCAACAGCTTTGGCATGTCCATAATCATATGCTTGCTAAATATCATTGACGCCGTAGTCATCACAGAGACAAATCAGATATTCGCGTCTCAAAACTTACAGGTGGTTGACACTACGTATAGAGTGCCCGTATCCTATTTGGACCTCATGGGAGCAACCACAAACCGTCACTTCTCTGTGATAAATGCCCCTCTTTGTTCAGTCTCGCTTTAATCCCTGAGGCCTCATGAAGTCCCATTATCAGTTTTAGAAGACTGAAGGGTAACCTACACTTTGATAATTTGGCCCACATCCTACTACGGTCCAAACTGTCGAATGCGGCAGAGAGGTTGATTGAAGCTGCAGAAGTAGAGAGATGCTTATTGGACCAAGCATGTTCTTGTGTGTGTAGCTCTCACCGCCAGACCAATGAAATTCGTACAATGGCCCTTACAAAAGCCGGTTTGAAATGTACACAAACGGCCGGTTGAGGATGCCCATTGTTTCAAATGCATTCATAAAAGGGATGCCAAGACTTTACTGTCCACATCTGTCATAGTGGTTGGCCAATAGATTTTAGGATTTGTCTTCACGTCCTGATTAAAAATAGGTACCACAAAGGATATCCTCCATAATTCCGGAAAGCAGTCATCATGGAGAATGCTCTTAAACAGAATAGGCAGCACACATGCCCAAGCATGTGGGCCTTCTTTCAGAATATTTATGGTAAAACCATTAGGGCTGGGTGCCATAGAGTGCTTACTGTAACTAATTAGGTCAATAACCTCCTCTGTGTCTACCTTAAGGCACCATTGCTCGTCCTTGTGTTTGACTGCGTCCCCATCCACCACGCAGTTGAGTGCCCTCGCAGCATATAGTTCTTCGAAGTGTGCTACCCATGCAGTCTCTGGCACAGCGTTCAACTGTTCAATGGATTGGGGAGCTTCTTGAGCATTCATTTTTCCCAGAAGGCTGCAGCATCCATGTTAACCAACAGTTGCAGAATAAATCCTGAGTCTCTCTACAGTAGCTTCGCCTGGTACTGTTTATTGACATTATTATATATTTGTTTTATTTGCTTACACAAAGCCCATTTCACATCAGGCGTTTTACCCGATTTCTTAATTTCTCTGATAGCTCTCACCATGTCCTTTTTTTCTTCTCTGCATGGACGCAATCAAAGGCATGCGTATGCACCTTTTCTCCTGCTGAACAGAGCTACTTTGATTCCCCAATACATTACAAATAAGATGCTCAATTGACTCCAAAGTTCATGGTTTCTTGGTTTCTTTTCAGCACTCTTTTCTCTCATGAGCCAGAGTACTTGCTCCTTCGGATGTATATGAATTGCTCGTATCAAATTGCCCATGGCCGATTTGGCCGATTTTTTTGCACCTGTTTTGACCACAAATATATTCGGGGGAAACCCCTGCAGTCCCCCACCCAATCCCCCTATATCATGTATTACCCCAAACCCACCCCCCAAATATATTTTCAGTCAAAACGGCCACAAAACATTAAGGCCAATTCGGTTGTGGGCAACTTTGGTAATACCGCTCCTTCCCCTGCCTTTGGTTCTCTAGTCCTCTCCACAGTCTTGCTCTCTAATACAGATCCCTCCACAGTACAGTATTTATTGGAATAAGGGTGCTATTCCCTTAGATGCATTCCTGTAGCAGTTGTATGGAGTGTTAAGCGAGTGGAAGGTTGCCCCTGGTAATGGTGACATTTTGTTGGCGGGTGACTTGAACTCCTCCTGCAATAGGAATACGTATTGTTGGAGTACCCTGTTCCATGGAAACAATTTGAAACCCTACAGGGAAACAGTTCAAAATGGATTCAAGTGGTCTGCGTTTGCAGATATTTTTAATCTTATATTTATCATATTCAGCCTAGCTGCTCACATACGAACATTACCTTATGAACACCACAACACTCTGATAAAACACAGCTATACCCCTCAATTCCGGCCTAGCTGCACACATAAGCATCCTAAATAGGCCTAACGCAGCCAGAACCCAGTCCTGGTGACCATCTCCCTGACTGCACACATTCTACTGATATCAAATACCACCACACCTAATGCTAGGATGCAGCAACCATCGCGCAGACGGTTCAGCTGCACACATAATCGGTGCACCCATCTCACTCAACTGACCTGGACCACCGTCCCCGAGGGCGTTCAACCTACCAGCGCTTTGAGGTCATTCCAATCATACATGGAGCGCTATATAAATGCCAAATAACATAACATAACAATTGAATGGGAACGTGAGGTGGGACATGCCTATGAGTTGCACATGGAATAGAGGTTCTTGCTACTCAGTGTTGGATTAAATTCCTGTTACCCAAGTACTCCAATTTAATTATTCATCCATCACAGTTTAGTGATCACTGCATGTTGCATAGTCAATTCACACTTTCTATCTCACTAGTTATTAGGGGTGGGCCCCCAGGTCTTTCTGTAAATGCGTCTGTCACCCTTGTAAGGTGGAATGAAGGCAACATGCAATTACTAAAGTCTTAAGTTGCAGAGAGACATTGATCTCCCCATTGATGCATGTAATTGGGGCACATTTAATCAAGATCATTTATATAGTTACATCACTGACTCAATTCAGAAGACCCAGTTAGGGATCCATAGACCGGGATTAGGTAATACGATTAAAATCATGCATACGCACTCCTACGACCCCTTTGTCCAGGATAAGAAGCAAGCCCTTCGCAAACAGATTAGAGAGTTAAAAAAAAATCAGCTGGGGACCTAGTGAGCACTTGTATGATGGTGAAAAAGGTGAAACAAAACTATTTGAATTGGAGAAGACATTAAAGGTATTCCCTTTGCCAGCGTGATGGGGAAATCATGCTAGAAGTATTGACTAAGAAGTGGGACATACATTTTTGGGAATTGATTCACTTGATTGAAGCGAGCCAGGCTGATAAACTAATCCGGTACCGGAAAGAAACTTGGCTAAGCTATTTTGGCAAGTTATATAAGGCGATCGTTGGGGGCCCCACTGTTTCTAAGACAGTTCTGGGCGCAGGCTGGAATGTTGAATTCGATAAGGAAGATATAGCGTTAGCCATACGTAAACCCAGTTCCTTCCGAGCCACAGGTCCAAACCAGCTTTCTAACATGTGCTCTTAAAGTCAGATGTCGATCTGTGAGCACCTCTCCTATTTTATCTATTTAAACAGATCCTGGGAGACGTGAATTACCTAGAAGTTAAGAGACTGCACATATTGTTCCCATCTTTAAGCGGGGCAACCGAGGTGACCCTAATAACTATAGGCCCATCAGCATCTTAGAAGCTGATGGAAAAGTATTTGTTGCCTTGGTTTTAAAGGACCTCTTGAGGTTGGCTCTGGAATCTGACAGATTAGTTAAGAACCAGACTGGTTTTCGTTTAGCCATAGGTACCAATCTAAATGGTTTCCTTATTCGGTGCCTCCAGGATGCTACCTGTGGAAGTAAGGGTCACGGAAAAATCTATGTTTCAATCTGTCTGCAGCATTTCGGTGAAATTGCCTTGCTGAGGAATAACAGCGTGCCTGCTAAATGTTATCATAGGCTTACACCATCAATCTAATATCCAGGTCCTCCTAGACAATCAGGGTTCCTTGTCACAGAAGATCTAGACACGTAGGGGTTTGAGGCAGGGTTGCATTTTGACACCCTGCCTCTTCAACCTCTATGTCTCAGACATTGGGGAGAGTTTGGAGGAGGCCTCTTTTATAGCTCCCAAGATTGGGGACCTGAGTATCTCTTGGATCGCTTACGCAAATGAGTTTCTGCTCATAGATACAACTCCACTATGTCTCCAAAGTCTCATAAATCTGTTGCATAACTACGCAATAAGTAATTATCTAAAAAGTAGCATCTCGGATCTTCGCGTAAATTATTAAAGCACACATGATAGCTTGATAGTTGTAAATTTGAGACAATAGAATCATGGTGTATTTGGGTTTTCCCATTCGTATGAAACCAAATAAATGATTCATCTGGGGATACATTCGGCATAAAGTGGACACCTTGGCTGACCAGATACATAGAATTGGGCAAATTTACCATGGAGCCTTTGCTTAAGTATTTTGAGCAGAAGGGTATACCGAAAGTGATCTATGGTATAGAGGTAATGCAGTTCTGTGCAGTAGCAATTCGAGCGTTCCAAGTGACAGATGAAATTACTGATAAACGATCTCAGACCCGAATCACCAGACAGATTCAAAATACTTCTTTATTATCAGCTCAAATAAAGTAGGGAAACCTGGTGAACAAATAGATTGCAGCTCACTCACTCTCGACTACATTTCAATTACACACACATATCTCGATGTATGTCATCCTATGTAGCAAGCAGTAAAAACCTTTTTAAAGGATGGATTGGTTAAGGCAACATATATGCCTATACTTTGTTTAGGTGTTAGTAACATAATTGGCGGCCCTCTATCTGGTAGGCATGCCTTGAATTACTTCTAACGATTTATAATCCAGATTAGTAGTAGAATAACAGCAGCAGATTGGCTTCTGCAACAATGGGCTTCATTATAAGTATGTCGGTCCGGTTACAACGGTGCTGGTAAGCTACCATTGTTATCGGACTGGCCTACTCCGAGTTTTGCAAGTGGGTGCCCTTCAGGTCTGACCTGGCGGGCGGAATGGCACCCGCTTGCAGACCTTGACGGATGTACCAGCATTGTTGCACACGGCGCTGGTGCATCCGTCCTCCCCATTCCCATTGAGTCCAATGGAACACGAATGGGAATGGGGAGTAATTTTTTCCGGTGCCCGGCAATGGGGAATTACCGGGACCAGCGGGGCTGTAATGTCCAGGTATGTCCCCAATGCCGGGCGCCGGAAAATAAATGACTCAGGCGGCAGCCATGCCTTTTTTACTGGCACGGCTACTGCCGGGATCATAATGAGGCCCAATGTACTGTGTACTGCTACATAGCATAAGGAGGGGGGGTTCTTGGAGTGTCTCTCTACCAGCCTATATCCCGGGGTTGAGTCTCAACCAGATTCTTTAGCTGACCATCCTTTTCACAGAAGAGAAATGCCTACTACATATCAGTCTTTGTCCTGCCCAAGGGCAGTCCAGCACCGAAATGTCAGGCAACTGTCTTCTAAAAAAGCGTGCCGACAGCAACCCCAGACACGCGTTTAAGCCTAGTTGGGCCTCGTCAGTGGGGTGGAGCTGCGCCTCTCTAAGAACAGTGAGAAAGGGGTCCACGTCAGGATTAAAGTAACTTTGGGTCTCATTAAAGCATTTTAACTATGGGGAATGGCCGAGATTTCTTTGTAAAATGAATGGTGATTTCTTTTTATTTTAATTTTTCTTGTGATTAATCTTGTCATGTGGAATTTTAAATGTATATATATTTTATTTTCTAGAGGTTGGTTTTATTAACCAATACAATAAAGATTTCAAAATAAATGTAGGATATAGATATGAGAAAATTGAACCTTTTAAACATACACTTCAATAGTTGACAATTGTTGTAAATATGTACTGGTGTGTAAAGGTGCATTTTAACTGTACAAAACTATTGGACTAATTCATGTGATTTGTACTATTTGTCCATTGTAAATTTTAGTCTTACATCTGAATATTAAGTAGTCTTAGATTTGTTTGCATTCTGCACTTTTCAATCATGGATTTATACAAAACTGCAAAACTACTAGTACAATAATGCAAATGGGAAAACTGAACGGCCTCTAGCCAGTGATCGAAGTGAGCGGGAACGGTCGGGAGCGATGTTCCACTACTTTTTTTTTCCGATTTACTATTCCTCTACTTTTTACGACCATATTCACCATTTTTTACAGAGGATGTGTCCATGCTTAGTTACTAGTCACTTAGACTGTTGCAATGCCCCGGACGGAATACCTTGTCACATGTTGCACTATGCTTCCGCCTACTCTACGCTGCTGAGACCACAGTTCCACTAATTATTTCGGTACACTTCTGCTACTGCCTCTAGCATCCCAACATGGCGACGTTCGAGATCTAGGATAACTAAAATAATGGCACCACAAACTACACGAACTCTGAATTTTTCTATAATTGTCGGTTTTGCACCCATGTTTAATTCTAGTTTGATTAAACTACCCACAAAGGAAGGCTTCACCACCGGATTATCTATCCCTTGCTTATAGTAACATATTTATTGCTTTTAATACTATGGGCTGCACTTACTGAGGGCCTCATTACACGGAATGCAGTAAGGGTTTAACGGTACCGGTAAGGGCACCGGTACCGGTAAACCCTTACCGCCTTACTACGAGGTCCTTTTGCGGGACCCGACCACCAGCCGTTAAGGAAGGGGCCCGCAAAGGGACCTTGGTGCTAATTATGGTACCGCAATTTGTTTTAGGTCCTATTGATTCGACCCAATGGCATTCGATCCTTTTGGATTCAAACCTTTGACCCTGATATATTATAGACCCCTCGTAAATCAAAAATATAGGGTATGACCTGTTGTATAGTAGGCATCAGGAAGTAGACACAGACAACTGAATGAAGCTTGGGCTACACATTTCTACTACCTAATTGAAACTAATGATAGGCTCAGGAAGTCCAAGGCAAATGTCTGTCTGTGTCCAAACCCTATACTTGCTCTCACAACTAACTGTATACAATGTGTAGGGATGTCAGCAGCAAATGAGAAGTGTTCAAAATAAAAGTTCAGAGTTTCTTCCAGCTCTTTAATGGAAAAGGGTCCTCCCTTCCCCAAGGTTCAAACTGTTCTTGTTTCAAAAAAGGGGTTCCCTTGCCCAAGGTTCAAAGTGTTCTTGTTTCAAAAGACAGGTTCCCTTCCCTACGCTTTCAAGTCTTTCAATGTTTCACAATAACACAGTTCCTAGGGATCTTCAATGTTCCCAAATATAAAGTTCAGTTCTTCAATTTCAGTTCATACGGATTTTCTTCCTTTATTTAATCGCAACAATCACAAATCGGCTTTTCCTTAGGTGGATGTGTTCGGTCTAGTCACAGTTGTCGGACCACACAGTCCACCTATCGCAGGTCACGCAACTGACACGCCTTACATGCATCCGTTTCATAGATATCTTGACAGTTTCAGCTTCAAAATGAGGCTTGACTTTCAAGTGCCCTTGAAGCTTTATTATCACTTATTTGGCCATCATTCACTTGTTTAGCAACTTTCACTTGTTAAACCAACATAGGCTTCCCAATACACTTTCCTGCTAGGAAACTCAATTCTGTTACAGTTCTTTTGCTCAATCACCATAAGCTTCCCATTACACTCTCCTTCTAGGAAACTTATAATCTGTTTCAGGTTTCTTGATTATAATTGTTTTCCACAATATTCCCAGCACGCTCTCCTGCTAGAAAACGTATTCTCAGTTTTCCTGATTATCACACCTAGCACCCCTTTCCCGGGTTTCTTTTGCATATATGCTTTGTTGCAATTATATTTCTTTGACACATTTATTCTTGGCACTTGGCAATGCTTGCTTATTTAACTCTTATCAATCTTGGTAATGCTTGCTTATTCAACTCTTGGGATTAACTCCTGGCAATGCTTGCTAATTTAACTCTTGGTAATGCTTGCTTTCACAGCTTCTCATTATGTTCATTACATTTTCACATTGGGAAGATGCCTTCTTGCCGCTACAACTTCTGTCATGGAACTGTCCTCCACGGTCTTCTCTGGGCTTCTTCCCGTGCCTCCCTCCCGGGATTCACCTCAGGCCTCTCAGCGGAGACATTTTTAAAGTTCTCGGCTCCATGATAATTAGTCCAACAACTAGACCGCTCATGTTTCTTCTTCCAGTCTGTCTTCTGTGTTCATGGTAGCCTCCTCGTCCCAGTACCTAAGTGGTATTCATGAGAGTAAGAATTTACAAACAGAGAATGTATGGCTCTTGTACATTTCTTCCTCGTCCCAGTACCTGACTGATGTTCACTGGGGAATGATTTATGGAAAGAATAGGGAAGGGACTGATCAAAACCTATAAATGCCTGGGGAAAGTGGGTTCATTAGAAAAGGAAAATTGGGGATTCCGTGTCTCACCCAAGGGTGCCTCATCCCCACTTGCCAAGGCTCTTCCTCCCAGCTGATCCTCCCTCGCATGTCCACCCCCAGGGTCATGATCCGATAGTGATGGCCTTTCCCTTGCCCCTGCGAGGAGGATATGTTAGGGAAAGAAATGGGGATGCCCTCAGATTCCTTAGAGTACCCATTAACCCCTTTGCACCTCAAACAAATAAAACCTTTGCATCTATCACCTCAG
Organism: Ambystoma mexicanum; assembly: GCF_040938575.1. Taxonomy (NCBI): domain Eukaryota; kingdom Metazoa; phylum Chordata; class Amphibia; order Caudata; family Ambystomatidae; genus Ambystoma; species Ambystoma mexicanum. Next base: position 897,074,837 of record NC_090939.1, read on the forward strand.
TGCACCTCACCTTCGTATTCAATCTCTCTCTCTCTCTCTCTCTCTCTCTTTCTCTCTCATTCTTAAGAAATCCAGTGAAGATCGCATACAAACCCTTCTGATCTGTCTCTTTCATGCCCTGCTACTCAAACATCCTCGAACGAGTCATCTTTAACTGCATTGTTAGCTACCGTGGGGGTCTCTACAACCCTTAAAAATTGGATTCAGTAATAAACACTCTACCGAAACAACACATTCCCATGTCTCCAACTTTCTAGCCTCAACTCGCCACCCGCACCTCTTCTCCTTTTGAATCCTACTTTCTTTCTGCAGCTTTTGACACTGTGGACCATTTCACACTCCTCCAATCTCTCTCTCTCTCCCTTGGCTTCAGTGGGACCACATTCTCATGGGTTGCCTATTACCTTTCAGACTGCTCATTTACCATCTCCAGGAAATCCAGCATCTCCTCTTCACTCTTCTTCTTGTGTGTGTATCCCAAGGTTTTGTCCTTGGCTCACTGCTGTTCACGTTCTACACCACCACCCTGGGTAAGCTCATCCCATCCCTCGACTTCCACTACATCCTCTTAGCGGATGACACCTAGATCGTGACATCACCAACTGCCTCACGCCCACCTGCCACTGGATGCATTATGCTTCCTGAATTCTTTCAAAACAGAAATTATATCTCTCCACCCATCCAATGCTTATCTCACTCTCCCATCTTCTTCCCACTTGGCATCTACAGCCCTTCTCCCAAGGCTCACAACCTTAGGGTCCTCTTTGACAGCGACCTTAGACTCCAGCAGTTCATTACAGTGACTGCCAGGGGTGAGACAGTCAGTATCCTCAAAATTAGCAAAGAATTGCTCTCACCCCACCCACCACTTAGCAAAATGCTAATCACTACTCTTGTGCTCAGTAAAACCAATTACTGCTCCAGCCAAATCTTCAGTCTCACCTTTAACAAAGCGCAAATCTTTGCTACCATCACCCTCTACAACCTACCCCAATCCTTCCAAACCATTGCACGCTGCCACCATGGCAGCAGCCTCTCAATTGTACATTACTCTCTGTTTAAATTCCTTCTTCTTGTCTTCAAATCCATTCATAGTGTTGCCCCCTCCTACCTTGCTGACTGTATCTCTTTCTCACACACTGTATGTTCTTCTCATTTCACTTCCCCTCCTTCACCACTGCCTGCTTCTGCTCCTTTTACTTGCCCCCCCCTGTTATCCAGACCAATCCATCTTTTGAATAATTCAAGACCAGACTTCACCATCATTCCTCGGATTGGCCTACCCTAAACTCTCGAACTGACTCCAGTTTACTCTAGCAGCAATACTTCATCCATTCTTTGCCCGGCTGTAAATATGTTAATATGTTTAATATGATGTACTTTGGCCCTCGGCCGATACTGCTGCCCTAACCTGGTCCCATTACCTGTCCTCCTGTGTAACTGGCTACTCATTCCCAGATACCCTTAATCTACTCTGAAGGCACCCCATCAGGTACCACTTATGAGTCCTGTATTGATTCTTATGTGTGTCCTTACTAGTCAAAATAACATCCCGACCTTCAACCTCACTTGTTATAAAATTCTAAACAACTGTTTTTTTAAATATTCTTTTTGACAGTATTCTTCCAAAATCCTATGAAACCATAAAAAAGATTTCCCACAAACCATAGATTCATAAAACAAAAGAAGGCTGGTAGTAAACGCCACTCATGTGTGCATCTTCCTACAGGAAAGAGGAAGGCGAATTACAAAGCACAACAAGATATATCCCCTCAAACACAGCATGCTGATCCCAGTGAAAACAAACACCAAGGATAGCAGCACTCTTTGCATTAAAGTACTGCTCTTTCTCCGTTCCACCACTCACCCCATGGCACTACCTCTGCATTAGTGTGGGCAGTTCAGGAGTAGAGCAATACCTGCAATCTGCCCAAAAATATGTTGCTGAATTGTCAGCCAAATCCATGCCCCTACTGTGTCACACTTAAAGTGCACAATGTTCACCTCTGTGAGCTTCACCCGGAACTCTGTCAGCCACCCAGTGGTTGAAGTGTATGGAAAGAAGTAGTGCAACTGTGTTCCCTGCTGGCTCCTCATAAACCTCATCGCCACGCCCCTCCCACGCACAATGCAAACCCCCAAACAAATGTGCCTCCTGTTTAAGGGAACATTCAGTGCAGTGAAGTGAAGTACAAGTTTCTACTGCTTCGTTTGTTTTAAAACTAAACTATTCTGGAACGGTTTCTTTTGAAAATAAAAGTATAGGAACAGTAAACCTTAATTTAAAAAAGCAGAGGGGCACTGCTCCAAAACGCTCGCGCCCACTTCGTCCAATGCAACCACCTCCCATTAAGAGTAGGAGAATGATGGAAACTCAAGTAAGGCAAACAAAGGAGTCCCATCTCTTCTCTCAGACCTCACCACTGTCAGGACTTCCCAGGTAGCCTTACATAATCTAAATCTGCCTTTAAAAGGGGAAAAAAAGTCTGTGTGACTCTGTGCACCCCTGGGCAGGCTAGTCCAAGTGTACTGCAATCCATGGTACGAAAACGAACAGGTACGTCTCTCTGGATGCTCTGGGAGAGAGAAGGAAAATAATTAGCAGAGGGTGGAATGCTAATAGTATCATTGCAGAATTCAGGACCACTGGGTAGGATGGTAGCAATATGGAGATAACTGCATTTATGCTCTGTACAAAATGATAGGCATCCTGCCTGGGTTTATTCACAGCGAGAGCAGGGGTATTACATGGGATACTCTTCTGGGCTATTATCCCTTTTTAGTAATGGCCGTATAAAAGGGCAATCCCTTCCCCAATATTACTCCTTAAGGAGTAATATTGGGGAAACCTAGGCAGTCACTTGGAGGGGTCCACTCCTATTCAGACGGTTCATGCATTGTGAATGTATTGTACGTCATTGCCATCTGAAGACCATAGACAATCAGGGCATCCGTTTGGTGCGCTCTGAGCGGGGTTGTGGGTGTCTTTAGGTTCCAAGGGCCGCTGAACATCCTGCAAGGTTGCTAATATGGCTTCAGTATTGTTGTCAAGAATGCCGAGGAATACTCCATCAGGTGCACAAGTTATAGTGCAATTTCTTTATATATAAACAATCCTGCCCCAACAAATTGACTCAGTCAGAGGGACTCAATAAGAATGTGTGCTTTTTTGGTGATGGATCTGTGAGGGACCTTGGAGCAAAAAAAACACTCACCTAAAGTAAACTGAGAACAGAAAGTGTTGTGAGGGGGGCTTTGTTCAAAATAATTTGTTTTGTTGCATGTCGCCTCTTACTTTCTGCAATGATGGAAAGGGTGCACCTGCGAGGTGCGAATAACTATGTATGAACCCGAGAGATTTTTTTCAACAAATTAAAAGAGAATTCCATAAACTGCAACCATTATTTAGGCACTTTTTAAATACATGGGTTCCAGCGACTTGGTTGTCGGAGCCAAGGACATGCAGAGAAACATTCCTGTGGAAATTAGAACTTTGCCACCTCAAAAAGAATTCAGCAGGCCTCAGAACATTAATTGGAGCATTATAGCCTGCATTAACAAATACAGAATTTCATCAGTGTCGTGTTCTTGGGTTCTAAGAATGGAGAAGAAAAATGCACTTCTGTAATATAATTCCCTTTCATTTGTTTCAATAAATATATATTGTAATATAATTATTTGGAAACAATGCAACCTTTAACAAAGAAAAGAAGCATCATTCAAAGTTTCATTATAGCTTGCTAAGCATTTCTTGTAAACTTGAATAACACTTGCATTTCTATTTAATTTGAAATAAGAGATACCTGTAAGTCCATGGATCAAATTGGAGGTACCAGCCCCATCCTTAGAAATGTTCATCCCAGGACAGATCATGGGCAGTGAGGCTCAACTAAGAATCACCATTCATTGTGTTAAAACTAGTTTTTAAAAGCTAGGGCTCATAAACGTTGCCTGATGCTAGCTAATGAATAAGTACTAAGAGCTGTCACATGCAGCAAAGCTGCAAAGAAAAGAAACCAACATATGGACACTTAATGATATCATGAAACAAAATTAATTTATCACCAGTGACATCTGCAGGCCTAAATCGGCATTTATATTTCTTGCTGCGCTAAAGAGAAACGTCACGTTATATTTTAATTTAAAGATATAACAGATGAAAAATTATAACTTTAGAAAGAAGGGTCCTAAAAACTTGGAGCAAATTTCAATTTATACAAAAAAAATCTTACACCCAATATAAAATGTGCGTAGTGTATAATGAGAACTTTTTTAAACAATAGGAAAAAAACATTTATTTATAGATCTACATCACACAGGGACAGGTAACATCTTGAATTGTTCCCTCTGACATAGACCTCCAACTCACTGGCTCCTCTACCTCCAACTCACTCAGGGTCAGTCGTTTTTCTAAGAAACGAGCTGGGGGTAGATCTCTGTCTTCGGCTGGGGCCTCCCTCTGGAACAGCCTGCCTGCCACTCTAAAACTTGAGGAGAACCATCTCCGGTTCCGGAAGCACCTCAAGACCTTCCTCTTTTCTTCTGCCTTCGCTCCCCCTCTCCCCTGCTGATCTGTTCTCTCTTGGCACCGTGCACCTGGCCACCCTCTGTCTTTTGGGCCCACGTACCTGCTCATCCTGCCACCCTCCCGCACTGCCTATGGGCCACCCCTTGCACTGGGGTCTGTATCTGTACCCATACAGCCCCCCCCTTTTTCTTCCTGCACTTATCAAACTTACCTTGTCTGCTGCCTTAAACCTAGCACTTGCAAATTGCTGGCTGCATTAACACTGTTTGTTGCCTTTATTATTTATTTATTGTTATTTATCTGTTTCTCCTCTGCTTTGCACTTTATACCTCTCCCCCTTCCATGCACTTTTCCCCTCCCCCCTCTCCCATGCACTTGCGCGTTCTCAATGTCACTGGGCCTAGTAAGATCGCTGTTTTGTTCTCCCCTGTTCCCCTCCCTTGCCTTGTCACGCTCTGAACACTTGTGTACGAGCGCGATAGAAATAAAATATCAATCAATCAATCAATCAATCAATCAATGATATGTATTCTATTAGACTTGTAGATTCACTTCCAGAGTTATATCATATACAAGAAAGGCCTCTCTGTGAGATTAGCAGTGAGTTCCCGCTCCCTTTCAAGTCGTGAGACTGGTGGATTGTGTGCCGATCCGCCAGATGGCGTCACTTATTCCCAGAGGGGAGCCCCTTTCCATGAGGCTACTTCTCATGGCCACTAAACAAAAGTCCCTCTAGGGGTGGTAATATGCGGGAGGACCTCATGGGGGGGGCTACCCTCCTGGGGATAAGGACATGAGCCTGGGATATGGCTCCTTTAACGCCCAACCCCACAAGGTAGTAACAACACCCAAACCTTCTCTACCTAAGATACGGTCTAACACCATGTGTTCTTGTAAACTGTTGGACAATCTCACTGTAATGAGAACAGGGATGAAGATGAACTTGAGATGAACTTAAAACAACCGAGTAGGAAGAGTGCTCGACCAGCTGTTGTTAATTGAACTGATGTTACACTGGAGAAGTCACCACTATTTAAACTAACCAGCAACGAAGAACTTTGTTCTTCTCTGAATAAAGAAGCAGAACCTGGCAAGTGAGGACGCTGTCGAGAAGCCTGCAAGGTTGGAACTGGGCTTCGGGAGACTGCAGCGGAACAGCTGTCCAGTGTAGCAGAGACAAGCAGCGGGACGCTCGAACTGTGTCCTACGAGTTGGCTGGAAGCCGGCACACTTGAAGTAGAGACATTGAGAGGTGGTGGCGTGCACGGGTGGACTGGGAACCAAAAGAGGCCCTGGAAATTAATTTCAAAGTGGCCCCATATTACACATTTCCAGCAGCCCAACCCCTTTCCTACAAGAACATTTGAAAATACACACAAGAGGCCCGGGAAATTTCCAGAGTTCCCTATAGGCCAGTCCACCCCTGGTTGCGTTACCTGTCGTCACCAGGACCTGTTGTGAGTTAACCGTGCGGTCTGAGAACTGCGCTGAGACCGCCTACTGGTAGATTTAATGAGCATTCGCAAACTCAATATTAAGAAGGTTGGATGTTTGGGTAAAGCCACACCGGACAATAAAAAGTCTTACCCTCTACATTTGCAAATCCAGACATATTGGCTTTGACGATGCTAATTATTGTAGTTTGCCCTCAAAGAGAATTGTCAAAGTCTCCGATTCATAATGTCTACCAGATTGCCAAATTCCCTGATTGCTCTGTGGCCTTACTTGTGTTTTAATTTCACTAACCAGCACCTATATGCATGCTCCAGAAACCAGATGGGTCTCATTTGCATGCCCATGAACCCCATATATTTGGATGAGACATTGCTGCATTCCCCCTGTTAATCATGGTATATGTTCAGATGGGATGGATCACAAAGGGTTAAATGGTGAGAGTTGGGTGGTTGGGCAGTGTTGTGAGAACAAACATAGTCAACCGAACTTCGACTTTGAAATAGTACTATTTATACCAATTCATTCAGCCTGAAAAACTTGTTGAGTAAATTACACTGGCCCTCGTTATGAGTTTGCCAGTCTGGGAACTGTGGTACCAGTAAGCTTGCCGGTACCGAAGGTCCTGGACCAGCAAATTACGAGTTCTGCTCGTGGGTGCCATTGCGACCACCAGGTCTGACCTGGCGGGTGTACCGGCACCCGCGAGTAGAGCATGCTGCGTGCACCGGCACCATTCACGAATGGTGCCGGTGCATGCAGCTTCCCCATTCCGATTGAGCCCTATGGGGCTCAAATGGGAATGGGGAAGAATTTTTTCTGGCGCCCTGGAAAGGGCAACTACTGGGTCCGCCGGGGTTGTAATACTCCGGTAATTGCACATTCCAGGGTGCCGGAAAAAAAACAACTCTGACGGCAGCCGTGCCTGTATTACAGGCACGGCTGTCCGCCAGGTTCGTAATGAGGCCCACTGACAAGAAATATCACAAGCTGTTTTAACAAAAGCAATGCACACCTAACCCCGCCCCTGCAGCACCTTTGCAAAAACGTAATAGAAATTAATACACCAGGAGTGTAGAAGTGGTTTTACTGGAAGGGCAAATGTACTTTGCGCGCTTACTGTGGTGACCCGTACTGTGCCAATGGCAGTCCATCAACTTTGTTTGCCCCAAGAACTCTTTTTTTTTAACTATAACAAAACGAATTTTGGGGTGTACTTGCCTTTGTTTAATAACTTTGCCATTATATTTCATTAAAAGTCTAATATATTCTGAGAAAAATGTATGATGCTTCATAGAAACATAATGAAAACATTACCTAGTGCAAGTTACAGTAGTGTACTTTAAGTCCTTTGGTTACCAGACCATAAATGACCTACATGCCTACCAAGGGTGCAACGAAACCTAAATTTCGGAGGGGGGTTGGGAGGCTAACCCTTCAAATGTAGGGGAGAGGTGCTAACTTCAGAAACATGTGGTAGGGGCAAACCTATTTGTGCGGTGGACATCTAACTTCTTTATACATTCTAATGAGACTATTCTAGTGCAGCTTCAATGTTACAAGCAGTTAACTCTCTCCTTCACGTCTGAAACCACACACTTAAGAACTGCTGTGAGAATTAGCTGTCTCCTTTCCACCTTTCCCCATTCCAATCCCTCCCCTGTCATGCAAGTAGTAACCACCATCACTACTGCAATTGCCTAAAAATGTATGCATATGAATGCAGGTGCTATAATGAAATGGTTTACGTTAGTAATTGCTGAGCCTTGCTAACAGGGAAGCCCAGGCACTGTTTAATGTCTGTGTCCTGTTTGGCCACGGCTCTGCAGGTCAGCCAGGTCGAGTCACTATAGCCCAAAATTCCAGAGGTGTGGGGGGCATTGAAGCTTGGTCAGCACAATAGTGTACCGCCACTGATGCTTTAAGTACTGATGCTGTACTACTGGTTTAACTTTTGCCAGTGTTCAGAAAGAAGAAAGGTTGTGGATATGACTAGGGGCATTGAGCTCCATTTTATATCACAGATTGAGGTGGGGCAGATTAATTGACAGCAACCTGCCTCTACCCAGTGTGCAAGGCACTGAGTCGTGTGCCTGCTCCCAGGCAGTAACTCTCCTTGGGCCTAGGAGATGACAGGAGATGCAGAGTGGGCCTATTTGCAGGTTGGTTATTGTGTATGGTGAAGAGTAGGATTAAACCCTCATACAGTAAGAAACGCTCCTGCACAGTGCTGTGCCATTTTTCATGATGGAGAATGCAATTTATTTATTTCATTTAATATAGCGCCTATGCGGTGTACTAAGTTTACCAAAACAGAACAATGATGCAAAATGAAGATTAAACGTTATCAAAAAGGAGTAAAACTCTTAAGAGCTGAAAGAAGAGAGTAAATGAGCGTTAAGAGAGGAGTGAAAAGAAGAGTCGGTGCAGACCGAAGAGGGAATGGAAGAGTATTTCAAAGTTATGGCGCAAGAAGGGAAAAAGAATGGAAATGGGACTGGACACAGGGGATAGGAGGAACCGCTAAAATAAATAAGAAGGCAGTGGACAAGGAAAGAGATTAAGAAATTGCAAGACAATACCAAGGAAACAGAACTGAAGATGGGCAGAGAAGGAGAGCTATCCAAGAGAGGCGGATGATGAGCTGGAGGAATAGGGGAAAGCTGAAAAAGAAGGCAAATGGTAGAATTGAAGATCTCATTCAGTCTAGAGAGAAAGTAAACAAGAGGCCAAGAAAAGGGGAAGGCTAATAGCCGAGTAGGGAAAGAGACCTTTACTCACATACACCTTTGAGATATGTTTAACTAAATGGCCTACACCAAGCGGGCACAACATACCCGTGGCCATATGCAGCCCTCCACCACATGATTTATGGCCCTCCAGGCCAGAGACGTTCAAGAGCAAGGTGCAGCCATTTTCCGGCCATTCCCTCTCTAAACCTCTAAACGTTAGAGAGCAAACACAGCAACACAGAAATAAGAGGCTGACACCTTTGCTCTCGTTGATTTGTAAACATTTAAGAGAACAAAATCACTAAAGCAACGGAAACAAGAACATTGCAGGCATTGCTTCATTTGTACCAAGAAAAATAATAATTTGAGACAAAAGGTGAAAGGCAAGAGCGTGCCAACTTCACTTAAATTGTAATGGCTTTTTGAAACATTTCAACGTTTTTTCTTCAGATGATTATTTTTTTATTTTTAGTGTTGTAGGTATCGTGCAGCATGACACATAGTTCATATGGAACATGGTATTGGATAAGTGAAAACTACGTCTTCATTTTTTTTTTAAAGCCTCCCAAAATAAAACACAATCACAGTTAGGCAAAGAGTACACCTCAAAATTGGGGGCTCGTTTGTCAGCATCTGTTTGTTAACCACAGGCCTTAAGAACGTTCCTCTAACAAACATTAGTTTGTTTTCGTTGTGTTCTTATGAAATATTATAAGATTTTCTCAGAAAAAAAAGAACTAGAGCAATATAGTTAATAAATACATTTCAGAATGTGCCTTTTCTATCGCTTCATTGTGACATTTTTCTGGCGCAAAAAGCCTGCAGTATCCTTAGTTCGACCAACCACTGAAGGCTTGCATATTGCAGCCTGCCCTAAAGCAAAGCAATTTGTGCACCGCTGGCCTACACTATAAATGAACGTTCAGCATATATGACTTCCTCACAGAGAAGCTGGTTGAGATCAGGGACCCTCTATGTGTTAACAGAAGAGGTGTGGCAGAGAGCTAAATTCCTCTCCAGCCAGAAGAGGGGACTTGTGTGCAGTGGTGCCCCCAAACATTTTTCATAGGGGTGCCCTGATGAGGTCACTGGAATTTTTGGAGTGGCACAGCAAGGGGCCAGTGTTTTTCTTGGTGGTGCCTCTGCTTGTGTGGCGCACAACCTTTTCCTGCATGACCGCAGACGTATTTTTTTCTTCTTTCGAATATTGCCCCTTATTGGGTCGTTTTCTTTGCAGCACATTGATTGCACATGATGCCAGCAGCTGCACATGTGAGGTTGGACTTCACCTTGTGGTGATTAATGGTAGCCATATTGCATTAGGGGTGTATTTGAGGCTGCGCTTGGCACGGGAGAGCCAAACCCTATCGCGGTTTTGTACTGTGCATTGCGATAATGCGTAGTGTTGTCAATATGTCTCTTAGAATCCCCCTACCTTTTATAGCCCTGCTTTTTTAAAACGTCCAGTGTTCGAACGATCTGTAACTCTGACGGACAGATGTTTTTCTAATGTTGAGTTGCGCCAACCATGAAATTAGAATCCTTGTTGAATTTCAACTTTCTATCATGGATCATGAATAATTAAGCACTTGCATATTTAACGTCTCAGGCACGCCAGCTGTGCTGAAGAGGTTTCTTGCTGAAAATCAGCCCTGTGGCTTTTTCCGGTCAGAGATTAAACTAACGCTGGGACTCTGGGCTGCTTCTGCTGCTTGCCCTCCTTGGCATATTTGTTTAGCATTGCACTGTTATCTCTTCGAACACAGGTGACATTTGGCAATTGCATGCTAGAGTTCTATTCCCAGAGAATGAGGTCAAGCCCAGGTCACAGATTGGTAAATACAGCGTTGTGCAAAACTGGAGGTTTGCATGTGAAATCCAGCGAACATGCTGGATTGCATGACATGCACAGCAAGGCTAACGTTCGGACACTGGGGGGCAATACTGCTCTGCTTTCCAAAGACTCCTGTGTGAATCTTATCTTAGCAAATCGCCTGGTTACTAAAATGTTATGTTACACTGAGATTTCTACCGAGCACCGCCTCCATTTGCATGGTCTCTGACGGGTCTGAGGTTGTGGGGCAGGGGAGATTTAGGTTTGTGGGGAGAGAGGGATAATGCAAGATAGCTTTGATGGTGTGCTGTGCAGTCCGGAACTGTTGTGCAGAGTGACGAATCTGCGACTAATTGCAGAGCTCTGCCCAATGTTTCTATTCACAGTAATCGCTAGCATAGGCGCTGAGTGCATAGGGGAAGAGGGGACACTTGCTCCTGTTCTCCTTCAACAACAGGGGCAGGCGTGTCATTTTGCCCCCTGTGTCCCCCAGGTAGATTCTGCGACCATTAACCCAGAAACAAAATCTGGTTTCAGTGACATGCTCGTTACATCCCTGCGCCCGGTGGCGCCGGCTGGGGATGGAATGTGCTTGTAGGCTGCGCTGTGGAGATGGCGCGGGCGTGGACCACAAGTGAAATGAAACACGTCATGCTGTGCGTGCTTTCTTCTCCACTCTGCTGCCCTCCGGCCGGCGGGTGCTTTATTACGCCGCATGTTATCGCATAGCGTGACATGAGTCTGACACAACATTCCTCCTTTATTTTAAACAAACAAAACGTTCACAATAATGGTGAAACAAACACGGGGCTCCCCCTGCATACTCAAGTCCACTGCAGGCGGGCTACAACCCCTTCGCTTTGGACACCCAACCTCTCCAAATAGTCTTTGTGGTGTTTACCACTCATAGTCTTTCAACTTCGCAGCGGCTTTGGGGGCGGCCCTAAGACTATATATATGGAGCCGCAGGGGCGGCATTGTCTCTGATTCACCCCCCCCTCCCAACCTGCTCATCTTCTCTCTGGTCTGGCGAATCTTCTTCTTCTGATATCTCACCTGGGCAGCCATATCCAGTATCTTCCTCTTCGACCAATGGTGCTGTGGAATATTTTTATCTACACCAGTGCACCACATTGCACCCCTTTACCAATAGGGAAAGAAAACTGCCAAAAATGGAGGCGATAACCCCCGTGCGTGCCAAATCTGAAAAATTGGTAATGGTGCCTAAACCACAAAAGAGCTGCACACCCTGCCACACACACAGGCAAAGTTGGTGTAAAAACAGGAATCACTGCTGTCATCTGTCACATGAATCAATGCCACAGAAGTGGGCTAAAATCCGAAAATGCCCTTGAATATAGCTTCCTAATCAATGGCAACCTTCAAAGTGCTGTTTTGGTGCTAAATTCTGTCATTTTCCTGAGTGAATTATTGAGTGTGCTGAAATCATGGATTCTCCAGGCAGTCAGAGGAATTCAGCAGAAGCAAAAGACTAGGTAAAATACCCAGTCATACAGCCGCTCTCTGGAATCCCAATCCGGGTTTTACGTTAGTTGCAATTTTCTGTGAGCAATCAGTATGAACATTAAAGATGATTCATGAAAAACTCAAAAATTATTGTTGTTTTTCAATGATGATTTTATCTGTCAAATCACAGTTCCTTTTAGAAAAATAACAAGTAGTCACTAATAGTGTTTTAGTGAGGAAGAGTTTGCCACAAGTCACTCCATCAATAGACTTATATTGTGCCAATGCATTTCGGAATGAAACAATTCCTTCATCAGGGCAAGTCTGATCAATGTAAACACAACATACACATTATATTGTGCAAGTCATATCATGATTAATACACATATATAACCAATCACATAAACAAAAAGAATGTGTGTACAAACATGAAAACCGAAATCAAAAATTATCAAGTGAAATAACATTTTGGAAATTGCACATACCCAGCAGTAATGTATGTAGAATCAGAAGGCAGATCGGAAACGAAAAGAGAAATAAGAAAAACACATCAGTATAAAGGTAAGTATTGATACTGTGTAACCAAGAATGGGGAAAATGGACCATTACCTGAAGTAGGTAAATGTAAAGTGGCAAATTCAAAGCGTCAAAAACAAATCGCTACACCGGGTTCAGCGAGCAGTGGCTGTAATCATGAAGGCATGTGTTAAGAAACCTTTTATATTGTAAGTGTTACTGAACGCATCAAGCTTAATCAAGCGTTAAGAGGCTTACCGTTTACAGTAAACGGAGCGGAGCAGTTCCCTCTGTGTCTGCCAGTAGCAGACTGTCCGTGCTGCATCGGAGCGTTGCCGGGCAACCTTATTTTATATGACACGTGATCGCGGCTCCTCAGTAGAGGGCGCAAGCTGCGTGTCTTGTCTGCAATCAAGCCAGTCGGCTTGAATTGGGTGGAAATAATTAATTACGGAACATCCTCGGATCATATTAGGAAAACTAATCAAATAAAAAATGAAAATCTTAAAATCCGAAAATAATGAAAATAGAAAAAATACTGAATCCAAAACCTAAAGATAAGAGATGGTCAGCGGGAATTACAAAAAAGAAAAAAGAAAAAAGCAAATAAGCACAAATCTCATGGCCATATCTCGCAATATATATCCAAAGCATGTGTGCCTCAATGCTGCTAGTGGTGTCATCATGGCAGACGGCACCTTGGGTCCTAGATGGAGATCCAGGATATGCAGCATGCAGGTCTCATTGTCAAATCACATATGTATATGAAAGTAGATCAATTACAAGTTAACATCAACATTCAAGTCATGTGAGTCATGGTGCCGTTCGCACCTAGATGTTAATCCAAGTAGGTCAATCCAAACAGAAAAAATAAGTAACATACAACTAGAGAAACCAGTGAAAATTAATCTCCTCATTTAGTCCATTAGGGACCAAACTGCCAAGTCTGTCTATCCAATACGTCTATCTGCGATTCAAACGTTGGCATAGTTCCTCATGGGGACTATTCTTGGTTAAAACCTCCAAAATCACAAATCTTATCTGTGTCACGTTATGTCCATTGGCCACTCAATGACGTGCCACGGCTGAATTAGTGTTTGCATTGCGGATACAGGACCGATGTTCACCCCACCTTAGTTTGGCTGTTCTTGTCGACTGTCCGACATAGAATTTCCCACATGGGCATTTAATGCCATAAATGATGTTACTGCTGTCACAGGTGCCAAAAGTCTTAAGCAGAATCTTACGCCCTGTTCTCGGATGATTAATGGTGTTCCCTTTAATAACAAAGTTACAGTTGACACAATGGAGGCAAGGAAATGTTCCAGTATGCTGAGTTAAAGGTTTCTTTACTGTAGGTTTTGTTTGCACCAGTTCATCTCTTAACTTCCTACTGCGTTGATATGCAAAGACTGGTTTTTCGCTGAACAAATCCTGTACTCGAATGTCATTCTTAAAGATATCCCAGTGCTTCATGATGGTTTTCTTGATTTTGTTACTTTGTATGGAAAACTTGGATACATAGACCAGTGATTTTAATTCTCTCTTGGGGTTCTGTCCTGATAATAGAGTCTCTCGTGACAAAGCATTAACTTTGTCAGATGCTAGGTCAAGTTCATTCGGCTTGTATCCACGGGCCAGAAATTTTTCTTTCATCTCCATCTGTTGCATTCTACAGTCTTCAGGATCACTCACTATTTTTTTGACCCTTAGTAACTAACTATATGGCAGGTTTTTGAGTAGACTTGGCTGGTGGAAGCTGAGACGATGCAAGAGATTGTTGCAATCTGTCATTTTCCGAAACAGTGAGGTGCTGTAGCTGGTTACTTGCTTTCTGACTTGGACGTCCAGGAATGTTATAGTGTCATACGAGAGCTCCCTAGTGAATTCAGGCCTCACTGACTGACAGCTGCTTCAGAAAATTAGCTGTCAAACCCAGTTTAAAACGCGTTTCTGTTTCCTGATTAAAATGGAAAATTCACCTATTTAAAGCATGTTTGTGAAGGGCTAATTCTTTAAAAATGTCCAAATCCCTTATAAACTGTGCTTGTATTTTATATGTGAACTGAAGACTTTAATGTATAGGAACCCAGTCTGGAGCGATCTGACAGCCCAGCCTGGGAAGATTCACATTTCAGCTTGACACTCAGTTGCTACAGGAAGGCTTCATGGCTGCTTAATGGTTCCCACATAATGAAAACAAAGAAAGCTTCAGACATTCGTCTCCTGGCTGACCCAAGGACAAAGGAAAGCTTGGATACCCTTGCTCCTAAAGGAGGGGCAGGATGTGAAGGAGGTTTCTCAGTGAACTTCAAAGGACTGGCCATTTGCTCACTTTGGAAGTAAGTAAGAAAAAAAAACCTGGACTGGATTTTGAAGGAAATAACTTGTTTTTGCCTCAGAACTTAATGACATTTAACATGACAGCCAAAATAAGTAGACAAGTGAAAAATACAAACTTATAAATCTGAACTCACGCTAGACAGTTGAATATTTGATAGGAGTTCTTACTACATATGAACCAAAGTTATGAAAAATGTCTTATTGTACCACAACGATCAATGTTGCAAACCTTAAATTGTATGTACATGATCCACTGATCAGCGCCCAGAGAGGTACCGAATTAGAAATGATTAATCCAACCCGTTATGGGGAAAATTGATAAAAATCCATAGAATGAGAAAGACAGCTCGCACAAGGATGGGGATTGAATGTGGATGTAGACAATCAAATATGAAATATATGTGTCCAATTTTATTAGGGTACATAATGTTAGAAATGTACATGTGTGCAAGAGTTATGTTTTGGTAAAAATCCAGGTGGGAGTTCATAAATCCTGTCATAATTATGGCAGCTCTGTTCAGACTGCCAACCAGGACAAAGCACATGTCTGTAGCCACTCACAGACATGGGGGTGTGTTTTGAAGTTCTGCCCATGCTATAAACTTTGTACTGTATAAATATAGGAGTTTCACTGCCTCCAGAAGACACTGCTTCCAGAACCCATCCAGATTTACACGCAGCACCTTGATCCATAACTCTTCATCTTGTAGCTGATTCCAGAACTCTTTGAAGATGCAGATTTCTTTGCAGAATCCAGACTTAGCATTGCTGAAAACTATTGCTAGCTTGACCCAATTGCAAACATACAGAACTTAAAAGAATAATTCTTATTCAGCTTGGCTTGCTACCATTAAGGCTTGCCCGCTGAAACTTGCATTCTGTAATCTGCCGTGTCCAGTGACCAGAAGGGCCATCCTAATCCACCCTGAGGCGCAGTCCAATATTGACCAGAACCGCGCTGCTGATCCAAATCGCTCCAGAGGTGCTCTGCTGCCGGTAGACCTGATCCACCCAATGATCAGAGCTGATGGTCCAATTTAATTATAAAGGACTGTAAGTATAATAGGAAGAACAGTGACCCATAATATATTTGCATTGTATTATCCCTATGTCAACCCAACCCATCTTTAATTCAGAACCATAGTATTGTTAGAATCCTTCTTGCGCTGATTTTTCTCTCAACCCAATCCATCTTTAATTCAGAACCATAGTATTGTTAGAATCCTTCTTGCGCTGATTTTTCTCTCATTTACAAAACCATAACTCCCTAGCGATTTTGAAGTAACTAAAGTAAATCCCAGAAGAAATTGAGGATCCATCACGTGAATGGTTGCGCTGGCCACGTAGCCGTGAAGATTCATGTGTGGTCTCTTCTTTTTCATAGTCATTAATCTAGTATAAGAAAACCTATCTGTCATTTTTAAATCGAATTTCTGCTTTAATTTTCGCACCTATTTTGCAAAAACGCCTCTCACTAAAACCTCTATAACTTCTTCTGTTTTAAAGATAGAAATGAAATTTCAACTCTCACTTATACCTAAGAACCATAGCTACATCCACAACTAAATATCGCGTTGTATTTGATTTTCTCCAATATCGCATAGTAAAGGTTTGCCGCGAATTTGCAAAGTTCAAAAGTTTACACGTGTCTTTGTTCCATTTCAAAGTGCTTCTTCCATCCCATCCTGATCTGAAGTGTGTATTGTTGTTTATATTATAGCCCATGTGTGCTAGGACTGGTTTAGAGTTGCTTTCCTTAGAACTGTTCTCCATTTAAGCATTTTGCACCCTTTGGCATTATTTTACAAAGCCATTCTCACCTGTCAGTTTAAAAGTGTCATTTGCCAAAACGGTTTTCCTCTTTTGTTTGGGGAAGGAAGATTGCCCATAAACTCTAGAACTTGTCTTTCATTCCTGAATACCTGCTGGTTACTCACATTGGTGTAGGACTGCTCATTTGTATTTAAAAAAAACTTTGCAGGGGGAACTATTAACCTAAACGCCATCTGTGCACAAAGCAAAACTCTTCTTTTTCCTGTGTGTTCTATTCTACATTAGTATAAGTGAATTCAATTGCTTTGCTTATTTTTTAATTGTATTGTCACCCTTTGGGTGATTGCTGCCCCATATATATTTATATATTAAACTTATGTGTGATTTGAATATTAAATAAATAAATTAATATTTACCTTTACAAACTAGCCTGATTCCTGGTTCAGTGTGACCTGGGGGTATTTGAAGACGGGTGTGATATGAGTGGTATATCATTCAGAATATTGAATTTATAGACAAAAATAAAATAAGGGTTTCATTTGTGCACTACATGCTAGGCGAGACTTGGGTGTGTGCCTGATTGAAATCCCTTACAGTGCATGCTGGTGCTGTTTTGGGCCTTCTCCTCCTTGCAGTTGTTCGCTGCCCTACGTCCACATCTCTGGGGCACCTTCTTGAACCAGGATGTGTTTCTTGTGATGATTTGCTGTCCTTTGCTTGCTGTCAACATCGATCCTTCAGTCTTGATCACCTTCCATTGTTGGTGGTCATACCTCGACTCTAGTTTGGACTTCGTGGGGTTCCAAAAACCAACATTGTCTCCCACCTTGTGTCTGGCTTCCCTGACGTTTCTCTTGCGACTCTTGTGTTCATTGGCCTGCACTCTCCTTTCGTGAGTTTGTCCTCCGTCAATGTTGTCCACACTCTTGCTCGGGTGACGAGGAATGGATGAGTTCACCATTGTTCCGGACATGAGGTCAGCCGGGGGTACATTGGTGGAGCTATGAGGTAGCACCCAGTAGTTTTGGAGATGCGTAGCACCTTATTGATTGTCCTCATAAATCTCTCCACATCCGCATTAGCTTGTAGCCAGCGGGGGAGTTGTGGTGGTATTGGATATGGAGCTGTTCCATGTATTTCTTTAATTCAGTGTTAAAATGGATTTCTGAACTCTGACCTGGTGGGCAGAGGTTCAGGAGGCCAGCCTAGTTTCTTGGTACAGGGTAACCTTCTGGACAAGCCAGACCAATCAAGGTAGTTTGGCGGCGGTCAAGACTAGGTCTCAGGAGGGGTGAGGGTGACTGAAAGACCTCATTGAGCACACAGAGTAAAGGACACTTACAAATCACTCTTAGTCAGGTGTAGATATATTAAAAATACATGTACATTTATTTCATGGCCTTTGAGTTTCAACAAACTATTCAAATCACAGTAATACTATTAAGCTAACACAATCCTGTCTAAATACATATATACAAGACCCTTGGGGTCTAAAGAGTTAATGCACGAAATGGGTCCACAACCTAAAAGGGGAAGAAACAGGCAGTGCAAATAGTCTTTAGTCTCTTCTGCATCCAACACACTCCTAACTAAGAGTCAGTCCAATTCTTAAGAAGAGTGGAGCCTAATTCTCAAATGTACATGCAATGCCGATGCATGCAGTAGTTCAAATGGGCAAAACAGGGTCTCTTCAGGGGTCTGTAGTACCTCAGGAAAGTGGGTGAGGCGATGAAGAATAGGTTATCACTATTTGAGGAGGGTCTCCACTTGAAAGCAGAGTCGATTCAAAGAGTTGGGAATAGTCTGCTAGTTTGCACTAGCAGTGGAAAGGAGAGGGGCCCCCAGGGGCCACTCATGCGTAAAAATTGATGGAGGCGCTAGGGGCCACCGGTTATGGTTGCGCTTACTCACCGACTCCCGGCACACTCCGGACCAAACTTCGGCAGTCGAGTCCACTTCGGTTGCAGGTTCAAATGCTGCAATATGGTGGCTCTGCAGCTTTCAGCACCAAAGATACAGCAATGATTCCCAAACGGGACAGTGGCAATTTCTCAGCTCCTGGTGGATGGATCAGGCCAGTTTCACTGCAGCAGGTTTCAGGGGCAAGAGGGGCACAAATGAAGCGCACACGCAAAGGTCGTCACCACGGCTGGGCGACACGGTAACCACGTATACTCCGGTTTGGG
Source organism: Ambystoma mexicanum (assembly GCF_040938575.1). NCBI lineage: Eukaryota > Metazoa > Chordata > Amphibia > Caudata > Ambystomatidae > Ambystoma > Ambystoma mexicanum. The sequence goes on from NC_090939.1 coordinate 897,093,668, forward strand.
CGCACTCGTCTCACTTCAGACATGGGAACGCCAAGTAAACGAAATTCTGTATCAGGGTGCCGTGAACACAGAGCTAGCGATTTACCAAGATTCGAGGGCCTCCTCAAAGCAGCGGTGGTTTCAGGATGAAGAGTCTGTGTAGTTGGTCAGCCCACTGGTTGGCCCAGGGACACTTCTGAGAAGGCTTATTTGCAGGTTTGATGAAGGTGCCGAGAATAGTTGGTCCCACTATTCCAATGGGTCAAAGCGTCTTCGCAGACCTTCTAGGATGACCAGATGCAGAGGGGTCCCACGGACGACAGCAGGCTCAGGGTGCCAAACCTTCCAGCGGATCTCTAGCGGTTTCTTGACTAGGCTTCTCAGTTTCAGGATACTTGGATCCTATCCTTCGTTCAGTGAGAAGTCCAGGGATTGACATGGTATGGGTGTTTGGTGCCTTCTCTTATCCAGAATCTCCTTTGCGCCAAAACAAAGAGGACCCAATGGGAGATCTGCTCACATACAGGCATACCATACGTGGACCAATCATGGACCACAGTGGTCCCAGGCATTCACAGCACTCCAGGCTCTCTGGCACCCAGGATGTGTATTGGAACCAGACATTCCAACCCACATCCTGGAGGCACAAACACACAAGGCATGCAGAATCCCGTGAAAGCTTGGCGTTTTGTGGGAGAATGCATGGCCAAATAAGGACTGACCCGGGTCGGCTCGACCTAGGGAAGGTGAAGAGGCAAGATGGCCAAAGGACAGGACAAAGAACCTCGTGGCATGGCCATTTTGGAGCCAGGCCACCTATTTGTGCCAAACGAGATAATCGCAGTGTACCTGGCAGGAATTGGTTAAAAATATACGAAATGATAAGCTGCCACCAGCCCTGTCCAAGGCACATCTGCAATTCTCCTAAGAAAAATCCTTCGAGAGTATCTAGGGCCTTTGAAAATGAGTAACAGACCCAGGTCTTCTTTCTCGATGTGGGAATGCCTCTGTTCATTCTGTGTGAGGGCTCTTGATGCATATGCGATCGGTCGGTTTTGACCTGCCTGTGACTTCTGCACTAAAATTGCCCAGAGTCCGACTGGGCTTGCATCCACATTTAGCTCTGTGGCTAGAGCTGGGTCGAAGTAGGCCATTGTTGTGTCGGCCAACAATGATTTATTGATGCACTCAAATGCTTCCATGCATTGTTGGCCCCATTCCCATTTGACATTCTGCCTGGTGAGTTCACAGAGCGGCTCGGACACGTGGCCATCCCCAGAAGGCTGCGCACTTCTGTGGGTGTGGTTGGAGGGGATGCTTCTTTTGTATCCGCTACCTTCTGGGGGTCTGCTGATACCCCTTCCTTGTTGAACACATAGCTGTTAGGAAAGATTTCGTAATTGTAGGGAATTTTCCTTCCATGTGGCAACCCCTAAACTTTTTGCTATTGTTTTTAACCTTGTTGTTGACTTTGCCAGAGAAGTACAGCCTTCTGCCGCACTTCTCTGGGCTTTCGCTCCTTTCTTACGGGGAAACTGACATGCCCTTAAGACAGTCAGTACCGGGGAACGTGGTTTCCCGTAGTTTCTTTTATCGTGTCGCAGCTTTAGTGCAACACGACACAAGAGGGCACTGTAAGCTAAGTTACAGCTCTCTTGGGTCTCTAGCCTTCTACAGGCCCTAGATACTCTTTTAGGATGGTATTTGATCGGTGCCAGTCATTCAGGGACTCGAATGGTGGCAGCGATCGTTTTGTTTATTTTGAGCTCCTTTTGGCGTTCTGAGCACGTTTTTGCACTGAACCCAAAATGGTGGCCTGGCTCCCAAAATGGCCAGACCACGAGGCTCCTTTGTCTTGTCCACTGACCGTCTTGCTCCCTTCACCTTCCCCAGGTCGGGCGACCCGGGGCCTTCCTTATTTGGGCATGTACTTTCCCGCGAAACGTGGTTGCTTTCGCGGGCTTCTACATGTCGTTTGTGTGCCTCCAGGGTGTGGGCTGGGATGTCTGGTCCCAATACACATCCTGGGTGCCAGAGAGTCTAGGGTAGTGTGAATGCCTGGGACCACTGTGGTCCGTGATTGGTCCACGTATGGTATGTGTGTTGATGAGCGGATCTCCCATTGGCTCCCCTCCGTTTTGGCGCGAAGGGAACCGTGGATAAGAGGGAGCTGGAAACACCACTGCCATGTCGATCTCCTGAGTTCTCACGAACGAAGGAATACAGGAGCCAAGTATCCTGCAACCAAGAGGCTGGACCGAGGAATCGCTGGTGACCCGCTGAAGGAATCCTCCTTTGCACTGCTGTCGTCCGGTGAAGCCCTTTCCTCCTTGGATCGAACCAGAAGGCCTGTACTGGTGCTTCGACCTTTGGAATAGCAGGAACAGCTATTCCCGGCGACTTCATCATCTCCTGCCAAGTAAGCCTTCGGAAGTGTCTCTGGGCCATCCAGTTGACTGACCAGCTTACAAGGGAGTCCTGCTCTGTAACTGCCGCCAGGTTGTGCTGTATTGCGAGTCCTTGTCCCTCTCCCACGCTTCGTACGCTTGGCGTCCCCAGGTCTGAAGGGAGGAGGGTTCATTTGGCTCGAATACACACGGCCGCTCCGTTGTCCTGTGCGGCAACAAAACTGTGCTGGTTTCGTCGATTGGGACGTCTTTTTGCTCTACACGACTACGAGGCGTTCCCTGCTCTTCTGAACCTGCCAGCTGCTGGAACTAACGTGGAGAAGCCTGGGTCTGCTTGCTTCGGGGACCGGTGAGTAGCTTAGCTAGGATCTGGTCGCCCTCCTGCAGTATCCCATTGCTTTTCCCTGCTGCGTAAAAACAGCACCCTTTTGGCCGTACTCGCGCTCTGCTTCTGCCCGCTGTGGAGGCTGCGCTTGAGTTGCGGAACCTGTTCTCCTTCTGCTGTGCACTAACCCGAACTGCCTGACTTCCTCCGAAGAGCTTCCCCTTTTGCCCGTTGGCACCGGCGTGGCAGGTACTTTGAGCACAAGGCTCCACTCTTCGCAGGGCTCGGACTTCCATCTAGTTAGGTGCCTCTAAAGGCGAACTGAGTCAAAAGCGTTATCGCACTGCCTGTGTTCCTTTCCTTTCAGGTGGACTACATATTTCGTGCTTTAAACGCTTGCGACTGTGTATTTGTATATATATTGTGTTGATATGGTATGTGTTGTTTTAATATTGTGATATTGTGATTTTCTTGCTACGGTCATTGTTTTAAAGGCCTTAAAATAAATGTGTATCTATTTTTGATATAACAACTGTTTGGAGTAGTTTGTAAGCGCTCTTGCTTTGTGTGCTCATTGCAGGCTTTCAGTCACCCTCACCCCTCTTGAGACCTAGTCTTGACCGCCGCGATCGCTACCTTGATTGGTCTGGCTTGTCCAGAGGTTACCCTGTTCCAAGTAATTAGGTTGGCCTTCTGAACTTCTGCGCCACCAGGACAGAGTTCAGAAATCCGTCTTAACAAGTTGGTGTACAGCGGTGGGATACGACTGAAGGTATCCAGTGTTGCGCTCGAACTAAGGCATTTCAGGTTATTCCAAACAGTACACGTAGTGAATTGTTGTAATATAACTTTAAAAAGGCCATAGTCCTATCAAACAGTATGGAAGCAAATACCTTGTTAACTTTAAATGCTTCCAAATCAGAAACGCTGAAAAAGATGTGTGCGGAGAGAGGTGTTTCCTCTCAAGGCACAAAATTGGAAATGATCCAGAGAATCGTGGCGTGGCAAGAAGCGCAGCTTGACGCTATAACTTCCGAGGACAGTGCAGAAGGTGGTGGGGCTGCTCTCACTGGCAGAACCGACGGTTCTGCCGCTGCACTGATCCATCGCGACCACGAGGACAGGGAGGATGTAATGTCTAATGTTTCCTCTGCCAGTGTTGATGGGGAGGCTATGCTTGAATTCAAGAAGCAAGAGCTGCGGTTTAGGCAGCAGGAGCTTGAATTCAGCATAGCCAAACTAAAAATCGAACAGGCAGAAAAACAGAAAGACAGGGATCACCAGTTGGAACTGGCCAAGCTTCAGGTTGCAAATGGATCCAAGGGTCCTAGACATGGGTCTGGGGCTTCCTCTCATCCACGGTTTCCAAAAGATCTGCTCAGTGTGTATGAAGAGAGGAATGACATTATGGACTGGCTGAATGCGTTTGAGTATGCATGCGAGGTCCAGGAAGTTGACAATGCTGATAAGATTGCGTGGTTGCTCAGTAGACTGCCCCATTCTGGCTGTAGTGCCATTATGGAAATGTCGAAGGCTGAGCGGGCTGATTTCGCAATGTTAAAGCAAACTCTCATTTTAAAGTTTGGGAAGACTCCGGCCCAATATTTAAAGCGTTTTCGAGAGTATAAGAAAAAGGAAGGTGGTACTTGGGTATCTTATGTCGCTGAATCTTTGAAAAACTTAACTGGCTGGGTTGAAGGTTATAAGGTTTCTACCTTCGAAGGCATGATCAATCTGGTCATGCTGGAACACATTTTTGCTTCTTCTTCCCCGGAGCTTAAGCAGCATTTGGCCGATTCGAAGGAGATAGATCCTAAGAAGCTGGCCATTGCAGCAGACTTATGGGTGTCACATCGAGTGTCCCATAAGGACAAAACTCATCCTGGTAAGCAGGAGGAAGGGAAAAAGTCCAAAGATATGGAGGGTGGGGAATCTGCTAAATCTTCTTCCCATAAGGGCCACAAAAAGAAAAACAAGGGTAAGACACAAGAGAACTCACAGGGTAATGGAGGTCAGCCTCCAAAACAGAACTCTGGTTACAATAAGCCTCCCTACGTAAACAGACCCACTGGGGCTTGTTTTTCTTGTGGAGCAACTGACCATGTGAAGGGGGATCCCCGTTGTAAGGTTAGACCTTTGGGGGTCCACTCCGCTAATCTGGCCTTCTCCTCCTACGAGGAAGAAGAGATTACAGGAGCATCCTTCTCCTCAGACTCATTTCCCAGCGGAATAGAGGCTGAGGTAGTTTTACTGTCCCTGGGTTCCTGGGAGCCTAAAGTCGCAGAGGCTTATGCTAGGATTCCGGATAATACCAAGCACTACTTTAAAGACAGTGTGCTGATCAATGGAGTGGATACTCCAGCTCTTAGGGATAGTGGGTGCAGTCGCACTGTAGTGGATTCTACCTTGGTAGACTCAGAGGAAGTTGCCAGAGCTACTCTGATGCCCACTAAGTTGGCTGACGGCCCCCTCCGTATGTTTCCCGTGATCCCTGTAAATCTTACTTTAAATGGTACAGCAGTCAGGATTCCAGTGAGCATTCAGAGAAACGTCCCGGGAAAGGTCTTGTTGGGTAATGATCTCAGAGCTTTAGGGCTCGTAGGAGACACTGCCGAAAGACCCTACACACGGTCTCAAGCACTGGCAGCATTGGCCAAGTCCAATACGCCGCCCCAGCCGAAGGGGAAACCCAAGGCGAAAGGAGTCTACAAGTCAAGACGAGGGAAAGAGAATATTCCCCCGAGCTCGCCTACCACTGCGGTGGAGGAAGTTGGTCAATCGCCCGGGCCTGACGAGGAGGTGGCGATGCCTGAAGTATTCGACCCCAACGATCATCCTGAACTAAAAGACTTGTTAGTTGAAGGAGGTCCTGATAGGGACGAATTCAGTAAAGGCCAACGTGAGTGCCCATCTCTGGAAGGCCTAAGGAGACAGGCCTGCTCCCAGCTTGAGGGTGAACCTCCTGGGATGCATAGGATTTACCAGGAAGGTGGACTCCTGTATAGTGAGCCCACAGAGTCTACAGAAGGAGACCATAGGAGGTTGGTGGTTCCCCTTGCTGTTAGGCCCTTCCTCCTGCAGTTGGCGCATGAAGTTCCCCTTGCCGGTCACCTCGGTATGAGGAAGACCAAGCAAAGGTTATCCATGCACTTCTACTGGCCCAAGATGGGGGAGCAAGTAGAAAGTCACTGCAGGAGTTGTGCCGCCTGCCAGTTGTCTGGTAAGGTTGGCGCGACAATCCAAGCTCCGTTGGTACCGCTCCCAGTTGTGGGGGTACCATTTGAAAGGGTAGGGATCGACATGGTTGGTCCCCTTGACCCGCAAACATCCTCAGGCAATAGGTTTATCCTGGTGCTGGTCGACCATGCAACCAGGTATCCTGAGGCCGTCCCATTTACAACTGTAACTGCCAAGCCAGTTGCAGAAGCTTTACTCGGCATGTTTACTAGGGTTGGCTTCCCTAAAGAAGTTGTGTCGGATCATGGCAGCAACTTTATGTCGAAGTATAGGCAGGCTATGTGGAAAGAATGTGGGGACACCTACAGGTTCTCTTCTGCATACCGCCCCCAGACCAATGGTCTGGGGGGGCGTTTCAGCAGGACGTTAAAGAGCATGATTGGGGCTCTGGAGGAGCCTCAGAGAAGGAAATGGGATCTTCTTGTTTCATGCTTACTGTTTGCCTACCGAGAGGTACCACAGGAGGGTGTTGGCTTCAGCCCCTTCGAACTTCTGTTCGGTCATCCCGTACGGGGACCCTTAGCCATCGTCAAAGAGGGATGGGAGATGCCCACTCCCCCTGTTGCTACCAATGTAGTTGATTATGTGCTAGGGCTCAGAAAACGGATGGTACTTCTGATGGGCTTGGCTAGTGATAAATTGAAGGCAGGGCAAGCGCTGGTGAAACATCGGTACGACCAGAAAGCTTCCCTCATCAACTTTACACTTGGTCAGCAAGTCCTGATCATGAATTCCATAAGGCCTCGAGCTTTACAGGACAAATGGTCAGGCCCTTACCCAGTGGTGGAGCCCCTGGGTGAGGTTAACTATTCAGTGGACCTTGGAAGGCCTGGACAGGCTCCAAAAGTGTTTCACGTGAATAGGCTGAAGGCTTTCGTCCCAAGTGTCGAAATCGCAGCACTGCTACTGGCTTCAGATGTTGAGGGAGAGGAGTCTGAACCTCTCCCCGACCTGTTCCCAAGCAGTCCTTCAGTTAGCTCTTTTGAGGGTGTCCGAGTGGCCCCTCACCAAAATGGACAAGGCTCAGTGGTTTACCTTGGACATGAAGTAGTTGCAGGGAGGAGACAGCCTCTATCCAGTAAGGTACCAGCAGTACAAGACTGGCCTACCCCCACTACGCAAACCCAAGTGAGAGCCTTTTTAGGACTCACGGGGTATTACCGCAATTTTGTGGCAGACTATGGCACCATAGCTGCTCCTCTGACTGCCCTCACAACTCCGAAGAAACCCAAGAAGGTAACTTGGACCGACGAGTGTGAGAAGGCCTTCAATGGCTTAAAAGACTCCTTGTGCCAGGCCCCTGTGCTCAGGGCCCCTGATTATCAAAGACCTTTTATCGTGCAGACGGATGCCTCTGACACTGGGATAGGAGCTGTACTATCACAAGTAGATGAGAAGGGTAAGGAACACCCTATCGGTTTTATTAGTCGCCAGCTTAAGGACAGAGAGCTCAGATGGTCCACGGTAGAGAAAGAATGTTTCTCTGTTGTGTGGGCCCTAAGGAAGCTGAGGCCCTACCTCTATGGGACCCACTTCACTGTGCAGACTGACCATAAGCCGTTAAAGTGGCTAATGAACATGAAGGGGGAGAATCCAAAGTTGCTTAGGTGGTCCATAAGTCTACAAGGCTTCGACTTCACTATTGAGCATAGGCCAGGTGTCCAACATAGCAATGCTGATGGGTTGTCCAGAATGTTTAACCGACCTGAACAAGAGACTCATCCAGGGGTGGATTAGTTCCCCCTGTCCATAGTCTGGGAGGGGCGAGTGTTAGGAAAGATTTCGTAATTGTAGGGAATTTTCCTTCCATGTGGCAACCCCTAAACTTTTTGCTATTGTTTTTAACCTTGTTGTTGACTTTGCCAGAGAAGTACAGCCTTCTGCCGCACTTCTCTGGGCTTTCGCTCCTTTCTTACGGGGAAACTGACATGCCCTTAAGACAGTCAGTACCGGGGAACGTGGTTTCCCGTAGTTTCTTTTATCGTGTCGCAGCTTTAGTGCAACACGACACAAGAGGGCACTGTAAGCTAAGTTACAGCTCTCTTGGGTCTCTAGCCTTCTACAGGCCCTAGATACTCTTTTAGGATGGTATTTGATCGGTGCCAGTCATTCAGGGACTCGAATGGTGGCAGCGATCGTTTTGTTTATTTTGAGCTCCTTTTGGCGTTCTGAGCACGTTTTTGCACTGAACCCAAAATGGTGGCCTGGCTCCCAAAATGGCCAGACCACGAGGCTCCTTTGTCTTGTCCACTGACCGTCTTGCTCCCTTCACCTTCCCCAGGTCGGGCGACCCGGGGCCTTCCTTATTTGGGCATGTACTTTCCCGCGAAACGTGGTTGCTTTCGCGGGCTTCTACATGTCGTTTGTGTGCCTCCAGGGTGTGGGCTGGGATGTCTGGTCCCAATACACATCCTGGGTGCCAGAGAGTCTAGGGTAGTGTGAATGCCTGGGACCACTGTGGTCCGTGATTGGTCCACGTATGGTATGTGTGTTGATGAGCGGATCTCCCATTGGCTCCCCTCCGTTTTGGCGCGAAGGGAACCGTGGATAAGAGGGAGCTGGAAACACCACTGCCATGTCGATCTCCTGAGTTCTCACGAACGAAGGAATACAGGAGCCAAGTATCCTGCAACCAAGAGGCTGGACCGAGGAATCGCTGGTGACCCGCTGAAGGAATCCTCCTTTGCACTGCTGTCGTCCGGTGAAGCCCTTTCCTCCTTGGATCGAACCAGAAGGCCTGTACTGGTGCTTCGACCTTTGGAATAGCAGGAACAGCTATTCCCGGCGACTTCATCATCTCCTGCCAAGTAAGCCTTCGGAAGTGTCTCTGGGCCATCCAGTTGACTGACCAGCTTACAAGGGAGTCCTGCTCTGTAACTGCCGCCAGGTTGTGCTGTATTGCGAGTCCTTGTCCCTCTCCCACGCTTCGTACGCTTGGCGTCCCCAGGTCTGAAGGGAGGAGGGTTCATTTGGCTCGAATACACACGGCCGCTCCGTTGTCCTGTGCGGCAACAAAACTGTGCTGGTTTCTTCGATTGGGACGTCTTTTTGCTCTACACGACTACGAGGCGTTCCCTGCTCTTCTGAACCTGCCAGCTGCTGGAACTAACGTGGAGAAGCCTGGGTCTGCTTGCTTCGGGGACCGGTGAGTAGCTTAGCTAGGATCTGGTCGCCCTCCTGCAGTATCCCATTGCTTTTCCCTGCTGCGTAAAAACAGCACCCTTTTGGCCGTACTCGCGCTCTGCTTCTGCCCGCTGTGGAGGCTGCGCTTGAGTTGCGGAACCTGTTCTCCTTCTGCTGTGCACTAACCCGAACTGCCTGACTTCCTCCGAAGAGCTTCCCCTTTTGCCCGTTGGCACCGGCGTGGCAGGTACTTTGAGCACAAGGCTCCACTCTTCGCAGGGCTCGGACTTCCATCTAGTTAGGTGCCTCTAAAGGCGAACTGAGTCAAAAGCGTTATCGCACTGCCTGTGTTCCTTTCCTTTCAGGTGGACTACATATTTCGTGCTTTAAACGCTTGCGACTGTGTATTTGTATATATATTGTGTTGATATGGTATGTGTTGGTTTAATATTGTGATATTGTGATTTTCTTGCTACGGTCATTGTTTTAAAGGCCTTAAAATAAATGTGTATCTATTTTTGATATAACAACTGTTTGGAGTAGTTTGTAAGCGCTCTTGCTTTGTGTGCTCATTGCGGGCTTTCAGTCACCCTCACCCCTCTTGAGACCTAGTCTTGACCGCCGCGATCGCTACCTTGATTGGTCTGGCTTGTCCAGAGGTTACCCTGTTCCAAGTAATTAGGTTGGCCTTCTGAACTTCTGCGCCACCAGGACAGAGTTCAGAAATCCGTCTTAACAATAGCAAAAGAAGGTGATCTCGTCCGTCATGAACTCGCACTTATTCCTGTGTATCGGGAGTCCTGCTTTCTCCAAACGGTTGAGTACTGTCTCTAGACAATGTAAATGTTCCTCCCGGTTTTCTGCGTGTATGAGGATATCGTCGCTGACGTTTAGTATGCCGTGAATGCCCTGTATTACTTCTTAGATGGCCTGTTGGAAGACATCCGCCGCTGAGGTTATCCTGAAGCTTAGCCTCTTGTAACGCAGCAGTCGCAGGTGGTTTGAGCCAGTTATTTACCTCGAGTCCCGCTGTAATTTAAGCTGGTGATATCCAGCGTTGAGGTCTATTGTGGAGAAAATCTCCGACCCTGTTACGTCTGTGATGATTTCGTCCAGTGTCGAGTAGTGTGTGTCTCTCGTTCTTTATGGCGGCATTATTGAAGCGCATCTCTATGCATATCCGTACCTTCCTGGGTTGTTTGAAATTTTTTGTGACAACAATCGGAGAGATCCACGCTGTTGGGCCTGTTACTTGCTCGATGATACCCGCCTTCTCGAGTTCATGCAGTTCTTTCGCAACAATGTCCATCATGTGAAAATGGGTTCTTCTGTGGCGGACTGCCCTTGGTTGCACTGTTTGATCGTTGAGGCATCCAATGCCTTGTAGACGGCTCGGGTGTTTTGCTAGTAGACTGGTGATCTCTGTGGAGTCGGTTATGTCACAGATGAAATGGATGAGTCCCAGGTTCTCCGCAATCTCCCAACTGAGTAGACACTCAATGCCAGCATTGACCACGTATATTTTAGAGTAGATGGTCATGTCACCGCTGCTCAATGTTGTTCGGAATTGCCCCATCACTGAGAGCAATTTCTTGCTGTTATAGGTGAACAGTTAGCTATCTGTGTGTTTGAGTATGGGCTGCGGACATCGTATTTGGAACATGCTTGTACGCATGACGTTGACTGATGTTCCTGTGTCGATGGCCAACAATGTCTCTTGTGCCTGTATGTTTACAAGGCATTTTGGTATTTTCCTTTTCTTCTTGTGGGTGTCGTTTCCTTGATCCAGAGCCGAGATGATGTGGAACTTCCTTTTTTCTTCAGTCGACCTGCTGCGATTGTTGTCGCCGCTTCCTCATCTTCATCCCCTGATTCGTCCATTGATGAATTGTTTTCAGTTTCTACTTAGCGGGTGTCCGTCTGTTTCTTATTCCTTGAAGGGTGTTTTGTGGGTGGCGGCTATGGGTGTTGGTTCTGGCCTGCCGATGCTCTGCAGACATGTGCGTAGTGGTCTCTTCGGCCACAGGCTCCGCACGTCGTCCCTTGTGCTGTGCAGTTCCTTTTCCCATGACGTGCCCCACCGCACCAACCACACTCTGTTGGACCGGGGATTCTCAGCTGCCATCGTGGGGAGTTGTGTGTCTCACTGTTTGCATCCCTTTCTGATGGCCACCTGTGCTATGGTTGCTGTTGTTGGCGCCAGTTCTATTTTCTGGAGTGTGGTGCACATTTGGGCCACTGTTGCATGTGATAGCTCCCTCTGGCATCCGTACTAGAGTAGTCTCGCCAATGTGATCCCTCTCTCACTCAATACCACGCTGCGCAGTTTCTCGGACAACATACCATTTATTAGTTGGTACCTTATTTTTTCTTGTTGTCATCAAACTCGCAGGACAGCACTAAGCTCCTCAACCGGGTGTGGTATGCATCCAGGGTCTCCTCCTCTTATTACACTGTGGTGCAGAAATTGGCATGAAGTGTGTAGTTAGGGCATCTCTGGCTAGCTGGTAAGTGTCTGCGCCGTCGCCTATTGCCAGCGAGTTGAAAATGTGCACAGCAGTTGTGATTTCATCTTCTGTGGTCCTTGCAGTCCATGGCCATCTCAAACTTCTGGATTGTCCAGCGAGGCCCCACAGATGATGGGTCAGTGTAAGGGTTGAATTGTCCAAGCGCTGATGTTATACCCCGTTGGTGACGAGGGGTGGTGTCTGGAGTGACAGTGTTGCAGCCAACCTTCCTGGCGAGCTGGCCCTGGGTGTGGAAAACCATGTGGCCATGTTGCTGCGTGATGGGGTGTCCCTGCGTGTGGGTGCCAAGGCTGTCTTCCTCCTCACTGTGGTGCTTCATTTAGGTGTTGGTTCACCCTTAGCTGGTGGTGTCCCTCATGCTCCGGTGTTGTCCATGATAGAACAAGGGAAATGGGAATGAAAAACGTTGCATGTGTCGTTCTTGAACACATGGTTTAATGTTTGATGTGTGCCCAGGAGTGTGTCTCCTCGGCGGTTCCAAAATGTTTTCTTTTTTCCCAGCAGAATTTGCTCTGCTGCTTTACAGCGGATGTGTGTGAGCCTCACTGATTCCTCATCGCCAGTGTTACATCCCTGCGCGGGTGGCGTGGGGGATGGAATGCTTGTAGGCACGCTGTAGAGATGGCGCGGGCGCGGACTAGGAGCCAAATGAAACACATCAAGTTGTGTGTGCTTACTGCTCCGCTCTGCCGGCTCCCGGCGGGCAGGCGCTTTATTATGCCTCACGTCATCACGTAGCGTGACTTGAGGCAGACAGAACAATGCTCTTCTACCTCACTGAGGGCTGGTGGGGCTTCTGTCTCCTCCCCTGCTGGGCTCAGTAGTTTAGTGAAGTGTTAGCATGCATCTTTCAAAATTAGCATGTCGAAATTGGGAGGCAGCGTCATTGTCACATCTGCATTGATCGGGAGGAGTAGGGAATCCTAAAGCAGAATGCTGTCCAACGAAAGCTCAGCAGGTTAGACGCTTGCTGCTGTAATGCTATATGGGTAAACCATCATGTAAATGCTATGGCTCTATTGCAATTCCGTCTCCTAAATGTGCTGTAAAATGTGTTGTTTGGACATGGGGATGAATACATCTCCCTCGTCTCTGTATGGGAATTTCTGGTCTGCAGCGAAAATCAAAAGTTACTGGGCACTCATGACCGTTTGCAACAAAAAACAGCCCTTGAGCTTCGCTGATCAAAGGATGCTCCCCACATCACACCGATGAGCTCCAAATTCAGGAACTATATGCGATTCTCCAAAATATTTGATGGATGTCTGTCTTGGGGTGCGTGCACTGAGGATCATGACATCATTTTGAGATTTTGGTTGGCAGAATTGGAGCTGTAAAGTGTCCGTTTCTTACACTCCAAAATGCAAAGTTTTGTTTTTTATAAACACTTTGTATTGTTGGAGTTGTGCAGTGTCTTAGTGAAAATATGCCATGTCAGTTTCATCCCCTTAAACATGCTCGCAGCTGATACAATCGTCAGGGTAAAAACTCGCTCCTAAGATCTATAACTCCAAACCCACATGAGCACAAGAAGAGGCAAACATTCATACTCTTTCCAGACTTTTTGCATGTAGGCGCAAGAAACCTCTTAACACATGCAGTGACACAGTGAACATACGTGGCGCTACAGTGTGCCGATAAGTGTCCCCACAGTTGCATGGACGGTTCTGTCATTTCTCCCCAAGGAAGAATCAGCATCACTCAATTCATGCAACTGCATGGATGACGTGGCGGAGCAGTCAGAGTGGCAGTTTTTGTTGCAACTTTAGCCACTGCCATTGCAAATGTCTGCCATGCACAACCAAGATTCACTGCATGCACTCAAGTAAAGGGACCCAGAAATCTGGGCTTATTGCAGAAAGCCTGTGAGCCACATATCCTTCTCTTATGTGTGCGGAGAAGGATCAGAAATGGCTGACTTGAGTCTGACCGACCGACCAGCTGTTGATCAGTCTCCGCCTGGTTCCCGCAGCCATTCACAGCAACAAGAATGAGTCTCTGTGGTGGTTGCTTTTATAGAGTTTATGCTGCACTGGGACTGCTTCAAAGCTGAGGTGGAAAAGAGGCTGGGCGGGGAAGCTTTGGACAGACAGGAGACTGGAGTATGAAACATGTCACATGATGGTGTTTTGTCTACATAGAATGTCTGCTGCCTAAAGAGTGCCTCAAAGTAAAAATAGAGGAGCTGTAGGGCAGCGGATAGAGGAGGGAGCAGGAGAGAGGAGGAGTCAACATCATCAGTAACTTGTATAGCATTTATCCTGCCTTGAGAGTGAAAGCACAGAGGAGGAATGGAGAAAAATGTATAACAAAGGCAAGAGAAGTGAAAAATGATCCGTGGGTCTGTTGTTGGCTTTGAGCCAGTTAAATAAGTCTGATTTCTTTTTCTGAGTGCCATATTTGATCAAGTTCAGGAGTCTGGTGACACTGCTTGAAAGCACTAGCAGGAAGAGGAGGGAGAGAGAGATGGTAGACGAGGAGACAGTCGTACAGGCAAAATCAGCGTTGGGCCCACTGAAGCCAACAGATGGCCTTATCTCAAATCTCCTCTCTTGTCAGTTTGCTTAAATGTGCCATGGTGGCCGATCAGATGCCATTTTGAAATCAAGTGTTGGATCCTTTTCATTTTAAATTGGGATTTCGTCCCGCAAGAGGTGCAGAATCTAGGTTGTTGTCCTATTACCCAGGGAGGACAACAGGTGGAGGCATAATCTGTAAATGTATTTTCTTAAAATGCGTTGTTTGGTGCCGTCTGCAGCGCTGTTCTCTACAGCTGGTAAATTTGGGGGATTTTTTGGACAACAGTTAAACCAGTAAGCGTTAGTTTCCTCAAGTTGCAAAATAATTTATGCCAAAAACGTTCCCACACATTTCCTGAAGGAATGCTGGATTACTAGATTGACAAGGACTCTTTTTGTTTTGCAGAGGGATCACTTTGGGGTGAGCCCATTGATTACCTGAAAGGGAAAAACCCTAGTCTGACCCAATTGGTACTTCGATGATGTGAAATACAACTGCAATGTTGCGCATGTCAGTGGTTGGATTTCATTGGATGAAACAAAAGGCACCTTGGACTGCATGCATGAGGGTCATAGAGGACTGTCAAAGGCGCCCTCTCCCCTGAATGCAAAAGTCTGTCACTGCCGCTTGCCGCAAGTACTCGACAACTTTCAAAATGCTTGCGACATACCCCACTCTGCTACTTGACATATGTTTGGAATGGAAGCTTAATGCCATTGTTTTTAAGTACCTACCAAATCTGGGGGAACAATTGAAGGATGAACAATTGAAGGAGGAATTGAACAATTGCAGGGTTGTCTCGGGAGGATAGCTCAGGGGCAACGTGCTCACCTTGGAAGCAAGGCAACAGGGAACAACACAGGTTCGATTCCCGGGTCTGTGCTTAGAAACCTCTGGGTATTAAGCATGTTATAAATAACCTATCATATCATGTCAGCAGAGACGCTGGTGTAGGACTGCCAGGCTAATGTTTATCAACTGGGGGATCAGGGCTTGTGAAATGAAAATATGGAGCAGTCTACTGGAAATTAGAAAGGATGTTTGAAAGACTGTATTGCTGGGCACACACGCTTGATGGAATTACAAACGACCAACAGGGACACTGAGGCACATACTTTGGAATTTTTGTGAAGTTCAACCATTCTTAGATTCATTTGGGAGAAGGAGGAATTTTCTTCTGGACACCTGACATTCCCCAAAAAATGTGTTTTATGCTATTCCTTGATTAAGGGCTGGTTGCGATTCCATATGGTCGAAAGCTGGTTTCAATGGGGCACTATGCCGCAAGGTTCGAAATCGAGGGGGGCTGGGAGCTATTTATCTCCTGCTTGTAGCCCAGAAGAGCCTGGTTAGCTTTATTCCAGAAGCAACCAGGAGCTACTTTTGGCTCCTTGTGCAAACTGATCCTGGACAAACCCACCCATGTGAATTTAGCTCTGTGCATTCGGGACAATCTATAGATAAGCACATGGCCACATCTACCTGACATTTAAAGCATAATGGGTCGTAAAGCACAAAGGGATGTGTTGGCATCTTATATGGAAGTTAGATTTGCAGAACTAGCTCCCCATTCCCCAGTGGTAGCTCCTGGTTAATGCTGGATACCGAAGAGCTGCTTTTAGCTCCTACTTATCCAATCTTAATTTCAATCCCTGTTAACTGGCCAAGAATCCATAGACTATGAAAGTGCCCTGCTGCAAGGCCGGGGGGTGGGGGTGGGGGGGCAGAATGATTGTATAGATAATTCTATCGTGGAAAAGGCAATGTTTAGATATAGAGGCTAGAATATTTTTTTCCAGTCCATTAGGTGCTTATACTCAGCACATTTCTGCCTGCGGTGCCTATACCCCAACCCAACACATTGTAATACATGAGCCCTTTCATCCTTGCAGTTAACAGAGGACCGTCCCTTAAACTCTGCGTGCTAAGAGGTTGCATTAAATGTTGGAGTTCTTCCTAAGCACTAAGTTCACAGGACTGTTACTTCTATTTTGTTGTATATGCTAGTGTGTATGTCTGATGCTATGGTTATTTACATACAGTGCTGTACTTCTCCAGGCAATGGACTGGAGCGCAGTTTGTGCACGCCCTTGGCCCATGCACCTCTATGCTGCCACTCCCTTTGACAGCGGGGCCAAGGATGCAGGTGGGCCAGGGGGAGTGCATGGACACAGGAGTGGGGCATCTAAATTGTTGCCCCATCTCCTCACCTGGTCTCGCCGAACTTGGCAGCAAGGGCCACGGAACAGAGTAGGTGAGGAAGAGCCTGGCAGGGGGTCAGCCTTGGAGAAAACAGCAACTGCTGCTGCTTTTAGCTAGAAATACGAATCCCGGCTTGCCTCCTGACTCACTGTTTGTACCTCTCCCACCCGTGCATCTGGGGGAGAAACTGAGGTGGTGGAGGGCAAGAGCGGCACGCACTATAAAACATTCTGTGCTGTGTGTATCCTTGTGTAGAGCATTACTTAACATGCCAAAGGTGTACATAGCATGGACTGTTTGGAATGCTGTATGTGTTCCATGTACTACCAACAACAGTTGGCAACTGGCAGCTCTGTCTGTGTCACCAATCCCTTCGGCGGTTTAGGAAGAGGCTAAAAACCTTCCTCTTTCAGTAATGGTTGTTGACTTTCTATTCAGCTCTTTGGACTTCTGCACCCAGGTCAGTCTCTGCCCAGTCCTATGTGAAGTTCGCATTACAAATGAACAACTCAAATCATTCGTCCGGAGCTAAAAAGGCTCCGCAATGACCACGGGACCACACTATCCTGAACGCGGATGTCTGGCACCTCGCCACGTAGTGTGGTTGACCGACCAAGAATATGAACACTCTTGTCTCCCATTTGAATGGTTTGCAGAGGCGTTGCGGGAGAGGGGGATTGGGGGGGGTGCTAAGGGGGCTATAGCCCTGGGTCTTTTGGTTGTAGCCCTGAATAGAAGCTTAGGGGTTACAACCAAAAAGGCTATAGCTAGCCCAGAGTCCCGACAGCCCCGACATTAGTGTAGCCCTGGGTCTTTTCCAGAGCTAGCAACACCCCTGATGGTTTGTAATGCTTCCTTTTTTCCTTGTTCTAGAAGATCAGGATTTGGTCACGTGCCTTTCCTGAACGTTCCATTTGAACATGATTTCTGTGTTTAGGATCCTGACTGATCCCGCACCTCGTTCTTTGCTTGTGCGTGAGCAGTTTCATTCCAAGATATCTCCCTATCTACGAGGGGTGCCTTGTCTTTTAACAAAGCAGCCTATCTATGCGGCCTTTTGTGTGGGGAAACCTTCCTCCACAACCAAAAAGAGAGGTCATGTTCCCTCATGCTTGGCTGCTTCCCTTGGCGGCGACTCTGTGATCATGGCCTGTTATCCCGCCGTGCTCTAATCACAGTGCATCACCTTATTGCATTTCTTGTGCTTAATGCTGAAATGAGAATGATTGCCAACACTCCCTCCCCCTCTGTGTTATGAAAGAGTAAAGGGATTGTCTAACAGCCACCAAGAGGACACTGGCTATTTCAAGACAGATCACATTTTGTAGAATTAGGGGTTTCCACGTCAGCAGAGACTGTGCACGAGTCCGCAAAAATATTTTTGAAGTAAGGAATTCAATAAAAATCACATTGATCGCAAAATGTTTATATACAGGGGTGGGCTGGCCTATAGGGAACTCAGCGGTGGACTGGCCAATAGGGAACTCTGGAGATTTCCCAGTGGGTCTCTGCACCCTGGGCCTCTTTTGTGTGGCATTTCCAAATTTTCTCATAGGAAATGCATTGGGCTTGCTGAAAATGTATCATATGGGGCCCCTTTGAACATTATATCCAAGGCCTCTTTTGGTCCCCAGTAATTATTTCCAGGGCCTCTTTTAGTTCCCAGTCCAGTTTCACAGAATGCCGGTACCATTAAAAGCCAATTTTGGTATGTAGATATATTTAATGTGTAATTATAGTGTCACTATTTATCGGATGAGAATCAAAGTGGGGTTTCTAATATGTTTATATGCAAGGCATGTTGGGGAATGAAGGCCCACTTTCACCCACTCCCTGCTGGTGTTCAGCTTCTATGTCTGTTCACTCTGGGCAACGGGGACCCCGCCGTTGAGCTTTTGCCTGTCGGTTCCGCAACAGGCTTGAATCAAAGCTCCAGTTGGTTTAAGTTTAGATTGTGAGCATTGTAGTGCATGGCATGCGGCATAAAGGGGCTGGGGGGGGACCTTGGCTCTGGGACACTCAGGAGGCCGCACCATGTGGTTGGTTTCTAAAAGTAAAGCCAGGTTGTCGAGCAGCTTGCAGGAGTCCCAGAGTTTTTGTTGGTTCTCATTCTGATGGCATTGAGTGGTGTGTTCCCCTCGCATAGGGGGCATGAGCAGTGGGCGAGTGCTGCACATGCCACATAGCCACTTGAGAAACCCTTTGGTCCAGCGCTGGAGAGGTATGCCCTTACCTCCCGGCTCAAGCCTGAAGGCCTGCATGTGATTGGTGGGCGTGTCCTAGTCAGTGCCTGGCGCTAAATTCACAAGGAAAGATTTAAAGATTAAACTTTGAAAAAGGTTTGAGAAAAGGGAAGAGATTTAAAAAAAAAAAAACCCACTTAAAATAGGCAGGAAGCGGTAGGTGGTTGGGTGGAGGGAACGGGGGTGCTGATTTTAATAATGACCAGCTTGGAAAATACGTTGATGGGCACATGGCTTTGGGGAAAGGAGGAATTGTCTGGGAAGTAAATGAGGGGCACTCCGTAATAATGTTCAATAGACATGCATAACTGCAGAGTGGGACACATGTATAGGAAGCAGAAGGGGGCAGCGGGATGCCAGGAGAGCAACACTCCAGGCTTATTATTAAGAAACGGAACGCATCAAGAATACAGATGTTTCAGATTTAAAGGCCTGGGCAGTGCATATTATATAAAAAAAGAACATACTTTTTGGCTTATTGCGCAAAACACCCAGACTCGCTTTTAGTGGAAAAGGTCGCTTTAATGTGACAGGCCAAAGCTTACAAATAACTGCTTACCTGGCTCCCATGGCCTTACAGACTAACAAAATGTTTTAAACAACAATTAATAATTCAACACTTTCATTTTCCCCAACAAATAAATAATTAAATAGTTCCACTTTCTCCCTAACTATCCCTTGGTCCCTACCGTCTCCTTACCACTTTTCAAGGCGTCTGGCTTTCTCCCTGGGGCCATGCCCCTCCAGGTTCAATACCTGTTCCCCCGGGGTAGCCCGTTTCTGCAAACAGCACCACCCCATCCTTTGCCGTGCTATTCCCCCATTGTGCTTCCCTCCCCCCACATCTAAAGTGGCCATGCCCCCGGCAACCAAACAACTTCAAAACCCAATAGAACCCAAACTTCACCACCCTATGACCTGCAGCCAGTCTGTCCTGCCACATCAGCAACAGACATTTTACATCACAACTTCCCCAACTAATGCCCCAACATGTCACACAAAAATTGCCCAAAAACCAATAAGGACCTTAAAAAAGACACTAAGAACCCATGAATATGAAACGGAGGGTTTATAGTGATTTTTTCGAATGCCATATTTTCAAATGCCATTTTGTCGACACAAAATTGCATGAAAAAGAAAATTCGGATTTTTATTTTTTATTTTATTTTTTAAATGGGGGGTTCCCCCAAACTCCCTTTTTTTATAATTGACATTTTTTTTACTAAACAAACAAAAATAAAACATATACAATAATTAAAAAAAATTTGGAAAAAAAAACATTTGGCATTTTGTTTTTCGACAAAATGGCATTTCGAAGATATGTTTTCTAACAATTGACCAGATACCGAAAGGGAGATAACCGGACAGAATAAATTAAAAGGAACCCCCCCCTCCTAGAAATTAAAACCAGTTGCCTGACAGAGAATTAAAATGGGGTGAGAAGGCAGGTTTCACACTCGCGTCCCAACCGTTGCTTGCTCCAGAACCTTCCCTGACCCCTTAAATACCGCTGGCCTGTGCAGTGCCAAAAATCACCCTGGGGGGAAACGCTTTGCATTCCCCCCAGGGCCCCCCTTTTAACTTTCGTTTTCGGCATTATTTTTTCAAACTGGTATTTCAAACTTTGCAGTTTAGAAATCAAGTCCCCAGACCACAACGCTTAAGGGGAACCTATGAACAATTATATTATTGTGTCACATTTTGGAGAATCATTATTTCACTGTTTTGTTAATTAAATGTTTAAAGTATTTATGGCGATATATTTTGCGTCTGGTGCATTTAGCAGCTGAAATACCTAAGTAGTGCCAACCCACATACATACCACAAAGTATAGCATCGCTTGCCTACATGACACACGAGACGGAGTCACAAAGTGTGAAGCAATGGGAATATGCCAACTGCACGTCTGAAGGGTCCTGGGAACGAATGATCCAGGGCACTGACCTTGCGTTTCCTCTTTTGTTGTAAGAGACCCAAGGCAAGCCCTCCTCACAACTGTTATCAACAAACAGGTGGCGCCTCCACACGTGCGTAGAGCGCCTCTGGCTGAACCTGTCAGTAGGGCCTGAAGCCAAAAATAGGACGCAGCGTGTGTGCCAGAAAGAGGCTAAGTGCGCGCGCACACAGCATCATCAGTTGGCACGCGGGTTACAGACCACGTCACTAGGCAAACAAAAGGAACAGTTCCATTGAAGCAGTGTAGAATGAGAGACCTTGGGAAGGAAACAAGAATGCGTACATAGGCCCAGCATTAGGATCAAGTTCGAGGCTCACTTTAGGATTGCATTGTTAGCGTCGTCCACGAGGAAGGTTGACCAGATTTAAAAAGTGAAAAACCGGGACAGGGCAACTAACTCTTGAAAGCGGCTGTCAAGGCGCTACACTTCAGTAGCATTTGGAAGAGAAGGGGGTTTAAGTGTTACTGTTCAAAGAAACACATTATAATTAATGTATCACAAACTAGCACAATCTTATGTTGTAAAATGAAGCATTTCTTCTGTGTGAGATTGTGCATTCCTGCCTGCCAACTATGAAGACCTACTACCAAAAATCAGGACCACTGCAGTTTCCAATGGGAACATAATCTTGAGAAGGGGGACAGAGCAGCAAAAACCAAGACAGTCCCGGCAAAACCGGGACGTCTGGCCACCCTACCACGAGGGCACTGTAAAAGAGCTTGCATTTCTGAAACCTGTGGAAATGGGGCACGGGCCTGCACTTTCCCTGGCTCGGGATAGGCCGCTAGCGGAGCGACTCAAAGAGTTGGCCTCCCCAACAGTGGGCTCCGGCGACCTTCAAGGCTGAATTGCGCAATCCAAGCGTGCACACAGACCTGAGATTGGGCGGCATAACCTCACTCAACCAAACACGCACACACTTTAATATCTAGCCTGCCAAGTCCCACCACGGCCCTCAACTCTGTGGGCGGCACAGCTGGACTTCTCGAGCTTGTAAAGTAAGCCTGATGTTTGATGGAGCAGCTTTATGCTTTTCTGGGTTCCAGGGGTGGGGTTGACAGCAGGTTTGGGGCAGGGAAGGTCAGGCCATGCATACGAATGCAAGGTTTCACTTTATAGAAGCTGTAATATACCTTGTAAGATTGTTGAAGGAGTAATTGTGAGCATTGGTGAAAGGCGCTGCCACTGAGTCTAATGACACACAAAAATATTGTCATAAAGATTGTGTAGTCAGCATGTATCCCAAGCATGCCACCATTTGGATTCATCATTTTGGGCAAGTGCTTGGAAACCTTTGGGTGGTAGTGCCTCTCCTTTGGTATAACATATTGAGGGAAAGAGAAAATATGAGCATTAGCCTCTTTCTAAATCTGCCTGTTTCTACTCTCCGCCCTCTGCAACTCATCCAGACCAGGACTGCAAGACTTGTCCTTGGCCTCAAGCCCAGAGACTGTTTCTCTCCAGGACTGAAATTTCTGCACTGGCTCCCAGTGGCTGCAAGGATTAAGTTCAAAACTCTCTGCATTGTCCCCAAGGCCTCCTGGGGCCTGGGTACTCAATACCTCCAACTCTCTCTTTGTAAAAACCTTCCTACTCAAGCTCTTCACTCGTCCACCTCCAACTCCCTGAGGGTCAGTCGCTTCTCCAAGCAACTGGTTGGCGGTAGATCTCTTTCTTCGGCTGGGGCATCCCTCTGGAACAGCCTCCCTGCCTCTCTGAAACTCGAAGAGAAGCATCTCCGGTTCCGGAAGCACCTCAAGACCTTCCTCTTTGCTTCTGCCTTCTCTCTTCCTATCCCCTGCTGATTTCCTGCTGATACTGCACAGGCCACCTGGCTACCCTCTGATTTCGGGCACAGGTCCCTACCCGCCCAGTTGCACAACTGCACTGTCTCCCAGCAACCCTTACACTTGGGTCTGTATCTGTAACCCTACAGTCCCCCTACCTGCACTTTTGAACAGCGGCTGTCTGCACTTACCCTTGCACCTGCCACCTGCTGGGCGCACTTCTTGTTATTGTTTTGATCCCATGTACAGCACTGCCCCTGCCCCTTTCCCCTGGCACTTTTTCCCTCCCGCCTCCCCTGCACTTGCGCGATCTCAATGTCACTTGGCCTAATAAGATCGTTGTCTCTGTCCTCCCTCTATGCCCCCTTCCTTGCCTCGTCGCGCCTTGAAACACATGTGCAGAGGCGCGTTACAAATGCCATATCATATCATATCATTGGAAGGTGGAGGGGACAGCGGCAGATTAGGCAGTAAGGATGAGGAGCCAGCTGAGTTAGTCCTATACCTTTAATTTCCTCCACCATATTCGTCAAATACTTAGTTTTTATTGCACGTAACACAAGGAATATGTAAGTAAACGTATCAATGTGTGTCAGGCAACCTAGGGGCCAAGAGACTGGAGCTTTTTAGGATTTAAGGCAACTCCAGGCATGAAAGATAGCCAAGACAAGTGGGGGCAGAAAATAAATGACAGCTTTACTTGGTGGGAAGATGTCACCCAGTAAATTTGATCCGGCCACTAGCACGCCGAGATCAAGGTAAGACAGTAGCGGCACCCGAAAGGCAAATTTGAATTTGTGTGTAGACAAGGGGCCACTTTCAGTTTACTTACAATGGCTTTCAAACTGTGGGGCTGGCCTGCCGAGGGGGGACCGAAAGGATGGTCAGGAGGCACAAAGCTCTTTCACAAAGGATTATGGTGACTGTTTTTTTTTTTTTGAAAATCAAATTTTATTAGGTTTCACACATGTGTTGCAACAATGCAGAACATATTTAAACATGAATAAACAGGAAACCAGTTATAACCCATCTCCCCCCACCCCTTCCTACCCCCCACCAGTTCAGGTTCTCAGTAATTGCATATTTGACAGGTCCCGAAAAGAGCGTAGCAATGTCTACATGATGTGCACTTAGCACGCCGAAGTCATGGGCCGAGCTTTGAAGGACTCGAAGCTGGACAAATGAACGATGGCCCGAGGCCCCCAGGGGGGAGTTTTCCGGGTCCGGTGCTTAAGATTATACTGAGTGGGCGCATTTTTCGAAGAAGGGGAGCCATATTTCCTCGATGTTGGATCTGGATTCATCAAGTAAATGCGTGAGGAATTCCATGTCGTAAATGGCCCGTACCTTGGTTACCCATGCTTTTTCCCCTGGCATTCCAGGGTTTTTCCATTTTTGTGCCAGGCAGCACCTGCCCACCACTAACATAACCTGCAGCATGTGATCATGGGTTTTTTCATGATCATCCCCAATGTCAATCCTGAAAAGGAGAAGCCAGGGGCAGGAAGGCCGCTCCACCCCATCTATCCCCTTAATCCATGTCAATACCGTCTCCCAGTACTTTTGGACCACCGGGCACCTCCACCACATGTGAATATAATCCCCCCTTTCGGTCCTACACTTCCAGCAATGTGGGTCGTACCCTGGCCTCATTCTAGCAATCCTCTACGGGGCGTAGTGCCAGCGATGCAATACCTTGAGGGCCTGGTGGCGATACTGGAGTGAGGCCGTGGAGCGATTGGCCCGCCTACACATCTCCCCCCACCGCCCATCGTCGATCTCCTCACCCAGGTCCTTTCCCCATTGTGTGCGTGCAGGTGGAGGGTCTCGTGGGACAGAAAAAAGGAAGAGCTTGTAGAGGTAGGATATTATTCACTTGGAGCCCCTCGCTGAAAGGAGGAGTTTTTCAAAATCTGTGAGGTCTCTCCTAAGGGTGTCCCCCCAGGATGGTTCGGTTAGGACTCCCTTAAGCTGGAGATAGCGAAAGGGGGATAGGGTGCCTATCCCAGGGCCTCTTCCAGATCTTTCAGGGGTAAGAAAGAGCCCCCCACCCAAAGAGCCCCCCACCCAAAGGTTGGCAGGCTAAGGCCTGCCTCGAACCACGTCTGGTACGACGCTGGCTCTGCTATCTTGGCCAGGAAGAGGGGGCCCAAATGCAACTCAATGGGGAGGGCCAGGTTGTGAGCCAGAGGTAGTAGCCCCCTCCCTCCTTCCATAGGGACCACTTTTAGGACTGGGTGATACAAAACACTTCTAGGGATCTTCTTCCTCAGGACCCAGAGCCATTCCTCTATGGTGACGGGTGCGAGTGGCCCGTTGTCCATGGCTACCCATTGTTTTTTCGTACCCGGGGCAAAGTGGTCGACCAGGACCCTCCGTTGGGAGGCCCTGTGGTATGTTTCACGGTCAGGGTATCCCACCCCTCCATCCTCCTTCAGTCTGGTCAGCACCTCGTAGGAGATTCTATGTTTCTTGCTTGACCAGAGAAAGTTGAGGAGGACTCGCTTCGTTTTCTTGAAAAATGATTTGGGGATCAGCACCGGGAGCATTTGAAAGAGAAATAAAAACTTGGGAAGGATTACCATTTTTATGAGGTTGAGACGTGCCATCCAGGAGAGCCCCGACCCTGACCATCGCTCTATGTCTTTCCGGATTGCTGACCAGAGGGGGGAAATTGGCCGGGTATAAGCCCTCGGGATCACAGATGACCTGGACACCAAGGTACCGGAATCCATCGTCTCTCAGCCTAAAGGGGAGCCCGTTGACAAGAGCCATCTCTGAATCTGGTAAATTACCCCCTACGAACGCCACCGATTTCTCCAGATTAACCTTGTACCCCGATAGGTCCCCATAGCGCGAGAGGCCCTGCAGCATTCGGGGGAGTGTTTGGGATGGGTTTGTGATATAGAGCAGTGCATCGTCTGCAAAAAGGCAGACTTTGCACTGCATCTCTCCGGCCTGTACTCCCCTGATGGCTGCATCCTTACGGATCGAGATTGCCCATGGTCCCATCACAAGTGCGTAGACTAGTGAGGACAAGGGGCATCCCTGCCGTGTACTACACTCGAGGGGGAATGTCCTCGACTCAGTCCCTTTTGCCACCACTCTGGTGAAGGGAGAGGAGTAGAGCGCAGAGATCCAACCCAGCCACCTCGGGCCCATACCCAGGATCATGAATACCTCCCTCATAAAGGCCCAGCTGACCCTGTCGAAGGCCTTCTCGGCGTCAAGGGCCAGTAGAAGTGCGCCTTCGTCGCAAACCCCTCTCGAGCCAAGCACATGGAGCGTCTTCCGCATATTATCAGAACCCTGCCTGTTCAAGACAAATCCAGCTTGGTTGGGGTGTACCAGGCGCGGGAGACAGCCCTCAAGTCTGGTGGCCAGGATTCTGGCAAAGATCTTAGCGTCCAGGTTGAGGAGTGAGATGGGTCTATAAGACCCGCATTCCGTCTGGTCCTTGCCGGGTTTGGGTATAACAGTGATGAGGGCCTGCAAAAATGTTGGTGGGATGGACTCCCGATTCCTGATCTGGTTAAACAATTTGGCCAGGGGCTTCAGCAGGACGGGTTGGGTCTGCTTGTAAAAATCAGCTGTATAGCCGTCTTCTCCCGGTGCCTTTCCCACCTTCAGTCTTTTGATGGCGCCCTCCACCTCCTCCTCCGATATCTCTCTCTCCAGGACCTCTAGCTCCATGTCAGACAGCCTAGGTAGAGGGTGTTCTACCAGGTAGGCGCGGATGTCCTCCAGTGATTCGCCTGCCTTTTTGGAATAGAGTTTGCTGTAATAGTCGGCGAAACACTCCACTATTTCCTCACGGCCCCTGTGAATCCCGCCCACTCCATCCCTGAGACGAGTGACTCCTCTCTCAACTCTGCAGCCCCTAGCCCTCTGCGCCAGTAGGGTCCCCACCTTATCCCCCCTTTCGTAGTACCTCGGCTTAGTGTATCTCATTTTCTTGATAACTTCCCCTGTGAGGACCTTATGGAGTTCCTGTATTTTACCCTGCATCTCCTCTAAGAGAGCCCCTCGATCAACCCCCGGGAGGCCCAGTCTGGCTCGCAGAGCGCCCAGCTCTGCACAGAGTTTACCCTCGATTAGGCCCCTTTCCCGTTTACGTCTCAAGCCCTCCGCTATGAGAAGGCCCTTGAAAGTGGCTTTTGCGGCATCCCACACCATGGACATATCCGTCTCACCGGTGTCGTTTGTCTCAAAGTAGGCCAACATTTCCTGTCTCACGAAATCACGAAATACCGGATCCCTGAGAAGTGTGTCATTACAACGCCATCGGGAAGATCTTGGGGAGATGGGCAGTAACCAATTTGCTATGAGCAGTTTGTGGTCCGACCAAGTTATGGCTTCCACCTTCGGCTGTTGTGCCACCCCGTTCCCTTCTTCCGAGATTAACAAAAGGTCAATTCTGGTGTAGGTGCAATGAGGGGGCGAAAAAAAGGTGTACCCACCCTGGCTCGGGTTTGCTTTCCTCCAAACGTCCACCCAATAATACTCTCTAAGGAGGGCCTGCAGGGCCAGATTGTCCCTGGAGATGCCCCTGGGTGTCCCCCCTCGCGGACCACCAGTCAAGCCTCGGGTCCATTATGAGGTTGAAGTCCCCCCCCCAGTATTATGGCTCCCTCTGCCCACTCATCCATGACATGAAAGACCTGGGTGAGGAAGTGTATTTGTTTTGAGTTGGGCGCATATAGAGTGGCCAGGGTAACACGCTCTCCCTCACAGATTCCCTTAATGCCCAGGAAACGACCACCAAAACCCCTCTTGGTTTCTATATCTGTGAGACGGAACGCCCTGCTCAGGAGGATTCCCACCCCTTCCTTCTTAGAACTTCTATGTGAGGCCCAGTAATTGCACCCAATGTCTTTCCCCTTGATCTTCGATTCCCTGCCTTGCCTGTAATGCGTCTCCTGTAGGAAGAGAACCGTTAGGTGTTGCTTACGGAACATGTTGCTCGTGAGAGATCTCTTATTCTGGGAGTTAAGGTCCTTGACATTCAACATGCCTATCTTTGCTTCAATCATTGTCATTTTTCGTTAGGCGCACTGAAATCACCTCTAAGTGTCTGCTACTCGGAGCCCGTTGGAAAAAAGTGTCCATAGTTTGAGTTGGTTTTCCCTTTCCCCTCGAGCCCCACGGTGGGCACCCCTCCTCCCTCTCTCCACCCCTCCACCCCTCTCCACCCCTCTCACCCATATTTTGTGGGGCGTTCGCCGCGGGGTCCCCGGGTGGGGATGTGACTGGCAACGAACCACCAGGGTCGCTTCCCTGGCCCCGGGAAAACAGTTTCTTAGGTGTAGCGCTTTCCAACATGCCTCGCTTCGTTAAGTACCGTCCCTTTCTGATCCGCAGTGGTGAACTGGCTGTAGTGTCTCCCGAGCCAGGCACCCCCTGGCCTTAGTACCTGATCGTGTCCCTTTGCCCCTGGCGGGGCGTGTCACTGCATGAGGCCTGGAGAGACACCGGCAGTTGTCCGTGTGGAGTCGCCGTGCAACTTCCCATGAAACCATACAACAGCCTCTAAATGGGCAACACTTCAACCCTGACCGAAGTCGATTGAACAAAGAACTCCCCACTGGTCGTGGGAGAAACACACTATACCGGCGGGCCCCATGAATCGGCGCGTGCTCCCGTGGGGTGTGGATCAGGCCTTCTGCACAGAAAGGTGAGCCTTGGTTGCTGCTTGTGCGCTCATATAGGGTCTCCTCGGTCTGTGGGTGGATGTTTGGTTTTTCGAAATTTACGTAAGCCTTTGACCTTTAGCTTCCCCTGGGAGAGGTCTGGGCCTCGAGGGGCACGAGGGCGGTCTCCGTTGGTTTCGTTCTGATTTTCTGATGGTTCCGCAATGTCGCCTGTGAGATCCTCGGTGGCCCTTCGGATTTCCGCCTCCGTGACTAGTTGGTACCTCTGGCCCTGCCATTGAAATGCTAGGTGGAATGGGTGGCCCCCGCGATAGAGGGACGAGAGATCCTGGTAAATCGACAATCTGGAGTTACCATGTTGAATATCCCGTAAGGTTCTCGCCCTCTCCAACACCCTAGCCTTGTCCTTATAGTAGTGAAATCTTGCAAGAACTGAGCGTGGGCCTCTACCCCCCGCCAGCCCGATGGACCCTGTCAAGCAGGAGAGTCTCCCCAGAGTCCTGTCGGGGGGAAATTCTGCCGGGGTCGGCCGGGCCGTCCGCAGACCTCCGGGCAGGGAGGCCCCAACTCCTCCCGTATATCCCAGATGAGATAGAGTATGAGACACACACAAGGAGCAAGGTGACTCTGCTGTTTATTTATACAAAACGGCAGGGATGGGTCAAGGAGCGTACGCGTTCGTCCTGACACACACACAATCGTGGGGCTCGCAGGCCCTTTTTACTGCATTATGACGCGCTACTTGCGTCACTTCAAAAAGTTAACAAAAAACCTATCGCCACTCTTAATTGGTTGCTCGAGTGGTAGGGTTAGTATAGTACACATATAGAGAATGATATTAGTGGACAAGGTGTAGTCAGGTGATATATCTGGGTTGTCCCTACAATTAGATACATAAGAATTGTTACATGAAGACTCCTGAGGATTGGCTAATGTTACTGACGTCTGAGATAAGAGCCCCATGTTCTGATTGGTGCACCCGTGAGCTTCCCAGCCTGGGACCACCGTTGTTCCCAGCTCTCGGTGTACCTGTGATTGCAACAATGTTTCAATATGGGTACGTGCAGACAATGTGAGGGATTTATTCATAGGTGGAAGGCTGACCGCTCCCACTGTAGCAGATGTCCATTGAGCCTTTCAAGTGTATTGGCCTGTGTCTCGTAGCGAGGGACCCAGACGCCTTTTTTCTCCTGGGCTTTGGCATCTCGTCAGGTTCGGCTTGGTCACGTGGGGAGGGACCGTGAAAGAGGCAGAATTCTGCACAATTAATATTGCTTTTCCTACTGCGCGTCTGGTTTAATTTGCCGGCGTGACTTTAACGTTGGGGCGCGGAGTGCGAGGTTGCAACATCGTGCCTTTGATGATTTGTTCTTGGAATGTGAGTTTGCAACATTACGACCTTGGCTGGTTGCTCCACTGGGTTCTTTCTGCAGGATCAGCAACCTGACTCGTGCTTTGTTAATGTCCACAGGAGCTCTTGGTTGAGGCCTACTTGGGCCTGGTGCGTAATTAGTCCGTTTGGTGCATAGGTGCTTTTAGGTTATAATAGCATATATTTCCATGACCAGTATCGTGTTTCCATTATACCTCTTATGGTGTTAATGGGTTTCAAGAGAAGCGTGAGCAAGCGTTATAGATGAGTTCATGATGCGTCTTGCGTGTCTGCATTCTGAAAGCCTATGTAAAAATAATAAAGATGCACGTCCGTGAATATGCCTGTCGCCTACGTCAGAGCACTGAGTATGTTCTTCGTGTAGATTGGTGTGGAAATGTTCAGTGTGTATACTTGTACAGAAGTGCTTCCCGTTGTCTAGGTCGTCATGGCATCTCTAACGACGTGTGGATTTTAGTCTAGCTGATCCGAACCGCAGGTGTCGGCATGGCCAGTGCGGGCTGTTGGGCAGGCAGATGGACACATCCGTATGTTCCTGTACCAGGGTACCTGGTCGTCTGGTAAATGGACAAACTCTTCTCGCGGCGGGTGTCTGGGCCGTGATCCTCTAGGCCAAGCGCGAGAGGTGAAGGACGGGAGCCTGGTCTTCAATTCTCCCACTTCAGTCCCCCCTCTGGTCGACTTGTCGACCACAAACATATCCTTCTCGTTATCTCCTCTTACCCTCCATATCTTAGTTATCCCTCCGAGATGTCCATAATGGTTTACATGATCTTCAAATGACCAATACATATATTCACATGTTCCTCCAGGAGTACAGTATACCCATCTTCCTATGTAGCTCCTGGGGTTCCTTGGGTTCTCGATCTTCACTGATGGTGGGTCTAGATGGTTGGTGATGATTTGGGTGCGCAACTTCTCCCTCTCTTGTATTATCACCCCTGTATGCTGGCCGTCATCTGCTGGCATCAAGGGGTGCATTCCCACCATTTCCAGCAACTCGTCAGTCGTGCGTGCCTTCCGGGCCTTCCAAAATCTAATTATGATCAGAGTAGCTCCAGCCAAAATAGTACACCCCACTATTATTTTCAGTCCATCTGACAGCCAAGATGGCATCCATGACCATAATAATGAAAACCAGCTCTTATCCTTGTCTACACCGTTACTTTCATCCATCATTTTGGAGTGCATCTGGGCCAATTGTGATACTGCTTCTGTCAGTGTACCATTGTCAGCATCGTTGGCAGGTATGAACGTGCAGCAAGATTGTCCTATCTTTGCACAAACTCCTCCTTCCATTGCTGTGAGAAGGTCCAATACATATCTGTTCTGTAGTGCTACCATCCTTACAGCTCGCAGCTCCTCTTTAATTGCGTTGAACCCATTTACTGTTGAATTGATGGTCATCATTAGTTCCCATCTGGTTATTTGGAGCCATTTTGCGTTTGCGTATGCCTGCAGTCCCGGATGTATTATTGAGGAGAAGAACATTGCTGCTCTGCTGAATAGTCTGTGTTCTGGTGGTATTGATGTTAGTTCCGTTTCCGACCTTCCCCACAGGTAATTTCCTGTCAGTGGCTCTCCTTGTCGTTTTCTCCTATTTAGGACAGTATCCTCGCTGTTGGTCTTGTTCTCTTGCTCCTTCTGAAGTGGTGCAGATCTCTTTCTTCTCTTATCCCCTTCATCCATTTTAGGAAATTTCGCCACATTAACATGCTTCTTAGGTACCACTAGTGATGGTACATTGACGTGTACCATTGTGCACACACCATTCCACAGGGGAGGCAGTGTATGATATGCCTTTTCTCCACAGGCCCAATAATGGTCCATTATTACTGCTGTTCCCGCTCCCCCCTCAGGTAACTCCATCACGCTTGCACAATTGGTGTTATATCCTACGTCCACCTCTCCTTTATGCTGGTAGCATACTTTGGGCGCAGTCAATGGTAGTATTGTTATTGGGTCTTCATCTTCTTCTACCCACGTGAGCATTGGTACGTACTTGATCCACGTCGTCCAACATCGATGATTGTGTGTCTCGATGGTTGAGATAGTTTCTTTTGTTACCATGTTGCTGCCAATTACTCCTATCTCCCAGCTGTTGTCCAGATACACCTTTCCTGTTATCGTCAGTAGCGGCCTCTCCCAGCATCCTTGTTTACCCGGAACTTCAGTGGCGTACCAATCACATGGTAGATACTGCAGTGTTACCTTCTTTGTTTCTCCTTTTGCAGGGCCACTTGTTATGTATTTGAATGCTTCAGCATGTAAACTGGTCTTGTGATAACTCAGATAGGTCTTGAGGAAGTTGTTTTCATATGGGTATGAGTCTCGTGTTTTCCATGTCATGTGCACTACTGTTCCTTGAAATCTTCCTTTCGTTTGGAACAGGGCCAAATATATTATGCACTGTGCTGTCTTTTCATCTATTTCAGTGGCAACAAATGTTCGTGAAGCGCTCATGGCGTATGGTATTAATGAGCAAACGTAACAGCTGTCCTCAGTTGTCTGCTTACCAATGCGGGTCATGTGCTGGTACCATATGTTGTTTGTGACGTGTGCTGAATCTTGTACATAATTATCAATACCTTTATTGTCTGAGTATGTGCTGCGTTTAACTCTATTTTGCTTTGGTGCAATGTTACTATTACCACCTGACGTAACACCTGTTGCAGCAGGGAACGGGGGTATATTAGGTTTGGGTGCAGCAATAAAATTGATAGCATAGCTGTACTGCCAGACAGAGGCAGCCAAGAACCCGGTGATCATAAAAATCCCTATTATTTTTATTACATATGCTAATTTCACCGGCATTTTGCTCTTACCTTGCTGCAGTCCTGGCAGCGTATTCTTGTGACGTTAAAGTTGCCCGCCTAAAAATTCTCAAAAGTGCTCGTTATTAAATGTTAGTTTTGTTTCCTTAAGCTCTCCCTATCAAGTAGTCATTCAGTGCCCAGGTGAAGAGCTGCTCCCACGCTACTCTAAGTGATCGGTCTCTTAGGACCGGCAAGTATGGGCGGAGGTGGGGCATGTAATTTTCTATGGCCAGGAGGAAGGCTGTGTAGTAGACACGTACCCTTCTCCTTTTTAAGTATGTTGGCCTTTTTATTTCGTATACAAATTGGTGTGACAATTCTTCTGGGTAGTTATCGTCTGGCAGCACCATCTACGCCTGCACACTGAACTTGTTAATTAGCTTTTCTTACCAATACAATATTACGCAGTTCCTGTATGTGCGAGAGAAAAAAGAGAACATTCACGTGTTTACATGTGTATTGGTGCAAGCAATGTCCTTCAGTTTTAGTTACAACTGTACTTAGCAGTCAATGGGGGGGGGGTTTTGCTCAGATGGCGGAAGTATTTTTACTCTTTGAGCGTGTGACCATAGGGTGGGCAGTATGGGGATCACCCCTTTCTTCGTCAGTTATCGTCTCCGAGGGAACAATTGGGTCGTTGTCTGTGATGAAACTTTCTTCCGCTGTCGGGGGTGTTGTTACTGTCCTTCCAATGGACCTGTCGTTGGCGCTGGGGCGGGTCTGCAGTTTGTAGATCTTTACGTCATGTAGGTGGTTCCAGGCACGCTTATCCTTTAGTTTTACTGCTCTTGTTGATACGTCCTCCACCAGATGGGGGCCAGTGAACCTCTTCTCGTTCCACTTTCTATTGAAATTGCGAAGTAGTACGTGGTCACCTTTGGCAAGTTTGCACGAGTTCTCCTTTCCCAATTCTGTACTTTCGTCTTTTTCTTGATTGCTGGTAGACCCGCCCCGTGTGCGCTCGAGCTGTTGAGACACAAACACGACACTAGTAATCAAAGAAGACACATATTGATACATTTCATCACCTAACACATTCGCTGAACTTTCGTGGTCGGTGAATGCCCTTGACGTTGGTGTTAGGGGAAGGCGCATTTGACGTCCAGTAACCACTTCGTGAGGGGTGAGGTGGTGGTCGGACCCTGGCCTATTTCTAAGTTCAAACAATGCTAACGGAAGGCAATACAACCAACTTTTCTTTGTTGTTTGTTGTATTTTAGCAATTGCCTCCTTCAATAAGCCATTCAGGCGTTCACATACACCATTAGCCTGTGGGTGGTATGCACATGCAAATTTGTGTTTAATGTTCAGCAGGGATGTGATATGCTGGAACATTTCATTTGCGAAATGGGGGCCGTTGTCTGATCTTAACACCTCGCACACTCCCCACCTGGGGAAGACCTCCCTTACTATGAATTTGGCTGCTCTAAACGCATCAGGGTGTGAACAGGGCCCTGCTTCAATCCACCTAGAAAATGGGCATACTACTACAATCATATACCTATTACCTTGACATATGTTGATCATATCAACATAGTCAATGTGAAGGTGCCGAAAAGGTCCTTCTGGCCGGGGTATGGTACCTCTTATCACTTTTAGAGTATGACCGGCCGTAAACTGTTGACATGTGAGGCAATTGCTGATAAAATTTGACACATGTGAGGTTAACTCGGGACAAAACCAATCTTCTCTAATTCGTGCTGCAATTATTTCCTTGCCTGTATGGGCAGGGTGATGTAATTGGCTCAGGGCGGTATTTAACAGTGCCAACGGTATTACAACTTTCCCAGTGCCACCCTGGCGCCATAGTGCGTCGGTTGGTGACATTGTGCATCCTCTTTTCACCCATACTTCTTTTTCGGCCATTGGTGCAGCCGCTTGTAGCTCCATAATCTGTGTGGCTGGGAGATGGGTGTACCCTTCTCTTATTAACATCTCCCTAGCTATTCCCCTCCCTCTCCCTCTCTGTGAGTCTGTGGGGTTCCATATCTCACCAAAATATGCAGCATATTTCGCATGTGCGTCTGCTGCTGCATTTCCTTTTGAGACGTAGTCTTCTCCATTGGTGTGTGCGGTGCATTTTACTAGGGCTAGTTCTTGGGGGTCGTTTATTACTTCAATTAGTTCAGCCAACAAGAGGGCATGTTGTACTGGAGTGCCATCAGCTCTCCTAAACCCTCTTCTTCTCCATTTTGATAGCCCTGAGTGGACAGTGGATGTAACATATGCACTGTCGGAATATATAGTTACTCTTTTATTAAAACTTTCCTTTAATGCCAATATTAGTGCAACGAGTTCCGCGGCTTGAGCAGAGTAATGCTGTGGTAATTGTACACACTTCATAGCCACACACACCGGCGCCTCCATCATTTTTACTACTGCTGCCCCAGTCCTTCGTATCCCATCTCCTTGATCAATAGTTGATGACCCATCAATAAACAAAAGCTCACCTCCCTCTAGTGCATTTTCTTCAACTTTCCTAGTACATGAGTACATTTCAGTTACTTGGGTGCAGTCGTGGGCGTAATCTCCCTCTTCAATTACTTCTGCTAGGAACCTTGCAGGGTTAACCGTGCTACATCTAACAATTGCTAGTTCAGCTTTAGACAAAATAATCTCATAACCTGATGCCCTCTGTGTCGTTAGTGTGGACTTAGGTTTATTCAATATCGCAAATAGTGCATGTTCCACAAATAGTGTAGTTGGACACCCCATAGTTATTGCTGATGCTTTTTCTACTGCAAAAGCAGCTGCAGCAAGACCTTGTTCACAAGAGAAGTGGCCTAACATTATAGGGTCTAAGTGACCGCTGTAAAATGCTACTGGTTTATAGCCCATGCTAGTTTTTTGGGCCAACACTGCTTTCATCACTGCTGAGTCGCAATGTGAAAATATAAAAAAGCGCCGCTCATAGTCTGGGGATGCCAGTACTGGAGCAGTTGATATCGCGTCTTTTAATTCGTCAAATGCCTCCCTCATTTCCATAGTCCACCCCAACTTTTTCTCCCCTTTATTTGCTTCCTTCAAACCCTCAAGCAGGGGTCCTATGTATGAGCTGTAATCAAATACCCATGCTCTACAGTAGTTGCACAGCCCCAGAAATTGCTGCAGTTCTCTCACAGTCTGTGGCACGGGAGTGCTTGAGATGGCCTGTGCTCTTTGTGGTGCAATCCTTCTTCCATGTTGGGATATCAGTTGGCCAATGTAAAGTACCTGTTCCTGACAGTATTGTATCTTTTCCATGTCTACCTTGTACCCCTTTTCAGCCAATATTGTCAACATTTTTAAGGAGTCCTCTCTACATTTACTTTCGTTTGTACTGCAAATTATTATGTCATCCACATACTGTAACACTGTGCTTTCCACCTCAGCGTTACCCAAATCCATCTGTATTACTCTATTGAAAATTGAGGGTGATTCACAATACCCCTGTGGTAATCTGGTATGTTTCCACTTTGTATTTCGGTAAGTGAAGCTTGTCAAATCTTGTGAGTCTGGGTGTAATGGTATTGAGAAAAAAGCATTTTTAAGGTCAATCACTGTAAATCGTGATGCTTCTTCTGGAATGCCACACAATATTGTGGCCGGGTTTGCTGTTACTGGATACTCTGCTTCTACTATGTTGTTCAAGGGTCTGAGGTCCTGTATGAAGCGCCAAGACCCCCCTTTAGCCTTGCGCACCGGGTACACAGCTGTGTTACATGGTGATTCTGAGGGGACCAATATGCCATTGTTTATAAGGGCCGTTATGGTTTCATATATGCCCTCATCTGCCTCTTTTGACAATGGGTACTGTTTCACTCTTGGTAGTATGGCACCTTTTTTCAATTTTATCCTTACACCCCCTATGCTTTTTATACATCCCACGTCATAAGGGCTAACAGTCCATAATGATTTGGGCACCTTTGACATATCTTCCTTAAAAAATGGGACTGGGGTGCCTGCGGGTGCCTCAAGTGCCATTGCAATTTTCTGTGCTACTTGTTTGTGAGCCACTCTTAGCCATATTTCTACACTCATCATGAACACCATTTCACCTTCCTCCTTTTCTTCTGAAAACAGCTCTTCATCTGACACCTGGGTCAGCCTACATCCTTCTGCTAGTGCTATCACTGCCCTCCATGCTCTCCCTTCTTTATCTTGGGCGTGCACAGCAACATAATCAGCTGTTGCAATAATGCTCTCAATGTCCATTACAAACACCTTCCCTTCCAGTTCATTAACTGGTGTTTCTGGTCGGAACAGATAGGCTGCTGGCCTTCTCCATATTTTCCCTCCTATCCCTGGCATCCATGCAAATGCCATGTCTGTGCCATACTGGAATAGCTCGCCATCTACTGGCTCCGCCCTAATCGCTATCTGTCCACAGTATGCTTGCAAAATCTGTCGTGCTGCGAGCATGTTAATCCCTGGAGTAGAGCAAATTATGCCATCCTCTGTAAAGGAGATCGTCATATTTAACCTGTTCATTATGTCTCTCCCCAGTATATTTACTGGTGAGGCACTATAATACAAAAGTGGTACTGACAGATCATAATCTCCAATAGATAAGGGAACGTTATCAGTAAATGGAACCAACCCTTTAGCCCCAGAAAATCCTTGGGTGTTCATGGCTTCGCCTGACATCTTAAATTTACCTTCCCTTATGCAAGACCGGGTTGCCCCGGTGTCAACAAGGAATGATAATTTTTTGTCACCTATCGTTACCTCTATGCGTGGCTCCTCCGCACTATTAGGTGTTACTGACAGGATGGGACACACCAAGGCCGTCTGTGGGCTGACCTATTGGGGGTACAATGATTGGCCATTCCCTGTGTAAGGGTTGTGTCCCAACACCGTCACCCCACCCAATTGTGTTCGTTGAGTTTGGGGTGGTGGTTGTATTAACGCCACTTGTTGTTGTGGCGGCGTCAGTTGCTGTGTTATTTGTTGTTGTGGCAGTGAATAGGTTTGTGGCTGTTGTGTTTGTTGTTGTTGGTCACTCCCTTGTTGTGACATCTGCTGTTGTTGTATGCCCTGCTGTTCTTGTGAGGTCCTAGGTTGTGCTTGTTCATTCCATGCTGGTGTTCCTGGCCTGACCCTACATGTACGTGACATGTGTCCTAATAGTCCGCAGCTCCAACACACGGGTGGTTCCCTATTTTGCCATGGGAAGCTCCCTGTGTTGTCCTGGTATACGGGTTGCCCTGTGGGGTAGTAATTTCTGAGTCCCCCAGCCTGTTGTTGGGTATTATATCCATATCCTCGCCCCCTCATAAACCCTCCTCTCCCTCTGTTATAACTATAATACCCAGTTCCTTGCATTGGGTACCCTCCTCCCATGTTTGGTGCGTGTAATTGCAGAGGCGGCACTTGCTGTATTGCACCTTGTGGAGGCGCTATTTGAGCGGGATCTTGTGCAGCCACTACTTGCGTTGGGCTTTGGGCCATTGGTGTGGGCGTAGTTATTAGTGCCCCTTCCATTGTGTATTTAGTAAGTTTTTTCTGTACTAATTTGGCCTCTTCTGTTTTCCTGTCCTCCTCCTTTTGTTTCATTTTTCCTTGCCATGTCCTGCAGTGATGTACTATAGTCAGTTGTATTTCAGGCCATGGTTTTGCTTCCATCCCCACTACTTTCTTTAGTTGTTTCTGAACTCCTTCTGGGAGCCCTTGTACTAGTATATGATAAAATATGGCTGGTGTTTTGTCCCATTGTTCTCTAGTTTCCATGCGCCATTTCTCTTGAATATCCTGGATATAATCAACAGGATCCTCATTTTCACCCATCTTACGGGAAGTAATGGCTCCTATGTCTGATGTGTCTGGGTACTGTACTCTCAGTGCCTGCCATAGCGCATGTCTGCAGTTTGCAAATGGTGCCCCATCATGCGATGTGTTCGTTATTGTTACCCCATGGAATCCCGCTCTTTTCCAAATGTCATCCGCTCTATCCCCTAATATTGATATTAACAGGCCCTTCACATCTCCTACTGCTAGTTTCTGTCCTGCGGTGTGTTTTTCCATTTCATATATCCACTTACCCGCACCTCCACTTAGTGATGGGAGCCTAAATTTTATATTTTCCTTATCCGTGTGTTTCCAAGGTACATACTGTGGTCTAACCCCTCCTCTCTCCAGCAGTGGCATTAAATTCTGTCTTGTGTCACCCTTTACGCTCCATAATGTTGAGTCTTCACACCCCTCCTCTTCCCCCGTTTCTTTTACTACTTCAAATTCTTCCTTACTATCTCTGCTCCTACCTCTCTCTTCTTCCTTTCCCCTTTTTTCATCATTTCCTGTGTTCAATATGGGTATGTTTATTTGTCTGTCTTGCCTGCGACTAGGGAGGTCCCTAAGCCGACATGCATAAGGTGTAAGTTCATTCATGAAGGGCGCGAGCTTTATTCTGTGCAGAGAGCGTGCGGTGGTTGAACATGTAGGGTGTGACGTGGGAGGGCGTGTTGGGGATGTGGGTGGCGTGGTTTCATTGGTTTGTGTTTCCCCTATTCTTTTCACTTCCTCCTTACTTCTCTCCAGCTCCTCCCATCTTCTACTCATCCAGGGCGAATCTATGTTTGTTCTAGTGAGGTATAGTTTATCTAAGCTTTCCCTTTCACTCTTTCTTCCATCCTTCTCCACTCCTCCTTCCTCCTCACTGCAAAAATCATTCATAAATGGCACCCCCCACTCTGCCTTTTTTCCCAGGACAATTCTGATAATGTCTTGGATTTTGTTTTCAAGACCAACCAGGGTCTCTCTCTCTGTCTCCTCAAGGCCAAAAATTCTCAAGTTGTTTCTCCTCTCCCGGTTCTCCATGTCGTCGACCTTGAGCCGGAGGTCCTCCTTGCGGCGTTGCAGTTCCTGAAATCTAGTTTCCATTTGCGCCTCGATGATGTCCGTCGATACCTGGTTGCACTCGACCCCTTCTACCCGATCCTCCAGCGTTGAAACCTTGGCCGTGAGGTCCGCCAATTTGGCCCCAATGTCTGTCCTCATACCCCTAATCTCTTCTAGGATCGTTTGGATGTTGCTCTGTATGGCATTCATGTCTGGGGGTTGCGAGGCTGCGGGGCCGGTCTCCATTTTGTGGGACCCAGGCGTGTATTGGTATTGCGCAAAGGTCTCCCTCCAGTTCATGGGGTATCGATAACACCAAGCTATAGGGTTCTCCTGAGGTGTCTTCCGGGTGGCGGAGTGGCCCAGGTGCACTCCCGCGACGGCCTGAGCCTTCTCCGGAGGTCAGGGGGCCCCTCCGCCACTAATCCAGAGCCCCGTGGGGGCTGTGGGGAGGTAGGCCGTTGGGGCAGTGGTCAGGCGTGGAAACGTGGGCCGTTGAGATGGTTCAGAGGTGCGCTACCGCGTCGCCCCGGGCGCAGACGAATCACTGGTGGTGAGAGCGGTGGGGGGGAGCACAGGCACCCCAGGCGCCTCGGACTGGGGTAAGTATAGCGGTGGTTCCCCCGTATCCCCTATGATGGGGGCAGGTCACTGTTGGCCTCCAGTAATGGATGAGCCGGTCGCCGGCAGCTGTTGGAGCTTCTCAGAAGGCCCAGCCGGCGTTGGGCCCTGTGTGCTGATCGCGCGGGCCGTTCCTCATCTCTGGTGTGGTCGGATGACCCTCCGCATCCAGGGTGGGAGCTCCTCTGAGATGTCCGGAGAGGCGGGGACCGTCAGCCGTGTGGCCTAAGCCGCTGATGGGGATCTCTGCAGGGCCCGCCCGAGCCGTCAACAGCACCTCTGGCCTCGGCGCACGAGTCAGAGCGGGTGGGGAATTCGACTCCTCCCACCGCTACGCAGCCAGGCGATGTGCGGCTCCCGCCCGGGGCCTTCCCTCCGGTGCAGGAGGGTCGCCGTTCACAGGTCGCTATCTGTGGAATGGGGGCATCTCCGAAGTCCGGACAAGCTTCTGGGTAGTCCACAGCGGTTCCCCTCCTCAACGATTGCTGGTAGATGGGGTTAAAAAGCACTTAAGGCATGTTTATCCATGGGTTTCCCGGGGCCATACGGGAGCTTAAGATTCAGGCGGCCATCTTGCCCGCGCCCCCTCATGGTGACTGCTTTTAATAGAAAATATAACCCGTTATAGCTTGTGGGTGGGATGGGGCGACAGCAACAATATTCTACAAGACTTCAAGGCAACCTTCGAAGGATTGATGGTTCATTGTCAATTTTGTTGCTACGAAACAGTCAGGATAAAAACAAGTTGTCATTTTCAGCCTTCTGTGGATATTTAAATGAGCAGGATTATAAGCAAAAGAGTTGTGATTGCAAGAGCCGAGAGGCACAGTGGGTATTTACTGTACAGAGAACTGATAAGTGCAAGAAGCACCACTCCTTTTAGGGCCCGCTCCTATCACTCGTCTACTGCTCTCCAAATCGAATAATGATTGGTCAAAGAAGACTGAAATGTAGAAATTCCTGGGCTTCATTTTTTTTTTTTTTGCAAGCATTATTTCAACACATTTTTTGTAAAGATGTCTTACCTGTTGGGGGTAGTAGCATTGGTGCAATGAAATACGCCCTAAAATGGGTGATTACGTCTCTTGTTTATTTCTCAGCAGCGGTGTGAGAGAGTGTGAGTCTGTGGAAACTGCCAAGGACGTGATTCTATGAAGACAAAATACATCATTATGAGATGAACAGGAATGCTGCAAGCCAGAACTAGGGCCGGGAGGATAGCTCGCCTTAGAAGCAAGATAACGGGGGGCAACACAGGTTCGATCCCCGGGTCCGTGCTTAGAAACCTCTGGGAATTAAGCACGTTATAAATAACCAATTACAATTACTGGCAGCAGATGGAAAATATATAAACCATATACACCATTGAAGAGGCCGAATATGACTCATGCCAAATTAAGGATATTGTAAGACCATTATACTTGGCAGGTGTCTGTGGTGTAGGACAAAAATGGCAGACATTGCAAGCAATGTTATGTTTTGTTATTCGGTTATACACAGCGCTCCACAAGCACCGTGGGATCAGAAAAGGTGGCAGGTTGTGTTTGGTTATTATGACCAGGGGAACAGTGCAAGATAGCTTTGCTGTTGTGTTTGTGCATACAGGTCAGGGGAACCAGGGTTTGGACTGTGCATATTTTCCCAGGTGAATTTTGTTGCGAAAGGGGCCTTGTGTGCCCATAGTGCAAGGTTGTGTTGTTTAGGGCTGTGTTATACAAACTGGTTGAAGACATTTAGAAGTTTGATGATTTTGGTATATTTTGGGAAGGCCGCCTAATTAATTTGTCTGGGTGGCTTACTCGATGCATGCGGTATAATGTGGAAAGAAGTAGAATATGATTGTTGGTGAGGGTGAGACCCAGAGGGGCATTTGTAATGTCTAGCCGAGCAGAGGTCCCAGTAGTGATACGCCTTGAGGAAAAGTCTCTGCGGCTGGGGGACACCAAGGACCACACCACGGTAGGGGAAATACCCCATGCAGATGACATTGGGAAGAAAACTTGCAGCAAAATCATTGGAAGTAAATAACAGCAGGATCCACCCATGACCAGTAGGAAATGCTCAAGAGCAAAGTAACAGTGGTGGACACCTAGGAGCAAAATAACACATATAAGAATAGATGTGAAGCAGCCATTCCTAGTGGTGCAATCTTAGAGCAGTGTCCCTTAAGTGTCTTCCGACTGCCCGTGGTAGCAGGAGGGGGTGTCATTGACATGGCAAACTCTCAAACAGGTATCAAAATTAGCCTCTGCCTTTCCCCGGTTGCCAGAGCAAGGCTAACCTACGGGATTCCTATTATAGACAAGGTGTGGTCGGTCACATGACCATCTCCGTCTCATCATATGCCGTCTGGTCAGGCAGCTTCTCGGTACGGGTTGGGGACGTTGTGCAGCACGGGGGAGGGTGGTTGGGGATGGAAACTGAGAGAGGGCTTAAGGCACAGTGTTAGGTAATCATTGATGTAGTAACACTGTGTGAGAACTACCTAACACTTATCTGCTTGGTATTAGGTAACCCACCTTTTGGTATAGGCCTGTACTACACAAGTTGGTAGTGTGACTGAGCAGCCAGGCCCATCTCAATATGGGTAAATGTGAGCTGTAGAGTTGTAGCAATGACATTGGGAAATACAAGTAACCAAGTAACACTTACACTCAAGGTTTCAGTCATAAATATTTATATAACATAGATTTTTAAATAAGCATTTTTTAAAAAGGGCAAAATAGGTAACAATTAAATACACTTTAAAATACTTTTCCAGAATCAGCACAAGTTAGTGGATACTCTTTAGAGATGCTTTTTACACACGTCCTACACCCAAATGGCTTCATTCACAAGGACAATAATGGCATTTATATATCACTAGTTATACTTTGCAGATTCTGAGGTTGCACAAAGGAAAGGTTAGAGAAAGGAAAAAGGTTAAACAGGTTCTCAGGGCACGTGAGTATACTTAAATCTTCCAATGAAGTCTACATAAGCCTTTCCCAGCAATAACAGTCTTAAAACAACTTACCATCTCTGCGGGACAGAAATATCAAAGCCAATGGACTAGAAGAGTCTGCAGGGAGCCAGGACAGCCCAGCAAAGTCAATTGGAGCACAGTCTATGGAGCAGAGTCACTTCTTAGATAATAAAAGTCTTGCACAAAGTTAGAGAGTTTTGTAGAAAACACTTGTAGGGTCACAAGCTTTTACACTTGTGAAAAGCATAGTTGGAATCAACTCCAACAAAGGTTGCCAATGTAAGTCTCAACTGAGAAGAGCACAACTAAAGACACTGAGGTAAGTACCCCAAGTCTAAACAGTGCCTCTGGTTTGAAGAAGAGTGGTCCAGCTGGATTCTGTCCTGTTGCAGCGATGCAGATCCTGGGTTCCTGAGCCTCAGTCGTGGGGACAAGAGGAAGGATGTCTGGAGGACTCATCGGCAGCTACTGGCTCTTTTTGGATGAGCTGCACTTTGTGGTTTCTGCACGTGGTAAACAGCACCACCGCGGATCTCAGATACCGTTTGGGCGTCTTTCACTCCTCGAGTCCTGCACTCTGGTGAGGGGACTCGAGCTCTAGTCGTCCTGCCTCTGGAGGATCCTTAGGAGACTCCTGGAGCTTCTGGCCGGATCGCAGATGTTGCACTCGACTACAGATTTCTCGACTCCTGGCACTCGGTTCTTGCTGCAGCGAAGAAGTAGAGCCAATCAGGGCAGGTCGTCCAGTGGAGTTTGTCTTGGGGTTAGTTGGTCCCACTAATCCAAGGGAATAAATCGTTCCTTCAGGAGCGTCACTTGTCGATCAGAAAAAAGCAGTTGCAGCACAGCAGAAGGGCTTCACCGGGCAATTCAAAAGGTCCAGGAGGATGCAGCAAGCTTTGTTCATGGTTTCTTCATCAGGTGTTTCTCCAGTGGTCGACTCTGACTCTAGTCCCAAAACCTTCGCCTTTTAAGCAGGTTTCTCCCATTCATGCACAGCCTAGGCTGTCAATCAAACAGCATGGTGGCAATCAGGACTAGTTGCATTCATGCACTCCTTGAGACAAAGGACAGGGGAGTTTCGGGAACCTCCCTCACATCCTGCCTTTCCAGACACACTGGAGCCAGAGGCGGGTGGCAGGACTGAAGCCCGCCAAAGGCAAAATGAACAAAGGGCTCAAACCTGACTCAGCGCGCAGAGCAAAAACCAAGAAAGACCTCCCAAACAGAAAATGGCGAAAAAAGAAGACCAGCGCCATTTTGACAAAATGGTCACCCATGGGTGCTATACTGAAGTTTAGGATTCGGCCTGTGGTAGAAAAGTACAATGGTAGGAAAATAAAACCACTGCCACGAGCCATTTAAAGTGGTGAGTGTAACATAAACATGTTTACATGAGAATGTAGGATAAGGGGCTACTAGGCAACCCCCCAGCACTCCACATAAAATGGTGTGTGCTGGACCTACAAAGAGAAAAGGTATGTAAAGTCAGTTTCACTTTACTATTCTTGGGAACAGTAGTTCTCACAAGAAAAGGTATTTAAACCTTATGAGAAATCTAAAGGATTTCTC
Source organism: Ambystoma mexicanum (assembly GCF_040938575.1). NCBI lineage: Eukaryota > Metazoa > Chordata > Amphibia > Caudata > Ambystomatidae > Ambystoma > Ambystoma mexicanum. The sequence continues at coordinate 897,137,812 of NC_090939.1, forward strand.
TGTGACACTGCACCGAAGGTTCTGTGTTTCACCATACAAAAAGTAGATGTCTATGGAGTTTGTCAGACTCCATAAACAGTGAAAACACAAAATCCAAATCAGGTAAAAACACATGAGGGAGTGAGAAAAGGGTCTCATTCACTCCAGGGTTAAAATGAAAAAGTCCTAAAGTCCAGCAAACGAGCTCAGGGTCTCTAAGGTTGAAGGGAATTAGCACAGAAATGAAAAATCTCCCTAACACACAACCCAAGAAAACCGAAAGAAATGCAGACCGGATTTCGAAGCCGGCCGGGGATACCTCAGAGCAAAATTACAGCAGGGGAACCTATGAGCAAAATAACACAAGGTTGTACCTGCAAGCAAAGTCACAGTTTGGGAAGCCTGGGAGAAAAAATGCATTGGTCTGTGTCTGCAAGCAAAATTACACGAGGAATGCCTAGGAGCAAAATTAAAGTGGAGAAACAAATTCACTTAGGATTGTACTTTCAAGCAAAATCACAGTGGATACATGTCCATAAGGTAGCAGGAAAGTGAAATGACACAAATAAGCAAACAAATATCACTTGTTTCCTTTGTCCTTTGCTGGTTGGCCAAAGGGATCCTTATGTATACAGCAAAATGGGCCATCTGACCCTTGTGTCCAATTGGGAACAGGATCAGCAAGGTGATTGTGGGTGAGATTTCAGAGGGTAGATTGCTGGGCAGAGGGAGTTGGAAGGGGATTCCCTTACAGATCAGTAGAGCTATCTTGCATTTTTCCTCTCACCCCACTGACCTAACTCATCCCCCTTACTTACAGGTGCGCCGGAAAACCTGGAAACCATGCACATGGCATCAGTATTTGGGAGAAATCCCAGTGATATAACATAACAGATGGCACAGAAACTGGACAAGTAGGTGCTGTTTAAGACACGCTTTGAAGAGATCCACAGTTGGGTTGGCTTTGATTGTGATGGGCATTGGGTTACAATGAAGCAGGGTGTGCTGGGAGAAAGAATGGAAGCAAGTGAGAAGGCCGGGGGACTTGGGACTGTGAGGTTGAGTGCAAGGGAGGAGCAGAGGGAATGAGATTGTGAGTAGATGGAGATACAGCCAGCCAGGTACTGAGGTGAAAGACCATTGATAGCATTGTAGACCAGTAGAAGGAACATTTAAAAGGAGCAGCTGTGCACAGAGAGCCAACACGCATGGTGTCAGTAGGTAGAAGTAAGGTAGGGTCTGGGTAGGTTGTAGAGATTGCAAGTAGCAAAGCTGAGGACTTTGTCTATAGAGAGGAAGGAGTAGAGAGGAAGACCAAGGAGTAGGTGCAAGCCTTATTCCAGTTTGTTGAACACTAGAGTTGACATAACACCTTTCTTTGAGTGGTGAGTGAGAAATTGATGCATTTTCTGAATGTTGAGCAGGTGAAAATGAGCAGCATGAGCAGGGTTAATAATGAATTGTCACAGTCTGAGGTCGCTATCAAAGAGAACCCCACCCTTATTAAGTCATGGGCGAGGTAGCAAGAAGGTGAAGCAGGAAAGAGGTAGAGGGCAGGGTAGGGGTGGTGTTGGAGAAAGCTGGTTGAATGATGACTTATGATTTTGAAGAGCTCAGCATGAGGCTGCGGAGAACCACCTAGTGGCGAATCACAATGAGACAGTTGGGAATCTGTTCTGATATTGTTAGGCTAAAGGAGAAAAAAAAAGTAATTGTCGTCAGCAACAAGGAGATAGTGAAAGCCAAAGGATGAGAAGTCTTCCTAGGACACATGTATACAGGGCGAAGAGCAGAAGACAAAGGACTGATCCTTTGAAGACACAGACAGGGAGAGGGTTGGAAGTCAGAGATTTGCAAGTCCTCTGCGATTTTGAAGGAGTGACCTTCCAGGTAGGAGGCAATCTAGGCTAGAGCAGATGCGTCAAACACAAGGTTCTAGAGAGTGAGGAGGAGAGAAGAGTGGTCGACACTGTCGAAGGTAGCAGAGCGGTCCGAAAAGATGAGTAAAGAAGAGAGTTTGGAGTGGTGATCATTAGAGATAAAGTTGAAGACATGCATGAGTGCCGTCATTTACTGCAGAAGCCATATTACAGTGGATCTCCAGGGCCATTATTATCAAGTTCCTTACTGATCTGGTTTGACCTTTGAATAATGAAATAGTTCACTGGATATTGGGGACAGCATAGAGGTTCTTCAAAAGGGTTGGACAGTTGCAGATTTGAAGGAGGAAGGGAAGAGGTTAAAGAGCTCAGGTAGATAAGGACAGGTGATAATGACTAAGTCTTTGACTGTTTCGGGAGCAGACTGGTTGATTAGAGCGCAGGATTGGTTGGTCCTGCAAAGGATGGGCTTTAGTTAGGTAGGGGAGAAGTGAATGAGAGTAGAATGAGAGGTAGTGGACAGAAGAAGGCTGCAATAGGCAGAGAGGATGGCTATGAGAGCATCACGCATTTTAGAGAACTTTGAGGAAAAGTAGTTAGGAATGTCATTAGCATAGAGGGTGAAAGCAATATATATTGGCTTGGGAGGGAATTGCAAAGTGGGGAAATTAGGTTTGTGAAGTTGGAGGATTTGGCAGAGTCCAGTGCATAAGTGAGGGCAGCAAGGGAATTTCTGTAGGCTAGGAGTAGGGTGGAGCTAGGAGTAGGGTGAGGTTCTGTGATTTGCACCAGTGTCATAGTTCACTGTGCATGTTTGTTTTAAAAGTGTAGGGATCCAGAGCTGAGGGCAGGGGTTTGGAGATGTGAATGTGGCAGCAGGCTAGAGTAGGCCAATGGGAGTCCTAATCGCATAGTGAAAGTCAGAACAGCACAGACAATGGAAGAGTGATGAATAGGGGCGAAGCAAGAGAGAGGTCCTCACATCATCAAGGTATGGTGCAACAGTGTTCTGCTTCCATTTCCTCTGGGTCATTGAAAAGTGGAGAGGAGTAGAGGGTGGCAGTACTGAGATATCGACGTAAACAAAGGTGTGATTAAAGGAAGAGGGGGTTAAAGGAAGAGAAATTTAATTTGTTAGTACACTTACCGTTCATGCGAACCTTTGACAGACCAGTTCTTTGTACAAATAAATCTGACTCTCACAGAAAATACATTTCTAAAAAAAACATTTGCCTACCCACAAATACCGCAATAGTTTCACTTTGAATGGAAACTGGCTTAATCCTGCTTAGATTTCTGACCATCATCGTCAAGGCAGGACACACATCTCCCTCACAACTGGTGGGCTTCAACCTTATGATAATATCCGTCAACTCTTCTTCGGTTACTGGCCTAAAACTAAACTTAGTCTGGCCTGGCTCTATAGAAGGCTCCAATGTAAGGTCTGAGACTTCCTCTGACTTATCCCCAAGATTAAGGAGACCGCTCTTGCTCTTAATGGTCTCTTTTATTTTTTGGAGCTTCCCGGACAACGCTGCTTGAATTGAAGTGCACCAGGCTCTTCCTTTGATGACCCCTGCCGTTTATTCTGGACATGGATTCTCTAGCTCCTTCAGTATCTTGAACAATTCTTGCGACTCGTTTTCGGCATTGGTGATCCTGGTGTTAAATATGGCCTTTTGGTTTCTATGTTGGCCATTTTGTAGACCTTGGCTGCTTTCAAATACGTTTCCTTATAATGTGTTGCCTTTGATTCATACCAGATGTTAAACGTTAAAGAGTTTTCTTTTAGCTGCTTTCAGTCTCTGAAGCTCTGGTGTGAACCTAAGGTTCACCTTTTTCTCTGGGAGTAGCCACGTTTTAAGAGGTGCAGTGGAATTCATTGCTTTAGACACTTCCTCCTGATATATAAGGGCTACATCATTAACGGATTCAGCCCCCCTAATGGAGGTTGCTGATTGAGATAAAAAATGTCTCCACTCTTCGGGGTACGTTTCCTGAGATGCCCTGAGGTTATCAAGGTTCTATGGATTTTAGGTCTACTCAGTTGCTTAACCAGTATAATGTAAAAAATGACAAAGAAATTGTCCAACTATGGGCAGGGAGATACAATGGGCTCGGTAATAGGTGTATTAAGTGTCCCTACCCAATCTAGCATGTTGCCTTTATTATGGGTGTCTTTGTGTACTCGCTACCTTAAACCAAGTTCTTTCAGGGTTGACTCGGTTCCAATGGGCGCCTGATCAGCAGCATCTACCAACATGCTGAAGTCTCCCATTCGAATGAACTTGGAAGAGGGCTTAAGCAGCGCAAGCAGTATGTTAGCCAGCTTATCCGTTAATTTGGACATAGTTATGGGCGGTCTATACGGCAGGAGAAGATTGGATGTGGTGTTGGCATCCGTGAGAATTTGAATATGCAATAACTCACAGCCCTCAATAACAGCTGTTGCTGCTTCCCAGACCTGACGGCTTGACCTGTAAGTGTATGCTACACCCCCCCTCTGTTTTCAGTCTATCTAGGTGCTCGAAAAAGGTCATACCCTGTTGGAATAGCTAGTGAGAGCAGTGGAACGGCTGCTTGATGTAACCAGGTCTCAGTGAGGGCGCATACGTCAAGGCTATTGGAAGTGATATCATCAGCAACCTCTGGGCCATGCCTTAATAAGGCTCTGGTGTTCAAAGGCATGATCCTCAGGGGATGCCTGTCTCCGCCTCCTGGTTGACAATCCTTTACTCGACCCAGCTTCGGTGGTTTGTGGCCTCTTATCATCATCACTCCCCAATAAGTTGTTATTATTGGCATTCCCACAATGACTACCTATGGGCAGAGAAGGATTCATTTCCATAATTGATGAGGCAGATTCATCAGCACCCGTGTTAGTATTGCACTCAGCACCTCCTCCAGAGTTCTGAATGTTTTCTCCCCCTGGCCAGTTGTTGATAATGAGCCTGCTACTCAGAGGCTCACTGCTGGGGGGAGGATTTTCTTCAGGCTCCAACTTAAAATTAATGGAGGCATCACTACCTGGGGTGTAAACACACATAGCTGGTTGCCCGGAAATGTGCCCAGCTTCCACCAGAAGTCCCTGCCTCTCCTATCACTGTGGTCTGTTTGTTTTACCACAAGCCCCCTCTTCAGCGTAAGCAATGTTGTTTTCGCCCTGAGAAGAGCTGGGGGCAGCCTAGCTTCGGCCACGCCTTCCCCCTGGCTCTGTCCTGGGACCTTATTTGGATGGGCAGATCCTGCGATGCCTATGGCTCTTTGTTGTTCCTGCTCAGGATTGCAGCTCCCCCTTTCAATTCTGTCTTGGCTGGTAGCTGTACCCCAGCCTGTGGTGCTTCATTAGATAGGCAATTCCATCTCTTCATGTTATATGCCAGCACTAGGTTATCAGCTATGGCCATTGCAAAGAGTACCTAATTTGGGAATTGGCTGGATCTTTTCCAAATGGTTGTTGCCCTTGACCCACCCGTGTAAACCTTCGCCTAGGCCAAATGTGTGTGATGAGCTAAATCACCCACGTGATTTAGCTCATCACACACATTTGGCCTAGGCGAAGGTTTACACGGGTGGGTCAAGGGCAACAACCCTTTGACTATTTTTAAGCTGAATTAAAAGTGACCTGTTGGAATCGGTGGCACAAAAATGAGGGACTAGAATGCAGCCAATACCCAGTATGTTTAGATCTTGCGACAGCTGTTTATGATAGAGCAAGTTGAAAGACTGTGAAAAATGCTTCTGCCAGGCCAAATCAACCAGCTCCCTAGATTGTGATGTTACTCTTTGGACCGCGTGTCTAGCTGGAGCGTTCTCGTTCATCGCCTACGTCTGTTGTGAAGAGCATCGCACATCGGCCTGCAGACCAGCATTTGGAACCCATTGCAGTAAGTTTAGGAGCAGTTTCCAAAACTTCCTTTCACATAATCCCACTCTTGGAACTTTTTAAATCTAAACTCTGTATGTTAATGCACCACTAAACTTCCCCTGAAAAACCTGCCCCGAAATGATCAATGTGCTTTCTTACAAGCTTTATGATTGCTCTTGCAACCACTGCTGCTTTCTTCATAGCCAAATTTATCTGAAATTTCCATGATAAAATCGATGATAGCGATACCCCCAGATAAGTAAAATGGTCAACTAACTTGATAAGTTCACCTTCAAGTTTAAAATGCAGCTTAGGTTCCCTACTGCACTGGCTAATGAACACTATAACCTTAGATTTATCTTGGTTGAAAATAAGATGATTCATCTCACAGTCCCCCGACACTGCTTTACTTGGGCTCTAAAGGCAACATGTGGCCTTGCTAGTAGAACTGAGTCATCCGCATATAAAAGCATTGGACTAGCTTGCCATTGATAAAGGGAATATCACCAGTTGCGTCTTGGACGCAGTGAATCATGTCATTAATATGGACACAGAAGTGGTCAGATGATGGCAAACAAAAAGCTCAGCGGTCAATGGAGAGCTGCTGGGGTGAAGAATCCCTATGTTTGGAAGCAGGAGACGGGTGAAGGATGAGCTCTGTGAAGATCTGGCTTCAGCAGGGGTACTGGTCTTAGGCCCTTTCCATTCCTAGCATGCCCAAACAGTGAGTTACCCTTTTTTGTTTTTAGCCCTTAGCTGCAGACGATCGTGGATGGACGCGCACGGGAGACTTATAACGATGGAGGGCAGTGTCTCACAAGACCTTCTGAGAGCCGGAGTCCTTAAGATGGCTGCCATTCCTTCTTGCATGCATACAGGCAGCGTTCTGGGTGTTGTAGGCCCAGGGAGCTTCGTTTTGTTGGCAGGGCCCTCATATGGTACTCAGGATCCTTAGAGAATGCAGCCAGTGGCCAAACAAAAATGAAATTCTAGTCAAATGACGTAGTATGAACCTCTGGAGCCAACCGGAGTGCTCAAGGAGGCTTCTTCTCCTCCTTTCCATGCATTTGTCTATCTAAGCACTCTATGCCAATCCTGCATTTATTTTAATGAAACTAGTTTGTTTGTCTTCACCTTCTCATCATTATAAAAGCTTCTCTAAAACTGGGCTTATTTCCTTCTTGTCTGAAAATTGGTGACGTTTCTTCAGTCTTTTAGACCTATTTTCCAAATGTAGGCAACATTTTGGAGGCTTTGGTTGCAGCTGACCTGAATTTCCATCCTCTGGAAAAAACACTAGTCCTGTGCCATCAGTCAGGTTTTCACGAGACACCAGGCTGCAGGGTGAGTGTCTGTTGCTTGGTTTTATTGGAGGCCTCTATGGCCTTGGAACATTGATAGCCATACTATCCGTCCATAAGATGTTGTGGGTAAGGACTTAAAGTGTTTCTTTCTCTTCTATTCTGGAGATTATGCACTTTGCAAGACATGAATTATCCCGATCCTCTTCCCCTTAGCTCTCCTCCCCACCCCACCATTATTGGTTATTGGAGAACTGTCGTGTTTAACCTCATCTCTTGTTAATATCTGTATGGAGATGCTGGTAGATTTGGTGGTTTTTGGGGGGAGCGAAATGTCAGGGGAGAACCAGGGAACAAAGAAGATTTGGGGGTAACACTTACTGTTGAGGTGGGTGGACAGAGGAACTTCAGGAGCTGGCTGTAAGCAAAAGAGAGACAGATAAACAGAAAATGCAAGTAGGTAGTAAGAGTAACAAGGATTGCTCAGACAAAGAGGGCATTGGAATATGATAGGAGATCTCCAGAGAGATTAGGGAAAGTCTTTGGGAGTGATGATTAAACTGATTACTCATGCAGCGGCACCATGGGTTGGGCAGGCTGGCGAGGTGGTTGTATTCAGTGTAAATACCATATACTGAGACAAGTAAGGCTCCCCTAGACTAAACAGAGGCAACAGAAGTCTTTTCCATATCTAATCTAAATGGAGACCCACCCAGAGGTCACACTGTATATGGATACAGAGCTGAGACACAACAGTGGAACAATTTGAAATGAAGGTGGAGAAAAAAGAGTGAATAGAAACTACCTGCTACAGGACAGGCATGGAAAACAAATAAACCTGCACAAACTGGAAACAGAGCCTAAAGACGGGTGCTTAACAAGTACCAAATTAAGGGACACATTGGAATGCCAGAAAAGAGAAGAACCATGAGCCACGAATAAGAACAGTTATCAGGGAAGAGCAAAGAAGCCGGTACAGGACCTCGGAGACCTAGCGTTCCAGGAATATTGGGAATCTCAAGGCACTAGTCACAAACAAGACAGGCAAACGGGGTTCAGGATGCTGCACAAAGCAGCCACAACAAGTACGATTCAAAGAGGAAAAAAGACTCTCAATGAAAGGGCCACAAATGCTTCACAGAAGCACACAGCAGGAACTCCTAGTGAAGGCAGTTGATAGCCAACTGTTACTGGGAAGAGTGAGCCTGTGAGAATACTTCCGGCCCACACCCAAACAGGGTGGAGCAGCTTGAGAGCACAATCAAACCCACTCTTGCCTTGGGTCGCCTGCAGCAGCTGAATGTAATCAAGGTCTTAGCTCTCGGAAGCCTGATTAAAGTGAATGTAATTGTGTTCCATAGTATAATCTGCATCTGATTCTCAGTGTTTGGGCGACTGTCTCTGGCTCTAGAACTCAAGCTTTGGACGGCCAAGTTTCTCCTTTTTTCGCTTCTATTGCTCTTCTGGTTCTGAGAATACTGTTTTCTTTGGCATTGAGTGGGATCACCCCTAACTCGGTTTCAAGTCAAAACTGATCAGGGAGCATTTTGATCCATATCTTTTTTTAATCATATTATCAAGTGGGTTAACATTGCCTCCTGCCTATTTAGATGGTTCAACAAATCAAATGCATAATTCCCTCCTCTGATTTCGAATTTGCTGTGCAATAATGTTATTTTTTTAGTTTGTGTTTTGGATTGGATTTAGAATGTTTACTGTGTTTATGGGTGTATGTTAGGTTGCACACCCCTACATTCTGGTGTGAGGCAACATACAAAACATGGAGAAACAAAATAAACCTTGAGAAATCGAATAGTAGGAAACTGTACTCTTAACACAAACATATTCAAGGGACAAAATAAAACTTTTGAGGGAGTAAGTCACTTTTCGGGTTAGGGTATTTTGTTTCAACATCACCACACGCAAATGCTGAGATTGAGCAAAGACAGATTTGAATTTCTATTTCTATGCCTCATTTGTTAACAATGCTAGATTTGGCTTGCTTTCTTTAATCGACCTAGACCATTCAGTATCCGCTCTGAAAGAAACATGCACCGAATTCTGCTAGTTTCTAGTCTTCCTCTCGAAGGTATGTGTATGCGGATCGGGATGACTACGCTCGATCATGCAATGGGTAATAATAGGCTAAAAATCTTTGCAAATTATGAATTATGCTTGAACTAGCATTATACCTTGCGTCGAGGAGTCAATCTCGTGCCCAGACTGCAGGGTCAATGTAGACTCATTCCGCAAAGTGGTTGTTGAGAGTTCGGCGGTGAAGAGTAGTCGCACAGTCATTGGTGTGACTGTTCAACCATTTTTTTTTTAGAGGATTATCCAGATTGAGGAAAATTGTATTTTAGTCAGCGGAAAGATGTGTGGTGTGTATTACACCACAAATGCACACAGCACACTGGATAGTGGAGATTGGAATGGTTTAGAAGGACTGATATGCAAATAGATATTTCACCTCTGTGAAAGGTATGGTGAGCTAAAACGTGGTTCTAGACCCTCCCGAGTGGGCACCTTCCCAGAGAACTGGTTATTTGGCCATGTTCGTTATCGGCACAGGGGCTCCAGGCCTTTCTGGGCATTTTTAGGAACCTGGGGTTTCACCCTAAATTACCCAGGGTTATCCAGACGTGGACGCCTTGCTCACTGTGCTTAGAGAGGCACAGCTCCACCTCATTGATGAGGCCCACTGTGTATCATTTTTTAGATTATTAATTGTCGTATTTAATGAGCAAAGATTTCATTTTGATGAGAAATCACGTACATAGGAGGCAGGTGCCTTCACAACGGGCAGGTGACTACCAGAATGTAAGTGTACCCGTTGGTTAGAGGATATCGAGAGAGGATTGGAGCACTGGACAGGCATAAATGGCCTATAGCAGAGGCGGCCCGGCGCCATTAGATGTTAATAACATTGGTTTAATATTGATGAAAGCATAATAGACCTGAAGGGCAAAAGGGTGCTAACGTGAGGTTCTACATTCTCACCCACATTACTCATGCACGCGTTCTCCTTGCTCTCGATCCTAAACTGCAATGAAGCAGACTTGGGCGAGGGGAAGCACTCTGTAGGTCAGAGCAAGAAATAGACTTATCAGTTTTCTTCTAAAATCCCAAGACCTTGTGCGCTTGTTTGCTTAACGTTGAACCTGAAAAAAACGGCCACTATCATGGTGGACTGTGTCAGAGAGAGGGTTGGTCTGGAGTTGTTCAGTGTTTTCTAATATTCCGCTGCGGATGGTTTTTAAAAACATGTTTTTTTACTTTTCCTTCTTGAATTTAGAGATCCCTTTACAGACCCGTGTTTTGTTGCTGGAATCTTTTTTGGTTTTGTTTTCTTACTTGGGGAGAGAACATCTCGAGCTCCCATCCTGTTCCCTAGGCGATGAATGCGCCACAGAGAGCCACACTGAATGAAATAACTGCACAGCCCTGCCTGTGAGCTACTCCAAGCTTGGCAGCCACCACTCCGCCGGCCATCCTAACTCAATGGGTTTCCGCATGAGGGGATGGCCGGCCACAGCACTCGAGTCCGCGCTGTGAAGTGCATCACAAACGTTGAACACAGAACCAGGCCTACGCACCATTAATTCTGACAGGACGATGGGAACGAGGTGAGTCCCTTTGAAATTACTGCTCTCTTTCATATTTTTTTCTAGAAACATGAAAAAATAACACACCATTGTGCCCTGCCGCTGTAAGCCTTGGGTTAAGACTTTCGTTGGCTATATTCATGTTGAACACTGCTTTGTACAGAGTGACAGTAAATGTTTTTTTCTCTAAAATTGTAACTTGCTTTTCCTTTGCGTGTAAAGTAAATGTGTTTATGCTTGGGTACAATGACCATAAACCTAAAATCTGGCTGGGGAGCAGCCAAGCACTTCGTGAGGGGGATTGCCTGAATCTGGTCAGATGTTGGGTGTTGCTAGGTCTGGAAAAGATCAGGGGCTATGCTAATGTCGGACTCGGTGCTAGCTAGACTTTTGGTTGTAGCCCCTGACCTTCCATCCTGGGCTAGAACTAAAAGACCCAGGGCTATTGGCTAGCCCCTCCTCCCCCCCCCCAGCAACGCCAGGTGTTAGCTGAAAAATAGGACTTTGTTTTAAAATAACAACCGAGGTTGTTTTTGTTCTTTATTCGGCCAATTCAATTCCGTAAAACTGATTCAAATGGTAGTGGCCGACATTTGCATTTTGAAGCGAAATGCAGAATGGGCGAGGCGCCGCCTGTTGTCATAAAAGTGACGTCTCTTTTTCAGGCTCTCCTGGCCGGGCGAGGGGTCATGGCAGTAATCGTCGAGACTGCGCGTAACGTGAGCAGGAGAGCTCTGCGCTTTTGTGTCTGATTGTTGGTTATCGTCGAGCATTTATTCTGGAGTGGAAAGTCGTAGTGGCCAATGTAATCAACCAGGAAGGACGATTTTGCGTTAGTCTAGCAGGAAAATAAGAAGTCTTCTGGGGACAGCGGCGCCGAGTTCAGCATACTTGGACTGCATGGGTGGCCTGACCTCCGAGCATTTGCTGTCGTAGGTTTTGCATCATAAATTCGAATTTACTTTATAATGAGAATGGGCTATATTTTCTTATTTTCATTTTTTTTAGAATTATTTTTTCCCTTTTTGTAAAAAAAAAACAGGGATTTTACCTACATCACCCCCTCCCCATCGCTACTACAACTCCTCCCTCCTGCTCCATTTCCACGCCCCCTTTTCCACCCATCTTTTTATGTACCATCTGGACTTACACATGTATCCTTTGCCACCCTTCTTTTTCTCAGTGCTGGGGTCGGCCTGATGGATTCAGAATGGAATCATGGAGTTGGGGGCCGTGCGCGCTTTGAGCCTCCCCTTCGTGCAGCATGGTGTCTCCCTGGCTTTTACTTGGGCCTTGTGAATGCGTCACTAAACGCTGGGCTTTTATCCAAGTCTCTTATTTCTTTTCCTCCCCTCTTTGCCTTCTCTTCCCCAAGCGCCGGTTGGAGATGCACTGGGCCCCTTTTTAACTGATATTTGTAGTCCCCTTGCCTTTAGCTAGGGAAACCCGCCTGCCTATGTCAGCAAACAAAATGGAGTCATGTTGTGTAGTTTAAGGTTTTCAGACTCGCAGTGGAAGAGCACTGAACTTTTGCCCAAGAATACACTTTGTTTTGCAGCACAGTTTGTATAGGTGCAGTTTTGTCGCATAATAATTGCATAAGGAATGGGAAGAATTATTGGCCATTTATTTGCTCAGATTTGAGAATTTTTTTAACATCTTCCTTGCTGGATTACAGGGCTCTTTGATCAGCCTGGTGCTTCCAATGTGGCTTCCTCGGTGACTGTGTGCATTGGCCACAACCTCATCCGGTGCCTTGATTCTGTGACAAAAGCAGCCCAGGCGCTATGTGACCTGCATATCATCGGGGAGGGGGGGGATGTCGATTTCCCTCTGCACGGCAGGACAGAGAAAGCCAGCCAGTAGGGAAGCTGAATCCCTAAATGCCTGCTTTGGAAAAATATGAAGCTTTATTTGGCAGTGCCACAACTGGCCCCTAAAGGTTGGGGGGCCCTTTTCCGTCGAAAGTGTTGAAATGACCTTATGCTGGCACTTCGCCACCCTTCTCTGCCCCGCCCTCACTTCTCCTTATTTCCTGCTGCTCTAAAGTGTCATCAAGTTCATGTAGCACGTTACAAAACACAAAAAAGGGTCTGGGATCCTGTCTACCGAGAACGAACACGGCCAAATAGCTTGTTCTATGGGAAGGTGCTCACTCAGGAGGGTCTACAACCATGTTTTAGCATGCAGTGAGCTACAACGTGGCTGTAGACCCTCCTGAATGGAAGCAATTCCACAGAACAGGGTATGTGACCCGGTGTTACCCAAATTGACCTTTTAAAATTGACCTTTTGCCCTACTTGACCTAATTATAGTGGTCCTAATTGACCTTCTGCACAATTGACCTTTCTATAATTTTAGTTATTTTATATGTGTATTGGGTTGGTTTTGGATTATAAATAATATAAGGGGATTGGGTGGAGGGTTGCAGGGGTTTTGGATTGGGTGGAGGGTTGCAGGGGGTTTCTCCCCACTAATTGACCTTTTACATTAGGTCAATTCTCCCGAGGTCAATTCTCCCGAGGTCATTTGTGAAAAGGTCAATTAGTATACATCCATTCGACCCATGTTCCTTCTCAGTAGAAGGGCTGCCACATGCTTGCTTAAAACTTTACACAACACTGCACATTTTTTTTAAAAAAAATGTGCCAACTCCTTGATGCCCTATGCAGACCTGCAGATACTTGTATAGGGGACTTAAGTGAAACTGCAATGTGCTGAATGCATGGACACTTGCATGGAGCGATGGAAGCATGAGGGGATGGCACTGTTAGATTGGATGGGTAGTTGGTAGCTCCGATCAATCATTTTGAAGACCATCCAACTTATTGCAACTGGAAAGAAATGTAAATGAAATATTTGTAAATTAAATAATTGCTGCCATACCACCAAGCCAACGGATTGGAAAGAAAAATGCTAGCAAAAAAACAATATCCCTGACAAACTGGCCACCATGAAGCAGTTTCAGGAAGACTTGCATTCAGAGTGCCCTGGAGGATCAACCGCATGCCCAGTTGGGTTTTTAACTGGCGCCTGTTGTGCAGTGATGGCATTGTCACAAGTTTGTCCCTGCAGTGAACCTCACAAGACCTCCCTAATTGGGAAGATTAAGTTGGCTGGAAATCCTGGCTTGATTTCTGAAATGACAGGCAGCTCAGCATCCGCCAGACTTGCCCTTAGAAAGATGGAGTAAGGATTCATGATTTCCTGCTGATCATTCACACAGCTCCCTCTTTCTCTTTCCCAGATCCCTTCTCACGCGCCGGTCTCAGTGGTACCAGCAGCGCATCTGAACAGGAAGCTGTTTAGATGCGTGACAGTGGATGCCATGGTTCCTGTGAAACAATTACTGGCTCCACACCTGAAGGTTTGGTATGCCCGTGGTGATAAGTAGCAGACTCGGGCAAAAATGGATTGAGAAGCACAAAAGGGGTAGTACTGCTACTAGGAAAGGCTCAACCCAATTTTGTCATTGAATGAAGCAAAACGTTTTGGTTATATCGGGGAACCTTTACCAATTTTACTAATGGAATATATCCCAAAGTTAGTAGCCCATGAAATTGTCCAGGAAGGAAAAAAAACACATACACGTAAGGGGCTGTGGATGTAAATTAATTGTATTAAGACAAAATAGAATGTTCTTGTAAACACTTGCATCTATAACAAAATTCAAAAATACAGACAGAAACATATATTGGTCTCTCAAACAGAACAACATGAAACATATAATAATCCTTGAATTAGTGTGGTTTGAAGGAAAATCAAAAACACAGCATAAAACTTAAATATGAAAGTTTTGAGGAAAATCAAAAACACAGCATGAAACATGAAAGAAACACATACATATATTAGGTGTGCATGTGAATTAACACATATAAAAATCTATGAAAAACCTATGTTTTTAAGAAATGCTCAGGTTCAGAGTGTCTGGTGCATGAACTTTTCTACCTTGCATCCTTCAGTGAAAGTTTTTCAGATGCCTAGGTATTTCCAGCAGTCTTGGATCTGCCTATTCTAGTAGATTCTACCAGGGAAAAATTATCCTGATAACCATATGCCAACGTAGCAGGGGGTGGAGTAGTGGTCAAACCACCAAATGTGTTTAAATCACGTAAACCATGTTAATCAAGGAACCCCAAAGAGTAGGTTCATTATTCCCCTTTGCATAAAATTGACGTTTTGGCAGCAATAACATCCATCTTGGAACTGCGTCAGAAAGATTTGTATTTGTGCGTGTTAGCCGCCTTCTTCAGGGCGATTGAGCAGCTCCTATAATATAAAAACCACAGAAGACGTGTGGAGAATCTGTTGGAAGCTGTGGTTGCAATGTTCAGGGGAGAAAAGACTGAATGTTTTCTGAAACATTTTCTGTCTTTTCACCCTCGAACATTTCAGCCACGGGCTTCCAACCCCAATCCGTGAGAAACACCTAATAGCTGGATGGGTGCAATCGGACTTGAAAGCCTTCCTACCGCCACCATACAGGTTCAGTTAACTACCCAATCTTTGCCTTCTTCACGTAAAATGGGTGCAGTGAAAGAGAACTAGCCAGTTTACGCCATCTACGTCTATGCAGGGATCGTATGTGGTCAAATGCCTGCGGAGCAGACAGGCCTTCAATCCGAAGTTGATCTCTCAGCAAATGTGCGTGATCCTGGGCAGATCTTATTTGCTCACTCTGCTGTATGTGTCAACATCGTGATGCTGGTCCGATCGTCTAAATTATAGAAGAATGTTTTCAAAAGTACTTTAAATCGGCGTGATACACGATTCCGCTATGAAATGACAAAACTCCTAGATTGACCAAAATCGCATTCCCCCTACCCAACTATTGAGTTTCAATTACTATTGTCAACAGTATACCAACCAATGGTTCCCTTAATCCGAGGACCCCCAATACATCAGAAAGGAGGAGTGACTGTAAGATGTATTGCACAGAATACTTTGGGGGTAGACCATAACCTCATCAACACGGTCACGATATAATTTATGCAACATCATTAATGAATCTGTATTGAAGAAACATGGGAATTTGAACCCCCGCATTTGGATGGATATACAAATGTATCTGTGAACAGTGATGGTAGTGAGGAACACCAGAAGCCGATACTTTGGGGGTTTGGCAGTCCTTATTCCTAACAATATTTTGATGGCCTTTAGAACACAGATCACATACATTAGTGTGAGGGGTCAGAAATGTGAGGCGGACAACTTTGTGAAGGTTTTTGAAAAGTGCCATTTGCTTAGCTCAAAAGGTCGGATACACGCCTCTCTATCGCTACCCTGACGAGGACTCTCCTGCCTAAAATAAACTAAAGGAAACACTCTAATGAAAGGTCTCAGTCCCTCACAATTATACAAACACCAACTCCACAAGGTACTATATGGCAGATCATAAACAACAAATATAACTGTTAAATTCACATCATGATAATAGCTTCTCTTTATAATCTCCCAATGGACCCAATGGGGAATACCATTATGGCCCAACCCTTGATCCAGTGCTAATAGTGCCGACTGGGTGGCGGTAACGCTATTAGCCTGGGCGGTATGCAGGCAGTAATACCCCTGGGATACCACCCAACTCGTGATGAGGCCCTGTATCTTGTTCTACCTAAAATCCATTTCAGTGACTGCCAAATTGAGAATGAGTGACACTTACCCCCTTCTGGCTCAAGGCAGAGAACGCCAACATTTTTACTAAATGGTATTATGAAAGCGCACACCTCTGAGAAAGACTGCTTCACTGCTGAGAAAGACCTACTGAATTCCAAGTTATTACACACAATTGTCTTGGATGCCAGATGCAGCATAAACAAAGCTGTCACCATGCACGCTCCCGCTGACAGTGGCAGCCAAAAATCACCATGACAGAGCACATCACCAGAAGGCAGGACTTGACCAGACTAGAGCAGCAAAAATGCAATGAAAGGAAACCAGGAAAAAAGCATTCTCCATCTACACCCAGCAGAATGTGGCACCTCCTACTGGTCAAAAGCAGGCTCATCCCCTATCCTGATCAAACTGTTGCATGTTGCTGATGAAAGGGGACATTGCATCTTTGGTGACATGTAATTGGAAACATTTGACTCCTAGCAAAGAAAAGTTATAAGATAGGATGATCCTTAACATTGTGTAGTTGTTTGAGAGCTTCTGTGAATTGCTCCGATCATGCATATAAGATATGGTTGACTGTTATGTACATTGTACAACAACACTGCTTATATCATTTTTAGTTAATTTAAAATAGGATTGAAAACCTGTGTTCATTCATTTCCTTAAAGAACACAAATTCCAACAAACCCAGCTTGAATTTAAACCAGAGTGAAGGTTTTTAAGGAGGGACGTTGATTCACCAAAATGCCTGGGGTAGCGGAAGTGACATCACAGACCTGATGACATCACAGGAAGTGATGTCACTTGACCTTTGATCCAGATGGCATCAGTTCTGCTTTAACCCTGGTGACAACACCGGAAGTGGCTTGCAGGTGTAAAAAAAAGTACATAAACGTAAACATTTTAAATTTAAAATACCAAATAGGTACTAAAGCATAAAAGAATATTTTAGATATCTACTACATTTTAACAAGTGTGCTGCCTTCATATGCCAAGGATGCGGTTATGATATGACAGTGTTAGACCCAATAGAACAACATAGGCCGAGGTACTGCTATGGATATGCAACTTCAGCATTGTATGGAAAGTTACTTCCATATTATGCCAATTATAGCTGCATGTCAGTTATTAGTAGAGCTCCTATATTGCTAGTTGCTGCGATAATACAGTATCCAAAAATCCAATGGATTCAAGTCACTACAGTGCACAGACAGTAGCATTAATGCTTTAATTAATGATGATGATTTGTTATTTATATTGCGCTTTTGCAAGCACATTTTTATCATCCCAACCAAAGTTGTTACTCATTTGTCAACCTCAGAAGAATGAAAGGCTGAGTTGTCATTGCCAGGATTCGAACCTGCAACCTGCAGATCACGCAGAGATTGCAGCAGCGAAAACTGAACCCGCTGAGCTATCTTAACGCTTTGCTATAAAAAATGAAATGCCACCATAAGTAAACATGTCAAAACTGTCTGCATAATGTAGGCCAGACACCTAATAACACTTATAGTGTTTGCTGTAGCCTTGATGATGTGCAGTAAGAAATGCCATGCCACAGTCAGACTTACCTAGACTGGCTGCACCAAAATGCAATTTTGCCACGTAATAAAACTTATGCTTACTTTATCATACACGCACAGAAAAATATACAATGCCACAGTAAGGACTGATTGCATCCAAATATCAGTCTAGCCAGGTAATTACACTTATGATTGCTTTATCAGAGAGGCCACAGTAAGAAATGGCTAGACTGGCTGTAATAAAATGGCAGTCTTATCCTGAAGAAAGGCAGCACTGCCATTACGAGGCCACACTCACCAGTTTCTGACCACTGGAGACCTTATGAAGTCAGCAGATATGGGAAGTGGGAGGAGCTAAAGTGGCCCAGAGAGAAGTGTAGGCTAGGGGAGTGGTTCAACCATCGTGGGTTCTGTTATGGCCCTCTACATTTATTGGCTACCCCTGCCATTTCCTTAAGGACAAGTCTCTATGGGTATGAGGACAGAAGGCAAAGGGCACTTGTTACAACAGTCTGGACTGGACCCCTTATATCAAGCTTGCTTGCAACCAACTCCACATGACATTTTTCCTTTGTAAGGAGAGGAAATCATTTTCTTCTTTGATAAATCTTTGGATTCTGAAAGAAGGATTCATCAGGTTCTCTCTTAGGGATACAGTCTATTCCAATGTCCTCTGACATAGAGGTGAAGACAGAAGCTTCCAAGGGAGAGGAGGGCTGTGCCCCTTAACCATCCTCAGGAAACAGTGTGGGGTTGGGGGTGATACTAGTGCTAGAGTAAGGCCTCTTTGCTGGCTGTGAACTGGATGTAGGATCCTGCTCCCTGGAGGTGAAGGACCCCGTGTAGGTGTCAGACAACTTCCAGGTGTGGGAGTGCAGAACTAAGGACTCCCCTTGTCCCTGAAGATCCTCGATTGTGACTCCCAAAAACCTATAAGTTAAGGAATATCTCTGGGCTTGGATTCCCACATACAACTGCTTTTCAGCTACACTCAAAAATCACTCGATTGCCTCAAGCTTTCTTCATGCCGCGTGCCATTGCTCTTTGGACCACACCCCATGTTGGACCCAGTTGACCAGCACACCAACCCAATGCTGAATCACTGCCTCAGAAGGCTCCTCGAAGTATGGCTTCAAGCTGTTCAGCCCCAAAGACCTGAAACCAAAGATAATGAGAAAATATCCTATCCCCTGGTCTTCTTGTCGGGAAAATAGTGACTTTTTAAGTCACTCTTCTCTACCTTTTTTCTGCAAAGACATATCCTTCAACTCTTCCCATTGTTGCCAAGCCTGTTGCTTGAACGCTCCCGCTGATCAACCCAGAGCGCTTTTCACACCAAGTTCTGCATTCTCTTTCTCTCTTTTACAGGGATTTATGTGTAGTGTTTGAGTTAGTTTGTTGCATTGATTGTTTTCTTAAAGTTCCAATATTGTTATAGAATTTTGATTGGACCTTTAATTTTGTGTCCATTGTGCTAACGCTGTTCAGGTTGTTATTGCTATCAGTTCACACCTCTCATGAAGATATAACCTTCCCTCAGCCTGCGCTACCAGAGGAGCAAAGGAGGTATACTATCTCAACTTTGCTGCCAGTTTAGTAGTGGTGTGGGGTTGAGTAAACGGTATAGCTACTACTCTTCCCTGTACTCCTGCACAGCAGTAGTCAGTCATCACAGCGACAGAACTAAGAGCTGGTTGGTGCAACTGCTGTCCTCTATGGGCCATGCTATCATGGCCTCTTGGTTGGGGTAAGAACATTCATATGTAGGTCTGGCAGTGCTATGTAGGTGTGGCAGTGGTATGTTGGTGCCATGAAGAATGTCTCACCATCCCTGGTTCATCCTCAACGCCGACATCGGCCAACTGTCTGTTAGATCCCTTTCTACCACTATAGTCTGTCCCCCTGCTTCGCTCTATCTGTGTCATCATGCAGCTCCAAGACTCCTGGTGCTCTGGAGAAGATCCACAAGCCCACTCCACCCAGAGTCCTATAACCACAATTTCCCTTCCCTGAAAAGTCATGCGTGCTACATTTTAGGTAAGTCAGAAATTGTATGACGCATCATTCTCAGTTTAGCATCGGATGAACCCATTACGACCCCACAGGTCTAGCCCCAAACCAAATGCATAATAACAGACAATCACATGTACAATTGCTGCACGTGCTGTGGATATGTCAGCGATACATTGCAATACATGCCCATCTGAGGGGCCATGCTACGTTTCACCATACTATGAGGACCTTCAGGTAGATTTGGTTTCAAATGGGGCAGGTATTATGATGAATTCAGGGGGTTTGTCCGCTCTCTACAAGGAGTCACCCCCTTTGGGACTAGGGAGGTGATCCCGCGAAGCTTAACACTGCCTAGAAGACAGGGCAAGCAGGATCCCACTGGGGAGGACCCCCTCCCCCCACCCTTAGAGGACAGGCAATCCTTAAACCGGTATATATATATATATGCCACCATTGTTGCAAGAGCTTCGTTGGTTAAATGGGAGTTAAACTGTACAATAATTTGGAACTTCCTACACAAATAGCTGGTATCGTTTCTGCCCCTTTTCAGCCACCATCCACACTTCAGAAGGGAGAGCGGCAGATCGGCCCACCCCTTGGTTCTATTGAGGATAAATACCTAATCAGAGTTGGAACAGGTGAGGGGAGTAGCCTGTGGCGCTGCAGAGGAGAAGAGACCGCCTCCTGGGAGGTGTGTCAGGCAGAAGGGAGCACACACCCAGTGTGGCGGATCCAGCTGAGGCCGAAGCTGCGGAACGCTCAACCTCCCCGCTGTGGCACGAACTGGAGAAGCCCGACCCAGGAGACTGTCAAGCAGTGGAAGACAGCAAGATGGGCCACAGAATACAACAGTCTTGGGAAGAGATAAGGTGAATACGCCACTACTAGATGATGGCTATAAAATCTGTGGTGAATTGAAGGAACAAGGATTGAGTGACTTTGTGCTTTTTCTGAGAGGAACATTTATTTGAACTGGATTTTTTTGTGAGAGTTGCTGTGGAAAACCTAGCCAGGAACCATGTCCTGGGAGGAACATTTACGTTGAAGATGGTCTGATAAAAATGGGGATCATCTAGGGAGTGTTGAAAAACCCCTGGATTAATAACAAGGGGGGTCCTGGGAGACTCTCTGCCAGACATGAGTCCTGGTTACAAGAGCCCTACCCAGAGTCTTTAGCTCACTATCTTTCACAGAGGAGAAATATCCCAAACATATCAGTCTTTGTCCTGCCCTGGGGCAGTCCAGCACCGAAATGCTAGGCAATTCTCCTCTGAACAAGAGTATCAACAGCAACCCCAGACACGTGTTTCGGTCTGGTTGAACCTCATCAGTAGGGTGTAGCTGTGCCTCTCTAAGAATAGTGAACAAGGGGTCCACGTCTGGATTCCCCTAGTAACTTAGGGTGAGACCCAAAGTTACTTGAAATATGCTAATAACAAGGGGGGTCCTGGGAGACTCTCTTCCAGACATGAGTCCTGGTTACAAGAGCCCTACCCAGAGTCTTTAGCTCACTATCTTTCACAGAGGAGAAATATCCCAAACATATCAGTCTTTGTCCTGCCCTGGGGCAGTCCAGCACCGAAATGCTAGGCAATTCTCCTCTGAACAAGAGTATCAACAGCAACCCCAGACACGTGTTTCGGTCTGGTTGAACCTCATCAGTAGGGTGTAGCTGTGCCTCTCTAAGAATAGTGAACAAGGGGTCCACGTCTGGATTCCCCTAGTAACTTAGGGTGAGACCCAAAGTTACTTGAAATATGCTAATAACAAGGGGGGTCCTGGGAGACTCTCTTCCAGACATGAGTCCTGGTTACAAGAGCCCTACCCAGAGTCTTTAGCTCACTATCTTTCACAGAGGAGAAATATCCCAAACATATCAGTCTTTGTCCTGCCCTGGGGCAGTCCAGCACCGAAATGCTAGGCAATTCTCCTCTGAACAAGAGTATCAACAGCAACCCCAGACACGTGTTTCGGTCTGGTTGAACCTCATCAGTAGGGTGTAGCTGTGCCTCTCTAAGAATAGTGAACAAGGGGTCCACGTCTGGATTCCCCTAGTAACTTAGGGTGAGACCCAAAGTTACTTGAAATATGCTAATAACAAGGGGGGTCCTGGGAGACTCTCTTCCAGACATGAGTCCTGGTTACAAGAGCCCTACCCAGAGTCTTTAGCTCACTATCTTTCACAGAGGAGAAATATCCCAAACATATCAGTCTTTGTCCTGCCCTGGGGCAGTCCAGCACCGAAATGCTAGGCAATTCTCCTCTGAACAAGAGTACCAACAGCAACCCCAGACACGTGTTTCGGTCTGGTTGAACCTCATCAGTAGGGTGTAGCTGTGCCTCTCTAAGAATAGTGAGCAAGGGGTCCACGTCTGGATTCCCCTAGTAACTTAGGGTGAGACCCAAAGTTACTTGAAATATGCTAATAACAAGGGGGGTCCTGGGAGACTCTCTGCCAGACATGAGTCCTGGTTACAAGAGCCCTACCCAGAGTCTTTAGCTCATTATCTTTCACAGAGGAGAAATATCCCAAACATATCAGTCTTTGTCCTGCCCTGGGGCAGTCCAGCACCGAAATGCTAGGCAATTCTCCTCTGAACAAGAGTACCAACAGCAACCCCAGAGACGTGTTTTGGTCTGGTTGAACCTCATCAGTAGGGTGTAGCTGTACCTCTCTAAGAATAGTGAGCAAGGGGTCCACATCTGGATTCCCCTAGTAACTTAGGGTGAGACCCAAAGTTACTTGAAATATGCTAATAACAAGGGGGGTCCTGGGAGACTCTCTGCCAGACATGAGTCCTGGTTACAATAGCCCAACCCAGAGTCTTTAGCTCACTATCTTTCACAGAGGAGAAATATCCCAAACATATCAGTCTTTGTCCTGCCCCTTGCTCACTATTCGTAGAGAGGCACAGCTACACCCTACTGATGAGGTTCAACCAGACCGAAACACATGTCTGGGGTTGCTGTTGGTACTCTTGTTCAGAGGAGAATTGCCTAGCATTTCGGTGCTGGACTGCCCCAGGGCAGGACAAAGACTGATATGTTTGGGATATTTCTTGTCTGTGAAAGATAGTGAGCTAAAGACTCTGGGTAAGACTCTTGTAATCAGGACTCATGTCTGGCAGAGAGTCTCCCAGGACCCCCCTTGTTATCGTCATATTTCAAGTAACTTTGGGTCTCACCCTAAGTTACTAGGGGAATCCAGACGTGGACCCGTTGCTCACTATTCTTAGAGAGGCACAGCTACACCCTACTGATGAGGTTCAACCAGACCGAAACACGTGTCTGGGGTTGCTGTTGGTACTCTTGTTCAGAGGAGAATTGCCTAGCATTTCGGTGCTGGACTGCCCCAGGGCAGGACAAAGACTGATATGTTTGGGATATTTCTTCTCTGTGAAAGATAGTGAGCTAAAGACTCTGGGTAAGACTCTTGTAACCAGGACTCATGTCTGGCAGAGAGTCTCCCAGGACCCCCCTTGTTATCTGAAAAACCCCTGGGTGACAAACCTGTTTCTTTGTGTCTAGTGGTAGGGCCAGGTAGTTCGACAGGTTAGGATAGAGGACTATTTTTGGTTTCTCTGACATTCTGACGAGCACCTTAGTTTTAGTTTCTTAGGAAAATAATCCCCTTTCAGCTGTACAGAAAGCAAAGCCCTTTCCTTTATTTAAATACACACTAGTTGAATCATGTTCTCTGGTCTGAATCTTTCTTCTGGTTCGACACAGCACAAAAGCAAAGGCAAATGTCTTGCACAGTTCCTAAGTTAGGCTCCTGTTTGCCCTAATCCATGTTGTTTTACAATGCCCTGATCTTTGTCTTCAGGTTGCAGGTTCGTTGGAGTTCCCAAACCATCTTCTCTTTGGTCTGTAGGGTGTGAAAAACCTAAGGCTTTTTCCATTCCCAATCCTGGAAGATCTGCTAAACAGGTGGCCTGGGGAGGGCCATCGCTTTTGGATCCCAACCCTAGGCGTGGACTAGCGAGGGAGGATCACCTGGGCAGAGGGTCCTCTAAGATTAGGGAGGGATTATCCAAAGGTGATACATGGTATCCGTCTTCCCTCAGCCTATATGGCATACTGTTCCCCAAACACCCACTTTCCGCATTCCTTTGACGAAAGGACTGAGATGGGGAAAAAAGAGCATTTCATCAGTATACCTTTCCTTTCCAAAACATCACATTGCCTTTACAAATACGAAATCACATTCAGAGGCACTGTACCATTTTCATGAATGTCCCACTAACAAGGTCAGACGAAGTCAGGCACTGGGGCGAATATTGTGTCCACCTGAATCCTGTTAATACTCCACAGGTGTATAAAAGGAGTAGTAGCTGTAAGAAACATTCAGAATGAGTTGGAGCCCGAGAAGGAACCCAAATCAGAGAGTGAGGTGACAGGCAACTGGGAAAGCCTAAGCACCTCAAGATCTGCTGTCGGAGACCAGAGCTCCGAGATGCTGAGAGCCTGTGGTTTGAGAAGGCTAGAGAAAGCGTGGCGAGTGAGCAGCATATCCAAGGTGCCAGAAGGGGATTGCGTGGTATGCTGATCTCTAAAAGTAAGTACTTGAAGAGGTGTCCTTTCACCTGGGCCAGCGAGGCAGCACAGGAGTGTCAGAGGGGCAGGTGAGGAGCCCCTGACCTCAGCAAGACATAGACACAAAAGCTACGTTGAAGAAATCAAAACCTGTGAGTTCAAAGTGAGATGGAAGTCCGGTTGGTGAAAGACGCAAAGCTCGAATGATAATTTGTTGCAAGGGAAGGACAAGCGTAGGATGAAAGACGCGCTGAAGAGAAAGCTTCATCTGTCCATTGTGAACTGTAATGTAAACGTGATAATTGTGAAAGCGAAGGAAACAAAGTAATGGAGTGGTCGCATGTACGTATACACATTGTCAAAAGACTGTGTTGAAATTGAATCACTCTCCGAAAGTGCAGGGGAGCTGAGTGAAGCTCGAAGTAGGAGCAAAATACAAAGGATGAGAGGGGTGCTGTGCGAGATAGGAAGAGCGAGCTGAAACCCCAAAACAAGCTAAAGAGTGCCTGTGGCACAAATCTGTTTGTGAATTGTGATAAAAGCGATCGAGTACGGGGGGCACAATCCCATGAAGCCAAGGTATCAGAGTGGTCATGCACAGGGCTGAGTAAAACTGTGTGCTCTCAAAGTCTCTGATATGAAGAGCTGTTGATTAATTAAGAACTGTTGAACTGTTGGGAAACGGAACCCCGGTTTTGAACAAGATAATCTGATGTGAAGAGAAACCATTGTACTGTCAAGTTGTTTCAATTGTAGGGGAAGGAAACCCCTGATGAAACCAGAGCAAGATAGTCTTGTGAAAGCCAAACATTGTGAACTGTGGAATTCCTGAGAGAAGGTGACAAGAAGGACTTCTAAGTCTGTGGAGAAAGAAAGCCCATAGAAACCTGAAGGAACTTTGTGTGAACTGTTTAAACCCAAGGAACTTTGTTGAATCCCAAGTAACTGAATCTTGGTGAAGGGAGCTGTGGGACAGCTCCAGTGCCATCCTGATATTATTTTGACTCACTATTTTATTTTGATCCAATCTCGTACACATTATTGTTCTATAGAAAATGAGGGCAAGGATAGGTTTGGCACAGAAATCTTTATTATTTCGAATGACAGACATTTGGCTACCTTTTGACTTAGTTTAATGGTTAAGACTACTCCCATTTAGAAATAAGGCCGGTTAGGAAGTTTCCAACCCATTTTCAAGTTAATAAAGGTTTTACAAACTTGCTTCCTTGTGTCTCTGACTACCCTTCGATACCAAGCTGACCTCACAAGGGAGATACTCTTGTGGTCCAGATGCCACAGGCTCAGCCAAATCTTCAGGTGTCTTAACCTTGGCTGAGCTGATGTCTATCCAGTATGCATGCCCTCTTTCAGTGCTAGCTGCGCCAGGAATGCCTGAGTCCTCTGGGCCCACCCCTTTCAATAGGGTTTAGTCTTATGAGAGATCCACTCCAGACTATTCCTGATGTAATCTTCCTGAGCCATCTTGTGCGTTTTCCCGCCTCTAAGGTCTCCATCCTCCTCCCCAGATGGTGTAACTCTTCCTACAAGCATCACTGAATCTCTCTCTCTAGCTGGTATCAACTCTTACTGCAACCTCCTTAATCCTCTATTCCTCCAACTCTCTCCACCAGGTGTTAACTACTCCCCCAACCAATACATTCCTCTTGCACCTTTAAGTCTCTCCTGCAGCTCTCCTTTCAGTAAACCTCTAGCTCACCAACCTCCACCAAATACCGTCCTCCAGCACCTTCTCCAAAGCCTCACACTGCCAGCCTGAACTGGCACCTTTAATTAAGGGGGACTCCCCTTGTGGTGCTTAGGATTATTGGTTGCAACGGCTTCTGTAGGTTGGGCTGGTTTGTGATTGGCTAAGACGTTTAGAGTTATATGGGCTGACAGGGATTTGGCCTAGGCTTATTTCTTGCAGACAGATTGAATTTTAGTATTCTGTATATATGGGAGAATTCTTCCCCTCTCCCCTCCAGAGAGCTTTGTTTCAATTGCCTGCTTTATTGTGGGCCCATCTGCTTGCCTAGCATGTAAATTAAGGCTAAAAACACTCTGATAATCCTGTGAAGCTGTCTGGTACATTGATAAGTTCTTTGTCTCTGGAGAGTGGCACCTTTGGTACTCCAGACACATTCAACATAGCAGGAGAATGGAAGTTGTTTATCCTCCTTTGTTTGCATACAGTGCAAGTCAGTTGCACTTTGTTCACATCTCATTTTGTGTCCGCTTGGCCTCACCTCTCTTTGCTAGTATGACTCCTAATGAGAAATATTTCCTCCTATATCATTGCCAAAGCAAACAATGGGCATCATTCCAGGTCGGCTGGTCTGGTAAAAATATAACCGGTATTGATGCATACCGGCACTTTACCGGGCCAGACGATTATAGGTTTGCCTGTGGGTCACCCGAATTACCCCCAGCTGGAGGTAAGGCTGGTGCCCCACCAGCAAAAAAAGCCATCATTACCGGCACCGGTATTGCCGGTGCTGGTAATTACGGCAAATCCCCTCTTGGAGTCCTATGGGTCTCCAAGAATGGGGATTAACACCATCACTTCGGCACCCGTAATCTGGCGGCAGTGTCGCCGTACCGGGTGCCAGAAACGGTAACATTTGCCGGTATCCAGGTGGCTCTACAGCCAGGATACCTGTAATGTTATAATGAGGCAAATATATTTCCACTTAGAAGTGTTGCGAGTTTGTTTCCTTAAAGGGGAATGTGCTGTTCCCTACACTGATAGTATGGGTCTGGCTAGAGAGCTGAAGTAGCTCTTTAAAGAGACTAAACTCATGGGAAGGGGTATCCTCGAGTGGCCTTAACTCCCCTTCTCTCCCTGTTGGATATGAGTGTCTGTTGAGGGGTTGGGGTGTAAGTGTTCCTGTAACTGCCCCCTTGGTAGTTATGGGAGTCTGTAGGCGTGGTGGAGGTTTGAGTGTGAATGTGACTCTCCCTGCCTTATTGCAGAGACCCAGTTGGGGAGATCTGGGAATTGCGCCTATAGTTTCTAAGGGTCCAGCATCAACTTGTTTAAGCGACCCCTGGCTGCTTTTACTACCCTACTGTCAGTCCCATGGTTAGGCAGGCAACTTTGTCACATTAGTTTAAGCCCAAACATTGGGATCTGGGTAAATGTAATCTCATGATAAATGACCAAGTTCTGTTCTTAGCCCCTTACCTGCTGTGCCTTTAGATTCTGCAAGATTCTTCTATGGAAAGGTAGCACAGTGACAACACATCTTGTTGGCTATTAAAACATTGGAAGATAGTCCATTTAGTTAGGTCATGCAGATCTTTTGCATCTGCCAATTATATATACTATCCCTAGAATGAATATTAGATTGCTTCCACACCACCTACCTTACCAGTAGACCACTTATTTGGACCCTATGGTTATTCTGGCAGTAGTTGGCAAAAAGGTGATTGTAAGTTTGAAAACAACTACGCCATCTCGGGTGCAGTGCTCCTATTTTGCATTGGGAATTTCGCAGGGTCTTGCTTTTATCCTTGCATGAAAGATTGCATTCTTGGCAGCTTACCAGCATAACCTAGAATGCATACTCATGCTTGCAAATCACCAGCATGAACTATACAGGCTACAATACATCCTGATATCCAAAGCTGATCTCCCACCACAATGTTGCCTTGGTGTCCTAGGCAACTTGAGAGAAAATGTGTCAACCTTTTCTCCAGCTTTATAAATACAGTATCACTGAAATTGAGAGCATGCATGCCAACTGTGCAGCTGCCAATCTTCTAAATCATAAGTGTAAGAGTTTCAGCAGTTGCATTTGGAAACCATTTCTCTATGTCAGAAATCAAGGGACCTCAAGAAGGGAGGAATGCAGACATTTCTGGGGTTTGCAAACTTCTCCAAGCGTTTCATGGGCAATTGCTTTGAAATGATTAGCTGTATCTGTCATGGAGACTATGGCAAGAAGATGCTTTTTATTATTAGCATCTGGGAACGGGGTAGCAACCATTCAGGTTGCTCGGAACACGGGCAGAATCTACTGATAAAGCCCATGTTCCCAACAACCTGCTGGCTGCTTCCCCCCTATGCACTGCCATCTCCCACCCACCCTTCCTTCCCTTCAATATTAATGTAACCCCAGTCCCCCTCCCAGCTCCACTTACCTCATTGTGGCAGTGGCGACACCTGCCACCGCTGCCACAGCTTCACTCCGTCTCCCTGCTGCCATGGAAATGGAAGAGGGGCTCCATATGGAGTCCTGCCTTCCAGCTCTGTGGTGGCTTCCTTATGTAAGTATTTTCTTTTAATGAACTGGATGCCGCGAGACGTCACGTTAATTGAAAGAAAATACAATGCTCTCAGCACCCCGAGTTACTAACTCGGGGTGCTAATAGCATTCATACCCTCTCCAGCAGGCTGGATCAGGTTATTGGTCTGAAAACCCTCGTTAAAAGCCCTCGCTTTGCTCAGGCCCCGGCCGATAACACCTAATCCGGCCCACCAGATCGGGTATGAACGCTTAAAGTAAAGGGTTGCATTGGCTTACATTTTACATCACCCAAACATGAAACTGCTGTTCATAGCAGAGACAGATGCATCAGTAGTATCTATAGGGGTCATTCTGATGCAGAGATGTGATCTTCAACAAATTCCACCCATTAGCATTCTTTTCTAGAAACTTGTTGGAAGCTGACACCCACTATACCATTTATGACCAGGAATTGCTTGCCATTGAAGAAGTATTCACCCAGTGGAGACTAGACATGGGAGAGCCAGGGAATCCTGGGTTCTGGTCTGGCTCTTAGGTCCCAACACGAGCCAAGCCTGGGAAATGGCTGTGCAAAACGGGGGCGGGGCTGTGTCAGGAGCAGGGGGCAAGAAAAGGGATGCTGGGGAAGGAAAGGGTTTTAGGACAATAAAAGGGGCTAATGAGATTTGTGGTGAGAAAAGGGGCTAAGCAGGACTGGGGGCAGCAAAATTAGCTAAAGGGGTTGAGGGCTACAAAGGGGGCAATAACAGGGGTTAAAGGACTAGGGGGCAACAAATGGGACAAGAAAGGTGTCTGGGGGCAAGAAAAAGGGGCTAAGGGGGCAACAAAAGGGGCTCAACGGGTCTGAGGCAACAACATAGACTCAAGGGGCTAGTACAGGGGCAAAAGAGGGCAAGTTCAGGGGCTATGGGCTAAAACATATGTGGGCAACAAAGGGGACTAAAGGGGTTGGGGAACAAAGGGGGGTTGGGTTGGAGTGAACTCCCAAGTGGAATGGGGCAGCTGGGAGTTCCTTGAAACCAGAACTCATGGAAGGCCCAGCACCTTAACTTTACCAAAGAAGGAACAGAGATCCAAACAAACAGCAACTCCAACTGTGGTTTATTTTGCCCAAAAACACACAGGCATCTGTGCACGGAAGAAAGGTCCAGGCACACTCACAAAGGGACTGGCTTGCAAGCCAGTTTTGTATCACACAGTACCATGCTGACCTCACAGCTTGGGCCAGTTCCCAGAAACCTATCTCACCCTGTTATTGGGTGCTGAGTGATAGGCCACATATGGCTCCCTTATAGAGATTATTTTCATTGGTCCTACTGTGTCAGAGGCCTGGCCTGACTGTTTCCCAATCACCTAATTTCTAAAATGTTGCAGTGTGAATGTTTTCCCATTGGTTTAGAGCAAACGCTCCAGGCATGAGACAGAATTTGCTCTCAGCTCGAATGTATCTTCCCAAAGTAAAAGTAACTCTCTCTCCTGCTTGTTTGTTTTTTTTGTTTATTTTATTTATAAAGCGCGCCTGGCCCAGGGGTATCTGGGCGCATAGGTTAAGGTAATGGTTACAAGATACAGTTATGCAGTTTATACAGACAGATTACAGATGAAGCATTCGAAAGGCAAAGGAAATGTAGGTAGGTAGGGGCAATACGAAGCAATATATAGAGTTGAAAGATAGATACAGTTGAGAGTGTGAGTGCAGGGTGATGTGTCATAAGTGCACTCGCTTCCAATGCAACATGCAGGTCTTCCTGTTACAATTGTGTTTCAAATCATCTCTGGGCTGTGCGGAAATGTCTTTCGTTCCCAGAGACGGGTCCTTGGCTTGCTGTCAGTTTCACTGAATCACGTGTTCTGTCTTCATGCTCTGGGCTTTTCCAGTTCTGAATTAGCGGTATTTTATAAAAAAATAATAATGCTGTCTGTGCCAAAGTTTACTGTCGTCAAAGAAAGACATTTTATCTGTCGCACAAGACCTTGGCTGACAACCTGGATTTGCAAGGTGCATTCCCTTTGTTCGCGCAGATCCTAGCGCACCTGGACTTCACCTAGACAAGTGTACTTGGATGCAATTTTCCAGAAGCCAGGCATGGCTTCCACTGTGCCATTTTATGATGCATTAATTAGTTATAGCGCTGTTAGGTGGTCCAAATACTTTTGCTTTTCCATAGGGCTTTTTCATGAAAGCACCTGCAAGCTTTTAAAACAGGATGTCTTGCACCTTGCAGCTTCTGCCTGGCGGTATTGCTACATTTAGACTAGTGACAAAATAAAAAAGAATATGACAGTATGTATGTGTATCTGTCCTCTATCAACAGAACTGCACATCCTTGTTCTTCATGTAATCACGTGTGTGAGCGGTTCAGTGTGCGGATGGCATGGGTTTTTTATGTCTAATGTGCCTATGTCATGAGGGCCCTTATGGCACTGAGCACGTCTTCTAAGAGAGCTTTTAGTCAAGACTGTCAATTGAAGTGTCTCTGCTAGCACCCAGAGGCTTTTGGGCTGAACAGTTGGCAGAGGGGGCATCTCTCAGCATTCCTGTCACCCATGGGTGCACGTGGAATTGGTGTAGAATGGCGAGTGTACTCCTTATCCCTTCTGCTCTTCTTCCTGTTCATGTGTCTGGGGGGAAGGAGGAGCAGGAGTGGATTTCGGCCTCCTCTCTTGAAGGGCAGGCACAACAAAAGGGGCTAATGGGAGCTGCAGGGCAGCAAAAGGGGCTTTGACTGAGAAAAGAGTTGGGGGGCAGGGACTTACCTTTACATTGTAACAGTTTATTGAAAGGCCACCCCCAATACAGGGAGTTTGTTCCCTCTCCACTCAAGATGTCACCCAACAAACTGTTTAACAGATTATTGTATTCAGCCCTATCTCCAAATCATGTAATATCCCTTGGATCCCTCGCCCTGAGCTACCAATGAGCCAGGAATCAGTCCGGTGTACAGGAAATATATTTACGTTTATTTTGATTAAATGTTAAGAAACTCGCACTGAAATGTCAAACACCACTTTATCCGTGACACAACAAAATAAACTTTTCTCAACATCAATAAATCACAAAAGTGAGTTGAAAATAACCAAATGATAATCCTTTACTTTCTACAAAATTCACTTCAAGAAAAAATGTAACTGGTCAAGAACCAAAAACAATTATAAATGTACTGCTGTGCAATTTCGATTTTCCTGCACGCTTAAAAGTTAGCAGTTTATTTATACAAATTAGTGCAAATGCATATGGCAATTATTTCACCTACACTTTCGTTTTAAAATAAACACAGGGTGATTGAGCAGTTTGTTTTTCAGACCCCCGGAAACCTGACAAACAAAATTGGAAAGATTTGGGAAATTTGGGACTTCATAGTTTTACTAATAACATCCATAATATACATATTTTCTGATTCAGCTAATCATGGGGAATTAAATAAGAAGACAGCCAAGTCTGCCCCATGCTGCTCTGCAATGTGGCAATTTTCTGCCGTTTCCTAAAAAGCATAACAGTTATGAATATGTGATTTATTACCCATATTCTTAATTTTACCCTCCACCCGTTCACCATCTCTTTTATATTTGGAACATTTTCAGATCAGCCAGAAACACATCTTAGATGGCTATTCCCGTTCCCTGAGTCGCAGGTGGATGAACTTTATATTGCCACAATCGCCTGGAAATTACATAAAAAATGAATGACACATAATAAAGAAAATTCGACTTATGGTTGCTGGGAAAAGGCCTAAGTTATAATAGTCCTTTTAAATTAATAGTAAATCTTCATGTGGGACAAATGCCAATTCTCCTGCCTCCAGGCCATATGGCCTCACTGGGCTCACCTGTAACGAGAGGTTTTTGTATCAGCCTCTTTGTGTTGGAAGCTTGCACTTTGAAGTTGGAGATTCAGCCTCTCTTAATGTTAGCCCCCCATCTTCACACCTACTGTCTACATTCTGGTCATGCATCAGCAAGGCCAAATGGACCTGCAGAGAGAGCAGTCTAAAAGACACTTGGTTTTCCTCACCTTCCAGAGCAAGCCATATTTTGTTGCAGTTGTAAACACTACAATGTCAGCCTCCACTGTTGTAGTTCCTTCTGACATGTGTCCCACAGCCAGCAAAAGGGTTTGCCTCTGGCCTACAGACATTTTTCCATGGAAAACAAAGTGGCTTTTCAAATGTCACTGGTATTTTGTATGGAAAACATAATATACATTACTGTTTTTCAACACCGACCATGTCTTTTTTCCTGACCTTTTTCCTGTTAGCAGTGGTACCTTTTTCACATTTAAACTGCAAACACATGCAAAACCGTTTTTGTGTCAGTGTTTAAAAATCCTGTTTTTCATGTGAAAGGGACCTTTGCTTTTCTTCTTGCTTTGTCATTTAAAATGCAGCTTTTCCTTTGGTAAGGAATGGTAGGCCTTTTCCACATGGTCCTTCAGTGCTAACTTTAAAAATGCACATGGCAAGCTGTTTTTGGGTCAGTGTTTAAACACCCTGCTTTTCGTGTGAAAGGGACCTTCAGTTTTCACTTGCAGCCACAGGCCAAGCCGTTTTTGTGTCTGTGCTGAAAAACAAACCTGCTTTTCATGTGAAAGGGACTGCAGTTTGAGACCTTTGAAGGCACCCCACAACATCTGCTGCCATGCTAGCCGCTGCACATTCGCACAGGAACTTCAGGAAGTGCAGCTAGTGCTCCTGTCCTTTTCCAGCCAATCAATGAGTGGCTGCGGTGTAACACAAAGTCAGCTGGCTAAGACAGGTAGTCAGATGGCCCTGCTCCTGTAAGTGGCTGCCTGACTTCTTGTTCCACCTGCCTCACTTCATGTCCTGCCCTAGCCACTCATTGATTGGCTGGGACAGGACAGGAGCATGCTTTTTTTTTTGCAAGATTCTTTTTTCTGCTGGTGGGGTGGGCAGCTGGTGGGGGCTCATGGTCGGCCGTGCTTTGGGCAGGCACTGACCCAGAAAAGAGGGTTCAGGCCCGAGCCTGAGCAGTGACCTGGGCTGTCCGAACCCCGCCGGCCTCGCCCAGTTCGAGTGGAAACATTATTTGGAAGGAACAAGGATGTGTGGATGGATTTGAAAAAACAAGGATTTCTGTGCACTATGAAATGCACTAGTCATAGGCATGCAAGATAGACATTATTGTTTTCCATATTTAATGTTCAAGTCTCATACAGGCCTCGGAACAGACATGACAAGGCTGATGCCTTATTCAGTTTCTGAAATGGGAGAGGTGGAAAGACATGAGATTTATATTAAGTAGTTTGTTTCACTTGCGCTGCATACTTGATTCTTCACGGGTGTCCACGATGGGCTCTTTAGTTCCTGTCTTCCTGGTGTTTTGGGTCATGCAGGGAACCACCCACTCAATGTGCTGGGAGGGTACTGCCACACAGGCGAGGGAGCAAACTCCCTGCACCACTGTGTGCAGCACCCCTCTATTAACATGATGCAAGGACAGTGCAAGCACTGTATACAGGCACTGGATGATGTTATTCACTCTGAGGAAACCCTTGGACAATCTCTCTATGGATGATTGTATTGTGGAACTACACCACCACACACACATCCATCACAGGCATACACCACCATTTTCATAGTTATATATTGACAGACAGAATCTGCATATTTTATTTGTTTCCGACGATACCGACATCTATAGCAGTGGTGCAAATTGTGATTAGAGAAGTGAAACGACTACATGGATTACCAGACGACAGTATCTGATAGAAGAGCACAGACCAAATCAACATTTTGGAACACATCACGGAAGACGCTTGGATTACAGTGCAATACGTCATCACTTTATTACCCCCAATCCCACGGGCAAACGGAAAGTATAAATCAATCACTGGAACAATACTTTGTGCTTCATTTACTCAATGCCAAGATGATTGGGCTAAATAGATACATTTGACATAGTTTGCATATAATAGCATTTGGCACTCTTCTACCAATTCTTTGCAACATATGGATGCATCCTGAGATGGGTCCAGATTAACAGGAAATCATGGCCGTCCAGCAGTCACACCTAATAAAGAAAATCAATGAAACACTGAAAGAAGTAACAAAACATCTAAGAAAGGCCAAAGTAGCTCATACAAACCAAGTGGATTAGACAAGATTAAATAGTTGGATATGGCATTGGGCACCTGGCATGGCTCTCCAATTGTTTTCTAAAGATTCCTGGATTGTTTGTTAAATTCAAACGCAAGTTTGTAAGTTCCTTTGAAGTCCTAGATGTGATCAACCCAGTTGTGGTTAAGTTAAAATTGCCAAACAACAATTGCCATCCATCCAAATTTCACATATCATTGTTGAAACCAACAACTACAATCTGGCAAGGCGAATCTCCCCCAGTACTAGTAGATATTGACAGCCATGAAGAGTTTGAAGTACGCAAGGTATTGAATGCCTGAATAGTTAAGGGGTAGTAACAATACTTTATACACTGAGTAGTATAAGGGCGAGAGGAATGGTCTTTAGATCCAGCAGATTTTGTACATGCCCTTACACTGGTAAAACAGTTCTATGCTAGGTTCCCTCACAAACCAACTATGATTAAGAGGAAATCTAAGGGAGGGGGCACTGTCAGGAATCAAGGGATGAGAATGAGGTGGTGAGTGTGGAATAGATGGAAAAGGGTACAGGTGAAGTAAAGTCCATTCAAAGATGGCTGTCACATGTGACACAAGAAGGATATAGGCTTAGAAGGGGCAGTACTTCTGGATTGGAAGGCCATTTTAAACCAGCTTGGAAATCACAATGGCTGCAAGATATCATTTACCTGCGTGTTTCCTGGAATTCTTTTCTTTGAATTTTTTTGTGGATTTTGTTCCTTAATTTTAGTTTCACCTCTATTTTCTTCTGTGTCCCCGACCTTACTTTTCTTCCCACCTTTATCTAAAGGTTGTTGTTTACTACCTGGCTAGGTGACCTGGTTTCTCTTAGTAGTGCAGATATCTGGGTTTTCCCAATTTTACTTCACAGTGGCTTTCCTCTGCCTGTTCCACTGTGCATCGTTCCTGTTTTCCCTTCCACTTGCTGGACAGAAATGCTCCCATCACCATCCCTCCCTTCCTGTATCTGTAAGGATTATTCTGCATTCCTTCTGGCCATTCCCTATTCTTTGTCACTCTTACTTACTCCTCCCCATTAGCCACAGTGAGAACCTCTACCTCTCTGCTTGCTGTTTGCATGTGTTCTCCCATGCCTCTGTTGTCAAGGGCTTTGGAAGACACTACAAGTCTGTCCCCTAAGGCAAGCCATTACTACTACAGCTCCTGCACTACCTATCCCTAGGATGAGAATAGATACCTCTCACTTCGTTGACATCTCTGGTTGTCCAATTGCCACCAATGGTACCTTAGCCTGCACAATCTGATAGATCCCTTCTAGGCTCTTCCCTTTGGCGCCATTTCTGTCTTTGAACAAGCTGTCTGCGGTAACAGCTACCCTGTCCTCTTCTCTAAGCCCAGTCTGTCCTTTTTCTTGGGGTTTTCAGCGCTCTGTTATTTTTTTGTTGCTGTGTACCCACCTCGGAGGTTCCATAGGGGCACTGCCTTTTCTCTCCCCATTGGGAGGTTGTTTATTTAGCTCCTGCCCACCTAACCATCCTGCAAGCAACTAGATGGGGTGGCCAGCAACTCGGAGGCGGGTAAACAATGGCAAAACTTGTATATATTGCTTAATGTATCTCACTACAGGGTAGTAAAAGTTCTTTTTTGCTTATTCCATTCCTGATCTCTCCTAGTTCCTGTGGTTTTTCCCATTCCCCTGAAGAAATTGCTGACCTTTGGTAACCCGAAGGGCTGGGGCAAGGGTGGGTTGGTGAAGCTGTGTTCAAACTATATTCCTCAAGTGAAGAAAATAATACTTTGACCATAAACCTGACATGCTAGACGTCCTTACGTCTTTTGTCTAGTTACATCTGCACTGGCCTACTTCTTATTGACCAAGTCAATACAGAACGTGATGCCCACAGGTTTCCCACCAAATGGCATTTGTAGATTTAGATCCACTATTATGAGTGCAGGCACAGGACAGCCATGCATTATACCTGATGTAATGTTTATGAATTGCATCTGTGGTGGGTTGGAAGAAGGAGTCAGGCACAGATTGCACATTTCCATCAGGTTTATTGAAATAATAAAGAAAAGACCTAGCTTACCTATTGCTACAGGGATGCTCTCTACCTACCAAATTAACTAAGGTGCTGGTCTGTTGTCAGGAAGTCCAACTCAAAAACATGTCCTCTGTCCAAAATCTAATCTACCTGACCCTACCACTAATACTAATAACATTTTGTCCAAAGAAAGTCTCTCTTGGCTGCTTCCCTTTGCCGTCGGTCTTGAGGCTTTACGTCAGGGTTCATATGTATATCAGATGTAAAAAGGTCATCCTCTAGAAACCATTTCATTATGATGGTCTCTTCTGGTTCTCAGTGTCTGATTTATGAGCTCCTGCTAACTTCTCACAGGTCTGGTTTCCAAGATGGTGTACCGCTTATCAGTATTCTCAGTACTTTTCTGAATGGTTTTCTTACAGTCCTTCCTCTGACTTTGAGTGTTTCACTCTCTTTCCATTCAATCCTTCTGGACTTTGTTCTTTTTTTTAAATTTTTGTTTTTATTGACAACATACACAACAGGGTGGGCCAACTGGCCTATCCCACCCGCAATAAATGCAGGAGAAATCACATTGTCAGGAACATTTTCTGATTAACTCCCAAACCCTATTCCCCCCTCCCAGTCCCTCCCCCAAACAATTGTCGCGCCAACTTTAGGGATAGTGCATATACATTGAGCATAGGGAAGAACACTTGCTTAGCATTCGACAGAAAAACGTGAACCTTGAAACAGTGGGGTAATACCATGAAGCGGTTAGGCCGGGGCAAGTCCAACCCCCCAAGGAGTGTGGGGATTCGCGCAGTTTAACCTTTGGCTTAATCATTTGTTCGATCACTCCTCTACAATCGCATAGTAATACAGTCATCGTGCAGCAGCACTGCTGTCCATTCTTGGACAAAATCAGACATGGTATCATTTGCTATTGCCGAGAGTTTTTCGTAGCTGAAAATGACCCTAAGCTTGCAGAGCCATTCC
Source organism: Ambystoma mexicanum (assembly GCF_040938575.1). NCBI lineage: Eukaryota > Metazoa > Chordata > Amphibia > Caudata > Ambystomatidae > Ambystoma > Ambystoma mexicanum. The sequence continues at coordinate 897,175,482 of NC_090939.1, forward strand.
TCCTTGGAGGGGGCCAGGACACTCTTCCATTTTTGCGCAAGTGCCAGTCTCCCTGCCCGCAACATAGCGCTGATGACCTTGGGGAAGGCAATCCCCTCCGACTCAGGCGTGGGGGAGCCCAGTAGGATTTCCAGCGGGTGCAAAGATGGTCCATAACCCTCGATATCTTTGATCCAGCTAAGAAGCTCCGCCCAGTATACCTGTATGGACGGACAACTCCACCACATATGAAACCAGGTTCCCCGTTGGTGGCATCCTCTGGGGCAGAGGGGGGAAACGTCCCGGTACATTCTAGACAACAGAGCCGGGGGGCGATGCCATGAATGGAGGATTTTAAAGTTGTGTTCCGTAGCTGCTGTGTATAGGGAGCCCGTGAAAATGCACTTAGAAACTGCACTCCAGGTGTGATCATCTATTGACATTCCCATCCTCTCTTCCCATATGCGCTTGAAGGGTTGTCTGCCTTCTAGGTCCGCTGTAATCAGCACACTATAGAACTTAGATAGCGAACCTTTGCGAGATCTACTTTTGGCCAGAATAAGTTCGAATGGGGTGAGGGGGCAACTAAGCTGTTTGGACCACCTTGGTTGGGTAAGTATCCCCTTCAACCGCAGGAATTCAAAAACCGTAGGGGGCCTATCCACCAGAGCCTCTGTCAAACTGTCATATTCGATGAAGCCCTCTTCTCGTGTAAGCTGGGAGACTCTTTCCAGTCCCATGTCAGACCATGCCTGAGTGTCCCGAAAGCCCCTCATGTCCAGATCGATGGGGGGGCCCCAGAGTGATGTCAGAGGAGAAGGCCATGTAGATATCAAATTATTGGCTTTGTTGGGTTTCCACAGCGTCCAAAGGACTGCTAAGGTAGGATGTGTCTTGAGTTGTGGGGGGATTGACCTGGGAGAGGCCCAGAGATAGTCCCTGACCTTCCTCGGATGTGCGTGGGTGTCTTCGGCATACGTCCAAAATGTACGCATATCGTCCCGCATGTGTTCCAACATCACCCTAAGCTGGGCTGCTTTATAGTAAAGCCTAAAATCGGGGAGTCCAAAGCCACCATGGGATTTTGGGAGGGTCAGAGTGGAGGTTTTAACCCTGGGTGTTTTGCCATTCCAAATGAAGTGGAGGACACGGGACTGGAGCACCTCGAAAAAGGCTTCGGGAATCACGACAGGGAGAGCGGAGAAGAGATAGAGAAGGCGAGGTAGAATGTTCATCTTAACCGAAACCATGCGTCCCAGCCAGGAGAGTGTGAGGGGGGCCCATCTTTTGAGATCGCTACTGACCCGGGCGAGGATCTCAGGGAAATTCCGTTGGTATAGTTGTGACAGATCTCTGGGGATGATGGTGCCCAGATATCTAGTGGATTCTCGCTCGATTCTAACCCCCTGAATGTCGGTTTTATTCTCAATATCTTGTTCCCCTGGGCCCATTGGCATGATGCTTGATTTGGATGTGTTTATTCTCAGCCCCGAAAAGGAGCCAAAAAAGCGTATGAGGTCAAACAGTCTCGGTAGGGATGTTTGGATGCTGGTCAGGTAGCCTAGTATGTCGTCTGCGAATAGGGAGAGCTTAAACTCGCACTCACCACATCGTATACCCATAATTTCCGGGTCGTTCCTAACCGCTATAGCCAGGGGTTCCATGGCCAGGGCATATAGGAGAGGTGACAGGGGGCAGCCTTGCCGGGTGCCTCGGGAAAGGGAAAAGGGCTCAGATGTACCCCCATTAACCAATACTCTCGCCGTGGGCGAGTTGTATAGTGCTGCAACCCACCTACAAAAATTATCTCCCAATCCCATTTTCCTAAGAACCTTGATCATGTAAGGCCATTCGACCCGGTCGAAGGCTTTTTCTGAGTCGAGTGAAAGGAGGAACCCCTCCACTCCCTGCTCGGTTGCCTCATGCATAAGGCCAAGGGTTTTTCTGATGTTGTCTGACCCCTGGCGCCCCGGGATAAAGCCCACTTGATCTCCATGTACCAGGGTACGGAGGAATTTTGCCAATCTGTTCGCCAGAAGTTTCGCCAGTATTTTGACGTCAGTGTTCAGGAGCGATATGGGCCGATATGACTGGCATAAGGCTGGGTCCTTACCCTCTTTAGGTAAGACCACTATTAAGGCTGACATCATTGTGGGTGGGAGGGACCCTTGGCTAAGTGCACAGTTGAACAGTTTGGCCAGAAAGGGGGCGAGTGTGGATCTATAGGTCTTATAGAATTTGACTGAGAAGCCGTCGTCCCCCAGGGCCGTACCACTTTTCAAGGAGGAGATAGTGTCAATTACTTCCTCCGATGAAATGGGGATTTCCAAGGTGTCGGCTTTGTCTGGTAGCAGGCCCGGGACAGGGAGAGAATCCAGGAACCTATCAACGTCTATCCCATCCCCCTTGTATTCTGAGCAGTATAATTTTTCATAATATAGTCTGAATTGTTCAGCTATTTTGGAGTCCCTTGCAGTCGAGTTACCGTCCGCAGAGCGGATTGAATTCACTCTCCTGCTATTCATTCGCGGAGTCTCCAGGCGAGTATCTTGTCGGCCTTTTCCCCTTTCTCCATATATTTTTGTTTCAGAAAAGAGAGCTTCCTTTCCATTTGCCCTACTTGAAGGTGATGTAACGCTCACCTGGTTCCCACGGAGGCGCGGCGTCGAAGGCGCAGAACTCTGAAGATGGACAGGAAGGGCCCCTCTATTCTGGCTTCCCTGGCTCGTTGGATACCCTCCTGTGCGTGAAAAGGGAGTATTACCAACTGTGGAACAATGCTCAAGCCTCCCACTCCCTTCCAACCCTCCACGATACCTCCTCCACGATTCCCCGTGAAGCCTCACCTTAGGGTTTGGAAGGATGAGCTCTCCATCCTGCTTCTGATGCAGGGGCGCGTTGAAACCCAGTTACTTCACTGGATTGAGGATTGATGAGAGTTCAGGTAAGCTTGACTGTTCAGGTAAGGCGCTGTAAAAGTTCTGTTCAAAAGTTCAAGCTTAATAATAATGTTTGTTGTCTAATTGCAGCAAGCGCTAATGCTTATGTCTTTTTCCCCTTAGGGGCCGGGGTTCGGAGTGCCGGAGATATGGCGCCGACCCGAAGTGAAACAGTTCTGGATGAGCGCTCAGGTAATGTCTTTGCATTCGCTCATTCAATGTCTTTGTCTTTTTTCCCCATAGGGGCCGGGGTCCGGAGATGCCAGGAAGCGGCAGGACCTGAAATGCAGTGGGAATAATCCAACAGGTAAGACTTAAAAGGAAACTGAGCTTTCCTTATTCCTTTTCTCCCTCTCACCTTTGTTCTTGTCTTTTTTCCTCTAGGCGCCGGGGCGTAGCTGAATCCGGAAGATCGCTGCTGAAGATGGAAGCGCCTTGCAAAGGTGAGTAAAATGCAGCGCTGCAGCGATCGAAACGAAATGCCTTTAAAATGATGTCTTCCTTTTCAGGGCCGTTGGAGAAATGACTCCGGGATGCAGATTTAGCAGGTAAGGGCTTTTCTTCTCCTATTCTCTTCCTTTCTCCCCTTGCAGGTGTTCCAGGGTGCTGGCAGGCGTGGCTGAAGTCAGGATGCAGGAGCTGACTCGGTGAGCGTCCAGCTGCTAGGTGCAGAACAACGCGAAGCATGTGTGGCTGTTCGGGTGGGGTTTAAATAGCCTTGGAAGAAGTTCCTGGTATGTATCCTTCCACCAATCAGGTATGTATCCTTCCCCGACCACACCCGGGTGGTGAAGTAGTCCTACAGGTTAAGTAGTCCCATTCAGGCCTCAAGAGGGCCTGGATGAAGCAGCAAGGTCTGCATCAGGTAAGTGTGCACCCAAGCACTTAAACACATATCCTCTTCTATGAGCCTGGCGCCTAAGGCGCCAGGACTGAGTCCAAAGGGCCCCGACTTGGGCCCGCTGAGACTTCCCTGGGGAAAATGATGTCTGCCTCTGGGGTTGCTGGGCCCGGCCTGGCTCCTTAGAGGTAGGCATCATGACAATACCCCCCCTCAAGGCCCCTCCCAAGGTCTTTTCCTCCGGGGGTTTTGGTTTGTGCGGGAATCTTCGATGGAATCTTTGAATTAATCGTGGTGCGTGAACATAGTTACTGGGTTCCCAAGATCTTTCCTGAGGTCCATATCCTTTCCAATCAACAAGATAGAAGAGTTTCGACTTAACTATCTTGGAATCTAAAATGTCTTTCACTTCGAATTCTAATTCTCCATCAATTTGGACAGGGCCTGGGGGCTCAGACAGTCTGGTTCCAGGTTGTACTGGTTTTAGAAGAGATGCGTGAAAAACGGGATGAATCCGCATGTTGGATGGTAAATCGAGTTTAAAGGCCACTGGGTTGATAATAGCTTTGATGGGGTAAGGCCCAATGAATCTGGGATTAAAAGTTCGCTGACCCTTGAGGGGTAGATGTTTAGTTGCTAGCCATACCTGATCTCCTACTTGGTAAGGAGGAGTTTTACTTCGGTGCAAATCAGCGTTTTCTTTATACTTTTTCTTGGCTTGCTGTAAGTGGGTTGTAGCTTCTTTGAAGGCTTGGGTTATTGTGGAATGTAGGTGGTTAACTGCAGGCATCTCCAGGGTCAGAGGTGGATCTAGGTCAGAGGTCCGAGGATGGTGACCATACAGGGTATAAAAAGGAGTCTGTCCGGTTCCAGAATGCACTGAATTGTTGTATGCATATTCTGCAATCCAAAGGATGTCCTTCCAATTCAACTCGGATTGGTGTAACATGCACCGCAGATATTGCTCGAGAGTCTGATTGGTTCTCTCGGTTTGCCCGTCGGTCTGGGGGTGGTGGCTGGTGGATAACCGCACGTCTATTTGTGCTAGTTGGCAACATTTCTTCCAAAAGTGGGAGATAAATTGACTTCCACGGTCTGAGACTAATATGGAAGGGAAACCATGTAACCACACTATATTTTCCATAAATTCCTTGGCCAAGGTGGAAGCTGACGGCAATCCTTTTAAAGGGATAAAATGGGTCATTTTGGAGAATAGATCCACTATTACGAGAATCGTGTTGTAACCACCACAAGGAGGCAGGTCAGTTATAAAGTCCATTGACAAGGTGTGCCAAGGTGCTGGTGGAATGTCCAAAGGTTGAAGTAGGCCGGCTGGCCTTTTCTTTTGACTCTTATTTTGGGCACAGATTCCGCAAGACAACACAAATGACTTTATGTCTTTTCTCCAAGAAGGCCACCAGAAGTGGCGTTTGATCTTTTCTTCTGTTTTCGCGATACCGGGGTGTCCTTCCATTAATGATTCATCATGACGGGTAATGACAAGTTCCTGCAATTCTTTACTTGGCAGAAATAACCGCTCTTGGAAGTAGGGTAAATCATCCTTAACGGTGTAGTGAGGACCCTTTTGACTCCATTCCAGTAAGGCAGAAGAGTCAAAAAGCTGTTTTACTTGAGCTTGGATGTCCTCAATGGTTTGCAATGAAGTCAAGCCCAGAATTCTTTGTTCCGGTATGATTGGCACAGGTTCTAAACTCGAATTGGGTTCTTCCATGCCTATCCGGGATAAGGCATCTGCCTTATCATTCTTGCAGCCAGGGCGATAGGTAATTACAAAATCAAATTCCGCAAAGAATAAAGCCCATCGGAGTTGTCGCGAAGATTGAGCTTTGGCCGTCTTTAAATACTGCAAATTTCTGTGGTCCGTAATTACGGTGATGGTGTGTCTTGCACCGAGAAGATAGTGACGCCAAGCCTTGAAAGCTGATTTAATAGCCAGTAGTTCTTTGTCGGTAATTGCGTAATTGAGTTCAGGTGGAGAGAATTTTCTGGACCAAAAGGCTACAGGGTGTAGTTGGTTAGTTTCTGGGTCTCTTTGCGACAGGACAGCTCCCATGGCCGAACTGGATGCATCGGTTTCCACGATGTAAGGGAGATCTGGGCGCGGGTGCTTCATTACAGGTGCAGAGGTGAATTTGGTTTTCAGGTCCTGAAAGGCTTGTTCAGCCTCAAGAGTCCATTCAAAGCGTTTGTTTTTCTTTAGGAGAGCTGTGATGGGTTGAACAGTTCGGGAAAATTCCGGGATGAACCTTCGATAGAAATTGGCAAAGCCAAGCATGCTTTGCACTCCCTTCACAGAGCTAGGAGATGGCCATTTGAGAATGGCGTCCACTTTCCGCGAGTCCATTCGGATTCCTTGAGGTGTCAGGATGAATCCGAGAAACTCCACTTCTGTGGTATGAAAAACGCATTTTTCGAGCTTGGCAAATAATTTGTGCTGGCGCAATTTCTCAAGAACTGCCCTAACATGGTTTCTGTGATCAGATTCTGAGGAGGAATACACCAGGATGTCGTCAATATAAACGATGACACAAACATCGATAAGTTCCCGAAGAACATCATTCATGAAGTACTGAAAGGCGGCAGGTGCGTTGCACAAACCGAAGGGCATTACTTGATATTCGAAGAGCCCAAATTTGGTGCGGAATGCAGTCTTCCACTCGTCGCCCTCTTTTATACGTACCAGGTGGTAAGCTCCTCGGAGATCTAGCTTGGTGTACACACGAGCATCTTTTACTTGGTCGATAAGCTCAGGTATCAGGGGCAAAGGGTAACGATTCTTTATCGTTATCTGATTTAGGGCGCGGTAGTCAATACAGGCCCAAAGGTCTCCTTCCTTTTTAGGTACGAAGAACAAAGCGGAAGAGACTGGTGACTTTGATGGGCGAATGAAACCATTGGCCAGGTATTGATCCAAATACTGGCGCAAATGCAGGTTCTCAGGTTCAGTAAGAGCATAAATCCTACTACAAGGTAGTTGTGCATTGGGTACCAAGTCGATTTGGCAATCGTAAGATCGATGGGGAGGTAAGGTGTTAGCCTGCTCTTTCTGAAAAACGTCTTGGAATTCTTGGTATTCAGATGGTAGCTGTACAGGGGTGGAAGTTACAGAGGCTAGACCCATAGCTGGATTCCTTGGGTAACAGGTTGGTTCACAATCAGGAAAAGTTATCTTCTTTGCTCGCCAGTCTATTCTCGGATTATGTGTTTCTAACCAAGGGATTCCAAGAAGTACTTGAAATTGTGGGGCCTTGATCACATCAAACACGATTGCTTCCCGATGTCCGTCCTGACCCACCAGAGTGATTTCAACTGTGGAATGCGTTACAGGCCCTGAGGCTATTTCGGTTCCATCAACTGTAGTAATTACATCTTGGGCTACTTTCGGGCGGAGAGGAAGCTTAATCCTGGAAGCCAATTCACGGTCTATGTAATTTCCAATAGCTCCACTGTCTATGTATGCTTTTATAGCATGAAACTGCTGAGGCTGTTTTGGGTTCACAAGCACCATTGGCATGACAAAATGCGAGGTCAAAGAGTTTGTTTTCAAGCTCGGCAAGCGGACCCCTACGCTTGTCGGGCTAGGTCGTTTCCCGAACCAGGTGTCAATAACTCGTTATCAGTGGCTCCAACCACCTTCTTGGGTGGTTTAACTGGACAACATTGAAGAAAGTGACCGGAAGTTCCGCAATACAGACAAAGTTGCATTTGTCGCCTTCTCTCTCGTTCCTTCTGCGTTAATGGTCCTTTAACACTGCCAATTTGCATAGGTTCGGAAACGTCAGTACTCTTGGAGTTAACGTGGGTCTTGATAGGTACTCTGGTTTCATACTTGAGCCGATCTGCTTTTCTATTTTGAAGTCTGTGATCAAGTTGAACCACTAAGTCTATGTAGTCTGCGCAGGCCTGGGGTGGATCTACTATCTGAGCTATAAGATCTTTAAGCTCTCCGCGCAGGCCTCGATGAAACAATGTGATCCTTTTATTTTCAGGCCATCCGGTTTCCACAACTAGTCTATTAAAGGTGGCGATATAGGACAAAAGATCCTGATTACCTTGTCGTAAGGATAGCAGTTCGTTGTTAAGGGCCTGTCCCTGCGAGTGTCGAGCGAACAATCTTTCCATGCTGGCCTGGAAGCCCTGGAAATCCCGGAGAATGGGATCATCCTGATTTACCAATGGAATAGACCAATCGGCAGCACAGCCACTGAGGTAAGATAGTACAAAGGCTACTTTGGTCTGGTCGTTGGGGAAGGCCCCGGGCCTGCATAAAAAGTGTAAACGGCATTGGTTCATAAAAACGGCATATTTCTTGGGATCCCCCGCAAAACGTTCCGGCGGGGCCAAAGGCATGTGTCCAGGTAGATTGATTTGTACCGGGTTATTCGAACCCATTGTTGTAGAAATATCTCCGGAAACAGGTAAAGGAGTGTGCTCTGCCTGGCCCTGCAATAACCTTTTGGCCAGATCATCAGTTCTTTCCTTGGATAGGATTAGTTCCCTTCTGAGAGCATTAGTCTCCTGGCGGGCTGAGTGCACTTCTGCCCGTAATTCCCCTAAAAGATGGGCCAGCTGATCTGTCTCGGAAGTCTCCATAGCGCCCAGGTGGGAAATTGTGGTAAGTCTTCGCGTTCTGTAATGCTCACCTGGTTCCCACGGAGGTGCGGCGTCGAAGGCGCAGAACTCTGAAGATGGACAGGAAGGGCCCCTCTATTCTGGCTTCCCTGGCTCGTTGGATACCCTCCTGTGCGTGAAAAGGGAGTATTACCAACTGTGGAACAATGCTCAAGCCTCCCACTCCCTTCCAACCCTCCACGATACCTCCTCCACGATTCCCCGTGAAGCCTCACCTTAGGGTTTGGAAGGATGAGCTCTCCATCCTGCTTCTGATGCAGGGGCGCGTTGAAACCCAGTTACTTCACTGGATTGAGGATTGATGAGAGTTCAGGTAAGCTTGACTGTTCAGGTAAGGCGCTGTAAAAGTTCTGTTCAAAAGTTCAAGCTTAATAATAATGTTTGTTGTCTAATTGCAGCAAGCGCTAATGCTTATGTCTTTTTCCCCTTAGGGGCCGGGGTTCGGAGTGCCGGAGATATGGCGCCGACCCGAAGTGAAACAGTTCTGGATGAGCGCTCAGGTAATGTCTTTGCATTCGCTCATTCAATGTCTTTGTCTTTTTTCCCCATAGGGGCCGGGGTCCGGAGATGCCAGGAAGCGGCAGGACCCGAAATGCAGTGGGAATAATCCAACAGGTAAGACTTAAAAGGAAACTGAGCTTTCCTTATTCCTTTTCTCCCTCTCACCTTTGTTCTTGTCTTTTTTCCTCTAGGCGCCGGGGCGTAGCTGAATCCGGAAGATCGCTGCTGAAGATGGAAGCGCCTTGCAAAGGTGAGTAAAATGCAGCGCTGCAGCGATCGAAACGAAATGCCTTTAAAATGATGTCTTCCTTTTCAGGGCCGTTGGAGAAATGACTCCGGGATGCAGATTTAGCAGGTAAGGGCTTTTCTTCTCCTATTCTCTTCCTTTCTCCCCTTGCAGGTGTTCCAGGGTGCTGGCAGGCGTGGCTGAAGTCAGGATGCAGGAGCTGACTCGGTGAGCGTCCAGCTGCTAGGTGCAGAACAACGCGAAGCATGTGTGGCTGTTCGGGTGGGGTTTAAATAGCCTTGGAAGAAGTTCCTGGTATGTATCCTTCCACCAATCAGGTATGTATCCTTCCCCGACCACACCCGGGTGGTGAAGTAGTCCTACAGGTTAAGTAGTCCCATTCAGGCCTCAAGAGGGCCTGGATGAAGCAGCAAGGTCTGCATCAGGTAAGTGTGCACCCAAGCACTTAAACACATATCCTCTTCTATGAGCCTGGCGCCTAAGGCGCCAGGACTGAGTCCAAAGGGCCCCGACTTGGGCCCGCTGAGACTTCCCTGGGGAAAATGATGTCTGCCTCTGGGGTTGCTGGGCCCGGCCTGGCTCCTTAGAGGTAGGCATCATGACAATACCCCCCCTCAAGGCCCCTCCCAAGGTCTTTTCCTCCGGGGGTTTTGGTTTGTGCGGGAATCTTCGATGGAATCTTTGAATTAATCGTGGTGCGTGAACATAGTTACTGGGTTCCCAAGATCTTTCCTGAGGTCCATATCCTTTCCAATCAACAAGATAGAAGAGTTTCGACTTAACTATCTTGGAATCTAAAATGTCTTTCACTTCGAATTCTAATTCTCCATCAATTTGGACAGGGCCTGGGGGCTCAGACAGTCTGGTTCCAGGTTGTACTGGTTTTAGAAGAGATGCGTGAAAAACGGGATGAATCCGCATGTTGGATGGTAAATCGAGTTTAAAGGCCACTGGGTTGATAATAGCTTTGATGGGGTAAGGCCCAATGAATCTGGGATTAAAAGTTCGCTGACCCTTGAGGGGTAGATGTTTAGTTGCTAGCCATACCTGATCTCCTACTTGGTAAGGAGGAGTTTTACTTCGGTGCAAATCAGCGTTTTCTTTATACTTTTTCTTGGCTTGCTGTAAGTGGGTTGTAGCTTCTTTGAAGGCTTGGGTTATTGTGGAATGTAGGTGGTTAACTGCAGGCATCTCCAGGGTCAGAGGTGGATCTAGGTCAGAGGTCCGAGGATGGTGACCATACAGGGTATAAAAAGGAGTCTGTCCGGTTCCAGAATGCACTGAATTGTTGTATGCATATTCTGCAATCCAAAGGATGTCCTTCCAATTCAACTCGGATTGGTGTAACATGCACCGCAGATATTGCTCGAGAGTCTGATTGGTTCTCTCGGTTTGCCCGTCGGTCTGGGGGTGGTGGCTGGTGGATAACCGCACGTCTATTTGTGCTAGTTGGCAACATTTCTTCCAAAAGTGGGAGATAAATTGACTTCCACGGTCTGAGACTAATATGGAAGGGAAACCATGTAACCACACTATATTTTCCATAAATTCCTTGGCCAAGGTGGAAGCTGACGGCAATCCTTTTAAAGGGATAAAATGGGTCATTTTGGAGAATAGATCCACTATTACGAGAATCGTGTTGTAACCACCACAAGGAGGCAGGTCAGTTATAAAGTCCATTGACAAGGTGTGCCAAGGTGCTGGTGGAATGTCCAAAGGTTGAAGTAGGCCGGCTGGCCTTTTCTTTTGACTCTTATTTTGGGCACAGATTCCGCAAGACAACACAAATGACTTTATGTCTTTTCTCCAAGAAGGCCACCAGAAGTGGCGTTTGATCTTTTCTTCTGTTTTCGCGATACCGGGGTGTCCTTCCATTAATGATTCATCATGACGGGTAATGACAAGTTCCTGCAATTCTTTACTTGGCAGAAATAACCGCTCTTGGAAGTAGGGTAAATCATCCTTAACGGTGTAGTGAGGACCCTTTTGACTCCATTCCAGTAAGGCAGAAGAGTCAAAAAGCTGTTTTACTTGAGCTTGGATGTCCTCAATGGTTTGCAATGAAGTCAAGCCCAGAATTCTTTGTTCCGGTATGATTGGCACAGGTTCTAAACTCGAATTGGGTTCTTCCATGCCTATCCGGGATAAGGCATCTGCCTTATCATTCTTGCAGCCAGGGCGATAGGTAATTACAAAATCAAATTCCGCAAAGAATAAAGCCCATCGGAGTTGTCGCGAAGATTGAGCTTTGGCCGTCTTTAAATACTGCAAATTTCTGTGGTCCGTAATTACGGTGATGGTGTGTCTTGCACCGAGAAGATAGTGACGCCAAGCCTTGAAAGCTGATTTAATAGCCAGTAGTTCTTTGTCGGTAATTGCGTAATTGAGTTCAGGTGGAGAGAATTTTCTGGACCAAAAGGCTACAGGGTGTAGTTGGTTAGTTTCTGGGTCTCTTTGCGACAGGACAGCTCCCATGGCCGAACTGGATGCATCGGTTTCCACGATGTAAGGGAGATCTGGGCGCGGGTGCTTCATTACAGGTGCAGAGGTGAATTTGGTTTTCAGGTCCTGAAAGGCTTGTTCAGCCTCAAGAGTCCATTCAAAGCGTTTGTTTTTCTTTAGGAGAGCTGTGATGGGTTGAACAGTTCGGGAAAATTCCGGGATGAACCTTCGATAGAAATTGGCAAAGCCAAGCATGCTTTGCACTCCCTTCACAGAGCTAGGAGATGGCCATTTGAGAATGGCGTCCACTTTCCGCGAGTCCATTCGGATTCCTTGAGGTGTCAGGATGAATCCGAGAAACTCCACTTCTGTGGTATGAAAAACGCATTTTTCGAGCTTGGCAAATAATTTGTGCTGGCGCAATTTCTCAAGAACTGCCCTAACATGGTTTCTGTGATCAGATTCTGAGGAGGAATACACCAGGATGTCGTCAATATAAACGATGACACAAACATCGATAAGTTCCCGAAGAACATCATTCATGAAGTACTGAAAGGCGGCAGGTGCGTTGCACAAACCGAAGGGCATTACTTGATATTCGAAGAGCCCAAATTTGGTGCGGAATGCAGTCTTCCACTCGTCGCCCTCTTTTATACGTACCAGGTGGTAAGCTCCTCGGAGATCTAGCTTGGTGTACACACGAGCATCTTTTACTTGGTCGATAAGCTCAGGTATCAGGGGCAAAGGGTAACGATTCTTTATCGTTATCTGATTTAGGGCGCGGTAGTCAATACAGGCCCAAAGGTCTCCTTCCTTTTTAGGTACGAAGAACAAAGCGGAAGAGACTGGTGACTTTGATGGGCGAATGAAACCATTGGCCAGGTATTGATCCAAATACTGGCGCAAATGCAGGTTCTCAGGTTCAGTAAGAGCATAAATCCTACTACAAGGTAGTTGTGCATTGGGTACCAAGTCGATTTGGCAATCGTAAGATCGATGGGGAGGTAAGGTGTTAGCCTGCTCTTTCTGAAAAACGTCTTGGAATTCTTGGTATTCAGATGGTAGCTGTACAGGGGTGGAAGTTACAGAGGCTAGACCCATAGCTGGATTCCTTGGGTAACAGGTTGGTTCACAATCAGGAAAAGTTATCTTCTTTGCTCGCCAGTCTATTCTCGGATTATGTGTTTCTAACCAAGGGATTCCAAGAAGTACTTGAAATTGTGGGGCCTTGATCACATCAAACACGATTGCTTCCCGATGTCCGTCCTGACCCACCAGAGTGATTTCAACTGTGGAATGCGTTACAGGCCCTGAGGCTATTTCGGTTCCATCAACTGTAGTAATTACATCTTGGGCTACTTTCGGGCGGAGAGGAAGCTTAATCCTGGAAGCCAATTCACGGTCTATGTAATTTCCAATAGCTCCACTGTCTATGTATGCTTTTATAGCATGAAACTGCTGAGGCTGTTTTGGGTTCACAAGCACCATTGGCATGACAAAATGCGAGGTCAAAGAGTTTGTTTTCAAGCTCGGCAAGCGGACCCCTACGCTTGTCGGGCTAGGTCGTTTCCCGAACCAGGTGTCAATAACTCGTTATCAGTGGCTCCAACCACCTTCTTGGGTGGTTTAACTGGACAACATTGAAGAAAGTGACCGGAAGTTCCGCAATACAGACAAAGTTGCATTTGTCGCCTTCTCTCTCGTTCCTTCTGCGTTAATGGTCCTTTAACACTGCCAATTTGCATAGGTTCGGAAACGTCAGTACTCTTGGAGTTAACGTGGGTCTTGATAGGTACTCTGGTTTCATACTTGAGCCGATCTGCTTTTCTATTTTGAAGTCTGTGATCAAGTTGAACCACTAAGTCTATGTAGTCTGCGCAGGCCTGGGGTGGATCTACTATCTGAGCTATAAGATCTTTAAGCTCTCCGCGCAGGCCTCGATGAAACAATGTGATCCTTTTATTTTCAGGCCATCCGGTTTCCACAACTAGTCTATTAAAGGTGGCGATATAGGACAAAAGATCCTGATTACCTTGTCGTAAGGATAGCAGTTCGTTGTTAAGGGCCTGTCCCTGCGAGTGTCGAGCGAACAATCTTTCCATGCTGGCCTGGAAGCCCTGGAAATCCCGGAGAATGGGATCATCCTGATTTACCAATGGAATAGACCAATCGGCAGCACAGCCACTGAGGTAAGATAGTACAAAGGCTACTTTGGTCTGGTCGTTGGGGAAGGCCCCGGGCCTGCATAAAAAGTGTAAACGGCATTGGTTCATAAAAACGGCATATTTCTTGGGATCCCCCGCAAAACGTTCCGGCGGGGCCAAAGGCATGTGTCCAGGTAGATTGATTTGTACCGGGTTATTCGAACCCATTGTTGTAGAAATATCTCCGGAAACAGGTAAAGGAGTGTGCTCTGCCTGGCCCTGCAATAACCTTTTGGCCAGATCATCAGTTCTTTCCTTGGATAGGATTAGTTCCCTTCTGAGAGCATTAGTCTCCTGGCGGGCTGAGTGCACTTCTGCCCGTAATTCCCCTAAAAGATGGGCCAGCTGATCTGTCTCGGAAGTCTCCATAGCGCCCAGGTGGGAAATTGTGGTAAGTCTTCGCGTTCTGTAATGCTCACCTGGTTCCCACGGAGGTGCGGCGTCGAAGGCGCAGAACTCTGAAGATGGACAGGAAGGGCCCCTCTATTCTGGCTTCCCTGGCTCGTTGGATACCCTCCTGTGCGTGAAAAGGGAGTATTACCAACTGTGGAACAATGCTCAAGCCTCCCACTCCCTTCCAACCCTCCACGATACCTCCTCCACGATTCCCCGTGAAGCCTCACCTTAGGGTTTGGAAGGATGAGCTCTCCATCCTGCTTCTGATGCAGGGGCGCGTTGAAACCCAGTTACTTCACTGGATTGAGGATTGATGAGAGTTCAGGTAAGCTTGACTGTTCAGGTAAGGCGCTGTAAAAGTTCTGTTCAAAAGTTCAAGCTTAATAATAATGTTTGTTGTCTAATTGCAGCAAGCGCTAATGCTTATGTCTTTTTCCCCTTAGGGGCCGGGGTTCGGAGTGCCGGAGATATGGCGCCGACCCGAAGTGAAACAGTTCTGGATGAGCGCTCAGGTAATGTCTTTGCATTCGCTCATTCAATGTCTTTGTCTTTTTTCCCCATAGGGGCCGGGGTCCGGAGATGCCAGGAAGCGGCAGGACCCGAAATGCAGTGGGAATAATCCAACAGGTAAGACTTAAAAGGAAACTGAGCTTTCCTTATTCCTTTTCTCCCTCTCACCTTTGTTCTTGTCTTTTTTCCTCTAGGCGCCGGGGCGTAGCTGAATCCGGAAGATCGCTGCTGAAGATGGAAGCGCCTTGCAAAGGTGAGTAAAATGCAGCGCTGCAGCGATCGAAACGAAATGCCTTTAAAATGATGTCTTCCTTTTCAGGGCCGTTGGAGAAATGACTCCGGGATGCAGATTTAGCAGGTAAGGGCTTTTCTTCTCCTATTCTCTTCCTTTCTCCCCTTGCAGGTGTTCCAGGGTGCTGGCAGGCGTGGCTGAAGTCAGGATGCAGGAGCTGACTCGGTGAGCGTCCAGCTGCTAGGTGCAGAACAACGCGAAGCATGTGTGGCTGTTCGGGTGGGGTTTAAATAGCCTTGGAAGAAGATCCTGGTATGTATCCTTCCACCAATCAGGTATGTATCCTTCCCCGACCACACCCGGGTGGTGAAGTAGTCCTACAGGTTAAGTAGTCCCATTCAGGCCTCAAGAGGGCCTGGATGAAGCAGCAAGGTCTGCATCAGGTAAGTGTTCACCCAAGCACTTAAACACATATCCTCTTCTATGAGCCTGGCGCCTAAGGCGCCAGGACTGGGGTCCGCTATGAGCCTGGCGCCTAAGGCGCCAGGACTGAGTCCAGAGGGCCCCGACTTGGGCCCGCTGAGACTTCCCTGGGGAAAATGATGTCTGCCTCTGGGGTTGCTGGGCCCGGCCTGGCTCCTTAGAGGTAGGCATCATGACAGGTGAGCCAATCTAGTGCGCAGCTTCTGCAATTCCTCCCACTGCACAGGAAACATCTGTGTTTTCAGTTTACCACCTGGTTGTATGGCCTCTATCTTGGTTTTCAGGTCTTTCTCTTCCCGGTCCCTCTCCCTTTTTTTCCCCGCCCCGATGCCAATCAGGGTACCTCTGATAGTTGCCTTAAATGCCTCCCATACTCCCATAGTGCCTACCTCCCCGTTGTCGTTCAGGGAGAAATAATCTTCTATGGCTGTCAGGAGGGTTTGGCGCGTCTCCTTGTCGTGAAGAAGGAGGTCGTTACAACTCCAACGGGAGCTGGCTGCGGGGGTAGGGGGGAGGCCAATCCTAATCTTGACCATGTCATGGTCCGTCCAGGGGACGGTTTCCACACCAGCGCTGGTGATCTCTCCCTGCATAGTTGCATCTACCAGAATGTAGTCTATGCGCGAGAAAACATCATGAGGCTTAGAGTAGAAAGTGTAATCGGGGTTCAGACCTTGCTTGGGTATACTCGTGTCACACAACCCCAATTCCCCATTCACTTCCTGGAAGGCTGATGCCAATTTTTTGTGGAGCCGGATGTTGGGGCAAGGGTTCACAGATTTTCTATCCCTTTCGGGACACAGCACCATGTTAAAGTCCCCTCCCACCAGGAGGGTGCCCTCCGCGAATGCCATTATTGTCCCCTTCATGCTTTCCCAGAAGACGTCCTGCGACTCATTTGGGGCGTATATGCAGACCAAGGTGAACAAACGTCCCCGCACATCACCTTTAACCATGAGATACCGACCCACGGGGTCGGTCTGTGCAACCTTAAACCCAAAGTGAGCCTCGGGGGACACCAGCAAAGCTACTCCCCTCTTCTTGAACTGGGTCGAGGCCGAGAATACCTGATCTATGTTTTTAGCCTTGAGCTTGGGCTCCCTCCCCCGAACCCAGTGGGTCTCTTGCACAAAGAGGAACTGTAGTTTCGTCCTCGTGAATTCCCGCATGAGCAGCGACCTCTTGGTGGGTGAGTTGAGCCCCCGAACGTTTAGAGACCCCACTGACAAGGATTGAAGTGAATCATCCATTAGGACACGTTTTGAAACACATAACTCCGAATTCAAGGATGCAAGCGTCGTTACTCCCTAAATGTTTCCGCACCCTGCAGAGGGCTAGTAACTGCCCCCAGGGTGTGATCAAATCCCTAAACTTTGGCGTACTATAACAAAACCCCAACCGTCCCAACTTCCCCTCATCTCTCCCCCCACCCCCCTCCCCCCAGATCGCCTGGTTGTGTTGAGGCATCGTCCCAAGGTCACACAACCGGCCAACCATGTCTCCCCCCTCCGGGCTCGGTACCTCTTTATAAACACCCATTCGAGCCCCCCCCCCCTCTTCGGGATTAATGCAAGAACGTAAAATTTAACAACATCCCCCCTTTGCAACGACAAGTGGATAAAATTTTCATCAGATTCCAGTAGTTTGTTTCAGCCATTATGAGGGTCCGGCGACGCCAGTGCCACTCTCCTGAATTTCCTTTGGCCTCGTACTCTGCGCCTCTCCTTTGGAGCGTTGTTCTTTTTTGGGCCCATCGGGGCGTGCTCCCGGTCGCGGTCTCCCCTTTCCAAACCCGAACTATCTAGGAGTTCGCCCGTCACTCTTTGGATGTCATCCTCGGTGATCAGGGTATACTTATATCCCTCGAACTCGAAAGATAGGGAAAAAGGATACCCCCACCTGTATCGGACTCCCTTGGCTTGGAGCATTTTCGTCAGGGGGGAACAGAGGCGGCGTCTCGCCAGAGTGAAGGCCGACAAATCCTGGTATACCGAGATCCGGGCCCCCTCCCATTCCACCGGGCCCTTCTTGCGAGCCAGTTCAAGGATCCTGCTTTTTTCTGAAAAGTAGTGGAAGCGGACTAAAACGGATCTGGGGCCTCTGGAGGCTGCCCCTGCTCTATGGGCCCTGTCAATAGTGGGTTCGTTGGTATTAGCTCCGTCAAAAAGCACTCTCACCACCGCGTTGACTGCCTTGACAATGTCTGCCTGGGTTTCACCATCTTGTTCCGGGAAGCCTAGGAAACGTAGGTTGCAGCGCCTTTCCCTGTTTTCCAAGTCGTCCATTTTTAGTGAGCATTTCTCTTCTCTTCTCTCAAGCTCCGACAGGCGCATGTCAAATTGGGACTCGAAAATGTCACTCGAGGTTGTATTGTTCTCCAGTGCCTGCACCCTGTCTTCTATATTGTCCACCTTTTTGTCTAGGGTGTCCAGCCTAAGGGTGATATCTGCGCGGAATCCTCTAATTTCGTCAAGCAGGGCCGCCATACCCCTGGAGACCGAGTTTGCATCTGTCGCTTCTTGTTGCGTTTGGGCGGCCATTTCAGGGGCAGTAGGGGGCTCGAGGGACGGGCGCCGAAACCTCTGCAGTGTTTCCCTCCAGGTCATAGGCCCTCCCTGGGCACTCCCGCTCCCCGGTGTCTGCCACCGAGTGGTTGTGGCCTACGGGCCCTGCTTGTCTCCTTTGCTTCCTTGGGGGAGCGGGGGCCCCTGGCAGCTCTGCGGCCGAGGGTGGGGACACGGTTGTGGGGGGGCTGGAGCCCCAGGCAATTCCTCCGTCGTGGGCGGGGGTTTTCCTTTCCCAGATTTTCCCCGCTTTATTTCCTTTTTTATTTATTTATTTATTTTTTTATTTCCCCCGTAGTTGGGGGCCGTGACCTGTTGTGTGTCAGCGGTCTGTCCTTCTGCGGCGTTTGCGGGGGTAGGTGCCCTCGGTTGAGCCCCGTGCACCTCTCAGGCTCGGGGTGCTTCCGGGGCTAGTATGGGCTTTCCCTGGCTTCTCTCCTCCTACCCCCTTTTGGGTTTTTATTACCCCCGGTGGGTGCCCAGCCCCGGGGTGGGTCTCCTCACCTCGGGGGGGCCACACCTACGCCACTCATGTTCGCCCCACGCGGGCTTGCCAGACTCTGCGCACTCCCAGTGCCGATCCGCTGCTGACTCCCGGCTGGGGGGTTCCTTGGCCTGATGCGGCGCCTCCTTCTCCCGCTCCGTGGTCCACCTCATGGACCGTTTCGTCGCCGCGAACCGTCGTCCGATCCAGGCAGGAGTCCTAGGCCTCGGTCGCCTGGGCCTTTGCAAGCCTTCTCTGGGCCCGGGCTCACCGCTGCTTTCCGCGGAGCCGCAGAGCCGCAGGGGGGAGGGGCCTCGCGCCCTCGAAGTTCGATGGGTCAGAACTCCGGCTCCGTTCCACCCTCGGGTTCCAAATTTGGGCCGGGGGTGCCCAGCACCTTCTTACGGGGGGGGGGGGGGGTGTCGATGTCTCGTTCCGGGGGTGTCGGGGGGGGCTCAGGTCCCTCGATCAGCGCCCTGTTGGGGAGACGAGCGGAGATGCTTCAACACATCTCAGCGCCCCCTGGTGGATCTAGGTTCTTCTGGACTTTGTTATATCCTTTTCATGCGTGAAACACCACCACTCCTGGGGTCTCTCTACTAGGCTCTTTCTCTGTAACCAGAATAAGAAAGATACAAAAGTTAAGTGAAATAACAAGCATTGCCTAAGCCAAACAAAAAACAATGTTAGATGGAAACATCAGCAGTTTGTTGATGGGCAAGTGTGAAAACAGAACTGGTAGGAGAGGGGCTCTCCTGATATAGAGTAGGAGGAGAGGATTCAAACCAGCTGTAATACAGTAACAGGGACACTATTAGCAGTCACCACGTTTACAAGCAAGAGGAACTGGGCCCTGGAAATCCCTTGCCCCAAGAACGGGAGACGCAGCCATAGGACAAAGTTCACTGGGCCTCATGATAAGTTTGCCGGTCCGGGAAGTACAGTGCTGGTAAGCTTGCCGGTACCGTAGTTCCCAGACAGGCAACTACGAGTCCTGCGGGCGGGTGCCTTCCCGCCAGGTCTGACCTGGTGGGCAGAACGGCACTCGCCCGCAGAGCATGTCGGATGCACCAGCACCATTCACCTGTGGTGCCGGTATATCCGGCTTCCCCATTCCCATTGAGCCCTATTGGGCTCAATGGGAATGGGGAAGAATACTTTCCGGCACCCAGGAATGGGCGATTACCGGGTCCGGCAAAGCTGTAATGACCTGGTACCTGGTAATTGCCCATTCCTGGGCACCGGGAAAAAAATGATTCCGGCGGCAGCCCTGCCTGTATTACAGGCACGGCTACCGCCAGGGTCATAATGACCGCCAGTGTCTTTATTATCAAGTAAAATGACAGGGATTGCAACATGAACAATGCAATATTCTTCAGATGCTCTCGTTCTCCAGGTGCTGGTCTCCCACTTTTGTAAGCAAGTGACGTCACAAAACCTAACAGTGGTAAGGATTGGTTAATTAGGAGAACTATATATGTACTATATATATATAGTATGATCATTGGGTGAGCCATATCTGGTGACACCTCCTGAGACCACCTCAATGTGTTACAGGTTAGTATAAGCATGACTGGCCAGTGCAACATAGTGTATGATCATTGTGGAAGGTGTTTAGGGATTGGACAGAAAGGGTCTTCTCAGCTTTGGAGCTTTGGACATTTACCAGGCTAAGTAAAACTATCCAAGCTGGTGGGAACGACTCTGAAGGCACTGCATGCTCTCGATAAGTTACCATCTCCCATCTCCTGGGCCCTGAGATAGGACATTTGGCATTGAACCTGTTTAAATGTATCTTTCTGTCTTTAGTTCGATTGGAACAAATTTCCTCCGCCTGCCTTGAATGAATAGGCTCTGTCTTGTAGATTCAGGTCACGTGTGTAGGGACCACAAAATGGATCTCTTTTGCTTGCAAATAAAAAGATTTTTGACTGTTTCTCTCAGAAGGTGTCAAATCTCCTCTGTTAACTGGAAGATTCCCTTCCCTACTTGTCCTTGGCAAGGCTGTGCACAGTGTCTGCGCTGGAAGCTTTATCTGCATGTTCCAGAAGGATCAGTCTGTCAGCCTTTCCCTGTATTCTGAAGTTCGTCTTGCTTTTCCAATTCACTCCAATGTACTTATGGCTTCCATCCTTGTTCAGATGATCGTCCATGTTAGTTGCGGTTAAGCGCAGGAAAGCTATTCATGTGTATTTTTAGGCGTCTTGCAGTTTCTGCGTAGTAAAAGGTGTCATGATGCCTACCCCCGGAGCATCAGGCCAGGCCCAGCACCCCTGGAAGCAGGCATCATGCCCTCGGGTAAAAGCCCAGCGGTCCCTTATAGGGACTCTTTGGACTCAGTCCTGGCGCCTTTGGCGCCAGGCTCATGTTGGACATCAGTCCTAGCGCCATAGGCGCCAGGCTCATAAAGGGAGGTGTTTTGTGCACTTACCTGATGCAGACCATGCTGCACGCTTCAGGCCTCCCTGAGACCTGAAAGGGACTATTTTTTCATAGGGACTATTTTTTCACTCGGGCGTGGCCAGGGAAGGATACATACCTAGTTGGGGAAGGATACATACCTGGGACTTCTTTGGAGGCTATTTAAGCCACGCCCAGACAGCAGCTCATGCTTCGCGTTGTTCTGCTTCCTACAGCTTAACGCTCACCGTGTCTGCTCCTGCTCCTGGACTACAGCCACGCCCGTCTTGAACCTGGAAGACCTGCAAGGAAGGAAGAGAAGAGAAAGGTGAAAACCAAGGATTATTTCAAGCTTCTTACCTGCATCCGGAATCTTCTCACCAGCATCCCTGAAGGAAGACTTCAATTTAAAAGCATCGCGTTGCTCGCTGCAGCGCCACGCTTCACTCACCTGTCCTGTCCTCGAGACATCTCCCGGCTCCATCGCGGCTGTCAGCATTGGATGCCACACCTCTGCACCTAGGGGAGAGAGGAAGAAACAAAAGGTGAGCAGAAGGACACACAGAAGGAAAGCCTGATTAACAGCCATAATATTTACCGGCTTTTCTTCCACATTTCGGGTCAGCGCCGCCCCGTTGGCAGGTACCGTACCCCGGCCCCTATGGGGAAAGGACTAGAGACATTTCAGAGGAATGATAAGGACATCTAGAGGGATCGCCCTCATTACTACTCACCTTGGCAGGTTAACCCCTCGACGCATCGCCTTCATTCTGCACCTGAAATAAAGGACAGATCACAGGTGAGAAAGACAGCATAAAGGGGGCCTCACTTGAACTTTGAACTTTCATACTTACGGCGCATCGCTCAGGAAAGTCAAGTGGATTTTGCCAGCGCCATTCTGAAAACCAGTGAAGTAACTGGACGAACGCGCGCCCCTGCACCAGAAGCAGGATGGAGAGTTCAACCGTCCAAACCATAAGGTGAGCTTAAACCGAGTTTGGAGGAATAGAGAGGAACGGAGGGGGGAAGGGGAGAGCTAGCACCCCATTCTGCAGACTGTTAATCCCCTTTCTCATCTGCAGAAGGATATTCCTACTGGCCAAGGAAGCACGATTTGGAGGTCCTGTCCAATCGGTGTTCCGGGTCCTGCGCATCACGCTAGAAGAGGCCGCAGTAATCCAGACTAGATCAGCGCCCCCGTGGGAACCAGGTGGGCATTACAGAACGTGAAGCCTCCCTACAAATTCCCACCCAGGCGCTATGGAAACTTCTGAGACTGACCAACTGGCCCAACTACTGGGGGAATTACGGGCCGAGGTACACGCCGCTCGTCAAGAGACTAATGCCCTCAGAAGAGAAGTGATTGTAACAAGGGAAAGGACTGATGACCTGGCTAGACAGCTTTTGCAAGGTCAAGCTGGACAAACTCCTTTACCCGGTTCCGGGGGGAAACCCACTCCTGTGGTTTACAGTAACCCTGTGCTGATTAATCTACCTGCAAACATGCTGCTGGCCCCACCCGAACGCTTTGCTGGGGACCCCAAACGATTCGCCGTATTCATGAATCAGTGTCGTTTGCACTTCCTATGCAGACCAGGGGCCTTCCCTAATGATCAGACCAAGGTAGCCTTTGTGTTGTCATATCTCAGCGGCTGTGCTGCCGATTGGTCAGTCCCACTGGTAACTCAAGATGACCCGATTCTTCGTGATTTTCAAGGATTTCAAACAAGCATGGAAAGGTTATTTGCTCGACATTCCCAGGGACAGGCTCTGGATGACGAACTTCTATCTCTGCGACAGGGCAATCAAGACCTTCTATCCTACATTGCAACCTTCAATAGACTAATTGTGGAAACTGGTTGGCCAGAGGATAAAAGAATCACGTTATTCTATCGAGGTCTACGCGGAGAACTTAAAGATGTCCTGGAACAAGTTGTAAATCCGCCCCAAGAATGCACTGAATATATAGACTTAGTGGTCCAGTTGGATCACAGGCTGCAAAACAGAAAAGCAGATCGGTCCAAGTTTGAAACCCGGGTGTGGGCCAAAACCCACGCTAACCCCAAGGGGGCTGATGCCTCGGAGCCTATGCAAATCAGAGGAGTTAAAGGACCCCTAACTCAAAAAGAACGGGAAAGAAGACAACAGATGCAATTATGCCTTTATTGTGGGTCCTCAGGACACTTTCTACGAGATTGCCCGGTTAAGCCGCCCAAGAAGGTGGTAGGAGCCGCTGATAAAATCCATGGAAACTCTGTATCGGGAAACGACCACGCCCGGCAAGCGGACCCCTAGGGGTCCGCTTGCCGAGCTTGAAAACTAACTCTCAGACCTCGCATTTCATTGTGCCAATGGTCCTCATAGATCCGGAACAGCCAAAACAGTTGCATGCTATAAAGGCATACATCGATAGCGGGGCTATAGGAAACTATGTGGATCGAGAATTGGTCTCTAGGATAAACCTCCCTCTGCGTCCTAAAACCAGCAAAGATGTCATCACCACTGTAGATGGAACCGAAATTGCCTCTGGACCGTTAACACATTCCACAGCTGAGGTGACACTTGTAGGTCCGGATGGCCATCGGGAGGCAGTTGTGTTTGATGTGATCAAGGCTCCACAGTTTCAGCTTATTCTCGGAGTCCCTTGGTTAGAGACACATAATCCTCGACTTGATTGGCGAGCGAAGAGAATAACCTTCCCGGATTGTGCACAAACCTGCTACCCAGAAAATCCAAAGATTAATCTAGCATCAGTAACCTCTGTCCCCGTGCAACTACCTCCAGAGTACCAAGACTTTCAAGACGTCTTCCAAAAGGAACAGGCCAACACGTTACCTCCCCACAGATCGTACGATTGCCAAATCGATCTGGTGCCCGGTGCACAACCCCCTTGTAGCAGGATTTATGCCCTTACTGAACATGAGAATCTGTATTTGAGACAATATTTAGATCAATACCTCGCCAATGATTTCATTCGCCCGTCAAAGTCCCCGGCATCTTCAGCTTTGTTCTTCGTGCCTAAAAAAGAGGGCGACCTTAGGACTTGTATCGATTACCGCGCATTGAACCAGATAACTGTTAAAAATAGTTACCCCCTGCCTCTGATCCCTGAACTCCTTGACCAGGTGAAGGACGCTTGCGTATACACCAAATTAGATCTCCGGGGGGCTTATCATCTGGTACGAGTAAAAGAAGGCGACAAATGGAAAACGGCCTTCCGTACAAAATATGGACTATTCGAATACCAGGTGATGCCTTTCGGGTTGTGCAACGCGCCTGCTGCCTTCCAATTCTTCATGAATGATGTCCTTCGGGAACTCACCGATGTCTGTGTTATCGTGTATATCGATGACATTCTTGTGTACTCCTCTTCGGAATCTGATCACAGAAAACATGTCAGGGCTGTCCTAGAGAAACTGCGCCAGCACAAACTGTTTGCCAAGCTGGAAAAATGTGTTTTCCATACCACCGAGGTTGAGTTTCTCGGATTCATCCTGACACCTAAAGGGGTCCGAATGGATTCACGGAAAGTGGATGCCATCCTCAAATGGCCATCACCTAGTTCAGTGAAAGGTGTCCAAAGCATGCTTGGTTTTGCCAACTTTTATCGCAGGTTTATCCCGGAGTTTTCACGTGTGGTGCAACCCATCACTGCACTCTTGAGAAGAAATAAACGTTTTGAATGGACCGAGGAAGCCGAACAGGCCTTTCAGGAGTTGAAAGCTAAGTTCACGTCCGCACCTATTTTGAAGCACCCGCGTCCTGATCTCCCATATATAGTCGAAACCGACGCGTCCAGCTTAGCCATGGGAGCTGTCCTGTCTCAGAGAGACCCTGAAACCAACCAACTGCACCCCGTAGCATTTTGGTCCAGAAAGTTCTCACCGCCGGAGATAAATTATGCGATTACCGATAAGGAACTATTAGCCATTAAGTCCGCCTTTAAGGCTTGGCGGCATTATCTCCTCGGCGCCCAGCATACCATCACCGTGATCACTGATCACCAAAATTTACAATATTTAAAAATTGCCAAGGCCCAATCATCTCGACAGCTCCGATGGGCTTTGTTCTTTGCTGAGTTCGATTTTGCAATCACCTACCGCCCCGGTTCTAAAAATGGTAAGGCGGACGCTCTATCCCGAATTGGAATGGAAGAAATAGACACAAACTCAGAACCTGTGCCGATAATTCCCGAACAAAGAATTTTGGGAATAACCACTTTACAAACCCTTGAAGACATTCAAGCACGAGTAAAACAAGTCGTGGACTCTTCAGCCTTGAAGGATTGGATCAAAAAGGGGTCTAACTTTTCAGTCAAGGATGGCTTACCTTACTTCCAAGGACGCTTATTTTTGCCAGAAAAGGAATTGCAAGAACTGGTTATTTCCCGTCATCATGACACCCTGATGGAAGGACATCCTGGCATTGCCAAAACTGAGGAAAAGGTTAGACAGCAATTCTGGTGGCCTTCCTGGCGAAAGGATATTAAATCTTTCGTGATGTCCTGTGGAGTTTGTGCCCAAAACAAAGGTCAAAAGACAAGACCCGCCGGTCTTCTTCAGCCCTTAGACATTCCACCAGCACCTTGGCACACCCTGTCACTAGATTTTATCACGGACCTGCCCTCTTGTAATGGTTACAATACTATTCTGGTCGTGGTGGATTTATTTTCCAAAATGGCCCACTTTATTCCGTTGAAAGGATTACCTTCAGCCTTTGTTCTTGCCAAGGAATTCCTCGAGAATATCATCTGTTTGCATGGATTCCCGTCCATACTAGTCTCCGATCGGGGAAGCCAGTTTATTTCTCATTTTTGGAAAAAGTGTTGGCAGCTGGCACAAATCGACGTAAAAGTCTCGACCAGCCACCACCCACAGACCGATGGTCAGACGGAGAGAACGAACCAGACCCTTGAACAATTTCTACGATGTATGTTGCACCAATCGGAGGGTAATTGGAAGGATATTCTGTGGGTGGCTGAATATGCTTATAATAACTCGATACACTCTGGAACGGGTCAAAGCCCCTTTTTTACCCTATATGGACATCACCCTTGTACTTCAGACTTGGACTCACCTTCGAGCCTTGAAATGCCCGCAGTGGATCATTTGCATTCTACGATAACTCAAGCCTTCAAGGATGCAACTGCACATTTGCAACATGCGAAAGAGAAATACAAAAAGAATGCGGATCTACATCGAAAGGAGGCGCCTCCGTTCCAAATTGGGGATCAAGTATGGTTGGCTACCAAACACTTATCGCTCAAGGGACCTCGAACTTTTAATCCAAGGTATTTAGGCCCTTACTCAATCAAAGCTATAATTAACCCAGTAGCAGTCAAGCTCGATCTACCAGCCAACATGCGGATTCACCCCGTTTTTCATGTGTCACTTTTGAAACCAGTACAACCAGGAACCAGATTAATAAAGCCACCAGACCCAATCCTGATAGATGGAGAGCCAGAATTCGAAGTAAAGAACATTTTGCATTCCAAAATCTTAAAATCAAAGCTTTTCTATCTAATTGATTGGAAAGGGTACGGGCCTCAGGAAAGGTCTTGGGAACCCAGTGATCACGTACATGCACCTCGGCTGGTAAAAAGGTTCCATCGGAATTTCCCAAACAAACCGAAACCTCCAGCAGGAACGACCTTGGGAGGGGCCTTGGGGGGGAGTGCTGTCATGATGCATACCCTCGGAGCATCAGGCCAGGCCCAGCACCCCCGGAAGCAGGCATCATGCCCTCGGGTAAAAGCCCAGCGGCCCCTTATAGGGACTCTTTGGACTCAGT
Organism: Ambystoma mexicanum; assembly: GCF_040938575.1. Lineage (NCBI taxonomy): Eukaryota > Metazoa > Chordata > Amphibia > Caudata > Ambystomatidae > Ambystoma > Ambystoma mexicanum. Next base: position 897,202,147 of record NC_090939.1, read on the forward strand.
CCTGGCGCCTTTGGCGCCAGGCCCATGTTGGACATCAGTCCTGGCGCAATAGGCGGCAGGCTCATAAAGGGAGGTGTTTTGTGCACTTACCTGATGCAGACCATGCTGCACGCTTCAGGCCTCCCTGAGACCTGAAAGGGACTATTTTTTCATAGGGACTATTTTTTCACTCGGGCGTGGCCAGGGAAGGATACATACCTAGTTGGGGAAGGATACATACCTGGGACTTCTTTGGAGGCTATTTAAGCCACGCCCAGACAGCAGCTCATGCTTCGCGTTGTTCTGCTTCCTGCAGCTTAACGCTCACCGTGTCTGCTCCTGCTCCTGGACTACAGCCACGCCGGTCTTGAACCTGGAAGACCTGCAAGGAAGGAAGAGAAGAGAGAGGTGAAAACCAAGGATTATTTCAAGCTTCTTACCTGCACCCGGATTCTTCTCGCCAGTATCACTGAAGGAAGACTTCAATTTAAAAGCATTGCGTTGCTCGCTGCAGCACCACGCTTCACTCACCTGTCCTGTCCTCGAGACATCTCCCGGCTCCATCGCGGCTGTCAGCATCGGACGCCACATCTCTGCACCTAGGGGAGAGAGGAAGAAACAAAAGGTGAGCAGAAGGACACACAGAAGGAAAGCCTGATTAACAGCCATAATACTTACCGGCTTTCTTCCACATTTCGGGTCGGCGCCGCCCCGTTGGCAGGTACCGTACCCCGGCCCCTATGGGGAAAGGACTAGAGACATTTCAGAGGAATGATAAGGACATCTAGAGGGATCGCCCTCATTACTACTCACCTCGGCAGGTTAACCCCTCGACGCATCGCCTTCATTCTGCACCTGAAATAAAGGACAGATCACAGGTGAGAAAGACAGCACAAAGGGGGCCTCACTTGAACTTTGAACTTTCATACTTACGGCGCATCGCTCAGGAAAGTCAAGTGGATTTTGCCAGCGCCATTCTGAAAACCAGTGAAGTAACTGGACGAACGCGCGCACCTGCACCAGAAGCAGGATGGAGAGTTCAACCTTCCAAACCATAAGGTGAGTTTAAACCGGGTTTGGAGGAATAGAGAGGAACGGAGGGGGGAAGGGGGGAGCTTGCACCCCATTCTTCAGACTGTTAATCCCCTTTTTCATCTGCAGAAGGATATTCCTACGGGCCAAGGAAGCACGATTTGGAGGTCCTGTCCAATCGGTGTTCCGGGTCCTGCGCATCACGCTAGAAGAGGCCGCAGTAATCCAGACTAGATCAGCCCCCCCGTGGGAACCAGGTGGGCGTTACAAAGGTGTATGTGTGTCAGTCCTCTAACTATGCGAGTCATAAGCATTTGCTTCGTGTCTATCAGCAATAAATCTAAGTGTTTGTATAGATTGGCGCAGGGGGCCTATGTGCTTCATATGTGACGTATCTATGTCATGATGTCAGTCATGACATCATCATCATTTTTGCGGTTGCAGTTGTCGACTTGTGCGATCGATGACAATTATATTTCTTCAGCACTGTCATCTGGGTATGGTCTGAATGGTTGTCTGAGTGAGTAGCACTTTTCACACCTACGATACATCAACGATTGTGAGGAAGGGTCTAGAAGGGATGTACATCTCTTGTTTCTCTGTTGCCGGGCTGAGAATGGGATGGGTTTAATGAGGGCCATGTTTGGGTCTCCCTCTTCACTGCATTGCCTGTAGCAAAACCAAGAGTGGAATAAGCAGCACCAATGTGTAACATGTTTTCCTAAAAGAAGTTGTGATTCTTGATACGGCTGAATATTAAAGACTTTCTTAAAAGTTTGAAGTTGACCTCATCACAGAATACTTGTCTTAGTGGTAGGAGCTTTTTGTCCTGCCATGCGAGTATTCCAGGATAGGGATCTTTTTAGTGGTAGTTATGGCAAGTTAGTGGACCAGGAAGAAATCATTGAAGTAAAATATGGTAGTAGAAGTGTTCTCAAGAAGAATAAGTGGCAAAGTCACCAAAGTGTTTTCTGAACTGTGGTGGAATCATCCTAACAAACTTTGCTGTTGCTACAGAAGTTTTATAAAAGTGTTTAATTTCTCAAGAAGAAGAGGTTATGTTAAACTTTTGTTTTCAAGGCAAAGAAGTACTTTTGAACTTTTGTTAGAAGTGGAAATACCAAGACCTGCCGTCTAATTGAACTATTGATTAAAGTCCAGGTGGGAGACCTTGTAGAGCAAGATGAACTTTGCAATTCAAACTTGGCTACATAAAGGAACTGGTTTATTTGATCATTTGAGAGAGAATCCCGCTTTAAATCTGGGGAAGGGCAGCCGACCCAAGTTACAAGGATATGCGGTTATTGCATTTGTGTTGAACTTAACTGTTACTTCTGTTATATTTGACTATCCATATATTCCTGTTATGTGTTTGATGTATGTAAACGTGTGAGGGACATATTCTTTTTTGTTAGAGTGTTTAGTTTATTTTGATAGGCAGGGAAATCCTTGTTAGGTTAGGGATACTGAGGTGTTCATCAAACCTTTTTAAGTTAATAAAATTGCATCTTGTGAAAACCTTTTACCAAGCTGTCCACCTCACATTTCTGATCCCTCGCAGTATATTCTGGTCCCTCAATGTATCTGAATCTGTGTTGGTATTTGTATAAGAGGTTGTTGGTTTCCACATGATCCCGGGTTGTTAGATTAATTTGTGAGGATGTGTGTGGTGAAGGGTGTGTTGGAGATGGGGCTGTGGCTCATCAGGCTCTTTGGGTATGACTTTAAAGATGCAACGGGAAAGGGTTCCGGATCTTCCTGCAATCCAGCGGGTTAGCTGGCATGGACTGTGGTTATGAATTCTTACATTGGGATGTGTTCCAAATCTTCATTGCCGGAGTTGGGACTCTGCGTGTTGTTTCTGCCAAAGCTGGGTTTAGTAATGCTGAGCCTTTCTTGTCTAGGTAGTCTAGGATGTATCAGGTTATGTCACTGAAGTGTGCTGAGATGGATTTGCAGAATTGTTGGGACGGGCTTTATGATGTGTTGCACGCGGAAGGGTTTTTATCTCTGATCATTTTGAACATCTGCTTCTGGTCGTGTTGAAGAGATTCTTTGTGGTGTATATAGTGAGCTTTTTTGCTTTTTATCTTTTCTATGTTGTGAGAAGTACATTATTTTGTCTGTTGCTATGTTTTTTTTCTCACTCCAGGTTCGCTGACTTTTCCGATTTTCTTCCTTGATCTAGTTGTGTTTGGGGATGGACCGCTTGGCAACATGCTTCTTTTGGGAGCATTTGAAGGGGAAACTTTGGGGCCAGTATGTCGAGACTTTGAGATATTCATGCATGAAGTTTATGGGATTGTTCATCTGATAATCCTGTTGGTATTCTTATCGTGGGAGTGGTTTGGAGGTTTTTAAGTTGTCAAGGAACACGCCCAGCTTAATGTTCCTCCGGAGCCTGATCAATGTTGGCGAGCCTTGACCATTTTTGCTAGTAGTGCAGCTTTGTTGAAAATGGGGAATGGGTTGGTGAGGTGGTCAGCTCAAGGTGCAAGTTGTAATGATGCCAAAGTGGTGATATTTTCATTACAGAACACTGCATGTAGTTTGTGTTCTGCTGTGTGTTTGGGTCCTCTTACTAACTGCCTGAGTTGCAGGTTGCCCAGGTTTGTGAAATGTATTCTGGTGACGTGCTGTCCTTTTTTTAGCCCAAGATTGAAATCAACAAGTATAGTCAGGTGTTGCTGCTCCACTAAGAGGTTAGCAACTGCATCCGCAAGGTTGTCTAGCAATTAGAGGTTGTGTAAAGGGTGCCTGTAGATGGGAAGAAAGCTCAGCATGGATGTGTGCAAGTAGGAGCAGAGTAGGAGGAATGATTGGCAATCCAGTATGGCATCTCAGGGTGATATTTTAACATAAATAGTGTTTGTGTACCATGGTGATCCGTCCACCTTTTGCCAATCCAGAGGCTTTAATATTGTAGTCTGCAGGGATGGCTTTGTGTGTAACTCCTGAGTGAGTTGCTGTAAGACATGTGTCTGTGATGAACAGCTGATCCCTTTTGTGTTAATGAGGAGGCACCCTGTGCTGTAGTTTTCCTTGCAACTCCTAAATAGTGTAGGATTTTCCCAAGTTGTTTTTGTTTTGCTGCAGTTGGGGTGCTCCCTCTTCTCAAGTGTGTTGCATCCATCTTCAAAGAGGCTAAGCATTTTTTTCTTAGGATTGGGACGGCTCTACTGGTCCCAGTGAGTTTTGGTTGTAGGATGTTGTTGTGGTCTTTGGTGATTGGAGGAGTGATGGTTTCTGCGTATCTGTCTGGTGGTCAGTTGTTGAATTCTGGGTCAGACCTGAAGTACATAAAAAGGAGTATCCTTTAGAGTGGTTGTTAATTCTCTCACATAGGTGTGGTCTTTTGTGCATTGCTTGTAAAGAGGTTTCTCCTACTGCGCATTGATATTGATATTTTATTTTTATTGCGCTCATACACAAGTGTTTCAGAGCGCAACGAGGCAAGGAAGGGGATCAAGGGAGAACAAAAACAACGATCTTACTAGGCCCAGTGACTTTGCGAATGCGCAGGTGCATGGGAAAGGTAGAGGGGTAACTGCAAGGGAGAGGGGGGAGAGGTGGAATGTGCATGCAAGCATCTACTGTGGTATAAATGTTGAGGTTTCTATCTGATTGATGGGTCGGTATCACAAAATGGGTACCGCCTTTGTATTTTATGAGCCTCTTCCCTGCTCGCATTAGGCTGTTTTTTGTGTCCCTTGGTCACAGTGTTTGACTTCTGATCTATTTTTGGTGAAAATATTTTTTAGGGTGGGGTAGGGAGGGGAGATTCCTGAAAGGAGATATTCTGTTCCAAAAAAGTCAGAGTGCATTCAAAGTCCTGGTAGGGAGAATTTAACAGTGTGTTTTATGAATGAGCACTGAGGGCAGGTGACATTTATTTTAGGGAGAACCCTAGCTGTGCAATCACAGTGATGAACTGCCAAGATCAAAATCAGACTCCGATGAGGCTACAGCTGGGATATTTTGGAGTGAATTTACCCTAGGGAGTGATTACAGTATGGAGTATCTAAGAATATCTAGATGCCAAATCGTAGCATGGATAACCTAGAATTAAGAAGACGGTAGTAAAGAGCAAACAGGAGATGAATCAAGTTGATTAAAGGTGGGGGAGTGGAAAACCTATGTGCAAAGTCGCAGTGGCCACACCAAGACACAGGATACGGTGGGCTCCTAGGGCCAATCCAACTGGGGCAAGTTGCAATGGGGAACACCTACAACAAGATGGAAGTTGGGCACCTGGGAGACCAACAAGCAAAATGAAAGTGGAGGATACCTATGGGTAAATCACAGCAGAAGACACTGGGAGCAAAATCACAGTGGGGCGATGTCCTTTACCTGGATGATGAGTGGTCTGTGGTCAGGCCTGGAGCGGTGGCAGGACAGGGCATGAGTGGCACAGAAGACATTGGAATTTTGCTGGCTACCCAGGGCAAGGATGCCTTGAGGGTTCGGAGGTGTAGACGAAGGTTGGGGCCACATGACCCTCGAATATTCAAGGGCCAGGGAAGGGTGATGGATTTTGGAAGGGGATTGGTGGTACTAGTGGGCTGGGAACAGGATCTGGGGAAAGATCTGAAAAGATTCCACATGCCAGAGATGTTCTCACCTGGCTGGAGACGAGGTCCAGATTGATTGATTTGTTGCATTGATATAGCTACACCTCATTGATGATGCCCAATGAGGCTAAAATATGTCTGAGGTTGCTTATGGTCTTGTGCAGAAGGGATGTGACCAAGCAGTTCGGGCTGGACTGCCCCTTTTGGGGCAGCCCACGCCCGATTTGCAAACAGTCTTTACCCTTTCTGTAATGGTTTAGTAGATGAAGAACGATGGTCTGGATGGTTGCCCAAAGCGATGCTAGAGATTAAGATTGATTCTAAACTTTCCAGCCATCACCTTTTCTGTTTTGCATTTATATAGTGTGCCATCCTCATGAGGGGTCTATCATCACCGGTGACCTAACTGCCTAGGAGATAAGTCATTGTTTGAGGCAAAGTCTAAAATCCATCAAAGAATTTTCAAAACAAATTACAAGCGGAAGAGCGTTCCAGATTTATGCTCCACAGGCCACAAAACACGTCCCTCCCGTACAGGTCATTTAAAGTACAGGAGGGGAGAGAGGCATCGGTTGGCACTACGAAGTGACATTACGTAGAATAGGGATGTGCTTTGCATTTACAATTGGCAGGAGCCAAGTCATGGAGACATGTCAAGCTTAAGCAGTCCATTGTTAATGTAATTCAGTGGGGGACCAGTGAAGGGAAGTTCTGGCTTTGGAAACATGATCAAATTCAAGAAGACCACAGACTATGCAGGATAGCAGCATTCTGGGTCCATTCTAATTTGATAAGAACTTGGTTGGCAATTCCTCCTTCAAGTCCCAATAATCTAACCCTGAATTTCCAGCCGCACCAACTACCAACTTCCTATGTCTATTAGAGAGAAGAGGCATCATTCTTTGAAAGAGCTTAAGGTTGTAAAAGCCATTGCTCACAGCTGCATTCATGTGCAGCTCCAGGGTAAGATTTTTAGCGAAGTAGAAGCCCAGACTTTTTTTTCTTTTGAGGTTCAACGTTGGCAAGACCAAGGATGGGGCAAAGGGTGGGGTGGTATTTTCTTATCTCCTTTTGCCTTATGAGCCAAACAGAATAGTTTTCATCTCATTGAGTTCGAGATGCCGTAACATCATCCAGTCTCTACTGCCAGGCTGCAAGGTTGTAGATTGAGGCGAGTGTGGCGGAAGGAGAATTCTCAAATGCATATTGGAGTATCACCTGCCCATGATTGAATAATCACATGCCAAGTTTGGAGCTGCTGGAAGAGTGGATCCTGTTGGATGTTAAAAGGGATAGGGGAGAAAAGGGACCCTGAGGACCAACTCAAGTCACCAGGGTTGCTTTGGATTGGTAAGAATCCAACTACACCCTTTGCAAGCGGTCATCCAGAAAGGAGCAAAACCACTAGTACGTGCCGCTGGGCATGTGTACTACTGTGGACAAGGAGCCCAGCAGGATAGAATGGCTGACACCATCATATGCAGAGGGCAAATCCAGGATGACCAACAGCATTACTTAGCCTGCATCTATCGCTGTCAATGTGTCATCCAAATTGTGCCATTTCTGTCACATAATTGGGAGGAAAGCTAGAGTAACATGGGGACAAGCAAGCATGAGAATCCAAGAAAGGTTGCAAGTTTGGCATAGCTTGCTTTTCTGTGTTTTTAGAGAACATAAGGCAGTTCCCGCTCATTGTGACGTGTGCAGGCAAGTGCACCTCAATGCCACCTCTGCCAGGAATGGGATCTGGGCCTTGGTGAAATCCATGGGACCTAACAATGGCCAGTCAGAGAGCAGGGATGGGAGGAGGATGCTTGAAGGGGATTCGGGGCAAAACGAAAGAGGTGATGGCCGGAAGATTTGGAATGCATCTTAACCTCTGGCATTGTTCTGGGCAACCCTCCAGACCATCGTTCTTCACCTGCCTAGCCATTGCAGAAGGGGAAAGACCATGCGCAAATCAGGCTTGGTCCCACCCCCAAAGGGGCAGTCCAGCCTGAACTGCTTGGTCTGGGATTCGGGGAGCAATTTGCCTTGGAAAAGTGTGGAAAAGATTCAGATACAGTGCTGCGTGCCAGAAGTATCCAAACCTAGGTGGGTACGTGTCTGGCTCCTCATGGCCTGTGCAGGCAAATACCACTCAAGGTCTTCAATCAGGAAGTGGGGCTGGATGTGGTCAATGATGACATTACCCGCCATTTGCCAGTCAGAGAATACCAGTGGCAAGGGCAGAGGTAGAAGTGTCAGATAAGTCATTGGTACACCGTACCACTGGTTCTTTTATTTTGTAAAGTGTGTTCCCTTAGTTCAAAGGGTTACGAAAAATGGCCTGGATGCTTTATTTCTCTCCCGATCAAAGCTTACAACCAGCTGGGCTCGGACGATCATGCACCGCCCAGTTCACAGCCCCTCTGAGACAGACAGGCAGCCTGCGCAACTTTGCGAAGTCGCCAACACATTTCTTTTGTTCTCAGCAGCAGACCCTCTCCCGTGCATGAAGGGGCATTTGCAACTGAAAGGCCTCTCATAGCACCCACCACCTGGCAAATCAGTGAGAGATAAAGTGAGCAACACATCAAAGAAAGATTTGTTTACATCCGTGATTTCTACTAGCTTGACGGGCAGAAATAGTTATCTTGTATGCCCATAGTGGCATGTTCTTAACGTGGAGCATAACACAGTTTATTACACAACTTCTTTTATTGTGTGCCTTAAAGTGCCGAAAGTACCATAGTTGAATAGCTTGTTGATGTTTACAATATTTTGCATATTAGGACTTCTAGTTTTTCATTCAGGATGTGGAAAATAAAGCTACAGTGATATTATTTTGGATGGACATATGGCTAGAAGGATATAGATGTTGCCATGTTGCTTTAAAGTGCAATTTGCATATTTTGCAAGTACACTCTATAAAAACAGTATTACCTAGGCCTTGGCAACCAAAACGTAACTATTTCACCAAAAGCCTTCCTTGCAAGTTTTTTTTGGTACAATTGCCCAATTTAGAGAGAGGGTTAAAATCTCTTCTTCACTGTTCCGGCATAGTGTATGACCCCGGCCAAATAATGTTATGTCACTCTCACTTAACTGCAAAACTTGGAGTGCTTATAAGTGATGAAGTGCACACCCCTACAATGGCACAGATGTAAAGAGTTTAGGAACAAAATGGTGTACCGTGGTGCTCCTCTGTTAGTGGCCCCCAGCACCGTCAACTAGAATTTCATTATTGTTACACTAGCCCTCCCTCCCCCCCGTCCCATATCACTTGATTTGACGGTTTAGACATAAACCAGCCAGATTATCAAGACTTGTTTGGGCACAAATGAGGACATTCAAGAAGCAAATCAAAACCTACCTGTTCAACCTTAACCCAGGTTAAATGCGGCACAGTTCCACCTACTCTTTCTGATCACTGACCCAATGCCTGTATGTCCATTGATCCACCCTGTCTGTCTTTTTATGTGCGCTCTGGGGCCCATGGGCATGTTCTAAATATTAAAATAAATAAATAAATGCGGTAGCATCCCAATTGACAACGGAATGAGCGCATTTCACCTGCTGACACTGTTTAGAGCCCTATGTTCAAATTTCATGGCAAGTGTAAATGATGGTCCACAGATTACAGTAATAAACATGTCCGAAAGAGTGTCGAATAGTATCTTAATATTTTATTGAGCAAGCACAGTTGGATCAAAGATTTCATGCATATATGGTTTGCTATTTGTCTGGGACGAATCTAGTGCGATTCGTTTTTTTTTTTTTTAATCACTGGCAATGTCTTGTCCACTAACAAAGCAGCAAGAGCCATTGTAGACTGGAAACCAAAGGTCAAGCCCTGCCTGGCCCTCCTGCCTGGCCCTGCAGCTCCTGCATCCCACCACCCCTCTTGCTCTTTTTTTGGATGCAGCCGGAGTACCACTAGTTAATTTTTTCCACTTCAACCAATGGGCAAGTGAGTGCTGATTGGAGATTGGGGGAGCGAGTGTCCCGATGAAAGGGTCTGAGAAAAGCGTGTAAAAGATACACAACGAGGGCTGCATGTCAGAAATGTCCTCACCTGTCTGGAGGATGTATCGTGCTTCTTGTGGAGTCTGCAAGCAAGTATGGTCAGCATATGTCATATGCAGTCTGACATGTGCAGTTTCTGTGATCATATGCCAAGAGCAGTCTCAATCGCCGCCACCTTGGCCTCCAGTCGTAGTTCATGCCTCACAACAATAACAGGGAATTTTATAGCATTTCATGTGGTCGTTACATGGAGGCCCGAGGCCCAAAGCCCCCAGGCAAGCTAGCCCTGACAGTCTCCAGGAGCTGCTCCCGGCATGCTTCAGGAGACTCGTGTAAGTGAAACCGTGCAATTAACCTATGCACTCTGCTCAGAAACAGCCCAAGCCACTCATCCTTCACAGGCTGTCAGTTTAGCACTTGTAATTTATAGACATGGTCTCTGTTAGGGTGAGTATTGGACAACCAAAAAGGGCAAAGAGCCCAGTTAGCATTACTTGCTCAGAAGGGTTTCATGCTTGAATCACTATCACAGACATTTAAATTGTAAACTTTTATGATCAGTCTACTGTTCCCAAAATGCTCTTGGCTTTCATGCAAATTGCCAGGATTGGGTTCTTTGGAGATGTGTGGTGCTCGACCACCCCCAACTCCCCCCCCCCACCACAAAGGATGGGAGGGCCGATCCACATGGTATTTGTTTTTTTTATTTCCAGCACTGGATAAATGGGAATAAAATGGCATTAAAGTAAAATCAAAGTAATATTATGGTAGCCGGCAAGACCCAGAAACCTGCACTCAAGACGAAAATGTTTTGCTCAAAGAGCACCATGAACATTAGAACATTAGCCTATTGGCTGTGGCGTACGTCTGGTAGTGCATGTGCGGGCGTAAGGATTTTACTATACAGGCATTTGTTTCTTTCAGGGACAAATTAAATACATTGCAAGTGACAGATCCCAGATTATGGTCTCTATGCAAAGTAAGAAATGTTATTCCATGGTAGAGCGGCACTGTTTTTTACTTGCTCCATATTCTGCATCTATATAAATATATGCGCCTAATATGGAGCATTTAAGAAAAGTGTTGATCGATCTCGTACTGAGGGCCCGATTCAGAGGTCTTTGTAAAAATAGAAAAGTGTTGTTCCAAGAAGGAGCAACACTTTTCCTAAAAGCACCATGGTCTGAGAAAGAAAGAATTTGATGTACTGACATGAAAGCCTCGGCTCATGCATGACCCTCATTTACGGCCGGACAATGAACCTAGTGACTATCAATAATGCAGAGCAAAGCACTGCTACAAGAGCACTACTTTTGCATTTAATAAAAAAGAAGGTATAAGAGGGCACCCTTGAGAAGTTGCTAACCTACACTGCACAGGTTTTCTTTTATGATCAAAGCATTTCCCAGGCAGCAGCACTACCACTGTTCTGATTTCCTGAAAGCTCAAGGACACTTTCATAAATTAGAAAAGTGGCAGACTTTAGAAATCCTCGCAGTGTCACTGGTGCACGCGACACTCTCACAGCGATAGCTTTTAGCAGCTTTTCTTGCTGGAAAGCACAACAGCTCCCCTCCAATCTTTCCTCCCACCTCAGAATAGTGGTGCTGTAAATGGGTGGGGAAAATGCCTGCTTTCCATACTACTTTTCTGACAAGCTCAGAAAAGGGACCTCACACTTTTGTTATATTACCTGTTGCTCGGGCTTCTGATCCTCGGAAGTGCTCTCTGCATTTGCCTCGTTGGAGGTAAGTGCCAAAATGGCCGGCAACATCACTCTGGGCCTCATCACGACCCTGGCGCTAAGTGAAAAACGATGGCGGTAAATGGTTACCGCCATCTTTTTCCGCCAGGTCCGATCATGACCTGTGACCGTTAACTACGATGCCATTAGCGGCATCGTAGTCAACGCTGCCGCTAACTGCGCCAAGGGTGCGCGCCCGCGTCCGCCCACACTGTACTTAGCGCCATGCCGGAAAGGTACGCAAATGCCGACCCAAGCGGACATGCACCTAACGCCATCACCCAGCCCGTTAAGTACCTTACCACCATGGTGCTAACAACGCCATCGCGAACCAACCGTAAAGGGCCATGTTAAGTGAATGCAGCTGCCACAGGTGCACTGAAACAGCACAGGTGAAGGCAATACAGACTCAGGAAGTACAAAAAGAGCCCACCCCACCCCTTCCCACACCCAGACACACACCACAATGATACCAATTCGAATGGCAATGTTGGGGCTGGAGGACCTGATAGCAATGCATGTGCTACAACAGCAACAACAACAACAACTACTACAACAACAACAACTACAACAACAACAACAACAACAACAACAGGCAGCACAGAGGAGACGCAGGAGGAGAAGGAGGGCAAGGCAGGCCCAGCAAGCCCCACCTGCACAGCCAGTGCCACCACGCAGGCAGCCCCCAATACCACGCATCAGAGCCAATCCATTCAACCTCACTGCTGAGCAGATCCACACCCTGTACCGTTTGGACCGGGACACCATCACCGCCATCGTAGACATGACACACAACGACATCGTCAGCATGATAGAAAGTCCAACCGCCATCCCCCCCCTACTGAAGGTAGTGGCTGTACTCCACTTCCTGGCCACAGGCAGCTACCAGCACACAGTGGGGCACCTGCATGGCATTTCACAACCATTATTCTCGCAAACACTCATCCAAGTGCTCGATGCCCTCCTCAAGCACACAGACAACCACATCTCATTACCACGGACTGGCCAGGAGATAGCTAACACCAAAGTGGGTTTCCATGCACTAGCCGGCATACCCGGTTGCATTGGTGCCATCGACTGCACCCATGTGGAATTGGTGGTTCCACGTGCCGTGGAGGTACCGTACCGCAACCGGAAACAGTTCCACTCAATCAACGTGCAAATGGTCCGTGACTCCAACAAGATCATCACACATTGTTGTGCCCGATTCCCCGGATCAACCCATGATTCCATGGTCCTGAGGAACTCCACAATACCACGCTACATGGAGCGACATGCAGGCCCAAGATCCTGGCTACTCGGTGAGTCCAATGTAATGGAAGTGGGCAGGTGAATGACGTACCGATGCATACTCCACCTGGCTGAAAAGGGGGGGGGGATGCATACTCCACCTGGCTGAAAGGGGGGGGGGATGCATACTCCACCTGGCTGAAAGGGGGGGGGGATGCATACTCCACCTGGCTGAAAGGGGGGGGGATGCATACTCCACCTGGCTGAAAGGGGGGGGGGTGCATACTCCACCTGGCTGAAAGGGGGGGGGATGCATACTCCACCTGGCTGAAAGGGGGGGGGATGCATACTCCACCTGGCTGAAAGGGGGGGGGGATGCATACTCCACCTGGCTGAAAGGTGGGGGGGATGCATACTCCACCTGGCTGTGAGTAACACGGAGAACGGAGACAGAGGATGGGCACTCACAATGCACACAACCCCTCTGCATACATTGGGTGATGGCATGCAAAACAGGCCATGGAAGCCATGAGCATATACAGGTAGCATTGTGTGAATAAATTAGGTCATGTAGATGTGAGCCAAATTAACAGTTGGATGCAAGCCATGATGGAACATCATGTTCTTGATCAGACAACATGACTGACACATACATTCTCGCCTACATACAGGTGATGCAGGCTATCCCCTGAAGAGTTGGCTCCTTACACCAGTCCGGAACCCGCAGAACCAGCACGAGGAGGACTTCAACCGTGCACATACACGTACTCGTGTGGTCATAGAGCAGACATTCGGCCTATTGAAGGCACGGTTCCGAAGCCTCAGTAGGTCTGGTGGGGCACTCCTGTATGGCCATGAGAAGGTGGCAAAGATCGTCATGGCATGTGTAATGCTACACAATATGTGCGTCAGGCAGAATGTGCCCCTGCCCCCTGACGCAGAACTACAACCACCTGACGATGAGGATGAGGAGGGAGCAGATGGGGCGGCACCCCATGGAGGAGGCGATGCACAGGAGGGGCGTGCAATGCGCCAAACTATCATCGACCACTGCTTCTAGCACACATGGCTGGTGTGTGTCACATGGTGACTGCACTTGGGGCACTGTGTGGCACCGGGACATGCACACTGTGGACTGTACACCAATAAAGCACACATGCGCAAAGAAAAATTCAACACACTCTGGGGTTTTTTTCAAGGTAAAAGTGTATTCAAGCCATGGAACGTCGTGACCCACCACCTCCCACCTCCCCCCTGCACACACCCCCCCCAACTCCCCCCTTAACTCCCCAACACACCTCCCCGCCACCCCCCTGCACACCCCAACACACCCACTCCCCCCTCCCCCCTCCCCCCCCCCTGGAATCCCAACAAAGGTGTGAGTTAGTCTGTGCAGCAGTGTCTGAAGTAGGATTCCTACACTGTCCGGCCACTATTGGCAGCCCCCTCCACTGGCCCCCGGGGCACCCCTGCCTGTGCTGCGGAGGTTCCTCCCCGATCGGCGGATGGGGCTGCTCGGTGTCGAGCTGGCAACCGAGGAGGATCCTGCCTGCTCATTTGGACGCATGTCCCGAATTGTCTGCACAAGGTCAGTGATGGCGTGCCGCACAGCAGCAAGTTCCGCGCAGATGTCCTTTGTGGAGGACTCTATAGCGCCCTTCACTGTCTCAGCACATTTCTCCATTGCTGCACTTGACCCCCCACATTCTGCAACATGTTCTTCGAGCAGCGAGGAAAGTTGCTGCTGCCGGGTGACAATCGCCTCCAGGGAATGGTTGGTATTCTGGCCCATGGCTAATGGCAGTGGTATACCCATTGGGCTGATCACCCCCTGCAGCGGGGATGGAGTGGCTGGCCAATCGTCATCCTCTGGCTGACCCTGTGTGGCATCCGCATGCGGGCTGCTTAGGGACAGGTAGGGGGAATGAGGGTGGGCTGTGGGGCTTCTGACATCACTCTCCTCAAAGATCCCTGCTTCGCTATCGGAGGAGGCTGCAATGGCAGCAGTTTCCCCTATAGTGCTGCTTGCAGCAGAGGCTGTGCCTTCTGTGTGCATGATTTGTGTGATGTCTGCTGCTGCTGCTGCTGCTGCTTCTGTACTGCCTGCTGGGGTGGCTGTCTGTGCCCTGTCCTGTTTTCCTTGCATGGATTTTGGCTGCTGTGGGGTTTTCCTCGGGACGGCAGAGGTGGAGGGTTGTGGTGTTGGCACAGTTGTCCTGGCCCTCTTGGTGGGTGTGGAGGCAGTGGTGTCCTCTTCCTCAAGGTCGGAATTTGAGCCTGTGGTGGGACAAAGGAGGGAGAGTGTTATTGATGGGTCTGCGGACATTGGCCGGGCATTGTGGCGACTGGCATCTTATCAGTTAGTACATGTGGCACATTTCATGCAGGGGAAAAATAGTTGTCTCCCTTTTGTGTGGAAGTAGCATGGAGGTATGTGGGTGCCTGCAGTTAGGGTGTGCATACTGCATGTGTACAGGGTGCAGATCGGATGTATCTGTGGGCAGTCTCCTGCTGATGTGTTGCATTTACACTATGGGCCAACATTGTACTTCACATGAATGGACTTAGGTGAGATTTGCATGCCTTGATTTGAGCCACCTACCTGCATCGCCTGATGTCGGGGCTCCTCTCTCCATTCCTCCTACTCCTTCAATGCTCTGCATTCCGATTGTGGAGGCACAGATTTCCTCCCATGGCTGCAATTTAATAGGGGACTCCGATCCTCCCCCAGTTGCCATTGCCTGGTTCATGTTTGCTGATAGTATGCTCCTGACTCTGAGCCGGAGATCGTCCCACCGCTTGCGGCACTGTGTGACATTGCGGGGTGTTGTTCCCACGGCACTGACCCGCTGAGCTACCAGTGCCCATATGGCCTTCTTCTTGGATATGGCCGGTCTTGTCATTTGGTTGGAGAATACCACTGCGGCGTTCTCCTGGAGGGTCTCCGCTAGCATGGTAAGCTCCTCTCTGGAGAAGCGGTCTTGCCGCTGGCGGTCACAGGCTTTTTTCACCACTTTAGGCATTTTCCTGCAGGTAGAAGGTTGAAGCTGGTATTTGCGGGGTCTCAGGCTCGGATGTCCAGTGGTTGGGGAGGATGGCAATGGATTGTGTTTTTAAAGATGGCCGTCGTGCTCTTTCCCGTTCCGCCGCGGTGACGCTACTTCCGGTTCCGCTTATCTACGGTCAACGCTAATTGCGGTGACCGCTAACTACGGTCACCGCTATGTACGGTGGTCGGGGTGGCGGTGGTGCACCTTGCGCCGCATACGATGCCGGTAGGTGCCGTTTTGGGGGCATTACCGCCATGGCGCAGTTTACATTACCGCCATGGCGTAATGCTCGTGCGCGATGGGTCGTAATGTGGCGCACTTTACGCCATCATCCCACGGCGTTAACGCTCATTACGCCATGGCGGTAATGACGGCGGATTACCGCCAGGGTCGTAATGAGGCCCTGTGTACGCAGCACTGGCGGAGAGAGCGGGATAGAATAGAGTGGTGATGTCAGACGTCCATGCGTGGCATAACGGTCTGTGCGGTGTAGCTGCCACTCTTTACTACATCGTGACCCAATAGAATAGGGCCCTCAGAACTAGTAACAGAAAAATAAGTCGAATACGCATGCGCGTCGGTTGACGTCATTCGAGACAGACGTGAATTTGTGAAATACTTTTGGGCCTAATTCACAGAGCGTTTTCCAATGGGGTTTTGCTATTATAAAACGGTTCTGTGAATTTGGCACAACATAGCAAACAGCATGCAAAAACTTCGTCCAGACGTGTAAGCTCGTAAATCAGTCCAATAAAACATGATTGCATTACATTCTAGACTTTTAAACTCATTCTGGACGTGAAAAAGTTACAAGAAAATGGCAGCAAATCATGCTGCGAACTCCATTAATTTCCCTGAGTTGCGTTGTTAAGACACTGTTGAACACGTGAAATTCGATATATGTTTTTCAGCCTCCCTCTTCTTAAGAGGCTTGGGCTGACTGGATTTCAATGTAAATAATGTCGGGGACCGGTTGTCATGTGCAGTTTTCGTTTGTAGTGGTAGCGCACAGGGAGTTATTGTGAAGAGGCCGGTAAAGGTATGGTTGCTCTCTGGCCTGCGGCGTGTGTGCGAGGCCGCTGTGTTTAAGGTCTCTAAAAGTAACCATGCTGTTGTTCTTTCGAATCTTGTTACAAAGGCCGTTTTACATGTGTCGGCTCCACATGGACGTTGCACGGGGCGCCAAATATGCAGTGGAAATTGCAGGGCACCTGACTGGGCTCTAATGTGCCTGCCTCAGTGCGCGCGCACCTGGCCTCAATCATTGCTAACGCTGCCAACCTGAATGCTACCAACACGTGGCTCCCAGCTGTCCCTCGCTGAGGTGAACAGATGCAGGAATGGCCCCTATTTCTCCATTGCCCTTTGTTCATTTACTGGGGGAACTACTTCGAGTCGGTGGGATGGGGGGCTTCAGGTGGGTGGTGTGGATTGTCAGTTGTGCGAGTGGGACTGAGGGGAGGAGCTAAGCCTCGAATAATGCGTGTGCCCTGAATATAATAGGATGCTGGCTGCTGCTTTCATAAAAACAAATTGCATTTTGAGAACATAAGAATGACTACCACTTTATCAAACATGTCTGATAGTAATTCAAATGTGCATTTATTCTGAGCATGCAATGCACACTTGCTAAGATGCTCAGTTCATCGTCAGAATAGTCACCATGATAGTAAAATGTGTGCAAAGCAGGAGACATAAATTCAGCTTTGGACTGTTTCATTGTTAGAGATTGGGCCGGACTGGTGAGGAAAGGACGGCTTTCAGAGGTAGTTTGTGACGAGTTGAAATCAGGGAAGTCATTTAGGAGTACCCAGGGCTCGCAAGTGCGACCCCTGAGGTCTCCCTTGCTACCCATACAAAAAACATGTTTTTTTTGTTTGGGAATGCAGGCTCCTGGGTTGTGGCCAGCGTCATGTGGCTCATTGCTTCTGGAGTGGCTGGCTTTCTTGTTCAGGCCTCTTAAAAAAATAAAATAAAAGAACAGGTGTTCCACAAGTCTAACACTTTCAGAAGTGAGCCTAAATAAGAAAGAATAGGAATACCAAATAATTTGTCTTTCTGAAATTCTATACCATAATTGCTAGACTCATTACAGGCTTATTTGAGGCACACTTCAGGGGGTGAGTGACTGATTTAGTCTGTTCTTAAATACCTCAACTCAGCCTTCCATCCTTCTGAGGTCGATTAATGAGTCCCAACCAATGTTCCCTGTAAGGTGCGCGCCTGTGCGGCCGCGCACCTTTTGATTGTGAGCCGCGCATAGTGCTTATTTTGCCGCGCACTGCAATCATCATTTTGTGATTTTTTTTTTCCCAGCCCGCGGCCAGGAAATCAAGTCGGACTCCTGGGGTGAAATGATTATTTATTTATTTATTTTCATCCCGCGGCCGGGAAGTCAAGTCAGACTCCTGGGGGCTGGGCTGCCTGGGGCTGGGTTGGGCAGGGCAGGAGCCAGGAGGCACTCTGCAGTGTCTGCACACAATTCATCATCATAGCAAGTTAACACTAGATGTTGTTACCTTGCTTTGATGATTGCATCATGCATGCATCATAACTTATGATGCATGCAGATGCATGTGTAGCAAGCAGGCAGCATCATTCAAAATGGTGGGCGGGCCACCGGCGGCCGTGGGTGGGCCGGTGCCGTGTGGTGCTCGGCCCGCGCTCTGCGCGGGCCGGCCGAGTTCAACGTTTACTTTGATCTGTGGAGGGAGGCGGCAGGCGGCTGAAGCAATTGCACACACTAAAGCAATTGTAACACCTGCCGCCTCCCTCCGAGTCCTGACCCTGGGGGGGCAGCCTGCCTGCAGGGCTGAGCTGGGGCCCAGTGACATTGCACACTAGTTGCTTCAACTTTGGAGGAAGTAACAACAAATTTGTTGTTGCACTTCTTTACAAAGTTGAAACAACTTCCACTTGTGCCTGGGGGAAGAACAAGCCAATGAAAATTCGTGTCCGCCCAGACTCAGTGCCGCCAGGTCCATCACGGCGTGACGCACGTGACTGATGCTATTGGGCCTCTGACCCACCCTGGCACTGGCCCTGGCTGGGCATGATTTATTGGGGTGCACCAGTGGACCTCAGTCACCAGTCACACCACCAGCCAGCCCAGTGCCCAGCCCACACACAGGACAGCCACACTGAGGAGGACCACCAGGCGAGGCGACGACGACCCAGGCCACAGTCAGCAGCCAACAGTCAGCCTGCCACTGTGCTACAAGGTAAGGAGGAGAGGACTCTCGTCTTATAAAAGGGTTTGGCAAAAACGCTATGGTGTGTTTCCCCATGGACGTCACCCAGCCGCACCCTCCCCCCCACCCATGTGCGCCCCATGCTATGAGGTGCCCCGGTAGTTCTTGAAGCCACCCTGCCTGTTTTCGCGCCCAGGCCCTCCAACCTGAAGAAGGCCCAGCCAGCAGCTCCTGGGGATTTATGGGGGGGGGGGTCTGGCTACAGCAGCTCCTGGGGATTTATGAGGGAGGGGGGGTCTGGCTACCGGCTGCCGCCGGCCCCGTCCAAGAACCGATTGGGCCTTGCCTTCACGGCATTGCCGTGTCCTGATGGGGGGCACCCCACCCGAGACGGTCTATTTAAGCGGGGTGACCTGTCGGCTCAGGAGGGCCATGGACCCTCCTGGGGCTGACGGGCTAGTGGGCCCACTGCACCAGGCCTGCTCGCTATCCGACTGTGCCTGCTGGCTGGCGGCCAGGTCCGAATTTATGCAAATCTCGGGCCGAGCAGGGCCTGATGGGAGAAATGAACTGTGCTACAATGTGCCTCTTCTGCTGGGCTCTGCCTGCCGGAGCTTCTCCCTGCCTGTGGGGCAGGCAGCTCTGCAGACGCTCAGGGCTTCTGGGAGGGCTGGGTCTGGGTCAGTGCCGGCCTTCTCACCCTCGCTTAGCGGGGCTTCCAAAACAGGCCCCGCCGCCCAACCCCTGCCCTCTTGCTCGCAACTCATACTTACCTGGCAGGGGAGCATCTGTGATCAGAAAGGCAGAGCTCCCCGGGTGAGGCTCATCCATTGCACATCGGATTTGCTGACTCCTGCGATGTCCCCAAATGCAGGGTACTCGACTGCATTATTTCTAGTAGTGGGGGACTGCGTTCCCGCTATCCCCTGATTTATTGGTAAAAGAAAGAAAAAGTGTAGTGTGCGAGTCAGCTGGTTTACACACAGAGCCCCTGGTCTTGCATCAGAGTTTCTTTTGCTGTAGTCAAGAGGGCCAGCCCCGAGCAGCTCAGGGGTCCAGCCCTGATGCATTGGTGAAAGAAAGAAAAAGTCACTGGGACCCTTATTGGCCCATGTGGGCCAGTTTGATGAGTTAATTTACTCTGCTGTGACTAGTAGTTTTGACCAGTGTTGCTGAATAAATATTCTTTAAAATGTACAATTTGCACGTCACTTTATCAAAAAGCTCCCCTGGGTACTACTCAAACAGTATCACAAAAGGAATGAAAAGCTATTTGCAAGTGCGAGCCCCTTTTTCTTTGGTGCCTGAGACAATTACATGGCCCAGTCTGACCCCGGATGATGCTAGCCTTTGTTGTTGTGTGCAGTTCAGAAGCACCGACCCCACAGTGTCTTTGTTGAGGGCATAGGGGCATTGGTATCCCGAAAGGGACCAGGGCAGGGAGTGGACAGGTGGTGATGTTGTGTAAGTTGGCTGTAGAGGCGTTGTCTGGAGTGTTGTAATGTAACAGACACATGAACCCTCAATATGTTGAATTGGGCATATGTGTAGAAGAGATAGAGCCATCCCGTGCTTGCCACACGATTGTTCTCCACCCGACCTGGTGTGTGGAAGGTCAGTACTCCATGGTGCGACAAGTAAAAACCTTGTAGAATTAAATCCAGTTGCAAATAAATACACAGTGGGCCTCAAATGGGCAGAGTATTGTAGAATGAACACCTCTTTTCTCCACTGCTACACATATGGAGATCACATGATCTAAAAGTTATGTTACAACAGACCTTATGTTTAAACACTGGCAGTCACATGACATTCACAAATGGCATTGGTGAGGTGAGTGGTGACAATCATCTGAGATTACATGATTACATGATTCAGTGCTTTTTATTTAACTGTCAGAGTCCAATGCCCATTCATACCCCGCCTTCTATTAAGCCGTCTTTGTCATTAATCATGTTCATGTACTGTTTATTTCATTAAACCAAGAGAAAGCATTTCCTTTATATTCCATACATTTAGTGAACTGAGAATGGAGAAGCTAATGCTGTGCCAATATTAATTCGTGAGGCAGAATCTGTGTTCCACTACAAGAACCCCTCTGTTCTTGTACCAACCCATCATAAAACGAAAGATCTTGGTTTAGAGATTTAAAAGGACACAATTTCAGAAGAGCTAAAGTCTTGGGAGGAGAATAGAGCACCCAAATGTCCCTTGAAGTAGAGCTTGTTGTGCCGCAAATTCGCATTCCTCGCTTGCACACTGTGGAATCTGATCACTAAGCTTTGCTCACTGGTGGGGCGCTGCGCCGCCGCTGCGCCGACAACCACCCCCGGTCTGGCAGCGCATCACTCAGTTGCGCACATGACTGAAAAACAGCCCGCACACAACTATTCTTTGGCGCACACAGCCTAAAAAAATTAGAGGGAACATTGGTCCCAACACAGGTTGGGTGATATTGTATGTATATTTGTTCTATATAAAGCGTTTAAGCGTAAGTTCTATATAATAACACATCATTATCATTTGGCCATGGATGTCTGCTTGCATTCACAGTGATTTGGAAACATGGGCCTATACGCACTGATCTTAATGATACATATGATGATCCATTTTTGTATGAAATGTATATCACATTATAGTGATATCGTAACCATATTTTTCGTAGTGTACTTAGGAACCATGCTATGTGATGCCACATTCTGTATTGTCAAGGGGTGAAAGTTTGTGTTCCATCGCTTCCTGTGATTTTACTTCGGCATGTGGTCAAATCACATCACTGCCTGTGTCATCAGAGGTCAATGGCTATGTGATGTCACTTCCGCTACCCCAGGCATTTTGGTGAAATGACATCCCTGAGTTGAATATAGCGCTCAGTGCATGCATTGAGACTCCAAACACACTGTTGTGTTCAGGAAACTCGAAACATTCAGGGGCAGAGAGCTTCCTCATCTTGGGAGGATGTTTGAGCCTGAAAGAGCTAACCCCACATGGCCCACGGCTGATGGAGATGAAGGAGCCAGAGAGTCCATGGGTGGAGCTGAGCCAGAGGAATCTGGCTTGGATCTCTGATGACCAAAGGCCAGCACCTAGCGTCCAGCTCTTGCACCACCCACAACACAAAACCCATACTGGGCATGCTGCCTTTCCATCCCCGACAAACACAAGGTCTACACCGGACGACATGCTTCCCCATTTCCTACAACTGAAGCCACCTATCTAGTATGCGCCTCCCTGCCCTCCACAAAACGATACACAGGGTTTGAAATTGCGACTTGAAGAGCAGGAGCTAAAACCACTTCCTGGGTACTGGGCATCAACCAGTAGACAGGAGATACCACTGGGTACCAGGAGTAAGTACCCAGCACACTGTGAATCTAACTTCCACATGAGATTATGTATGATCCGTTATGTTTAAATGTGTACTAAATATGTCCTACTTCCTCCTTATTGACATTCTCAAATACTCAAAGTTAATGTCACATATGCAGGTCTGTAAGGCATTAGTTGGCCTAGGGAGCCACAAATAATCTAAAGAAACAGATTGATGGGAACACCAACATGACTTTATGTTCAAGCTTGTGCCAAAGTCGAAGATGCTGGTGACTCGAGGCGCTTGGTCGAGATGCTGCGGTCCGAAGTCTTCATGCAGCAGTGAGCGTCTGGTTCGTGCCAAGGCAATTAAATGCCCAACTGGCACGGTGTGGCGGCAAACTGGTTTGAAGATGCAATGACAGCAGTTTGAAGATTGAGAGCCTGCAAAAAGCAGCACACGCAGGTCCTGTTGGTTCGAACGGGATTCGAAGGAGGCTCTAAGCAGTTAGATGTGGAAAAACAGGGATCCTGTCTGTTCTGGATCTCACGATGCTATGTGCCCCTATCCAGGGACTCTGGGACAAGATGAGTACTTGTTTTCGCTTCTCCCAACACGGGAAGGCTGGCAAATAACCTGCAGGAGTCATTCAACTTCAGTGACGTCCTGGGTACCGATGTGGCTGGTAGAGAGGCGGGTCTTGCTCCAGCAGCAGGTCACCCCCAATGTGCCCTGGGAGTGGTTAGGGAGCAGAGCTTGCCTCTGCCTTGGGGCACTCAATCTTCACCTTAATGGCAGGGGGCTCTGGAAAGGCCAACTCTCCCAAAATAGGTCCATATGAATCCCAAAATGAATCAAAGAAGGGGTGGGAGATCCACCTTGTATAGGCAAAAGTCCACAGGTGATTAGACAAAAGCAAGCCTGTTATATGGTGTCCAATCCCTGTCCTTGTGACCAGGGGTCTTTGCCTTCTTGTATCATACCCAAAGGACTTTGTACTAAAGGAAGTGGAGGAGACAGGGAGGAAGAGAGGTACAGAGATGGTGGAAACATTCCCCAACTGTGCTGAGCTCCCTCTGTCTACACTTAACGCACCCCCTTCTCACGCCAATAGGATTAAAGGCCTTTTGATTTGCAACACCCTGGTGTGATTCTAGTCTTTTTCTGTGGGGTGTGTCCTTTGATTCCTGTTTCCCAAGACCACGCCTGCTGGGGGTAGGGTAGAGGGGAGGTTGTGTGGTATTGCGGGAGAAAGTTGTTACCTAACCTCACAAACGATCAAAAGTAAGGTACAGTCTTTCAGTCTGTTTTCCTGCAGGCTGGCAGAGACAGACTGTCTGACTACGGTGCACACCACCCTTCTACAGAGGGCCTGGGCTTACAGTGTTGACACGTGCAGGATACAGATACGATGTGGCTTTAATATTCATGTAAATTACCAGCCACCATACCCCATTCTTATGTCTGGCTTATGTTTAAAGATTAAACTAGCACCAGGATAGTAATTCCTCATAATTATGTGGTTTTGGAACAGATTTAAATGCAACCACTGTGCTGAAGGGATTTTGCCATCACAGCAGCTGTCCAAAGGACACATGTGACCTCTGAACTTCAAGGCCACTGGAGAGCAGGTGTTGCAGATCAGGAGACTGATGCAGCAGAGCACACGTGTCACTCTGTGTTTGACATGCAGCTTAATGAAAGGCGGGTCCTGTTAGCAGCTCTCTCTTTCAGAGATGGAATTACTTGCATCATTTTTTTTATTTATTAAAAAAATAAATAAAAAACAGGGCTTCTGCGCCCATGTCAGATGGCAGTTCCTCACAGTCATGCCCCCCAAACCTCATGACACAAGGCTCATACATGGCGGCCTGCCTCTCTAGCTCTCACAAGAAACTCATACCTGACATCCTGCCACCATTACTCACACCGGCATCACAAAACGTATACCCGGTGTTCAAATTTTGGCAGATACTTCACAGTGAGATATTAATTGGGATCACACATTTTATTTAAGACACATGTCTGGATTTGAGCCCAGTCTGTAAGACACCTAACAATGTACCCTCCGAGCTCTAGTTCATAAAAAAAATGTGTTAATAAGGGGCTTTAAAGAGCTAAAATAACATTCTGTTTTATGAAGAGGACTTCAAAGTACACAAATTACAATATGAACCAACTTGACAATTACATACATCATTCTGATAAGCACAATGAGTATGTCTGGATAGAACAATACCAGTACCAGAATGCCAACCGAAAGAAATATCCTTTGGGTTTTGCAACAGTACTTCGAGGATTTAAACATACAACACCACACAAAAGGGCGCAACACCGTCACCTGCTCTTACTTAGTGTTTCACATAGGCCTGCATCTTATTTTGATAGTTGTTTTAATATTCATTAAAATTGTCGATGGCGCCACTCAAACATATTTATCCAGCTCTGGAGCTTCCCCACTTCCCCAACATATTCCAGCCACCTCTTTTACTCCTGCACCCCTACCTAAACTCCTGGGCGTGACCCCCACGTACAGCACACCATTGGTCCTGAGCTAGGTCCACACGACATTAATCTCATACATACATTATAAATGATGGCAACTTCCACAAAAAGCAAATAGAGAGTGTGTGTCAAACCAGGAGATTCCGTGGTAATAAGGTAGACAGTTGAAAAAAGTGGGCGTTAGTTTGGGTAGCAGGGAGTGCTGGTCATTGGGCCGGCTCTCGGCGGATCTGAGATCCGGCACCAGATGTGTAGCCGGATCCCGGGATCCGGCCAGAGTCAGCCGCCCAAGCCCATGAACCGCGCAGGAAAAAAGAAAGAAAAAAAAAAGCGTCTGCGACGGCAGCATTGCTGTTTACCGCGGCTTTGGCACTGATGTGTAATGCACAATGCTCACTACATGTACAACTGAAAGGAATCAGTTGTACATGTAGCAAGCATTGTGCTTTACACACCAGTGCCAGAGCTGCATAAAAGGCAATGCTGCCCTCGCGGGCGTTTTTTTTTCTTCTTTTTTTGGCACAACAAAATGAGCCAGGGCTCATCAAGGGGGCCTGGCCTAACTGCAGGCGTCCTGCTGGCCCGTTAGGCCACGCCCCCCTGAAGAGCCCCGGCTCAATGGGCAACTGGCACCCCTGCCAGGCATCCTTTTGTATTGATCAACACCCTCTCCCATGGGGGAGAGGGTGCTGATCTCTGCATTTACTTTCTATAGGCTTGCCTGGCAAGGGACAGCGCCTCGCCTATTCAGCCTTAATGGTGACGCTTCCCCTCGGCAGCTGGGGAGGGGCAGCGTCACCATTACAGAGTTTCAGTCTTCAGGAAAACAGCCTCAGCTTCCAGTGGCCTCACGTTTCTCTCCACAATGGTGGCACTGGCCCACGGGCATCTCCTGCTTAAAGGGATGCCTCGCAGGTGCGGCGCCACCATTATGGCTGAAAGGCATTTTTTTCTGGAGCCTGAAGCTTTCGCACACGAGCGAGAGCTTGAGGCTTCAGAAAAAAATCCTTTTCGTGTAGTGGTCGGGGCTGGCAGGGGAGATCAGTGGGCCCCACAGGGCCCCGCCTCAAAT
Source organism: Ambystoma mexicanum (assembly GCF_040938575.1). NCBI lineage: Eukaryota > Metazoa > Chordata > Amphibia > Caudata > Ambystomatidae > Ambystoma > Ambystoma mexicanum. The sequence continues at coordinate 897,227,839 of NC_090939.1, forward strand.
TGAAATTTCGGAGCCTGCCGGGGCTAAACCCCGGCAGGCCCCGGCCCACTTAAAGCCCTGTGGTAAAAGGCAATATTGCCTTTATGGTTGCTTTTTTTTCTTTTTTTTTTTAAGTATTTATCTGATCGGCTGGCCACTACCAACCGCGCCCCCTCTAGACCACGCCCCCTCTTCCCCAACTCCTCCCCCACCCGGGTCTTGTGGGATCCCCCACCACATTTTTTCCATTTCCACCACTGGTGCCAGGTACAAATGCACCCATCCAGTTCTAATCATCTAGCATTCACAGTTGGCCTTCCAGGGACAGTGATCCATTCGCTGCCCCCCTTCTGGTGCCCTGCGCCTAAGGAGCTTCCCATTTCAATGCGTGTCTTAGAACAATGACCCCTGTGTGAATAAGGCGTGCGCGAGGCTCCTATGGCAGGCGTCCTCTGAGTGACTCTCGGCGAGCGGGGGCTGCGATGATTGGCAAGCCCCAAGGAGTGATGCTCTGCCCTTTAGGCCCGGGAAAGGACATCCGCCAGGCACTGACTGGCCTGGCAAGATTGTACAAATGTAGTCCTGTGGAGGGCGGCCTTGGCTAGGCTCGAGATTTCGGCCGCCAGTGACTTGAAACTTGTCCAGCTCCAGCCAGCCACATAGCCCGAGCCTCCCTGTCTTGTCCACCCACACTTAATGCAACATTGGTAACAGAGTGTGTCGAACAGGTACATCCCAATCCTGTTTCTGGCCAGCGCTGCTGGGGGGGGAGGAGGGAGGGCACCCCTGCAGCTAAAAAGTGCAGGAGAAAAATCGGGGGCAAAGGGAGACCGAAAGACAAAAATGCAGGCTGTCTCACGCAGCCAAAAGAACAGGAGGCTGCAAACCACTGGGGCCCCACAGAGCCCCCGCCGTATTAGCATATATGCAGGACCGGGGCTGAGCACATCAGGGTTTGCAATAATGTATGCGCAGTAAAAACCACAGCCTTTTATTGCCAACAAAATTTCAGCCATCATTGGCTAACCATAAGTTTGGGGAGCAGTCACGGGCTCTTGGCTCCACCGATTATAAATAATTCAACTATCTGAGCTCTATACACGATTCAAGACAACACCTGCATTATTCGTGGCCGCCATGGGTCTCAGCAAGGCCGCCGCCGCCGCGACATCCGACCACTCTGAGGACTTTTGATTTTTTTTCGCCATCACTGTCTCATACTTTAAAACCCATGCAGCAGCACATCATGCCACTATCTCTTTTAGTACTTAAAGCTCATGATGAATTGACACAGCATGCAGAGTTACAAAAACCTTGTAGTATTGTTTAAGGTGGTTTCTCTTCCACTCTAGTAATACAGCCCAAACCCGGCTTCCGCTCCACACCAATTCTCTTTCATTTTGTGATGGGTGTAGGAGAAGGACCCGCTTTGTAGCCTCTGCAAGGCATGTGAAAGTAACAGGCTGCAGCCAAGGCAGAGATTCCCCACACACTTTAAAAAAGCATATGTGTTTCCAAATATGCCTTTTGAAATGTCACTGGCCCTGCTTTACAGCTATTCACCCCTTATGTTCTATCCTCACCTTTTTTTCTAGTGGATCCGCACCCTTCTGTTAGTAGGCATGTCTGGCCCGAGCTGTTGGCATCTCTTGATACCAGTCAGTGTCACTGCATTGGCCCAGTTGCTCCCCACAGCTGGCATGCTTACATTCATAGAAGGGGGCAAACTAAATATTCACCCTCGTAGGTGCTTCGTTTAGTCCTATGAGAAGTGCCTCCTCTACTTTCAAAAGCACCTGGTGAGAGATGATGGCGGGTTGTCTTTTTATCCCTCTGGTTGCGCTCTGACTGGAACGTTCTAGCTGCGTTGTCCAACTCCAGGCCTCAATGTCGGATTGTCAGGATACCCCATATTAATATTCACGAGATAAATTTGCATACAATGATTCTTTTTTATGTTTTCATTTTTTATACAGTTAAATTAATAACTTTTAATACAATTAATTCCAATCAAATACATAAACTTGACATAAAATCAACATCCTAACCGTTGGACAGTAAAACATCTCATTATTCTAAAATCGTTAAGACCTCAAGAATTTGTTTCCATAATATAATAATAATAATAACTTTATTGTACATAGTTCTTGAAATAACTTTTACAATCAACATTACCAACACAGTTAAAAAAGAAAAAACATATACATTTAGTAATACAAATATACACATCAATCATATCACAAATCAATCTGTCAATCAATCACTCAGACAGTCGGGATCTTCAAACATACTATCCTAGAAACCAAACAAAATTCATTACATCCCCTAAAATTGCACACGCATTAAATGACAACCCTAAGTCATTTATGTTGAGGTACTTCTCAATCCTTCTCTATACCTTATATAGCGCCAATATGACTGGCATCGATTCTGAATTTAAACAAAATGCCCAAAAGTCTGAAGAGTTTATAGAATTATAATCATGAACAAATGGACCCAGCGTGACCATATAAAGTGTCATGTTTGGCAGACTCTGAGTTGGTTACAACATTGCACATTCTACAGTATCTGGCTTCTGGCGCCAGATTCAATTGCGGAACCCGCACGTTTAATGCCGCCAGTTTGTTAATCCAAAACCTTAATCAGAAGTTACATACTGCTGGGTCTGGGCATAGAAGCAAATAACGTTCCGGTTGCATAAAGCGGTATACCACGTTTGCCACGCTCACATGACCCTTTAGCGTAGCCAGGTGGTCAAAATGACGGTGCCAGTCCCATTTAACCACACGTCGGATAAACGCCCCTTTTAGTGTTAAAAAAGCAGAGCATCTGTCAAAATCAGGTGTCCAGTCAATCATCATGCATAGTTCCTGGAATAATTTTGAATGGGAAGAGGAACCAGCGCTTGCTCAGATCGAACTCCTGCCCAGATTCACTATTAGGGGACTTATTGGATCTGTTTTGCCTTCAGCATCAAGGAACCTCCGTGAACCAAACGTGAGTTCAAAGACATCAGCCCTAGCTTCAGACGGAAGCATTAAATCGGGGTAGACCTAGGTAACCCCAAAACAACTTTCCAGAAGCGAGATTCCACCCGTGTCTAACTATTTTAGATCGTTCATACATTACGCTTCCAGTCCATACAATACAGTTGGGCATAAACATTACTGATAAAGTAACAAAACTCCATGTACTGAAAACCCAGCATGATCCAGCACAAACTTCCTAGCCATATACGTAATCTTTCTAGCCCTTCTTACCTTGGACTCTATTATGGTCGCGTAACCACGGACCGCTGACATTTTGAGTCCCAAGTATTTGTAGGTGTTGATATACTCCACTACGCCTAATGAGGTCTCTAGCTTAGTCCTGGGGATTTTATTTGTCTAGAATAACAGTATTTTGATGTTATGAAGGTTTATTGAGAGGTGGTTCTCTTTTGCGTACCTCTCCAGCTCGTTCAACATCATTTTAAGGTCCGTTAGAAGATGGTTGACTATTGCCAGGTCGTCTTCATATAGCATCCAACCAGTGGGTAGAAGGCCAATCGTGGGCAGGCAGCCCACTCTCTCCATCAACCTGTTAAACAAATCCACTATGTAGATGTTAATGAGGAATGGGGGGGCAACATGCAACCTTGTCTCTACCCCCTGATAATTCGCATCACATCTGACAATTGACCATGGTCGCCAAGCGGATCTGGGACAGAGTGTTTCTGTTCAAGACCCTTTTTATCTCTAAGAGCCAGCTGGGTCACCTACATCGATGCATTTTCATCCACAGTATGGATCGGTCGACCTGATCGAATGCCGACCTAAAGTCGACAAAGGCAATATAGACCGAGGCAGAGGAAGAGGCTCTTGCCTGCAATATTATTGTGTTGAGTACTCTTATGTTGTGAGTCGTACTAGGCCCAGGTCGGAAACCAGCCTTAAAGGGATGCAACATTTTATTCTCAGTAACCCAGCTCTGGAGGGGCTCCAAAACATGCGAAGCAAAGACTTTTCCTGTAATGTCCAGCAGGGACAGTCATTTTCTGGGGCCAATCGATCACCAGTTTTATGGACTGGGACCATTATTGATTTTTTTCCAGGAATCCAGAATGGTTTTAGTAGCGCAAACCTTTTTTAAAACAGGTGACAAAGCACGACTGCCCACAGATTTAGGTCTCAGTTCAGTACCGCAGCAGATAAACCATTTGGCCCGGGGGACCTAGAGTTTTTAAGGTTCTGCAGATGATTACGTATGTTTCTTGTAGTGAACTCAATAGGCCAGTCTGCCTCGGAGGGCCCCCCTGGCCCAGGCAGGTCATCGACATCAAACATTCTGGACTTGATTAACCTTACCAACACGCTCTCCATAACAGGGTTCAAAGTCAACTGTTCGGACGCCAGAATCTGCCATATGCTTCCTGCATGGTGACTTCTTAAGGCCTCAATCATTTTCTGCCAGTTGTCAATCATCCCCTCTCTTTTCCTCCTGCCCACCCAGTTTCTATATTGATTCTTTGCTCTAGATATTTTTAGTTGACCAGAGATGGGGGAAAGGAAAGAGTTGCACAGGGAATGAAACTGTTTTCTAAGTGCTCTTTTAGCACTGACATTTTCATGGTTGAAGGGATAGGTAGTCAATTTTCCTGACATAGAGATGGTCTTTTAACGGCACAAGAAGCAACCGTTGACAACCAATACTCTATTTCATTCACAGGCCACTTTTGTAGGTCAACCTTTTTTATGCAGCGCTCATGCCACAACGTTTCGCAGGCACTCGCAACATTTCTTTCAGGCCACGGCAATCTGTTACCTGCCCGTGAGGCAGTCACATCTTCAGGACCCCCCATTTAACAGCCCTGGAATTCCAGTGCCCACACTCCATTCAACTGGAAAGGTGGGTGGGCAAAACAAACCAAAAGTAGAACGATGCGCTTGCACCATAAATTAGGTAAACGGGGGGCTACAGTGGACTGGATGTTGAGGATACCTTGCCCAGGCATACCACTGTGAAATACGAGACAAAGAAAGGGGGTTTTTCCAGTCTTGCTGCGCCGACACCAAAAGATACTACAAACTGCTACAATTGCAGGTTTATTGTGGTTTGAAAACGGCCTGACACGTGTTTCGAGCGATTCTTGCTCTTCATCTGAGGCTTAAAGTTGTTTAGACAAAGCCTTGGCTTGCAAGTGTTATTTCTTATTAATTCTATAGCTTTGCTGTTGCGGAAATCTCTTCAGTGAAGAGTTTGGACCTGGTGGTCTAAAATTACGGAACGGAACGAGCCCCTCTCGCCAAAGGGCTCCCTTCCCTTAACCTATCACACTTCCGGTCTCCCTGAGTCAGGCTCAGACCTTTTACTGATGTCAAAGACAGGGGAGTTGCTAGGTCTGGAAAAGACCCGGGGCTAAACTGATGTCAGAACTGTTGGGACTGGGGGCTAGCTATTCTTTTGGCTGTAGCTCCTGAGATTCTATCCGGGGCTACAACCAAAAGATCAGGGGCTATAGCCCCCTTGGCCCCCCCCCTAGCAACGCCCCTGGTCAAAGACTTTTGAATGTGCGAGGCTTTTACTATAGACCTCCTCAGAACGACTTTGACTTTCTCAAAATTCTCTACAGGTCTCCTTCTGCTGGGCTCAAACCTCTCAATCACTCACAGTTCATCACACGTCTTCTCAGTCGGGCTCGGACTTCTCACTTTGCAACTCAATGTGATTCACTTTCCTTAGGCTTCTCTTGCCTTGAAACCATACACAGTTCATATCCTTTAGGTTCACATTAGCACTCGCTCAACAGAGACTTTCGACTGGGCACGGTCGCTATGGCGGACCACTTTGTTATACTGTATCGCTATTGTTCATCACTTGTTCGCTTCAACTCACCGGCTGGGTTGGTTTCTTTGTTCGTATCCTTGATTGGTGAGCCAAGGACGATAGCACAGCCTTGGCCTCACCTCCCCAACTCTGTCGTTCACAAGGGAGGGCTGCTGGTATCTTTCGAATGCAATGTTGGAGGCACTGTTCTCCTTCGCTCTGTCCTCTCAGGTGTCTCCCTCAGCCAGGCTCAGACACCTCTTAATTTGCAGTTTTACAGTTGTTGGACTTCATGTCCCAGAATGCACTTTTCGTATTTCGCCCACACTTCGTCAGCTCACCTATACAGCATTCCTAGGTTTTGGGAGCTGCAGGAGGTAAAGGGGATAACTTGTTGAGGTCAGGGTCTCGCCACCTGCCCGTCAAAGGCCTGGGCTTTCCTGTTTTGCCCAGGGGAGGACCTCTGTTGTGGGCACTGCCAGTTAACCCCCTGGTTTGGCTCCCTGGAGAACTCCTTCTGCACACTGCAGCCTCCCCAGTACTATCCAGTTCAATTTCTCTCTCTCACTCTCCTCTCAGCCTCTGTGCACATCCAGCATGCCCAGCTTGCTTAGAGTGTGCCTTTGTGCTCTGCCTTTTATTCTTCCTGGGAGAGTTAACAGGTTTCAGGTGGGAATTATTGTAAAGAGAGCCCTGACCTTGCCTGGCCTTATTCCCAGAACTCATCAACGGGACAACATGACGACTCCCCATAGGAATCCCTGGTGCAATGATTTCTATGGGTCATCTTCAAAGCTCCACCTCGCCTCTTCTTCGCCCGAGTGGATTGGTAAATGGAATTTCTAGAGTGGAGGTAGGAATTGTGGAAGTTGTAGTTTTTTGGAGAGGTGGTAAAAATATCATCAGAAGAAGGGGAAAAAACTTTATTGTGAGATATAGGGTGTTGTGTTTGTTCTAAAACGCCTGCCTTTGATGTGGGTACCTGTTGGAATTGGGGAGGGGGCAACAGGACAAGACTTGCAACAACCTATAAAGGTGGAGGAAGTGTTGGGTAGGGGTGTGTTGTGAAGAGGGGGATACCACATCTTGCCATCAGATGTCTCATCCCCACTCCCAGAGGACCCCGCATCCAGGTGAATCCCCCCCGCACTTGTCCACCCCCAAGGTCTGGATCCAAAGGTGATGGCCATGCCCTAGCCACCTGAGCAAGAGATCCCCGGGTTCTAGCTAGTGAGACACCCTTTGGTTTCTCACAGAACAATTTAAATAATCATGTTTGACCTTACGGAAAATACTTCTAATTTGTAGGGCCTTCTCGAAATTATCAGTATCGCAATCAGTAACAACCGTAAGTGGTATTTCGATTATTGGGGAAAATCGGTTTGAACCTCCACCGTCATTGCAGTTTTACTCAATGATACTGGGGACTAGAGGCTTAAAGGTGGGGGGCAACACAGCAGGAATAGAAAACAACTGTTTTAAGTTGTACACCGCAACCGACTAAAGCTGGTCTTTAGATCCAGCTACCCCAAGTTTTAGTTTTTTCCGGCAAAGCCCTACTCTCCTGTTACCCACAGTAGGCGGGTCTGCAGTAGTCCAGGCTTCAGTGACTGACTTAGCTCCGTGACTATTCACAGCAGATTGAGTACTTGACAAAGGAGCTTTTTTAGTAGTCGGTGGATCGCTCATAGTTTCAGTGGAGAAAGATGTTTGCACAACACAATTGGTCAAGGGAGCAGTCCCAACCGGCTCCTGTACTCCTGGGAAAATAGTGTTGTTGCTCTTTGCGGTATGCAAACCAGTGGGATTCCCCTTCTATAAGGAGCACTCAACTCCAAAGTCAGTCGGCAATGCCCCAAAGCTTCATCTTGCAATGGTTGAAGAATTCGAACTCCTAACGTTTTCTTTGGACGTTTATGGTCAGCATACTTTTTTGCCTGGCAGATGACTATTCGCTTTTTACATAAGTACCAGGAAAAAGGCTTTGAGACAGAGGGAGGCACCACACTAGGTGGTAGCAACGACTGCCTCATAGGATTTGTTGGAATGTACCAAAGGTTTGCACATCAACGTCAAAGACTCTATGTTGGACTCAATTTTCTCGAGACAATTCGAGTGACCCAATAAAGTGGTCTCGAGTTGGTTAAGGGAACCTGCAAGTTTACAAATCACAGTATTTTGCTGTTTTAAATGATTCAAGATATTGTCTGACCAAAGCAAAAGGTGTGAAAGTCGGTTCTCCAAGACTCCAAACATTGAGGCAGCGTTGTTGCTAATAGTGCTTGATTCACTGACATGCGTAGAATGAAATAGAATAGATTTATCCGACACTGCTTCCACAGGCAAGATGAAGCCTCAAGCACTCCAAGGTTAAAAGACACATTAGGAACATCTAGTGCAGTAGGTGCATAAACCTCCGCTTATGCTTTCACCAGATTGACATTTGGGGCAACAACAGGTGTGACTTCGGATGGGATATCAGCGTTAATAAGTATTTGCACCCCCATGATATTGTCAGTGATGTAGTCGGTAACATTAGCAGAAACGTGTAAAACCTCCTTTGTGTCTATGACAATGCTATTTAAATCAGAGCCAGAGTCCGTACGCACCAAGCACACGCATCGGTCCATTGCAACTTCCTGTCTGAGTGATGTAGAGCCATCTGAAAAACAGGGGACCGTTGTAACAGCCACACCTAGTGCGCTGGAGACAGACTCGGTAGACATGGGGCAGACACAGACAGCTCTGCCTTCAGCTGATTACTAAATTCAGACAGAACAGGATTAACTGTGCTGACAATCTTCTCAGAACCGCCAGAGCCCACAGAGACTTCCTTGCATGAAAAATAGAAGTCGGTTATTCTGTAGGGAGATTTAATAACATTATATAAGAGCAGTGGGGGGCAGGGGGGAGGAAGCCAGGACACACCTACTATGCCTTGTGAGTATTCAGAACGTGCAAGTGATATTATATAATATGGCATTTATAACGCGCCTATACACAAGTGTTTCAAGTGCAGCAAGGAAGAAGGCAGGGAGTCAGTGTTGTGGACTCTGAGCTTATGGGTGAGCTACAGATGAAGTGCTAAAAATGTTGAGTGTTATACAGCCTGGAGCCTCAAGGGATGTAAATGCAAGCCACCACGGCGGAGGGTGTAAGTGCAAGTGCAGATAGACAGGAGCTGGGCTGATTGGGTGCGGGAGGTCAGGTCCACGAGCATGATTAAGGGCCCAGGATGCCAATCGCAGCAACTGTGGGACTAGCAGTGGAGAGAATAAGAGAAGGAGGAGGAGGTAGAGAGGAGAGTCTTAAGGAGCTTCTAGAATTTAAGAAGATCCTGCACAAGGAGCAGATGGAGGTGGAGGCTGTTCCATAGGAGGGAGCCAGCTGAGGAAAGCAAACAAACAACCATCTGCCCTCTGTTTAGCAAAATGCTTTGCGCACAGAGAGTTAGAGCTAGAGGAACGTACTGGTCTACAGGGGGTGTATTTAGTTAGATAAAGTTGAAGATAGCGTAGTTCCTGGGCCCAGACCGCCTTGTGGATGATGCAGAGGGATTTGAATTTAATACTATGGTGAACAGTTTGAGGTTGTAATAGATGGCAACTCTAAATTGTCTCTTTTTAAATCACAACAGGTGTTTTTAACATAAGGTTCAGTGTTTTACATATGTCGCCCGCGCACATCCATTTAATAACATGGACCTTCGCCTGCTCCTACAGCAGAGCGGTCATCGCTGCTTGATTCCCACTACATACAATGAGAACTCTGCATCTATTTTCCTTACCTGGAGTATCACAGCGCATTTGTCTTGTTCGTGAAGTTCGACAGTCTCGGTGTCCCGTATTCCGTCCTCTCTATTTACTCAGTGGAACTAGCACGGACATAGAAACAGGACTGACACAGTCGTGTCCCAGTACCACGCATAGGTATTTACCCATATGTCTATGACAGCCGTATTATTAACAACCTGTGCAAAGCCTATATTTTATAAGTTTGCAAGTTACTGTAAGCATAAGTTATTATGTTGGTGCATAAAAACCCCCGTTTACCGGGGTTCGCGGCCATCGTCTTACAAGCTAGTGTAGGCTGGAAGTTGTAGTCCCCACTTTGCATCTGTACATAACCGGCTCAGAGTATGGTCCACATGTCATCTCGCCTGGCGGAATCATCCCATAGGAGTGGATCGTGTGCACAGTTCTCAAGCTGTTTTTGCACCTATGTAGTCTCTACTTCGGGTTAGGTTGCACACTACCTAAATCACAGCACAAGCTTTTTTATGTTATATATTGTATGTGAATTCCTTTGCGATGAATATTCTGCACTGAAAAATGTGTGTTGTGGATATTCTGCAATAAAATCACAGGGTACAGCCATGGAAGTGTTGTCACAAGCGTTTCTTTGGATGCAATGTCGCATTACAAGGAAATGGGTATCTAACAAAAATAGAGCAACAACTTATATTATAAGCAGCAAATGATAATGACTCCCATCCAATACCCTATTGGTTAATACAGTTAGAAGAATGCATCGTTAAACAATTATGTGTTGCTTATAATTGAAGTTGTTTCTCACTTTCTGTTATATACTCATCATATTGCTACCCAGATAGTAGAGAGGAAGGCTCTGGGGCTTTTTGCCACGTGAAAACCTAGGTTATTAACCTATCTATACATGGAGGCATTACATGGAAGGACAGTTTTTCAGAAAAAAAGGACAAAAGCACCCCATGTTCCTTCGCAGCAGTTTAACACTACAATAACCTGCTGTAAAATTGCAATATGTCTTTGCAACAGCAAAAAGCTGACACTTTACCACATATCATGGCTTAATCCATCAAATTTGCCATATATTTTAGGACCTAGGCTAACTGAATTATTTTGTTTAATCATCTGTAATGTTTACATGACATGATATGGCATTTACATATGATGTACTGAACAAATTGTGCCACTGTACTGCTCCTCACAATATAAAAACTCAAGACAATCATTCAGTGCAGCAACAGGTTTGGACTGTGACCCAACCTTCAGAGTCAACTTACATTCCTAAAATGATCGGAAGCCCAGCTCCGATAGATGGTGTGCATTACTTGACTGAAGTTACAGATATGTGCCTTACAGTCACCTAATTGTGTCCATTTTCCTGTATAAATAAGTCATCTTTTTGTTTCAGGATTTATTTTAAACACAATGCTGGATAGCTGTGAAGGCATCATGAAGCAAGACACAGACAATAGATTCAAAGTTCAAGCAGCAATGTTTTATTAACTCAAATGTCAGGATGATTGAAGGCCTAACTTGCCCTATAATAAGGTGAGAAATTCCCTACCTAAAGAAACTAAGGAAAGTCTGAGGCAAAACATTCAATTTAAAAGTCTGTCTGTGTCCAAACATATACTTGCCCTCACAACTAAGGCTAAACAATGTGTAGGGATAGCAGCAATACAAGAAATAGTGTTCCGAATACAGTCCCGAGCTTCTTCCAGCTCCTGGATTACTTTTCAGCTCCCCTTCCTCAAGTTCAAGATAGTTCCACAAAAGTCTCGGGATTTCCTTCCCCAAGTTCAAGACAGTTCCACAAAACCCCTTGGTTCCCTTCCCCAAGTTAAAGAAAGTTAACTTGTACTTATTCTCAATCTTTCAATGTTCAGAATCAGCCCCAGACCAACTTTATACTCCTTCTGGTTTCTTAACAGTTCAATCAGATTGCTTTCTCCTGTTTTCAGCAACCTCTTTGGTTTTCACAATTGGGGTTCCCTGGTCTAGGCGCAGTTGTCAGACCACACGGTCCACCCATTACAGGTCGAGCAACCAGGATGCATGTGCTCCCTAGCCCAGACAGGTTCTTCTGTATTTGTACCTGTATTATGGTTCACCTTCACTTGGCTTCTCCTGGTCAGCCTCTTGGCTTTGCCACAATGTGTCCTTTACTTTGCCAGTCTTTTGGTCTTGCCACAATGTATTTTCATATATAGTTCACTTTGTGGTGGTTTTGTTCCTTCAGCAGCTTGCTTTCATGCTATCCCGCAAATCTTCCATACTTGCTTTCTTTTGTATTTCATACGGCTCGTGCTTTGCTTTCAATAGGCCCTATTTGAATTTCACAAGCACTTGTCATCAAGGCATAGCTTTGCCAAAAGCTTTCATTTAGTTCGGTATTCAATAGCTGTGATTTTTCAATCTGCTGCTTTCATGTTATATTGTCCTTATATTTTTCGCTCAACGCGTTGCTTTGGATTCATTTACTCTTCCGCGTGCTTTTTCATTCATTCTGTGTCTAAGTCAGCTTTCCCACACAGCCCCAGGAGTCCCCCGGTTCGAGCGCTCTTCCCTCTACACTCACCGGTCCCTGGCGTTCGCTCCGCGGAGCTGTGCTTTTGGTTTCAGTCGCACCAACAGGTTTGCTTTCGACCACAGGCTCCGCTCGCACTTCACATTCTCTCAGGATCCCGCTGGCAGCTCTGCTCTCTCTCTATAGATGCTGTCAGTCACTTTGCTTCTTTCTTCTGTGTCCGTAGCTCCGGCTATGGACCTTTGACCAATGAGTCTCCCACCCATGTGGTCATATCCCGGCCCGTCTGGCCCTTGGCTCCACATTTCCTTGAGGTCATCTGTTGGCATCCTGTCTCTCCTGCAGGACCCACCTCGGCTGCCTCCTTGCATACAGGATTCCCTGCTGGACTCCTTCCTTTTTATGGACCTGCAACCACTTAACAGGTTGCAGGTGCGAGTCCCAAATCGTAATTGCCTGGTTGCAATAATTGGAGCAGTTGAGACATGCCTGACCTTTACAACACTCTGCAGGCCTCTTCCTCATCTAATTACTAGAGTGGTGAAATGACTTACTAGTGTTCACTACTCCTGGTCGCCTCTTCCTCGTCCCAGTACCATAGTGGGTGGAATGAGGGGAGATGGTTTACAACAGCCCATGAACGCTGAGGGAGGGTGAGGTTGGTTCTCATAAGGGAAAGGTGGATACAATGTCTCACCTGTGGATATCTTCTCCCCAATCCCCAAGGACCCTCTACCCAGGTGATCCTCCCTGGCTTCTCCACCCAGAGGGTCAGGATCCAAAAGCAATGGCCTTTTCCTTGGCCACCTGAGAAGAGGATCCAAGAGGAGAAGTTGTGAGTTTACCCTCAGGTTTCTCACATAGCCCAATGACAATATCAACAAGACTGTATTATATCCCATGTCTACTCTTCCACTCTCTTGTGCTCTCACAGGAACCCTGCACTATCAATGTGCAAATGGCAGCACACACTTTACAGTCAATGAGGAGCTGATTTCTGTCAACAGAGGAATGGCTTTGATGTCATGAGTGCCAGTGGTTCTCAGAAACCTTTGTGGTTCTACTAGTATGAGGGGCATGTACTGCCTTTGGTGGTTCTACATGCAAAGTCAAAACACAACCACTTAGTGAATACTTTAATGCTCACCAACACAACCAACCATCCTAGGGATGCGCTGGCTGTTGTTGGAATAACTGCAATTGACGTATAATGAAGGTATAATAGGGAAATGTGTCTAGAGGTAACAAGATGACCCAATCTTCATTCCTCTCTGTAGCATAACAGCATAAATACGGACTGATAACTTGGTTCACCCTCTCGGTTTGGCCATCACTTTGTGGATGATAAGCCGATGAATATCTCAGTGTGATTCCTAATAGTCTGCTGATCTCTCTCCAGAATCACGACACAAATTGAGTACCCCTATCAGTAAATATGGATTCCTGAAGTCCATGGAGATGGAATACTTGTGATATGAAAAGATTAGCAAGGACTGAAGCAGAGGGTACTTTAGATAATTCAATGAAGTGTGCCAGTTTTGTGAAGGAATCTACGATGGTTAAGTTAGAAGTCACGTTTGGACGGGAGGAAGGTCAGTGATGAAATCCATTGAACACATCTTCCAGCGTCCAGAAGGAATTGGTAAGGGCAGTAACAGACCCATCATCTTTCGACGCAGTATCTTGGCACTAGCACAGATTCCGCTCCCATGAATATAATCTCAGCTTGCCAGCCATCCCACAAAGCATAGCTTCTAACTTTCTCCTGGGTCTTTTTATACCGTAGTGCCCGGCCTCAGGTACATCATGGCACCATTGTAACAGGTGGGCTTGGAAGGTCCAGGTA